>NC_081824.1:159288432-160548015 GCF_030867095.1 Alligator mississippiensis
CCTTCAATTGGAGAGGGGAGTACATAATTGGATACTATCCGGGCTACATAAAAAAATATCATGTTTATTCTTCAAAAGGGGTATATTCTGTAAATTTTGCTGGCTATATAATTTATTGAATGAGCTGGTTTCTTCTGAGAATAGCTACAGCCAAAACAAAGATGATGCATCCTATGAATGCTACACTTGTTCAAACAGCTATCTTATGCTTTATTGTGATGAGTTACCACTGAAGTTTGTTGAATAATAAATAGTGAACCTGTTTTTCAAATTACAAAATGCATTGAAAAAATTGTTCTACATACATTTGTTACTGTTATTCACTCCTGTTAGAAGCCTAGACAAAACATTTGTGAGCATATGTGAATTTTGTTCACATTTTTAAGTGTAACTTATGATTTTCATATTCTATCTGCCCAGATTTTATTAGCAAATCATCGCTAAGGGTCCAAAACTTTATGGAGATCCAACCAAAACTCTGATAACCACCCACATTCAGCTGGAAAATATTTTTTTAGAGGAGAAATATGGGGGAGAAAAACTTTTAAAGCTAATCTTTCAAAGTCAGCTCATTAAAGTAAATGAAAGTAACCGAAGTTAAGCTACAGCCCTGCAGCTGTCATGAATACAGTTTCCCATTATGTTCTCCCTGCTCTAACCAGAGCTAACAACTTTATATAGATATAGGTAATCACCATGCCATAGCTTAAGTCTTTTGTTTGTTTGTTTTACATATTTTCAACCTTCAATGCATTTAATCTTTTAAAAAACAATGTCTTCACTATATAAGTGTACATAACAGCTATGTCACATTTCACTGAAAAGTTTGGCAAGTGAAGAGACACTAAGCTAAGCTGAAGTATACCAGAGCAATAGCAAAGTTAGAGTGGGCAAGAGGGGAACCAGCCCCTGATGCAAATTTAAAAGGGGCTTCAGAATGTTCCTCCAGACACCCTGCTGCTGCCACCTTAAGAGCAAGAGACTGAGTGGGCATAGTATGAGAGGAACAACAACAGCATGGTCAGAGACTTTTTTGTCTTAACTGGCATGGGTAAGACCCCTGTGCCCCCCTCCTCCCTGCTCATGGAACCTATACGTGCCCCTGACCCATCCTCTCCCTCAGGTTTTGCCCAGGGTGCAAACCCTGCTTGTTATGTCTCTTTTCCAGGGAGCTGCAAACCAGAGAGGAGAACGTTTGGCCAAATCATGAACAGATTGAAAGTTGTGAATTATGGTTAGAAATTACTTGAAACAGGGTAAATTTGCACCTTATAGACTAAATCAAAGACATATAGCATGAGCTTTTGTGAGGATTTGATGCAGGAAGATCAGGCTCAGGAAATTTTCCCTCATTTTGACAAGCCAACCCTAGGAGTCTTGGGTCTGACCATCAAAGATACTTCCTTCCTACACTCGGCTTTCAATGGATTCCACTGGAATACTTAGCACTTCTTCAAACCAAACCCTAGGGTGTATCTAGTTGGGCATCCAAAGTTAGGTCAACATGAGTTGAAGTATTGTGTTGGTGTCAGTAGATCAACCTGCAACCTTAGAACTTGATTTTTATGATACATGGGAATAAAATTAGCTTATTCCTAATTTTCCCTGAACAGAAACTTCTAGAGGAGTTTAAATCTACAGGAGTTGCCACTACTAGGATTAAATTGCAAAGAAGATTAACGTGCCATCACTACGGAAATATTTATTTTCAAATGGAATATAATATTC
The DNA here is from genome assembly GCF_030867095.1 of Alligator mississippiensis. NCBI lineage: Eukaryota > Metazoa > Chordata > Crocodylia > Alligatoridae > Alligator > Alligator mississippiensis. Next base: position 159,290,161 of record NC_081824.1, read on the forward strand.
TACATGATCCAGGCTGACACCAACAATACAAATATGGCATGTTCAGTCTGTTGGATAATGCTTTCTTAGAGTTCATTTTTTGTCATTTGTTCTTCTCTTTCAATTGCTTGTAGTTGTTGTAGTTGTTGCAATTAAAGAGACACAGTCAGCAATGTTCAACTATAACTGCCAGGTTATTTCAGTGTTGTCCAAAAGCAATGATCCCAACAACAGGAATCCCACACACTGACTTATTCTTGAAGTTAATACATGTTGCATTTAAAGAATATTTTTAAAAATTACATGTACTGCATACTTTCATATCAAAACAAAACTAATCACGCATATTGTGTTATTGGGCAGAATGGGTTTGATGTGTTGATAACTTCTAAATGGAAAAAAGACTAGTTTGTAAACAAAAAGAGTACAAGTCACAAGTACATGGTAGGCTTCTCAAAAGTAAAGTTCAGTTACACAGATGGTGTTATTCTTCTCCGAAAAGGACAGTAAACAATGACATCACAATTTTCTGTGTTATATTTCAAACTTACTTTTTATTGAATGTGCTCATTTTTATAGACAAAAGCCACAGTATTTTCCCCCTCTAAATTACCACTCTGCAGATACCAACTGGGACCTGAAAGGTCAGCATGCCCTTTCCAGGCTAAATTATACCTTTTGTGAAACAACATTATCTCCATATGATGCCCCCCAGTTTCACTGTGAAGACTAACAATGGGCTAATGTAAAACAATAGGGATGCAGAGGCGTTACCAAGGATGCAGTTTAGCTGGAATTATCCTTAAAATGGGCAATAGTGCTTAAGAAAAGAGCCCTAATTTCCTCCCAGACTGCCAACTGAATTGGCAAATCTAGCAGCTACAAATAGAGCCCCCCTCTCCCCCCCCCCCCCCCCAATCCTACAAGTGAAGTAAAATTTATGTAGGAAACCTACATTTCATTGTAACTGAGTTGCTTTTCCAAGAATATTCCATGCTTGAAGAAACACTATATATAAGGAATTTCTCTTTTACAGCTCACCATGAGAAAGAAAAAAAAAAATCAATGAATGCTTAAGTAGATGACAGCCATCTTATTTGCAAGAAGCAAGCTTTGCTTGGCAATATCTTTTTATTAGATAAGCTATATAAAGATGTGACACAAGCTTTAAGATACAAAATGCCCTTCCTCAGGCCTGGAGAAGAAGCAAAAGAGTATAAGCTGATATCAGATAAAAGTATGACTTTTGTTTAACTGAATTATGTAAATGAAAATAATAGACTGAAGGTAAGTTACCAGAAGAAGGTAACAATCAAGCAAAAGGCCAGTGAAATAGACATCCCTAATTATGTAGATGCATAGGACCATTCAAAAGGTTAGCAGAGGAGGCAGGCAATTACAGGAAAAATAATGAGCCATCAAACTATTGTCTGTGTTTAGTCCATGGCTTTTAGTGTCTAGTAAAGTTATGAAATTTTGTTCCTAGACCTGTCCTTCTGAAGACTTAGAGGGGCTCCCTTGAGTACAGGGTCACAGAGGTTATTCTGTGGAAAATAATAATAATAATTCTTCAACTGGTGTTTGGGTATTTCTGTGCTTTATCATTTTCCTGTGAGGGTTCATTCTGGAACACAACAATTGCTCACGATCATCCATGTAATTTCCACCAGGGTGTACTGGATGAAATAAATATGGAAGATGTGTAAAATACATGGTTTGTTATGGTTTAATTGTGAGGTATGCTGATTGTGACAATGGTAAAGATGTTGACAGGTTGTTTAGGAAGTCTCTTTTTCTGTTTGGTGCTCATTGATCAGCAGGGGGTTTGCTTCTAGTGGTAATTTGTAGGGCTGTGCAAAATTTCATCGGGTGTTTTGTTTTGAAGCTGTTTTGATGCATTTCGAGCTCAGAACAGCGAAATTAAAATGAAACAAAAGGATTTGAAATGAAACTTGGGCACTCGAAAATGTTTCAAAATTTTTTGAGTTTCAAAGCCAGGCTTGACTGGCTTCAGCACTGGTCCTAGCCGGCAGCAGCAGCCTGCTGTCATCCTGCGCCAAGATCCAGGGGCCCACACCCCCTAGGAGGAGTCTGGCACAACTCCACAGCCCTCCTGGGAGGCATGGGCCCCCAGACCTGTGCACAGAATGACAGGAGGTTGCTGCTGTTGCCTGAGGCCAGCAGCAGTCTACCCAGCGCTGTATATGGGCTTCACTCAGCTCTGGTCCTAGGCATCCCACACACAGATCAGAGGCCCATACCCCCAGAAGGGCTGCGAGGCTGTGCCAGACTCCTCCCTGGGGTACAGGTCCCAAATTTTCATGCGGGATGACAGAAGGCTATCGCTGCTGCCTGGGGCTAGTGGCAGCAGCAATCCCCGCAGCGCTGGGCATGGGCTGAGACCAACACTGGTCCCAGGCAGCAGTGGCAGCCTCCTGTCATCCTGCACACAGATACAGGGGGCCTGCACCCCTGGGAGGAGTCTTGCACAGCCCTGCAGCCCTCATGGGGATGCCAGCCCCCAGATCTGCACATGGGATGACAGGAGGCTGCTGCTGCCAGCTAGTGATACGACTTTTCCTTTCAACTGTTTGAGGCTCAGTTTCCCAGAAACCTCTATACCTATCTCCTTGAAACTTGGCCTGTTTCATGCCCTCAGAAGGGGCTACCATCCCTGCAAATTTCATCTGGATCAGGCAGGAAATGACCAATGTTTAGGCATTTTCATGATTCCCCATTATAGGCTATGGGCAAAACGTCAAAATAGTGAAAGAGTTTTGACAAAACAAAATGGAATAGTGCTTCAAAACAAAACAAAACTGTCCCTTTGAAATGGTGAAATGGAAGTCGATATGAAACAGTGCTGTTTCACACAGCCCTAGTGATTTGGGTAAGAGATTGGAAGGTTGGTTGAAAGCCAGGGTAGAGAATATTACTCTCAAAATATGGCCCTCTTCCAGCATAGACTGTAATTGTTTGATGATCTCTCTTATAGGTTCCAGTGTGGGATGGCAGGTGACAATAAGAGGTGTATAGTTGGGCAGGGGTTTTCTTTCCACCCTCTAATAGATTTGTACAGGCTATTTGAGTGGCTTATTCAGAGGTACAATACATTTCTCTGCTCAAACATTTCTGGTTTAGCAAATTTTACCAGGTTAGCTGTTATTTTTATAAAACATACAATTATGTTTCTACCCATTAAAAGTATACATATATATAACATATAAAATGTACAAAAAAGCGTGATAATATATTTTATAGAATGAGCAAAAGTTATGGTTCTCCATCCTCTTTATTGATGTATACAATATTATTGATCAATGCAGTGTGCCAAATTAAAAAGATCAAGCTATTATGTCAATGAACAGGACCCCAATTCTACACCATTAAAATCAATGGAAGGTTTGTTCTTGACTTCAATAGGACCCTGGTTAAGAAAGATATGAAACTGAGGTCAACACCAGTTTTTCTGCTATCAACAAGTTGCATTTTCAGAGATGTTCTTGTCTTTGCAGGGAAATGGACTGGATGATTCAATAGGTCATTTTCCATTTTTATCCTCTGTGGCTCAATGAACAATAAATAATATTTTGTATATGTAGTGTTTGGGTCCTGCAATAAAATATTACCCACAGGACATAAATGTTACTGAGATTGTGATATAGTGCCCAAAACCTTTGGCTGTAACTTCAATATATCAAAACCAAAGTATTTTTTTTTCCTATTCTGATGGCTGTATTTTACATTACTATGGTTCACAAAGCAATTTGGTTTTTTTCCCCCCACACACAAGTTAGAAAAAGAAAGAGGTATAAATACTGCTTGGAGAAGTTTATGAAATATGACTTGTCTCCCATTATTGTCTTCAAAGCATATTGTAGATAAACATGTGTAATACGCTTCTTTCCCAAAAAACAGAAATTATAGCAAGTCATAGGATGCAAAGAGGACACAATACCTAATTTTATATTGATGGGCTAGTGAGGAAGCCACTAAAATGTTTCAGCTATTTTAGAATTCAGGGGCAGATCCTGGGACCTGGTCACACACCCCCTTTCAGCTCATGTGACCAGTGACATGGTGTCACACCCCTTTTCAGCTTATGTTACAGGAGCAACAGCTGGAGACTTTAAGCAAGAAGCAGGTAAGACTTTTCTTCCCCTCCAAGCTCAGCAGCATGCCCCCTTCTTTCCCATTCCTCCCCTTCTCTGCCTGCTACTACCACTGCCCCCAGCTGCCTGGGAGCAGGGGAGCTCCAGAACCACTCGTGTCCCTCTCCTACCAGGCTGGAGACAGTGGGCAGGGTTTTCTTCCCTCTCTGGTTTACCAGGTGTTCCCTGACAGCCCGAGAGCAGACTCAGGCAGCAAAAACCAGCCTACTGCCACTGCTGTGGTCTGCAACTGATCCCAGTTCCCTGAACAACCTGGCTAGAGCAGCTTCAGAGCTCCCCCTACCCTTGGGTCAGCCAGGAATAGCAGCAGCAGCATGCAGAGGAGGTGAGGAATAGGAGGCAGTAGCATAACTAGGGTTAGACAAGTGGAGCATCCCCCCCCCCCAGCGCACCAACTTAGAGGGGGCAACAGAATACTATCCCTGGAGTCTTTACTATGACAGGCACAGCTCAACTATAGAAACCAGGCACCCCTGCACCCAGTAGTGTTGGGGGGTAGGAGGGGCCAGGCAAAATGGTGCCCCTGCCAGGGTTCTTGCCATGGGAGGTACAGCTCCTCCCCTGGCAGCTTATTTGGGATGGGGCAAGGAGGGGATGCCAAGAGTTGGGGGTGGTTCTTACCTGATTAAGGACTTTAAAAGGTCTCCAGCTGCTGCTTCCATGAGCAGTTACTCTGCAATGCCTGGGCTCCCACCAGGCCACCTATCTCGCCATCTGCTGCTGTAGCCAAGGTCCTGGGTCCATTCGTGTAATAAAATGCAGCATGCAATGCTGCAGGAGTCCATAACAGTGCAGCAGGGGAGTCCATTGTCAGTGACTTGAGGAGGGCACTGACAATGTAGTGGGGGGGGGGGGAGGCGGGCTGCCCACTCACATGGTGGAGTGCAACAGGTGAAGGCACCCATGTGGCAGTGGGTCCATGGCTCACTATTGAAACTTCTGCTGGTGTAGCACATGCAGGGTGCCCCCCCAGCCACTTGAAAGTTGGACAGCCCTGGGTTAAAGCAGGAGTGAACAAAGGTGATGCATTCTGTGGTGTGCCTCTCTGTGAAATGCATAATATACAATAGCAGAAATAATGTTTAACTCTTACGGATACTTTACATGGTTGGGACAGTAGTAAAAGTAAGAATTACTCTTATTTTTAAAGATAAAGAAACAAATACAGAAGCATATTTACAAATACAGAGAACAAATACATATGTCGTTATCTCATAAACTCTGGATGAAATTCAAGTAAGTCTCCCTCAATCCACCAGTTTTCCAATTAGTTGTACTAGAAGAAAATCCAGACATAGTTGCCATTATACTCACAATGAAACACAGTATAAGAAAGATGGAAACTTCCTGCTTCTCACTACATTGTCACATTAAAATAATAATTTCCCACAGGCTGCATAGCAATTTCCATGAGGATCAAGGCACCCGAAAATGAAGCCATGAGCTTGATGAAGAATAAAGTGAAACAGAGATGTCAGAATACATTTTAAAAATAAATACTCCAGCCACATGAAAAAGGAATGTAAGCCAAAGAATGAAGTAAGTTTTGAACTACTGAATGCATCAAGCAATGGGAAGCAAGATACCACATACCAATAATCACCAATTAAAAGTCCTAATGAAGACCTGATAAAGAGCACCTTGCATTCTAAAGCTTGTCTAACTTCATCCCAACTGCACAGTTGGTCCAATAAAGTGTATCACCCACAAAAATCCTTGCTTCTCTCATAATTTCTTGATCATCACAGCTACAACATCACTGCAATATCAAGCCAACATTTGATCAGTACCTACCACTTCTAATATAACAGTTTTCTCCTGACCTAGGCAAACAATTTTCAAACAATGCAATAGAAAAAGCCAACATTCCCCCACAAAAATAGTTTTAACATCATATTTAAGAATCTGTTCTAGCTTTTTTTTAAAAAGAACAAAACCCAAAACAAGTGGGGTTGCTATTTATAATTGTTTTATTAATTTTTAGTGCAACTGAGTTTCAGGCTATGAATTGCCCATGAACCTTTGATTCACAGTACTCCTAGAGGATGTTTGATATTTGAAGGTCAGGCTATGAGGTTATTATAGACCTAGATAGCCCATGACCTAAATAAAAAATTGCTTTCACTGCAAGCTCACGGGCCACGCTCATGAGGGTCCTGCCGTACTGTGTTATTATGTTATTTTTTTCCCCCTCTGCATCTCCCCCTGAGCCACCCTGTACAGCAACCCCCTTCTCGCTTCAAACCAGGTCTACATCTGGCACAAGTCAGCATGTAGCATGTCCCCATCATTTCATGCTATATTGCCTTCCTCAAATATGTGCCTAAAGCCATCCTCCTGGGTCTGCTTGATTCACAGCTGCCCATGTTCCATCAGTTGCCTAATGTCTACCTCCTCTGCCTCCTCAGACCACTTGTTTCTGGGGGCCGGTGCAGCATATTCTCCTATAAGTCCCTTGATAGGTTCTAGGGAAGATGTTTTTCTAGGGGTTTTAGCATTGTTGGAAAAGGGGAGCAGCTTCACCAGGAGATCACACATTTGGGGCCAGTCACATCCTATTAACAGAGTATGCTAACTTACGAGGGAGGCATGCCAAAACCTAATGGGTTCTACCTGCTATCATCATCTGTATCAACACACACTCATACCACTTGGGCTCCTCACGCAGGCATACCAGGGTGTGCCAGTCTACTACTTGTCATGGGGAGTCTTTTATTATTTCCTTCCTCACTAAGGTCTGCTTAGACCCCATATCCACAAGCACCATCACCCATCTTCCTTCGACCCAGGCCTTTACCATGAAACATGCTCCATCTTATTTTTCTTCCTAGGTGGGACTAAAAGGGATGGTCCCAAACCCACACCCCATCTCTTCCACCTTTGGGCTTTTGGTCCAACCTTCAGGATTCCTATCTCTACTTCCCCATCTCTTCTGCACCAAGCTACTGCAAGGGCAAACCTGGGCAGAGTGCCCCACATGCCCACATCAAAAGCATGTTTGGTTGGGGCTAGGTAGTGCCACTCCCTCCTTCACATCAGTTCTCTCTTTTTTCAGGCTGAGAGCCCTTCTTTGTTTGGCTACCCACATTTCCCCACTCTTGCCTGGGGTCCTTTCCAGTACCAGCATAGTCTTCCACCAGTTTTACCATTTCTACCAGGGTTTGTGGCTTTTTACCCAACCCTTCACTCCACCCTTTAAGTCCCCCACAAATTGCTCCAGTATTATTTGCTCTATCCCTTCCTCTAGTCTAGGGTCATCTCCTTTGGATGGAGCCATTTAATAGCCTCATCTTTAAGCAATTGTACAAGCTGACAAAGACTGAGGGACTCTAAAAGTTTTCTTCCTCCAAAACTACTTACTGATGGTGCATTTTAGCAAATGCCTCCAGCCTCTGCAACACTGCTAATTTCACCTTCTCAAAGTCTGTAGCCTTCTCTCACAGCATGTCCCCATAGCAGCCTGGGTCTCCCCTGCCAATAAGATACCTAAATGGGGGGTGCACATGGTCTTTTCCCATAGCGTGGCTGCAGCCAACTGCTCAACTACTTGTATAAAAGCTTTTGGGTTGTCATCACTAGTCATGTGTATTGCTCCCACTTGGCACAGCCCCCACCAATGGGTCCTAGGTTGCCAGTCAGCACCTGGGCCATCCCTTTTTGATTTTCTACCATCAGTTCCTGCAATTTCTCAGCCTACTGGAATTAGGGTTGCATCATGTCTGTGATCTCAGATTCCTATTGTTGGCATGGTTATTTGTTGGCTGTCACCTGCTGCTGAGCAAGCAACCGCAATATCTGCTCCGTTTCCATGGCCTAGAGTGGCATTCACTATATCCCAAGGGTGCCCTGTGTCAAGAATGATATCTCTCAACAGCTTTTACAGCCAACACACTAAATATATACAGTGCCTGGGTTCTCAGCATGGTATACTTGCTTTTCAAGGCTAATCAGGGCCACAAGCTTTAGGTGTGGAGGGCATGTCACAGGCTTGAGTGCCTACTGCCATGTGTCCTGCCACCACCTTTCAGTCATAACCAGCTTCTCCCTTCCAGGCTCAGAGCTAACCTTCTAGTCTCTGTCCTCTGTCTTCCCAACTGTATTTGAGGTTGTGGTACTCCACAGGCACCCACTTTCTGTGGTCTCTACCTGCCCTATCACCACCATCCAAACTGCTAGGTCAGGGATAACCCACAGTCCTGGGCATCAGCTTGACTCAAAACCAAAATGATCTGCCTCAGGTTCATCTCAATCTGGGGCAGCACTCTTGAAACCACAACCAAAAGAACAAACAAGTTCTAGAACTTATCTGGTTCCCCATGCAATGTTGCCAGTCTTCTCCATCGGGCTACTATCCAGAGCCACTTCACCCCAGGTCTGGGTTCAGTTCCTCTGCCTCTTCAGAGGGAGCTATTCCCCTGGGACTCCTATGGCCAAACTACCTCTCTGCCTGGAGGCTTGAGGTTATAATAGGTGATGCAGGTCACATGACTTGTCTACTTCTACCCTTGAGTCAAAGGCTTGCTGCACCTGGACCCAGCAGCTATTTTGTTTCAAAATCCTCAGCCTGCTAGGGGGCTGTGGTAGCACCCAGAAAATTTGAGCAATAATGTCCAAATAACATGAGGAGGGGAGTTCAAGGAAAAAGAATGAGAGTAAAAGGGCAAGGAGGAGGAAGGGGAAAGGAGGTGGGAGTACCGCACCCAAAAGGAAGGGATGACCCAGCAGACCCAAGAGAGGGCAAAGGGGGGAGTGAAAGGGAAGAGAAAAGGGGGAAGAGCCCACGTATCCTCGCTTCTCTAGTAATTGTGTAGAGGCTTTGTTGCACATAGAATTTTCTCCAAATCTTATAGAAGGATTTTATAAATAACTTTCCTAGTATTCAGCTCCAGTAATTTCCCATTCCAGTTATAGGAAAATACTGCGCTTTGACAATGTAATAACTATTGGTAGATATGAATGTTTCAAATGCTAATGACAATATACTAACCCTCTATGCCCATTTACCCACCCCACGTTGTTCACATGTGCTAAGAAGGACCCGAAGTATGATAAATGCAGATAACAAATTGTAGCTTAAGCACTTGTCTGGAACTCAGGATCAGTTCCTAACAGTGCTACAGACTGCCTGTGTGATCTTGAAGAAACCACTTCATTTCTGTATGCTTCAGTTCCCCAAACCTAAAACTGGGTAATAATGCATTATTTCTCTCACACTTTGCCTACATCACCTATGTATCTGGTAAATTCTTCCAGGCAGGAATAGTCAGCATGGATGCAGCACACCTAGTACAATGAATTTTCATTCTCAACTGATACTTCTGAGCACTGCTGCAGTACAAGTAAACAACATTGGAATAAAGAAAAATGTTTGGATTTATGATTTAAGAATGGAAGGAATAAACACACAAAAAGCCACCATTTTAATTATCCTTATTGATTTTAAATTACTTGGCTGATTATATTACTCTGAATAAAGATTCCCACTGGAACAATGAATAGGGTTCAAGCGGATTTACAAAATGAGTGCTCTGCTAACGATCTAAATTGATTGCTTTATTAAAACAAGCCAGCCAAACCTCCAATAGATCCTAGAGTATCATTCTAACAATCTTAACATCCTGACTAGGTCTTCGTCTCCAGTCCAGGAAAGCTCACCTTCAAGTTTCTGTGAAGATACCTATTTTTCAAGATTAATTAAAGGAGAGCCACTTTTGATATTTTATTTTGAGCTATAAATGTTCTGATATCCTTCATTTAGAACATATAGACAAGCAGTCAATATTATGCAATGAAAAACAAATCTCTAGCATTCCCTATTTGGATGAACCAATATCTATATCATGTTGCAAAAAGGAACTTGATAAGAAAAAAAATGACACAGTTGGTATTGCAAATCTGAAGTGAGACTAATTACAGCAGGAAGGGGGGAAAGGGAGGAAAGGGAGGGGTATACGGTTTTAAGAATTATAAAACCAAGAGGGCTTGAGAAAAAAGGTAAGAGCCAGAAGGAGACAATTAAGCAATGACAGAATGAAGATTTCATTGTGAGGCTTGGCAAACAGAATAAATACAATACCAGAAAGTTTCTATAAAACCTAGTTAGGGTATTTTTTCATCCAAACTCTAACCATGTTTTACTTTCCAGTAATAGAAAAAGCAGTTAACAATACAATTATGTAAAAAATGTTAAACAGGTAAATAAGTAGAAACCTAAAAACAGCATTAATTTCAAACATGCATTCAAGCAAATATACACTACTACCCAAAAGAAGCATATTTAAAAGAAGCACACACACACACAAGCTTACCAGAGAGTAGATCATCCCAATCATCCAGACAGTGGATGCATCTACACATGCATTTTAATGCACACTAGCCTATTTTAATGCACATTAAAGCATTATAAAAAAGTACTCTTTTAGCTCACGAGCATTTAAATATGCTAATGCACATTTTTCTAATACTTCACAATGGAGGTACTAGATTTAATGCACATTACCTACAGCACATTAATTGAATGCGTTCACAGCAGGATGCACTAAGCCAAAGAATATCTCAGCAGAGATACTACAGTATGTACTCTTGTTGATGACTGAGGACTTCTGATAATTAAAATATTATACATAGCAGATTCTCCAATCTAATATTCACTCAACAAAATAAAGACATAGTCCTCTTCTCCCCTTTCCAAATCCTCTCTCCCCACCCCATGATCCTCTAGCATCTCTTATCAGAGTCTTCACTTAAAATTTTGGTGGCCTCAGCTGGGGAGGGGCAGGAAGGGAAGTGAGTGGAGCTGCTACAGTTGTGGCAGTACATATCGGCTGTTGCACTGGTGATGTATAGGGGATGCATGTGCACCCCCTGAGATTGGCTGGGCACCCCCTTGAAGCACCAGCCGTGAAATTGGAAGTGCCGCCAGAAGTGCACTTCTGGTTTTGCTGCTGACTCGGCAATCAGCTGTTGTGGGACCTCCCTCTCCCCCAGTCAGTGATTATCCACTGGTGGAACCCCCCAGTCACTGGGGGGACATCCCACCATCAGCAACTTGGAGGCACCAGTTGCCCATGGGCTGTTGCCACCTCAACACAAACTTTGTGAAGGAGGGCTCCTGTGGTAGCAGTACAGACTCCCTAGGAGGTGCCATTCTGATGCCCCACTCAACCCTCCCCACTTAATTATGCTTGTGACTTTTCTCTTAACCTTTCTCCCCACTACACCTACCACTTGCACCTGTTGAAACTGAGGTGTAAGTGAAACCTGAATAAACCATGAGGAATTAGACAGATCCACAAGGAATCCAGATAGGAAATGTCATAGCTGCTCTATTTTCAGGACAGAGAGTAGATAATGTATTGTGTCAATCAGGTGATAGACTTGGCAAAAAAAAAGTGTCTATGCTCTATACAGTCTTGGCAGAATACAATTGTTACCAATAAACATCAATAAATGGTGATTTCACTTCAAACTCACAGATCAATGGAAAAATATTTCTGTTGATTACCATCAAAAACGGAGGTAAGAAAGACAAAAATCTGGAATGGGGTTAGGAAATCCAGGGCAGGTTGAGAGCATGCACACCAGTAATGAACAAGGCTCCTGGCTGCAGGACCCACATGAAGTGCTGTGCACCAGCAGCAGAGAAAGTCCCGGCTCCCAGCCAGCCCCATGGAGGTGGAGGAGACAATAGGGCCTAAGACAGGGGAGACAACGGGGCTCTAGCACTGCTCCAGGCTGGCAGAAGATAAGCTTATCCTGAGCAAGCATGCAAGGGTAGGGTTACTATATGTCCAAGTTTTCTCAGACATGTCCTCTTTTTGGGTCCTCCCATCTCTGGATGGGTGGTTTTTTTAAATATCAGCAAATGTCCAGAATTTTGCTCTGCCTCTGCTTTTCCAGCATGACCTAGCAAGGAGTTGCTTGAGGCTGGGGGATGGGTTGGGGGGAAGGGCAATTGGAGGCAGGGCCATCATATGTGTCTGCTTGCGGGCCCAGGCACGTCTGTGGGGGGTCGGGTTTGGAGGGCCAGGGTTGGGGGAGGGATATGCGCTCATGTGTGTGCGTGAGCATGTGCATGCTTGCCAATGCTGGGGCTGCAGCAGGGCAGGGAGGTGCGGGAGGTGCCTGCCCCTCCAGTGGAGGAAGAGGGTGGGGGTGTACTTCAGGGGGAGCAGGGAGCTGAACGGGCAGCAGAGCTGGGGGGGGCCAAGGGGCTGCAGGTTAGGAACGAGGGGCACTAGAAGCATTGGGGGGGTTGTGGGCTGGGAGTGAGGTGCACCAGCATGATCTGGGGGGCAGAGTACTGTGGGTTGGGAATGAGGGGCAGCAGCAGGGCTAGGGGGGCTGTGGCTTGGGAGTAAGGGGCAGGAGTAGGGCATAGGCATATCACTGCCCCCCCCCAATCATATACCCGCCCCCCCCCCCAACAAGCGTCCTCTTTTTTGAAACTGGAAATATGGTAACCCTATGCAAGGGGAAACCCACCCGCTGCAGCAGAGGCTCACTGGGAAGAAGCAGGTAAAGGGCCTCATCCACTTAGGGGCTGCTCCAGTGCCAGCCATGCTTGTGGCCAAGTTTCTCTGGAGAGACACGCACATGTAGATATACAGACTCATGCACACACCCAGGCCAAACACCCACAAAGCTGCAGTGGCAGTACTGGGCTCCTGGCTGCCAACAGACCCGCCCCTCTAACCCCCTCCCAGCACAGCTTTACTAGCATGCTCCCCAGATCCTGCAGCAGCTGCCTAAACCACTGCCAAAGGAACAGTGCACGAGCAGGACAGCCAGGTCTCTCCCCACCCCATCTAAAAATAACCATTGATTTTAGCCATTGAAATAACAAATACGTTTTAAAAAATGGAATTCTGCTAAGCATAGCTATATAGGTTCTTAAACAGCTCTCATCACCAGAGCTATCAACATTTTTTCCAATATTGTACATAAAGCAACTAGCATATGCCATTTCTTGTTTTGTCTGACTGTTGCCACGGGAGAAGAATGTATAGTGAAGTTTCTTATTTTTGGTCTAGGATTTTTTTTGGGGGGGGGGCGGGGGCACGTGGAGGGGTTAAATGTATTTGCTGCTGTATATTTAGGCTAGAGAAAGCAAGGTCAAAGAGACTTGCACTTGAAACAGAAGATATTGAGTTTTGCAATGGTCTTTAATTCCAGGGGAACATAACTTCAGTCATGGACTGGCCACTGAGTAATTTTCTCTCCCATGAATGAACCTCACCATTATCATGCACAGTGCCATTGTGCTACCTCTGGGACATTATCAACTCTGGGATTCATCCAAGAGCTTTGAATGCTCTCTTAGATTCCTGGCTTTATGCTTTCTTGACAAGGATTAAGACCCTGAACTTGATGGAAGGCAGTGTAAAGAGTGAAAGACACGTTTGAAATGCTCACAGTAGCCTGCCTTACAAAGAAGATGCAATGCAGCTTCCTAAGCAGTAAGGGCTGCATACCTAAGTGTACTGGCTTGCTTTAGTCCATCTGAGATGTGGCAAAGTCATGAACAATGGAGGCTAAATCATGAGCACCAAGTCAGTGGTGTACCCCCTAACTAAGGGACAATATTACTTGCAGAGGTTCCTATGCAAGAGCTTATCATCAACTGCCCATCCAGCAGCATGCCTACGCTACAGGCTAAATCACCCAATGGAGTGAGTTTTCCTTCATAAGAGTCTTCACCATGTCTGCAGGCTCCTCAAAATGCTCTTCTCCTCATGAGCATCTTCTCTGTCATGATCAAGTTCAGCATCAAGTTCAGCTGTTCTTCATCTCTGAGCTGGTCTTATCCAAGATGCACCAGGTTTGGGAGAGTTGTCATTTATAGTTAGGGTGTAAGAGAGCTTTGTGTCACCTGCAAAATGCTGGCATTTCCAATTGTGCCATGTCTCCAGTTCACCTTCTAGCATGGTCTGGGGGGTGGGGTTCTGTGGGTCGGGAGTGAGGGGAAGCAGCAGGGCTGGGAGAGCTGTGGCTTGGGAGTGAGGGACAGGGGGAGGGCTTGGGCATTATACCCTCCCAACACTCCTGCTGTCCTCTTTTTTAAAACTGGAAATATGGCAACCCTATTCGAGGTACATAAAATTTAAACTGTTAAAGCCAAATGTAAGCACCTATCATACAAATAACCTGCTTTTCAGAAGTGCTGAAAACCCACAAATGGGTTCAAAAATAATAAAAACAGGAATTTTTTTTTTTGTATTTTGCAGTTTATCTTTACATGTGCTGATCTTTACAGGCGTAATGGGCAGTCTGATTGCAGGATTTTTAGATGATGAGCTTTCAGGTAAATAAGTGTGGAGCTACAATGCTCTGTTTATGTGTTTGTTGAGAAAAATAGATGTGATCAAAGAAACAAGTCTAAGGCTCAAAAGCAATTAGTGTAATTCAACTGCCTGAGAGTTGCTCATTACAGATAGTATAGCTGAAGTTATCCCTTCAGACAGAACTGTAAAAGTAATGCTGGCTGGCATTCAAAGACTACTTCATCCTGATTTTCTAAATAGGAGTTGTATCTAGGTAAGACTGGAAATGTTATCAGTAAAACTAGAACATAAATTCTCAGTTTTCAATGCATCGTCACAATGAAATAAAGAACAATTTGCAGAAAATGTAAGTGTTAAGCAGCATATCCCAGATATTGCAGTTCATAAAGTTATAATGCCACTTGTGCAAAACACATTCCAGCATGACTGACTCCCTATTTTTAATGTGCAGAACAAATCACAAAGTTTGAGAGGCAAAATCAAATCTTGCCAGTTATTGAGAATTTGAACTGAAAACGGAGTTTTAAATACAAGTTGGCATTTTTCAGTCTGTTCCTCTGGCAGCCATCTTGCTGAAGGTGACAGGAGAAGCATGGCAGCCAGCCCAATAGAAGGACACAACTCATCTTTGTCTAACCTTTTGAAATGATGGCACAAGAAAGAAAAAGAGTGTTAGAGTAAATATTACTGTATTTGTTTAAATATTAAACATTAAAGCTCTGCTGATTTCTAAGCAAAGAAATTAATGGAAAACTGAAACCCATACAATATTACAGCCCCTGGAAGGCAAGGCTGCCGAATGCAAAACAAATACTAGCAAGAACTTGGAATACATATATTGATTTTATGGAGCAGGTGAAGCAGGCAGCAAACAAAGTCAAGTACTAACCCTTAACCCAAGTGCAGCTCTTGTGTTGCAGTGATGTATTTATGCAGATGCTAATTAAGAACTTTGTGCCTCATATTGTGCCTTGGGGTATTTTTAATGGTTTGGGGCTCACCTTCACAATAGCTAGACATAATGTTAAGTCTACTTTTTCATTCTGAATCCAATGATGCAGAAAAGCTGCAAGTTATTAACACCGCTTTTTCTTAAATGATGGACAAATGGAATTAAAAATATTGGGAGGAAGTGATTTAGCATTCTTCCATTCCAGGATAAGTTGCTTTGGTTTAGTTTTCATTCACTGTAGATTAGGAGTGGACACACAAAAGTTACCCCAAAGCAGCTGACACATGGCAAGCCCAGCTTCAGTATAATGCGTTTGCCTGCCTATACCCTGATGCTACAACTCCAATATTCTCACATCTTACCTACAAAAAATTGTAGCCAGGCAAAAACTCATGATTAACAGGTGTTAAGCACCAGAGCTGGACCCTCCTACACTTTAAATGAATAATTTGGTAGTTAGGGTGCTCCCCCAGGATTTAAAAGACTCAGGCTCTAGAGTAGCCACATCCAGAGGAGCTTTGAACCCACATCTCTTGCTTTCAGGCATAATGGTTTAACCATCAGGCCATAGGTTAGACATTAGCCAATCTACCCTTGGTAGCCTTCCTATTGCAGCTGGCCCCCCTGGCAGCCAACAGAAGGAGACATGGGCCTAGGAGGATGAACCCAAATGAGATGCTGTGTGGCTTAGTGGCATGGCCGCCACCCCGAAAAGAAGGGAGCTTTGTGTTTTAGCCTGGATCTTTACTCCCAATGTGGCAGAAAGTTCCTCATTGCTCTCCATCCATTTTATATCTAATGACTATTAAATGCAAGATGTCGAGGCTCAGCTTCCAGAGGAGGGCTGGAGAGAAACTTGTGTAATGTCTAAGCTGTGACCTTGAACACTGTGGTGGCTTGAACACTGTGCTGGGAAAGAGAAGATATAGGACCAATCCCCATGGAAGATGCAGATCTATAAACTAGATCTTTGGTGAGTGCCCTAATCACTGAGCTACTAGGTTCCCTCTCCCCTTCTAGTGTCAAACACCCACTAGATTTAGGTTTTTGCCTAGTTACAATTTCAGTACTTGTACTTGCCCACAACACAACCTACTAAACATGCACATTTGCTGTGTGAACATTTGTGTGTCCACATTGCATGTGAAATAGGAGCACTGCATGAAGGCAAGTACCAACAGCAGTTATGCAGTTGGGAAAGTGCCATTCAGGAATATAAAGTGAAACAGGATTCTGCCCCTAGTGCTGTTATTTTTTATGTAGAAAAAAAATACCCTGGTGCTCTTCCTTCCTATAAATAAATACAGTAAATCCATCCTTTCTTCCTCCATTCAATACGTGGACTCTGCTCTTTCCTTGGCCTACAAATATGGAGGAATATCCAGGAAGATCAGGAAATACTCATTGCCTAAGATGTACTCATTCCCTCTATATACACACACCGTAAATGTAAATAAAATGGGAAAGATAGGAAAAAGCACGAGAAAAAGATGCTCCAGATTCTGAACTCAGAGAAAAAATTCTAAGGCTCTGGCTTTTTCCAGTAAAATTAAAATTATTAGGAACTTTCCCTCTTCAAGATCACCATAAAATTTTTTTGCTGTAAAGGCTCTAAAAGATACAACAAAGGACCCAAAAAGTATAGTAGGGTTATTTTATCACTCTTTTGATCCAGGCAAGAATTACAGGAAGGCTATCAAACTAACTGATTAAATACATAAAATGGCATAAAACACAGAAGAGATGCTAAAGGAAACACACACATTCTTCAAGGAAATATAACTACAGGCTGTGTTTACCATTTCCCGAATAGGAGAAAAGTGGCAATAATTTTTGAAGTCTTGTGTCTATACGATGAGCAAGGAAGGAAGGAAGGCAGGAAGGAGCAAGCATAGGTAGAGATATCCAGTCTAGCATATGCCTTTAAATTATCCAAAATTAAAAAGAAAACCTACAATTCCCTACTTCCCCAAATCCAGTGCAATAACCCTGGAGCATGAAGACTACATATAACCCACAGCAACCTACTACACCACAAGAAGAATACCTCAGTGACTATACACACTTGGTTGCCATCTATCTCAAACTCTTGATCTGATAAGAAGGATCATCAGACATTTACAGCCTATATCTGAAAAAGATGAGACCTTGAGAGAAATATTCCCAGTTTTCCTGCTTCTGGTTTACAGACAGCCCCCTAACCACATCTAACTCATCATCAGAAGCTAGCTCCTCAATGATCAATAGATGCTAAATGGGACCCAACCTTGCCATAATAAATCCAAAACCTATCAAATCAACTCAACTGCCACAACAATCAACTGTCCCCACAATGAAACCACCAGAATCCACAGAGCCTCCTATGTGTCAATCCCAGAATGTCATATACATTATCCACTGAACAAAAGGTTTCATGGAAACTTTCTAGGTAAAACTATGCACCAGCCTAAAACTATACATCAGAATGAACAATCACAGAAAAAAAGATAGAAGACAGACACCAGAACACAAATAAGAGAACATTTTTCAGACAAACACCACTCCCTTTCTGACCTCACAGCCTCCATGGTCAAGGTAAATTTACAAAACATCTTCAAAAGATGAGTGTGGGAACAAAAATTCACTACCTTACTGGACACTAAGAACCAGGGACTTAACACAGACATTGACTCTATGGTCCATTATAATTTACCCAATCCCCACTAAGCTCTCTGCGCTCCACAGGTGATAACAATCCTCTTGAATGGTCTTGCTCTTCCACTTACCATGTTATCCTTTCTACTACATTTCTCTTGTCTGTTAGCTACTTAATATATCTCTTACATGCTGTTTTTATTTACCTATGGAGTTTTGCACAAGCCTTTGTTCTCTGTGCTATTTAGCTCAATTGGCCACGTCCAGATGAGCATGGACATTTGGTTCCCCAGGGACAAGTAGCAGTGGCATACCTTGTGCCGCAGCTACTTGCCCCTGGGGAACACCTGTGCCACACGTACTTTGGCACATGACAAGTTACCCCGGGGGCAGTAGGGAAGGCTGAGGCCAGCACTGTGCTGGCCCCAGCAGCCTTACCTGGGGTCCTGGTGGCCTCCCAGGGCTGCAGCTGCAGCGATCCTGCCAGGAAGAGCCTAGCTGGTGACCTCAGCATGGCTCTGGGTGGCCTGGCTCCACTTCTCAGGGGAGCGCGCTGCCCATGCATGTGCTGCTCTGGTTGTTTATTTTTTCCCACAGGGTTTTTTGACCCCTGGATATCCAGAGGTCAAAAAAACCTGCAGAAAAAAAGCTGGAGCAGCACACACACAGGCAGCGCACCCTTGCAGTGCAGAAAACACCTGTCAGTCCAGTATGTGGCACTGCAGACATGTTTGCAGCTCCACATAACACATGGCCGCGCTCATCTGGACACACCCATTGTGTCTGCTTTTTTTTCTTAGAGACATGAGGAAGAGGACAGTGGTACCCAAAAGTTTGTCTGTGTCCCTCCAATAAAAGATAATGCCTACAAATATCCTTGCTTCTTATAGTTAACATTGTGGTATTTTTCATCAGAAAAGGATTTATATACATGCTATGACAATTTTCTAACTGGAACAGCCTGACAAGAAAAAGTTTACAGAACAGCTGGTCAGACAGCCCACATCAGGGTTGCCAAATGACCATAAATTTATGGAAGTGCTTGTCCCTAAAAAGGGAGTTGTCTATAAAAACAACCAAAGAAACCATGAGCTTGACAAAAGATGTGTTGTTGGAGCGAGGTCATCAGCACCACCTTGTATCTGATCTCCCTGTAGGGAAATCCCTGTTAGAGCTTTGTAGCCTACAGGAGTTTCCATAACCGCTTCTCTCCCCCAGCCATGTTCTACTGCTACATTTTCCTGTAATGGTTGCTCACCTCAAAAAATAGCCTTTCGAAGTCTGAAGCATTGTGCCTGACAAAGACTGGGGTGGGACAGGGAAATTACTATTGCAAATTACTACTGCAATGATTAACAGTGTTGATCTTTCAATGTGCTCTCACAATAGAAGGATTCTGAGAATGTGGTTAAAATAATTATTAGTTTCAATTCTTAGTTGTGTGTATGTTTGTACTTTGCTCTTCCTTGATGTACCCCTGTTTATGTTATGTAGGTTAAGCTAGGGTTATATTCCATTATGGTAACTGTGTATTCTTTCTTTGCATACCTTCATTAGTATGCAAGTTTGGAGGCTGGTGGCTACTCATGCCAGTTTTACTGCTTGTGGACCTAGGCTTTACTGTTTGGCAGTCACTTTTGTCTGGCATGGCAGGAGAGCTCTCAGATGGCAGCCCTGGGTAAGGTCCCTTACTAATAGACTGAGCTAGGTGGTAGCTCCCCTGGGCTGGTTTGCTAGTGACTGAGACTATTAAGTGTTTGGATTTGTTTAATGGCTAAGATTTTTTCTAAGGTTATGTGTTTGTCCCCTTATTCCCTGTAATAAATCCAGTTGCAGCTGAACATTGTTAGTAAGTAGGGAAGTTTGTTCCCTTTATAAAATCCAGCTAAAATTTATTTTCCCAAGATTCTGGATGGAGGCTTTAGCCACATTTAGAAAATAAGCTAAACATACAATCTATCATGGTCTCCCATGGCCAAAAACATGATTGCTTTTTTCTGTTTACAGTATTCCCCAGCACACTTTAAAAATAGTAGTTATCCCTCATTGTCTGATGCATTCCTAGTTATTTTATCCAAACCAGATGGCAGCTGAAACAGAATACTCCAATGTATTTATTTCACCATTTTAACCTCAAGAAAATATCCCACAAATGGTATCATCATGGGTTTTGTCTATTTGTAAGATAGAGTGTTATGTCATCAGCATGGGTCGATCCAATCAAAGCAATGGCAAAACATTTTAAAAATATTTTTACACTTGTAGAATTCCATAAAAATAAGGAATTAGAATCCAAGACACTCAAATCCAGATGCTAGCCATTGTCAGGTCATGGGAGACAGCAATCAAGAACATAATTGTTTCTCAGGCAAATGTAACATTTCTTGGAACAGCCTCAAATCTACTCTAATGAGAGCTCTGATTAAATATCTTCTGAATCTCTTTTAGAGAGTGCCCTTAGATTTTCCATTATTTAAAAAAGTTGTCATGCTAACTGCAATAACTTTAATAAGGAGGTTTTCTTAGAATTTAAGATCTTATTGGGAGACACCAGTACTACAAAGTTTTGCTAAGTGCTAACAGACTATATTACAAAAATAAACCCAGTGACAATATTTTTTCTTACTTTTGCCCATATGTACATAGAAAAAGAAAAAAAAGAAGTCAGTATGTCACTATTCATCTTGATATCTCCTGGGGCCAGGAAGCTGTTTAAAATTCCTTATTAAATACAATACCTAATTATGAAATTCTTGTCTCTGTTCGTCCATAGCACTCATTATAAATAATAAAAATTAGAGAAAAATCCTAAGAAGGCTTCATTTTTTGGGATATCTAAATTTGTGCAGAAATTTTCAAAGATAAAAAGTTACCTTTCACCTTGAACATTTGATGATTTATTCAGAGTCAGGTAAGCCTGAAGACCTAAAGGATCACTGGCATTATACAAGGAAGATCATACAGTGGTTACCTGGTCATGCTTTCACACCTTCAGCAAGAGACACAACACATTTTGGTTAGAACAACTGGACTTTCATTAGTGTAAAAAAAATAAAAATAAGCAGACAGATGATATACAGCTCTATGCTGGCATGACTCTCACAAATCCAATGTAAACTTGCCCCAAGGAAAACGAGGAATAAAATGACAGCAGTTTAAAGGATAACACTCTAGATGTCACATGCCACAGATTGCTTCAGGCCACAGACTGCTCGAGGCCAGACTACTACCTGATCCTATCTCTCGTAGTAGTGAGGTAAAAATTGCATAAATTTTACCAATGCAAACCTCCTTCCTTGAAGAAAGGGTTCTGCATAATTTGTTTGTTTTATAACAGATGGACTATGTAAATAAAAACAACTACATATGAATCTGTTTCCCCATTCATTTTTAGTATGCACTGTAACAAATTTGTGGATTTTGTGCAAATAAGAATGGGAAACATCTCATGGTCTCTGTAAATTTCCTACCTTGCAACAGGGAAGTCTTTAGAATAGTATAGTTATGGTTATGGAGGAGGCTGTTCCAAGATATTTCCATTCTAATACTGGGGCAAAACAAGGGAAAGCTCATTACTTTAATGTGACCAGATCTAGTTAACATTGTCCTAGAATGTAAACCATTTCATCAGTACCTTATTTGCCCAAATATAAGAAAAGACGACCCCCCCCCCACCGCTTCCCATTAGCACGAGGGAAAGAGTTCCTCATCTTTCATTCATATACAAGGAAACCTCATTAAACACAGTGTTTATAATTAAACTGCTGCGAAAAGCAGCATGTGCTCAGTAATGGAAATGAGAACCAACTATAAAGATGATTAAATGCAGCCAACACTGAGCATGACTATAAAACACATGGCCTACACTGGGCAAACATGCTGATAGGAACTTGGGGCAGAGGGTGTTCCTTAAAAAATAGGCAGTTGCTCCCCCAGGAGGCAATGAGCACTGGGCCTGGAAGTACTGCAATACCAGGCCAACACTCAGAGAGGCCAAAGCAATCTCTGACAACCTACCCTGGTGCCAAAAATGCTGATGGTAACATGTATGTGTGTGTGTGTGTGTGTGTGTGTGTGTGTGTGTGTGTGTGTGTGTGTGTGTGGGGGGGAGGGGGAGGGCCCTGAAAAAAAACAGGCAGGTATTCTCTCCACAGAGAACTACACCGGGCCTGGAGCTACTGCGATGGGAGGGCCAGAGCCAGCCCTGATACCCTCCCATTGGCACCAAGAATGCTTGTTTATAGCCAAAAGGCTGAGGCTGATGGGAACTACCACAAGGCCAGGTTAGTGGCCTAAAGCTTGAGGAGCTTTAGATAAAGCACCCCTGCCACCATTTTGATGCATGGGAACGATGATACACAAGACGCTCCAGGTGCTTTAATTACAGTGGCCTTCAGAGCCACTCTAATTAAAGTGCCCCCCCCGAATACATATAAAAATGCCGTTAAATTCTAGCAAACATCACCAAATAGGGCACCAAGCAGTTCAGCCAGAATCCCTCTGTTGGCCCCTCTTTCAGCCTATTGTGTATGATTAGTGTGGCCCTACTCCCCATGAGTTGGCGCCAGGCCAGGTTGCCCTGCCCCTCATCTGCATATAAATTTATGGAGGACCCTAGGGTTCATGATGAGAATGTAGCAGGGATGTAGCAGTTAAAAGTGGAGAGGTACCTGGGGAGGCACATGTCAGACAGGTTATAGTGTGTCATAAATCCATTGTCTATATTGAGTCCATGAGTTTTGTATCTAAGAGCTTGATGAAGTGAAGTTCACAGGCTCATCTGTGAAAAGTGTTTTGTAAATTCAAACAAGCACCAAACCTTGCTAACCTCATCACCAGAAGCAAGCTTCCTACAGCCCAAAACACACCGAATGGTTCCAGACCATGCCAGGACAAGAAATGCAAAACATATTTCCAGTATCCCCACAATTACTACATCCCACAACAGAACCACCACCATTCGTGGATCTTACAGCTGAATCTGCAGAAACGGTATATATCTCATCCAGTGCACCAAATGCCCTGATGGAAAATATGTAGGAGAGACCAAACAATGACTATGCACCAGAATGAATGCACTCTGGAAATTCTATTAAAGACAAGAACACCCAATTACCAGTGGGTGCACATTTCTCACAAGAAAACCACTCTCTCTCCAATCTCTCAGTCCTGATCCTCAAAGGGAATTTACAAAACACTTTTCACAGATGAGCCTATGAACTTCACTTCATCAACCTCCTAGGTACAAAAACTCATGGATTCAATATAGATATTGGATTTATGACACGCTATGAGGTCCCTTCCAACACTAAAAATCTATGAAATCTATGAAAGTCAGTGTTTTCAAATTTTCTTCTCACTTCCATGTGCTCAGGTAGAGCAGGGTCTGACAGTAAGAGGGCAGGTGGAAGGGGCTTCAAGGAAAGGAAATTGGGGGGCATGAGGGCAACCTGACCCCCTCCCCCCAGATTTATTTTCCCTGCTGTTGTAGTAGAAGAAATATAAATTCAAGGCAACCCTCCAAAAATTAGATTCTATACTTAGAATAGAATAACAAATTTATAAATTTTCCATATATAGACTCTAATTATTTTAGGGGTCATCTTATATTCAGGTATAAGTGATATAAACTGGTATAAGTGATTGGAAACTGGTTCAAATCTGCAACACAACAGAAATTCAGTGTACATAAACTGCTTTCAAAATGGCCAAAACTGGTTTAAGATAATCCTGGATGGATGTAATATCAGACTTAACTGATTTAAGTTAAATCAATTTATTAAACTTCTGTCCTAGATCCCCTTCAGAGTCAAGGGCCATCTTATATTTGAGAAAATATGGTAATTAGAAAGGTTTGGAAGATTAAAGTACAAATAAGCATTCAAATGTCTGAATTAGAAACTGTGTAAGAACAAGCTGCTTCTAGTTAGGCTGAATATAAACAAGATATTTTACTACTAATTCAAGTCTTGGCTAGAACCAGAGGTGCACAATCATGAAAACAAAAATTAAAAAGCAAAACCTAGAAGGTTTAATGTAGTTTTCTTTCAAGTCGTGGCTGTAGGTTTGCCCTGTTTTATGCTCTGTCTTTTCTCTTAGCCTTTTGTAAATATATTCAATACATTATTTTCCACATGCTAAATATTTGCCCAGAAAAATGTTAGCCTTTTCAAAATAGAACCATAATGGTCCTCATATTATTATGGGAAAAGATATCCAGACTAAAGTGGACTCTTCAGTAAGTATGTAAAAGTCCTACTGGGTTGTTATATAGTGAAATTCACCATTTAACTGAAGGAAGAAACTGGTGCATGGGAGTTTAAGCTGTAAGCAAGGACAAATATACAGACAAAAGCACAATGGTAGAAGATGTGTTCCTAAGGTGTTCCCTTATGAACCTTGAAGAGTTTCTTCCCCACTGAACAGTTCCTTTCACCTGTCCTTTCACAGTATTCCTGCCTTCACTGGTTCCTTTCCAACCGTAGGATTTTGTCATCTGTACACTTATAAAGCCAGCATACAGAAAGCTGTTTTTTTCAAGTTAACATGAGGAAATAGTCTATAATTCTGGATATTTTTTATCATTTTTGTAAGCTAGTCATTTAAAAAATAGGCAGGAGGAAGGATAGAGTTGCACCTTATAGACTGACTAATCCAGAGATGTATTATAGAGTTAGTATATAAAGTGCACTTTGCCCTGCCTTTTGCCTGAATTCAGACTAATACATCTAACTATTTATCACTGTTAATTTAAAATATTCTTTGTAATGCCTTTTTCTGAGTTTAGGGTCAAATATTAGCAAAACTGAATGGGTAATGGTCTTATTTATAGTCAAATTATGCTCAACATACACTTACTCATAGAAGGCTACAACATAAGTAAAGGGCAAACAGGACTAGACTCAGAGAGATAACCTAAGACATTCAACTGAATAAAATAACATTGAGACATTAATCTAGTGCATATTGTTGAAGTAGTGCATAAATCAGTATAGAATGCTACATGCTTTCTCCTTTACCATTCTACTATTAATAGTTAGATTAATAGTATTAATATAACATCCTTGCTATTACATATTTAATTATATAAAATAAACAAATATGGAGATCTCGACATCTCCCTTCAGCCTAATGGATTAAAAAAAGATAAATCCAGTATACAAACTAGCAAAATTCATAGATGATGTAAACCACTTGGAAGTCTTTTTTGTAGTTACATGTACTATCTTTAAGGCTAGAGACAGAAATTATACATAAACCGTTATAAGTGAGCAGAAACAGGTTCAAATCTGTAATACAACAGAGGTTAAGTGCACGTAAACTGCTTTGAAAATGGCCAAAACCTGTTTAAGATACACCTGGATGGATGTTGTATCAGGCTTAACTGATTTAGGTTAAATCACTTTATTGAACTTCTGTCCCAGATCCCCTCCAGGTTCAAGTTAACTCACAATCCCCCAGCATCCCAGGATGCTTTGCAACTCCCCTGCAAATCTTTCTTCACAGGGTGGGCAGGCTAGCCTTGGCCCAAGCTGTCTGCTCCAGCCAAGCAGGAAGGCATGCTCTAGCATCCCCAGCTTCTGGCTTGGGGCACTGCAGACATGTGATTGCATTTCCAAAATCAAAAGTGAATGTCTGTTCACTTGCTTATTGGTTCAATCTATGCAGTTTAAACTACTCGTGAAGATTGAATTGATTCAGCCTCTGGTTTTTTGACTGTCTGTATTTAGCCTAAAGGTGCAGGGCTCTTTTTTGACTGATGGTAAAGAGCACTTCGATTAACTGCAATCCACTTTCCTATAGATAAAGTTTCAAGCATAGGGATAGGCAGGATAAATCTTTCCTACCTATGTGATATTCTGCAATACCTGAAACACCAGCTTATGATAGAAGAGGAGGGTATTAATTCAAATTAAAAAGCAACCAAACCAAAAAGCCATCTCGGTTCCATTCTCATCTGTGCTTCAAAAATCCTACTCCCATTTCCAAAAAGCATTACCCCCCTTAAGAAATAATGTGCCATTTTATGCCCATAAGATTTTAGGCCATGAGGAACAATTGTAAAAACACCAAACAGGACACGTCTATAACATGCTATTAATGTGAAGCAATAAACTCCAGGACTGCAGCACATTGAACTGGGTCAGAGCAGCCCTGGCTGGCAGGGGCGCCAGGGGTCAGCCTGCCAGACCAGGGCTGCTCCCCCATCTCAATGTGTTGTAGAGGAGCTACCTGGGGCATGAGGGTGCTTCAGTGCATGGGTAGCCAGCAAGCAACCCCCACATTGAAGCACCCTCATGCTCCAGCCAGCTGGGGCAGCATCTACAGATGCGCTGCTGTGGAGTTTAGTGGAGGATAGTATTTGTATTTACAAGTACTATCCTGCTGCAGAGTAAATTAGATTACTCCAGCCTAATTGCCCTGCACACATAAAAGCAAGACATTTTCTGTGGAGCTAATTAGTCAACTCCACATTAATATCTTGTGTAGATGCACCCACAAATGACCAGACTTATGCTTGGTGTAAAACTCTAAGTCAGTGAAGCTACAGTAGAGAAGAATCTGGCCTGAAAGTCCATTACCATATTTCAGATTCTGCTGAATGAGATTATGAACAAAAGAAGACATTTTGCATAAATCCACAAAGTCAGTGGACAACAAGTGCAGTAACTGAACTATAAGTCTTTCAGGTTGTAATTGAACTGTCGAGTGTAATGAATGAAGCATAGAATAATGTGCATTCTGTTTGTGTTTGTTTATTCAGCCTGTCAGGTTGTTTTTGGTTCACTTAATGTTAAAGAATTGTTTACAGGCAGTTTTTTTCCTATTCATGTCTATACAGTGTCCATCCTAGTTTCACTTCCAAATACTTAGCAATGTATCAAGCACGCTGTTAAATGAATTTTATAGAGTATTTGCTCCAATGCTGATCTAGTAGTTAAAGTGCATGTCTTCAAGCAATCATTTTTTTCAAAACAGGAGGTTAGATTGCTTTTGTAACAATATATAAAAATGTAATGAAATAATCATACAAAACTACACTTTTATAAGAGCGCACTAGTGTTTATATATACAAAAAACTAGAACTCTTGGTTCCAAAATGATACCTTTTATTAGACCATCTAATGTCTGTATGGCCAGTTTCTGACACAGCAGTGCCATGGATATATTCTCAAAGCCAAATATGTGCTGTTTTGAATGAGTTTGTCATGAAACATTAAATAAGCATTAGTAAAACTGTCTGGGCACATCCAGACAAGCCCACACATGTCTCTTGCAGCATCTCAAACCCCTTTGAGATGCTGAAAGAGTCACATACAGGACTTGCAGGACTGAGAAAATGTTCCCCGCACTGCAAATTTGCAGCACAGGTCAAAAAAATATGCACAGAAAAAAAGCGGGACAAAAAAAAGGGCGGGGGGGGGGGGTCCCAGACCATGTCCTGAGGCAACTGGAGGCTGGGTCCTCCATAGAGATGCTGTGGCTGCCAGAGCATCTCTATGGTTAGCCCTCACCCTGGTGCTGAACCCACAGGGAGCTGGACCCAGGCTCCATTGCAGGTAAGTAAGGGATCAGGGGGCTGGAGAAGGGAGAAGGGGACCCCCCCAGGGGGACCCCTGCCAACCCCACCCCTCTCTCAGCCCCCCAATTCCTCACCCTGCCCAGCCCCCCAGCCCCCAGAGCCCCCCAATCCCTTCCCTGCCCATCCCCAGCCCCCACCTGAGCTCCCCCGATCCCTTCCCCGCCCAGTCCCATCCCCCACCTGCCCCCTGAGCCCCCACAACCCTTCCCCCACCTGGTCCCATCCCCCCCAACCCCAAGCCTCCACAATCCCTTCCCCCCAGCTCCATCGCCACAGACCCCTGAGCCCCCCCAGCATCCGGGGGGGGGGAGGGGGGAAACAACAAAAAAGAAACCCTTGGCACTTACTGGCAGTTCAAGCTGCTGTTGGGCTTACTGGACCCCACCCCCCCAACACAGTCCAGGGCAGGGTGACAGCCCAAGCAGCCCCAGCCTGGGCCCTGCTGCCCCTACTGCCCTGTGCTGCCTGGGGGGAGGGCCCTGCCATGAGGCCCTGGAGCCCTCACAGTCCCTTCTGGGTAAGTAGAGGCTTTTTTCTTTAAGTGCCAGAGGCTGGGGGGGGCAGCCATCAGGGGTTGGAGGTACAAGTGGGTGGGGTGGGGGCCAGGCAGGGCAGCTATTGGGAGGGCTGCAGGTTCTGACAAGAGATGAGGCCAGGCAGGGCAGCAATTAGGAAGCTGGAGTGGGGCACATATGCCTTGTAGGGGGAGCATGGCCCCTGAGGGGGGGCATAGCCCCTGTGTGGGGGCTTTAACCCCTTTGGTGAACTGTAACCCCTGTGGGGGGGGACCATAGCCCTGAAGGTGGGGCCGTGGCCCCAGAGGGAGGCCATAGCTCCTGTTGGGAGGCTGTAGCCCCTGTTGGGCGGGGCAGCAAAACATATATTCACGTATACATGAATTCATGAAACATGTATTTATAATTCACTTTATTATTATGATAGAGACACTGGTAGTCTTCCAAATTGCTTTAACACTGTAGATATATCCATACAACACTGCCCAACTGATCTCTCTCTCTCTCTCTCTCTCTCTCTCGTGGTCTTTTGTTTTAATTGTGGAGGAACATAGATTTTGGGGTATTTTACACAGTGACTTTGGGATTTTTTTTTTTTAATCAGGGATTTTTCAGTTTTCCAATAGGGAACACCAGAATTCCTGCTAGGGAGGCAAGTGGCAGGACCCTGCCTGCTCAGACCTGGCACCTTGGACCCAGCTGGCTGTGGCTGACCTGGCCAATTGGGGCCAGGAGGACATGCTTTGACAGTTCAAAGCAGGCCACCATACCCAGAACATCTTCCAGGCAAAAGCTACCCAGTTGGCTGGGCAGGGGGCAGACATGGCAGTAGTGCCGCACAAAGGCCAACTTTGCAGCCACAGCACACTAGCAGCTGGCCCAGAGGGGGCAGATGCCTCATGCGGGTCTGGCAGGTGCGCAGGAAGTCATAGCCAGGCAGCAGCCCGCACTGCCAGACTGCTGCAGTGGGTAAAGGGTGCAGGGAACTCTCAGGGCTGCTTCAGCAGCGCAGCTGGCACAAGGGGTAGTGTCCGTGGGCACCAATTGGCTGGGCCCCAGAAGCTCCAGAGAATGAGTAGCCCTGAGCTACTTTCCAGGGCAGCTTTTTATACTGATGGGACCAGGACAGGGCAGCTTTTTACACTGCTGGGGACAGCAGAGGTGCTGGCCCTGGGCTCTAGCTCCCCCTGGCTGCATATTCGGGAGGAGTCAGGCAGGGTTATTTGGCCCCAAGTGGCACAATTTGCTCCACAACGAAGTGCTTGTCTGAGCACATGTGCTGAGGCAAAAAGCCCTTTCTCAAATTGGCACTGTTTCTATTTCAGCTGCTGCAAGCGCACATGCCTACATGTGTGGATGCACCCTCTTTAGGCACAATAAACACAATTGATGCCATCACAAATATTCTGCTGCAGAGTAAATTAGTTTCCTGTTTCCTGTTCATCACAAGGAATGTTTGTCCCACTGGATAGTGTGATAAATACAAAACAAGATCTATTTGGCAGAACTATTCAGCTTTAATAAACATTTTGCAGTTATGAATAGAGATACTGAGAAAACACAAACCCCAAGATGCTTAAGATATCCCAAATAAGTACTATGGCTGTCATACAGAAAAACTGGCACTGTCCCATTAAACCTGGGATGTATGGTCACCTTTTCCTTTGAACCTGATCCAAATCTCACTAAATCATTCATGTGACCTCTCTGGACTTTGGATTAATTCCTTGAATTATACCTCAGTTTACAGAGACTCAATCAGCAGTTTACAGCAGTCATAACTTATCACACCAGGGATAAAGTCCATGGACCCCTAGTAGCAACAGCAAGTTCTCTGCACATCCAACCTTTTAATTCTCTCTGCCTATTCTAAACTGAACTACAAATGGTTTGCATTCTCCATCAAGAAAGCAACATTACTATCCAAGGGCACAGCTACACGAGACATTTACTGTGCAGTTGATTAATTAGCTGTGAAGCAAATGTCTCAGCATCTACATATGTGCCTCTATTAAGCTGGAGTAAACTAATTTACTCCACAGCAGGATAGTATTTATGAATATAAGTACTATCCTGGTGCAGAGTTTTTCACTCCATAGCAGCATACATGTAGATGCCTACCCAGCTGGCTGGGGCATAAGGGTGCTTCAGTGAGGGGGCTGCCTGCTGGCTAGGCATGAAGTGGATCACTCTTGTGCACCAGTCAGCTACTCTGCAGCAAGTTTAGCTAGGAGAGAACAGCCCTAGGTTAGCAGGCTGACCTCTGCAGCCCCCTGCCAGCCAGGGCTGCTCTAACACAGCTCAACATGTTGTGCATTAATAAACTTCAGAGCTTATTGCTCTGGAGTTTATTGCTCCCAGGCATAGTTTCAAATGGCATGCCTGGGAGCAATAAACTCTGGAGCAATAAGCCCCAGAGTTTATTCATGTGCAGTAATAGCACATGTAGATGCACCCCAAATGTATTTTCTGTGTCATTTCTTTCAGTGACCTTGACAATTTTTCGTGGTTGCCAATTTTGACTGACAAACGTAGAAACCAACAACCTCTATCTACAGAATAAAACCGCATAGAACAGTGGCACTGTGAGCTTCTTCACCACATGTGGCTCAAAACTGACTACAAAGGCTCCCCTCTTAGATGCAGATGGGTCACAAGTACCTAGGCTGCAGCTGGGAATAACCATTTTATATAGAATGGTGACTTCTACTGAATTAAAATAATGCATGGGGTATCCTTTACTTTTAAAAGCTGTCAAGTGTTATCCGCAGAGCACTGTTTCAGCCTTTAACCATTCTGACCATTTCATTACTGTAAAATGGATGGAGCTTTGAGCTTCCACTTAAAATGAAAAACTGAGACTGCTAAATCTGTAAAGAAACTCTAGATACCTTATGAAATGTAATAGAATCAGAGCAGTTAAATCCACCAGGAAGCCTTGAAAATCCTAGCCAATATAAGTTTGTCTTCTCTGGATCAGATTTCTCATGTTTCCTATTTGACATCACTAAAAACTCCTTGGGCTTGCTACTCTATGTTTCCACCAGATACAATATTTGATTAAATAAAAATCAAGTGGAGATCCAGGTACTACTTGGATCACAAGAAACCAAGAAGGACAGCAAAAGTATTTTCCTACCTAACAAAGTTTTAGTGAGGATAAATATAGACTAATACCTCAGGGGCTGTTGTATTATTAAAGACCTGGAAGCTGGGATGGATTGCACCTGCAGCAAATTTGCAGATGACACCCAGCTGGGGGAAGTAGTACATAAGATGGAGGGTAGGGCTAGGATTCAGAGAGACCTCAACAAATTGGAGGATTGGACCAAAAGAAATCTCATGAGGTTCTATAAGGACAAATGCTGGGCCAGGTCTGGGCCTGGGCCCAGGACAGGGGCAGGGATGCCCCTCCTCCCCCAGTTGGGGCTTACCATGTGGCCAGCGCTGATGTGGCCAGTGGTTCCACTTGGTCCTAAATGGAGGCAACAGTGTGTGGCTCCAGGTGGTGTCCTTGGATGGCAGGGCATGACATTCCAGGTGGTTGGGCAGGGCCTCCCCCGGGGCGCAAAGAAGGTTAAGAGCGTAGTAGGAGCATTGCCAGCAGATCAAAGTGTGGAATCAGAAAAAAAATAAATGCCTTAAACGTTGATCAGATGTGTTATAAGATGACATAACCGCTTTGTGAGGAATTGCTGGGTCTGCATAGTAGAACAGATAAGGGAAAGTGTTTGTTCTTTGCAACTCCTCTGCAACTGCTTTGCTCACCGCAGGCTTGAAGATAGCAGAAAAAAAGTATGTACAACTCTGATTTCCAGGTGCAAGAAGGGAGTGTTCTCCCCCATTTCTTGCTTTGTGAACTAACCTCATCTCCCCCATGGTTCCCATCCTGATAACAGCAAAGAAGTAATGAGGTAGTGTTCGTAGCTGCTTTCCTAGCAAACTCCACTACATGATCACGTGAGTTGTAAGCGACTGTTAAAAAGTATATAAGCCTCCTGATTTTGCTCTTGGGGGGGAACCGCTTCCAAGTGCTTGGGAAATCTATGTCATTTTGGAGTCCCCCCTACAGCTGTAGTTTCATTTGAATAAAAGCTTCTGCTGACCTGACCCAAAAGTATGTTGCGTGTGTTTCCACGACAAAAGGAAGTGATTATTCCCTTCTATCCAGCACTGGTGAGACCACATCTGGAATACTGTGTCCAGTTTTGGGGCCCCCACTGTAGAAAGGATGTAGAAAAATTGGAGAGAGTCCAGTAGAAGGCAATGAAAATGGTTAGGAAAATGGGGGACATGACTTCTGAAGTGAGATTGAGGGAAATGGCTTCAGTCTGAAGAAGAGAAGACTGAGAAGGGATTTAATAGCAGTGTTCAACTGCCTGAAGGGTGCTTCCAAAGATGGAGCTAGACTGTTCCCAGTGCTGGCAGGTGACAAAACCAGAAGCAATGGTCTCAAGTTGCAGCAAGGGAAGGTTAAGTTAAATATTAAGGAAGACTGTCTCACAAGGAGGGTGAAGCACTGGAACAGTTTACCCATAGAGGTTGTGGACTCTCCATCCTTGGAGGTTTTTAAGACCCAGCTAGATAAAGCCTTGTCTGGGATGATCTCCTGTTGGGGATAGTCCTGCTTTGAGCAGGGAGTTGATCAAAATGATCTCCTGAAGTCCCTTGGTCAGAAGAAACCAAGACTGGTTTGAGGTGCACTCATAAATTGATTCAATTTATGAAGGACAAACAAGCTGCTATTTTAAATCACCAGAAGAATGCCTCAGATAGAACTCTGAAGACACTCTGAGTGTTCAATTTCTTTGAGAAAAGCAAGGAGTGTTGTCCAAGAGATCTGAAGATACTGAGCTAATGATTATTGTTTGTGACTGTATGAGGAAATTCAATCCAAATTTGATACTGGAAACATCAAGGACATATATGACAGAATCAAGGTGGTAATAGGTCTGACTGCAAAGAAGTCAGTTCCATTAAGACAGCATCGGAAAAAGTCATAATAGACCAAAAACAACAGATGGAAAGATGGGTAGAACAATATGTTGAACTCTACTCAAGGGAAAGTGATGTCACTGACACAGCCCTTATCTTTATTGAGAGTCTGTCTGTCCTTGAGTTGCTCAATGATACTCCACCTGTAGAGGACCTAAGTAAGGTCATAGATAATCTG
The DNA here is from genome assembly GCF_030867095.1 of Alligator mississippiensis. Lineage (NCBI taxonomy): Eukaryota > Metazoa > Chordata > Crocodylia > Alligatoridae > Alligator > Alligator mississippiensis. The sequence goes on from NC_081824.1 coordinate 159,323,452, forward strand.
GCCATTGGCAAGGTCCTAGGAAAAGGGTATTCCCATAGAAGTAATCAAGTGAAGGAAGCCTGTGTTCCTTCCCCACCTATACAAGCTTCTTACTCATTGCTGGACAGTAGGGATGGTGCCACAAGACATGTGAAATGCCAATATAGTCACTCAGTACAAGAATAAAGGTGACTATGGTGACTGTAACAACTATCGTGGCATTTCACTACTAAGCATTTCTGGAAAGATCATTGCTTGGCAGGTGCTCAGGAGACTTCAGATCCTTGCTGACCATGTTTACCCTGAGTCACAGTGCAGCTTCAGAGATAATAGCTTCACCATATATATCATCTTCTCACTCCAGTAAACCCAAGAGAAATGTAAGGAATAGAGATCTCTCTTTATTGCCTTAATTGGCATTTGACCTGGTCAAGAAATAAGGCCTTTTCAAATTATTGGAAAAGATTTGCTATCCACCAAAACTCTTCAGGATAATATGTTCTTTCCATTATGGAATGTGGGGAATAGTCAGCTATGATTAAGGCAACCATAATATTTTTAAGGAAATCCAGGATGTTGTCCCCCACCCAAGTCAGCAGTGCCTAGGCGGGATGGAACCAGCTGAGGCTGCAGTCCCAGGGCAGAGCATGGAGCCTGGAGCCCAGAGTCTGGAACTGCCCCCACAAACATGGGTCCCTACTGGCAGCTGGGTGAGCTGGGGGGAGAGACTCCTGCCCTACCCCAACACCACCAGGAAATCCTGCCCTCACCTGGGCTCTGCACAGCAGCAGCCATTCCCTGGTCCAAATTCCACTGGGCTGCAAACAGGTGAACTTGCACAGCAGAATCAGTCAGGGCTGGCCTTAGGGGAGGCACCACACAAGCACACAGGTGAGCAGTCTATGCTCACAGCAGTGCTTTCCCCCACCCTGCCTCAGCTGATCACCACCCTAGGCAGAAGGAGCGATGCCCAGCCCAGCCCACCCCCTGCCTCCAGCCACTGCTCGGGACAAACCAAACCAGGCACATGTGGGCAGGGTGACATCAATCTGGGACTTTTGCTTCAATTTTCACCAACTAGCTGGGAAACCAGGACAGCCTATGAAATCCAAGGCTGTCCCAGCCAAACCAGGATATATGATCAACAATCTAGGATGGATAAACATCTGAGGCTTTTGAGTTCCAAAGTGAAGTCAAGCAGGGCTGTGTCCTTGACCTAGATGAGCGCAGACATGAGGTATGTAGTGCTGCAGACCCTTCTGGGGTGCTGTATACTGCACATGCCACACATGCAGACATTACCCATGCTACTATTTTGCCAGGGTCAAAAAAACCTACACCAAAAAAACTGGGTGGCTCATGTGGTGGCAGCATGCACTGCATAAAATCAGAGCCTAGCCGGCCAGAGCCACGCTTCCACAGCTGCAGCTCTCTGAGGCCCCCAGGACCCCAGGTAACTCCCCTATTGTGGGAGTTAAGTTAGCGATAGAGCTAGAATGGCATGAACTGAAATAAAATATTGATTTTCCAGAGGTGAATCACTTGTGTTCTTGCTGTTGCTTTGGCTCTAAGGCTGCAATTTGAGAAAGCATGTGGACTAATTTGCTTGTGAAATATGTTGACAGGATATTGAATTGCCTTTCTAGGCTCTTTGTCATATCAGTGTAGAGGCACAATGATTTTGATCACCTTTTTCACATCTTTTCCATTGTAACAGTATGATTTCTTTTGGTACCACAGGCTATTCAAGTCAGAACCATCAGTGCTTTTGCTGGAGGGTAGGAATCCTATTTGCTCACTTGTATAAATATAAAGCAAAACAAAAAACAAAGGCAAAATGTCTTCTCATAATGCTATTGCATATTCAGGTCAGCATCTTACCTGAAGGACTCCTCATTATTTGCAAAATATTGGCTCTTCTGTTTGACAAATACAAATTACGGGAAGTTGGTAAACAATAAGGGCATGTGAAAAGTGACTCTATAGCTGCTACAAGTTCCCTCAGGGCAGACAACATATATTAATTGTCTCCAAACTTCCCAAATTTCAAGCACAGGTCCTGACACTGCAGAACAATTCCTGCAGGTAGATTCTTCTATCCTGAGGTCCAGCAACATCAGTGGGAATCTAAAGAGGCATAGGCAGCTCCCCTTGGAAGACTGAGACCTGTATGTGGAAGACTCCTGTATGAAAGAGAATCCTTTTCTTCTGCAAATTAAAACAAAGAGACTATACCAAGTGATGCTAAGCACCTGGAAATCCCATTGATTATCAATGGGAATCAGACATACTCACCCCTTGCCAAGATTTGCCTAAAAATGATGGACAGTGCTTGGAGAGAACAGTCTTCTAGTAAAAGACATACAACATCTCATTTCCAATGGAAAATCTGCCTGTTGAAGTCAAGAATTTCCATAAAGAAGCCCCCCACTCTAAGATTGCAATCAGGGAGCAGGGGTTAGGAGAGGCTTATCTCCCAGCCCCCCGTTTCACTATCGCAATTGGGGAGCAGAGGGCTGGGGATCCTTACCTTCCAGCCCAAATTCCATGGTCACAGGGCTCCGGCTGGTTGATCCTTATCTCCCAGTACCAGCCCTGTGGTCATGGGCCCAGCACTGGAGTGGGAGATAAGGATCTCCCAGCACTGCAGTCACGGAGCTAGTGCTGGGAGCTCCCTGCTGATGGGGCTAGGCAGCCTGTTCCCTGCCCAGCTCTGTGAGCATGGAGTGAGGGCTGGGAACTGTCCCATCAGGGGCAGGTCCCAGCCCCACGTCCCAATTGAGTGATTGAGGCATGGGGCTTGGAAAGAGTCTCAGGGCTGGAACCTGACCCTCCCCTGTAGCTCTTTCCAGGTCCCTTGCTGCTGATCAGGGAGATGGGGCCAGGAGCTCCCTACTGCCAGGACAGGGGGACATTGTCCCTGCCCTGACACCAGGCAATCCCCTAGCAACAGGGTGTAGTGTCCCAGTCCAGGCCAGGAGACATCTATCTCCTGCCCTGGTGTTCCCTGCCAGCCCCTGGGCTAGCATCCAGGAGGAACCTAAAGCTCCCCCTGGTGGCAGCAGGGGCCCATTGCACAGTCCCAGGAAGTGGGAGTAGTTTGCTGCTATTAACAGCAAAGCTGTTCCCGCTCCCCTGTACATGTGGACACCTGCCCAGAAGCATTTACTCACAAGTAGTTAACTTGTAAAAAAACTGCTCCTGGACCTAATGCACATGTAGACACACACACTGACAAGTTAAAATCATTGTATCAGGGCGGGAAGATGCAGCTTGCTTCTTGCACCAGGTACAGAGAAATACAGATTGTGTTACAAGGCAGAATATAGATAACTGAGTATAACATGGGTTTATTGTGACCCTGGTTACATGAAAGGACTAAGGATGTGCTTTTAAGTTGTCAGTAACATGCCTCATTAATTTCATAGATTATATCAAGCTTTACAAGTAGAGCTGGAAATTCTTCAATTAACAATAACTTTAAAACATTAATAAAAAAATGGAAGGTTTTGAGAGAAAAAAATTCAGTCATAAAGACTTTGCCTCAAAACCAATGATGGTACATCCATCAGAGAGGGTAATGAACAGGGGATAGAGCATTCTAGATATATCAAATCAATGCTCTCCCTTTAAACCATCCACCACTGCCACTGTCAGAGGTAGTATACTAAATGAACCAACTAGTCTGACCCAGTATGGCACTTCCGTTCTCTCTCAGAAGAAAAAACATTTAGTTTTAGGCTTTAACACGTCAATGAAAATGTTGGTTTTTTTCTAAATTGTTAATGGAAAAAAAAGATTCTTTTTGGATAGTTCTGGTAATAACGAACCTGGAAGTCAATATGATTATATACAAGCCAAAGAAAGAAATAACAAAGATTTAATACATTGGATCTTAATTATACGCAGTTCCTTGAACAGAAAAAAAAACACACATCCAAATATCTTGGTTGTTTTAAGCCCTACTTACTGATTTTACAAGATTTGTTGGCCAGGAACAATTTTGAGCAAACGTCAAGATAGCACAATCAAACGAGTGAAAGAATTCATAAGTAGGAGTTCTGGATGACAAAAATACATTTTTCCTTGGGAAATTTATCAGTTAATATCAGAACATCTAGTTCAGCATTACAGTTTGTAATATATTGCATCACTAAGTACTACTTCCTGAAAGGAGTAGAGTGCAGTAGCTGGCTTTTCATTCATTTTATTCAAAGGACTTCTTCATACTTTCATAGAATGAAGTGTTCTCTCTTTATCATACAATTTCCAAATGGGCCTTATATTGCTAATTATGACAGGCTTAAAATAAAAAAAAATAGAAAGAGAGACGACCCATCACCTAGAAAAACAGATTAATCTGGGCAAATGAATGGATTACAACTGTGGAGAATGACTCATAATATATGGTTCAGAGACTGAACCATACCACACAGCTGGTGGCATAGGTGCCTTGTTAGCACATTTACTTAGTATTTTTTCAATACTATCCATGTCACCTAATAGTTCTGCATTGTCCAAGGTATTGCTTGTAAGATCCATCCATCCATCCAAGGTATTGTCAGTAAGATCCATCCTTTGGATGGATCTTACTGACAATAAGGATCCATCCTTTGGATCTTACTGACCCCAAACAGATACAGCAATGAATGTACTAAAGAGCAAAGATGAAATAGGATGACACAAAAAAACCTCTGTGCCATAAAACGGTTAGGGTGGAGAAAGGAACTTTGCTACTTAAGTAATGGTGGTACATGGATAATAAAATTTTCTATAAAATATCTGGGAATTACGGTAGCAGTAGCAGAAAGCTGTAGCAGTAGCAGCAGCAGAAATTTGGCTAGTGGCACCAAATGCCATCAAAGAGGGAGGACGGAGTAAAATGTTGAAGTAAGATTGAAACAAGGTTATAAGTCAGCCTATTCACAAAGACCACTTTTCCTTTTTGTTACATGTTCTTCATTTTAAAATCCCTGTCATAGGCTCTCCACTGCTAAAGGTTATGGGAGAGCCTCAAGTGGTTTCTAATGTTAGCAGCAGCAGAATCTGAGTTCTCTCACAACTGTTACCAAGAACATCAAAGGCACACCACATTTGCAAAGCCCTAGGAATGTTTCAACAGCAAGGGACTTCCTCTCACCCCAAAATGAAACCCTCCCTCCTTCCAGGACTACCACATGCAGCTCAGGATATGATGTCTTTGAAAAACAGTGTGTAAATGAAGAATACAAATAATGCCACAAACATTTACCCAGACACCCCATAGCTTAACTGCCTTTCAGGGGCGATGCGTAGGGGGTGCATAGGGGTGCACATGCAACCCCTGAGAGCGCTGGTGCACCCCCTGTCAAGCCGTGCTCCCTGTTTAGCCAGTGGGCAGGCAGAAGCACCAGTGCCCCCCCTGCGATGGGGAGTGGGGCTGCCAGTAAAAGCAGCCACACCGCTTCTGGAAGAGGCCGCAGGAGTACCGGAAGCAGTGCGGCCACTTTTACATTGAGTGAAATCGGCCATGGGGGACACCCCCACCCCAGACAGTGGGATTGTCCAGTTGCTGACTCAAGAGGCGCCAGACACCCATGCTGCCTTTATTTAATGGCATTCAATATAATGTGAATGCCAAACCTGTCTGCTGGAAGGAAGGGCTAGAATGAATACTCCCTGCCCTCTCAGATTGCTTGGAAGTGTAGCAGTATTATCTGGTGGCAGAACATAGCACAATACTGCCTGGTGACCTCATATATGACCAGTAAACAGACATCCACCTGAGCAGTAACAGCCTTAGGCTTGTACTACTTATGCAGCCATATAAGGATTTACTCAGTCCAGAACACACTAGACTCAAGCACAGTTGGGACACACAATAGACTCAAGTACATTTCCACAGCTAGGAGAAACTGGACAGCTCCCTGAACTCATCCTGGCTTCTCTACCCAACACAAGGTATACACTTATCTTTAGAGCTATTTTATTGAGGTCAAAATTAGAACTCTTCAGAACACTTCTAGTGACATTTCATTTAGCTGAAGCCAATGTGAATTTGTTTTACAAAGTTTGATCTGGAAAGTTTATGGGGAGAAATCTTAAATGCTCTTGCCTAGAGGTCAGGGCACTCACCATTTCCTACTCCCCATTTAAAATGAGAAGTAATGTGAAAACTCTGCTTTAAATAAAGCAGTGCACAGGCTTGAACCTGGGTCAAACACACACGCACATGCATGTGCATGCGCGCGTGCATGCACACACACACATTGTTGGAAAAATATACTTGGAACATTTTTCTGACTCTGGAAGTCTGGCAAAAAGTTTGGTGCTGACTGCCACTGAAGTACATATGTAAAAAAACCAAAAAGAAAAGGAATTGATTTCATGGGCATAGGTGCCCCTTCACAATTATGTGAGATGAATAGAAATAGTAGATTTGGACTAAGGCTAGGAACATTTTTAAAAGGGAAACAAATCAAACCAAGCAGGGCAAAGCCAATCAATAAAAAAATAATAACAATAAAAAAAAAACCAACAGCAAGGCCAAAGTTTGAAAAAAACATCTTTTTTTTAACCTCCAATTCTTCTGACTTGGGCAAAACATGCATTCATAGCCTATGAGAAAGCTGGTTGTTATCAAATTATCAGCCTAATTTCCAAACTAACTGTTCTGAAAAAAACTCTCCCCTTTTTGAGGCTTATGCATCTCATCTACAGAAGAGCTTAAACCAAAACTCAGGTGTAACAGGTAAAGCACCTTGGATTGCCATGATGCCTCCTAGTGGCCCCTTCAGTCCTGCCTGGCTCTCGTCCTTGCCTCCCAGGGTCTTGCCCTGCTTCCTTGCCTACAACATCTTCTTGCTGGAAAATGATGAAGGGAGGCTGCCCTCAGGTGCTGGTGAGCCTAGGTGCTCTCTCTCTCTTTGTCATGGCATGCTCATGCTGTGCCCTATGACACTTAAGGGCTAAATTCATGGCCTCCTTGTCCCCTATAGCCACATCCATGCCTTGCAGATGTTACTCTGTACACTGTTCTGTCCCTAGCAGAGGCCTCAGCCCTCTTAGATTTAGCCTCCCTTTCATCTGGCTGCAGACTCCAGCCATGGCCCACTGATTCCGGCCCAGCTCTCACAGTCTCAGCCCTGTCAGTTCTCTGTGTCTCTGGTCCCCTGGCCCTTGTGTCTCTTGCTCTGGGCCAACCCTTAGCCCTCAGGGTGCCTACCCAGGCTAGGCTGCCCTCCCTGTCTCCATCCTCAGTCCTCTGGTTCCTTACCCTGGGCTGAGCTGCTTCCTTCTCCAGTCCTCCAGTACTTAACCCTGAGCCATGCTGCTTGCCTCTCCATCCCTTAGCCCCCGTGGCCCTTGACCCTGAGCCTGGCTGTTTGTTTTTCCAGCCCTTAGCCCCCTCATCCTTAACCATGAGCCAGGATGCTTGCCTCTCCAGCCCTTAGCCTTCTGGCCCTTGACCCAGGCTAGGCTGCCTAATGCTGAGTGCCCTACCAGACATCCCTCTATGGCCTCCAGGCATCCCCTATAACCACAGTCTGGTTCTCCAGTTTCAAGCGATTTGGACAATGGGGTGAAAAGCAACCTGTTCAAATTTGCTGATGATACCAAAATATGGGGAGAAGTGGGCACATTACCAGGGAGGGAGAGACTGCAGAAAGACCTGGATAGGTTGCAGGGGTGGGCTAACAAAAACAGGATGCGTTTCAATACAAACAAGTGCAGGGTGCTGCACTTGGGCAGTAGTAACCAGCAGCACACTTATAAGATGGGAAACTCCCTTCTTGAGAGCATGGAGGCAGAAAGGGATCTTGGAGTCATTATTGACTCCAAGATGAACATGGGCCAACAATGCAAGGTCATGGTCAGCAGGGCTAACCGGACCTTATCGTGTATCCACAGGTGCATCTCGAGTAGGGCCAAAGAGGTGATCCTTCCCCTCTACGCAACACTGGTCAGGCCACAGCTGGAGAACTGTGTCCAGTTCTGGGCACCCCACTTCAAAAGGGATGTGGACAACATTGAGAGGGTCCAGAGGAGGGTCACCCGCATGATCCGGGGACTGCAGGGCAGACCCTACAATGAGAAGTTACGGGACCTGAACCTGTTCAGCCTTCACATGAGAAGGCTGAGGGGGGACCTGGAGACCATCTATAAACTCAGTAGGGGGAACCAGAAGGGCTTGGGGGAGACCTTGTTTCCCCTAGTGCCCCCCAGGATAACAAGGAATAACGGCCACAAGTTGTTGGAGAGTAGGTTTAGATTAGACATCCATAAGAACTACTTCAAAGTCAGGGCAGCTAGGATCTGGAACCAACTTCCAAGGGAAGTGGTGCTGGGTCCTACCCTAGGGGTCTTTAAGAAGCGGCTTCATGCCTACCTGGCTAGGGTCTTTTGAGCCCAGTTTTCTTCCTGCCCAGGCAGGGGGTCAGACTTGAAGATCTACAAGGTCCCTTCCAACCCTACTTCTATAATTCTATGAAGTTTAAATCCCAATGCAAAATATGAGTCACTGTTCCCTAACACAAGACCAACCTAGCTCTGGGTTATTGCCTCACTAAGGCCAACAGCTCCTCTTAGTTCCCTCTGGGCAGTTTCAGAGAACAAATCAGACACCTGCTAGTCCATCTGCTGCAGGCATCTCCCTCAGGAGCTCCTCACCCTTAAGCATGCAGGATCTGACTGCCTGCTGTGGCTCAGGCCTTGCATTTATATGCCTGGAAGCCATACCCCCATTTGGTCACATGCCTTTCCCAGATATGCACAGGGTTTTCCCTGTCAATCAAGGTCCAGCCTGCTCTCCTGTAGCTGTGGCCCCACACAGCCAGCTGAGCCCGCTGTGTCTTCTTAAAGGGCCAGGATCCTCTTGGCTCGCAACCACAAATCCTTCTCCTCCCCTTCCCTTATACCTAAGTAACACAGTCCGGGTCCCCTGTTACACCGGAACATGAAGAGTTTCAAATTTCAGAGTTTTGGTCCAGTGCCAGACTTCTAGGCTAACCCTCTGCTTTTGTAAAAGGAAGAGTCAAAATCGCTACATGAATTATTCTTACAGAAATCTTAATTTAGTTTTGGCCCTGAGCCTTGTCCTTTCAGCACATCTTTAGTCTCTGCCACAAATTTTGCCAGGCCTGAATGAAATACAATCTCTGACAATACATAACAAAATAAGTATGTTACTACAACTGCTGGTGAGGTAACACACGCTGTATTAAAGTATTTTTATAGAAAAAATACATGTTAATTATTATGTCTCATAAAATGTTGAGTGATCAGAATATATGTGATATGATTGTGGCACTACAGAACGAAAAGATGGAATTTATCAGACAATGCAGAATTAGGTATTACAACAATGATCAGAGGGGGACTGAAGAGAGAAGTTAACAAAACAACACTTCACTGTATTTTCTCTTGAAGAATGTCACCATGCCCTCTTCTGCCGGAGTGGAGCATACAGGAAAAGGAAAACACTGGAAGTGTAAGTAGGGGACTGTTTACCTTGACTGTAAAACAGAGTTAATGCCTATTGCAAAGAAATTTGAGATTTATTTATGTAACGTGTTCATATTGACACTACAGTATTATTACAAAATACACTATTTTGTATTTCAACTGTGCTGGAAATATCATGAAAACAAGCCCTTGGTTAGCCCACCGATGACCATGGTAAAAATGCTGGACTGATTCACATCTATTTTCTAAGTTTCCTGCTTCTTTTGTTGCTACAGATACTACAACATTGTAAAGTATTTTGTTAGACCTTACACCGGAAATAAAAAGGGGAGAAAAGGCATGCATCGGTGAGGTTAACCGGCAGCTTAGGAGCTGGTGTTACCAGGTAGGCCTTGGGTTCTTGGACCATGACCCACATTTCTGCACAGAGGACATGCTCGGGCAGGACGGGCTTCACCTCTCCTCAAAAGGTAAGCGTGTTTTTTCTTCCAGGCTGGCTGATCTCATACGGCGAGCTTTAAATGAGGTTTGCTGGGGGATGGGGATACAGAGGAACAAGAGGACACTTCACAGGCAAGCCAGGTGATGCACACAGGTAATACCCAGATAAGTGACAGGGGCCAGGGCAGGCTTAGGAACAAGGAGGCAGCACATGCACCCACAGGAGGCCTCAAATGCCTCTACACAAATGCTCAAAGCATGGGAAATAAGCAGGAGGAACTCGCCCTCCTGCTAGCTAGCAAAAACCCAGACCTAGTGGGGCTCCCGGAGACCTGGTGGGATTCTACCCACGACTGGGCAGTGGACATCGAGGGATATAGGTTCTACAGGCAAGACAGAATAAAGGGGAGAGGTGTAGCACTCTACGTCAAAGAGCAATATGCATCCTCGATGATCAGGATACAGTCAGAGAAGGGGCAAACTGAGGCACTCTGGGTAAGAATGCATGGGAGTCGTGGGGAAAGGGACTTGATAGTGGGCATCTACTACAGATCGCCTCACCAGGGGGATGAGCTGGACGTGGAATTCTCAGGTCAGCTCACGGAGGCTGTAAAGTCAAGGGATGTGGTTGTCATGGGTGACCTAAACTACCTAGACATCTGCTGGGAGGTGCATAGTCTCAACAAGGGAAATGCCTTGTTGGACTTGGTGCTTGCCAGAGGCAACGACCTGGTGGGGGGGTCTGTGAGTACTCAACCACCTGGGTGACACTGATCATCACCTGCTAGAATTTACTGTCCAGTGCAGGCAATGAAAGCAAGCAGTAAAGCAAAAGTCCTAGACTTCATGAGCTGAGAAGATTAGTAGGAGAGGCATTGGGGTCTCGGAGCTTCAATGAGATGGGAGTCCAAGACAGGTGGTTCCTCCTCAAGGAGACAATCCTCTGGGCTCAAAGGGAGTCAGTCCCATTGTGTACCAAGTGGGGCAGGAGTGCTAAAAAGCCCCCATGCCTTGGCAAAGGCATCCAAGAATGCCTGAGGGCAAAAAAGGAGGTGTACAAGCAGTGGAAGCAAAGGGCAATCACCAAGGAGGTTTACATCTCCATTGCTCATGACTGCAGGGAGGCTGTTAGGAAGGCCAAGGCAGAGATGGAGCTAGGGCTAGAGACCAGAATTAGGGATAACAAAGAGTCCTTTTTCAAATACATAGGAAGTAAGAAGATGGCACCGGGTAATGTAGGGCCCCCTACAGGATGGGCTTGGCAATCCGGTGATTGCAGCAAATGAAAAAGCTGACCTCTTTAACAAATGCTTTGCCTCCATATTTCTGAACAGGGACTTGGACATCTCCCCCACTAGGATTACAGACAGACCCAAGGGAGGCACCACCATGCCTAGGGCCAGGGACAACCTATTTAGGGAACTTTTGGAGGGGCTGGACGTATTTAAATCAGCAGGTCCAGATGCTCTTCACCCAAAGGTGCTGAGAGAATTGGCAGGGGTCATAGCGGGGCCCCTGGCACGGCAGTATGAGCACTCACGGGGCTCTGGTCAGGTACCAGAGGATTGGAAAAGAGCCAATGTGGTCCCCATTTACAAGAAAGGGGGGAAGGAGGACCCTGGCAATTAGAGGCCAGTCAGTCTCACCTTGGTCCTTGGGAAGACCTTTGAGAAAATTATCAAGGAGCACATCTGCAAGGGCCCAGCAGGGGAGGTAATGCTTAGGGGCAACCAACATGGGTTCACTGAGGGCAGATTCTGCCTCACTAACCTGGTTTCCTTTTATGATCAGGTCACAAAGTCCCTGGATGAGGGCATCGAGGTGGATGTTGTCTTCCTGGACTCTAAGAAGGTCTTTAATATTGTTTCTCACCACATTCTCTCAAAAAAACTAAGTGACTGCAGCATTGATACCTGCACAGTCAGATGGGTGGCAAATTGGCTAGACAATCGCACCCAGAAAGTAGAGGTGGATGGGTCATTTTCAACCTGGAGGGATGTGGGCAGTGGAGTCCCCCAGGGCTCAGTCCTGGGGCTTGTACTGTTCAACATCTTTATCAGCGATTTGGATGTGGGTGTGGAAAGCATGTTGCCCAAATTCACTGATGACACGAAGATATGGGGCAAGGTAGGCACGCTGGAGGGGAGGGACAGAATCCAGCTAGATCTAGACAGGCTACAGAGGTGGGCAGATGAGAATAGGATGGAATTCAATGCAGACAAGTGCAAGGTGCTGTATCTAGGGAGAAGGAACCAGCAACATTCCTATAGGCTGGGGAACACCCTTCTTGTCAACACAGTGGCAGAAAGGGATCTTGGAGTCATTGTTGACTCCAGGATGAACATGAGCTGCCAATGTGAGGAAGCAGTCAGTAAGGCTAACCGCACCTTGTCATGCATCTACAGATGCATCACAAGCAGGTCCAGGGAGATGATCCTTCCCCTCTATGTGGCATTGGTCAGGCCACAGTTGGAGTACTGTGTCCAGTTCTAGGCACTGCACTTCAAGAGAGATGTGGCTAGCACTGAGAGGGTCCAGAGGAGGGCCACTCGCATGGACAAGGGGCAATGGGTCAGGCCCTACAAAGGGCCTGAATCTATTCAGCCTCCACAAGAGAAGGCTGAGAGGGGATCTGGTGGCCACGCACTGTGGGGGGCAGTGGAAATTGGGTGAGACTCTGTTCCCCTAGGCACTACCAGGGGTTACTAGGAATAACGGCCACAAATGGTTAGAAAGAAGGTTTAGGCTGGACATCAGGAGGCATTACTTCACAGTTAGGGCTGCCAGGCTCTGGAATGGACTCCCAAGGGAGGTAGTGCTAGATAGATATTTGGCTGGGGTGTTATGACCCCAGCACTCATTCCTGCCCAGGGCAGGGGGTCGGACCTGATGATCTCTTTAGGTCCCTTTGGACACTAATCACTATAATACTATGAAAATTAGGTTGTGTTAAAAAAAAAAAAAAAAAAGAGGAGGAGGGAGGGAGAAGGGGAGAGATGCACACAGGCTAAGCATAGGTATTTGGTGATATTAAATCAAGTTCAATTTAAACTTAACTCATCCAGTGTCAGCTTTACACTTATAGACCTGGTCTCAGTGACCAGTAATCAGTCTAAACCTGTAACTGCACAAGTTGTTCCATGCACCCGACCCATGGGTCACACCTGCCCTCCCTCCCCCCTTGCAGGTTGCGCCATTCCCTCACCTCACCCACGGGCTGCACCAGTTCCATGCACTCCCCTTGCAGGTCATGCCTGCCCCGCCACCCCTCATGGGTCATGTCTCCCTCCTATCCCCCAGCAGACACCCAGTCCCCCCATTAGCTGCCCCATCCTGGTTTACCTGATATCGGGTGGCCATTTTGAATCAATTTAACCTTCCCTTAACATCCCTGAATGTCTGTACTTTAGCCACAAAGTCTAAGCTGAAGTTTGATATTATTTTAGGTCAATTCTGATATACACCTCATATTGATCATCTACATTGCAAGAAGTATCTGTGACACTTTTATGAATAAGCTCATGTTACAACAGCAATAAAGTTGTAGATTTCAATGATTCAAACTAAAGGGATGAAAAATATTCCCACTGTAATTTTAAATACGTTTCTGCAGAGTGGATCAATGACAGTCATCAGTTTATTTTTGCAATGACATTATGCAGAACTGCATCCCAATCCTATAATCCTGAGTGTTGAATATCCACTGAAGTAAAGAGGAGCAGCATATACAAAAAGCCTTGATAGGATTGGCCAGAATTACATATTAGCATATGTACTGGTACTGCATTGTCCACGAACGCCCTCATGTGCCCAGTGGGACTTCCCCAAGTAGTAAATACTTCTTCTGGTCATGCTTTTTGAACATAAGGAAACTCTTTAAGATGTCTTTCAATGTCAGACAATGCGAAAATACCCTGGGCATTACCAAAATATAAAAACAACAACAAACCCTACAGTTGATCAGCAACAAACCCTCAGTCACCAGCTGAAGCTATTGGACTTATCATGCCCTCATTTTCTAAGCAGAAATAACTTTTGGTATGTTGATGGCACATTATGGCTTACAGATATGAAAAAAACCCCACACTTTACTTAAAGCTCATCATGCCTCCACACCAAGTGCAGCACATGCCGAGAAGAGGCATAGCATTAGTTGGATCTGACTCGCCAACCTCTGTATATATCAAGTGTTTCAGCAGTGCTTTTGGGTGCTTTTATCTAATAGTTGATTGAATCAGCTATTAGACAAAAGCACCAAAAAACCCCACTAAAGCACCTGATCCATGCAGGTGCTAAGCCGAGACAAACACACACGCTGCCTCTTCCAGTAAAGTGTTGTTTGTCTATTTCTGTCAGCGGCCTATGGCTCTACAGTTCTAAATAGCATATCCGTAGCACTCTAATGACATGATCATACTCTGGGGCCATCCCTTTCAGAAAGCTGACAGCATTGCTGTAGAATACTGTGTTAAAATAACATGCCTTTAAACAGAATTACTGTCTGGAACAATTACCACAGAATACTTCAGTAGTTTTATAAAGTCATGTAATTTAGCTATTCTTGCTAAGAACATAATCCTGTTCTTATTATTCTGAAAAAGAAGGAGGGGCAAGGCGGCACTTAGGATTCATAGTGTCATAGGAAATAGGTCCAGAAGGGACCTCACATGGTCATCTAGTTCAGTGCCCTTGCTCAAGGCAGCATCAACATGGGCTAAACCATTCCAACCAGATATTTATCTAACCCATTCTTGAAAACTTCCAAGGACAGAGATACCACAGCCTCTAGGTTCCAATGCTTGTTCCAATGGTTGAATACTCTCATAGTTAGCAAGTTCCTGATGTACTTTAATTTGTGATGAGGTGACTTGGAACAGTGCAGATATTAATTTGTCATGTGTACATGGTAATTCACTTAATGACATGTTGAATCCCTTTGTCCATTGGGTGTCACTACAATTTTTGTGTAGCAAGCCTCCTTGACCACCAAGTGTCACTACAGTTTGCAGACATTTGTGTGTAATTAATGTTTTAGGACATCAGGGGGGAGGCCCAGTGAATGCTGCTGACTGGTGCCAAAACTTGCAACAGTCGCAGAACATGCCCATTCCAGAACACAGATGTCTCCCCAGTCCACTACAGAGTTCATTGTACATCTCTCAGTAGCACAAATCCCGGCCACTAAACGAATTAATGCTCCCCACGCCCTGCCCAAGCAACTTTAAGAGAGGACACAGTACATCCACCCCCATGTAAGTGAAACATTGTGCAACTGCAACCAATGAATATGTTTGCTGCTTACAAAATTAATACCTCCCCTCCTGCCTTGCTGCACTTCACCTTGGTGCAAAAGCAGGGCTAGATCCATGTAAGCCCTAGTCACACAAACCAATCTAATGCCCCTTCCCCGTAATTTACAAGTGCCTGGGGGTGGATCCTTGGGCATCACCAGCACTGACACGGATCTTTGGGTCTCTGGAATTTCTGGCGTGTCGCACAATTCCTGGGACAGTACCATCGTACAATCCGATGCATCCTCCTCCTCTGGGTTATGCGGGCAAGGCATCGGGGAGAGTGGGGTCATGGTCAAGACATGGAAAGCACAGATCATGACCTCCTTCTTGCTGTGGCACTGTGCCTAGTCCCGATTGTGGCTGCACACCTTCATTTTCTGAGCAATAGCCACATAGACTGGCTTATTGAATCGATTTTCCAGCTGTTCCAGAACTTGTTGTTCCTTCCAAATATCAAACAAATCTGCCAGTTCTTCCCAGGCCCAGCTGGGGCCATGTTTTAGGGATGTATCTAGCTGCTGCTCCAAGCCCAGCAGACATGATTTGTTCTTCAGAGCCTCGTTTGAGTATATTTTCAGGGCCAAAAGGGTTACTGAGAGAGGGGTCATTATGCTCTGACCAAAGTCACAAGATGCTTTCTTCCCCCAGCTGAGAGCAGTTATATAGACACGTGTACAGAACCTTTTTGTACAGGTCTGAGTTTCCATAGATGCATAACTATGCAGGTGTAAACTGTGTTTCAGTACTGGCACTCTCAGAAATCTGCTCATGTGACCTTTCCAAACAGAACACCTGTGACAGCCATAGCCTGCCCCAAATTGTCCCCCAGATCCCCCATTGCCCAGAAGGATATTTGTTAATGGCTGACTGCCATACACACCCAAAATTCTTTGCCTAGCAGCTGACGATGCAGCTTGAAGGGACTGCAACTATCCCTTCAAGCACACTCCCTCCTCCCAGCAACACTGTCCAACCTATCAGCCACTCAGTTGTGCTCCTGGGAGTCTATTTAGTCGGGGGGAGGAGGAATTTGGGGTTCATCCATTCAGTCTTCTGCTCAGAGCCTGCCTTTTTTCTGCCAAGTGCTTGACAGGTTTAGAATCATAGAAAGTCTTCCTCTTGACATACTTATAGAATCCCTTTTTATTGACTTATATGTCCCTAGCCAGCTGCATCTCAAATTGTGCCTTCCTATTTTTTTCCCTGCACACCCATGCAATATTCTTATAAACTTCCCTAGTACTATGACAAAAAGTTTCCACTTCCTATAGGATTCCTTTTTGAGTTAACTCATTAAAGAGACTGCTATCTAGTCAGGCAGGTCCCCTGTTGCACTTCCCATTTTTCCATTACACCAGGATAGCTTGCTCCTGCACCCTTAACAGAGCCTCCTTAAAGTACAGCCAGCTCTCCTGGACTCCTGTTCCCCTGACTTGCTTCCCAGGAGATCATCCTGCCCACCAGTTCCCTTAGTGTTTTAAAGTCTGCTTTTCTGAAGTCCAATGTCCCTTTTTGCTGCTGTCCTTTCTTTCTCCTGTTAGGATCTTGAATGATATCATTTCTTGGTCATTATCACCCAAGTTACCTTCCACTTTCACCTTCTCAAACAATTCCTCCATGTTTGTGAGCAGTAAATCAAGAACTTCCCTCCTATTCAGTTTCTCTACCATCTCTATCAAAAAGTTATCCTCAACATGCTCTAGGAATTTGTTGGACTGCTTGTGCACTGCTGTGTCCCTCCCAGCAGATATCCTGGTAATTACAATCCCCCATGAGAACAAACTCCTGCCATTTGGAAGCTTCTGTCAGTAGTTTAAAGAAGGCTTCATCTACCTCCTCCACCTGGTCTGGAGGCCTGTAGCAGATGCCCACCATGACATCCCCTCTGCTATTTTCCCCTCTGACCTCTACGCAGAGGCTTTCAACAGGCCTAATTTCCACTTTATACTTCACTTCTGAACATGTGCACATTGACCTTATATAGAGGCCAACACCTCCTCCTTTTTCCCCTCTACCTATCCTTCCTGAATAGTCTATACCAGGGGCGGGCAATTATCTTGAGCGGAGGGCCGCTTACCCATTTTGGCAGGCTGTCGAGGGCTACATGAGCAACCCGGCCCCTTAACAGGAGCCTCACCCCTTGACAGGTGCCCCGCTCCCTGGTCACCATCTTGGGATCAACGTTCCAATGTCTTGGGACCAATGTCCCAGGGCCAGCTCCGGTGGGGCCCAAAGCAGGGTGCGGGCTGGCAGGGGTCTGTGGAGCTGGGCTGGGCTGCACCAAAAGGGAGTGGGGAGCTGTCCCAGCTCCACTCACACTCAGTGCCCCCCAGCCCTACGGTACAGGTGGGGGGCAGTGCACAGCCCCGACCCCCTGCTTGCCAGCAGGGAAGAAGCTGGTGCTGAGCGTGGGGAAAAGTGGCCCCTCACCTGCCCCATGGCCGGCGTCCTGAGTTGCAGGCACTCGCAGCCCATGCAGGGCTGTCTGGAGCAGCCACAGGCAGCCCCAGGCAGGCTGTGAGTGACTGCAGCACAGGGTGCTGGCCATGGGGTGGGTGAAGGGCCACTTTTCCCCATGCTCAGCACCAGCTTGTAACCTGTCCCACTGCCAGCCTGGCAATGGGGCAGGTTACAAGGTGGTGCTGAGTGTGGCGGGGGAGAAAGCAGCCCTTCCCTACCCCATGCCCAGTGCCCCATGCTGCAGCCACTCACAGCTGGCCTGGGGCTACCTGTGCCTGCTCCAGACAGTACCGCACACGCTGCAAGAGCCTGCAGTGCGGGGCGCCGGCCATGGGGTGGGCGAGGGGCTGCTTTTCTCCATGCAGGGAAGGAGCCCAGGGAAAAGCTGAGTGTGGGTGGGGAGGGGCAGCTTCCCCCACATGCTCTTTCCCTGCCTGGGGTCCCCCCAGCAACTTACCTGAGCTTCCCGTGCGAAGCAGCCACATGCTCCCAGCCCAGAAACCCTGGCAGGGGCTTCCAGCTGGGGGGCAGGGCAGGGCCAGGCCGGGCCGGGGGCAGGGCCGGGCGGGCCTCACTGTTGTTGGAGCCCACTGGGCTTGCCCTGGGTCCTATTGACCTTGGTTCCTGTAATTTTTTACAGGAACCAAGGGCAGAGAAATATTAATTTTCCAAATTTTTTTAGGGGCCCTGCAGACAGGATAGAATGGCCTTGTGGGCCGGATGTGGCCCGCAGGCCATATTTTGCCCACCCCTGGTCTGTAACCAGCCATAAATCTCATCATAATTCTGTGCTTGTACTAAGATCCCCAGTTCTTCCTGTTTTTTTCTGATACTTCTCATATTAGTATATGAGCATTTCCTGTATCTAACTGATTGTCCTATCCTCTCCCTGAGAATGTGGCTAAGGCTTCCATTACTGTTTTCCCTTACTAAATTTTTTTTCCAGATCTATGGCTCTTTACTTACCTCTGGGCTTTTGTCTCCATTCCCCCCAGTGAACCTAATTTAAAGCTTTCCTTACTGAGTTAGCAAGCCCATACGTGAAGACATTCTTGACCTTCTTCACTGGATAAGTCCCATCTCTTCCCAGCAGACCATCTTTCTGTAACATCACCCCATAGTTGAAAAAGCTAAAGTCCTACTAGCATCACCATCTACACAGATACATGTTGATCTAACTGGCTCTCTACTCTTGACTGGAAGGATTAATGAGAATACAACCTGGGCACCCATCCCCTTCACTCTTACACCCAGAGCCATATAGTCACTTTTGATCTGCTCCAGGTTGCTGTTGGCAGTATCATTAGTGCCCACATGGATGACCAGCATGGGACAGTAGTCAGAGAGCAGGTAAGTCTGGAAAATTTTTCTGTAATATATCACATGTGGGCTCCTACCAGACAGCAGATCTCGTGGACCAACAGGTGAGGCCACCAGATGAATGCCTCCATGCTAATCACCCTCATCCATTGCTTCCTCTTGGTAGCAGTGATCTCAATCCTCCCTCTTTTAGGGAGGCAGCGTGGCCTCCCCTGCCACTGGAGCATGCTCCTCCTCATCTGACTCAATGGTTTTCATACTTGTTCTCCAGCTGAACAGCTGCAGATGCTGACGAGGAGTGCTGGCTGTTAGCAGAGGCGACATGATGCCAGCTTCCACTTTCTCAAGAACCTGTGGTTTCTGTGTCTTTCAATGCCTTCTCTGGCTGTCCCTCTTCCATGATGCTGGAGGTCTCTTTGTGTATTGATTTGATGGGGTCCTCATGCTCACAGATGCTTCTGAACGTATTCACCTCCTACTGCAGCTCCCTTACCTGAATCCTGAGATAAACCACCAGAGAGCAAGTCTCACACTACAAGCACTGCTGCACCTGGTTGCAGTCCCTGCAAAGTCAGGCCAGAACCTGGGTGGGAGGCTCAGTTTGGCCAGGGACCATGCCTAGACAAAGCCCACACAGGTACAGGCAGAGGAAAGGCTGGCACTGGCAGGGGCTTTGGCACTGCAACATTTTCCAGCCATCCTGTTGATTATATTACTAGTTCTTTCTTCATCTTCTGATGCTTCTGATCCTCTTCCTCTTTCATGTGCTTCCAGATAGCAAAATGCCAGTGAAGGAAAGGTGAGAAGGAAAATATGCAGGCAAACTCCCCAGAAAATTCCGCACTCACACTCCCCTGTTTGTTGACCTTGTCACTGGTCCTATGCTGCTAATTTCCTGGAAGCCTACCCTTGCTACTTAGGCAAGTCGCACGCACAATGAACTGTCTCCCACAGGCAAACACAATCAGCTCACTCCTCCAAAAAAGTCTGCAGAATGGCTCCCAAACTGAAGCTACCCCCCAAGCCCAAACCATACAGGGCCTTCCTACTTACCAGAACTCACAAAACCTCTTGTCAGGCAACCACATCTTCCTGCTCCTCTCCCAAGCAGGTCTCCCACTGAAACTCAAACAGGGTTGCAACCAAATTCATAGAAACAGTGAGCTGTAAAAGTGGATCTCTCATTCTCTTCATAGGATGGCGCAAATTAGGATTAGCTCTACTGAAGAGCATGATAAGAGTCAGGCCTGCTGCATGGAGTACAGAACATTCAGACAAGCACAGAGCCTCTTTTTCCTCTCCTATTAACTGCTATAAAAGAAGGCAGGTTTTAAAATACTGCATCACCATGACAAGACCATTCATTACACTTCTGTAATGCTAAATTAAAAGATTATTTTTCTTCTAAATGGACATTGATCAATGAATGCAAGAACAACTCCAAAGGTCGTTTCATCAATTATTTAGAGGAGATGTCCTTTACCTGCATGGATAAAATGCTTTAAAAAATAGCTACTGAGGTTTAAAGCATACAAACTTAAAATTTGTAACCTTGTTCTAAATGTCTTGCTTTCACTGAGTTAAAAGCACCAGAGCTCTTGCTGAAGTCAAAGAAAATGCAACTGCAATTGCTTTTCCTGACCTTGCCTGGACAGGAACTCTAGTTTCAACACAAGCTTTTTTTAACCTTGTTTTGTTCCACCGACCTTCGGAAAAGTTCCATTTTATTTTCTAGTGGATAACCAATAAAGAAACAAGTCCTTTGAGGAGACTGAAGCTCCAAGGATTTTCATACACCTCCAAAATTTCCAACCTCTCATAACCTCTGCAAATTTTTTTTCTGATCTGGCCACTAGTTTCCTAACTAGCATGGTTAGTCTGTCATCTGGTAGCCAGAGTGTACAGCATCCCAAATGGTCCAGTTTGAAACTAAAACTGCCATTTAAACATCCCCTGTGAGCAGTGCACTCAATTTAACATTGTTCTAACCATGTTTCTGGGATACATACATAAATGCCTGTACTACTATTATGACTACATTTTTCTCAAGCCTGACAGAACACACCTCATAATAAATGTATGGCACAAGAAAAATACATTATTTTCACAATTTCCCTTTGAAATCAGTTATAGAAGATAATTTCTTGGTCTGATTTTCAACATGCAAATGTTGCAATTAGCACACAAAATAAAAGCTCATTATTTAGTTCCTGGTTTTATGTATTCTGGTATGACTAGTGTATATGTTATACATTTTTTTACAATCTTCTAATGGCAGATATTATCTTCTTATGACAGATATGATATCATGACACTACAATCTTTTCTATGTTTTCAAAATGATTAATTAGGGACAGACCTTGCAAAGTATTGCACATATCTTTAGATCTCTCCAAAGTTAATGGAAAGAGTGCATTCAGTATATTGCCAGGGCTGGATCCTAGCAATTAGTTACTTGTCAAAACACAATCTGTGAAAGACCCAAGACAGTGAAGAGCACAGGAACAGAAACAGATGTTTATATATACTGTAACAAAGCACCTACGTAATCCCATGCACAAAATAGTTCCCAGTGGCATTACTTAAAAGAGTTTGAAGTACTTGACCCTTAAAGCATGGAAAGTTAGCCAAGACATCGTCAGGTAAACACAAAGAAGAATAGCATGCACACAGGTTAAATGCCGTAACATTCGGTAGAATTTTCTCAATATACTTCTCTCTTTTAGGGTTAATAATTTGGTCTTTCACAGATCATAAGGGACCATTAAAACATTTAGAGCCATGTCCTGTCTAAACACAGTGCTGATGCAGGCTGTTGACATAGATTGTATAAATATCTGATTGCCTGTAAAGTATGTAGTACAGTTTTATACATATTAGTAATGCTCAATGTAACCTTATTTAATTTATGCACTGCAATATTATAATTATATACCTACGCTGGGATTATAGCATAGGTATATAATTCTGACCAAATTATACAGATCCTTTGAGGCAGGCATACATGATCCACACGGCTAATGAACTTGAGCCTTGTTACTATAAAACTATAAAGTAATATAAGGGATAGTGGGCACCATTCAGTCTAGGAGGGCTCAGTTAACAGTGAGCCAAAAGAAGATAAGAAATCTTCCCTCTCAAATCTTTCCAGGTGAAGAATTAATCTGAATGGGTCTTCAAATGCCCCAGAAAAACAAGATGCCTCCAGAATCTCTCTTGCTTCCTGGCACTATAAAAGTTAGATTTCCAAGCACTTTGGGCTTGGAAATAAGCAGTTTTGTTACCCCAATGTCCTGTGATCTTAAACCAAAAGTAAAAGAAAGGAAGTCTGGTAAGGAAACATGTACCTGTACTTTTTCATACTCTTTTCTTTTCTGTTAAGGTATTTCTATAACCATCCAGTCCATTTTCATTTGAATGAACCGTTTCTAATAATGTAAAATTAACTACAAAAAGAATGAAATTGGCAGGTTTCAATGGGCTAACTGGCCATTCAATCAACAGATTTAATCCTTTGAGCAATAGTAAGCCATAGAATTTAATCCACTTATTCCTGTTAGTGCATCTAATAACTTGTATTTACCGTCCTCTGTTGCAGGAAACACGGTCATCTTCCTTGGATCTCTTGAGCATATATTAACATTTTTTTACAGCAGCAGAGCGTTGGCCACCATGGTCCTTCTTATTTAGCTGTCGCAGATTAACGTGTTATGTCTGGTGTTGTATCGGGGTTGACTCTGTTATTTTTCTAAGAGCCTAGACAATGGATGTATATGCTCTTCTAAAAGGGTTTCTTGTGTTTAGGAGTGAGGTCAATTGATCAATGAGACCATTCACAACTCAAAAGCTTTACTGGGATACAAAATAGCAAAGACTTATTTATATAAATAAAGACAATGCTTATGCAGCCTTGGATTCAGGGAAGACAGGTCTTCTGGCCAGGCATCTCTGTCCCCCAGGGGACTTCCACTCATTCTATTCCTTCTGCTGAGCTTCAGGAAAAGTCCAAATTTTTCTCCAGCTTATGCCCAATACTTATAGATGGCTAAATGGCTGATTTTGAGAGTCTAATAAATGATCTCTGGTTGGTTTTATTTAAGTTTATCTTACTGAAACTTTTGGAACTGGATGGAATCAGATTTCTTATGGTCTTAGAGGGGTTCAGGGGGTCACTTAATCAGAGCTTTTTATCCCTAGCCATTTGACTCCATTCTGGCAATTGCCTGTCAATGTTTTATCTTAATTTATGGTCTTGTCGATCTGTTGAAATTTATATCCTTGAGACAGCAGCAGAAAGGATTCTTTATTTCCTTCTGCAGTCTGTTCTTTGTTGCTTGTTTATTACTTTTTCATTAACTGTGATCTGACAATGCTGCTTTTCTTCCTTACAACTGATGCTGCTTTGTCTTTACAATCATTCAAACATTCTAGCAAAAATACAGTCATTATAGCAAAATAGCAATTAATGCATATAGTTACATTAATTCTTACTTTTACTATTCTAAGATACAGTTATGATATGGTGTTGGGACACAGGCCCTTGGGCCTACTTTACTTTTCCTGCAGCCTTGAGCTATATTCCTTGGAAATGGCCACATCTAACAGCAATACTTAACTACAATTCAATCATGCTTTGAAGAATATATGCTTAGTTGGGCTATAATGCTGCTTGCTGCCCATACCTTATGCTGAATAGGCATATACACAAATTAGTCTACATATGGATGGTTTGGATAGGGATGACATTGCCTGCAGCAGAGATTGGACTAGAGGATCTATGGAAATCCCTTCCAGCCCTAATTCTCTATCATTCTAAGGAAGCATATTTTCCAGAAAGGCATCCAAATCCAGAACCTTCCAGGTGCAGCCATCCAGCCAAGCAGGGGTTAAGGATTGAGCCCTGCTGGCTGGTCAGGTGACAGGAAGGGGAAGGCCAGAACCATATAAATCTCAAGCGGAGAAGGGCAGGGAAGCAGCAGAGAGGGAGACTTTTGATGACTATAGAGCAATTGTGGCAGCCTCCTTGGGAAGAATGTGCCATGCTGTGAGACAGAAGGATAATCACATGTAAGCAGGCACTTTGCCTCTCTTATTTTTTTATTTTCATTATATGGCCATAGGGGCCTATGGTTTAGGTTTATTGTTAAATGTCGGTGGTTTGTGGCTGAGGCTGTAGCAGAGGAGGAGGCCTCATTAGCGCCGAGGGGTGCTGTGATAGAGGGCTCAAGAAGCTGTGCTGCACTAGGGTTGCAGCACTAGGGCCCTGAGCCCAGAGTCACTTGAAGGGATGATGGGAGCCTTGAAGCCAGGTCCTAGTGGGTGGACTTAAGCAAGTGGCCCTAACTACAGAAAGGGGCAAAGCTGGAGGGGCTGAGACACCAACAGCCTGGTGCCACAGGGGCACAGTGGGCCTGGTGTTGTGGAGAGTATGGAACAGAGGGCCTTGAGCCCAAATGAGCTAGAAAGCTAAAGCCTCAGAGTCAAGCCCTGCTTAGTGGGTTTTTGACTGATAGGCTTAGCTAGAGAGGGGGTAAGCCCACAGCAGCTGAGACCCCAACATAAAGAGAAAATTATAAAACATCTGCAAGGTATGGGGCATGTCAAGGGGAGGTAGGAGAATGCATTTTGCCCTTAAGGTAACAGTTCATTATCCTACAGGTGGTGAGCCTAGAGCCTGTCTGGGAACCTGTGGGTCAGCCTCCTACCTTTTTAAGAACCAAGTAACAGCAAGTCATGGCAGACAAGTAAAGGGGGGAAAGCTGATCCCCAGGGGAGCAAAATTCAGCAAAATTTGACAGGTGCACATGCACTGGCCTATAAAAAAAAAAAAAAAATGCAGCCAAAGACAGCACCCTGTCACAATGTCATATAAAGAAGATAGGATGAGGAAGGTAATCTACTGCTCTACTGCCCTATTAACATGCCCAAGGATACTATTACTTTCGTCTGCCACAGCTTCATTCTGGGAGCTCATGTTGGGTTTCTGGTCTGCTTTGACCCCTGGATCCTTTTCAGAATTGCTGCTTCCAGAGAACAGTTTCCTATTCTGTAGGAATGACCTGCATCCCTACCTGTATAGCTTTTCATTTGGCTGTATTGACATCCACTTTGTTTGAATGGTTCCAGAATACTGTGTCATAGTCCTTTAGCTATAACAAGGGTTTGTAACTGAAATGGGATCAATTACCTCCCCTAGAGTAACTCTATTTCCTTGAACACTATGTTAAAAAAATGCTTATTTCTTTTTCTCCTGCTGCTTTGGTTACTTCTACAGGACAGGGCTGTACTTCAGTAACAGGTAGTACTTTAAAAAGTTAAATAATTCTCACAGCATCCTCATGAAGATATACCATCCATGTTCTGCAGGTGAAGCAGTCAAAATAGAGATTGCTTCAGTGAGTCACCAAGGCCACAAAGTAAATCTAAACATGAGATACCAATTCCTTTAGGTCACTGCACCCTTAACAGTTAGCAGAGTCAGAACAGTTTGCTAATGTCCATAGGAAATGTTAAAGACTGTTTCTGTAGCAGACAGCACACAAGAGAATGATGTGGCTAGCATCACAGCCAGCTGTCTTTGCGTCCCTTGGCCAAATAACCAGGTACCCAATTACAGCTGAGTCAATTATAGGTAGCCTTCAGTGCACTTTAATTGCTCTGCCACAATGACCCTCGTCTTGTTGGTAGTTTAATAAACACTCAAGCATCACCATACTTTATATTTGCAAAATCACGGAGAGCAGAAGGGCCATCCTCTTACATTGTGGCAGGACTGGTTTCTTTAATCAAACCCATCTGTAATATACAAGCATCGACTCTAGCCTGGGGCAGTTTGATAATTTCCCTTGAGAGCCTAGCTATAAGAAGAGTTGCTCGATAAAATAAATGCCCACATGTGCACCCCAACATATTGCTGATGAAATGAAATACCACCATGAACCCAAGGGCCTTGATATTACTACCAAGAAAACTAACCACAAAATACCTCAATAAGCTAGTGTTTCATTATTAAAAAAATGACAAACATCAGACACTAAGAGCACTAATGTTCTCAAACTGGAAATGTGCTCTGTTTCCATCCTAGATTGCACAATAGGCAAGGACATGTTCACTTTTCTGTGCCCACACTACCCTATCTAGACAGCGAGGGGGAAAAATTATATTTGCCCTCCTGGTTAAGCACTTTGAAGTATACTGTTGAAAAGGGCTGCATAAGAACTAGGCATTAAGTACTGTTAATTCCTCTGTCTCACATAAGTGGGCATCATAAAGCACAAGGTCACTTCTAGCAGAGCTGTGAACAGAATCCAGGTATTTACTATAGCAGACCTGTCTATTATTCCATCTATTTAGCCTCACTGGCTCTCAAGGCATATCTATACAGCAAATTTACCATGCTGTAAGGTGGTGCCCTAAAACATGCCACACAGGCTACCTCCTGAACTAGAAACAGTGCAGCTGCAGCCAGGTTAATTATGGCACTGGTGCTCAAGTGTGGCAACATGCAACTACTGCTGCACTGCTCCCTGTTGCTCCACATAGAGAACCTCCTGGTGTGTTTGAGGGAACTGTCACCCAACATGGTAAATTCACCATTTAATAGATTCATAGATGTTAGGGTCGGAAGGGACCTCAATAGATCATCGAGTCCGACCCCCTGCATAGGCAGGAAAGAGTGCTGGGTCTAGATGACCCCAGCTAGATGCTCATCTAACCTCCTCTTGAAGACCCCCAGGGTAGGGGAGAGCACCACCTCCCTTGGGAGCCCGTTCCAGACCTTGGCCACTCGAACTGTGAAGAAGTTCTTCCTAATGTCCAGTCTAAATCTGCTCTCTGCTAGCTTGTGGCCATTGTTTCTTGTAACCCCCGGGGGCGCCTTGGTGAATAAATACTCACCAATTCCCTTCTGTGCCCCTGTGATGAACTTATAGGCAGCCACAAGGTCGCCTCTCAACCTTCTCTTGCAGAGGCTGAAAAGGTCCAGTTTCTCTAGCCTCCTCGTAGGGCTTCGTCTGCAGGCCCTTGACCATACGAGTTGCCCTTCTCTGGACCCTCTCCAGGTTATCCGCATCCTTTTTGAAGTGTGGCGCCCAGAATTGCACGCAGTACTCCAACTGCGGTCTGACCAGCGCCCTATAGAGGGGAAGTATCACCTCCTTGGACCTATTCGTCATGCATCTGCTGATGCACGATAAAGTGCCATTGGCTTTTCTGATGGCTTCGTCACACTGCTGGCTCATGTTCATCTTGGAGTCCACTAGGACTCCAAGATCCCTTTCCACCTCTGTGCCACCCAGCAGGTCATTCCCTAGGCTGTAGGTGTGCTGGACATTTTTCCTCCCTAGGTGCAGCACTTTGCATTTCTCCTTGTTGAACTGCATCCTGTTGTTTTCTGCCCACTTGTCCAGCCTATCCAGGTCTGCCTGCAGCTGTTCCCTGCCCTCCGGAATGTCCACTTCTCCCCATAGCTTTGTGTCATCTGCAAACTTGGACAGAGTACATTTGACTCCCTCGTCCAAGTCACTGATGAAGACATTAAAGAGTATCGGTCCAAGGACCGAGCCCTGCGGGACCCCACTGCCCACACCCTTCCAGGTTGAGACCGACCCATCTACCACGACTCTTTGGGTGTGACCCTCTAGCCAATTCGCCACCCACCGGACTGTGTAGTCATCCACGTCACAGCCTCTTAACTTGTTCACCAGTATGGGGTGGGATACCGTATCGAAGGCCTTCCTGAAGTCTAAGTATACGACATCCACCCCTCCTCCTGTGTCCAGGCATTTCGTAACCTGGTCATAGAAAGAGACTAGGTTGGTCAGGCACGATCTGCCCGCCACAAACCCGTGCTGGTTTCCCCTCAGCATAATTTGCCCTGCCGGGCTCTCACAAATGTGAGCCTTGATAATTTTTTCAAAGACTTTACCAAGGATGGAGGTGAGACTGACTGGCCTATAGTTGCCCGGGTCCTCCTTCCTCCCCTTTTTGAAAATGGGGACCACGTTAGCCCTTTTCCAGTCCTCTGGGACTTGGCCCGTGCGCCATGAGCGTTCAAATATTCCTGCCAGTGGCTCTGCAATGATGTCGGCCAGTGCCTTCAGCACCCTCGGATGGAGCCCATCCGGGCCTGCCGACTTAAAGGCATCCAGTTCTTCCAAGTGACTCTGCACCACCTCAGGGTCTACGCATGGAAGTCTGGCGCCTTGCTGCTGCCTCTCTACAACCCCAGTGAGAGACTTGTCGTGCCCCTCGCTTAGGAACACTGAGGCAAAGAACTCGTTGAGGAGTTCAGCCTTGTCCCCCCTATCTGTCACCAATTGTTTCTGCCCATTTAGCAGGGGTCCTATTCCTCTCTGGGCCTTCCTTTTACTCCCAATATATCTAAAAAACAATTTCTTGTTGTCTTTTACTTGGGTTGCCATCCTCAGCTCCATGGTAGCTTTGGCCCGCCTAACTGCCTCCCTACAAGCACGAGCAGAGGAGGTATATTCATCTTTAGTGATCTCACCCTGTTTCCACTTTTTATGTGCTCCCCTTTTGGCCCTTAGGCTGCCCTGGATTTCTCTGGTCAGCCATGGAAGCCTCCTGGCCCCTTTCCCTCTTTTGCCTCGCTCGGGGATCGTCTTGCTTTGTGCCCGAAGGATCGTTTCCTTTAGGCACAGCCACCCTTCTTGGGCTCCCATCCCTTCAAAACTCCTACTCTGCAGTGCGTCCTTGACTAATCGCCTGAGTGCATTGAGATCAGCTTTCCTAAAGTCTAGCACTTTCACCCTACTAGTTACCTTACCCACTCGACGTCTTATGTTGAATTCTATTATAAGGTGATCACTGTCTCCCAAATGGCTACCGATCTGGAGGTCCCCTATCATGTCATCTCCTGTTGCCAATACCAGATCCAGTATGGCCTTCCCCCTAGTGGGACCATGCACCTCCTGTGTCAGGTGGAGGTCCTGTACACAGGTTAGAAACCTGCGTGAGCGATGGGACCTTGCTGTCTGCGTCTCCCAGCAGATGTCCGGGTAGTTTAGGTCCCCCATGACTACCGCCTCTTTAGCTTTTATGGTCTCCGAGAGTTGCCTCAGGAGCCCCGCATCTATTTCTTCCCCTTGGTGTGGGGGTCTGTAGCAGACCCCTACCACCAAATCCCTTTCTCCTTGCCCCCCATGTAGCCTAACCCACAATCCTTCTACTTCCTCAACCTCGGATTCTGACTTGATGAGGGTTGATGTATATTGCTCACTGACATAAAGTGCAACCCCCTCCCCTTTCTTCCCCGACCTGTCCTTTCTATATAATCTATAGCCCTCATTATGTACTGCCCAGTCATGGGATGAATCCCACCAGGTCTCTGTTAGCCCCACTAAGTCATAGGTGTTTAGTGCAAGCAGGAGCGCTAATTCATCCTGCTTGTTCCCCATGCTCCTAGCATTAGTATATAGGCACTTGAGCCCTGCGACTGGTGCCTTTGCTGCCCCCCTGCTCCGAGTCCCAAGGGGCCCATTGTTTCTTACCTTCTTGTTTCTTACCTGTTCTGTAGTGCTGGTCTCCCCATGGCTTTCAGGTTCCCAATGTTCTCCTTCTTCAGGCTGGGCTGTCCTTGTGGGTGCCACATGGTTTGGTGGTCCACAGCTTCCCCTGCCCTCGTAGTCCCCTCCCCCCGACGAGCCTAGTTTAAAGCCCGCCGGAGGAGATCTGCCAACCTAGTAGAAAACACACACTTACCTTTGGGGGACAGGTGAAGCCCATCCCAGCTGAGCATGTCCCTCATCGTGATGTGCGGGTCATTGTCCAGGAAGCTGAAGCCTGCCTCGAGACACCACTGCCGAAGCCGCCAGTTGGTCTCTCTGATGCAGTTCTCCTGCCGTCTTTCTTGTCCGGTCACTGGTAGGATGGAAGAGAAAACCACCTGTGCACCGAACTCCTTCAGCACGCCACCCAGAGCACTGTAGTCCGCCATCAGGTGATCGGGGGTTCTCCTGGCCGCATCATTAGTACCCACATGGACTAGGACCATGGGGTAATAATCGGTGGGCTTGATCCTGGCCTGGATTACCTCCGTCACATCCTGAATCTTTGCTCCAGGGAGGCAGCATACCTCTCGTGCTGAGGGGTCCTGGCGACAGATGGGTCCTTCCGTACCTCTCAGGATGGAGTCGCCTATGACGAGCACTCATCGCCTCCTCCTCTGGGTCATCGTGGATCTCTTGTTCTGTTTGGAGTGTGAAGAACATGGTGTTTCTTCTTGCCCAAGGGTTTCCTCCTCCCCTTCCATCTCCTGCAGGGTCGCCAGGGCCTCGTACCTGTTCACCAGTCGGACTGGAGAAGCTGGTACCGGTTTGCTGCGAGCTGCTCCGGTCCTGGCTGTGACCGTCTGCCACTCTGCTGTGGAGGGTATTCCCCGGGCTGCTTCTTCCTTCGGTGCCTGGTCCTGCAGGGAAAGGAAATATCTGTCAATTTCATCCTCCACCTCCCTGATCCCCCTCAGCCTGCTAACCTCCTCCCGGAGCTCCCTCACCTGCGCCTCCAGAGCCCTAAGACGGGCACCTGCCGGACAGGTGTGGGGGCCCCCAATCTCTGCCCCCCCCCGGCCCTGCTGGGGATCCCCCACAGGCCAGGAGGTAGGGGGACATCAGCTCCCCCATGGGCTCGGTCTGGGTGGAGGCCTCAGACCTGCCCCGGGTAGCCTTGTCCCCCTGGGCAGAGGCCCTAGCAGCACTCCTCGTAGACACCATTCTATAAGCTGCTGTTTGTAGACCTGCGCAGTGTCTACGCCCTACCCCTACAGGAGTCCCACTCCTGGCCCGCCCTCTGGCGCGAACGCCTGCGCAAACGCCGGCGTGCTCTTACAGAGCGTGCCTGTTTGCGCGCTCTGTTCGCGCCGCGCGGCTCAGGAGCGCGGCTCCCAACCGGCTCAGCTACATGGGACCCGGGGGGCTTCCCCTCTGGATCCGGCTCAGCTGTGCCGGGTCCCTCCGCCCCACTTACCTTTGGGGGATCAGCTGCTGCTGCCCCTGCTGCCGATTCCTCTGTTGTTGCTGCTGCTGCCGCCGCCGCCTCCGGTCAGTCGGTTGGTAAAAGGGCACACGTGCATGCGGGACACACGTGTGCTGACTCCTCTCCTTCCCGCCGCTGGTTCCCGAGAACCATTTAGAAATTTGAATATTATAAAAACCTTAGTCTGTCTATCCATAACACTTTATTCACACTCTGATTGGTTGTCTGAAACAACCAATCAGAGTGCTTCAAGAGCGTTCCAGACAGGAGATGGTGGCAGAGCACCACTATGATTGCGGGGACAGAGTGCTGCTGGCCTCACACCCCCTGGCCCTGCTCTCTGAAGGTGGTGGCAATGGCATGGGGGGGTTGGAGGGGCAAGGTCAGAGCCTGCCTTCCCCCCCACTGCTTGGAGATGGTGGCAGGTGGAGTGGGCCCAGACCCCAAATGGGGGGGGGGAGGGGGAATGGCCCTGGGCTGCAGGCCCTGAGCCTGACATGGCACGGGGGGAGAAGGGAGGAGCGGGCCTGGGCCCAACATGGTGAGGGGGGAGGACTGAAGTGGGCCTGACATGGTGGGGGGGGGTTGAAAGGAGCAGACCTGGGCCCAACGTGGTGGTAGTGGGGAGGGGAGAAGCAGGGCCAAACCCAAAATGGTGGGGGCGGAGGGGGGAACGAGGGGAAATGGGCCCAGACAAGGTGGGGCAGGGTGGACACGGGGCTCTGTCCCTGCCCACACCCCCAGTCATTCTTGACAGGCAATTTGCTAGTACTATATTATATGCACAGATATAGCACCTATATTGTGCTCTAATATGGCATCTCTACAATGGGGCTATTTAGCATACCCACTACAATAATTCAAGATACATGCATACTATGTAAATATAAAGCAAAAACAAGAAATGGATAGTAGCCTTAACACTCAATCTCCATCCTCAACCACTAGATCAGAATTTTCCTTACCAGGGCAAGCCTGATTCTTCCTAGCAAGCCACTGGTCAAGTGTGTCATGTCCATCTGTACTGGATTGTGCACAGAAAGGAGAGCAGCCTACCACTGCTATCAACCAAAGGAGTTATTCTTTCCACTTAGAGTCACAAGTTTGTGCTAAGGATCTGCAACATCCATGATTTAAGCCCCCTTGCTGAACCATGTACAGGTTATTACAGCTGCACATGATGGAACTAGGAATTCCTGTACAAGCCATGTAAAGAAAACACTGATAACATTACAGAAATCAAGTACTCAACAGCTAAAGAAATGCCATAATTAAGGTCACCCACAAAACCACATTTATACCCTATTACATGTTTATATTATGATATAGCCTTAAAGTATATGGCCACATACTAGTTTTAAACATAGAACAGTCAGCAAAGCAGAGTGCTGTGAATGAAACCATCAGGTTTTCAGGGGGAAAAAAGCAGCAGCTATTGAAAGGAAGATAGTTACTTGTGGAGTAGGAGGCAGGGGACCAATTGTATTAAATATTTTCATTAACAACCTTGGCACAAAAAATAAGAGATTTCTAATTAAACTGTCAAGCTTTTAAAGCTAGGAGGTATTATCTCTACAGAAAAGGACCAGAATATCATATAGGAAGTACTGGATGACCTTGACAGCTAGAGTAATAGGAATGGAATGCAATCAAACAGTACACGGTGCAGGGTCATACACACAGGGACCAATAACGAGAATTTCTGCTATCAGCTTACAGCTCATCAGTTGGAAGTTACAGACAAGAATACAGATCTGGGTGTACTAGTCACTCATAGCATGTCTGTCAGACACCAATGTGATGCTGTGAAAAAGGCAAATCTGGTCCTTGGATGCATCAGTTAAAGCACAGCAAAGACACGGAGCAATTAATACTATTGTGCAAGCCATCGCTAACACCTCAGCTGAAATAGTAGTTTTGGCCACGCATATACAAAAATAATCAAAAATGGAATGAGTACAAAGAAGGGCTCCTAGGATGATCAAAGAAGTGGAGAGTCAGTAGAATTTGACTTGCTTAGTTTGGCTGAGGCTGGTTGGAGGTGGCAAAATAAACACTGGGGAAGAAAAAAAAAAAAAAGATGTCTTTAAAAACCAAAGCTGGAACAAGAACAAATGAGAACAAACTGGCCATGAACTAGGCTAGAAATCAGGTTTGTAATCAGAGCAGTGAGCTTCCAGAATAGCCTTTCAAGAGCATCTGTGGAGGATAAAAAATAGCTTTAAGATGAGATTTGATCATTATGAAAGGGATTGTATGATGTGGTTGCCTAGAATAGCAGGGGATGGAACTTAGTGATCAAGAAGCCCCCTCCAGTCTTACATGCCTGTAAAAGAGAGAGGATGGTCCTGTGGCTAAGACATTGGCCAGGGATTGATGATCTACCAGAAGCTTTCTATAGAACAATTCCTTGGGGCACTTTTACACATGCTCTGGGGAGGGAGGAAGTGGTGCTTTAATTAGAGTGGCTCCAAGAGCCACTCTAATTAAAGCACTGTCACATCTCCTGTATCAGTATCCCCATGCTTGAAAATGGCAGCAGGGGCACTTGAACTAAAGCTTGTTCAATGAGCTTAATTCAAGCACCCCCACTACCATTTTTAAGTGCAGGGATGCTGATACACGAGAGACTGGAAGCTACTGGAACACCGCAATTTTCATGCTCCAGCAAAGTCGATTAATCGAGTCCAGTCCAAAGCACTGGAATTCCAGCACATCAGAGCTGCTCATATATAAGCTCTCTTGGTGCTCAAGTTGGGACACATCCTGGTTTTCAAAAGCAATGTGCACATTCAACTCAATGGAAGTCATTAGGAACAGCATTATCTATTGGGGCCCCTCTGAGGTTTCTCAAAATGAGCATCCACAACCTGCAGCAACCAAACACTTTTGCAAATATTGATTGACCTTTGTTCCTTTGCCCCGTAAGTCCTTATCTGTTAACTTGGAGCAACAGCACATAATTTCATGGAAGTTTTGTGAGATTAATAGTTATGTGGCAATTAGACACTCAACTGTTGAACAGCATAACACATCAGAAACTACAAAGAGATAAGGAAGATATGAGACTTTTTAATTATTTTTTAAGTCTGACCTAATGCTACCCATCCTCTCTGAGCAAATGTGTGCACATCTCTATTATTGAATGAGAACACAACCCAGTTTAATGTAGATAAATAATGCTCACTTATTAACAGAAATTAACTTTTATAGGCTCAAAAGAAAACTTAAAAATAAAGCAATTACTGGTAGACAGGAAACAAACAGGAGTGGTTAGCAACCCAAACCTATGAATGGCTGAGCACCCACACATGCCAGGCTGCAGCCAGGGGGAGTCAGGGATGCTTAGCACCTCACAGGGAACACTCAGCCCTTTTCAGGATCAAGCCCGAGCAGCTTACCATAACAACCCACATTTTCCACCCCTTCTCCATTGGAAGATGGCAATTCCTACTACATCCTCAGCATTTCTTTTCCTTAAAGTCAAGCTCAGGATCAGAAACACAAATTACAAAGATGCCCTAAAGCTCATGTGCTTCATTATCTTCTTTTTAATTAGAAAACTACTAGCAATATAAACAAAACCCACAGGCTCAAGTACACATTCAAGATAATCACTGTGCTTTAGACCAACACCCCCTTCCCCCCTTAAGCCTTATGACCCAAAGCAAACAAACAGGTAAGATTGCTACTGTCTTTCCCCATCAAGAACTATATTAAGAAAAATGTTGATTGCCACAAAAGGGGGAATGTCATTGCTATGGAAGAAACCTATGCAAGTCTTTCTCATCTATGTGAAGAACCAGTAGTATTAGCTAGGAGGAGAGAAGTAGGATACCTGCCCCTGGGCACCAACTTAGAGCGGGCACCAGAATGTCCCACCCCTGCCTCAGGAGTCTTTGCTACATAGGTACAGCCGAGCCATAGATTCATAGATGTTAGGGTCGGAAGGGACCTCAATAGATCATCAAGTCCGACCCCCTGCATAAGCAGGAAAGAGTGCTGGGTCTAGATGACCCCCGCTAGATACTCGTCTAACCTCCTCTTGAAGACCCCCAGGGTAGGGGAGAGCACCACCTCCCTTGGGAGCCCGTTCCAGACCTTGGCCACTCGAACTGTGAAGAAGTTCTTCCTAATGTCCAGTCTAAATCTGCTCTCTGCTAGCTTGTGGCCATTGTTTCTTGTAACCCCCGGGGGCGCCTTGGTGAATAAATCCTCACCAATTCCCTTCTGTGCCCCCGTGATGAACTTATAGGCAGCCACAAGGTCGCCTCTCAACCTTCTCTTGCGGAGGCTGAAAAGGTCCAGTTTCTCTAGTCTCTCTTCGTAGGGCTTGGTCTGCAGGCCCTTGACCATACGAGTTGCCCTTCGCTGTACCCTCTCCAGGTTATCCGCATCCTTCTTGAAGTGTGGCGCCCAGAATTGCACGCAGTACTCCAACTGCGGTCTGACCAATGCCCTATAGAGGGGAAGTATCACCTCCCTGGACCTATTTGTCATGCATCTGCTGATGCACGATAAAGTGCCATTGGCTTTTCTGATGGCTTCGTCACACTGCCGGCTCATGTTCAACTTGGAGTCCACTAGGACTCCAAGATCCCTTTCCACCTCTGTGCCACCCAGCAGGTCATTCCCTAGGCTGTAGGGGTGCTGGACATTTTTCCTCCCTAGGTGCAGCACTTTGCATTTCTCCTTGTTGAACTGCATCCTGTTGTTTTCTGCCCACTTGTCCAGCCTATCCAGGTCTGCCTGCAGCTGTTCCCTGCCCTCCGGTGTGTCCACTTCTCCCCATAGCTTTGTGTCATCTGCAAACTTGGACAGAGTACATTTCACTCCCACGTCCAAGTCGCTGATGAAGACATTGAAGAGTATCGGTCCAAGGACCGAACCCTGCGGGACCCCACTGCCCACACCCTTCCAGGTCGAGACCGACCCATCTACCACGACTCTTTGGGTGCGACCCTCTAGCCAATTCGCCACCCACCGGCCAATTCGCCACCCACCGAAGAAGCCAGGCAGCCCTGTGCTCATTTTTATATTGGGGGGGGAGGGGGGCGCAGGGGAGGAGTCAAGCAAAATGTTGCTTGGAATTTTTGACACAAAAGGCACAGCTCCTCACCAGTGGCATATCTAGAGAGAGGTAGTGAACAAGGCACTAGAGGCAGCCCTGGGGAACCTGCACCATGGGGCCATCACAGCTAAAAGATTCCTGCAGGAGGAGGGCATACTAGTGCCCATTCTGCAGCTGGTATGTGTCAAACGTGCTCAGCTGAAGCAGCATCTGCTACCATAGTACAGAGAGATAAGGCAGGTGAGCCCCCCTGTGCCATGCTGTCTAGTCATCAGCACTCTGCTCAGGGTGCTGCAAGCACTTGCTACGCCTCTGTGCACAACCAACCCTAGGACATGGAGATCACACACCAGCACATTGCCTTCCCTGATACCCTCACAGGGTACACGCACACTTCTCCCAGCTTTTAGACATTTGTAAAGGTTGAGGTGGGCATTGGGGTGGTAACAATAAATTACACTTTTATTTCACAGGGCCTGATTCTGCAGTGGAAGTCAGTATTTCTGGCAAGTGACTTTTGATGCTAAGGTCTGGCCTTTGACTAAGAAAATAACTGAAGCAGAGAAGATCATGCAGGCCTTTGAAGGAAGCATCTGAGGTAAAGGAGATGCTTAGAAGGAATAAGATAAATGGAATACAAAGGTTTAGAAGTATGTTAAGAGAATGAAGAGAGAACCTGGATGTCCCAACTGGGTCTTTTACCATCTCTAAATTTCTATGATTCTATGGGAAGATATTAAATAAATCAAGGCTTACCCAATTAAGAAGTTTGAAAATAACGTTATACAAAATGAACCTACCATTTACAAGCTAGAAGATTCAGAGCACAGAGGTCATACATTTACAGAACTGAAGTTAAAATGGGACAGTTGCTTTTGAGCAGATAATCTTTTCAGGACTCCATGCTTGTTGTCTAGAAAGACCTGCCATGGTCATTTAAAAAGTTATACTAGAAGCTTTTTGCACCTATAAACTCTGTCTCTGCAGGCTGCTTCCTCTCTGCTATGCATGGGAGCCAACCACACAGCAGATAAAATTAAACACAGAACCCTACTTTGAAAACCCACTGGAATTTTGTGTGCCTTTGAAAGAGTCAGTTTGCTACTTAAGAGATTACTGCTGGTCCTTGAGTAACAGTAAGTGAATAAATTATTGGGAAATACCTACTTGCCTACCTACCTGTTGCCAGCCAAGATTAAAAGGCCTTCCTTTCCAAGGACAGAATCTAAATATGTAAAAAACACTAACCCATTAAAGCCTCTGGCATAGAAAAAAGGGGGAGAGTGGGGAAAGTGATCAGGCAGCAGCTCTTGAAGAGATGAGAGAAGACATTGCAAGAAGAGAGTCCATCTCTCCCTGCCTAGGTCTAGGGAAAGTCAACAGCAAGGATGCAGCTCTAAAGGATGTGCATTCAAAGGTGGGGTCCCCTTAACTTTGGGAAAATATGACTTTGATATGCAGGGGCAGGGCACAGAAAAGGGACTAAAGTGCTTCTGCCTGCTTGCTGTGCATCTGTCAGTGAATGGACAATGTATCTGTTTGGAAGAAGCTACCTTGAATCAGTCCAGGTCACAAGCACCCAGGCAGGAATGCTTTGTAGGCACAAACAGGTTGGGCAGGTCCTATTGCCATAGTTAGAGTAGAAGGCAGGGGGCTGCAACTCTGGGATTCCAGGCTAACAGCCACAATGCCAGCCAGTGATGAACTCAAACATACCACGTGTATACAAACCATCCCTCCTCCCCAATGCTGGACATGTAACCACCTCCTAGCAATGCTAATCAGTCAGTCTGATAGTAATTAGCCCATCCACAGCACTGCACAAACACAGCTATACTGCTTCCTCCTCAGCTATAAAGTACATGGAGCAGTGCTAGGTGTTTGAGTGCATCCCTGCATGGCAGAGGCATAGGAGGGCACCAACACGCCCTGGGCAGAGTCAGCATACAGGACAGAATGACAGCTGGGCTGTGGCACCAGCAGCCACTGCCAACCACCTCCTTCAACAGTGATGCCCAGGGCTGCTTCAGTTGCCCTCAGATCCTCCCCTCTCTCCACCTCAATTGTGCTACTGCTGCCTGAAATGGTAAGCACACAATACAGACATGCCTCAAAAGGATCTGCCAGGTTCTCTCTGGAAACAAAAGGAAAATGCCTGATGTGGTCACCTGCAGAGTGCACTCATGAAGGAATGGAAAGGGTTAAAAGGAACTTCTTGCCTTGTAAACATAACAGGACAGCTGTGTGGCAGGGCACTGCTGGTGCCTGCCACTTTAAGAGTGGAGCCAACAGCCAGCAGGTGCTTGATCGTGGCAGCCAGTTTAGACCTCTGGCTGCCTATATAAAGAGAACAGTTTGCTGCTGGTAACGCAGGCAGGAACATTGTGTGGCTGCAAGGCTTCATGCAACATTCTGGAGGCAAGGGCAGGAGCTGTAGGGGATGGCTTACAGGCTCCTGGTCCTGGGCATGACCTAAAACTGCGCCCTGCTGGGAGTGGGTGGCCTGGTGGGGCTCTCAGTGGTGCGGGAGCCCCCAGGAGATGCCAGGCCAGTTACCACCCTGGTGAAAGGTGGGTAGGGGCACCTTAATTCCAGCCCTCAACTTTGGGTGGTTCATGTAACATTGGAGGAAGTTAGGGCCAGGTATGGCTGTGGCTGCCTGAGCCCTGTGTGGGGTGCAAGACCCTGAGAAGCGAGAGTGGGGGCCAGGCACAGCTGCGACCACCTGAGCCCACCAGGGACGGAAGCCCTGTGGCCCCAGTAAGGGGGGAAAACCAGAGGGCAGGGAGCCCAGTATTGAATGTATAGAGTTGCCCCAGGAGCCAGGGCAAGCTTAGACCCAGTCGGGTAATTGGCTGGCCACTAGCCCAGTGAGACCCAAAAGATGGTACATCTGCTACCTAAGGTACGAACTAGCTGAAGCCTATGGCCTAAGGGGCCCACTCCAAGAGGGAGCAAGGCAGTACAAGTTGTCGATGCGTGAAGGAGACCCTGCGAGAGGGTGGTATGAATATGTATGTGTGACTGAGGCCTGACAATGAGGCCTAAGCTTGCTCTGGCTGTAAGCCAGCATCCAGATGACAATGCTCCCATCTGCAAGGCTTGGGCTGCAGCGTAGGGGAGGAATGGAGCTACAGATAGCGCCCCCTGGCATCAGGGCAAGAATGTGCAGCCTCCTGCCTTAATCAACAACAAGGCATAGCTGGAGAGTCAGGTGGCATGCCCAAGGGCAAGTGGGAAAACTAGCACTGTGGCTAATCAGGGAGTCCCACTTTGCCACAAGTTGTAACATAGGAAGCCATAGCCTGGTAATCCAGTTTGAAGTGCAGTGTACTGTGGTGTTCCAGTCCAGGAAGAACGTTGGTGGAACACTCAAGAAGGGCACCCTTGGGAGAGATCTCTATGCAGCTTGCCCAGGGGTTCCCACACATAACACTGTACGTAAGTTTTCCTAAAGAAGCAAGAGTCAAAATGCTTGAGGGAACTGCACCGGGCTGATCTCACCTATGCTATGGGTGAACATTACCAGTGCTTTGGGGATACTGTCATGCATTTGGAGACATTCTGCCTGTTTCCAGATGGCAGGCTGAATATGAGTCTGCTCTCTTCTAAAGCACAAAGGGCACAAGTGCTCGTGCCTAAATAAAATTATGTTGTAAATCCCAGTCCCCCCCCCCCCCAATCTTAGAAGCTATAAATATATTTCAATTTCAAGGCAACTGGTCTATTTTAATTAAAAAGAAGCAGTCTGTTGTTTCCTTACTTTGTAACTTGTCAGTGTTTGGCCTCATGGAAATACTATTCCTGCACTGCATTACATATTGAATGGGTTAAAACCAAAAAAGCATCTAGCATTAAAAGATATAGGCCCAGATATTACACTGCAGGCCAGCCACTTTGGGGTAGAGGATTATGCCCCCATAGACTAACATCAATTCATTAAGTGCAGGGGCATCCTCCAGCAGTGCAGAGCTGGTTTTATCATTCATATGCCATCCACTGCTTCCTTCCAGCAAAAAGGCTGCAATTAACAGAAAAAGGCTCTGACTGGTACTGAACTCCAGTTGCGGGTGCTGAAGGGGCACCTTGGCAGGTTTGAGTGCTACAAAAGGAAGCAAGTTAGCCCTTTGGGTTATTTAACTTGATGGTTTAAATCAGTCTTCCATTACTACTACAGCAATATCTATTTATCATCTTTCCCTATGCTTCCACCTACTGGCTTTAACATTTAGAAACTGGATCAGATTTAATCTAAAAATTATACCAGTAAAGAAAAAGAAGTGAACATGGAATCTACAAAAATATTCCTATAATAAGGTCAGAATCAAGTAGATCTGTGCACACAAGTTACAAGGTATCCAGCAGTCTGCACAGTCTGAATATATAAAATGGAAAAAACTATTTTTTTTAATCTGATAATTTCTAACAGAACTGTCTTCTTTTGTTCCTAAAAAGAACTGAAAGAAAAACTAAGAAAATAACTGAATTTAAAAAGATATAAAGAGCCAAGTTGTTGATTAGTTTACATCAAGTTTTATGTTCATGCAAAATTTCAAACATTGTTTTATATATGTTGGAATTGAACAAAGTTGTAGATTCTATGTTATCAAGCACAACTGCTCTCAGGACAACACATCTATTTTTAAAAAGAGAGTCCAGTATCATGTTATAAGCCTACAACTGATTGCCTCTCGGTGCACTGTGTCACTAGCATGGGACTCTGCCGATTTCAGTGGGATCCATGCAAATATAATGTTCCATCAGTTTCAAGATCAGATCCATAGCTGTTTAAGTCTAGAAAAATTTACAGAGGGTGAAATTTAAACCTGGCTCCAGTTGCTCCCATTAAGTTGCATGAAATTTTTGGATAAGGATGGGACACACACATGTAGACTTTAAGTGACCTAGACAAAAAAAAAAATTGGGTTTCTGCCTTTTGTTTCTTTTGTTTAGTTCCAGAAAGAATAGTTCTTTGAATATGTTTGCCTCTATGATTTATATTAGAAATCCATACCTCGTATACCTCTTCCCCCCACACCACACCACCCTACCTCAGGGTTCAATTTATAGGCAGATGGTGTGGGGAATATTATTATTCTCAGTTATGTATAGGAAAACATGAAGTTGTAGGTCCAAGGCCTCCCAAAAGTTCATCGCCAGAGCCTGAAACAAAGTAGTTTGCCTCCATCTGGGCGATACAGACTCTAAAAAAATGGACAAAGCAATAGAATAAGAAATGCAAGCTAGAACATCTGTAGGGAAAAAGAATTTGAAGCTTAAATATCCACTGGTGAGAAGAAAGCAAAGGAAGTAGTGTTTCAGCGTTAAAGTAAGAAGAAGCCACGGAGAAAGCTGACAGGGAATTGATTACCGGCTTGCAAGGAGATATGGTGATAAAGTGTTTCTGACCATACATTCAGGGGTATTCCAGCAGGAAGGCAACAGTACCTAGATATTTTTTATGCATTATACATATGGTTCTAGTCAGGCTGCAGCTAGAATAATGAGATTTTGAAGGGAATTTTCTCTCAACAGCAAAGATGATGATACTTGTTTAATGGAAGGACTTCAGCAAATCACAGCTAAAAGTGATAATCTAAAAGACTGTCTTTCTGAGGAAACAGTAATAAAACTGAGGGAGTCTACCTTGATGATTGAAGACAAATACAAGAATTATGTACAAGGAAAAAATACCATAGAAGAAAAATGTTGCATGCATGGTACAAGAAAAAATGATAGGAGTAAAGGGATTAAATAAGCAGGGATATTTAGGAAGCTGTTTCTGGCATAAATCCTACATGCCCAGACACTTTAGGTAGCGTCATAGTCTCTAAAAGAAAGAAAGAAATAGGAGCCCCCATTGCTTGAGTAATTTAAACTGGAATATTAAATTAGTTTAAAAACTGTTTTATTAAAATAACCTGGTAAGTATTCTGCTTTCCTAATCCCAACAGGGCAGGGCATTACAGTAACATTTATTTTAATTTTTTCCATTCAAGACAAACATCCTATGTAGATATGGCAGTGATACTGTTCCTTCTCACTAGGAAACATTATACACTAGAATCACTTATCTGAGGTTAATTGTCTTTACATTGAATGATTATAAAGCACACACTGATAAATAAAAGTGAAACCAGTCATACTAGGATTTGTTTTTTCCTTAAGCACCACCACTTTGTATAACTGCTATTACACACAAAAGAAATACAATGATCATCTACTCTATGGTAACTTCAATAGGTCTCAGCAATAGAGAGATGCAATTACAATTGACCTTTCTTTCAGGGCCATGCTGTTTGCTACTGACTAGTCAGCATTAAAAATGTTGACAGGTGGGCATTTTGGTTCATTTGGTGAATCAAAAATGCCAACAGCAGGAAGTACAGATTTGTTGATATGTTCTTGTAGGATGTTTGCCCATGTGGAGCACCTGCAAATGCAGGTACTGATCCCACAATGCATGTTGTGAGCTATCCAAAAGCAGAAATGTATAGTTTGTGAGCATAAAGTATGCACCAGATATACAACTTCCTATAAAAGCCTAAAGATCCTTTAAAATCTATTTCATAAACATACCCAACATGTCTCTCTCTCTCAGCTCCCAGTACATATTAATCAATGCAATTAATGCAATTAATGCAAATTGTGGGCTTGGGGACTGTATCCGAAAGATGCATATTGAAATGCTTTTAAGGAGTGTCCAAGTAATATGTACAGCATTAGCTGTTATGAATAGGAAGGGCTGGAGGCTAACCAGACTCTGGAAGACTACATAGCGCATGAACACAGACACATGCATCCACACAGACACAGATGGGTGCCCACTCTACTCACTCGCTCTCTACACGTGGACACAGACACAAACACACTCCCTCCTGCCATTAACATAGACACATGCACACGCTCATACACACTCTCTGCACGTGGACACACAGAGACAAACACACTCTCCCTGCCATGAACACAGACACACACACATGCATGAGAAACCACCTTAAGAGCCCACTGCAGAGCTACTTCCCTCATTTTAC
The DNA here is from genome assembly GCF_030867095.1 of Alligator mississippiensis. Taxonomy (NCBI): domain Eukaryota; kingdom Metazoa; phylum Chordata; order Crocodylia; family Alligatoridae; genus Alligator; species Alligator mississippiensis. The sequence goes on from NC_081824.1 coordinate 159,366,489, forward strand.
CTACACAAGAAAACTGGGCACTTTTATACTTCTGAAGAGTGTTTTTCCTCATGTTCTAGCTCTGTTTTGCATTCAGAAGACCAGAAGCCAAAAGTTCCCGATTGCTTACTGGAGACACCGCTTTGGAATCAAGTTATGGGAGTGCTGTAATTTAGAGCCAAGTGTGATACCAAAATGCAGCACTGCCACTTCTTTCTCAGAAATTAAATTCCATACTTTAGGTATGTTCCCATCCCCAGATTCTACTTCCATTTGTCTTGTCTGTTCAGAAGTGAATGATGCTGACCTTACAAGGTATTCAGGGGAAAAAGGAAAGGAAAAGAGAAAGAAAGAAGTCAAATATTGTTGCAGCTACCTGTATTATGTGGTAGCTGTAGAAAAAACAAAATTAGGCACAAATAGATGTAAGATGTCCCACAGATTCCTGACAACTTTTTTTGAGGTTTCTTCCAGAGTTTTCATATATCCCCATAGTTTAGGATCAATGGTCAATGCAGTCTGTCAAGTTCCTGCAGGGAGCACAAGATATTTGAGTACTGGAGACTGACAGCAAGAAAAAAACATAGGCTTGAAGAACTGTTGTACAGCCAGTCTTCAAAGCAACAGAAAGCAAAGAACTATTATAAAAGTCTGAATAGCTACAGTAAACACAGAACAGGTCTACAAGACTCCCTGATGACAGGGACCGAGCATGAAATACAAGGTCATTTCCATTTTCTCCTTTACCTGTATGAAAACACCACATCCCATGTCTGAAAGCTGCAGGGTTACTGATGCAACACACAAATCTTCTTTCTTTTCAGCCAGAAGGGAAAAAAGGCCAAAACATACTATTGAATGTAGTGGGGTACTCTCATCTACCAGTTTCACTGTTCCAACATAAAATCCTGATTTACCGTTTTTGTTTACTGTTCCAATCATGCAGTCCTGTATGCATCTACTAGAGAAACTGGAAATAAGCCAGCTGCCAACAGCCCAGAGCACAAGGGAGGAAAACAGTGAGAAGCTGCTTAAACTACTATAACTGTTCAGTGTTTTTAATACAGTTCTACAAACCTCCAAAGTCCTAAAATGACACTAGATTCACCATGATGCGGAGGTAAGTGCTGAATGTGCTTCAGCCATTAAATGAAAATTATTCAGCTCTGGCTAAAATGAAGGCTTTACAAAATTAATCCCTAGGGATGACAAGAAAGGGAACAAATATACTAGGTACAGTGGCTTAAGTAATTACAAATGAAAGTGCAGCAACTCATATTGGGGCTCCTGAGGAGAAAAGGGGAAACCAGTAGAGCACGGGTCAGCAACATATAGCCACAGCCAGATCCAGCCTGCAGAACCCACAGGCTTTGCCTGTGCTTGTAACCATGCTGGGGCCAGGCAGCAAGAAGCTGCGCCTGCATTGCTGCTACCTCCCCCAGCCCCTGATCCTTGGCTGGAGCATGAGCAAAGCTTCTAGCCAGTGTGGTGCTGCACTCCATCTGGGAAGTGAGGTTGGGGAGTGGGGTTGGGTAGCAGGTCCCCAAGAAGCAGAGGCAGCTTCTAGCAGTCCAGCATTGCCTCCGATCCCTGCTGGCTCAAAACTGTGCCTGCACCTCAGCCAGGGAGCAAGGGAAGCAGCTGCCTAGCCCCAGCAGAGCTTCCCACCAATGCCTATGCCACAGCCAGGGAGCACGGGGCTGAGGGAACTAGCAGTGGCACAGGCCACCAAAGTCACCCACCACCCATGTCGAACTGGAGCTGCATTGTGTCAGGCCATGTTTTGTTAGAGGTTGCTAACTGCAGTAGAGGATTGAAGCTCTTTAGATTGCTGTGCCTTCCTCCAGTTCCTGTATTACAAGAGGAACTTCCAGGTTTCCAGGCCAGGATCAGATAGTACTCTAATAACGGGACCGCTCTTCCCTGGTCTACTTCTGTCCCACCAGCCCTTGATCAGTTGTCCTCCCTGTAATGCAATATCCAACTATTGCATGCTATTGCACAGTGGATTCCTAGGGCTTCTTCTTGTAGGCAGCTTCCCCGCTATTCTCAAAAACTTTCTGGGGCAAGGGATCTTCCCACTCTCTCTCTCTCCCCCCTTCCCATATCTGACCAGGGAAAAGGATGCAGGTTGACAGAAATACTAGTTTTCTGCTTAGCTGGCTCACTGCATTATTATACTTCTCATTTGCATTCACAATAAAAACTGTCTGTTCCTTACGGATTTCTCATAAGCACAATTGTTCTACGTATTCCTGTTCTGATTGCTGACTCATAACACGGGCCAGACATCTCACCGTGACAGGCACCCCTGAAGAGATGTGGGTTAAAATATAAACCTTAGCATGATAATGACTATCTTAGCTTCCTCACTCTCTTCTTTGACCTTCTTCCTTTAACAAAACAGGAGTCACCTACTACCCATGCAAGAGCACTTCCCTAAAGTGGAGAATGCTACACATACACTGTGTAGGGCTCAAATCCTACAAAATAACCATTTCCCAAGTCAGTCACTAATAACATTCACAGAAAAAAAATGAAATTTCTCTCTTGTATACACTGTTCAGCAGACTCAAAATATATAATTGTGTACGCAGCATCTACCTTCCTTATCAGTACGACAGAGCCATAGGCAATATTCACTGTCTTCTGTTTCTTGAAAGAATCACACAGCACACTAGTCAAAAAATAGTACTGTTTCCATTAAAAGAAAGTTGAGAAATTCAGTTTCTCATTTTGAAACTGTTCATATGCTGAATACATCTGCAATGCCCTATATAAATGTAGGAATTTCCATAATGTTATCCAAGTGCCCAAAACTGTGCTAAAGGCCTCATGAGCAGAGGTTAAGACAGTCATATTCCAGTCGCAACAACTCCTCACCATTTCTAGTTGGGGGAAAGGAAGCACCTTTACTTTCTTCAAAAAACATCAAAAAGCTTTGCTGGGCTGTTAATTATATGGAATATTACAGGGAATATCCTACTCCAGAACCACAATGCAGTAATTCCTCGTATATATTTTCACACAGATATAAAACTTCATAATAGAAAATACAATATAAATCTATAATGCTATGATGACAGTGTTGAAGCACTAGTGATGTATAAACTGGTACACTGAAAATTGAGGAGAACTGAAAAAAAAAAAAAAAAGGTTATTTAGCATCTGCCAAGCTGAACAACTGTAATTACCACGAAAATGGCACTTTCTATTTAAAAAATTGCAATTCTGGATTTGCCTTTAAACTTGTTATATGTTTATCACAAACAATCCCCGACAGATTGAAACAGCAAGGATTCCTCTACAAAATTAGTAGCATAAAGGTAAAATGCAGTCATAAAAATTAATGTGTTGGAATATCTGTCCAAGATAGGGAATTTTTCTCCTGCAGCCAAAGGAACAGCTACAGTATTTAACCATCAGCTTTCAGTGCACAGAAAACAGTAGGCCGTTATTTCAAACATTCCAGTTAACCTGCTTTGAGCTATAAGGAACTGTTTAAAAGTTTTTCATTGGCCATTAAGGCATTGTTTAATCTTAATAAATAAACCCAGTGGGTTGTAAACCTGGATTACCCATTGTCTCCAAGCCTCAGGTGTGCGTGTGCCCATCTCAAGTGGTGTACTTAGCCAATGAAAATAATCCTGTTGGCTATCAATGGGTATCAGATGAGACACTAGACCCAAGCCAGCAAAATGTTTTTTTAATATATTGCAGTGCAAATACTTTCAAGCTTAAACATGAATAAAATTGATTTGACTGAGTATAAGCAGCTCTCCCTTCACTGTCGGATTGACATACTGCTGCAGCACCATGGACTGTAAGGACAGGAATCAGGCAATGGAAACAAGGGAAGAAAAGAAATAAAGCAAACAATTTAGATCAATCTGTACCACGTTCTAGAAAATGAATGCAATTTGTTTCAGGTGAAGAAGCTAGCAGCTGTTCCTGGTGTCTGGTCAAGCATGGACCTTCAGCAATTCAGAGACCTAGGAAGAGTTTTGATTGGACTATGTCCACCCTGTGGTGATTGAAGACAAGAGCCAACCCACCTCTTCACAGTCTCTCCATATCAGCTTCATGCCATCCCTGCCCCATATCCCCTCCTCTTCTCTCTTGCTCTGTTTCCTCTCCCTTTTCTTTTCTCTCCATTCACTTAGCCCATTCTAAGTAAATCTACCCACAGAAATTAAGGAACTATCATACCATTTGTTGTCCTCATAACACTTGCTCTTTTTCATTACATGCTTTCTGCCTACTCTTAGTTTGTATATACTTTGGAGCAGGGCTATCTGCTTCTCTGCAAGTGCATCTACATGTGTATATTAATGACACAATAAATTCCAGTGCTTATTGCAGACTGGTTAATATACTGCTACAGCACCAGAGTCCACCAATAAACTCTGATGCTCTCCCACTCCCCAATTGGTCACTGGGGGACCCCCCTCCTCCATCAGCAATCTGCTGCCTGCCCCCCCAACTCAGGAGGCACCAATCACTGACTAGAGGGTGCACTTCTGGTGAAACTTCCAATTTCATGGCTGGTGTTTCCAGGAGGTGAACGTGCACCTGTGTGAAGCCCCTAGGTGCTGTCAATGGCACCTGGGACACTGAGCCAGATTGGAGCAGCCCTGACTGGCAGGGAGCCCGAGGGGTAAGCTTGCCAACCCAGGGCTGCTCTGACCCAGCTGAACATGCTGCAAAAGGACTGGATGAGGCATGAGGGTGCTCCAATGCCAGGCTAGCCAGCAGGTAGCCCCTTCACTGAAGCACCCTCGTGCCCTGGCAGTTGGGTCAACATCTGCACATATGCTCCTGCAGAGTAAAACAACTCCTGCTACAATGTTTAGTAGTTTGCTGCAGCCTAATAGCCCTGCACATGTAGACACCGAGATGTTTACTGTGGAGCTAATTTGTCTACTCTGCAGTAAATGTCTCATGTAGATTTGCCTTGCATTTTGTATGGTGTGCAGTACAAGGCCCTATTCTTGTCTGGCTCTAAGGTACTGCCATAATAATAATGAGTAATAGTATACATTCATATAAAATGATATTTTAGTCCCACTTTACTGAACAACGCAACAGCAAATAAAGAGAGGGAAGGGGGGGGGAGAGGGGGAAACATTGTCAGGACACCTAGAAAGCATTTCTTTCCTTAGAGTTATATCTCCCAAGAGATTCTGACTAAATTTTGGTTTGGACCATTTACTGATTTTTTTTAATGAAAGTTGAAGGAACATTACATTATTATTGTGAATAAATCCCTCTCTCTTTGTTCCTGCTTGGGTCAGTCTAGCTACACCCCTCTCTCTTTCACTTGCTTGCTATTTTGTTCAACCTGGTCACCCAGGTGACCAGGCTAGGAAAATTTCTGAGGGGAGGAGAGAGGTCTCTCTTCTTCTAGTGACAATTTGGAACAGCCACAAGCCTCCAAAGACTCTCTGGATGAATCTTTGCGAGTAAAAACCTGGAAACTAGCTAGGAGATTAGAACTAAGTAACGTAGCTGAGTATTAAAAGGATCCCCATACTCAAGATCTGTTAGGCTCAACTTACTTTGGTTTGCTCAAAGTGTTTTTTCTAACTCCTTTGTTCTGCCCCACCCTCCCCGACTTTCTCCCTCTGATCAATAAAGGTATTGGTTACAGCATGACTGGCTGTTTCACTGTGTAAGGGGGGGAAAAAAAGGTCTTTTCACTCCCAGCCTGGCCACAGAGCTTGGCACTGTTTCCCTCCGTCGTGCCTGAGGTTACCCTGGGAGGCTTTGGGCTAAAAGAGGCACCCAGAAATATTACCAGTGGCAAAACACCCACAAAGCTTGCAGGGTCTGGGTAGTCCAGGCTACACAAAGCCCCTTCACAGACCAGTTCCTGTATGGTGGCAGCATTACCCCAGGCTTGCAGGTATTCTCCAGGAAGGGGTAATCAGTCATACACTCCCCAGGGGAGACTCCCGAAACTTGGTTTTGGCACGGTGAGGTGGGTGGCTCTACATACTAGTTCCCCCTACTGTGTCACCACAATGATAATGTGCACTTGCAGCCTTTTGATTTAAGGAGTCTGTAACAGGGGGTCTTCTTGGGGCCGATTTAACTGTGGCCCACCCACCTGTTTTTGGGCTAACCACCCACCTTCTCACCCACCATGCCTTGTTGGTAATTAATTAATAGATGTTATAAGCGGGAGGCTACCCATTTCCTGCCCCAATGCCAGGGGGCACTATCTGCAGCTCCGTTCCTCCCCTACACTGCAGCCCAAGCCTCGCAGATGGCATCCATAGTTCTCACAATCACCGGCCCCTCCCTGGGCCCCAGAATCCTACTGTTTGAACCCCCCTACAATCCCTCCATTCTGGCAGCCTAATCCACCTTCATTCTCGGCAGCATAGCTCCCTGAGCTGCTTCCCCATCATGGGTGTGGTTCCCCACCCAGGACCTTGGGCTACTAGCCCTGGCCCACCTCCAGGCCAGTTGGAACCCCAGGTGTGCAGCTCCTGGGTGTTCCCCTGGCCCTTTGACCTTTCCAGTCCTGGCCCCAGTATGGACCAGGCAGGGGATGTTCAGACAGGCTTGCGAGTCCATGGCTTCACACTCTTCCTCTGGGGTCCACCTTCCAAACCCTACAAAAAGGAGTAACCCACCTGGTTGTGGGGGCTAGGGGTTAAGGCACCCCGACCCACCTTTCACTGGGGTGGTAACTGGCCTGGCATTTGCTGGGGGCTCCCGCATCACTGGGAACCCCACCAGGCCACCCACTCCCAGCAGGGTGCAGTTTTAGGTCATGCCCAGGACCAGGAGCCTCCTAACCATCCCCTACAGCTCCTCCCTTACCTCCAAGTGATACCAGCAGCCCTCCAGCCAGGCAATGTTGTTGCCTGGCCTCCAGCAGCAGAACTGCCCTGTTTATATGGGCAGCCCCAGATTCAAACTGGCTGCCCTCAACAGGCACCTGGCAGCTGCCAGCTCCAGGCCCATAAAGTGGCAGGCACAAACAGTGCCCTGCCACAGAGCCCCAATGCTTTATAAACAACAGCTCAGTCTTCACAGTACTTACAGCTACCATCTTAAACTATCCAAGCAAGCGAAGCTAAACCAAAACTAACTGAAACAAGTGTGACCCATTAATTAGGTCTCATGAAAGGAACAGTATTAATAGAATTTCACAGCATGTTACCTCCTGACTTCACTTCTAAACAACAATTGCATTGGCCAGGTTATGCTCCTTAAGTCTGAGAGAGTGACAGCAGCCTGTATATCTTCTCGCCACCCCAGCTTTCTCCTCCTTTTATAATAGCCTAACTCCATGGTCAGACAGGGTTTCCTTGACTGCACCCAGTTTGTCTTGGATGCAGGCTTCAGGCTGCCTTCAATAGGAGAGTTTACTCCTTCATAAGCATTAATGCTTTCAATATTATACAGATTATACATAATTAAACCTCCAGACATCCTTGTGGGGGGAAAAAAGAAAACATAGTTTATACTTAGAGAAGACCAAGAGGGAGAAGTGAATTACCCAAGATTACAGGAAGAGCCAAGCTTGGAACCCAGAACTACCCGTCTCCTAACACTGGGCACCTTCCTACACAGTACATTGTGTAAAAGAAATAGGCAGAGAGGGACAGACTTGTACCTGAGACTATTACACAATATTTCACCCTAGGTCACATGACATTCAGAACATAACACCACTCTATGCTGCTATAAGGTCCAGTAAACTAACCACATGAAAATGGATATTTTAAATGTTATTCGCAGGAGTCTTTTAACAAAACAGTTCACCACACTTCAACATTTTTTATTCCAATTAAAAAATAAAACTGTACGAGGCACTCAGCTGCAATTTTTTATGTCTGTCAGAATCCTAGGATGCAGGACTTGTTTCAGACTGTTTTTGCCAATGTTTTGAATCACTGTAGGTTCAAGAGATATGCTTTGTCATCTCTAAAATGACAAGACAATGGTTTGCAATGGCTGTTATTAGAAAGCCAACGCTGGAATAGAACACAGTGGTAGAAGCGGATTCTGCTTCCAGAGATAAACCCTATAATACAGCAATACCTGTCAACTGACTCAGCTATCCTGAATGTGCCATGTGCTTCCCAGCCAAGCTGCCCCAAAAACTCATCACGTAAATAATAAAATCGTTCACTACACAGGTCTATATGATTAAAAATCAGTGGCTTGGAAGGAGAAGTTAGCCTAGTCTATGGACCTTCTATAATACAATGTAAGCTATTTTTGTCAAAACCAAACCTTAATTTGAAACAGCACCCAACTGAACAGGAAACTGTTACCTTTTAAAGAATGTAATTGACTCTTACCAAACAGAACTAGTCTTTTATGTGTTGCAGGATTTAACCTGTGATACCGGAGTTGACTAGAATTTAGCTGGATTAGAACTGCAGGTAATTTAGAACTGTAATAGGACAACTAAAAGTGAAATTATGTTATTTCATTTTCTATTGAGCTGTACCAAATACCGAACTGCAGTATGTTAGTTCTCAGGAGAGAATAGGTGGATCCTTCCAGAAGAATTTTGGTGTTAGGATTAAATGAGCCAGATGAATCATGGACACACGCCATGTTGTTTACCTGCCACTGTTGCATTATAATAAATACAGTTGTGAAGTTTTAAAGTAAAGCATTTTTATATGAAACAACATAACATGCTAGGACTTTCTTGCTTCATACAGGAAAGTTAGTTTTAGCAAATATGGAGACACAAAGCCAGCATTTTATTTAAGGATTAAGGCTAAGAGATCAGGGCTATGTTTTTCAAAATAATTTAATCCATATTTAAGTTACTAAATAAGTGATAATTTTTTTAGAAGTGATGAGGATCTAGAAATTTCCGCTGAAGTCCAGGCAGTTGCATTATACATTAAAGAGCTTCCTAATATCATTTTTCTATTGAAGCTACCACTATATTGGCAAAATAATGCTACAGGTGCAGGTGGGAAAGATAGCCAATTTGTTACAATGCTAGGTTGAAGGACTGGTAATGATGTTCCATTCCCTGCTGTGCAACAAGCTTACTGTGTGACCTTGGGGGAAAATAACTGCTATCTGCCTCACTTACCCATCTGTGAAATGGAGATGACGGCACTTCCCTACATCATGGGTATGTTGCAAGAATAGGCATGCTGAAGAATGCCCTGTGTTCAAGTACTATTTATGAAGTACTATGATAATGGTAATCAGAATCACAAGAGCTAGATATAGTTACTAAGAAAAATTATCTATGCAAGTATAAATAGGAGTGAAAAATTGGTCTTTGAGATGTCTCTGCACTAAAATGTGGGCCACACTATGGAAAAATATGAGTACTTTGCTGTATTGAGTTCCTTTAGGCAAAAAGACTGATTCTACCTAATGGAATAATCTTACCCTGTATGAGATGGCTCCAGTTACAAAATGACCACTGAAGAGATTAATTAAATATTGCTGAAATTACAGCATTATTCTTTCAGCAAGATTCCTTCCAGCCCAAGCTGTGCTGCAGCAACTGGGTTCTGTTTAAACATAGCAGCATGCATTTCTCAGATCAATTAATTATCCAGAGATTCCCATGAAATATTAGCTGCAGCAACTCAGCAGTACAAAACAAATTAGATTCAAATGCAAGCCACACAGCTGCCCTCAATTCTGATGTCAGACAGAACCTTGAAAGGGAATCATTGATCATATCCAAAGCTAGACATTACATCCAAGAGTGATGTCAAGAGTGCTCACAAGGTTATATTAACCAATCATGTTCTGGCTGGCTTATCATTGCTGTACAGTTTAACTGAAAATGTCCCGTAAGCTTCAGCACTATGCTCAAATGTACAAACATGTGATATCAGATTTTGGTTAAAAAAAATATTGGCAGACCTTGAAATTACCTGCTACCAATCTACCTTCTTTTATTTTTCACCATTCAAACAGAGATGTACAATGTCCTGTTAAGGATTCTGTGTAGAGTAATCGAGCAGACAATTCCTCTATTAAATACTATTTTGAGGAGAACTATTTAGCAGTGCCAAAAATAAGAACAGGTAAAGGGCATTAAATGATATGCCCTTGATGGTACTGTAAGCTAACGGAAAGCTTCACCAGCCAAGGAAGAAACTAAACCTTCAGGCATTAGTCCTGTTAAGGCTCTTTCCTTAGGGCTCAATTTATTGAACACGACACGAAAAAAAAACCTGAAAAACATTAAACAGTAATTCCCATGTTCTTTTCCCTGATTTAGCCAGCAAGGAGTTTCTACTTCATTTCATGCTGCACTCCTGAGTGGTTATGTGACCTACAAGGACTTGTTAAGCCTTTACACACAAATGGAATTTGTGTCGTGTCATATTATATAGCTTGGCATTTCAGTTATAATGCATGGTGGTTGTAATTTCAGAAAATTGGGGCTGCATGCATACATTCAAATTACCTAGGAGAATTTTCCCTGGTTTGTTCTCCTGGCAGAAAAACTTACCCAGAGATGCCTGAACAGACATTTAAATACTGAGCCCCCAAATAGCTGAAAGCTTGTAGTGCTGATGCTGTGCAAAGGAGCTACTACATACATGTCTCAGCGTGCTCTGCAGGTTCCTCAGTCTGTCTGGCAACAGATGGCAAGAGTGCACAGGGAATCCCACACTACTCAGGGTCAGCCTATGTCTCCCTGCTGCACAAGGTATTGTGAAGGGGATGTGTGCTGGAGCAGCAGTAGAGTACAGTTGGAGCAACGCATTGTCTCCCTTTGCGAGCGGGTAGGAGAAAGGGGAGGTGCAAAGTATGCTGGGATGCTGGAGAATTGTCTGGGAGACAGTACTACATAATCCTCCAGCATCCCAAGGTGCTTTGTTCTCCCCCCCACATGGAGACAGCTGAACCCTGCTGCTCCAGCAAAGCAGGGAACAATCCTCGCATTGTGCTACAGGAACACACAAGCAGTCTGGATCAGACAGGGCTTCCCTGCATGCTCCTATTCTAGCTCTGGGCCAACTAAGGGAGTATGCTGAGCATGCTGAGATATGTGGACAGAGTCCCTCTGGCTGTGCAGTACCAGTACTGCAAGCTCCCTGGCCTTCAAGGGCTCAGCATCACATTTCTGTACAGGTGTCTGCAGGTAAGTTTTGCTACCAGGAGGACAAACCTGGGAGAATGCTCCCAAATCATTTGAATATTCACATGCAGCTTGAGCTGTGGCTTCTCTCAGAAAAGTAAGCTTTACAGACATTTGCTCTCCCAAGAGATTGCCAATGGAAATAAATTAAAACTCTTTGGCATCTTCTCTCTCTTTATTTCACTTGATCTGCAAATGACTTGCAACTAATGTAGGGCGGTTAACACTTCCTAGAGTGATTGTACACAAACTGTTATTAGCTCTTTGGAGAAAGCCAACATAAGGCTTAAGCCACAATGAAGTCTTACTTATGCTCAAAATAAGGTTCACTCCCTGCAGGAAGGTTTAGTTTTACCTTTTCAAAATTAATGGGGAAGGGCTAGTGGTTAAAGTAGCCATCTTTGTTTAAAGATTGACAAAAATGTATTTAATTTGGAAAAGAGGTTCTATGATGGAGCAAAAAGACAAATGATAGTGATGGAGATCATTCAGATTGGGTTGACATTGGACAACTATGGTATGTGATAAAGATAAGCTCAAGAAGATTTGATTTTTCTCCCTAATTATATGATGGGCGATTTGTCTTGTTTTGAGCTAATGGGAGAACCCAGAGGCATTTCATGCAATCAGAATTGCAGTGGGAACATTAAATCTTTGTCACTGCAGATTTTTGGCCCTGGGGTCTCGATTATCAATCAAGGGTTTTGCTCAGGGGGCGTACAGCTGCTCATGCAGGCAAACTCCAGACTCACAAACACTATGGGAGGCCCACACAGACTCTTGAATGTTATCTGAACATTCTCATCTCTGGCAGGAAACAGAGATTTTCAAGCTTAGATTTTCTTTTATGGTCTGGGGTTTGGTTTGGGGAAAAATACACCAAATAAGTCTAAATATTAAATTAAGAAAAAAATAATATAGTCCTGAAAAATGTGTTCATCAGTGTAATTTTTAAATCCCTTTTACTGTAATTAGTATTACTTCCATAGCTGCAGATCTGAATTTGCAGTTGGGTGAAAATACTTAGGAATTATTGAGAGCAGATGTCTTATTTCTTTTACTGGGGTTATAAGCTTACCTGTTGTGTGCTAGAATTGTCTACAGCCCAGATGGGATGATGAAGGAGGATGAGTCTGTTAAGTAATGGCTCAATGGCTCCAGCTGTAGTAATCTATGGCCATGGACTCAACAAAAACAGTGAGATATAAAGACTGTTTCTGATATCTATTCTTAGAAATCCCCCTCCCCCCAAACCCTGAGGGTAGGCTGACACAATAAAGGTGTGCTGAGAGAAATGCAGATGATATTTTGAATCTTCTCCTATCATTAACATACCAGCAAACAAATAATTTCCCCTTCTATTAGTCAACAAATTATACATATGGAATTGCTAATATCTCAAACATTAACTACGCATTAGAAGTCTTTTGCATTCGGTCTCTTTGGTCTGATGATTTTGGTTTTATTCAGTCTAGTTTCATTCATGGGTTCCAACAGGAAGTAAAATGTGTGGTATTGCCAAGCCTACTCTCACACAGAAACCACTGCTAGCCCAGTTGGGTGAAAATACTTAGGAATTTTTGAGAGCAGATGTCTTATTTCTTTAACTGAGGTTATAAGCTCACCTATTGTCTGCTAGAATTGTCTACAGCCCAGAGACAGCAATATGTACTTCATTTCAGTCCCTGATCATGATAAAGGAAACAACTATTCTATAATGATTTCAGACCCCTGTCTCTTTTATGGCTTCCACCATTTTATTTCGTTCCTACATAATTTTGACTTAATGGAATTCAATCCAATTTCCTAGTGAAAGAACTTCCCATTCAATTAGCTTTGTAGACTCAGCTTGGCTCCTGCAACAAGGAAGAAGGACATTTAATAACAACTGACTTTAAATGAGTCTCTTTTCTAAACATAAAATGGCTCTATCGAAAACACTTAGCTTCCAATCTAATTTTGCTTTGTAATATTTTTTCATGCAGTCCCATTCAGACTATATTCCAGGGCATCTCTGATTAATAAACAATCATCTGAGTCTTTGATTGAGATGGGTCATGACAGCTGAATTAGTTTTTGATAAAAAAGAATTTCACTCAATAGCATTTTATTATCTCTGAGACCTTCCATATTCCACTCAACTATTTTGTGCTTCATTTTCCCTTTTTTTTCTTCTTTCTTCATATTTCCAGTTTATATATGCCCTGACTTCATAATATAGGAAACAAATAATTGCAGCTGCAGATTCAGCTATAAGCAGTTACTCAGCTAGCCTGAAGGGAAAATGTTTACAGAAACACCTGGACTCACTGCCAGAAAATCAAGGACACTTAGAAATAATGCAAGAAAATAAAGCACCTGCTTATACTGCTTCAGAAAACCTGGAGTCAGTATAGAAGAACCCCACTGTGACTGATCATATTAGATCAAGAATATTTGGAAACAGTTCAAGAAAGATTTCTGCCAATGTGCAGAAATGCCTGGAAATATAGTAAAGCAATTAAATAATACAGGCATAGACTCACAGGCCATAATATACAAATTCAAGGTTTTTAAATAGCACAGTGTAGCAGGTCTGGCCAGGAGAGATGATGAAAAGAATGCGACCCAGTGAGAAAAAAGTTCTTCTTTCAGAAAAATGCAAGTAAATTACTTCAACATTACTTCACATAGTGGATGATCCTGTTGATATTTTCTTACACTTGTGTGCAAAACACAGATATCTATTCAGACACCTGCCTTAAGAAATCCCATAATATAACATGGATGAGGGAAGGGCAGTCAGGTGGTAAGACAAGCAACTCCTTACAGTTTATTGGTTAATAAACTGTAGAACTAGACTGTGCAGGGCCCGGACGAACCTGTTGACTATTAAGAGAAAACCCAAAAGGTTTTATAGTGGAATTTAAGGAAAGACTGGAATCTAATTCAAATTTCTTCAGATGACCCTATTTCAGGATCCTCAAACAGAAGCATCACTCACCACTAAAACTGGTAAATGTGTAAGTTCAGACCAGAATCTAAATGTTATGGTTTCAGAATATTTTTATTATTAACTGTCCTTCTGCAGTGTATAGTATGAAATTTTCAACATATAAATACACACATTGCAATTTCTGAGTTTTTTTAAAGCAGAATCACATTTTAAGTACCAGGATGCTTTTAAACCATTTTTTTCATAAACTGTAGAAAACTCTGAGCCAGCACAAATCTGCTCATTTTTGCAAGGAAAAACTGTTTCCAAACACAATATATAGTGACTTGCAAGCTACTTTTTCATGTAGCCCATTACAGTGCCATAGGCAATATGTATCAACCATTCATCTAAGCTCTAAAAACTGCACATCATATCTTTTCTGAATTATATTGTACTGTTTACACTCCTTGAAAAAGCTGTCAGTATTTGGAAAAGTAAAAATGCCTTATATAATTTTTGCTGTGGGCATGAATTTATCTAAAAGTCACATTTCACTAGCAATAATGGTAATGCAAAAATTGTATTGGGCTAGCTATGCTGAACTCCCCTCAGATAGCATGGAAGAGTAAGGAAGAGATGAAGTCATGGTTCTGTGTCCATGGACCCACCAGTTAGAATTGGCCAAATAGTGAAGTAACAGCCAGACATCCTTCTGTGTAATTGGTTCAATGCCTATCACAGCTACTATGAAAAAATTGTGGTTCAGTGTCACCAGCACCAGTGGCCAGCATCTTAAAGGTAAACTAAAGACCACAGTGTTTACATTTCTAATAGTCTTGACAATTGATATTCCTAGAGTCTTTATCCAACAGTGAGCCTGACACTAGAGGAAGAATCCCTAGGGGTAAGAGGATGTTTCTTTTTCCATGTCTATTCATTCACTATCCTTCCTGTGACTGTTAATTAGTGCCGCTTTTAGGGTTGTTTATTGTGATTCAGACCTTTATCCATCAGAAGCTGAACTGAGATTTAACATAAATCACATAGAGCACAAAACAGTTTTAGGATGGCAGTGATGTCTATCAGTTCAGTCATGTTGGAATTACAGTCGGGCCTTGATTTACATGGTGGTTACATTCTTGAAAAAAACATGGTGCAAATAGAAATCACATAAAAAGATACCAAGGGTCTATGAGAAATAAGGGTTTAGGTTCCAGATGCAGCTGATAATTTGGCTGATAAATGCCCGTGCATGCGCACAACCACAGCGTAGCACACAGGCAACAAGGAGCAGAGTCCAGCAGCTCGGAGAGCTGCGTGCAGCTGATAAGTCCGGTGTGATGGAAGGGGAGGGGGGAGAGAAGGGGTGTGGGGGGGGGCAGATCAACACACCCTGCAGTGAGGGAGGAGTGGGGTAGGGGCAGGGGCTGCCCAGCCAGGGCAGGGTGGGCATGGGACAGAGCCGTGGCTCATCTGGGGAGCATGGGGGGGGGTGGCTCCCACTGCTTTGCACACCCTGGAAGGGCACGGGGGTGGGGGCTGCCCACAGACATGCAAAGGGCAGGGCAAGCAGGCTGCTAGCTGGACTTGAGGCTGCACTGGGCTTTCTTGGTGGCAGCAGTGCTGGATGGGGGCTATAGGGGGAGGCTGTAGCCACCCCAAATTTTTCTGTAGCCCCCCCGTAGCCCCTTTCTAGTACCACTGCTGCCCACCCAAAGCCCAGCCCAGCTCAGCCCCTGCCAAGAAGAGCCCCATGCAGTCCCAGCTCCAACCTGCAGCTGCAGCCCACCCCACCCCATGCAGATGTGTGGGGCACATGCTCCCCCCCTCAGGTTGTGCGCAGCAGTGGGAGCTGCCACCCCCCCCGTTCCCCAGATGAGCCGTGGCTGTCCCATACCCACCCTGCCTCAGCTGAGTAGCACCTGCCCCAGCCCCTGCCCCACTCCCTCCCTCACCACAGGGGGCATTTATCTGCCCTTCCCCAAGCCCCTTCCCTCCCCCGTTCCCTTCCAGCATAACACACTTACCAGCTACACTGAAAGCGGCATGGTGGAGGTGGGGCGGGAAGCGACCAGCTGATTCAAGTGCCTGAGCGAGGCAGGTCCCTAACATACTAAATTCAACAGCATAGCTAGGGTGGGGAGACATTGGCAACCATCCTGGGTGCCGACAGGGGCTGAGGGGAGGAAAAAATGGCTTTTCACATAGCCATGCAATTTAAATTGTGGTGGCAGCAGCAGCCAGAAGTTACCACTGTCCCTGTGCGCAACAGCCAATGCAGGTGCTCTGCCGCATTCTAATGCTGCTGTTAAAATTCCTAATTGAAGTGTTTTTAAATGCTTTAAAATATGCAAGGCAAATTTGCAAAGTCATGCTCCATGCATCAGATATAGAGAGTCCATTTCCATAAAATCAGTAAAGCTATCTTTAAGAATATTCCCCTCTTTATTCACAGTATGAAATCCTGGCTTTATGGGAGTTCTGCCATTAAATTTAGTGGAGCCAGGTTTCACCCACAGTTTTCCTTCCATAGGAGGTGCACTTGTCAGAGATGTCTATGGTTTATACCAAATTTACTTCACTTCTGTCAGCAACAGGGTTCTTTCAGTTTCTGGATACGCTGTGGAGCTCCCCTCCCCTGCCCCACCCCACTTACCATTTTTGCCAAACTTTGAGGAAAATATACACCTGTAAGTGATAGCAGTGTGGAGGGCAGGATTGCACTGATGGAATTTTGGGGCTTGGTAAGGCAGTTTTATTGCTCTTGCAGTTCAGTGACTGAAAAACTGGCCTACTATATTGAAAACTGTGGTCATGTTTTTCAAAAGTTATTAGCAATTGAGTGCCTTGGTTTTTGGGTGCCCAGTGCAAGACACCTAAAGGGCCTGATTTTCAGAGGGTGGATGCTCAGTACTCTGAAACTCAAGTTCTCTTAAGATGTCTCAAATTAGACAGCCAAAAACTAAGCCACCGAAAATTCCTAGTCACTTTGGAAAATCTTGGGCCTGATCTTATTTTCTCTCTGAGATGTCCTAGTTGCACCTATGTGGCTTTTAATCATTTAAGGCCATGTCCACAGGGTGAATTAACCATCTCCAGCAGTGGCAAGTATGACAGCCTGCTCTGGACAAGCTGCCTCCTAAACCAGAAGTAGTATATGTGCACATGCACAATGCAGCAGATGAGCTAATTAGCCAACAGGATGCTAGCTGACCCTGCCAGCAGTACTAATTATCCTACCTGAAGTGCCACACAGGTCATGCTAATCTGCTTCCACCTTAGGAGCATACTGCTTCCAGTTGCAAGTCATCCTTAGAGCACTGCTGCTGAGACAGTCTATTTTCATTTTAGTAGCTGAATAAAATGCATAAAGAGCATTGGGAACATGACCATAACCCAAGGATCACTTCCCCCTTGGTGGGGTGGCAGAGAAACTCTCATGAGCAACAGAATTAGGCTCTATTTTCCATGCCCCGTGATCTTGCATCCCATTGGGCCAGTTTCAACAGAAGGGATGGATGATGCTCAGTCCCACACAGCCCAGAGTCAGGCAGCTAGGGCACTTTCTTGGGAAGAAGTAGATGTGGGGTTCACGCCTTCTGTCACATGTGGCCTAGAACTCTCCCACTCCTTTGAGACTACCCAAACCACTAGGCTATTGAGGAAAAGATAACTGAACTTTCCTCCTGACCATCACTGTGCTTTAATTTAAAGTAAAGTCAGTGCTGCCATCCATTAAGTATTCTGATTCAAGTAGATGTTTCTCCTCTAAGCAAGCTGCCGATCTGGTTTCAAAAATCTGGCATTTTCAAATTTCTGGCAGGTGCTTGGTCCCAAGCATGCCGGATGTATGAGGCTATACTGTCTTACAAATCAGATGCTCTGTCTTACAAATCAGATGCTTTCCCTCTGTGCTAGCAGCACCCCTCTTTACTCTCCATTTTATTCCCTCACCTCACCCTCTCTACTTACACTTCTGAGAGGTGATCTGCCTACTACTGCAACTGTCCAAGCTTCTCCTGCCCTGCTCCAGCTGGGGCTGCAGACAGCAGCTACACAGGGAGCTGGGCTCAGCCAGGGACAGTGGCAGCAGTAGTTTAGTTCACCCATCCTGCCTTTGCCCCCAGACTAGCAGAGAAAACCCAGGAACACTAGCAGGGAGGGGAACCCTCCTGCCACTGCTCTTGCTGTCCCAAGTTAAGCTTGGCTCCCCACACAGTCTACCAACAGTAGGGTAGGAGTGGCTCTGGAGCTCCCTGACCTCTGGGGCAGCTGGGGCAGCAGTGGCAGGGAACGGGAGGAACCAAGGGAAGAGCTGCTGAGCAGACAGGGGAAGGGATGCCAAGAGAAGTGATTCTTACCTGCTTTGGGGACTTGGTCCTGCACCACGGTTTAAAAAGAGGGGTGCAGCTGCACTACTGCACCCTCTCTGGATCTGGTTCTGCTTATAATGAGAATGGAGGCTCCTAGATCTTCAGTGTTTAGTAGGTGGAATAGGATCTAGGCATTCATATTTACAACAGATAGCAATTATTATTGGGTATTAAATATTGCAAAGTGTCAAGAGCCCAATGCAGCTGAGGACAAATAAAAATAAATGAAATTTTAATTGTCCAGATATTCATGCCTGACTAAGGACAGTATCATGCAAACTTCTAATGAGTGAACGCTCACGCGCCAAATGATTACACACTGTTCAGAACCTGAATGACAGTGCATGTAATTATTTCTGACAGTTTCCTCCAGAGAACAGATATATATTGTTGTGGTCTATGTGGCAGAAATGCCACCGTGGGTGCCCCTCTCCAGAGACCTGTCTCAGCCAGCCTGGGAGGCTGGTGTTTCATTCCTCAGAGTGGGGATCTCCCACCTGGTCTACATGACAAAAGCCTGGCGTCTGGGAGGCGATGCTCTAGTCACCTGGGCAGGGAGGAAAGACCCGGCCCTGCGCGGGCCCAGGTAGCCAGGGATGCTGGGGAGATTGGTTGGCTTGTGGCCAGTATTGGCAGCTTCAATTGGACCGGGCTGCTGAGGTCAGAGAGGTTATTTAAGGGCTCGGTCCAAGAAGAAGGGGAGTCAGCCATTAGCCATGCGGTCATCCAGGTGAATCTGAGCCTGGCTCTCTCCTCATCACCGCATGCTCCAAGAGTGCCCTGCCTCCAGAGGATACAACAACCACCTCTGGACGATGAGAGTGAGTAAGCTACTAAAGATCCGATTAGATATTTAGTTTCAGTAACTCAGATGCGTTTAAACGGCTACCTCAGCCACCCTGGTTTGCTCAATGGGATTCCTTTGATATTCCTGTAAGATTTCTATGATGCTGCTCTACCTTTTACCCTGTTTTCACCCTACCCCCTGTAATCAATAAAGTTCTCCTTTGTGACCGGTGTGGGAGACTTATTTAGGGGTGGGTCTAAATTATGCCAAGGAGGCCCCTTAGGTCTGTGGACTAAGGGAGACTTTCCTAATAAGCCCCTGACTTGGGGAAGTGCCCCAAGTGCTTGTATTGGATCTAGTACCCATTGGACGATCAGGCCTGCGTTCTCCAAGGCGCGCAGAGCCAGAAGTGAGTCCAGAGCCTTGGATGGTGGCAGCGGGACCCCAGGCTAGCGGGTGTGCTCCAGGGATGGGGTCGGCCGGACGGGAGGCACCCTAAGGGAGGCACTCGGAGCCTGGAAGGTGGTCGGGAGCAGGGAGGTGGGCGGCTCAACGCAGGAGCGCCCCCTACTGGCCCGCCACAGTCTAAACTAATATTCCCTTGGTGCTGGGTTATCATATTTTGGACAGAAAAGTTGTACTGAGGTAAGGTAACTTTCTCTTGAATTACTCTACATCAGCATCATTTTTTAAGGATTAGCACTGTATCATGTGGCCACTGTAAACCAAAGATCTACACTCACAACCCAGAGATGTGGCCCACAGCCAGTTTGTGATTTTTTCCTATATGGCTTTGCAAAGGGTCCAGAATTGATCAGAAAGATACATTTTCTCCAGGCTTGACAGATAATTAAACTTTGATGGTTTCTCTTAGATAAGCCTGCTTTTACTAGGAATCCTAACACTCAAGTCAAAGCATGTGGGGCAAGGGATGCTTTTTAAAAATAATTTCTGCTGACCTGTGTAGCCCATTCATTTTGCATCAGACCTTCCACTATACTTTAGCCATTATTCAAAAAAAGTAACAGTTCAGGACATAAGTCTTCTAGCTCAGAGTGTTTAATATTTTAATTAACATTGCTCAGCCTGACACTGAAATTAAATTTCCTCTGTGCATCTTTATTTACATAAAACAATGAACCTACAGAGTATCCAGTCTTCACACAACTAAGGTTCAGGGGCCACCGTGGCAGTTTGACAGCACATATTTTATGTAAATAGCTTCCATCCACCCTCATCTTCAAGGAGTTGTGGCCCATTGAGATTACACATCACACTTTTCATTATCACCTACAAAAATTACACATCCCTGCATACATTGTTCCATCCTGACCTGAGAAACCTCCAAATCACATTCTGGGCTTCTCTGGGGCCAAAACACACTGGAAAAACTCCAGAGCCTCCTTGTGTTTTGTAGGATGCCTAACAGCCAGACTACCTGGTGACTCTTATATTGTCAGTTAGCATATTAAAAATTTTATTTTTGTATTCAAAATATTGGATCATAAGTCGAAAAAAAGATATTTATAACTGTGTTCTTGTTGATGAAACAAGAGGAGCGCTCTCTATCACTACAGATTTAACGCCTAACCTAGGACTGGATCCTGCCTTCCTTTCGTGCCAATTACTACTGGCTTCAAGGTCAGACTTTTTACTGGCTTCCTCTTTAGGTCTATACAATCAATGTGCAATAATCATTACCTGACCAAAAGACAAAATTAATTAATTTTATATGTAGAAATTGAGCCTAATTCTTTACTGGTATGAATCAGCATAAATTTTATTGAAGTCCATAAAGCTCTGCTAATTTATGGTGGCTGGCAATCTGGTCTACAGGCTTTATACTACCTATCTGGTACATTTGTAGATTCATAGATTATTTGGAAGAGCTATTACAATCAACTTTTTAATTTAAAAAAAAACAACTCATGAGGCATTTGAACATACAAAGAAGAAAATAAGAAAAAAAATAGGAGATTATTAAGAAATTGTATATGCCAGGGAAAAACAAATTTGCTCCATCATATATTTAACCATTGTTTAATCTCCTGTTTGTACTGCAGTCCCAGTTCTGAACAACTTTTACAGGAAACAGATTAATTCTTGATGTTACTCTGTTAAAGCTAATGGGAATTATTTGGGCCTAGTACAGAGGATGCTCATTGTCACGAATATATTTCTTTTTCAAACCATATTAGACCCTGCATCTGTGAAAGTTCTCTCGTATAGTCACGAGTCTCCCCCATTCTGCTCTCTCAATCTGGTGGAAGGCAGTTATTGAAGGGAGTTGTGGTTGTAAAAAACAGAATGACCCTAGAGCCATTTATGTGGCAAGCTTTGAATGACAAGACAAAGTCCTTGAACTTGAACTCTGCATTCAGTTTTGAGCCAATGCAGAAGGTAGAACAACAGAGTGACATGCCCATATAGCATGTATTGTTAAGCAGGTGGGCATTAGGAGTATTTTGTTCCAGTTAGAGCTTTTCAGGTCATGTGGCTTCTAATGAATGGATTTGTAAGATAATAGTAAGTCTTGGAGGCCCTGGATATGTAGATCAGGATAAGCAGTTCTGTCCTTGAAAGAATGACTTATGGCTTTCTTGTCAGTCACACACGAAAGTAAGCAATTTCCATAAACATTTGGGCCTCAAATTGACCTAAAAGACTTTAGGGCTAGATTTAGTAGTTTAGGGACATCTGTTTTCAGTAGTGAGAGATACTAGAGAGAAGGTACATTCTTCAAAGTGCTTGTCTTCTCCTACCAGTTTTACTACAGTTTGTAGTCAGCTGCTCTTTACCCAGTTGTTAATATTGGCTAATTAGTAATGGGGGAACTAGGAGTTGGTGCTATTTATGCATGATATAGACACGGTTAGAACTGGGTGTTGTCTGCAGGCTGTTAGCCCCTGTTGTCTCTAAGCTCTCCTGTTGGCTTTATGTAAACATTAAATGTTATGTCTGAGACTGAGCCTTACAGAACTCACAAGCGTTTTTTACATCTGTAAGTTCAGTCCAGAAAGTGATGGGTAAGCCATTTCCAATTGTTTCTATTCCCCCTCAGCTTCTAGGAGGTAGGACATGAGTACTTGGTGAGCATCATCAAATGCCACAGGGGACGTCCAGGAGGATGAGTGTAGACTTACTTCCTTCTTCTATGGAGAGGAAAAGATCAGCAGCAGAGTAATAATTGCCTCTGTACTAAGACTTGTGCTGAATCCTGACTGGAAGGTCTGTGATCTTGGCAGCTACAGGTGACACTCAAGACTTTTTTTCTAGTTTCAAAATGAACATGATTAAAGAGCAGAAGTCAGACACTATATGCCATTCTCAACATTTCTAAAGACAAGCCTTACTTTCTTTAACAGTAGTTGGATCTTTGCAAGAGTCTGGGTGGGTGAACATTGTCCTTGCAATGAAAATGTTTTAATATGACAATTATTATTTTTATTTATATTTCCTAGGGAAGGGGTGTTACATGCATGAGGGCCAAGTCTGATTCCTGAGGAAATACTTGACAATGGTACTAACAGTATCACATAGCCAAGATGTATAAAGCTGTACTTTAGAGCAATAGTAAAAGTGATTGACCTATCTTGTTTTACTGTTGTAAGTTACTGACTCTAACAGGAGACTCCTTTCCCCTGTAACTTGGAGGAAGTAAGAACAGGGCGGCAGAAAGTAAGCTACAAGCAATGAGCTAAAGAACTCCTGTTATGATAGCAGAGCAAATGCAGCCTGCAAAAGGCAGTAGAAGCAAATAGTTAAGTCAACTCAGCCAACAGATTGCAGGTAGTAGAGCCGTAGGTAGCTGAATAGGGGATTAGCAGCACTTAGGTCTTACTAATAGCAAGCCAAGTCAAGTAACTGGAAGGGGGAGGAGAAAGGACCATATACCCCTGAACCTGGGGCCAAGGCTCAGAATCTTATGGGAGGAGTTTTGCAGAAGCAGCATGTAGGGAGATATAATGTGTTTTGTTGCTGTTTGGGGTTTATGTTATGCTGTGAGGTTTGGGGGGCTTAAAAGATAGGAGTACACTATAAAGGGCTGCCTGAGAGGTGGGGGGTGCCATCCCATTCAGGGGCTGTTCCAAGGGTTCAGTTTACTGAGGTAGGGCTGGGGACCCAGCAGGGAGAGAGGGTGGAGGAGACTAGAGATGTGTGCCAGAATCTTGGGTTGTTGGCTTGGAGTCCAGCATATGCAGCCCAGGCTGTGGCACTGAGAAAGGAACTAGGGACCATAGGATGGTAGAGAGGTAGATGCCCTGAAAGTTAGCCTGACTAGGAGGGGCAAGAGTTAAGAGGTGAGGAGGAGATGACTGGCAGCCTAATGAAGAGTTGGGCAGGGCATAGCACCAAAAGCTGAACTCTGGTTCTCTGAAAGCAGCCTGCCAAATATATTAATTTTGATGTCAAGGTGTGACAGGTGAGAAAGTGAGGCCAGACTGGGGAAAATGAAGTCAGAGAATGGGTGTAGGGTGGCCCCCAGGTGGTGCTGCAGTTGTCCCTGGAGGTGGAGCCACTACCATGACTTTCTAGCATATTTTCTACATCCTATTGGTTAATAATAATAATAATAATGAATATAAATCATGCTTCTTACTTATCATGCATGTGATAAGTAATGTATTAGCAATCTGCACTGAAAAGAAACAGAAAATTGATCTCAAGACTTAGATCTTCCTTTGGCTTTTGGAGCAGCTTTCTCCCATGTCTGCAAATTTGCTTGGATTCCCATGCAGCTGACCTTTCTTTCTTCTGTAGTCTTGTTGACTTGATTTTAGATACACTACCCTTTGAATAAGTTAACCAACCATTTTGCTCAAAGCAGTTCAGCCTCCAGCTATCACATCAATTTCTCTTTGCCCAAAGCCCTTGTGAAAACAATCAAACAGAACAGAATACAGTGGGTTTTCATATAATACCTTTCATTACCAGATATCCTAAGGGCAATAAGAGAGAGATTGCAAAGACAGTAACTTTGAAAGTAAATGTGGAAGTTATTATGTGTTCAGCAACAGCTCACACACAAATTTAGACACAGAGCTTCTGTTTAATAAGGAGTAAAGTTGAATGAGATATGAGAAAGATTCTCCACTTAAGTCCTTAAACTCTTACCTCTGTGTCACCAGTGGGTTCTCAGAAATCTTCCTGGTGGCCTATGGAATAAGGCAGATGTTTGAATGTTATGCAGCTGAATATAATCCAATTGTATAGTAGGTAGAAACAGAGAAGCTAATGAAGCAGCATTTTGATTTTTAGGTGGGTAGGTGGTTTCTGAGGGAATCTTTCATCTATTAAGCAGTCAACGATAAAGTCAGAGAAACCCCCTCTCCATCCCTTCTATAATAGGTTGTGAAATAACTGAACTTGCAGCAAGTCAACAGCCAGGTCTGGGCAGAACGGCACTTTCAAACTTCTGCTTTAAAGCTTACCAGATCTAACAGTGTAGCATCTGCTTCATACTGCATCCATGTTGCAGCCAAGGCCTGGTATAAGCGTTCTGAATCTCAACTCACTGTGCTTAGTTCACTGGCTGTGATTTAGATATGGGCAAAATAATCACTTGGGAAATATACATAAGATAGAACTGTAATTTGCACACTTAACGCACTTAATTGCTATGGAAAGTATCATCTAAATGGAGGAAATAAAGGCAGGAAATGAACTCAGAAAGGAGGGCATATACCTTGTTTCTGATAGTTATTGTCATTTAGCAGTAGGGTACCTGACTTATAAGGATGTTCAATCAAAAGTCTTCCCCAGTTCTCAAACTTAACGTTAGCCTAGTGCTGGCATCTAGGTAGTGCCATATCTGCACCAGTTCAGGCACATAGATCTACAGGTAATGTGTTTAGCAGAGGTGTTCAACACCCAGCCCAGGGGCCAGGCCCAGCCCCTGTCATGTCACCTTGTCATCTGGCCCTTGGGACTCCCCATGGGGCTGTGGCCTTGTGTGCTAGGTCAGGCATGCAAGGCAGCACGGTGCCTAATCCCAGTACAGGGGGACCTGGCAGAGGTAACACAGGACCCCCGGAGCATGATCCTGGCACATAGGATCTGATCCAGCTTGCAGACTAACCCCACATCCTTCATTTGACACACAGGGCCAAAAGGTCAACACCCCTCATTTAAAATACTGATCTCTCAACAGTTGTTACAGAAACATGAGACAGGGAAAAGAGATTTTCATCTAAAAAGACATTAACAGCATGCCTAATGACCCACATTGAGCAGATCCATGCTTCCTTGGCAGACATGTATATGCTGTTGTATTTTGCAACACAATTGCATGTCTTCGGGATTTTAAAAAAAGTAAGAAAAAAGAAAAAAACAATTCCCACCTACAACTGACACTGCTCTCACACAGCTGCTTGCTCAGAGGCTCTCACTGAGCAATGGTCCCCAAGTATGCTAGTGCAGTGTGGGCACATTGGACAAATAACCCTTGTTCTACCAGAGAAACACTGATCTAGCTGATTTCACATAATGGCACACAATATTTTCACATAATATTTGCAATCTGCTGCCTCCATAGTATTTTGAATCGCATGCAGTTTTGCTTTTTAATCACGAAATAGATGCCTGGAAATGACTCAAGCTTATTTACTTAAAAATCACTGAAATATTTTGTGTAACCTCCAAGTTCATTAGTTATCAGTTGCAATATAAGTACTGCTACATTGTAGGAGACACTAGACATAGACCAAATGCCTTAGACACACATGCAATGACATTTTTATATCTGAGGGTCCAGTTTAGTATAACAGCTTGTGAAAAAGACCAGACATGACAGGACCACAAACCTTTTAGCTGTGGTGATTATTTTTGCTTCAGGTAAGCGGTTTCTTTGTCTTCTAAATTGTGGACTTTTTAGAAGGGGTTGTTGTTGTCTTTGCTATCATACAGTACTCCCACTTTTCGACAGCCTTAAAACACAGGTGACATGAAAGGTTTTTGCTTCTCTTCATATTGATAATTCTTAATCAGGGTTTATTGATCCTTTCAAGGATGCTGTACACAATGTTAGCACTGTTAGGGGTGCAAATATGATATGTATGTTAAACCCAGAGACTTCCATTAGGAATTCATAGTGTTAAAAACATTCTACCCTTCTATGTTCTGAGTTGTTTGCAATAAAATAATTGCTCTATTACTTTTCTGTAGTTAAAAAAAACCCTGAAATCTAAAAGCTGGCACTTTCCCAGGGGTGCCTCAAGGCTAAAAAGCTTGAAAAACCACTGCTTTATATTCTTAACTTCTCAGAGAAAAAAATCTTGGTGCTGAGACAGTTTCTACAAGGAGCTTGGGACAAAGCAATTTATCTCTAAGTTATAAAACTTCAAAGTTTTACATGCATTGTAATATCTAAACCATTGAGAAGGAAGAATTCTAGGAAATATAGCTGTACAGTGAACCTGGAGAGAAAAGGGTACAAAATACATCATTACACTTTTCTCATAACTGGTGCATTTAAAATAACAGTGCTAATTAACAGCACTTGACATTCAAGAAGACCTGCAAAAATCAATAAAGTTTTTAAGACACAAACACATCATCAGTCCAGACTTACAGACTAAAACCCACATTTACTGGAGAAAAAGGGAAAAGCAAAGATTATCTAAGTTTACTGCTGTTGGGGGGATCATAATATAAATCCGCACTGGAAAAACTGAAAGAGCAGACTTACTTAACTGGTTATTGGACTCTGATACACTTCCCAAGTCACTTTCATCATTTTTTATTTTGTGTCCCTTAGGCAACAATAAAAGATATTAGAAAAGGGACTGGCTTCATCAAAATCACTGAAACTATATTTTAGTATATTTTATCTAGGCAGGAGTATAGTGATACCAAAATGACATCAATTCTCAACTGTGAGAAATCATCCCTCAGGGATATTATTTCCTACCAGAACCCCTCTTGAGTGGCTTAGGCAATATCAGGGAACATCAAGATCCATGCTTCCTCAAAGCAAATGTATTATTTCCACATAGCAGTAATTATGCTGGCACACAGAGTGAGAAGTTATTAGTGTGCTACCTGAGTGCATATCCTTTGTGCTAGGATCTCATATCAATTTGGCTATCGGTTGTGGCAAGCCCTAATACTATGTAAAAAGGGAGTTTGCTTCTTTGTCAAAGGATTCATTTCAACAGCGAGTGGAATTGAATGGAAGTAGGCAATCCGTTTTTATGCTGAACACTGAATAGCTTTAGTAAGTGCTTCACTTCGGGCACTCTGCACCTTATTAGGTTTCTCAAGTAATTTTTCTTTATTCTTCAAAAAAATCAGCTAAGACTGCCATCTTGGTGTTTTGCTGTAAAAGTTAGAAAAATATTGTCTGTTTGTCACAAATAATTTTAGCAGCTCATCACCAAAGGAATAAGTGGCATTTAGATCCTACTTTTACCTGCACAGTTAGATTTCTGAATCCTTCCTATGTTCAGCTATGGCCACTTGCATTCTGTTAAAAGCCTGATTCATCTGGGAAAGTATATAGCTCTGCGTAAGTCCCTGAAACCTGATTCAGACAGAAAAAAACATGATTAGCAAGTACCATATTTACTTGAATACAAGACAAGGGTTTTTTTGCCCCCAATTGGCATGGAGGAACCCCCCCCCCCCCACCACCACCAAAGGAAACGTCATTAAATGCATTGTCCATTATTAAACTGCTGCCAAAAGCAGCATGTATTTGGTAATAGAAACCAAATATTAAGTTGATGAAATGCAGCCAACACTAAGCAGGACTATAAAACACATGACTGATATTGGGCAAACATGCTAATGAGACCCTTTTGGGGTTTTTTTCTTTTTTAAGGGTCACACACACACACAAAGCGGGGTGGAGGGGAGCAGCTCCTCCCCTATAAGGGAACTGGCACTGAGCCTGGAAGTTCTGCAATACCAGGCTGGTACTGGGAGGAGCCAGCCCTGACACCCTCCCATTGATGCCAAACATGCTACATTTGATCTGGATCAAAAAGGCCAAGATGTTGATGGAGCCTACCACAAGGATAGGTTAGTGCAGCCTACACACATACGACACATGGTAGTGCCCATTGAGCACAGTCCCCTTCAGTGCTGACTATTTCAAGTCATGGGAAGCCACTAAAGTATACATTTTTACTTCCTCTTCATTCTTGCAGCTGAGCTGCACCTTTCTTTCCTATTTCCAATGATTCCTTTTTCTTCACCAACCTCAAATGTCTGGTAAACTTCACCAAATGCGGCCCTAAACAATTCATCCAGAATCCCCCTGTTGTCCCCTCTCTCAGCCTGATGCATATGAGCAGTGTGGCCCTGCCCTTCATGAGGTAGAGCCAGACCAGGTTGCCCTGCGCCTCATCTGGAGGATCCCAAGGTGCATGTGCACCCACTGCTGGCAACAAGCCAAGCCAGGGCTCCACAGACTCCAGTGCAACTATTTGCAGCCTCCCTGTCACCTTCCATAAGCAGCCCAGGCTTCGTTGTGGGCAGCAGGAACTTGCCTAGAGGTAAAGTTGGCAGTCAGCTATACCAGGGTCTGCACAGCCCTGGTCTGGCCTGTTGCTGGCAGCAGGTGCACGTGCACTTCCAAGTGGATGGTGGGGAAGGGGCTGGGACTATGCTGCCACAAGAAAGATCAAGCGCTCAACAACCATGATGTAGCACATGTGTATGGCTGCAGAATGCTTTTAAAATGGCATATCACAAAAAAATTATCCCTCATCAAATCATATATTAGATAAAGGTGCTCTAAAGCAGAGTGCCTTAGGGAACTTGTGTTCCCTCAAGGGTTCATTCTTTGCACAGGGGCAGGGCTGAGCTGGCAGTCAGCTGAAGCTGGCCCATGGGGTGAGGGAGCTCTGTTCCACCCACCCCCCTGCCCCAGCTCTAGTCAGGCCTCTTGAGAGTGGCAACAGCAGCTGCTGGCTGCTTTGTCCAGCCTGAGCTGGAAGGGGGGGTGTGGGGGAATAACAAAACACCCTCACCTCTTAGGCCTAGCCCAGCTCCCCCAGTATACCCTATCCAGAGTACTCCCGTCTGCTGGGCAAGGCTAGTGCAGGCAGGCTCCATTCCTCCCCAATCCAAGAGGTGAGTGAATGTCTGTTGGGTTGGGGGGAACTATAACTCATGACGCTTTGTATAAAGAACTATGAATTAGAGTGTGGCCCTTAAACCTCTAAAGGTACCCTATATCTCAGATCCAATAATATAGCTTTGCTTTCTGCCTCTCAGAAATGAAGATAAAATAATGGACAAACACCCATGTTCTGCCTCCTTTTCGGCAACAAAAGAGACCTAGTCAAAATACTGCACTGAACATATCTCACTCTATCTAAACTTAACAAAATATCCAGATCATACTCTGAGATACGTTGGGAGTTCTGTATGCAAAAAGACACCTTTATGCACATGTGGTGGAACTGCCCCTTTCTACAGGGTTTCTCGATATCTGTAAGGAAAACCATTTGCACAATAACTGATTTGACTCTTTCCCCCTTTCTATCTTGGGGTAATTCCCACACTTCCAACCATGGATTACTCCAGATCTGTATGAATCCACCTCATCTTGGTAGCTATCAACATGACAGCCAACGCCTGGAAACAGGCAACCTTGCCAAACAAGGGAGAATGGTTAAAGGGTATATGGCACATGCTATATTTAACATGGAAAAGGTACCTGCTTTGCTAAATGACAAGTATGGGGATTTGTATGCCCCTGGTTGCCATTGTACAGCTATCTAATAGGAGGACTATAAAAGAAAAGCACTACAATTAGACTGCAATATGGGAGTGTAAGTCATATTAAAAAATGAAAAGACTGCATGAAACAATCCTATCTACCTTCTAAGCAAAACTTAAAGGACAGTGACTTTAAGAGAACTCACTGAAATATTTGCATAGATGATCACAGTTTGTAACCCAAAATGTGATTTTTTTAATTGTTCTTTAGCGATATATTTGTGATATGCCTGTGTGGCTATATAAACAAAAAGTGAAAGTTCAAAAGACATCAATGGGACAGTTTTGTCATTCTTTATATTACTGGTACTTAGCTAATATAAATTCTTCTGAACCAACCTTTCATTGTCAAGGAATGGTTAAATTATACTGGCAGCAAAATATTTATGTTAAATTTTAAACACTTTCCTGCTAGCATGAGCCTTATAACATGAAGAAATACATATTAGTAAATTGTGTCAGATTTACTTGGACCTCCCCAGCAAATCTTACTATTTGCCACTTACTAGAATATAAGAAATGTAATTAAAATTGCTTGTATCTACAGAAGAGGTGCTCAAATTATTTTATTTGTATGAATTTTTACACTCGGTTATTACTAAATGATGCTCCTAGTGAAGCTCTTTTAAAACCTGAGCAGAAATTATTACCAATATTTTGACAGAAAACCTTAGTTCTTAGTGACTTATCTTTGTCCGAATTATGTTACCTCAGACTTTTATCTAAAACTGCAGTAATACTGGCCTATTTACTCAGCAGCAGAAAATGGATCAGTTACATCAAAACACTAAGTTGCTTAGTGGTTGAGACTTCACTGGCTGTACCAGTAGGGATCAATTGGAATCAGTAGGACAAAGTAATCTCTGATGTTAATCTGTTTGCATATTCACTTCTGTTGGCCCTGTAATGACATGGACTTCAACAAATAGAGTGGTGATGTGCTTTGCTACCCCACAGTAATTTCAGAATAGAGCCCAAGACTGTCAGCAACTTTAGGTGCCTCAGTTTTTGGCTGCCCAGCCTGAGATGCATTAAAAGGGCTACATTTTCAGAAAAAGTTGAATGCTTATGCTGTAAAAATCAGATTCCTTTAAGGTACATCACTTGTACATTCAAACATTGAAAGTACTCAAGCATTAGTCATTCCTGAACATTTTGCCCAAAGGTCTAATATTTCCTTTCCCCATGTCATCACTTTTGTCCATTCCCTTCAGTCTGCCCAATCTTCTGTCCCAACTGTCCCAGTATACCACCTTCAGCCATCCCTAATTTTGTAATGTCTTTTATGCTGCCCCTTTACACTTGGGACCACCTCCCAGTAATCATAATTCAATCCCGTTCACTCTTCTTCAAAACCAGTAGCACAATCAATGGTGGGAGGTTAGGGTGCTAGCCCAGGGTGTCCTCTTAGACCCTGGCTGTTACACCTCTGTTTAACACCCTTTTGACAAACCACTGCTACTTCAAATCATTCCTGTTCTAAATTCTCTCTATATTGTAGCATTTGTGCCTTAAATCTTTCTTATATGGTCTCATGTTAGAGCAGTGTTTCCCAACCTTTTCCAGCCCAAGGCACACTTACATTATAAAAATAGTCTGCGGCACACCTGTTAAGGCATTTCCCATCCTCATACATATTGTAACTCATTGTAGCTCATTGCCCTGGCAGAATTCAGCGGCACACCTATTCATTTCTGACGTCACACTTTTGTGCCACAGCACACTCATTGGGAAACACTGTGTTAGAGGAAGAACAAGTAAGTTTGCTGACGTTCCTGCTCACCCTTTTATTCCTGCAATGTCACTACTGGTGGTATCATAAATGCGCTTACAAGAAGCATTGGATGGTAACGTTTACCCAATCAAAAAAAAAATGGAGTGTAAACAATGGTCAAAATCACTTGGACTCTTCATGTGCTCACCCCCAGCTGACTATAGAATACAAGGCAGACAGAAAGAAAAGAAAAAAAAATAAAGAGGAGAGATCAAAGAGAAGGTGAAGATATGGGAAACAGAAGCATACAAGAAACAGAGGAGGAGGACAGAAAGAAACAGATTAAACTGTAAGGAGGTGAAAACACCCAGCAAAGACCAATTTTGACTGGAGAGTGGTGTGCGGGCTGGGAGCGGTCTGAGGCCCTCGGGGGCGCGCAGCGGGCTGTGGCCAGCAGCCCTGGCACGCTGGTCGGGGAATGCAGGCCGGCGGACTAGAATTAGGCACGGACGCGTAGCGGTTGATTAAAGATTATTTTACTTACACCATAGATGGTCCCGGTGCAGGCAGGAAAAACTTGCTTGCATTGCAGTTACAGACAGACACGTGGAGTTTGCTAGGCTCCACAACACGAACTCGAACAAGACCCGCAGAAAACTCGAGCCTCTTGAAATAACTCGGACAGAGCTCTGGATACACACACTCACGAAGCTTGCTAGGCTCTGCGGAACAAGCGCGCAGGGAAGGGGTTCGTCAAGGGATCGCGCTCGGCGACGGGGAGAGGCCAGAGGTTGATCAGACCCCTATAGCCTTCTTAAGGCACACGCTGGGTCCGTTAGGCTCCGCAGCGCTTAGAGTTCTTCACGAGATGTGAAGTCCTCCTCCTCCACGAGATGGTTGTGGAGTCCTCCAACTTGGGCGGAAACCGCTCAAGCCTCTTATACGGCTAGCAAGCCAATCGCTAGCCGCCACGTGGGAATAATTTAGAAACAGCCAATAGTGGGGAACACATTTGCATGCAGGTGGCGGGAACTCCTTTGCACCGGGGTTTTCTCTTTGCAACTGAGAAATGCACCCTGCAAAGAAAGCTCCTCATGGCGGGAAATAATTTAGCAGCACCGAAGCACACACACACAAAATCATACCCTTGGGTTGTGACAAGTGGAAGGTGTGTTTTTATGGATATTTCAGTAGGAGGCATTCTTCACAAATGTATTGCTTATCAGCAGTTCAGGCCTAAGAGTCGTTGAGACTGGGGCCTTATGTTAACAGAATGTTACAGCGCGAGCAGTGGCAGTGAAAGTTTTTCCCCACCATATCACAAAGGCACTCCACCTTAACTGAGACAAGCTCTGGGAGTTAATATGAGATTAAGAATCTATGACTCTTCAGTTCTTGACCTCGCTGTTGGCACAGCCTACAAAGGGGCCAGTGTGTGCCAGCATATTGGTGGCTATTATTTGGTTGGCTTCTGTCCAGTAGGAAGTGGACTCAGACCAGCAACTCCCTTATCAGAAATGAGTAGAAAGCCCAATTATAAGAAATCATTCAACTTCTTAAATCATAATCATTAACACAGCCAAGGGAACAGTTTTTGGAAAAAAATATAGTAATTTCTTCTTTCTTCTTCTGCATAGAAGTCCTGATACATCAATATACTTAAACATGTGTTTAAATGTAAGCACATACATAACATGCTAGCAGCTAGTATTGTTTATATGGGACTACAGTGACTGCTGATGCTGAGATTCCTTTTCTTTTTAGTGTTTTTTTTTCCTTCTCTCTTTCCCTGTTCTTCTTTCTCATTATGAGGTAAATGGGAAGAGTCCCTTCCATACTGGCCTGTCAGCTTTTTAGGTCAGTCCTGATTTATACATCACTTGTAACAGTATTGAGTGTATTGAAAAAGCCAGCATAATGGCTTTTGTGCATTCACTGACCCATAACTTTCTGTACTGTAATTTATGCCTAAAATAAACACACACTATTCCTTTTTCCCATACCACAAAGCATCATGCTTTAAAAGGACTGGGTCAAAGACATTTTTTTTTCAAATCATTCATGTCTGGTTTTACAGAATCTACTAAATATTTGCTTATGAATTATCATTAAGCCATTCATTTCTACAGTCTATGCTTTACAGGAAGCCATGGAGCCACCAGTGTTTTCATTATTTAAAACTACCTAAATAACTATTGACTATTTCATTAGTTCATACAGGTCTTGGAAGCACCTTCTTTATGGGTTTTCTGATTAATATGATCTAGTAAGTCTGAGCAAATCAGCCATAGATTCCCTGCCTCTCCCCCCCCACCCACACTTTTTTTAAATGCTTCCTGTCACAAAAATCTCCTAAAAACCAGAGGTTGGAGATAATATCAGTGCCTAATTATATATTCATTACATTCTCCTTATTCCAGCTGGGGACAATTGGAGACTGTCATTGTGATTGCTCAGCACCACCTGGGATATAAGCACATGCTGAGGAAACCCTGGCATGGCTCTATGAATAGGAATAGTTTTGCCTCCCAGTTATATATTTAAAATACATTCCCATTTTTCTTGCCCAAAATAATCCAGGAGTACTACCACAGAGTTGACATTTTGTACATTTAATTTTATCCATTTCCTACCTGAAGGGTTTTATTTTTAATATCTCTTTAAAAAGAGAGAGAATTTTGCACTTTCCCTGATGCCTGTGATAGGAGGCCCTCATAATGCTTTACAAATACTGATGCATTTGTACAGCTTCTCCAGTGAGGTTGGAAAGTACTGGTACTTGTCATCTGTAGATATGAAAGCTGAGGCAGAAGGACCAAAAGAGGTTTGTCTAATGTTGCAAAGAAGTCTGCAGCAGAACAGAATAGAATTATAGTCTCTCTGTCCTATGGTGTAACCCAGGGTTTAGCAAACTCTTACTAACAACGGACCATGCCTTGCCACCCAGTGGTCACCGCAGACTGCTGATCCCCTGCTACAGCCCCAGCTGTCACTGCTCTGTGCAGATGGCTGCTCTCTTTCAATAGAGGCTGCAGTGGGCAGGAGCGGGGCAGCCCTCCTCATAAGCCAGGGATGGCTCAGAAGCCAGAGGGGATTGGAGCACCATTAGGAAAATATGGGCTGGATCAGACCTTCACAGGCTGGATTCAGCCTACTGGCCATAGGGTGCCAACCTCTTCTCTAACATATAAATCAGACCAGCTATGTTAACATTTTACCAGCTGTAAATGCTGAGGTGGGAAATTTTACAAATGCCATACTCCAAGTAGCAGTTTCCAGATGTTTGGATAGTGAAAATATGTATCTAAATTCCTTCTGGAGGTCACCATCCAGTACTAAAGGAAAAATCTTTGTGGAGCCATTTCTATTTACCTTCACCTCCTTCACGGGACAGGGATGGGAGGGGAGAGACAGAAAGAGAGCACATGTGAAAGAAAGAATAAAAAGCAAAGAGAAAAACATAAAAGTGGAAATAAAAGAGGAAAAATATATGGCTACAATTCATTTCACTTTTGCTAACTAAAAAGTAATTGCAGAATTTGAATGAAAAGAAGGAAGGTTACTGAAGAATCGGTAGCTGGCATCCTAGCATCTAACAGTTCCATTTTAGTTAGCAAATCACCTAAGTGGAAAGAAACCTCTCACCCAAAGACTAACTGAACAAAGACAAACTAGTGTCAACTACACCACCCATGGCCAGGTCGGAAAGTAGTCCAGGAGCAGTGCAATGTATGAGGCAGTGCAACATACAATTACATTTAGCGCAACATACAATTCCTGCTAGCCTCTGCAATGTGTACATAACACTCAGACTTCCTCTAGTTCCAGTTAGGCTCAAACCTAATATAGGGACACAATTTTCTCTTATCACTATTAATTCTTTATTAAGGGAGTCTAAAATGGACAGTCTGCCCAATCTAAAGGGCCATGAGAGAGAGGTGAAACAAGGAAAAAGCCCAGTATACTTAACAGGAAAGTTTAAGTCTTCACCCCACTTTCAGTTTTGTAATTCTTTTTTCCCCACCATATATTTTAGACCAATTGAAACTCTCACACACTGGTATAACAGCGTGTCATCTCCAGAAGCATTTTTAAAGGCCAGTGAGTGGGGCACCCTTCAAGTCCTGCTATATTTCTCTGGGGACCAGTTCCCCTCCCCACCCCCCTCCTTTGCTCACCTGCCATGACTTGATGTCACTTAGTTCTTAAAGAGGGAGGTTGACCCAAATGTTCCCAGACGGGCTCTAAGGCTCACCACCTGGAGGATAATGAACTGTTCTCTTAAGAGCAAAATGCACACCCCGACCTGCCCTTGACGTGCCCCATGCCTCGCAGATGTTTTATAACTTTCTCTTTATGTTGGGGTCTCAGCTGCTGTGGGCTTACCCACTCTCTCTAGATAGGCCTGTCAGTCAAAACCCACTAAGCAGGGCTTGACTCTGAGGCTCTAGCTCTTTAACATGCTAGGGCTCACGGCCCTCCGTTTCATACTTTCCATGGCATCAGGCCTACTGGCCCTTCTACACTGCGCCCCTGTGGTGCCAGGCTGTTGGGGCCTCAGCCCCCTCCGGCTTTGCCCCTCTTTCTGTTGTTAGGGCCATTCACCTAAGTCCACCCACTAGGACCCGGCTTCAAGGCTCCTAGCTTCCCTTCAAGTGACTCTGGGCTCGTGGCCCTAGTGCTGCAACCCTAATGCACAGGGCTTCTTGAGCCCTCTATCATGGCACTCCATGGTACTAATGAGGCCTCCTCCTCCCCTACAGCCTCAGCCACAAACCACCAGCCTTAACATTAAATGTAAACAGTAGGCCCCTATGGCCATATAAAGAAAATAAAGGTAGGAGAGGCAAACTGCCTGCTTACATGTGATTGGGCTTCTGTCTCCCAGCTTGTTATGTTTTTCCTGAGGAGGCTGCCACAGCTTCTCCATAGTCATCAGGGGTCCCTCTCTCTGTCACCTCCCTAGCCTTCTCCACTTGAGGTTTATATGGTTCTGGTCTTTACCTTCCAGTCACCTGACCAGCCAGCTGGGCTTCATCCTTAACCCCTGCTCGACTGGATGACTGAACCAGAAAGTTCAGGGTTTAAAGGGGCTGCCCTGCCTCCTGTTCCCTGTTACAACTGGTACGTGCATGTAAGAATGTCTACGGTTGTTTGAGACGAAGGTATCTACGGTATCCTTCTTGACAGACCACCTTTGATTTTGGTCCTGACAACCGTCTTTTCCACTCTCAAACTGATGCAATTGACTGAGCCTACTTCAGTAGAAGGTCTAGAAGAGAAAGCATTTTGACTAAGTGAGAAATAGTGAGAAGAGACCAGTACCTGGCAGCAGTTTTCAAACACCCTCACCACAAAAGTTTAGTACAAGACCTAATATTGTTAGACTTCCCCCAGAAATAGTTACAACCCCTTCTTTTTCAGTGTCAGAAAGAATCTTTGTCACCAGTTTCAGGCCTGACCTGACAAAAGTTACTTCATATCTCTATGCCTTGGTTTCACCAGTAAGACTGGGATAATGCTATTTAACTGTCTCACAAGGTTATCATCAGGCTAAATTATTAATTTTTATGAAGCCCTGCAAGACTAAGGTGAAGAAACCTACCTATAAGCCTTCCAGTTAATAAAAAATAAGGATTTTTTTTCTTCCTAATTCACCATCTGCTACAAACTTGTGATGCATATGCCAGCAGAATTTCATATTTTAATGAACTCATGTAGTTCCAGTGTATTTGAATTTGTGGCAAGTTTAGGATTTCAACAGCAAAGTCCAGTTAAGATTTGACTGCTTCCTTGAATTCTTCCCAGGAAGAACAGGTGATTAGCTTGCCATTAATAGGTTTCTGTGGGACCATCCTCACTTCTGTAAGGTTCTTCCGTTATATTCAAAAGCTAATCTGATAATTGGTGCTCCTGGGACTTGCTAACAACAGTTATTTATATGAATTACTAGATTTTTTTCCTGGACAGGCAACTGGTGAAAACACACCATCCACTGACAACTGCATGAATGCTGACCAAGTCTTTTACCAGTGTTCTGGGCCCATCCATGTGGATATTTATCCTGAAACAATAGGGGCTGTGGAAAAAGACATGGGTTGCATTCTTCTTGGAAAAACTTTTCATTATAAATGGGCCAATTAGCCAGTTATTTAAAAACTGACCACACACCAAATGTTTATTTTGGCATTTGTTGAATGATACATGAAGGAAGCATGGTTTCCTACCACACAACCACACCCCTTCAGCAGCAGTGCACATGTCTACATGTTCATTAATGCACACTACTCGCTGTGCGTTTAGTTTAGTACTTGCTTAATGAAGTACTAACTAAATGTGCAGTGACTACATTTACTGCACAGTAGCACCAGTGCACAGTTTTTCATGATGGTTACTGCTCAGTAGCCCAATAAAACTGCACAGTAGCTTATTAGCATGGTTTTTGACCAGCACACTACTGCACAGTGTTATTAGGCTATTGTGCAGTTAGCACAGAGCTGTCCCTTGGAGGCGGGTGTGAATCGGGGCAACTGCCCTGCTTTGTACAGTGCTGTACAAGTCCCAAGGTTGTCACCGTGTAGCAGCCGCACACCACCGGCTTCACATTCCGGCCACTCACCATCCCCCACTGCTCCATGCTTTGGCCACTTCCCACCCCTCCTCACAGGTCCTGCACACCCCTAGGGGTGGATCTGAGTAAGCGTGTCATGTAGATGCACCTAGTAAGACCTATGTCCTCCTTCTAGGAGGATATGGTCTCATTCGTAGTGGCTATTTTCCATCACTCTTCCTTAACAAGACAAAACTCTGTTGTGTAGGAGCACTGATGACCATTATTTCCCCCTCGCTCCCTGAAACCCCAGAAGATAGTTGTTCCCTCTCCATCACAAGAAACAAACTCACACTGATTTTTCTTCCATTGTCCCTGGTGAGACAAGACTCAGAAGTAATGGAGCAGTTTAATAACCATCTTCTTTCCACCCTACCTTATATAGGTGAAAATGGTATCAGCAGGACAGCAGATAGTTATCTATTTCATCTTTTGGGAAATATGCCTCGACTAGAAGGACAAGGCAGTAATAAATTTTAAGCACTGAAAAGAAGATATTGTATATGTATATTGCAGATATATAAAATCCTACTGGACTTTGGGGTTCTGTGTGAAATCCTTGTGCATGTAGGTGTATGTATACAGAGAGGATTTCATGTATGTACACATATGCATTTCAAACTTTGAACTTCAAACTTCAGTGGGTAGTTTGTATCCTCAGAGCTGCTTACTCTTTAGCTTTCTGATATATAAGCTCCCAATGTGCTAGACCATTAATGGATCCACCCCTACAGAGTACTCATTCAAGTAGAACCCTGTTACAGAAAACCCTGCTGTTTTGAAGTATAGTCCAATTATCTTCTCTTAATAGGCCCATGATACCTTTAAAAATAATCAGCCTATAAACTCTAATAGATACTGAATGCTCTGAACAGATACATTTCGACTATAGCCTCTGTGTTCTGCTACTATCATATTTCCTTCATTTCCTGACACCTGGAACATTACAGTTTACTGAATATATCAAGTGAAGATTATGATTGTATAAGAGTTAATAAACCGTGATTTTGTACCCTGGGCTGATATTTATATTTAATATTGTCTCTACTGTTCTTACCTGCTTGTACTATGCATTATACAAAATTAACAAATTTATAACTATGCCAGACCAAATCTTGATGGTCTGTCTCAGCTTGTACTCTAGTCCTGTTTGGGATCAAAAGAAATTTTGCATAGAATAAGAACAAAGTGGAGACTCAGGGGCTGATAGTATCTTCATGCTTAGTTGCAGTTTGGAAAGGATCCATCAGGCATAGACAACTTTCTCCCCAGGTTTCTCTGGGGAAAAAAAGAACTAAGAACATTCCAAGGTAATAACATGAGGGACTACTCTTGCAGGGTGCTCAATGCCCAAGCTGGAGTATACGTTTATTTGCACACAAAAAAATAAGTGCATACTATAATTAGAACTATGATAATAAAATGATAATAAATTATAATAAATAATATGATTATAATATAAGAATATGATGATACATATGGCTCTGATCCCTATATTAAAATAATGTTAGATGGTTGTTTTAATCATTAAAAAATTACAAGAATTAAACTTCTGTTGCTGGCCTTTGTACAGAGGGGTGGGCACAAGGAACCTTTCCCTTTATATTGTATGCACATATACAAAAGGTTGTGAGTCAGTTGCAGGTCTGGGCATAAGGGAATTAAAAAACAGCTTGATACTTACCAAATTAGAAATCAGAGTAAAAAGAAAAGAATTTTAATCTTTCCCTACATAAAGCAAGAAGGTGATATCATAAACAAATGTGATCAGAGTTGTGTAAGGATCTTTGTTTTAGTAGCACTTGTATTTGAGTGTTCCAACAAAGATGTAATTTCAGGAATGAAGAGTACCATAGAAATGATACCCTTGGTCCCGAAGGAAACGTGAACCTCAAGTTATTCAGCATCCACCTGCTGAACATATATAGTTGCCTGATTATCTCTGCAACAAGTTCCTTTCAAGTTTCCTGGCCTCTTTAGGACTCCATGGATCTTGTTATCTGGAGAAGGAGAGACTATTAAATCAGATTTCTCATAAATCCAGTTTCCCCATGACAGGAGATAGCCTGAGAGCAGGAGACATGGCAGGGCCTCTTTTCAACCCTATTCAATTTTAGCTGTCATCAAAATCTTCATTCCCAAAAAGTAAACCCACAAGGGAGAGATGACTTTTTCCCATAAAGCAGTGGTATTTTCACTTTTCTTCCCTGGCTCAACTAGAGCAAAAGGAGGTGATTATCCCTATGGGAAGGCAGAAGTTATTGTCTAGCAAGGCAATAATTACTGCATTCCACAAGATTTACAAAGTAGAACCCTCTAATTGTAGAATAAAATTTCACTGCAAGCTGAGAGACTATAAACTGACCTGTACTAAAATAATACATGGCTTCAGCTCTGTGGAGTTTTGTTAAAACTAAGTTATAAAAGTAAAACAAATTTTCATAGACTTTAAATAGACCTTGATGCAGTTTCCAACAAACCAGCATTGATCCTCAGACTAGATGAGCACAAGCAGCCAGAAGTCTATATGAACAATACTACAAGGGACATTGCCCAACAACTATATAGCCTTGGTGGCCAAACCGCGACTCATGAGCCGCATGTGGCTCACTGGCACGGTACTTGCGGCTCTTCACAAATCGACTGAAGCCCTCCTACTTCTCCCCAAGGCAGCTCCTGGGGACAGCACAGCCCAGCACACCCTGCCGCTCAGGCGCTGGGCTGCCAGGGCAAGGGCTGCAGCCATACCCCTTACCCTGGGCCACACTCCCTGTGGGGAAAGCCAGAGTGGCTCAGCGGTGCAAGAGGGTAATCTCCACTCTGGGTCACTTAACACCCTCCTCCCCGCCTGCTCTCTAACTCTTGAACTGCGGTGGAGGATCAGATGTGGCTCTCAGGGTGAGTAACTCTGGCCACCCCTGCTATATAGGGTAGGACTTGATAAACCTACCACTCAATGAGGTTGTCTAGTAACAGAAGAAAAAAAACAAGTTATCATTAAAAAAAAATGTAAATAACTTTTGCCTGTATCCTGTGTTTTGTTAATTAGATTTCTTCTGGCACAAACAAGCAGAGTGAGTCACTTTTCTATGGCATTAGGCAAGATATCAAATTGCTCTCCACTTTAATATGTAATCAGCTGAAAATAACCAGGGTCTCTGAGGACCATGGGAGTTTGTGTGAATTAAGTATGTAATATTTCCATATCCTAGGCTTTCGGCCTCTTATGTCCCTTGTAATCAATACACAGTACATTTTATTCCAGAACAGTCTACTTTATTACACTTTTATCATTATAGTCTTATCAGCTGTCCTGATGCTCATCCTGATGAGTTGGAACAGGAGCAGTCTCCAATATGGCATTCTCCCTGTCTAATAGAATCTATTCCAATAATACAAAGACCAGTCCTCTGTAATTAAAGTCACTTTAAGCCAAATGTATCCTTCCAACTCTATTGAAGTTATACCAGCAATAACTTTGGTCCAAAAAATTCTCAGCTGACTGAATAGAGGGAATGTTTACATTTAAACAGATGGTCAAGAACTGACAGATAACTACATACCACAGGCTTAGGAGGTTATGTCCTATTCTTTGTAAAATGTTGACTATAGATTTCCTAAATATCTATAATCCAAAAAAGTGTACAGTGAAGAATTGTATTTTATTTTTTCTCTTGAGTTTTACCATTTAACTCCTAGATTTCATACTGGAAAAGGATTAACATTTCTCTTTCTTTTAGGAAAAAAATATAGGTGCACATCCAACCAAGGTGGCATCCAGTCCATCTGCCTTGCTCCCACTCAGCAGCAATGGTGCCTGACCAGCCATCTGCCTGGCATACCATGCCATGTCACTCGGTCTCACCCCTAGACTCTAGCCCAGGACTTTTGACCAACCAGCTGGGACTGGCCTGTGGAATCCAGCACTGTTCCAGCCAAACCAGGATGTATGGTCACCCTACTTATATTTATTCTACAAGAGAAAATGCTGAACTCGCATCTAGCAATGAGTCCATTTCTGAGCCATTGCTAAGCATGGCTACTAACATGTTGTTGGCAGCAGCCCTGGACTTCAAGAGGGCGGATTTCAATGAGATAAGGAAAATAGTCGGGGAGGCACTGAGGTCCCGGAGGGGAGGGGAGGGGAGTCGGGTGTCCAGGAAAAGTAGTCGTTCCTTAAGGAGACGATGCTCCAAGCCCAAAGGGAGGTAATCCCAATGCAGATCAAAGTGAGCAAAAGGGCACAAAAGCCCCCATGGCTCACCAAAAGCATATGGGAATGTCTCCTAGCTAAAAAGGAGGCGTACACCCAATGGAAGGGAGGGGCCATCACCAGGGAGGACTTTACCTCGGTTGCTCGGGGCTGTAGGGGGGCGGTCAGGAAGGCCAAGGCGGAGATAGAACTGGGACTACCTACCCAGATCAAGGACAACAAGAAGTCCTTTTTTAAATACATAGGGGGTCAAAAGAAGGTACCAGGTAACATGGGGCCTCTGCAGGACACACTAGGAAATCTGGTCATCACACCAGACAGCAAAGCTAACCTATTTAACAATTTCTTTGCCTCCATTTTTCTGAGCAGGGACCACGTCACCCCCCCCCACCCCACTGGGACCCCCGGAGGTCCCAGGGGAGGAGCACCCAGACCTAGGGTCAGTAAGGACCTAGTCAGGGAACTTCTGGAGGGACTGGACATGTTTAAATCAGCAGGTCCTGACAATCTCCACCTGAGTGCTGAGGGAATACCCCCATGCCCCCACAGTGTACAAAAGTAAGACTTCATTTTAAGCTGTTGTGCAATCACCTCTATGTAC
This sequence comes from Alligator mississippiensis, assembly GCF_030867095.1. Lineage (NCBI taxonomy): Eukaryota > Metazoa > Chordata > Crocodylia > Alligatoridae > Alligator > Alligator mississippiensis. The sequence continues at coordinate 159,409,512 of NC_081824.1, forward strand.
ACTACACAAACGCATGTAAATCAGGGCAAAAATATTTTTTGAAATCAAATTAATAAATGTTGTAGATGTTCGATTTTTAGAATAAAATTTGGTATTTTTCTGGTTCCAAGATGAAAAAACCTCTTGCTGAAAGAAGTATTTCTGTGGGCAAAGGGAGGGACTTCTGGTGGCAATAGTCAGGGGTTAGGGGGCAGGACTTCTAGTACCAAGATGGCAACCAGGGGGTGGGACAGCTGTCAAGGGGCAGGGCTATCCATGCAGCCCTCAACAGCTTGCCAAAACTCGGTAAGCGGCCCTCCATCCAAAATAGTTGCCCGACCCTGACATAGGGTGACCATACATCTTGATTTAGTCAGGACAGTCCCAGATTTCAGAGGCCAGTTCCAGCCAGCTGGTAAGAATTAAACTGAGCATCCCAGAAAGGGATATGCACAGAACACAATCCAGCAGGGAAGCAGACCAGGCAGGCAAGCAGCAGGCACCACTGCTGTCCGTCTTCCCGGTGCACCATACCGCCCTACCCCACCCCTACCTCTGGCTGCAACAGCATCACTGGCTTGGGGTGTGGTGAAATGTCTCAGATTTCCCATTGTCCCATATAGTCACCCTACCTATACAACAAATAGGAACAGTTGATTCTCAACATGCTGTGTGGGAAGGCACATCATTAACCCATATGAAACACAGATTAGAAAAGTATGTGTCAAATCACTACCCCTACCCCACCCTGGGGCAGCAAGGAGGCACCTCCCTTGACTTGGATTAACAGCCCTGAACTTTTCCTGGGATTAGCCACCCTAAACCCTTCCTTTAAAAAATAAGGCAGGATGACTTCTTACTTTTAAAACACAGCAGCATTATGAAAGAGGTAAATGAACTCCCCACCCCAGTTATACAATATGCCTATTGATTAAAGCACTCAAGATATGAGACCTAGGTTTAATTCCCACCTTTGCCTGAGGGGTTTCAAAACTGCATTCCCCACATCCCAGGACTGTTCCTGAACCCCTAACCTATATTATTCTTGGATGTGGACACCTTGCTCCTTTTGAAGCTGCTTCAGTTCATAGATGTCATGACCCAAAGGTCTGATTTTTTGTGTGTGCTTCGGCACTAAGAATTATCCCTGTCGGTTTACAGCTTCATTGCACAGAGGAGTTCTGCTGCTCAGGGAACCCGCGTGCAAAGGAGTGTTCCCGCCACTTTGCAGTGGTCTTTGCAGGGTGCATTTTCTTTGCAACACAGAAATGCACGGTGCAAAGAGTTCCCGCTCGTCGTATGCAAATTCGTGCCCCGCAATTGGCTAGTGCTAAATTATTCCCACGTGGCGGCTAGTGATTGGCCTGCTAGCTGTATAACAGGCTTGAGCAGTTTCCGCCCAAGCCGAAGAGGACTCCGCATCCATCTCGTGGGGACTCTGGGTGTGCGCGGCAGGGTAATAGAAACCCTGTGTGTTGCTCAGAGGAGTTTGGCGGCCTGATCCACTGCCCACCTCTTCCCGTCTTCGAACGGAGCCTACTATAAGACGTATCAACGAGTTCTATGCGCGCTTGTCCTGGACATCCGGAGTTTGTCTGCGTGGAGCCTAGCAAACTCCACGTGATTGTTCGAGTTCTGTCTGCGTGGAGCCTAGCAAACTCCACGTGTGTTTGTGTTTTCTGTTGTAACCGCAACTCAAGCAAGTTCTCAGCCTGCACCACGACCATCTCGGTGTAAGTAAACAATCTTAAAATCAACCATTACGTGTCTGTGCCTAATTCTAGCTCGGTACCCGCCCTCTCCGACCCGGCCTGCCCGGGCTGCTGGCCACAGCCCGCGTGCAGAGCGACGAAAAGGGCCCGGGGCCTGACCCGGCCTGCACATGGCAACGAGGATGGGATCAGGAGAGGGCTCACTAGAGTTAGAATTAGTTGAGAACTGCCCTTGGAGAAGTGGGAGACGCAGCGTAGCAAGCGTCACAAAACTGGAGGTGCACGTCGCGTATCACCAGGCGGGCGGAACGGGCAGGAGATGTGTCCGTGGACACCTTTCACTAAATGGAGAAGAGGGAACTCCAGAAGCCGGAGCCCTAGAAGGGAAAGAAGTATATCTTCACCCCGCGGCATTCGGGTGTATCATGGGTGATGAGCAGGTCCTGTATAGGCCCCTCAATGCTGTAACCCTTGCCGAAGTCGACCCGGCGAGCGCAGTAAGCCTGACCCCCCACCCGGAAGTGTGTCCGTTGCTTGCAGTGTGCCCGGGAGATGGGAGAGCCGATGCCGATCGGATGGCTTTCCCCTTGCATGGTAATACCGGGACTAAGGGATCGTGATTGTCCGTCCGAGCTCCGCGAAGACCCGGAGATGGAGGACCGTGCTGTAGATGAGAGAGTGGTCCTACGGTGCGATAAGGGGGGAGAACTAAATGCAACTTTTCAGACTATGACTGATCTGATGAGTGAAACTTTAAGCTTAAAGACCCAGCTGCGTATAGCCGTTCAGGCGGTCAAAGAAGTGGCTGAGAAAGGGGATCTTAAACTGCCCCGACAAGATGGTGCCGAGCAGAGGGAAGACCGCGTGGAGAAGCCGGAAGAGAGGGATGGAGCTTCGGGAGAGCCCGCGAGGGTTCAGCCGGTGACTCCGCCCAGCGACACAGCGTCGATTCTGCCGACCACGCCCCTCTGCCGAAGGGAGGGGGAGTCAAGCGGAGGAGTGCATCCGCCCCTCCCGCCTGAAACAACAACAACCCCCACTGTAACAATGACTACAGCTCCAACAGAAATAGCAACAGCAGTGACAACTCGCGAAGTAATTGATCGGCCTGCAGCATCAAGCAGCCCAGTCATCGGTTTGCAGAGTGCAGTTCATGCTACCACCTATTACGCTCGTTCCAGAGCCGAACTGCAGAATTTGTGTAGAGAATCCAGGATCCGATCTGAAGAAATTCTGGCTGTGTGGTTGGGACGTCTGATTGTGGAACTTGGGTCCGACCTCCTGAACCAGGAAGAAGCAAGCTTCTTGGTGAGACAAGCTTCATGAAGTAGAGGACATGTCACTGACATCGACATGGTGGCGTTTAGCGTCCACTGGCCTATTCCAATTCCAGCGCTTGTGGCAGGAGTGATCGAACAGAAGGCCTACGCATGGCATGACGAACGACCAGAGCACACCGGTGCAGAACAGCTTGTACTGGCTATTATCGGAGTTTCGTATTGCGCCTGGAACCCAAGAGAATGCACGTTGGGACTAACACTGTTCCAACGAATGCGACCATGGCCTCATCGTCACCTGCGAGACCCTGGAACTGTTCCAGTGACTCTCGACAGCATAGATAGTTGTCTTAAAGTCTATGGGCAAAGAAACATCGTGGTTTTGCGGATTGTGCTGAACCCACTGGTCGATCATCCTGTGAGTAGTCTCCTTCATCAGTTGTCAAGACTGCGCATCCTCATGGAGCCAAGACTGTCCAGCGATCGGGAATGTCAACGCCCAACTGAGGCTCAGAACACGAAACACCGTGAATCTGAGCGTCCAGTATTATGCCAGAGAATGCAAGAGGAGAGATACATGTTTGGATTCCTCCTGCAGCGTTCTGGACTTAATAAGCGACAGCTTCGGATTTTGGGAGACGCGGGACAATGGCAGCTAGCCTACGAGTTAGGTTTTCACTATCTAGAAGAAGGCGATGATGACTCCTCAACGATTTCGTAGAGTTGCTGAGTCGGAAAAGAGAGAGAGCTGTCCAGTATAGAATCGTGTTTACATATCTGTATTTAATAGTGATGATAAGTTTAATCGACTGCATTATCGTGCGGTCCTGTGTGATTTTATAAATAGTAGTGAATACCCATTTTAAGAGAGTTCTTTTACAGATCAGGGATTCGGAGTGCGTGGTGGAGAGAGGCCCTGAGAGGGACAACATCACCGAAAGGAACGAAGGCCTGATGCGCGATTCCACCATGACGCCCACCGAAGTCATGATCGTTCAGTTTTTTGTTATGAATGTGATTTTATGTATATGTGTGTGTGCCGGCTATTATTTGATTCGATCCCTTGAGGATGAACTTTTATTGTTGACTGATTTTGTTTATGCTCGTTTAGTTTCGCGAACCATTGACAGAGCTATGAATAACCCGGATGATAGGTTTGAAGTATAATTCTATTGTGCCTTCAGCAAGGGGGGATGTCATGACCCAAAGGTCTGATTTTTTGTGTGTGCTTCGGCACTAAGAATTATCCCTGTGGGTTTACAGCTTCATTGCACGGAGGAGTTCTGCTGCGCAGAGAACCCGCGTGCAAGGGAGTGTTCCCGCCACTTTGCAGCGGTCTTTGCAGGGTGCATTTTCTTTGCAACACAGAAATGCACGGTGCAAAGAGTTCCCGCTCGTCGTATGCAAATTCGTGCCCTGCAATTGGCTAGTGCTAAATGATTCCCATGTGGCGGCTAGTGATTGGCCTGCTAGCCGTATAACAGGCTTGAGCAGTTTCCGCCCAAGCCGAAGAGGACTCCGCATCCATCTCGTGGGGACTCTGGGTGTGCGCGGCAGGGTAATAGAAACCCTGTGTGTTGCTCAGAGGAGTTTGGCGGCCTGATCCACTGCCCACCTCTTCCCGTCTTCGAACAGAGCCTACTATAAGACGTATCGACGAGTTCTATGCGCGCTTGTCCTGGACATCCGGAGTTTGTCTGTGTGGAGCCTAGCAAACTCCACGTGATTGTTCGAGTTCTGTCTGCGTGGAGCCTAGCAAACTCCACGTGTGTTCATGCTTTCTGTTGTAACCGCAACTCAAGCAAGTTCTCAGCCTGCACCGTGACCATCTCGGTGTAAGTAAACAATCTTAAAATCAACTGTTATGTGTCTGTGCCTAATTCTAGCTCGGCGCCCGCCCTCTCCGACCCAGCCTGCCCGGGCTGCCGGCCACAGCCCGCGCGCAGAGCGATGAAAAGGGCCCGGGGCCTGACCCAGCCCGCACAATAGAAAAGAATTCATGATTCACTGTACCAGACAGAAGGGAGGTAAGTAGACAGTCATAGAGAAATGGGGCTGAAGGCACCTCCAGAGGTCATCTAGTTCAACCCCCTGCCTGAGGTCAGATCATCCCTATCCAAACCATCCCATACAACCATAATCTAAACTCTACATAAGCCTACCCTCAACCCTAATACAACAGACCTAACAACCTAACCTTCCACAGGTAAAGCAGGAGCACCACAATGTTCTGCTTGTATAATATGTTGTCAGTATGCACTCAGTAGGACCTGGGTAGAGGGCCATGCCTCCCACCACAGAGGAAGGCAAACCCGCCCTGTAGCAGGTTCAGGGCTAATTAGCTCAACAAACAGTCCTTCAATGTCCTTTTACTGGCCACAGCCCCCTGAAGTATCATGAGATCCTTTTAAGGGTGCTGTGCAATAGTAGCATAATTAGATGTACAAACACCTACACATGACTGACACCATAAATCTAAATATTTCAAATAAGAATCCATAACGCCATAACACTTTGACCTGTTGTGGTCTTTGCCGTACCCTTTACAACAGAAGAATTGCTCTTTTATGCTTCTGTATTCAAGAAAACAAGTGAAAGCTAAAAGCTGGCATTTTCTGAGGGGTGCCTTGAGTCTAAAAAGGTTAAGAGCAAGTGATTTATGCATTTTATCCAGGAATTGTTTAAGTGAAATACATAAACTGTCTTCAAAGCAAAGAAAAGTACCCAAATCTTCTCCCACCCAGAAGGGCTAGACTGGAGTCATGCTCCTATGCTCTCCCTCTATCTGCATACATGTGAAAAACAGATGCAGTTATCTCTGTATCTGCAATATATGAACTGTCAGGTACTGCAAATATCAAGGTTATCTAACTGCAAAAGGTTATTCAGTTCTCCAGTCTAACTGATAGATTTTTTAACGGCAACCTCTGTAGTGTTGTGCAAACATTAGCTAATTTAATGATCATAACATTCTCTGTGAGATAAGCAGCTATATATTCTTTCCTCACATTGAATACAGGGAAATTAACACACAAAAGGTGAGCTATTTGAGTCAAGACATAAGAGGAGTGTGGGGCTATTGAACTCTACCACTTGATTAATACAAAGCATGTCATGCTGAATAGTTTTAATAGCCGTCATGGGGGCAGATCTCAGATCCAAAGTTAAACACAAACCTCCTTAAAGGCAATAAGTACCTACCACTTTCAGAATCAAAAGAGGGAGCAATTCAACCCGGTTTTGTTGTAGTAAAACCAGCTGCAGATAATGGGAGCTATTGCTCAAGGCAGAAATGAACCCAGCAGATTAGCAAGGGATTCTCTTGTTGGAAAATCAGAGGTTGGATTACTGTGCTAGGGAGTGCTGCAGTGAAGCATAGCACACCTGCTCTACACCACAAAATGGATGTAATGAGAGCATGCCGATAAGCTCTTTGTGTGCAGTGACTGGTATGCACCCAACACAGCATGAAGCCGACAACATTACATCCATTTCAGAGGGCAGTCTAAATACAGCAGTTGTTTTGTGTTTCACTGTGGCACTCCCTGCTTCAGGTTTTTGAGGGGGAGAGTGCCTGCAAAAGTTGTGAGCATGGGAATAAAGAAAAATAAACAGAGCATCTTTGGCATTCAATTCACTGGCATGGCAGATGGAACAGTTTCTAAGCAAGGATAATTTCTGTTCAAGGAAGATTTTTTATGATTTGATGATTATGTGTCTATTTTTATCCATTGACTTCACTGGGTCCAAAGGCAAGTTTTGGCATCTGTGACCCTGATCAAAGCAGCATTTATTCTCATGCTTATATGTATGTATCTTGGTTCCAGTGAACAGGATGGGGCTTTATCTGAATAGTTGCTGTACTAGTTATAAAGTCAAAGAAATGCATAAGCATTTGCAAAATAAGGATCAGTGCAAACACTTTATTCTTCTATTTCTATTTTTTCTCATTTGATAATTAGATTATATATAATGTGACGAGTGATTCTAGAAGGTTGTATCTTTTATGTAGGAGACAAAAGGAGTACATAAGCCAGGTTAGACGTTGACTGAAAAAAATAGGCTTTTCAAGTTGAACAACAAATTAGCTCAAATACTTTTGCTGAGATGTATGGTGTCTGTGCAGAAAATTAAAGCAAGAATTATTACTGTGCTCCTAATGTCAGGTTAAAAATAACTAATAAAAACCTCCAGTGAACCCAAATGAATTTCTCTCAAGAATGGTTTTCTGGAAGGTTAGCGCAAAGATATGGCTTGTGATTCTGCAAGGGCCTGTGTTTTTTCGAATACTAGTATTTATGGGAACAAGCAGATGAGGTTTGATGTTGCTGAAATGAAATATGAGATTTGCTTGGACCATTGCCTTGTTTGATAGAAGACTTGAAAGAATGCACATACACAAGACTTTTAAACCAAAGGATATATGAAGAGAGATTTTTTGCAGTGCATGTGGGGCACAGTAAGTGAAATTAATTAAGCAAGGTTCTTTTTAGCAAACTGTGGGCATATCTACATGTTCAATTACAGTTCATGAATAAACTGAGGAGCTTTTAAACTTTGGAGCAATAAGTTCTTTAGTTTATTCATGCACATCCCACTGAGCCGGGATGGAGCAATCCCAGCTGGTGGGTGGCTGAGGGATCAGCCTGGGGCTAATCCTCCCAGCTCCACATGCTGCAGAGGGAATGGATGGGGCTTGAGGGTGCTTCAGTGCAAATCTAGCCAGCAGACAACCCCTGAATTGAAGCACCCTCATGCCCCAGTCAGACCCTCCAGTGTCTACATGTGCACTGCTGCAGTTTTTTACTAGCAGGATAGTTCTTGTATTTATAAGTACTGCCCTGCTGAGAAGTACATTAGTTTACTCCAGCATAAGAAGGGGACACATGTAGACATCAAGACATTTACCGCGCAGCTAATTAATCAACTGCGCAGTAAATGTCTCGTGTAGATGTGCACTGTATCTGCACCAAAAAAACCCTGCAAGTAATACAAGTAATACCCTCTGATGAAGAACTGCTTAGCACTTCTTAAAATTCCCCCCACTACAACAAAGACAATTAATTTATCATACACCAGTTATAGGCTGGAAACATCTGTCACCTTTGTGCTGCCATAAACATTTTTACAGTGGCACAAACACCAAGCAAATACATTCCCTTGTTGTATCAGAAGTGTCCAAAATTTTAGATGCATGAAAGGTGATATACAAAAAAAACTAGAATTCTTGGTTCCAAAATGATACCTTTTATTAGAGCAACTGGAAAATGGCAAGAAAATTGTCCTTTTCTGCAAGGGTATCATTTTGGAACCAAGACTTCTAGTTTTTTGTATGTCTTTTTGTCTCAGACCAACACAGATACCAAGTACACCCCTGATAGGTGATATGAATTTGTGCTGCTATTTTGCAATGGATAGGACAATGCAGGCATCGGGCCTAGGGCAAATGCTCCTAGGGCTTCCAGAGCCTAATTCTGCATGTCCCAGAAATGCCCATTCGCAGGCAGGCAGGATCAGGTCCCTAAAGCCCCAGAGCATCTGCCCTGGTTCTCTCCCATTTGTAGAGGAACACCTGAGGTCTAGATTCCCAGAAGCTGTCTCTGCAAACAAGGAAACCCAGTATTCCCCCATTTGAAGAGGCAAGCTTTGAGGGTTGTCCCACAGGATCAGGTCCCAACAACTCCTGGGAGCAGATGGAGCCCAACCCTGCAGGACAATGAGCAGCATCTGTTTCACCTAGTGAAGCAGATCAGCCATGCCAGAACACATGCTTGCACAGCTGATCCACTTAATTTGGGCTACCAGATATAAAATTTGTCTGTTTATACCTTTACATCAGTGAAGCTGCTGACTTCAATTAAGTAACTCCCAATGTAGAACAGAAGGAAAGAAGACTCAGTAGCCCCTAGCTGCCAGTGTAGTGGATAGAAAGGGTCCAATTCACTGGGCCAGACACTGGATATCTAGCTACCACAATCAGTAGAAAGGACATTCAGACCTGAGCTGTTTCTCCTCTTCTCTGTCTCCCTCCTATTCTCGACTTCTCCCAGAAAAGAAGCCAGACTGGGGGAACTTTTGTTGTCTGCAACCTCAGAACAGAAAGCCTGGGCTGGAAAAAAAAAAAAAAATGAAAAAAAAGGCCTTAATTGAACACCTTCAAGATGAAACTGGATGCTTATCTTGCTGGGATCCTATGACCCCAGCTGACTTCCTACCCTTTGAACAGGGGGCTGGACTCAATGATCTTCCGCGGTCCCTTCCAGCCCTAATGTCTATGAAATCTATGAAATCTATGAAAGAATCATAATCCATAGCGTTGAATTAGCATTACTCAGCAAAACTTACTTTCCCCCAAAAAATAGAAGTAAAAAAAGAGAGTGACTGGGCTATGCTGAATGTATGTAGTATTGTTGATAATTTCACAATCTCTCAAATTTGGTGCAAAAATTGTACTTAAAAAAAAAAAGTCCCATCAAATACATACAATAAAGAAAGCTAATAAATCTTAGAATCATAGAAAATCTTGGACAGATATGAGGGGCCAAAGCCATTATGGAGTAATATGAAAATAGTAATGATCCTAGCATTCAAGACCAAATCCTTAGCTGGTCTATGGCCCAGCTATTGCTTTTAAGGTAGATCTAAAACTGAAGAAGATTTCCTGCTCATCAGGTTGTATTCTGAAGAATAATACTGAGTTCCTATAAAAAAAGAAAAATATTCTGTCAGAAAAAAAGGGAATCCTAAGATACAAGGTTTTACTAGCTACATTGGTTTTATAGCTAAAAACTATTCTTAGTGGGCGCATCTACACATGGCGCCATGGTGCCGTTGTTGCTGTGCCGGCAGCGCATGATTATTTCTAGCCGCTACGTTGCTGTAGCTACACGCTACAGCAAGGGAGTACATCACTTCGGTGATGTAGCTGTGGCATCGTGGTTTGTGCCCACCAACACTACATCGCCTTCTGGCCTATGCTGAGAGGCATTAGGATCCAAAATACAGTACCCTGAACTTTGTCTGTGCTCTGGTTCCCTTCCTATCCTTTGACTTACTTGTCTATCTAGATTGCAGATTCTGAGAGGTCGACACCATCTTATTATATGGTTGTACAACACAGAATGCAGCTGATCTTACCCAAGTCCTCTAGGTATAACTCAAATGCAAACAAGTAGTAATAATACTAAACACAAATAATAAAGCAAAATAAACATATAGAAAGATAATTCATGACAAGAGTTAATATCAAAATGATGCTAGAGGTAGAAGTTAAGTTTGGGATATTTTGGAACACAAATCCAGATGTTAAAAAAGGAGATCTATTATAGCAATTCCCTTATACTAAATAATCACAAGTGCCTTTATGATAATTAATTATGTCACATGTAAGATTTGTCTATATATACACAATATACCTAGCTGTATTTTCACACCAGGCTAGGTCCATGTAGTGCCACTAAAATTATTTAAATGTTTATTATTGTAGCAGGGCACTAAGGTGCCTGCTACTAGGAGACCCGAGATAACCCCTCAGGTGCCAGTTGCTGAGGCAACCAGGAGGAACTAATGACTCACACCTGCCTAGACAGCTGACAAGAAGGGGCAGGGCCTGGCTCCTATATAAATCACAGGCAGGAGGCCAGGAGGCAGTTCCCTACTAGCAGCCAAGAAAGAAAGAGCTTTTGGTCATGAAAGAAAGGAGAAGCCTGATGCAAGAGCAACATCTGACACTGCTGTGGGATGAAGAAACCCCGGTAGGCTTGAGCGTGGTTACAGCTGGGCGGCTTCTGTTTGTATTGTAGCCCAGGGGCTTGCATTTATGTTGCTGTTTGTTACCGGTGGTCTGGGTGAGGCTAAGAGGGGATGGAGGAGGCATCATAGGGGACTCACAGCAGTGTAGGGACCCCAGTGCCAGTGAGGGTGCAGCATTCAGGGTACACTGACCCCAGCCCCAGTGAGAGGGGGGCAGCGAGAAGCCCCAGTGAGAGGGGGGCAGCGAGAAGCCCCAGTGAGAGGGGGGCAGCATTTGTGAGAAGCCCCAGAGAAGAGGGTGTTACTGAGACACCCCAGTGTGGGTGTGGTGAGCCCTGGAAAAGGGGGCAGCATTGTGGTGAGCCCCAGGAAAGGGGGAAATGCTTGAGAAGGCCCCAGACAGAGGCTGGCATTACTGAGAAGGCCCTGCACAGAGGGCAGAGAGGGTACAGAGAGAGAGAGACTGGGCTGCAGAGAGCCCAAGCGCCAAAGAGGGCATGGAGAGAGAGAGACCGAACCACATCAGGCACATCTGCGAGGCTTGGGGCGTGGTACAGGGGTGGCTGGAGCCACGCATAGCCCATAAGGCTGGAGTGTACAGGAACACTCAATACCGTATAGACCTAGAGATAACAGGAGAACCGTGGACCAGTAGACGAAAGGCAGCCTCCATATAAAATATATATACAAGATCAAAGTCATGGCAGACGAGAATTGGAGGGTGCTAATCGGCAGCTTGACACGGTAAAGGAGGTGGCAGAGGAGAGCACGGCGACCCTGACCGCCCTCCTGTTACAATTATACAATTTTATATTATTAATATAATTTACCATTTATACTTTCATATTCTATAATTACAGTTATGTAACAGTTAAATGAAAATTAGGCCTTATGAGGTTTGGCAATTCTGATGAAAATTCATTACCTTGTAGTTCTTGTTGTAGAATTAGATCTACTCTAAAGCCATGTCTTTTTTTTAAACCAACAGGAGAATGGCTAATCACTTAGCACAACAAATGTTTATGTATTTTGTATACACATATACGCATATATGTGTATATGTTTACACATATACAAAATACCCTTAGAGGAGAATTATATGCAGTGGAGTATTTCATTTTAGATTTTTTTTTTTGTATTAAATATATACAAAGTGTGTATATATGTTTCTGTTAGAAAATACTAAGTCAAAGAAATGTGCTTAGTACTTGGATTGGAAGGTGGAAAGTTTTAAGCGGGTCCCTGATTCCTGTGGCACTTCATTTCACAATTTTGGGCTAGTCCCTGAGAGAGGTCCATCTGATGCACCAATGAGCTTGTAGATCTTTATTCCAGCATGTCAGTGGAGCGAACCTGACAACTAGGAGCTTAATCCCAAAGTATTAAATCGGTACTATGCATACCCTGGGCCCACGCCATTAAGCACCTTGTTACTTTATATATAAAGTGAGAGAGCGAGAGAGATCTATACATTTATCTATAGATAATGGGCAAAACAGGCCATATTTAGTTCGGATTCAGATTCAGCCCAAATTGGGGGACAGTGATTCGATACATTGATTTGGATCACTGTCCCAATTCGATTCAGCCAAATCCGAATCTAAAAATTCGATGCCAATTCGGAGAATCAGTGATTCGGCCATAGACACAGCTTTAAATGTTTTTCTACATACCTCAAGGTAGCAGGAGCAGCTTGTGAATGCTGAGATGGTGGGGTGGATGAAGCGTGTCACAGGAGCATGTGGGGGGCCCCCACGTGCTCTGCAGCAGACCCAGAAGTGGACCAGAAGTGCTTCTGGTCCACTTCCAGGTATGCTGCCGAGCATGCTAGGGAGCCCCCTGCATTCCTGTGGGACATTCCATGCACCACAGCATCATAGCATTCACGAGGCGCCTGCTACCTAGAGCTATGTAGAAAAAACAAAGGTGTGTCTATGTCTGAATCATCAAATCTCTCAGAATCAATTTGGAGGGCTCCAATTCAATTCAGAGAGAGTAAAGTGTCTCCTGATTTGATTTGGATCCAGAGATTTGGCCCAATTCAGTGGCTGAATCTCTGTCAAATTGAATCAGCAACTGAAGCTTCACACAGCCCTAATATCTATATATAGATATCTCTCTCTGCCTCTATCTCTCTCTTATATATATATATATATGACACACACACATACAATACATATACCATGGGAATCAAGAATAAGGAACAAGGATGAATCCAAAGTGTCCTGGCAGCCTGTGTTGCTGAGGAGATACACTGCAGCTGGAGCTTCCAAAGAGCTGCTTTCCTAAGTATCCTCTTACATCACATTCAGCTGAGAAGTAACAGTGTGTGAATAGCTGAGGGCTATTTGCCAGGATGGAATAGTTCCAGTTCCTAGCTAACTGGAGATGATAGTGGATGCACCTACATGAGATGCTTTACTGTGCAGTAATGTAATTTACTGCACACTAAACATGTGCATCTACATGTGATTAATGAAGTTTACTGCCCAGTAAGCAGGCGCACAAGTAAATTTGCTACCTGCAAATGCAAGTTGCAAATTTACTTCTGATTGGTTACTGCAGAGTAGCACTTATGTAGATGCCTGACTGGGAGCAAATCGGCTCCAGGTCAGCTGGCCAGCAGGGGGTGGTAGATTTGTAAGGTTTGACCTAGAAACTACTATGCAAAGCCTAAGCAAAAGTGAATGTTATGTGTCGAATGCCCATCTGCAATGATAAGGAGCAGACAGTCTTAGATAGAGGAAGCTTGAAAACAAAAAACAGAATCAGAGTTACTGGAACAAAGAGCTCATTATAATACTAAAAATCACACCCCTAGGCGGGGAAGATATAGGCTAATGAAACATATATGTTTGTTAATGAGATACATAGCTAAAACACAGGTATAGAGACATGCTCAGTAAAGAACTCCTTGCGTCACTCCTTTATAACCAATTAGCAAACAAGGATGCTTATGAAGATTCAACCTCTTGTATATAAGGGGCTCAGTATTGAATATGTGTGTGCTTGTCTTGTGAAATTATTCCGCTTGCACCTTTTATTGCTAGCAATAAATCTTTTTTTATACTTTCACCCCTGGTATCTTTATTGGCCTTTGCATACCGGGCACGAACTCAGACTTGAGTTGGGGCCTAACAGATTGCTTCCTGCTCCTGGGGGCTGCCAAGGTGGGGGCTGCCAAGGTGAGCTCTGCCACTGGATCCCAGGTGGGGACTATGTCGCCCTGCCCTGACAGCAGGGAGCTCCAAGCCTCCCACTCCATGATTACGATCAAGGAACAGGGGCTGGGAGATCCTTATCTCCCAGTGCCAGCTCCATGACCATAGAGATAAGGATCTCAGCACCAGCCCCGCAGTTGCAGAGCTGGCATTAGGAGCTCCCTGCTGGCTGGGGGCTGGAGTGCCTGTTCCTTGCCCAGCTCTGTGATCACCCTCTCCAGCCTGTTCCCCACCCAGCTCCACAGTCACAGAGCTGTGCAGGGAACAGGGCCTCCAGCTCCCACCCTGTGATTGCAGAGCGGGGGCTGGGAACTGAGAAGTAACAGTGTGTGGGGCAGGTCCCATCTCTGTGCCCCAATTGGGCAATCAAGGTACAGAGCTTGGAAAGAGCTGCAGGGGTGGGGCAGGTCCTAGCCCCCTGCCCCAATACACTGGTGGGGCAGCTAGTTTCTCCACCCAGCTTGGGGCTCACTGCTAGCTGCCCCACTGGTAGATTGGGGTAGGGAGCTGGTTCCTGCCTCTCCCTGCAGCTCTTTCCAAGTCCCCTGCTCCTGGTCAGGGAACCAGGGACAGGAGCTCCCTGCTGCTGGGACAAGGGGACATTGCTCCCTGCCACCAGGATCTGCCTGGTGTCAGGACAGGGACAATGTCCCAGCCCTGGCCAAGAAACAGCTGTCTCCTGGCCAAGTACTCCCTGCCAGCCCCTGGGCTAGCACCTAGGGGAAGCCTAGAACTCCTCCTCGTGACAGCAGGGGCCCATTGCAGGGCCCCAGGAAGCAGGAGGTGTTTGCTGCAAATCTGCTCCCACTTCCCTGCATGTGTGGACACGTGCCCAGGAGCGTTTACTTGCTAGTATAGTACTCCTGGGTCTAATGCACATGTAGACACACCCAGCGTTATTCATGAATGCTGCTATGTGAGGGCTCAGGTTCAGCAAGGACTTCAGAACACTCATAAATTACAGTGTAATTTGATAATTGTGAGCATGCACATTCATCCAAACCAGACTGCATTGTGGCTGCAAACTTTTCAAAATGCTTTCCAATGCCTACCGGCAACATCTCTATCTTGTTCAGAATCACCTTGAGCCAGTTGTTCTTTATGGGCTGATCATATCCCAGCCTCAAGTCATCCTGGGGGAAGTGGTATAGTTATACATAGTTAAGAAGTATGGTTGTTCATAGGTAAGTATCACCTGCATACCACTGGCATTTGAATTCATGTAGTCTGACCAAGTCACCTAGTAGATGTGCATAGATATTAAATACAACTAGTGAGAGAGTCGACTGTTTGAGAAGGTGCTGTTTCCCATCCTTACTCATCAGGCATGCCTCTCCACAAAGTATTCAAACCATTTTGGTGCCATATTATTACAGTTTAGTGTATTACCATTACTGAGTAACTTTTCTCTAGCTTATTTCATCTTTCATTTGAATATTTTCCAATTATGATTAAATGCCTACCATTCCAGCAGTAATTCCCAGGGATCCAAGTTTTCTCTAATTATTTTTTTTTTCCCCCAGATTCAAAAAAGTAACCCAAAATCCACATATAGCTGTGTGTGTGTGTGTGTGTGTGTGTGTGTGTGTGTGTGTGTGTGTGTGTGTGTGTGGTGGTATTTCATTTTAATCATGGAAAAAAGTATACTTTTGTTAATCCATAAATTGGGGGGGTTGTTTGTGTTTGTTTTTTTTAAATCGGAGAAAACCAGCAGCACTGGTAATTACCAACAGGTCTGGAAAATTTACAATCAAAAGTTCTGGGAGAAGTGTCAGAAGAACTCCCTGGACCATTAATGTCAATACTGGATTAGGCTTGAAAGACTGGAATGAATGATGTGCCAATGGTTAAAAAGAGTAATTATAGACCTGTCCACCTGACATTGATTCTAAACAAGATGATGGAACGGCTGATAAAGGACTCTGTTAATAGAGAATTAAAGGATGGTACTATCATTAATACCAATCAGTCTCTGGATTTTTGGAGAAGAGATCTTGTCAAATGACATCATATTTTCTGTATGATGTTGTTGGTTTGGATAATAAAAGTAATAGCTCTGATGTTAGGAAAATATCTCAATTTCAGAGGTATTTGAAATGCTACCAGACAACATTTTTAGTAAAAAAACTAGAACAATACAAAATTAACATGGCACACATTAAGTGAATTAAAAACCGGCTTACTGACAGGTCTCAGAAGGTAAATCATCACCTAGTAGGTGTGTTTGTGTTGAGGTTCTCCAGGGATCACTTGAGTACCCCCCCCCCCATTTAATATTTTGTTAATGCGCCACAAGAAAACTCACTGTTAGAGTGTGCAGATAACACAAAAATTGGGAGAGTGGTAAATAATTTAAAGGATACTTCACTGGTAGTGAATAAATCTAGCTTGTTTGGTAAATTGGGCACAGGAAATCCAAAGGAGTTTTCATGTATGCAGACGTAGTCAAAAAACAGAATGAAAAAGAAAGTAGATGCATTGGTCAGTTGGGGAGTCTGTCCTGGAATCTTGAGGGGGAATGGGGAGGTCAACAAGTCAAAAGGGATGGGGATAAATTGTGGGGGGAGGACAGAGTTAAAAAAAGAACCTTATAAAAAGGATTAATGTTTATGAAAAAATATGGCATAGTGAAAGATTCCAGGAGTGCAGGCTGGAGCTTAACCAAGAAAACATTCTGGTGCAACTTCATCACAGCAAACCGCTACCAATTTCTGTGGCCCTGCAATGGGAACCCTGCAGGTACTGGAGGGAGCTCAAGGCTCTGGCAGCAGCTGCCGGCAGCTAGCATCCATCTTTAAAAGCCAGCCACTTCCCAGGCCAGGAGCAGTGCACACAGCTCAAGAGCAGCACATGGCAGCGCTGTCCTTGCTACCTCTGCCTCCCCATGCTGTAGCTGCTCCAGCCCCTGCCCCTGGAAGTTATGACCAGTGCCCAGGGCTCCTGCTAGCCACCACACTGGCCTGCCACACTGATCATTAGCTGGTCCATGACCACCTGGGCCCTTCCAGCTCCCCCATGCACAGAAACCACTTGCCTGGCCCCAGCGTGCCATCCCAGGGCCATGGCTGCATTGCAACTGCTGCCTGGACCCTGTCCAGCTGGCTGGACCCTGACAGGGAAGCCACCGCTGGGACTGCCTTTGTCCTCCTGGGCCTCCATCCCCACTACGTCTGGGCCTGCTGGGCCAGCCAGGACTGATGGCTGCACATCATGCAGCAGACCTGAGATGATGAGTGGGGCTGCAGACATTCCAAGTGACTCAGGCTACTCCAGCCATACCTGGAGTGGCAGGACACTGCCATGTGGCTGCCCCTCCCCATGGACACCTGGCTAGCCCTCACCCTGCTCAAGCTGGCCACACTCCCAGCCTCTACTACATGGGCCAACTTTTTGAGGTGGGCAAGGCTACTGCTGGGAAGGTCATCCTGGAGGTGTGCAACACCCTCCAGGATGTGCTGAGGTACACAGTGCTCCATGTGCATGACCCCCTGGTGATGATGGTAGGGTTCCATGCCCCAGGATTCCCCCACTCCATCAGGGCCCTGGACAGGACCCACATCCCCATCACCTGCCCACCTAATGGTGACCACCCCTACTATAACTGGAGAGGCTTTAATCCATAGTTTCATAGTTGGTAGGGTCGGAAGGGATCTTGACAGATCATCAAGTCCGACCCCCTGCCATGGCAGGAAAGAGTACTGGGGTCAAATGACCCTGGCCAGATGTTCATCCAGCCTCCTTTTAAAGATCCCCAGGGTAGGAGCCAGCACCACTTCTCTTGGAAGTTGGTTCCAGGTCCTATCCGCCCTGACAGTGAAATACCACTTCCTAATGTCTAGCCTGAAACTACCCTCCGCTAGCTTGTGTCCATTGTTTCTTGCAACTCCCGGGATTGCTCAGGGGAACAGGGACTCTCCCAATGCCTGCTGGTCCCCCTTGACTAGTTTGTAGACTACCACTAGATCCCCTCTCAGCCTTCTCTTTTGGAGGCTGAACAGGTTCAGGTCCCTCAGCCTCTCCTCATAGGGCCTGCCCTGCTGACCCCTGATCATGCAGGTGGCCCTCCTTTGGACCCTCTCTATATTGGCCACATCCCTTCTGAAATGCGGTGCCCAGAACTGGACACAGTACTCCAACTGCAGCCTGACCAGTGTTGCATAGAGGGGGAGGATCATCTCCTTGGACATCCATTGTGCTCCAGACTGTCAGCAACCACTGTGGTGCCTTCACAAGCATGCGTGCTGGCTGGGCAGGCAGTGCCCATGATGCCCACATGTTTTGCAACTCCACCCTGCCAGCCCCGGTGCAAAGCAGCCACTTCACACCAGGGGTGCTGTACCTGCTGCTGTGTGCTGTGGTGATCCCTCCCCTCCTCATCAGGGACCCTGCCTATCTGCTCCTGCTCTGGCCCATGCAGCCCTACACCAGCCCTGTCAGGCTCACTTTAACTGGTGCCTGGGCCAGATCTGCAACCTTGTGGAGTGAGCATTCAGCTGCCTCAAGGGATGATGGTGCACCCTCACCACCCACCTCAAGTTTACCAAGGACAACTTCCCCTGTCCCTGTGTCATTGTCACAGCTTGTGTGCTGCCTAACATCTGTGAGGCCCAGAGGGAGCTGTTTCGTGAGGCCTGGGCAAAGGAGGTGCAGCAGGCAGAGGATGCCTGGCACTGAGGACTCCTGGCACCTGTGACAGCAGTGACAGCAGCAGGCCTCCCCAACCAAGGCCTCGGGTGATGCACCCACCTACTACTAGGGCCAGAGCACCAGGTGCAAGAGGCATAGACCTCTTCCTGCACTCCCTGCTGTAGCCTGCCTGGACCACCACCCACAAACCTGCCCCCCAGCACCACACTCACTGCAGGCACGTCTCAGAAGAACAACAGTCTTTATTCCCCTCATGTCAGACTCCCCCTTGCTCCACAACAAACATTGCTCCCATCTCCAACAATAGAGTCCCTCCACCACCCACCCCACCCACTAACAACAAAATACTCTCTTCCTTGTGCAAACTATTTACAATGTGGTTTGTGTGCCATCCCAGGGTGGGAAGCTATGGAGGGGGGCACCTAGGGGCAGAGTCCAGGAACAGGTGACCAGCATGTTGGCCTCTGGACATTCCTCCACAGGTGCACATGCCACAGCGAGACCAATCAGGCAGGGGGCTCACCCAGGGGTGATGGTGGCCAGTGGTCCCCCACCACAGGTGGCTCTCCCTCTGGCAACCAGTGTCCAGGGCCATCAGAGCTGGTGTGGCCCTGCTGCAGGCAGCACCCACATGGAGTTGGGGCAAGTGGTGAGCCTGTACCCAGGTGGTGGAGAGGTAGGGGATGGCAGGGAACCAGGGCAGGGTCTAGGGAAAGGACTCCTGGTTGGTGGAGGTGGCACTGGAGGGGTGGGGAGAATGGGGAAATCCAGGGCCAGGGGAGTGCAAATGGGCCGGGTAGGGGGCAGGGGCCAGGGCTGGGGGAGGGCCCTCCCTCTCCTCCAGTGTAGGGCTTACCACATGGCCAGGCCTGGCATGGCTAGCAGCTCTGCTTGGTCCCTGCTGAGGGCAATGGTGCACAGCTCCCAGTGGTGTCCTTGGGCAGTGAGTCATGGCATGCAGTGCCCAGTCAGGGCTCTTCCTGGGGAGGAGCTGGCACTGCTGGCAGCTGGTGGTGACATGGCTGGCTATACCTTGTGGCTGGGGCTGAAGCTGCAGAGCTGTCAGGGCAGGCACTGGCCCAGGCTCCCCAAGCTGCTGGTGGAGGCTGCAGGTGGCAACCTTGGTGGGACAGGCTGCTGGAGGCCTGAAGGGCCCTTCCCCAGTGACACATCACAGAAGGCACCAGGCTGGGGCAAGGACTCAGGCAGGCTGCCTGTGCTGCTGTACACAGCTGTCACAGGCCAGCTGGGTACTGTGAGTGTATCAATTCTGGGTGCTGTGAGGGTATCAGCCACTAGGCTATTTGGTGTAGTTTTAGATCAAGTAGGCAAAGCTGAGAGTGAAGTAAAGGCAAATTTATTATAGCTTACACACACAACAGTTAACAGAAAGATAAATGTGATAGGCAGATAGTGCAGTATTAAAGAGCTAATAATAAATAATAACAGATAAATCAATTCTATCACAGGCCAACTGGGCACTGAGAGGGTATCAGCCACTGGGCTGTTCAAAACAACAGATAGACAGATATGGGTTGGCAACTTATCAATAGTCCCTTGATGCCTAGGTATGCGTCAAGTGATTCCAGAGAACTCGGCCGTCCCCAGTCAACGCTATCGGAGGGATTACTGGGGAAGATCCCTTGATCAGGATCTGATCCTCACTCACACCGGGGTCTGGGCGTGGAACAGCAATGACCATTCTGTTCCCTCCTTCCTGCTGCTCACCTAATACACATGCTTTTTATACCTAGTCTTATGCTAATCTGTTGGCTTTAGAGCCACTCACAATCTTGCCCTATAGCTGTTACCCTATGGGATTAAAAGGTGTTAAATTATCATAAAAGGTTACTACCTAGACTCGGGTTTATCCAATAAGCAAATTACAATGCAGCACCTTCAGGTTTGAAATTAAACATTACTCCACCTAAATCCAACCCCTTTTATGTTTCTCTGAATATGCTTTCTTGGGATGTGCTTTCCTGGAATGTGTTGGGTGTGCCAGGTGGTTAGATCCAGTTTTATTGTCAAAGCTGAGCCCTGAGCAAAAAACCATTAGGTCAGCTAATCTTACAGCTACAGCTTTGCCTATGGGGCCCAGTCAGTTCCACGAACAGTTAATTTACCATTTTGGTTAAACTTATGACAGACAAGTTACATTTGCAGGTTACGAACTTACAAGCTTTATATTAGCTAATATTACTTGTTTAGGCAAAATACCAAATGCCTCCAAGAAGCACATATTTATTGCTTATTAATCCCTCTGGTTCTGGCCGTCACACACAGCATGGCTGCAGCCCTTGTCTTGGGGTGTGAGGATCTCTGGCAGTTGCCATGTAAAGGGCATGGATTTGCGAGCACTCCCCGACCAATGACTGTTGTCAATGACGGTGATCCACTGTGCCCTCAAGGCCTTGACCTTTACATGGCAATACTGTATTGAGCAGTTGTGCCCATGCTCCCATGTCTGGCTTGACAGCCCCTCATACATGTGGGCATTGGAGTGCCCACTGCACATGAACCAGCGCTGCATCTCTGCCTTGCCCCACAATGAGGTCGTCAGTCTCCTCCTGCAACCAGTTGGGGCCCCGGGTGGCAGGCACTGGTGTCAGTGATGACAAAGCTGTTGGGGTTCCTGCACCAGCTCTCTGGGCCTCCAAGCAGCTGTCCTTGTGCTGCCAGATGTGGGCAGCTACCTGCAGCACCCAGCACAGGGGCGTGGTGTGAGGCTGAGAGCGGCGTGATGAGGCAATGCCCCGCAGCACCTGCAGGCTCCTGGCAGGCTGCAGGGGATAGGTTGTGAGCAACTGGAGCTGGCTCCGGTGGCCAGGAGCTACCTGCAGCTGGGCCTGGGTGCTGGCGCCTGGCAGGAGCCTATAGCACTCTGCAGGCCTAGAAGGCATGGACCTGGCAGCTGTGCAGCACTGCAATGCCAGGCAGCAGAACTTGGGTGCAGGCAGACTAGTACAGCTAGCCTGTGGCCTGTCCAGGGGAACACAGAGGTTTGGAGTGGCCTCAGGCTCTCTACATCTATGGCCTGAGGCTGGGGCTGCCATAGAGCCGGCCCAGCCCTGGGGTTGGAAAGACTCCCAGCCCCAGAGCCCTGGGGCTAGCCTCAGACTGGCCCCCTAGTGGCAGGGCTGACCAGAAGCAAATCTGCTCCTGGTTGGCATCTACACATGCAAGTAGTTACTGCACACTAACACAAATAAATTTGCTACTTGCATTTGCAGGTAGCAAATTTACTCGCAAGTAGCATCATTTAGTACACAGTAAGCATGTGTAGATGTGCACGCTTACTGCTCAGTAAAATGTCCCATGTAGATGTGCCCTGTATGTATCTAACTGGAGAACAATACTTTGGGTATCAACATCTCTGCAAACTGAAGTATAATGTAAAGATACCCAAGCTAGAATGAGTAGCAGAAGCAATTTAGTCATAGTAGCACAAACCTCCATAAGACTAATTTACCATACTTCTCAGGAGAAATTAACAGGCATGGAGCTTTTGCCAGACTGCTTCCAGTCCCCAAGCAGGATCAGAGCTAATTTCATTATCTTCCATCTATACTGCTGTGTACAGTGCAGACATACACTTGGATGATGCACTCTTATCTATCAGATAAAGATATATAAAGGTCCAGAGTGTTGAAGTTAAAGCTAGACACATTCAGACTAGATATAAGGTGCAAATGTTAACAGTGAGAGTTATTAATCATTGGAACAACTTAACAATGGCTGTGATTGGATTCCCCATCACCTACAATTTTTAATTAAGAAAAATGGGGGGGGGGGGGTTTGTTTGTTTTTACAGAGCTAGAAATTAATTCAGGAAAGTCCTGTGGACTGTGCTATAGAGGAGGTCAAGTTAGATAATAAATTGGATCTCTTCTGTTTTTATAACCTGTGAATCTGTGACGGTTTTCCCCAGGATTTAAAATACCTGAAAGGTTCTGCTAAACATGTTGACACATGTAATCTCTCTCTCTTTGAGGATAATGACAAAACTGTTAGTAGCATGTGTATTACATGTTTGTATGGGTTGGATCCAATATATAATTATTCCATAGTAAGTAGAAAAGAATAGTTCCTGTTTCAGTTAAAACCTAAGCTATCAGGGAAAACAGAGGTGCTGCCATTTCAGCTGCCTAGGCAGAAAGGGGGATATTGTGCTGAATGCCAGAGCATGGGGAGCAGGTAGATTCTTGCCTGCCATGGCATGGGCTCACCACACTGGTGGCTGCAGCACAGGCTCAGGCTGGTGCAGCTGCAGGATAGGCTTCCTGCAAAGGCTGCCATTCTGGGGCCTTTTCTAAATTGGTATTTGGGGCTGGTGTCCCACTTGGCCACCCCAAACCACACAACTGGAAAAGGCAGACTGTCAGTTCAAAATATAAAAAAACTGCCTGCAGCAGAGGCTCCACAAATGAAAACAAAAGTTGTAGTAAACACAGATTTCAGAGAAGCTACATGGTTCCCAGAGACTGATCCAGGTGTTACATTAGACCAAACAAGCAACTACAACTTAACACTGTTTCACTTTTTTCACTATTTTGCTATGACGCTCATTTAAAAATACCCAATTTCACTTGGCGCTCAGTAAGTTTCACTATAACACTCGAGGTTGCCATCTTGGGTCATTAAAAACAATTGCGGTCACCATACTTTTGGTTTCACTTAACGCTCAGTTTTTCAGGACCAATTCACAGTGCTAAGCGGGGGTTGCCTGTAAACTGAATATGAGCCAGCAGTGTGCTCCTGTTGAAAAAATAAAAAGCCAACAATATATAGGGTTGTATTAAAAGGAGTGTCACTTGCAAATCAGGGAAAGAGATTCTTTTACTGCAGTCAGCACTGGTGAGGCCTCACCTAGAGTACTGTGTTCAGTTTGGGGCCCACACTTCAAAAAGAATGTGGACAGTTTGGAAACAGTCAAGTGCAGAGCAACAAAAATTACTAGGGTCCTGGGAAGAATGACTTACAAGGAAAGGCTGAAAGAACTAGGGTTATTTAACCTGGAACAGAGAAAATTGAGCTGGAATTTGATAATAGTGTTCAAATACCTGAAATGTGATTACAGAGAGGATGGAGATGGGCATTTCTACATGATCAAAGGGGACAGGACTAGGAGCTGCAGAAGAAATGTTAGGCTGGAGTTTAAGGGAATCATTCCGACTAGGAGGGTGCTCAAGTATTAGAATAGGCTACCTAGGGAAGTTGTGTCATCTTCATCCTTGAAAGTTTTCAAGAGCAAGTTAGACAGACACTTGGGTGAGGTAGTTTAGTCAGGGATGCTCCTTGAGAAGGGAGCTGGACTAGCTGACCTTGTGAGGTCCCTTCCGGTCCTGCTTCCCTATGGTCCCAAAACAAGATTACTCACATCACAATCTAAGTTTAAAGCACTGGATACTTGGGACACAAATTAAAAAATGATTGGTGCAAAAGTAATAATAAAGTTTTGCATTATCATTATTGTCCAACTATCTTTTCCCTTTTTTCATTCAATATCTGTCCAGCCATGACTTATTCTCACTCTATTCTGTATATATCTCCTCTTTTTCTACCTTTTTTGAGAAGAGAACTGTGGTTTGGTTTTGTAATGCTTGAATCACAGCCTCAGTGTAATTTAACTAGGATTGTATTTCTTGAACTATTCCACCCCTGCCTTCTGGGAGAGAACTGTTATGGATCTTTCCATAACCTGCCAGTACCTCTTAACTATCAGTTTGAGAACTAGTGCAATAGATACCTTAAATACAGAAATAACATTCTCAGTTTCCCCAAAATCCCATGTGTTCAACTTCCATGGCATGTAAAACACATAGTTTCAGTTATAATATAACTTTCTTCTCCTTAGAAAAATAGACTAATAATATATACTGGTAGCACCATCTTTTAAGCACTATAAAATGGTCATAATAAACCTAAAACTTTTTTCATCTTGCATGAATTGGTTGAAAACTGTTGCAAGTCTCTGATTTTTGCCAATTTCTTTTCTAACTAATCCAGTCATGGCTTCAAGAGCTCGTATCCAAGAAGATTAGCTGAATCCTTATGAAATAGGGGTCCTACCTGCATGGTCAGTAAGTGTCTAGTAATGCAGAATGGGGAAAAAGAAGTAGAAAGAAACACAAGATAACAGAGTAGAACTGTTCCAAATTTCCAGTCATTTTTACTTTTCCTGGAGGTATTATAGCTGTAAATGGCATAATCAAACAAGAATAGCTTCTTGCTTTGCATAGTTTATTTCTTCAGTTGACAAAAAGCTAAACCATAGTGCTAAATAGTGTAATTTTAGTTCAACAAAGCACCTTTCAAAGGTAATGAGCTCAAAAGGAGAAAAATGGCAACTGAAATCAAAGGGTTAGCTAAAGTCCAAATAAATTCTGGAAAGAGATGAACAAAACAGCCATCACTTTGATTTACAGATGAACAGCTAAGTCTACCAGGTGTGAATGTGCCTAAGTGAAAATCAGACTCTTCCTGCAGCCTCTGGCCATATGTCTGAGTGGAGCCAAAGAGAAAATAAAAATGACAACATATATTTCAAAAATTGAACACAAACATGAGCATCATCTAATGAACTCAACCAAGTAAGACTTAGAAGCAAAGAATTTAGAAAACATCTGAAATTACTTCCTTACAGAAGGCATGCAATGAGCAGGTGAATGTACCCTAAACACATGTCCCTCAATTAAAATAATCTAGTTCCAAGTTTTGACCTTTTTGGATTTTAGGGCTGAGGTAAGTTGTTTAACAGAATCAGATGTTGACCATGGATATCTGAACAGCTATCCATTCAAGGCAAACCTGGAGTGAATCACACTAGGGTAGCCACTCACAAATATGTAGACTCTGTTCAGTTGCTACAAATGAAAACCTGCACAGGGGCAAGACTTGTCACAAGCTGTGCCAACAGTTGTTGGTGCCAACATCAAAGGGCGAGAAGGTAAGGAGGCAATATGATTTAGGAATATCCTTTGTCGCACAGCTTCCCCTATTACAGTATAGGATGTCTGCCACTGTTACTTGGTACTTGGCAAATTCCAGGCTGTCCTGTTGTGGATCAGTGGCTTAAAAAAACCCAAGATCTGCTTGGTAAGGCCTGCCCTAGAAGGAGATGGCACTATTTGCAAACCATAAGGACATCAGCATGGACATATTGCACTCTAAGCGACAAACAAGAATAGCTTACTCTGGGATTATATTCTCCAGTCCCTGATCTCCTAGTTTTTGATATTGGGAATAAGCACAGACTGAGGGGAAAAGACTGTGCTACAGACTTGGAACAATCAGCAGCAGTGGAAGAAGTTCAGGATAAGGAAAGCCTCTTTCCTGGCAATTGATGCTGAGGTAGCAGCAGAGCTTGAGAAACAGACCATCAACATGAGGTTCCCTTGCTCATGAAAACTATGTAATGGGTGTCTGGTATCTGGTAACTTTGCCTTTTACTAGCCCACTGAAAACCAAGTTGGTGTGGGGAAATCTATTATTTGTGCTGCTGTGTGAAGTGTGTGCTGTGTTAAAAAGGTATTGGCCCTGTGTTTCCTAAGGTCTGCAAACCCTAAGAGGTTATCAAAGGTTTTGAACTTCTGGAGCTCCCCAGTTCTGTTGCAATGATCATTGGAACAAACATTCCCATTCTTTGCCCTACGAGGCCTTGAAGGCCATAAACAAGAAAGGTTGTGTGGGGGGATCTGTCATGCTGCACCTTTGCCTTGCATGAGAAGATCCAACATTTCTATGCAAGTGTATTTGCTGGAGATGTAGCAGCAGGCCTCCTTGATGGCAAAAGTCATAGAGAGGAAAGTGGTACATGACCCCTGATAGGCTGATGTCAGTGCGCCACTTTGACTCAGAGGCTCTGCCTACTGAAGCTTTTATGAGTTCCATACAATATTATATTATCCATAGATATGTATTGTTAATGAATTGCTTTTGAAGACGTAGTATAAAATCTGTTTAAGTTCCCACTCTTGGACAAAAAAAAAACTAATCTTTTTTTCCCCAGGATTAATAAGACATGGGTAAAGGAGCAAGCTCAAATGATCATTATTTTCCAGTTTTTCTGTATTACAGTATACCTCAGATTTGATCCAGTTTCACCTCCAATTACCTGTGGTCTTGACAAATCCATATTTCCCCACTGATAGCTATTCAAAGTTCAATTCTGTGGGTCATCTCTTTGATCACATCATCTCTGTCTTTGTGCTTCTCCATTAGTTCCTCCTTATCCACTGCATGAAAAAACTACTCATCTTACCACCAACAAACCTATTACCTTTTCTGCAGCATTGAGATATTGGCTTCTGTGTGTACTCTGATACTAATATCAGCCTTCACTACTCATTAAGTTTTCTAAGGGCCCTTTTACACATTAATTTTAGGCAGCTCCTGGAGCTCTTAACCACTGGATTGTCCACACATTAACACCTGAAATTAGTTTTAAGCATATTTTAGGTGGCTTAAAGTTATGCCACTCCAGGGCAGGTTTCTCTCCGATCCATGTTACCCAGCTTATATTCCATTAATGTGTGGTCATTCCCCATAGATGACCCAGACAAGTTGCAGTCCTCCAGCATCCCAGAATGCAGTGTCCCTTCCTCTACCCTCCTTTTCTGTGTGGACAAACTTTCTACCTCCTAAACCATACTGCCCAGGGGGTGGCTCTGGTACCAAGCCAACTCCCCCTCCCACCCCCAGGGGTGTGACCTTCCCACACCTAGGGATGCAACCCCATGCAAACAGCCTGCAAAGAACATGCCAGCTAGCCAGGTCACAGGACATGTATGGGTACAGGAGCAGTGTCTAGGAGGAATGGTAGGGGACCAGATCAGGTCCCTATGAGCTGGAGCTTCCTTCCTGGGGCAAGGGCAATAACTCCCCCAAACACTCCTTCCTTCACTGCTTCTACCTCCCAGCCACCTGGGAAGTAGGACCAACATCCCCATGCCTGAATCCCAAATTATTAAAACATGAGACCTTCTTTAATGGACTTACTCTTTATTTCTTTTTACATTCTTCCTTTTTTTGTATCCTGCAGTAGCTGACTTCCTTTATTTCACCACCTTCCCCCACACCCATTTCCATCTCCCATTTCATTACCCAGCCCCATCCCACTAACTCTCCACCTCCCAGCTTCATGTTCCCACCTCTCCACCAACCCATCTCTCACCCCCCCTCTGCTTCCCCCCACCAGAGCAAGGATAGAAACCTGTCCTGGCTCACCAGCCCTGTAGTGGCAACTAACAATGGTCGCTCCTACTCAGCCCCCTGTTCACCAGCCTCCAGTGGCAATTCAAAGCTGTGCAGGTGGCGGACAGACAGAAGGATTTTAACTTTAAGTGTGACTGCTCCCAACTTGAGCTAGCACTAACACTGATCAACATTTGAACAGCTCTAAGTGCAATGTGTAACAAGGTCCTAACAAGCACATCTGCACTTTCTCCTATGCTATCCCACAAATATGGGAGGACCTCCCTAGAAACATCCACGAGAAAAAACAACTCACCATCCACTTCCAAAAGGCTTCACACCACTAAAATTCCTTCAGAGAACCTTAAAATACATATTCCATTTATTTTTCCTGATGCAAACCTTCAGTTGAAAGAAGGATGTGGATGGAAATAACTGGGCTTGCTACAAATTCACTTAGTGCTGAAGATAAAGGAAAAAGATAAAGGATGGTAAGCCTTGAAGGGGAGCGTAACATTGTTTTGTCCCCAATTATAATACTGCCTTTTTTGCCGTCTGCACATACTATACAGATTTGAATAATCAACCCAGAAGTACAAAAGATCCTAGAGAATGAGGTTGAATGCAAAATGTCGTTACACTTTGATGACATTTTACTGCTTCTCTCTCAAAGAACTAGTCTATTGAAACAGTGACTGACTTTACAGTAAGTTGGAGTCCATACTTAGACTAAGAAAGAAGATATTTATTTTAACATTCAATGTGTTCAGTTTCTCTGAAAAAAATGGAGTGATATTTCCTTTGATGTTTCCTTTAAGTTCATTTCCCACAAAGTGTGATCTAGTTCTGATATTGCTATAAAAGACATCTATTCAAAATAACCTCACTGACTTAAAAATCCAGACCTGCTGAGTTCAACTAGTTAAGTTATTTTATAGTCTCCAGTGTCATAAAAAGATAGGCTTCCCCAAAACTGTGTAGCTGACAATTATTTTCTCAGCTGCTTCCTAGAAACTATTTTGATTAGTTAAGTAACCCTGTAACTAAGCCTAGGATTATCTTTAATAGATTATTTCTTCTGTTATCTAAAGAGGACTTCCTTTCCTTAATTGACATTATTTTTATAACCTGCCCTTTAATTAATGTATTAATTTGTATTGTTAAGGACGGATAGAGGAATGTTAGATGAACATTCAGCAAGTCATTTTAAATTCCTCAAGCCAAAATTTACAAGTCCACAGCAGTTCTGATTCTCCCTTACTGATGTACTCATAATTTTCAGTGCATAATGCACTTACAATTTGGCAATTAGCCAAAAACAAAAATCACCTTCTGAAAAGCCATTCAAACAGTGTTGTTGCAGATCTGACACTGGCCAAGACTGTTAACCTCACAATTTGTTGATTGGTCCCAAAAGAGGCTGCAATTCTGCTGGAATATCCATGAAAATGATGTTTTAAAGCACTTTAAGCAACTCAGCTACACCAACATTTCATTTCAGGGACAATTGCTAGATGGTTTTTTTTCCAGGCAAGACATTTTGAAACAGAATTCAGAAGTAGGCACTGTTTGTCCCCTTGCTTGTCTTAATGGGATATCTACATTGTCTTTATATGCGCCCTCTTCTGTGTGGCCTCCAAACTTAAAGCAGGCACCGCTCCTTACCCTGTCCATTTTTTGCCTAATGTACATTGAATGCTCATTGACATGTCCACACTGTGCTCACTGGTACTCGCATCCAGATTTGTGAAGGTCCCATATTTCCCAGCACCATATATCAATAAGCCTTCTGGGAATTGCTCTCTTGCAGGATTTCTCCCTCCTTAACACCTTTAAGAATGAAAGTCTAGAATACTACATTTGTAGCTGTGGTCTGAACCATGAACCTGTTAAGAGGACTTCCTCACAATAGCAGCCCAAGTGTTAAGGATATGAGACAGTAGTTCCAAGAGACAATGAACAGCTTTTTTAACCATTACAGAAACATACAAGTGTCCAGGACACAGAGGAAATATACATAACACACTCAGAAGATGCTATGCTGTGATTGCTTTCCCCTTGCACATGCCTGTATCCTGAAGAAGAATTAGTATGGCGTTATGGAATCACATTCTTTTGGGCACATGGAATCACTGAAAGGAGCATCAACAATTCTAAGTGAGGAAGGAGACTTTCATGAACTTGAACCAGAAGTCTGCCTCTGACATGCAGCACACCAATGTAGGTGCCCGCAGTAGTGTAACTAAGGTTGTGCGATGAGCAGGGCACCAGCCCAAGGTGCCAACTTAGTAGGGCCCCCTCCCCCAGGAGTCTGTGCTATAGCAGTTGCAGCCCAGCCATAGGAGTGCAGCTGGTCAGAGACAGCCCCATGGCCAGCAGTGTGTCTGTGGAGGAGGGGGATGAAAGGAGAATGACACCCATGACAGGCATAGCCCTGCCCCTGGGGGATGGGAGGAGTGGTGAACAGAGTACCAAGGGCAGTCCACAGGGAGCCTGAGCCACTTCCTGTCCCTCAGCAATAGCAGCATAGGCTGAAGCTGCTACAATAGCAGCTGTTGTTCAAGTAAGAAGAGCTCCAGCAGGTAAGACTCCTCTCCCTCAATCCTAACTCTCCAGTGGTCAGCATAATTCCTGACTCCTCTCTGCCCCAAGTGCTGGAAGAGCTTGCTATACTTCTGGGTGCTCATGCTGGCTGATAGCTTTGATTGACGGTAACAAGTCCAGACACAACAAGGCAATGGCTAATCAGTTTGGTGTTGGTAAGTCACGTGTCTGGCTTGTGGTGATGGAGAGTAGCATTGGTTCTATACAAGTCATTTACCCATGGACTGTTAGCATCAGGAATTTGTCTACATTGTAGATGGCTTTTAGAGAACAGGCCATCAGAAAACTCTGAGCTGCACTGATGGCCTTTGATAGTACACATGTGCCCATAGTTTGCCTTCCTACAAGAGGGATGTTGACCACAAAGTATACTACTCTCTGGTATGGCAGGGCTTAATGGATCACAGGGGCAAGCTCTTGAGTACCAGTGTGGGAAGCCCATATAAGGTGCATGATGCCAGGATTATGGTTTGCATGTTTGGATCTTACTACATCCTGGTGACATCCCTATCAATGAGATTCTGGCCCCAACATTGTTTGGGGGTTCTGCCTGTCCTCTCCTGTTGTGACTAAGAAGCTGTACCTAGACTTCTTCTCATATCTTTGTTATGTTTTTTCCAGAATTGTGCACAAGCAATGGCTCTTTCCATTGCTACAGTGAGGTCCTCCTTTGTATAGGTCTCACCAAGCAGTTAGAAAATGAGCAGGTGCCCCATAGTCTGCATTTCACCACACTTGCATGTATTCATGTCATTACAGTAGCTGCCTTTTGATCATGTTCATTTTGAATCATCCAGTTGTGTGTGCGTGCATGCATGCAGGGGATTCAGGCATCGCCGTAGGACACACCCCCATGAGCATGAACATGTGGTTTGAGGCACTGTAGATCCATCTGCAGCAGCACAAACTTTACATGCCACACATGCAGGCATTCACTGTGATGCTAGTTTGTAGTGGGCAGGTCATTTTGACACTGGAAGATCCCAGTGTCAAAAAAACACACACACCAGAAGAAAGTGGAGCAGCTCATGTGGCAGCAGTGTGCACCCCCAGAAACCAGAGCCAATTTTCCCTGACCTTGGGCGCATATCACTTAGGAGAACAATTTCCAGTTGTGCAAATTGGGCAAGGAGCCTGCCAGTGCCCAGAGTCCTCGTTGCATGAAAATGTTTGCCCCTAGTTTTACAGATGCTCTGGCTCTGGGCACACAGAGCCTGCCAGGTATCGCTGTAGCTGGAGCCCTGGGAGGCCCCCAGGATCCCAGGAAAGGATGCTGGGGCCAACCCAGGTTCTGGAGCCAGTCTCTCCTACCCTACCCAGGGCACTTTGCCATGAACCATAGTGTGTGCAGGGGTATTCCCTGAGGGCAACAAGCAGCACTACAAATATGTGCTGCTGCTAGTTGTCCCTAGGGAACACACAATCATACTGGTGAGGACACACCCATATTGGCCAGTCTAGATCAGCCCCTATGGGAAGGTCCTCCTGGGGTTCCAGATCCATTTCAGAGCACCTGACTATGCATAATCTTTTTTTCATAACCTCAGTTGTGCCATGTCAACAATAGTTTCCAATGGTGCAACACTGGTCACAAAGCTCTTTTGTGCTTTAAGCCATTTAGTTACTTCTGTGTGACCATAGAATGAATGCCTGGGGTCTTCCATCTGCTGTGATCTTTCATTTGGGCTTTCTGATATCAGGTGATGCAATGCCAGCCAGTAAGTACAGGCTATCCTTTGGTGTTGGCTTTAGACATCCTCTTATTTCATGACAGCTGTCCTTTAGAACTAGGTCTAGTTTCTTGGCATGAACCAACTGTATCCACACAGCACACACACAAGTACAACCAGCAGTGTGGGACACAGCTGTGTGCCTGGTATACAGGGGTAGCAGTGACTTTCAGTTGCCACCAGTATCACAACTGTCAACTGCCACAGCTGTGATCACTCAACTGCCAGCAATAGCCACTTTTTATTGCCTCTTCCCCCAAGTCAGCACCCTTGATGGTACCAGGTCACATGATACGGTACACCGCTACATCACCCTTGCTATGGTACTGAATAGAATAATACTCTTGGCAGTTGCAGAATACTGGTACAGCATGCATTTGGAAAGTGAAAGGCAGGATTGCACCACCACCAAAATTGTTCCAAATTCTGTACTTGTGAGGATGGCCAGCTGCAGCCTACAGATGGCCTACAGCCATCTGTAAAACTAGGAGCAAACATTTTCATACAAAGAGGACTCTGGGCAGTGACAGGCTCCTTACCCAATTTGCACAACTGGAAATTTGTTCTCCTAAATGATATGGGCCCACGGTCAGGGAAAATTAGACATGGCCTATGTCCTCACATCTAAGACACAAGAGCTTGCTGTGCCCAAAAGGCACATTTTTTATGAGTAATTATTTGCTAATGCATATGCAGTTTTGTGGATTGTGAAACAGTATAAAATATGTCATCATACATTACAGGGTTTAAAACCTGTTGTGGTTATTTTTGAGACTCCCAAGGTAAGGGACTACTAATTTGTAAGAGGTGTACATGCCTGATTAATTTGATGGGAAAGGGTTGATTTATTTGTCAAATAAAAGACCAGCTTAATTATATAACTCTGTGCTTGCTAGTATGGGAACATGGGGTGCCATTTAATTGGTTTCCGTAGACTGCTTGCTGTTTTTTGGATACTTTAATAAAAGCTTTTTACCATAGCTGCAGCTTATCATGTCCTTACAGTGAAGTGGAGAACAAGAGTACTTATACTTAGAAATATCTGCAAAGCGAAATAAAGAATTGTACAATCAGATCTGTTGATAGTTAATGGTTGTGTCTATGCAAGACATTACATGACCATAGCAATGAGCTATGGGAACATCTCTATGGTGAAGCAGCATCAGCAGGCAGGAACCGTGACACCAATGCTACAGCAATGTAGCATCTAAAAATAACTGTGCACCACTGGGACTGCAAGTACTAAATAACTACACACAGTCTCTATATAGATATAATATATCAATGCATATATATATATATAATATCTATCTATAGATAAATATATAGTCACATATAGATATATAGACATATATACCTGGTCAATGCATATTACATATATCCATATAGATATATAATATCTATCTATATATGCATTGACTCTTCCATCTAAGCTCTCCATGCTCATTACTTATATACAAGTAGGAAATTAATTCTTCCCATATGACTTTTTCCTGAAAAAGCCAAAATTTAAAAGTTTTATGATTTTTGGCTTGCCATCCATTGTTAGTCATGACCTTGGCTGTCCAGAGGTAGTAAAATGATAAAAAATATTCATTATTTTAAATTGGACATCAACGTGTCTGTCTGTGGCACACTATTGGAGGAGTATTTCACAACTAAGCCTCTTATACCAGCATGGCTTCCCTGATTTCTTTCAAGTTGGGCCGCCCATGGAAGACAAACCATTTCATTTCCTCAAACAAAAAAAGAAAGGTGTCATTTCAGGCCAGTGGAGAGGTTTTCTCAGTCTAAGTAAAGGAAGTGTTTAAGAGCCTGCTGACAGCACAATTTATCAGTGAATGTAGAAGTGTAATTAGACTGGTGGAGCAGCAGATTTTGCCTTATCAGGTATTCTAACTGACTAACTGGAAAGGACAAAAATCTGGATGAATATTGATAAGCAGCTGAAGCTAGCAGTTTGATTGAGAACCATAGTAAATACCCTTTCCCCTCCCCCCTCAGATCCAGTAGGGGAAAGGGAGAACAAAAATCAAAATTGAGGTTTGAGGGATTCTATTCAGAAGTTGTCATTAGTCAAAAGGCCTTTTGCCAAAAATCAGCAACCCCTCCACACCATAACCAGTACCACATACAGACCTCCACCAGTGATACATGCAGAATGGTGTCCATGGAAAAAGGGCTTATAAGAACACAAATTACTTCAGATGACTTGAGACTAATAAACAGTCACATAAGACCAAGTCCAAGCTCCATTTTTGTAGAATCATAGGAAAGTGGTGCTGGAAGGAACCTCACAAGGTCATTTAGTCTGGCCCTCTGCTCAAGACAGGATCATCCCTGCCAGCCAAGTGCCCGTCTAACTGGCTCTTGAAAATTTCCAGGGATGAGGATTGCACAATTTCTCTAAGTAGCCTCTTTTAATGCTTGACCACCCTCCTGGTCAGAAATTTCCTCCTTGTTTCCAACCAACAAATTTCCACTGCTGCAGTTTAAGGCCATTGCTCCTAGTCCTATCCCCTATGGTCACAGAGCAAAGTCTATCTCCATCCTCTATAGGTTACTTTAAACCATAATCCATGAACATGGTTGTTTTACAATCATGACAAATCATTAGAAAAAACATCTTTGGTCTTTGATTACAAGTCCAAAGAGATGTGTGATCATGTAATTGTAGTTACAATCAATAAAGCAGTTCTCTAAAGCATTAATTGATTGGCTTCTGTATTTACCCTTTCTTCTCCCCTGCTTAGCAGCCCTCTGGGAGTACATCTGGCATTCCTAAATGGAAGGAAGAGCAGACAGCTGTGTAATCCTCTTGTGTGGGTTCCATCCATAACTGAAGCCAATCAGACTCTGAAGAAGGCCAGATTTCCCCTAACCATGAATGCCTTAGCTGTCTACTATGAAACCTCTCCTCTTTTACAACAAAGCTTCCTTCATAACAATAAACAAAATGGACAACACTTCTTGGGTTGACTCTCTTTTTGGAGCATACAGGACAGAAGAGGAGGCATACAGAAAGGCTACAAGATACCAGGAACAAGGAATTATGAGAATGTGAGTGGATGACTGTCTGCATTTGAACCTTGTTACTCATATCTGTACTGCCAGCACACTGCAAGTTAGCTGTACTGAGACACTGTAAGAGGAAACCCCAACCCTGTTAACTGACCCCAACAGGGGTTACCCTGATTAACCCCAACCCTGTTAATCAGAGGAGGAGCATGAGTTTTGTAGCCCACAAGGGCCAACAGCTGCAACAGGTAACCCCAACAAGAACACAGACCCCAAGGCTGGGGCTTGCCAAGGACATGGAAAGTACAGGACAAGAACAGCCAGATCTCATTGGAACACGTAGAAGCAGCTAAGCTAGGCTGCAGCAGATGGGGGCAGGGGTCAATTAGACCCATTATCAAGAAAAGCAGAAATCTCTGTATGTGGCTAGAGAACCCACTGACAGGAAGGATGGAGCTCTGGGGCACATAAAGCCAGGGCCTGAGAGTGAGTAGAGGAGTTGGACCATTCAGACAGGAGGGAAGGATTGCCTGAGGGGGAGGCTGCAGGAACCAGACTGGCTGGAAGGAGAAACCAAGGGGAGCATAGGGTGTACAGTGAGGCAAGGAGCCAAAGTAGGGTGACTTTTACTTGGAAAATGGTTTGCTTGTGTTTATGTTCTGACAACACTTAACACTGGAGGACCAGATTGTGCCTCTAGGAACAGAGGAAGCCACAGGTACCTGAGAGGAACTCTGATACTGGGGCTGAAACCCAGAAAGCTAGAGAGTCTGGAGTAGTGGACGTGGCCTGAAGGGTCTTAGCCAGATAACAAGGGCTGAGGCTAGGCAGGTGGAAGCTCAGACAAGGGTTTTGGGGCCTAAGGGCCCTGTGTTGATTTTGGACATAGAAGTCTGCTATGAAGTGACCACTGAGAGTCATCTGCATGGTGTGGGCATGAATATGGGAGGTGTCTAGAGCAGGGTTTGAATTATGAGGGGGCTGAGCCCCCCCATAAGAGACAATAGCCCCCCTGTAAAACTTGGAAATCATAACCTATGTGGGGTCTCCAATTTTATTAGGGCAGCGTTGATGGGCAGTCTTTTATTTTGTTGTGCTTCCCCAAGTGTCAAAGTGAAATTTGAACCCTGATCTGGAGGTCATGATTCTAGCCCTTAAAGGCTTCTTAAAGACAGAGTGTGTAGGGGAGTTGGGGAGGAGGGGAATTCTCCACTCACTCCCTTTCCCTCAGTTCTCAGGAGGCAAGCTGCTTTGCTAGCAGTGGGATGAGCCAGTGGTGGCTGGAGCAGAGCAACAAGGGAGCCTGTCCTGGTGTAGCACTCCCAGGAAGCCTCAAGGTATGGCTGGGTTCCTCCAGGTGGGGGTGCGGGCATCTGGGGCAGTGCAGAAGCCAGTACAGCTGTGGTCCAGCACTTTAAAGGATACTCCTGAGAAACAGAGTCTCCTAGAGAAAGAGGCCCCATCTAGGATCACTGAAGCTGGAGCAGGACATCCTGAGTGGTTCATACCTCCAGAGAAAACACCTGACCTCAGCTCATCATAGGTGATCCTTTTAATACAAGACAGATGAGCCACAGCTGGACACCAGAAAGAGACACTGATATGCTAGGAACAGGCACTGGAAGACCTAAAAGGACACAGGAAGTGGTAAAGAAGAGAATCTTATGCCTGAGAGAGGTCCTCCCAGAGGATGAGGGGCATACCTGCCTGCATTTTGTTATTTTAGTGCCAGACAAACTAATAAGGATTCCCAGTTGTCATTGGGGAGGGTACTATGTTTAACTCCTGTCTGAAGCATTAAACAGCAGGAGCCCCTAATCTTCATCTCTCTCCCAGAGGTAAGTATCTGTTCACCCACAGATTGGCTGATCTCCTCTGAAGAGCTTTAAACTAGGCTTGATGGGGGTCGGGGAACCGGTGGTCGAAGACAGCCCAGGGTTGGTAAGCCATAAACAAGGCACCAGATCACACCAGGTAAGTAATAAAGGGAACACACACCATCAAGGCACAGGGGCACCAAGAGCCCCCTTTGGGGGACTAAAATGTCTTTATACAAGCGCTAGGAGTATGGGGAACAAGCAAGAGGAGCTCACACTCTTGCTTGATAGCACCCAGTATGACCTAGTTGGACTAACTGAGACATGGTGGGATTCTACACACAATTGGGCAGTAGGCATTGAAGGGTATAGGTTGTATAGGCACAACAGAGTGGGGAAAAAAGGTGGGGGGGTAGCACTCTATGTTAAGGAGCAATATATGTCTTCCACCATCAAGGCGGGGGTGGAGGAGGGGAACACCAAGGCATTGTGGGTCAGGATCCAGGCGGAGCCAGGGGAAAAGGACTTGGTTGTGGGGGTCTACTAAGGCCTCCTCAACAGGATCAAGGGCTAAATGATGCATTCTCCGGGCAGCTAGCAGACGCCACACAGGCGAGGGAGGCAGTAGTCATGGGAGATCTAAACTACCCGGATATCTGCTGGGAGGAGCAGACAGACAAAACAAGCCACTCACGGAGGTTCTTACACTGTGTGCAGGACCTCCACCTAACCCAAGTGGTGTCTAGTCCCACCAGGGGTGGCGCCTTGCTTGACCTGGTCTTGGCAACAAGGGATGATCTCGTGGGGAACATCCGAGTTCATGGTAGCCTGGGAGACAGTGACCATTACTTGGTCGAGTTCACTATCCAGCAAAGGATGGGTAAAGTAACTAGCGGGGCTAAGGTGTTGGACTTCAGAAGGGTCAACTTTAGCAAGCTTAGAAGGCTAGTTAGTGAGGGGATGCAACTCAAGAACATAGAGCATATGGGGATCCAGGAGGGTTGGAGGTATCTCAAGGGAGTGATCCTTGGGGCTCAAAAGGAGTTTATCCCATTACGTAGGAAGGGAGGTAAGGGGGCAAAAAAGCCCCCTTGATTGAACAGGGAACTCCAGGAGAGTCTGGGGGCAAAGAAAGAGAGAAACAGGGAGCAGCAACCAAGGAGAAATATATCTCCCTGGTGCGCTATTGCAGGGAATCAGTTAGACAGGCCAAGATGGGGCTTGAGCTCAGGCTGGCTTCAACAATCAAGGATAATAAAAAGTCCTTCAGGTATATAGCGGGCAAAAGGAAAGCTCAGAGCAACATAGGGCCCCTGCAGGACAGATCAGGACAGCTGGTGGTTGATGTGGGGAAAAAAGCGGAGCTCTTCAATGAGTTCTTCGCTTCAGTATTTCTAAGTACCAACCAAGCCAATTTCCCCCACCTCGATCATTGATGGATGTCCACATGGCACCAGTCCGCCTACGGTTAGTTCTGAAATAGTTAAGGAACTCCTGGAGAAGCTGGATGGATACAAGTCAGCAGGCCTGGATGATCTCCATCCATGGCTGCTGAAAGAATTGGCCAGTGTCATAGCTGAGCTGCTGGCACAGCTTTTGAGCACTCATGGTGCTCCAGCCAGGTCCCTGAGGACTGGAGAAGGGCCAATGTGGTGCCCATTTTCAAGAAAGGGAGAAGGGATG
The DNA here is from genome assembly GCF_030867095.1 of Alligator mississippiensis. Classification (NCBI taxonomy): domain Eukaryota; kingdom Metazoa; phylum Chordata; order Crocodylia; family Alligatoridae; genus Alligator; species Alligator mississippiensis. Next base: position 159,448,147 of record NC_081824.1, read on the forward strand.
AGTCGGGTAACTTTAGACCAGTCAGTCTTACCTCTATTCCTGGGAAAATGCTAGAGAAAATAATCAAAGAACACATTTGTGCAGGCCCAGCAGGGGAAACGATGCTGAGGGGAAACCAGCACGGGTTTGTCACAGATAGATTCTGCCTGACAAACCTTGTAGCCTTCTATGACCAGGTCACACACTGCCTGGATGCGGGAGCCGAGGCTGATGTCATCTTCCTGGACTTTAGGAAGGCCTTTGACACAGTTTCACACCCTATCCTTATTGGGAAGCTAGCAGACTGCGGAGTGGATGCCTACATGGTCAGGTGGGTGGCCAACTGGCTTAGGGACCGCACCCAGAGAGTGGTGGTAGATGGTTCCTTCTTGGTCTGGAGGGAGGGTGGGCAGTGGGGTCCTGCAGGGTTTGGTCCTCAGACCAATATTTTTTAATATCTTCATCAGCGATTTGGACAAGGGCATGGAGAGCACCCTCTAAGTTCGCTGATGATACCAAGTTACGGGGCAAAGTTAGTACACCGGAGGGCAGGGAGCAGAGTCAGGCTGACCTGGACAGGTTGGATCAATGGGCAGAGAGAAATAGGATGTAATTTAATAAAGATAAATGTAAGGTACTCCACCTGGGAAGGAGCAATCCCCAGCACACCTATAGGTTGGGGAGAGTCCTTTTCAGCAGCTCAGAGGCAGAGAAAGATCTTGGAGTCATAATTGACTTCAAGATGAACATGAGCTGGCAGTGTAACAAGGCCATCAACAAGGTCAATCACACCTTGTCATGCAGTAGCAGGTGCATGACTAGTAGATCAAAGGAGGTGATGCTCCCCCTCTATGCGGCACTGGTCAGGCCGCAGTTGGAGTACTGTGTCCAGTTTTGGGTGCCACACTTCAAGAGGGACGCAGAGAATCTGGAGAGGGTCCAGAGGAGGGCCACTCGCATGATTAGTGGCCTTCATGATAGACCCTATGGGGGGAGGTTGAGAGAGCTGAATCTCTTCAGCCTTCACAAGAGATGGCTGAAGGGAGATCTTGTGGCTGCCTATAAATTTATTAGGGGAGGTCAACGGGGAATAGGGGACATGCTGTTTACTAGGGTGCCCCAGGGAGTCACTAGGAATAATGGGTGTAAACTAGTTGAGAGTGGATTTAGGTTAGACATTAGGAAGAAATGTTTCACAGTAAGGGTGGCCAAGATCTGGAATGGGCTTCCAAGAGAGGTGGTACGATCACCTAGCTTGGAGGTCTTCAAGAGGAGGCTAGATAGTCACCTGGCTGGGGTCATCTGACCTCAGTCCTCTCTTGCCAGGGGCAGGGGGTCAGACACAATGATCCATTGTCATCCCTTCTGACTCTACAATCTATGAATAAGGAGGCCTGTGGATGGGATGTAGGGGCAGGGCCCCCATTATAGGCCTGTGGGCCTTGCTCAAGGACATAGCTGATTTTGCCTGGGAGGGAGATGGTGGAGCCATTTTTCTTCTCTGGGATAGAATTCTAACTCAGTAACGTCAAGTCATGGCAGGAGAGTATCCCAAGAAGGTAGTATATTCTCCAGCAGGGTACACAGCACTGGTGAAGCCATGGGAAAAGGGGATGGCCACAGAGTACATCTATAGGGGATGAAAGAGAAAAAGCACCGCCCTGATTTTGTAGGCTGCCTCCCTTTTACATATTTAACAGCAAGCCATGGCAGATGAGAAATAGGAGGCAGAGGAGGTCAGAGAACATGAATAGGTCAGCCTGGCCACTAGGGGCACCAGACTCCAGGATGCTTGTCATAGAGCCCAAGAGCAGCTTGGCCTATATTCATTCCCAAACGATTATCATCCACACCAAAAATTTCTATAAGGTGGTACAGACAAGAACACTAGCCCAAACTGGCTAATATTTTGCAGGGCAAATGCAAACTAAAACAGGCTTGTCAAATTCACCCCATACCATATCGAGACCACGTGGGCTCCTCATGGACCAAAACATGAGGCAGCAATGGAACCAGAGGGTCAGTGGCAGGGTTGGAGGTGCCAGTAACTGTGGCAGTGGCAACAATAAGGCAAAGAGCTGCAGAGCAAGCAGGGCTGTATCGGCACAACCCCTACTCACCCTCTTCTAACAATGGCCACGTTGATCAGGACCTAGGGGGCTCCTCAAATTCTACAGCAAGCCCTGCCCCTCCCAGCCCTGCTCCCAACTTCCTGTAGTCTGTGGACCAGATGTTTGACACTCAATTGTTTGTGTGGCAAATAATGTTGATGAAAATTTTTGCATGCAGGTGTGTCCTCTATATAGAAATCATTGTGCTAAAGAAAAGAAAGCCAGGACTGGACTTTGGCCACGTCACAGTAAGTACAAATAATGTTACAGTCACTCAAGTGCAATTCCCAAATAGCTTATATTCTCTTCAGCCAAGCAGCAATGGTTCACTTTTAAGGGGATAATTCCATGTGATAAATTTCAGCAGAGTATCTCTGGCATATACTAGTGTAGGTGAAATTAGAATCAGGTTCACTTTGCTTAATCTGAGAGCACCTGAACGGTACACAATAAAGATATTGGCTCAGATTCTCAGGTCACTGACATTGAATGGGAAAACTTGTGACCTTGAAATTTAAGATGTGTTTACACATCTGCTGCAAATCAGATCAGAACTGTACCTTCAGTAGAGATGTACCATGGTAAAAAACAGTCAGCAAGAATCTACCAGATGCTTCTGACAGCCTCAGATCAAACAGTGGTTCCCAAACTGAACCATCTCCATAGCATTGTGTTGCAAGTATTTCCTGCATTTTCATTATTAAAATGGGTGACCCATTTGATAAACTTCTTACTGCATTAATGGTCTGGGTATGGGGTTAATCAAAACTTGTCTTCCTGGCTCTTTTATGATACTGTGCAAGCATGCCTATGAACATCTTAATTTAGCACTTGCAGGGTACGTCTACACATGCACCAACTGGGCTGCGCAGTTGTTACTGTGCAGTCATTTAGTACTTGCTTAAGCACTTGCTGTACTTCCAAGGCTTACAAGCCCACATCACCATCCTCCTTAGGCAAGTACTAAATGACTACACAGTTACAGCTGTTACTGCTCAGTCCTGGCACCACACAGGCAGTTTCCAACACTACTGCATAGTAGCTCCGGCATCATGATTCATGCCCACCAATACCACGTCACTGTAGCTTGTCATTACAGCAACATAGCATCTTATGTAGATGCGCACACTGAGTAAGCTTCTGATTTGTTTGTTACATTATTATATGTGCCTATGATGTAGATGTGCATCTCAAAACTGTGTCTTTCTGTGATATCACAAATACTTAACTTACGTCTGAACACACATCCTTTGATTTCCAGAGAGTCTGGGCACCTATCAATTCCACTAGCTACAACCTACTGGCTAATAGAAGTAAAATGCCTTCCCCCTACACTTTTGGAGTGCTTACTGCCCTAGAAGCAATAAGGAACATTACTGTACAGGGAGCAGCAGGTCTGTGGCCAAAGCATGTAGGCTCTGCAGTTGCTCCAGGTCCTTTTTCAGAATGTGCCAAGTTACTACATCACAGATCAGAGCTGTCAGGATATTGTTACAGTTCTTAGCAATGATTGCTGCTTGGCTGGGAATTTAACATAGCCATGCCATCATCAACTGGCTTTCAGTGTGCCCAGCACCAGGTTATTAAATTACATGGTCAGGGTTAAAAAAAAAAAAAAAAAAAATTGCATTGTTTTTTGGTTTGGCCATAATTACATTTGTTCAGTGATGATAAATCTAATATCACTGCTATATAGCCATTGATGAAATATTCATGGCTTGTTTGTTGCTAAATGAGGACGAATGGGGTTTTTTAATGCTATGTTCCTCAGTGTTAAAACAAATCAGTTATTTCTTGATAGAAGTGCATTGGTTTTACGGTTTCAGTAATATTCCCCAATAGAACTATACAATCAAAAATAGCAAAATCTTGTAGCACTCAGGAGTACTAGCACCAGAATATATCATAAGGCACAAAAAAAAAAAAAAAAAAAATTTTTTAGAAGGTAGCACTCGGTGTTTGAAAGCCAGGTATTTTGTTCATTATAGCAAATTACCAGTTAGTAGGAGGAGTAACAGACTTCAATGGTGTTGGCAGCTGGAGCATGTTAATTAGACATATCAGCAATACCTTTACAATAGGAGTGCAATTCTGCATTCATTTGCCCCTCAGTTGTGTGAAAAGCAGGATTACTGTTGACAGTGGAATATGTTTGAGCACAAAAATATTTTGTACTTTTGGAAGAATACATTTGAGCATTAACCCTCAGGAAGTCAGTCTTTAGCTGTGACTAGCAATGGCTGATAGCAAACCACCCAATACAAAACCAAAATTAATGGGGTACCCAATTTCAGCAGTTAAAATGAGACTGAGCAACTGTGTTTGCAAATCAGCTATCACCTAAACAATATGACCTCTGTTTTGTGACATTAAGTGAGTGTCAACAGATAATTGTAACATTTTCCTGAACTGAAATCTGACCTGTCTGGGGAGGCCCTTGTTTTCTATGCCAAAAGTGTCATAAACCTGCTGCAGAAGCTATACTGACATAATTCTTTCCCTTCCCTCTGAATGGTATTTAGGACATTATATATGAAATACTTGTGGCCTGACACATGAAAAAATGTGGGGAATTTGTCTCTAGTGGGTTATGGAATAGAGAAAATCCCACACAACTTACTGATTTGTTTGATGCACTGGCTGGGGAAATTTTTAGCTACTTGCACAATTTCACAATGATTACACACTTAATTCATAGAAACACAATTTTATTTTAAAATTCTTTGCTACGCATATAACACTGCTTAGCTTTAAGAAATACCACAAACATTAATAACACAATAACTACATATATCAGAAACAATGCTCCAAATGCACTTCCTTCCCAAGCAATGCTATAAGAATTAGTATTACAAAAACAACTACAATTACAACTCAAAGTTAAATTTGAATCAATACTTTTTTTTTTTTTTAAATAATATACTTGCAATCCTAGAATTCCAAGAAACCAAATCCCCAGGTATACCTTCATTCTTTAATTATGGTTTTCGGGTTGGTCTCAGCAGTATGGTTCAATGGGCTGGCCTCAATACTGATAGGACTAAGTCCCCTTCCTTCAGTCCCTTTTGGGCACTCCGCGGCTTCAGCAAGACTAAGAGATTTGTGTTCACGGAGAGGGTGGTTCAGGTGATCAGTCTGATCCGGCCTACACTTGCGATTCTTCCTTCGTTGTTCTGCAAGTGAGGTTACCTCCAAATTGGGACTGTAGGTTACAGTTTTTATTGAGTGAGTTGCCATCTTGGGCCCCTCCTACCCAAACCTGTCACTGCTCCCAAATTTGGGCTCGGATCTTAGTCAGATTTCTGCTGGGTTCAGTTTCTTTTGTTGATCATTTAATTACTTTGGGGAATTTCCACACCACTGCAGTGATCTTTCTTTCCAATCTTTTCAAAGGCCCCTAGGGTTTGATCTCTCGGGATGTTTGCTTAAGGGTCATTTTTAGGTGAACCTTGTTAAAGGCCTCTAAAGATAAAATTCAAGAGTTAAGACTTTGAGCAAAGCCCAGACCTTCTGCATGTAGGCCAAGACAATGGCCTAGATAAGAAGATGAATCTTATCTTTTTCTAAAATGGCTAATGGGCAACTATTATAAACATTCAAACTATTACATTCAATATGACAGAATTCACTGCTGATTAAAAGCCCAGAGCCAACTGACCACTCCAGAGGGATAAATACACATGTGCACACATAGGAGAGGGAGGCCTCTGCTGTTATTGGTTAGTGAGCAAGGGGAAATGAATGAGTGGGTCAATTCTCACTTGCATGTCAGTTGTGGGTAAAGGATCCTAGAGCAAGGCAAAGAAAGAAGAGAGAGAGGTTCCACCTAGGTGTAATAAGGACTCCAACATGGTCTTGTATGCCAATGACTCCTTTCTGCAGAGATAAACTTGAGGGTAATCAAAGTTGAGATTATGTAGAAGTACCTTCAAGGAGTAAGCTGCAAAATCAGCAGTTGAACTGAGAGACTTTGGTCAGGGTCTTCCAAACTAGCACCCGTGGCATGATTGCTTCACTTGCAGCGATTCCCCTGAAGCAGTACCTCATTTCAAGACAGGAAATAGACCTACCCACAAATTTGAACTGTTTCAAGCTTGGACAAAGTGTATAAAGAAAGAAGATAGTGGCTAACTGCCTTGTCAGCCATGGAAGGAAGACAGTTCATGATGATTGGGGGGTGGGAGTCTCATCTAGAATTGATTAAACATTTGTTTGGCCTGTAGCACTACCCTTCTTCCTCCCCTTTCTGCCCTGAAATCCAGCAAAGTTCTGTTTGTTTTCAAGCAGGAGTGGCAAATATACAGCCTGTCAGCTAGATCTGGCCTGTGGGTCACTGGACAACCCCACGCACTGCATAGGCTGTATCCAGCACCACATGCCCTATATACAGGACAGAGGCTCAATCCAGAGTGCTTACTGCATTTAGCAACCTGATCCCCTGTGCTATGTACAGTACCAGGCCCAGCCCACACATCAAGGGCAACATATGCCCCCATGCCAGCCCCATGGACCCACTGGGTCCTGGGACTGGTGCACACTGAATGCGGTACACTGGCTGGACCCAATGTTGCAGGTGCTGCATGGATGGGGGACAGCGGGGGGGGGGGGGGGGGGGCAGGTGGTGTCTCAGTCCAGCCCAAAGGCCCTCACCCCAGCCCACAGGGTCAGATGAGTTTAACACTACTTTAAACCATCTAAAAAAAGGGGAGAAATATCATGAGCATACAGACAGCATAATTTAGTTTCACACATCTTTTGATCCTGGAAGCTTTGGAGAAGGTAGTACAAGGTGTTGCCACTTGAGTTGAAGACCCAGAACCATTAGGCTGGAAGAAGTGGCAGTCATCATGTGTTCTTAACGGGTAGCCACTGACTAGAGTGCAACTCCAAGCCACAAGCAGGTCACTGGTAAACCTAACTGGAGGCGTTTCTTGTGGAAGACTAGTAAGACAGATTGAGAATTGACTCGGACATACAAGTCAGGTTCCTTCCTCTGCTCTGCCTGAAAGTGAGCTTGCACAAGCTCTATGTTATCTGTGAAGTGGCTGAAGAATAATCTCCCAAGGCTGCAGTTTGAAACATTGCCTTGATTAACAACCCTTATTATAGCAGCCAGTGAAAGAACTGGAACAAAACCCTCATGATCGCTAGGCTTGCATCTCTGTCCATCTTTCACTAGGCTATGGGGAGGGCAAAGGTCTCAAGTCCATATTGAATGAAGGCTGAAATGTTTTGCATCGTTGCATGACAACCTGCAGCCTGGGATAAGATTTCATTACTTGCAATTCGTTTATGAAATGCTGCACTTCCAAGGTTTACAAGCCCATATCACAGTCCTCTAGAGAGAGGACTCAAAATGCATCTGACCCTTTATTGCAGCATGAACTAAGGGGAGCTGGCCAAGCCAGCTGGGGAGGGGAGTTTTGGATGGTTCCTACAATCTTGACATCAAAACAGGGCAGAAGAGCTGACCCAGACGACTGATTGTGGCCATTTGATGTCTTTGAAATAAATATGCTGAAATAGCTGGACAGCACCACTCCAGATTACTATTATTATTTTTTTAAATAAAAGCTGAGATTCTCAGCTAGTAACACAATTCCAAGAGCTGAAGAATAAAATTGCAGGTGTTGAAAACACTGAATAAAAATGTGATGAAGTGCATTGTGCAACAACTATTATTTAATTTGCGATAGCCAAAAATAGGAGCAGCCTAGCATTTTCTAATGAGTAGTTATAGGTTGTATATTATGATGTTGCAGGTAGCACCATTTAAGATGTTGCTACTGATCAATAACTTTTCCATTACTGCTTGCAGTATTGAAGTGTTATTAAAGTGAAATAATAAGGATTTCTACATCTCATTCCCAGAAAGCAGTGTGGTGAAACATTTGGGCTGAGACTGGCATGAAGTTCATCAATATTTTAAAGTGCCTGTAGCTGACAGGGATGAGAGCTTCCACATTTGTTAAGCTCAAAGATACTGCATAGACTTAGAGTAAGCAATGACTCAGCTGTGTGCTGATGTCTGCTTTCTCCCCCTATTTTAAACACTTCTTCGTTCTACTTCCTAGTTTTCTTCTCTCTCGTCATCATCTTTCATTTCCCTGGTTTAGTCTCCACTGACAACAATGTGAGCTTAATATAAACTTGAGCCAGAGTTAAAGTTCTCCACAAAATAACCTCCTACACAGGACATTTGCTGGGTAGGTACAGAATATAGTTCACTTGAGTTGCTCAAATAAGATGCCAATTACGAGAGATTGTGTGGGGTTTCAAGCTACGAATAATGAGGTCTTTGGGCTCTATCTGGTTATAATAATGGCCTCTAGCCTTCCCCATAGCCATGCCCAGTCTTACTCCATCTCTCTTCACTGGGTCTCCTGACCTGCCTCACTTCCGTCTTTGAGTCCTTGACCCTGGCTCTGGCTTCACCCCTGCTGCTTTGGCTTTAGCTTCACAGCCTTCCCCTTTCCGTACTCTGACTTCATCACTGTGGCCTCCCCCTCTCTGGCCTGGCTTTCAATCCCATGGTCTCCCCCTCTGCCTCTTCAGGATCCTGGCCTTTGCAGGGTTAAGGATCATGGTGTGCAAAGCACTCTGCTTTGCAGCCTCCAAACCACCCCTCAGACACTCACTATTATCTGGTAGGGATAAACAAGTGACTAACCAAACAGAACCTCATTGGGCAAACGTTAAGGGTCATCAACGAGAATCTCAACTCTACTGGGCAAGCATAAGCAGTTTGCAACAAAAGCCTCACCCCTTAGGGTATACTCATCAACAGGAAGAGGCTCCTCTTCTCCTAGTGGACTCGGTTCATTCCATCCTGCAGGAAAGTTTTTCTCTCTTCCACAGCCAGGGCCAGAATGTCCCCCCTGCCCTTGAGGCAAGTCTATATACTGGCCATCCCCTCCCCTACCAGTCAGGTAATCCCAGCTGCATAACTGCAGCCCAGCAGTTTCCCATTACCCCATTCAGAGTCTCTGCAAAAGGCAAGTCCATAGCCCTGGGTCAGCTGTTTCTTGTTAAACAGTCTGTGTCTGCTTATAGTCTGGAGCTTACCTCTGGCATGGGAGCTCCTACGAAGCCGTTTGCTAGGCAGGATGTTTCCCCTAGAGCAGGGGTGTCAAACATACATCCCGCAGGCCAGATTTAGCCCATAGAATCTCTCTATCCAACCTACCAGGCTACAGGAGGACATGGGAAGTTGGGCCCTTTGGCCTGATTATGCATGGCCATCAGTGGCAAATGTGGCTCAGGACTACCAGACCCTGCACTCCTGCCACATCCTGTACCACCAGACCCTGCATCCCCACTGCTTTGCTGCCACCAGAACCAATGCTGTCCCCACCCCCCACCAGACCCTGGACTCCCACCCTCATGGACACTACATGGCCTCACTCCTGTCCCCCCACTGGACCCTACACTTCTGCCACCACTGACCCCTTCACTGCTCTCACCCCCACCACATCCCATGTGGCTGCAGTGGGACCCCACACTGCTGCCATGGTGGCCACTACAGCAGCTTTCTTGCCCAGTTTGGATCCAGCCCACAAGGAACCCTGCAGTTTGGATCCAGCTTGGGGCCCCAGGCAAGTTTGACACTCCTGCCCAAGAGGCTGGGGTCTCTGCCATCCTCCCAGGACTGCTTCCTGCTTCAGGTACTCGTCCACGGAGCTGCAAGGAGTCAGGTTTTCCGCTTTCTGGGTCTGTCTGTCTTTGGGTCACAAAAAAAGTCTTAGTTTTGTTTTTTTTAAAGGGACCTTGAAGGCTTTTTCTGTCTTTCAACGCTTTCCCTGTAATAGGGCTGAGGTACCCAGTTACAGGCTCCTTGAGCTTTGCTCCCCCTCTCTCTTCCCCATCAGTATACTTCACTATGTTGATAGGCTCCTTTTTAACTGGAAGGAAAAAGCAAGTGCTGCAAAGAAAAAACAAGTGCTCTCAAGCCCCAGCCATTTGTAGACCCAAATAAAGACATCAAGCACTGAGAATTGTGCAAATCTGTGATCCACTTTCTCCTTTCATTTTGGCTAATGAAGCTGATAGATCATTAACTCTGAATGTCCTGCTGAGATGAATGAGACAAGTCACACCTCTCAGGGCTATCATCCCAGTAAGCAATGTTTCTCACCATTCCTGCAACTTATATTAATTAGGTTTAAATTTGAGGCCCTTTTTACAACCCCAGTAGATAAAGATTTCCTTTGTTTCCTGAAAGACATGACAACAGCTTCAGAGCAGTGCTGGTATACAGATATATAGTCCATTCCTAAACAAATACAGGAGCTGCTAACATGTGGCACTGGCAGTCTGACAATCATCTGTCTCATCTTGATCCAGCCCACATTTTCTACTTTTTGCTATAGCATCTATTGCATATTATGTGAACTCTGGACATTAAATGCAAGGCGATTAATTTTCAGAATACGTGCACAATTGTATAGCATACTTATATGTACACCACTTACTAGGACTCTACACACACAATTACAGATTTAAGGTAATAGTATACATGAAGCACCAGTTTCATACATAACTGGCAGTCTGCATGTGAAGTTATTTCAGTGTGTAAAATAGAGGTGGTTGTGTGCACATTTTTCTGAAAATTTAGACCAATATGCCATCTAGTGACAATGCAAACAGTCCTGCAAGACAGGTACATCAACTCAGGAATTCTTTCACATTATTTTATGCAGAAAACTGAAAACCTTTGCTCTTACCTCCCGATTCACTTCCCTGTTCAGAAGCCAGACATGATCTCATTGAATTTATTTTACAAGAAAAAACATCCCTACATTAAATTAATTTAAAAACAAACAAAATAATGCAAATTTGCTTGGTGTGAATTTGTTCCCCTTTGCGTCTGCTTTCTCTCTCTGTATTAATGAACTTACTATTGATTTAATTATAGCCAAAGAACCAATTAAATATTTAAAATAGAAGCAAAACAATCCCTCTGTCTCTTTCTCCCTTTTTAGTCCGTAGTCTATTAAAATGACTTGGTTACTTTATAAGGGTGCTCATTTACATCAATGTGGGCATACAAGGGTAAGGATATTGATGAAGGAGAGCTACATTGAAGATACGACTTTCACCTAAATCTGAAAGTGAATGTTTACTTGAATATTGGCAAAAGCAACAGATGTTGTCTCTGCATGATGTTCTTGCCAGAAAGGGACCAAGAAGGATCCATCATTTCACCAACCTAGGGATGACATTCTCCTGGACTAGAAGCACAGTGATGCCACATGGACCACTATTACTGTAAGATAAGTATGAAGTCTTCAAGTTTTAAAAGTGACTAATTGTTTTGAGGTTTCTCTGTTTTTGGTACACATAAGATATTTTAAAAGGGCCCAATTTATAGGGGGGGCAAAATCCAATCAATGCACTTACCCTTGTAAAGAAGCCCGACTTTCAAGGGGTCTTGGTGAATAACTTACGACACCCAAAATATCCCTGACACTTTTAAAAGTTTAGGCCACAGTGCTATGTGTTTACCTGGCTCATTACTGAACTCAACACTTATTCCTACCCCTCACTGAACTTTTGCTGTGACTGCCAAAGATGGAGGCAAGGCTGATGGACCAGACAATTACCCTGAAAATCTCACAATTTCAAGTCATAAATTCCAGAATGCCAATTTGCATAATCCTGTCACTCATCCTTCTAAACTTGCAGCCTCCTAAACCTGTGGCTGTCAGTACACTTTGGAAGCCGCAAACCATTTGGAGGCTAGCTAATACAACTTACAAAAATCCAATTTCCTAACAGAAACATATTCCTGTTACTAACTCCAGGGATGAGAGTGAACCAGTTTATAAAAGGCTTTTTCTACCTTTTTGTCAGGAGGCCTTGGAAGCTTCTACAGACTCTAAGGGCACTTGTACACGTGATGGTGTGGCCATGTACACATGACAAAAAGTGACAAGAAATTGCCATTTGCCTAGCATAATGGTGTCACCATGTACAAGTGCACAATGTTCTTTCATGTCAAAATTTCTATAAGCGTGGGAACTTGGACCACTTCTGATGTATGTTAGTTTGATTGGGGCAAGTTGTCCCACTGTGGACAAAATCAGTATTGTGCACATGTCACACAGGACACCTCCTGCCACCTCCCCATGTTTCCCCAGGAATGGACTAGCTTGCCCTTGGGGCAATGTGGGAAGGTGCAGGAGGGCAGCTGGGTGTACTGGCAGCTGGAGAAGGGGGTGGGGATGGTGCATGGGGCGCTGGAAGCCCAGGTATATTCAGGGAAGCTCAGGCTTGGTGGGCTTCCAGTGCCCCATGCACCATCCCCACTGCCTTCTCTGGCTGCCAGTACACCCAGCTGCCCTCCTGCCACCTTCTTGCATTGCCCCAGGAGCAAGCCAGCCCATTCCCAGGCAGTCCCAGGTGGTGGGAAGGCAGTGGGTATGGTATCTCATGCACCATTGGATCAGGGCAACTGCTGCCTGTGAGCTGGGGCAGCACCAGCGCAGGTAGTACCTCACCCAGGCGGTGCTGCCACTGCCGAGAGAAGGACCAAGCCCCCCTCAGCTCAGGGGCTGAGTGACCCACTGACAGCTCATGCAAGCAGGCTCCACTGAGTGGGGGGGAAGCAGCGAAGAGCCTGATCCTTTTTTTTTTCTCCTCTCTCTCATGGAGCCTGCCTGCCTCTCCTACAGCTAGGGGACAAGCTTAAAAAAAGATTTTAAAACATTTAAAAAAAATATCTGCCTCTTTCAAGAGTCTCATTCTTTTTTGGCATGCAGTACTCCTCAAATGTGGGCAGTATTTTACTTAAAAATCATATTATTACCTTTTTCAAAGGTAAAGGTGTTACAAACAACCTGAGTTTCTTCCCTCATAATATGCAAGAAGATTGAGGATTTGACTGTCATTATCATTTTCTGCCCCTGTGGCTGCTAGATACCACTCAAACCTTTGTCTGAATGCCTTCCAGTTCACTGCTATATTGCTAGACAGTAGAGGGGCAGGTGGAGGTTGCAACACTTCCATGATCACCTGTCCTTAGATTACAACTGTGCAGGAACATCCCCTACCATGACCTTTGTCCTTCCTACAGCAGTGTTGCTCCATTTGCTCTCAGGTTCCAGAGTGGAACTCAAACTCTTTCAAGTTCTGTTTCATTCACCACTTCTGACACCGTGTAGTGATCACCGGTTCTATAAGCACAAGCATACATGCATGAGAAGAACTAAACTTTACTGTGAAGCAGTGGGCAATGTCTGTAAAGTCTTGCTCTCTGTCTAACAGCTCCTTAACTGAGAGATCATCTCCCCATTCCCAACTTTTTTCAGTCTCCTCTTAGAAAGCATCTCTAAATGATAACTTCTATCAGCACAAACAGAAGGAGCATACTTCAGAAAGAGACTGTGATGGAAAAAGGAGTTAATGTACCTGGACTACATTTTAGGAGGTGCAGAGAAGTTGGAAATCCCATACTGGTCACCTGTGCAACGTCTCTCAGATTGGCTCCTTGTCTCTCATTACCATGACCCTGGGTATGCTCCTTTCAGAAGAGACATGGCAAAACTCCCATTGAAATCAACGGAAATCCAGTGGGAGATTTTGGAACCATTTTCATGTAAAATGGATTTTACACAGTTTGATAACACTCGAACAGCCTAGAGGAAGGAAATAACATGCGGCCCTGGTCTTTTGTGTCCCGAGTGCCCTATTAAAGACAGTGGGAGGTAAGACAAGACACAGCAAGCCTCTCCATCATCACACTGTACTGCACTGTAGTGCACTATATCTGATTCAGGCTTCCTGTTCTTGCACATCATTCTCAGGAAGGGCTCCACAGACAAAGGCTGTTAGCAGGCAGGTAGTGGAGAACTTTAGCATTAGGCCTCCCATTCCTGGCAGGGTAAGGTGTACAGGACCTGACAGGATTTTTCAGACAGAGAGAGGAAGCGGCTGAGATGACATGCCAGTCCCAGGGGATGGGGGCAAGGATGGATGAAGGGACCAGATTCAGCTTTGAGCCATTAGATTCTTTCTTTTTTTCTGCCTTCTTGTAGCAACAGTACAACTCCACCTAACCCCCTCATTCCTCTGCTACCCTTATTTTAAAATTGTTTGGCAGTTCCTAGGCAACTCCCCACTACCCCTGACCAGCCTACATGAGCTGCTCCAAGAGGAGCGAGGAAGAATAGACAGCAACCCAGACTGAGGTGTCCCTTCATCCCAAGAGACCAAGCAGCAGCAGCAGCCCACCCTCCACCCCCACAGCAATGGGAAGGGACAACCAGCATTGACTGTATCAGTTTTGGGAGAGAAAAAAAATGTTACTTCTGTGGGAAGTTGAAGGCCACCTAGACATGGATAACCCTCCCTCCTTACATCTCCTTCCTACTGTGAGAGGGCTAAGAGAACCCAAACCTAAACCCATCCCATCACTAGCTTCTGGTAGGACCTCCTGGGCCTTCCCCGTTCCCTTCCTGGACCCCAAATAATTGAAATAAAGTGACACCTGTATTTTATTGAATAGTGCACCCATAAGCAGCAACAGCCTCTGATCATCTTATAAAGCCTGTTGTTAGAAATATTTCCCCCCACATTTGTAATACAAATTCAGTCTCTCTCTCTACATTCCAGTCCATGCAAATATCTGAGAGAACATATTAAAATCAATCTATATTTTCCCAGCACTAACTCCTTATTCTGCCATCTGCTGATGCATGAAAGGTAAAGAAAATAAAGCTTTGTGTGTAGAAGTGAGACAAAAAAAAGTTTCAAGGAGAAACAGTTTGCTGACCAGCAAAAAGTAGACAGGGTAAAGGACAGAAAACCTGAGCATCAGTTCCACTCTAAGTCTGGGTCTCTCACTGCTTTGGGAAACATCAAGAGCGCAGAGAATTGATACAAGACAACAAATGGTCTCTGCCAGGAATCCAAAGGGCAAGAAAGCCATTGTCTGGGAACCCATATATTATAAATAGCTCAAGATGACCTTTCAAACTGTTTGTAAAAGACTCAATACACTTGTGAGCTAATATTGATATTACAGCATTGACTGGTTTAATTCAAATGCTTCAAAGAGCATGAACTGCAGCTCTAGCACTGACTCCAAGGGCTGGCCTGATTTTCAGTAGTGCTGTTACTCACAGCCACAGCATCCAAGTTGTGGGTGCCCAGCACTCTCTGAAAAGCAAGTGCTTCTACAAGTTTCTTTTTTATTTATTTTGCAGTGAATTTAGCCTTGTTCTATGGTTCTGTGACAGAGGGATGCAGGGTGAATCCCTCACTTATTTATCCAAGGTCCCTGGAAGATGTTAAAACAATGGTACAATTGCGGTCAAAGGACTTTGACCCCAGACTGATTACCAGATCTGCCTGGCAGGAGGCATGATGTTAGGGATGGGGTATAAAATTCTTCCAATTACAATGATTCACATCTAATCAAAGAGCCTTGCCTGCCTCTGATCCCAATCGCACTACCATGGAGCTGTCCTTAGCTCAGTGCTACAGATCCTGAAGCCCTCTGTGTAGAAAGCCATGCAATCCCACACCTTTGCACCTATTTGAAGCTTATGGGGAGATGGAGGGAATTCAGCCCTACCCATAGCTCTACAAAGTCAGCAGTTAATCTTTCTGTTATATCATTTAAAAAAAAAAAAAAAAAAAAGGCAACTGCTTTGGACTATATTTTAGCTTTATAGGTCACTTGCAATTTGTGCATCTGTAAGTAATATAAGTTATTTTTATTTGATCTGTCTTCACTTAATAATTAGTGTTCATTATTGTTTGAGTAGCTCACATTAATAGTAACAGTCAGATTTGGTAGCCTAGGTTTTTCATTTATAGGAATTCTTGCAAGTTTCATAGCTAATTGATATACTTATTTTTTGACATAAATGACAATACATCTCACTGAAGGCATGACATGTCAGGAAGTCAAGAAAAGTCACAAATGGCAATTTTACAGCAACCAGTTAGCTCTTAAAAGTCAAAATGTAGTTAAGTTGCTTGACACAGCTGACACATTCATTCTTCCTGGAATTGCTAGCTGAAAACATTTATGGTGAAATTGATAGAGATGTGATGTCAACACAGGCATGGAAGTGTCAAATCAGGAGAATCCTTTCCTTTTCATACAGTATCAGGGAGACAACGTCTATAGTTTTATGCACTTTGGTGTTCATTGAGTTGCCAGGAGAGCTGACTTGAACAAAGAGGGGGGAAGCAGCCTTCCTGAAAACACTCTGCTGTGTGTTTTGCTGTAAGTGAAGGCTTAAAGAAAATGGGAGTGGGAGAAAGGGGATAATAAAATTCTGGAGACATAAGCTGTTAGTAAGAGCTTCAGACCACAAGAATCTGGAGAAGAAAAGAATGTTAAATAACAAAGGCCTTTAGTTACTTATCCCATCTGTTCTATCCTGCTATCTCGCTAGTGACTTTTCCATTATGGCCAACTCAAAGAGTAGTTCAAATACCATGAGATTGCCCTGACATTTTAAAAAGAAGAATGAATCAAAGGTTTGCCCACTCTGATGGGTTTTTAAACTCCCCTGCAACTCCATGTGCATAACAAATTGCAGGTTGAAAATTCAAATCTAAATACACATCAGTAGTGTAATTTGGGGTGGACAAGCAGGACATCAGCCATGGGCACCAACTTAGAAAGGATGCCAGAATTGCACCCTCCACCTCCACAGGGTCTGTGCCCTGGCAGCAGAAGTAGCCCTATGGCATTGCTTTTGCAATAGCAGCTGGGTGCATGGACACTGCACTGCTACTGTAGGAGCAACAGCCAGGGTAGATGGATCAGGCTGTGGCTGTGACTACCAAGGACTCTTTGAGTCCCCAACTTGGGTAAGGCCCTCCATCTCAGAACCTCAACCCCTCAAGCGCTCAGTGGTACCTCCCCACTCCTGCTCCACCCTCACACTCCTGCAGGCTTTGCCCAGGATACAAGCTCTGCTCATTATGTCCAATACGTATACAGACCTCTGCTGTCCAGCATGCCTGCTCCTTGACTTCCCCTCCCCCTCATCCTCTGCACAAGCCGGTTCTTGCCCAGTCCCATTCGCATCTCAACAGTGGTCTCAGCAGATGCTAGCAATCACCTACTACCCCAACCTCAGCTTACTCCTCCTGGCAGGAACTGCCCCCTGCCTCCAGCCTAGAGAAGAATGATAGGCTGATGGCTTACTTGGGAGCCTGATTTCATTTGTTCCCATTTCCTGGATCATGGTGGGTGAAGGCATACCTACTGGTCCCAAGAATGAGGAGGAAGCATACCAGCTTTATTGCACCAGTTTCACACCTCTGTGCAGCCCATACTGTACTAAGGCAACTTGGACATGCAGCACAAGAGGCATCAGCTTCAATTAGTGGCCAAAGTGGAAAACTACAAGTCACTCCAACAAATTTCCTGGATTGCTTATAGTTGTTTGTAAAGTTGTGAGCATCCTCAAAAAGTGCCAGAAATAGCAGAAATTAGTACAATTTGCATGAATGCCAGCACCAGTAAATTTCCACCAACTGTCCAGAAAGTCTCAATGGCTGTTTGCAGATGTTAAAAAAGTAAAATAAAAAAAATAAAAAAATAAAATTAACCCCCCCCCCAAACATGCTTTACCAGAAGGGCACTGTGTTACTTTGATCCAGCACTCCCAGCATCTGTCAGGCCTTTCAGCGGGGCTTTTTGGTGCTTTTGTCCAAAGACAATTTAATCAGCTATTAAATTAAAGCACCAAAAAAGCCCTATTAAAGCACCTGATCTTTACAGATGTTGGGTGAGTGGGGTCCAACTAATCCACTGCTTCTTTTGGGCATGTGCAGGGCTCAGTGCAGGAACATGTCAAGTTTACAGTACAGCACCATTTTTGCGGTGTTTTAATATCTGCAAGTAGCCCATCTGCTCACCTGATTGATCCCACGTGAAGCTATACCTCCTAAAGAGAAGCTTGACAATCTAAATTGTAACATTTTAAAATTTTTTCTGTGAGCAGTTTTTCCTGGTTTTCTAACAGTCTATGATGCGAGTGACATCAGAGTCCATGGGTTCTACAGCTTTTGGACCACAGAGGTTCCCCTTTATTAAATTTTAATGGATAAAACGAAAACAAAACAAAAATCCTGAACAGCTCCCTTTCTGTCACACACACTTAAAGATTTAGGGGCTTGCAAAGCTCAGAGTCCCCCTGGCTGTCAGTGATTTCACTTAGAATTGAGGACATGTAAAAGCTTGCAAGGATCATCCAGCAGCTTACAGAATTAAACTCTTTGTCATAGGTTGTCACTCCCTTAGGCAGACTCGGGAGCCAGTTTCTTTGGGTGTTTATAGATGTGCTCTGGGAGGCACGGGAGGATGGGCACTTTATTTAGCAAGCCACACTAATTAAAAGTGCCCAAGCATCACAAATATCAGCAGCTCTGTGCTGAAAAAAATGGCAGCAGGGCACTTTGAACCAAAGCTTGTTCAACAAGCTTTAGTTCAACACACCCTTCTGCCATTTTTCAGCACAGGGACACTGGAGGCTGCTGGAGTGCGTCAATTTCCACACTCCAGCAGACTCAGCTAATCAAGTCTTCTCCAACATGCTGGATTTACAGCATGTTGGAGCAGCCTCCCTGCATGTAAGTGCCCTTTATTACACATCCAGAAAGCTTCCTACTACAAGAAAAACTAAACTAGTCCTTTCATTCCATCAAACAGACAAGCCTTCTCACCACAGCAGCCAAACAAGTACAGGTACAAAGAAAAAACCATAAACCTCCAGCCTTCTTTCATACCTAGAGAAAGGTAACATAGTCTCCATGCTTCTATCTCAGCACCAGTCATGTCCCTCTCCTAGCTGCCCTGCCTGGGAGCTTTTAACTTCTTTTGAGCCCACCTATCACCTCTGTCAGCTGAGCCAGGGTTCTTAATCCAGTAGGCTATGATTCCCTTAGCCCTCTGCAGCTGGGTTCCAGCACCTGAGACCTGCACCTCTTTACACTCTTTAATCACAACACATTTAATATGGTTGATGAGAAGAGGCACTTGACTGACCTCATAGAAAGGTTTCAGGGATTACCTTTTCCTTGATACTTAACGGCATAGTTTGCAAACATCAGAAGTAAGTCAATGTTCACCTCGGTCCATGGAAGAAATCTGATTTATGCTAGAATTATTTTGGAAACAGCTCTTAAAAAAAAAGAACTGAAAATATTTATTGCATTATTCTTATATTACCCATAAAGCTATTCAACAGTAATTGAAAATAGAGATGGATTAGTGGCTTTGTTACTGATCATTTTGGCCAGCTCCTAGAGCTCTTAACACCTGGACTGTCATCACATTAACACCTGAAACACTTTGGGCCACCTTAAGTGCTCATTAGGTGGCTCAAAATGATGTCACTCTAGGGTAGGATTATCTCTGATCCATGTTACTCAGCTCGTGTTACACTAAGGTGCAGCCACTCTAGGCTTCTGGGTTTCCCCCTGCTCCCTGTTCCCCTGGGGTACCCTGGTTTCCCCCACCCCCAAGGCTCCCCCACCAAGCCCCTGCCACTGCAGGGCTGATACTTTTCTCCAAGTTGTGCCCAGCACAAAAAGCAGCAGTGGTGGAAGTGGCCAGGCAAGAAGGTTAATTCTTCCCTTCCTGCTCCCCTGGGACAGACAGCATGGACAACCACAAGTGGGTGGCAAGGAGCGAAGGGGCAGCCCTGGGGTCAAGGTGTGTGTGGAGGGGGGAATACTGAAGGGCAGAGGGGAACCATAGAAGTGGGGGGAACTAGGGGGCCAGGGAGTAGGGAGAAAGCCTGGAATGGGAGGATTCTTACCTTTCAGTCCTTCAGGCCCCTGCTGGCTTGAAAGTGTGACCTCTCCAAACTCAAGCTAGCACTAACATGGATCAACATTTGTGCGTCTCACAGTGTAATGTGCAAGGTGGCCCCAAGTAGTGATTTTAATCCTTGCATTCGAAGAATATCAGGCAGGAAATATATTATGGCTTTCTTATGTCAGATTTTCCCACTGTTACAAAAAATAAAAATTAACTGCATAGGTTGATTCAACATAAATAAAGAGCCAGATGCAAGGGTACTGAATGAAATTCAGCTTCCGTTTACAAGTGTAAATCTGGAGAAACTCCATTGATCTAGGTGTAACTGGCACCATTTCGTCTCATCTATTATGTAGTAGCTACACTATAGAGGAGCTTGCAATTGTTAGTCTCCGTCACTAGAGTGAGCAAATGCTTGATATTCCTTGTTGTTAAGTAGTTCAGATCCTTCATGCTTGCCCAGTCGAGATGTCAGACATAAAGCAACTGCTCGTTTGCAGATCTTAATGTGATATCCTGCACACCACCTGACAAACACAGCACTGTCCTGTGTTTAAAACTTTATCTACATAATGCTGCATAAAGTAGCAAGGTGTCCTGTCTTCATTGCTGTTCTAAGGAGTTCCAAAATTATGGCTGTGTTCTACTGTACTGTGATGTGACTGCAGCACTTGAAGGAGATGCATAGGGACCCTTATATATCTGGAAACTGTTTTACAGGGTATCTGGGTCAGATGGTGAAAATCCATCACATTAGGGTTCTCTGTAAATATTCAGTGGTGCTATTTTGTGCCTAATGTTGTGTGAGAGGTAATTAAGTGAGAGGTTATTAAGACCAATTAAATCAGGCTTCCCAGCTTTGTGGGAGCCTCCTCCACTCCAGTCCTCGACCCCTTGGACCATGGTCAAGCACTTAGGCACCGAGACACAATTCCCCACACAGATGCCATAGGTGTTCCACTCCCACTCCTCTGACACCTTGCTGCCCCCATTCCAGATGTTCAGAGCCCCCCCCCAGCCCCTCCATACCAGTACAGCACCCACTGCTGGATACTGATGATGATTCAGGCACCAATCGAGGACAATGTACAGCCCAAGACTGTATGGTTCATCCACACTCCATGTGGCTGTGATAGAGACCCAGGTATCAGGGGAAACAGAGTCCCTCAGGAAAAGGTGGGGGGAAGGGACAGCAGAGGGACCCACGGCTGCTTTAGGCCATCCCTATGATCACAGCTTTCTCTCGGGCCACTGTGGCTGAGAAGCCCAGAAGGGATTGGGGGGTACAGTGATGGAGCGGCATGGGCAGAGAGGGCAGGGGGGTCTCTGTCCTTCAGCACTGGGCAGACCAGTCACCCACTCCCATTCTTCCCCCCCATCCTGGAGTACAGCCAAGGCACTAGGCCTCCTGCCCCCTGGCCCTGGGTAGTTACCAGCCCATCTCCCATTCTGTAGAGAGGAAGCAGCAAGGCACCAGACTACCATGCGTAGACCCTGAGATGGTGCAGAGTCACGTGGAGGAACTGGATGCCTTTAAGTCGGCAGGCCCGGATGAGCTCCATCCGAGGGTACTGAAGGCACTGGCTGATGTCATTGCACAGCCACTGGCGGTAATATTTGAATGCTCGTGGCACATGGGCCAGGTCCCGGAGGACTGGAAAAGGGCAATGTGGTCCCCATTTTCAAGAAGGAGAGGAAGGAGGACCCAAGCAACTATAGGCCAGTCAGTCTCACCTCCATCCTAGGCAAAGTCTTCAAAAAAATTATCAAGGCTCACATTTGCGAGAGCCCGGCAGGACAAATTATGCTGAGGGGGAACCAGCACGGGTTCATAGCAGGTAGATCATGCCTGACTAATCTAGTCTCTTTTTACAACCAGGTTACAAAACGCCTGGACGCAGGAGTAGGGGTGGATGTTGTATACTTAGACTTCAGGAAGGCCTTCGATATGGTATCCCACACCATACTGGTAAACAAGTTAAGAGGCTGTGACTTGGCTGACTACACAGTCTAGTCGGTGGCGAATTGGCTACAGGGTCACACCCAGAGAGTCGTAGTGGATGGGTCGGTATCAACCTGGAAGGGTGTGGGCAGTGGGGTCCCACAAGGCTCGGTCCTTGGACCGATACTCTTCAATATCTTCATCAGCGACTTGGAAGAGGAAGTGAAGTGTATTCTGTCCAGGTTTGCGGATGACACAAAACTGTGGGGAGAAGTGGACATGCCGGAAGGCAGGGAACAACTACAAGCAGACCAGGACAGGTTGGACATATGGGCGGAAAACAACAGAATGCAATTCAACAAGGAGAAATGCAAAGTGTTGCACCTAGGGAGGAAAAATGTCCAGCATACCTACTGCCTAGGAAATTACCTGCTTGGTGGAACAGAAGCGGAAAGGGATCTTGGAGTCCTAGTGGACTCCAAGATGAACATGAGTCGGCAGTGTGACGAAGCCATCAGAAAAGCCAATGGCACTTTATCGTGCATCAGCAGATACATGATGAACAGATCCAAGGAGGTGATACTTCCCCTCTATCGGGCGCTGGTCAGACTGCAGTTGGAGTACTGCATGCAGTTTTGGGTGTCGCACTTCAAGAGGGATGTGGATAACCTGGACAGGGTCCAGAGAAGGGCCACTCGTATGGTTAAGGGCTTGCAGGCCAAGCCCTATGAGGAGAGACTAGGGCACCTGGACCTCTTCAGCCTCCGCAAGAGAAGGCTGAGAGGCGACCTTGTGGCTGCCTATAAGTTCATCACGGGGGCACAGAAGGGAATTGGTGAGGTTTTATTCACCAAGGCGCCCCCGGGGGTTACAAGAAATAATGGCCACAAGCTAGCAGACAGCAGATTTAGACTGGACATTAGGAAGAACTTCTTCACAGTTCGAGTGGCCAAGGTCTGGAATGGGCTTCCAAGGGAGGTGGTGCTCTCCCCTAACCTGGGGGTCTTCAAGAGGAGGTTAGATAGGCATCTAGATGGGGTCATCTAGACCCAGCACTCTTTCCTGCCTATGCAGGAGGTCGGACTCGATGATCTATTGAGGTCCCTTCCGACCCTAGCATCTATGAAGCTATGGGAACATAAATCTGATTAATTCACACTGCTATGCCCAATCTCTCAGGACCATGCTCAACTCCTAAGAGAAGCTGAGCCTCCTTCCAGGTAGTGAGAGCATTGGTGCTGAAACAAATCCCCTTCCCCCTTGCACTCACAGAAAGGAACTATAAACGTTTATTGAGCTATGCAGACAAAATGTAAAAAAACAGGTACAAGTACCAGTGCTCTGTGTCCTGCTCCAGTTGGCAGCACCGTGGGCTTGGGTGATAGAGAAGACACCAAGGTCAGAGACAGGAGATATCATGCAGCTATCTATAAGAACCACTAGAGCTGCAGTACCGCAGGAATGAGAAAAATTCCCCCTTGCCAAACAACCCCTCTCCCTCCCTCCCTCTCAGTCCAAGAAAGGCTCAGATGTGATGTCAGGAGTTCCTCATGGAAACTAGTATCTCAGCTGATCTGGTGCTGCTGCCCCGGTGACTCCCAAGCTGTCCACCTGGAGAGGCCTGTAAGAGGCACTCCAGCTCTTTCCCCCCTCCTCTCTGATCTGATCCCTGGGGAAAGTCTATGGGTACCAGGTGATGCCAAGTCTCATGGCACAGGCAGTGAGAGGTTATTAGGTACTGACCTCTCAAGGCAAGGCCAGCCACCCCCTCTTCTGCAACTGCAGTCTTATCCTGGTCCTGGACAGTACTCCCATTCTCCCCCAACTCCTGAAAGCAAAGTAACCCCTACCCCCTCCTAGAGTATTCAGAGTAAAAGAATGGTCCTGATAAACCAAGGTTAGCATACAGCAGGACTCTTTTTAGGCATCCAGGGTCTAGGGAACCTATCCTGAGGTCAGATCATAGGTCCAGCACTGTGTCAATAGCTGTAATGATTACAAACTCATCCACGGGTGTCAGCTCATCATATCAAAGTCACAGGTAGCACGCAAGTTGGATTCTCATGGTGAATGGAAACCTGGGCTTCCCCAGTATGTTGTCAAAGCAGATGTCCCCCCTCCAGATATCGAGCACCTCCCAACAGACCATGTCCTGCATCAGGAGCAGGGCATATTTGCTGGCATTCCCCCAGGTATCTTGGTAAAGTTCATCCCTCTGGGCCCAGCCAACTGTCAGTAGAGAAATGTCAGGGACAAAATATCACTCCTTCACGAACACAGTGCTGAAATGCCTCTCCTGTAAGTGAAAAACAGCGGGTAAAGGTGGTTTAAGAGCTCCACTGACATCCTCCAGAGTGGTCAGTCCCTGCCCACTCCAGGGATGGTCTGAGTCCCCATGGAACCCTGGATCCCCAGACCCCTTAAGGGAGCAGGTGCCCACCACAGTGGCTGGAGAGACATCCAGCCCCTCCATCCTCAGCAACCCATCCCAGCACCCCTTCAGGGCCTGCTGCCCACCTGCCACACAGCTGGGACCCGGGACACCATTGTGCCAGGCGGAGAGCAGCAGCTCAGCTCCCAGCTCCAAATGGGGAAAGAGTCAAGATAAAGGACTTACCATAGCTCCCTTGCCATGTCTGCATGAGTGCCCAGGTAACTGCTGGGAGGGTCCAACATGCCTGACCTTATATTTCATTTTATCTGCAAAATGTATAACCTCACACAAAGGCTCCACTGTCTAACTGCAGAGTCACTACCTGTGCACAGAAGGACAGCTCAGGGTGGACACAATGCCCTTCCAAGGCCAGGGGACCACACAGCCACAAAGTGCATGAGAGATGTCCATTGAAGGCATTGAAGAAGCAAGGAGGAGATGCTGGAGGCCCTGGTCATTGCCTCCAAGCTCTGAGAGTGCACAGCAGACTCCTGGCCCCATGAGCTGCAGAAATGGCACACAGAGAGACTCCAGATGTAGAAAGAGGACATGCTCAGGCTGTCAAATGTTGACACCTGGGTTGCCAAGGAGCAGGAATGGGGGGGGGGGGACTCGAGATGGCCACCTGCTGTTTTGAGAAGGCAACCCAGGCCTCTGAGGAGCTGGCAGAGTCACAGTGGCAGGACAGGGAATTTATGGACAGGGTCCTGGACCATTTTGTATCCACCTATGACACCCCTGACTGGTGCCAGTACTGCCTCCTGCAGAGAGTCTGTAGACCCTGTGGCTGGGTGTGGTGGGAGAGGCTACCACCCAGCCTCCACAGGATGCTGTGCCCTGCTCCAGGGATTCTTTCCAAAGGCTACAGGAAGAACACCTGGATGCCAGCTGAGGGGAATGGTCCCCAGTGCACCCTGACTGGAAGCTGACAGAGTGGGAGGGGGACTCTGGGACAGGAGGAGTTGCACAAGGGAGCCAGTGAGCAATGGTTCAGTGAGACACAAAGGCACCAGGTGGGGCCCACTCCAGCAGGCAGAGCTGGGCTAGGGAGTGGGACTCGATGCCAGGGCCATCAGTGACACCACCCTCTCCTAGAGCTGATCCACTCACCCCCATGCCTGGCGGAGACCCCAGTACACAGGCCCTGAAGCAGCTCCCGGACAGTCCTGAAGGGGCACAGGAGCACTCAGAACCAGGGGGAAGTGCAGCCTACCAGGCTAGGCTGTCACTGGGACTACATCTCAGAATAGAGCCCAGCAGCCTGAGCTCATCCACCTGCCAGATGGAGAGCTATGCAGGGGGAGCTTTTCCACTCCCTGTTGCCTACTCCTGGCCTGGCCTGGATCTGACTGCAAGGGAGCAGCACAGCCTTGGCAGGGATAGGCAGCCCCAGGCTCAGTCCTGCTGCATGATATGAGCCCTAGGCATGGCCAAGGGTCATGGGGCCAGGGGCCCTGAAGGTTCTCCTTGTCTACCTCAAGGCACATGCTAAGAGCCTTTCAGCACACCTTTAGGCAGCTAAAGGCACACTCCATCATCATGTAGATCCTGCTTAGGCAGTAGTTGAAGTGGTCCTTTCTGTAATCCAGCTGCCCCCATAGGGCTTCACCAGCCAGGGCAGGAGAGCACAAGTTGGATCCCCGATGATGAGAGGAGGGACAACAATGGGGACTCGGGGAGCATAATGCCCATTCTCCATCATCTTGGGGATTAAAGAGTTGCAGAAGACATGGGCATCATGGGTGCTGCCTCCCCATCTAGCAAAGATGTGGGTGAAGTGGCCATGGTGGTCAACAATACTCTGCAGAACAACACAGAAGTAGCCCTTGCATTCAATGAATACCTGGGTGCCCTTGGATGAGCAGAGGATGGAGATATGGGTGCCTTCCACAGCCCCCGCCCCCTCCACACACACACAGTTTGGGAAGCCCATGAGGTGGAATCCAGTGACCATCTCCTGTAGGTTAATGAGGTGGATGAAGCAGTTGGCCAGGACATTCTGGATAACCAATCACAACTCCCAGAAGGTCTTTCTGGCCATGGACTTGCCAACACCAAACTGGTTTGTGACATAGTGGAGCCTGCTGAGGGGATCAGCTTCACAACAGCAATTGCCACCCACTTCTCTGAAGTGACCAGTGCCCATATGCTGGCATTCTGGCAAATGATGTGGGGAGCCAGTTGGGTAACAATGTCCATGAAGGTGGCCCTGCACATGTAGAAGTTCTGGACCCACTGTTCATTGTCCCAGCTGTCCAGGACAATCTGCTCCTTCCAGTTGCTGCTAGTGGTGTGGGCCCATAACCGGTGCTTGATGGTTTAGAAGTGGTGCAAGAATACCCCGGCATCCATGGAGTCTTTGATGGCCTCATCCTCAATGACCATGTGAAAGTCAGTGGCCCAGCCCAGGACTCTTGGCAGGCATGGGATGCAGTGGGTAGGCATGCATGGGATGTCCAGCTGCTAACTCAAGGGCACGAAGCCACATCCCACGGTGACCAGATCATGTACAGGTGGGCACATGTCCTACACCCTCTGGCAAGAGTCACATGGGGTGACAAGCAGGACATACTGCAGCTTCTGGGTCTCCTTGCTTGAATATAGACAGCAGGATGCCCTGGCAGGGTGCAGGCAAGCTAGGACAAGGAGGCATGTGCAATTGACGAGACAAGATGCTTTTCTGGAAGCCTTGGGTTTGGTGTGGCGAAGGTCCATTGTGACATGCTAGAGGGTTTGGAGCATGCTTGCTCATGCCTGGCAGCAAGTCAGGGGTGATCAAGTTGCTTGATTGTGCTCAGCAGTCTCCATAGCCTGGGAATCCTGCAGGGCATGCTGGGAGGCATGCAAGGACACGCTCAGCCATCAGGCCTTAGCCAATGCAGGAAGCCCATATGGCTCCCCAGCCCCTCCCCTGGGTGAACATGTACATTCATAGTTTCATAGTTTGTAGGGTTGGAAGGGACCTTGACAGATCATGAAGTCCGACCCCCTGCCATGGCAGGAAAGAGTACTGGGGTCAAACGACCCCAGCAAGGTATTCATCTAGCCTCCTCTTAAAGACTTCCAGGGTAGGAGCCAGCACCACCTCTCTTGGAAATTGGTTCCAGATCCTACCCGCCCTGACAGTGAAGTAGTGCCTACTGATGTCTAGCCTGAATCTACCCTCTGCTAGCTTGTGACCATTATTTCTTGTCACTCCAGAGAGTGCTCGGGGGAACAGGGACTCCCCCAATGCCTGCTGGTCCCCCCCCCCAACTAGTTTGTAAACGGCCACTAGATCCCCCCTCAGCCTTCTCTTGTGGAGGCTGAACAGTTTCAAGTCCCTTAACCTCTCCTCATAGGGCCTGCCCTGCTGCCCCCTGATCATGCGAGTGCCTCTCCTCTGGGCCCGGCCCAAGTTGTCCACATCCCTCCTGAAGTGTGGCGCCCAGAACTGGATGCAGTACTCCAACTGCCTGACCAGTGTCGCAGAGAGGGAGAGGATCACCTCCTTGGACCTGCTTGAGATGCATCTGTGGATGCATGACAAGGTATGGTTGGCCTTCCTAACTGCATCCCCACACTGTTGGCCCATGTTCATTGTGGCATCAATAATGACTCTAAGATCCTTTTCTGCCTCTGCACTGACAAGAAGGGAGTTCCCCAGCCTGTAGGTATGCTGCTGGTTCTTCCTCCCCAGGTGCAGTACCTTGCACTTGTCAGTGTTGAAACCCATCCTGTTCTCATCTGCCCACCTCTGTAACCTGTCTAGGTCCAATTGCAGCCTATTTCTCCCTTCTGGCGTGCCCACTTCCCCCCACATCTTAGCATCGTCTGCAAATTTGAACAGGGTGCTTGTTACCCCCTCGTCCAAGTCACTGACAAAGATGTTGAACAGTGCAGGCCCAAGGACCGAGCCCTGTGGAACCCCACTACCCACATCCCTCCAGGTCAAAAATGACCCATCCACCACCACTCTCTGGGTGCGGCCCTCCAGCCAGTTAGTGACCCATTTGACTGTGTAGGTGTCGATGCCACAGTCCCCTAGTTTTTTAGTGAGAATGGGGTGAGAGACAGTGTCGAAGGCCTTCCTAAGGTGCTAGAAAGACTACATCCACTGCTACCCCTGCGTCTAAGGATTTTGTGACCTGGTCATAGAAGGCCACCAGGTTGGTCTGACAGGACCTGCCTCTAATGAACCCATGTTGGTTGTCCCTAAGCATAATCTCCCTTGCTGGCCCCTCGCAGACATGCGCCAGGATAATTCTCTCAAAAAGCTTACCCAGGATAGAGGTAAGACTGACTGGCCTATAGTTTCCCAGGTCCTCCTTCCTCCCTTTTTTGAAAATGGGAACCACATTGGCCCTTTTCCAGTCCTCTGGCACCACACCAGAGCACCATGAGTGCTCGTAAAGCAGTGCCAGGGGTCCCGCAATGACCTCTGCTAATTCCCTCAGCACTCTGGGGTGGAAATCATCAGGACCAGCCAATTTAAATATGTCTAGTCCCTCCAAAAGTTCCCTGACTAGATCCTCACTGACCCTAGGTCTGGGTGCACCTCCCCTGGGGCCTACGGAGATCTTAGTGGGGGCAGTGACCCGGTCCCTGCTCAGGAAAATGGAGGTAAAAAATTGTTAAATAGGTTAGCTTTGTTGTCTGGTGCATCGACCAGATTTCCTCGCATGTCTTGCAGCGGTCCCACATTACCCGGTACCTTCTTTTTACCCCCTAGGTATTTAAAAAAGGACTTCTTGTTGTCCTTGATCTGGGTAGCTAGTCCCAGTTCCACCTCTGCCTTGGCCTTCCTGACTTTCCCCCTGCAGCCCTGAGCAACCAAGGTATAGTTCTCCCTGGTGATGGCCCCTCCCTTCCATTGGGTATACACCTCTGTGGCAGGGCACTGTGTGCGCCTGCCACTTTAAGGGCCTGGAGCTGGCAGCCACCAGGTGCCTGACGAGGGCAGCCATTTTGGGAGTTAAGGGCTGCCTATATAAACAGGGCAGTTTGGCTGCTGGAGGCCAGGCAGCAACATGGCCTGGCCGGAGAGCTGCTGGGATCAACTGGAGGTAAGGGAGGCACTGTAGGGGTTGGTAAGGAGGCTCCGTGGTCCTGGGCATGACCTAAAACTGCACCCTGCCAGGAGTGGGTGGCCTGGTGGGGCTCTCAGTGGCGCGGGAGCCCCCAGGAAATGCCAGGCCAGTTACCACCCTGGTGAAAGGCGGGTCGGGGCGCCTTAACCCCTTGCCCCCACCACTGGGTGGGTAACCCCAGTGTTTGAGGGGCCCAGAGGGCAGACCCTGGGAAAGAGTGAGGGGCTAGAGACCCAGCCCAAACAAGAGAGTACCCTCGACTGGCCCATGCTGGGGCCAGGACCAGGAGGGTCAAAAGGGTCAGGGGCCCACTGTGAGGGACGCCCAAGAGCCGGCGGCCTGGGGTCCCAACTGGCCTGGAGGTGGGCCAGGGCTAGTAGCCAAAGGTCCCAGGGGGACCACACCCAAGAGGGGAAAATGGTTTCAGGGGGCTAGGTAGCCTGGATGAAGGCGGAGAGGCTGCCTGATCGGAGGGATCATGGAGGGGTCCTGTTTGGATGATTCTGGGGCCCAGTGTGGGGGCCGGTGAGGATATGAACATCAAGACGCCATCTGCGAGGCTTGGGCTGCGGTGTTGGGGAGGATAGGAGCCGCAGAGAGAGCCCCCTGGCATTGGGGCACTAAAATGGGCAGCCTCCCACTTAATTGACCTCAATCAGTGAATCAATTAACATCAAGGCGTGGCAGGCAAGAAGGCGGGAGGTTGCCCCAAAAAACAGGTGGGTGGGCCACAGAGATTGGCCCCGAGGAGGCCCCCTGTTACAGCCTCCCTTTTAGCCAGGAGATGTTCCTGTATGCTTTTGGTGAGCCATGGGGGCTTTTGTGCCCTCTTGCTCCCTTTGATCTGTATTGGGATTACCTCCCTTTGGGCTTGGAGGATCGTCTCCTTAAGGAATGACCACTCTTCTTGGACCCCCAACTCCTCTCCCTTCTGGGATCTCAGTGCCTCCCCAACTATTCTCCTTACCTCATTGAAGTCCGCCCTCCTGAAGTCCAGGGCTGCTGCCTTGCTGCAGGCCTTTGCCACCTTGCGCTGGATGGTGAATTCCAGCAGGCGATGATCGCTGTCGTCCAGGTGGTCGAGCACCCACAGACCCCTGACCAGGTCATCACCCATGGCCAGGACCAGGTCCAACAAGGCGTCTCCTCTGGTGGGGCTGTGCATCTCTTGGGTTAGATGGAGGTCCTGTATCTTGGGTAGGAACCTACGTGAGCGGTCAGACCTGGCTGACTGCTCTTCCCAGCAGATGTTTGGAAAGTTCAGGTCCTCCATGATGACCATGTCCTTTGACCTAACTACCTCCGTGAGCTGACTTAAGAATTCCCGGTCTAGCTCTTCCTCTTCTGTAGTAGACCCCCACTGTTAAGTCCCTTTCCCCTCAACGTCCTTGTATTCTAACCCAGAGCACTTCAGTGTGCCCCTCCTCTGACCCAGTGCTGTTCGTTGAGGATGTGTATTCCTCCTTGACGTAGAGCGCCACACCCCCACCTTTCCTCCCTGTCCTAGCCCTCCTGTACAGTCTATAGCCCTTGATATTTACCTTCTAGTCATGTGTTGGGTCCCACCACGTTTCTGTGAGCCCTACTATGTCTGGGTTGGTGTCAGCTAGTAGGAGGGAAGTTCTTCCTGCTTGTTCCCCATACTACAAGCTACCTATCTAAACTAGGCTGGGCTGTTTACAGAAAACCACATAACTTGGACTGATTCCTCCTTGGGCTTTTTGAAAGTCTGTATGTGGACATATAATCAAAATCAAAATTCTACCCAAACACATGTTTTTATTCATTGCAAATCCCCAAATAGTGTCATGTTGATGCAGGTACTTTTCTGCAAAAAACAAGTAGCACAGTTTTCAAGAAATATGAGCACAGAGTAAATAAAGACATTACTACATTAGAATTTTGCCATTCGTGTGGCCAGCAGACTGGCATTCCTGAAAAAGAAACATTTGGAAGCCAGAACTGTTATAAAATAGGGGACCCTGCACTGAGGCAATAGCAGTCTGCATGGTCACCATAACTGCCACAGCACCTTTGCAAGGAGGGGTGTGCTCACTTACCCCACCCCACACACACACACACACACACACACACACACAGCCTGGGACACCAAAATGTTAAGTTAGGCCTCTAGCTGGTCTAAGCTATATAAGGAGCATGATTTTTCAATACGGGTTCCCTTTTAATAAGAGATGCAAATAAACTTTCAAACAGTAAGCTAGTAAATGCATAAATTTAGCCAGAAAACTTCAAGCAACTTAACATGAGAAGGTTTCAGCTGAACTATATTATTCTTAAACCTCAGGGAAGTATTTAGCAAGCAGACAGATATGAAGTAATTCCATACGAAATGTTACTTATGCTATTAAGTGATTACATGGCAGAGCTTCATTAAACATTTCATATGAGCTCATATGTTATCTCCAAAGGCAGAATTCATGGCAAAGTT
The DNA here is from genome assembly GCF_030867095.1 of Alligator mississippiensis. Classification (NCBI taxonomy): domain Eukaryota; kingdom Metazoa; phylum Chordata; order Crocodylia; family Alligatoridae; genus Alligator; species Alligator mississippiensis. Next base: position 159,479,922 of record NC_081824.1, read on the forward strand.
AATGCAGAATTAGCTAATATGTACAGTTGAAGGGTAATAGTTAGTTCACACTTTCCCCACACTAAAAGCACCTCCTTTTGGTTAAAGATAAACCTGGGCTTCCAAAGTGGATCAACCTGAACTGCAATACAGTACCGAGACAGGGCTGTCTACATAAGGAGCTGGTGTGGAATAGCTATTTCGGAGGTCATTTCCATATAGATAAGTCCTAAAATGTAGCAGACATTACCCATTGGGTGTGTCTACCAGTTCAATTAGTGTATGTGAATAAACTTAAGCTGTGGAGTTTTTTGCTTCCAGGCACACCATTTGAATGTGTGCCTGGGAGCAATTAACTCTGGAGCAATCAGCTCCAGATTTTATTCATGCACAGTATATGGAGCTTGGCTGGAGCAACTCCAGCTGGCAGGGGGTTCCAGAGGGCAACCTGCCAGCGCAGGACTGATCTGACTCAGCGCCCTGTGCTGCAGAGGGGCTGGCTGTGGTGCAAGGGTGGTTCAGCATTAGGCTAGCTGGCAGGCAGCCCCAACACTGAAGCAACCTCATGCCCCAGACAGCTGGGTCAGCATCTACATGTGTGTTGCTGCACACAAAAAAACCTCTGCAGTTGGGTAGTACTTATATTTAAAAGTACTACCCAGCTGAGGAGTTTATTAGTTTCATGCGCCCTAATAGGGGTGCACATGTGGATGCTGAGATGTTTACTGCACATTTAAGTAGTCAACTGCACAATACACTTCTCATGTAGACCTGCTTGTTGTGTCCTAACTAACAATTTAGTAGTGTTATGACTCTTCCAGACCCTGCTTCCACATTCTGGGTTGCTGGAGCAGCCAAGCTGAATTTCATGCTCCTGGTACTTTATTAAATGGTTCTTATTGTCCTGTGACAATACAGGTTTTGTGCATAATCTGTAAGCACTAGCATCCATCTCTCATACAAAAGGGGTGTTGAAACCCAGATAGTCTGAAGCAGGTGCAGTGAGAAGGACCCTTTTAGCTTTGAAATAGCACTCTGACTGCTACAGTACTTTGTCTGTCACCCAACTTCCACAATATTGGCAAACCCACAATAAAAATAGCATAAGAAAAGGGTCTTTTAAAACTCTTTACCTCTGTCAGTGACTGGGGAGTTAGTCAGTTCAGCACAAAGTCAGTGTTCTTTCTTTCAGGGAAAATTCACTCTTTTCTTTTATATATCTGCCCATGGAAACGTGGCATGATTCTTACTGCTTTAGAGACCGGACAGTTTGTTTGCTATGAACTTATTGCATGTAAACCAAGTATGGATGTCCATATTTTAAAAAAACCCAATTTCCACAGATGAATTTGCAAGACAACGTTCTTAGAATTTGTTATAGAATTATTAACCATAATGAAATCTAAACTGTTTATTTCTCTCCACTATCCGGACTTCCTGCTCAGATTCAAGAGGTGCCATTTTCAAAACTAATTTTCCCCATTTTTGGCAAGGCACACATTCCCCAGTTGCTGACTCATTTTGAGGGCAATTAGACGGTTGCCATTTCATTATGTTATTAAGTCTGTCCTAACCACTGTTATGCTTGAGCCAGTGCCCACCAGGCTTTTGAATTACATGGCTCCTACCACACATTCAGTAGCCAACCCCTCTTATCCTGTTGCTTAACAATAAAATAAATTGTATAGCTGAATCTTTGCTCTTTCTGTTTGGGGACCATTTCCTGACTTGGGCTGCATTAGAGAATTTTACTAGGCACTTGAGCTGCTCTTTATTTATTTGCCTGAATTTTATAATAATCCTCTTGTGCATGGACAATTTTCCCACAGTACCAGCTTAATATTTACATCATTGCCTTGTTTTATAAACCAAATTTAACAATGTTTCCAGTAGTTCATAAATGTTATGAGATATAGGTTTGAATCCACTTCTCCATTTGTATTAGGTACAGGTCTGTAATTACATGCAGTCAAGCTTCTGTTATCTTTCCTAGCAGTTTATTTCTTTCCTAGTGTCTGCTGCAAGGAAAAATTCAAATACCACAGCCTCTTGGAGTAACTTTGGTTCAGATTCACTGATCTTTAACCAGGAGTCCAACTCGAGGTCAACATCTGTAAAGTAGTCCCTTGCTAATTTATCCTGGCAGGCCAGGATAGGTAGGAAAACAAGTTTCTTTGGGCTTTCTGTCATTTCAGGTAGGGTCATTTATTTTCTTCTCACTTTTACTTGTGCTCTTGGCTAGCTCGGTGACTGGCTTCAAACCACAAAGACCTGTATCAAATTTGAATAATACACTCTCTTTTCTGGCTTCATAAGCACAGAGCTGGATCATTTAAGCAGGCTGTGAGAAATCCCTCTCTGTGTTCATCTCCTAACCATTCATTTTGGCTATGACATTTAACTGAGCCAGATGTGCTTATCTGGGATTTTTTTTCCCTGTGTAACATATTTTTGTAGTATTTGAGCTGGGTCAAGCAGACCTCTCTCTCACTCTTCTAAGCCTCTGTTGGCTAGAAATGGGGTAGAAAAATGTAAAATATGTAGTCTTTCTCAAGTTCTTTGGCTGACCCAATTCCCCAGCTATGTAGCCAACTCTACAGTGGTCTGCAACCCTTTCAATTCCTTTCAAGATAATTGATTAGTTTCTTAAACATAGGTTCTGAATTTTGTGGATAGGTTTACAGATGTGTCTGGACATTTTGTTGAAGCTGCTTCAACAATGGTTTTTATTTCTGACTTCATCCCTCTGCTCTTTCTAGAAAACTTCCAGGTGTGTTTTATTATTATTATTCCATATGAGAAGTCTCCACCTCTTGACCTTAAAGCCTCTTGGGCAGCATTTCCACTATGTGCCCCTGCTTGGTTCAACAGGCATAACAAATTACAATATGTCTCCTTAGAAAATGTCTTCTGCCGTTGTCACTAGTGTTGCCCTTTTGGCGAAAGCAGTTATCCACTATTCAGGGACTTGCAGGGCTATTTTCATGAGGGAAGAAATCAATTATATAAATTAGATATACTTTTTTGTGAAATAATAGTTTATTTGCAAGAGGCTAGAAAAGTCTTTTTCCACAGTAAAAACAAACCACAGCAGCCAGTTTTCTTGATCAGAATCTCCCGAGTCTGCTTCCAGCAAACCCTGTGCCCAAGAAGCTCAGTTTCTCTCTCTCTGGGGCTCATACTCACAGCTGTTTCTAGAAACTCCCTGACTTTGTGCCCCTACCATGTAACAAGTTGCAAAAACAATATCAAGTCCCTGAGTTTTCAGTCCCCCTCCATCCATATAAATTAGCTCTCACCTGCCATGCATCAATTATTTATAGGGCTTTATTATAAAAAAAAAAAAAAAAAGCTGTAATTTCTCTTTTAGGAGTTTCTGAAAGAATGCTTCACAGTCTTGACTTGAACTTGGTGTGTGATGATTATCTCTGAATCAAAGATTCACGGTATAGCAGCTGGTAGCAACTTTCAGCATAACAAAAGGATAGGAGCTTTTAAGTCATCCATTTTCATTTGTTAATGTGATGTTCTTTTCTTTGCATATGGTTGGAGCCTTTCTGCAGACACCTGGGATACTGGAGATCTTGTAATTTTGTCATGAAATGTTCTGTGCAAGCCTTCTCCTATGAGGAGATTCTCACTGGATATTGATACTAGTTGAAGTCCACTCAGTCTCATGATGAGAGCTAATGCATAAAAGATGAGAATTTGTCCTTGACATTCATAAGTTATAAAATCACAGACATTTAGGAGGGAAAAAAGAATTTGACTATTCTAGTCTATCGTCATTCCTTTCCTGCTGGTATCATGAAGTTCAAGGTGGTGATATTCTAATTTTAGTACATGTTAAATCAGGAGAAATCTTTTCATAAATATATAGGAGGGGGAGAGGGGTTCTCTTTGTAGAGTCGCATCACTGACTCTCATCTTCCTGCAGACACCTGGCATTGTGCAAGCCCTTTAGTGCTGCTTCTTTCAGTTTGGGATTGCTGAGAATCAGGATAACAGAATGCCCAGAGGGATATCCACCTAGTATCATAATACAGAGCCATATAAGGTAGGGGCTGCTGGTAGCGAACTTATTTGTCAATGTAAAAAACTGTGCCAACATATAGAAAATGTACAGGAAAATGAAAGAGAGGAGAGCTTTAATTGCTCTGATATGAGCCTCTGCACTGATGTCCCTAGAAGTGCTCATGTTTTCTCCCATTCTTTTTGTATGTCTCAACAGAGAAGTGACTAGCAACAGAGATGGAACAAAAAATAAAACAAAAGGAGAGTACTGTCCAAGCACGGTCAAAATTAAGGAACTAAGAGATGTGTTAGTCTTATATAGACATACCACTGTGATGTTTCTGGACAAATTATTAATTGAATTGTTTAAGTAATTTATATGTATTACATTGACTGAAGGGAGAGAGGTGGCCAAAGAGACCAGCAAGGAGCCCAGAATAAGCCATGGAAGTAGCCCTGAAAATCTCAGCTTCAGCCAGAGGAAAAGGGGTTGGTTGAAGCTGGTGATCTTCACACAGTAGAAGACAGCGAGCCAAGTGGCAAACCAGAGACTGAGAGTGCTCAGATACATCCAGGTAAAATTGATAGCTCTCCACATATTGCATTGTTCAATCCTCTTCTTAGGAATTGCAAAGAAAATATTATTAATCAATATTGCATACAGTAAAAAAAATCTGGAGGTCCCCAGGCTAATCAGGACTAAGGCACACGAATCTAGTTTTTGACTTTTAATCCATGCAATGCAATTAAAACCTACTATCAATCCATTTGCTATAATACCCACAACAAACTCAATTGCTAAACCTATCAAAGTAACAACATTTAAAGGAGTCATGTTTATGTCTATGGTCTCAGATTCCTACCCAGCTTGTGAAGCTCCAAGAGAAATTGCCCAAGAAGAAGATGTCTCTCTGAACTGCCAGACTTCTGGTATCTGCTTGGCTTATACCCTGTCCCTCTGCCTTTGTATTGTAGCTGACAGTGAGCGTGGTGATATTTTCAGCTGTTGAATCTGAAGACCCAAGCGCATTTGCAGGATTGCAAATCTCAGAAAGATTCTATTACAGTTATGATGATCTTGTCTATTTCCATACATTTTATTTCCATATTTTGTTCCATGCTGCTGTGTAGTTAGAGTATTACAGAGATTTTCCATTGGATACTGTCTTTCCTTATTTTTTAAATGTATTTTAGTTATTTTTTCTTTATTTCCACACTGGATGACTACTGCTCATTGCACCAAGGGGGCCTTGCATATCATTTATAGGCTGTAGCTCTTGTACAGTATGACAGCAAGATTGTTGAGGCCGTTGGCCAGGAAAATAATGTTTTTTTCCCCTCTGACATTTGTATTAGTTTGCTTTTTGTTTCAGGCTCCCTAACAAGACCTTAAGTATAACATTTACAGGTTTAAATTGTAGAGAAAATTTACTTTATTAGCGTAGGCAGAGACAACAGTGATAACTGTAGTAAACGTTAAGAATAATAGCTTCTGGTTGTTTTTCACTATAAACTGCTGTTTCCTCTTTGCCTAGAGCTTTGGAAAAGTTGGGCCAAAAATTCCATGCCACTTGTTTTCCTCATGGTTAAAATAAAGTTTTGATATGAATGGTTCAGCCATTTCTGAAAGGGAGGCTAGTGAAAAATAGATAGTTTTGCCAATGTAATAAACATCTTCCAACCATTTCACCGAGGAAGTCAAATGCCACCATCATGGCAGGGAAGGAGGAGACAGCTGTACTTGAGGTACAAGTTCTGTAGGGCTTGGATAATTAGGTCCTGGCAGTTGGCAGAGAAAAATTTTGATCTTGGACATGTTGGCAAGATTTATATAGAAAATAGCAAGAATAGGAAATAGCAAGAACATAATTTTGGCTTGGTTAAATATTATTTGACAGCTGAATATCCCCATAGATATGTCAGAAAGATAGGCCAAGATGAGACATCACAGGAGATGGGAAGTAGCTATTATTCTTCTATCGGCAAGAGAGGATAAACTGCTTCATTGGAACAAGCAGTACCAGGTTACAAGAAGAAAAAGCTCTAACACCGATGCAGGATCTCTCAATGTTTTGTTTGTCCCTCGTGTTTTTGAGACACGAAACACAAGCACTTTGGTGTCTCATGATTGCACTATTGGATTCCATTTTCTGTTCTGCCTGTTGTCCAAGTACATTTTGGGGCTCAACTAAGAAATGCCTAACTGAGGAAGAGGTGTAGAAGCCACCAACATGTTGTTGGATCTGAGACCTTTCTCATCTTGATCAGCATCAGCTTCCTTCCTATCTGCACATTTTAAGAAAAAATGACACTTCCTTCCATTGTCCTCACCTGATGAGATCTAGTTTTGAAGAATTTGTCTGGCTAGAGAAGACACATTTATTTTGGTTGCTATTCACCCATGATATGTTCTACATGACCTCCATCTCATGCTAAGGAGTTTTGCTGTGAAACGTGGCATACCATTCTGCACACCACCCTAAAATAAATCTAATAGCCCTTACCTTAGACTTCTGCTAGGCATGTGCCATGATGTTTACTGTCTGTGGTGTCCCTGGTGGCATACTGTGCTTTGCTTTGACGTTCCCTAGTAAAGTCTGGGTACAGGGTTGGTGTATACCCACCTTGGACATACAGAATATACCTGCTAAGAAAAATCAAAGAATGATTCTTCATTGGGTCGTGAATGAGGTCAGAGCTGGAAGATTATTTTAATATATTCTTGCATTTCACACCTAATGCTATATCTCAGGTTTCTTTTCAAGCACTAACTTCATAATAACACTACACAAAATTCAAACCCTTTCTTCTTTATTCCAATGTGTGGCGCACAGAACACTTTCCTTACAATATCCAGCTTTGTCTTTCTTTATGATGGCAATCAAAATAATGTCCTAATGACAACATTAATAATAACAGAGGTTAAAAATGAAAATGTTTTTTACTCATTTATGAAGCTATGACTACTTAAGCAGTTTTTTCCCTGAATTATAAGACAAAAACATAGGCAAAAGACAGAAGAAAATGAAAAGGAGGAAAGTTTTTGGGTTCTGATATGATGTGGATGAGTAGTTGTAAAATTATGTTAGGTATAAACTGGCACTCCGTTAGCTGGACAGAGTCTAGTTTGTTCTCAGGTAGTCAGGTCAGCCTGAAAATGGAGGCAAAGCCAGTTTGTGGAGAAAAGTTCCTTTCTGTCTTGTCACTGCAAGATCAGTCAGGCCAAAATTAGTGCTGTAGAAGAGAAGATGGGACTGCCATTGGGGTGGCTTAAGTACATTGAAAAAATTTGAGAGATACTTCAGTCTGGGCTTTCATTTCAGATGTGCCTTGCAGTGAAGAAATAAGAAACGCAAGAGAGATACAAACAAACAATTCAACAAAAAGCTCTGTGGGTTCCTCTTCATTCATGGTCATCACCCAACATAGCAATCATGAAACAGTCCAGAATCTTTTTGGCAAAACTCAGAACTCTCCGACTTATTTGAAAAAGTTTTGTTCTTTAACAGCTGGCATGCTCAATCTGAGCATCAGTCAACAGAAACCTTCACTCCCAAACTTATTTCAAACAAGGTCTCCTCGTACAGAAGCCACTCCTAGCCTGTCAGGATGACCCCAGCCAAAGGGAATTCAAGATTTCCCATAATTCCAAGAAGGTGATCTTTTGGCCATTACAGTTTCTCTCCTAAAAGGAGACTCTGTCTGCATGTAGAGTCCACTGTCCTAACAGAAACCCAGCTGCAGTCAAAAGGATGCAAATCACAGCGGGATCCCATTACCAACACCCCATCTCACATATACATTTCTACTTCACTCCAGCTGGATTTCTGTTTACAGTAAGTGATAGCAAACAAATTACTGCTCATTAAGTATGTGCATGGCAGAAGTCCCAGGGTCTATCCTGTGGCTACATGAACCTCAACAGCTGCAAGAATTATGTCTATACAGCCTGGATGATGAACAGGGCCTCTTCGTTGAGCAAAATAGCTTGATAGAACAAGAATATATATTTAAAAGCTTGACTGATATCTCAAAGCAGCATAGCACCAGTGGGAAATTTGGTTGGAGTGGCAGAGGGATGCTAGTTCCAGGGTAGGACAGGATGATGAGCAACTGTGCCCCTTCTTGTACCTCAAAGTATATGCCCAGGTACCTCTTGTACCTGGGGAAAGACTTCTTTGCCTCCTTTTGGCCTAAGAGCTGAGGAAGGTGATTGGTTCTCAACTTGCCTTTTCAAATGCTCATCGGAATGGGTTCCAAATGTTGAGTCCAAATTGCAGCTTCTAAATGTTGAGTGCAGTCCCTTGTATTCATATTTGCACAAAAAGGGGAACCTTTCCCCCAAAGATTCCTAAAAGACATCCACTTCAGTCTGTAGCACACTGACCCACATGCCTTGTCCAAAAAACACCTCCTGAAAACAAAATCCAATTCGCCCTACATTGTGCCATAGGCAAAAAGTAGGGGAAAGAAGGGTACCTCCAACATCTTGTCACTGAAATGGCAGAGAAACTCTTAGGTTAATATGTGCTCAGAAAGTCTTTCTAGGCAACCTGGAGCCATCTTGCCACTATTGCTTCAGAAAAAAATTCTGCTTAGGGCACTATAACCATGCCTGAGAAAAGCCATGGATGACTCCTTATGGCTGAAGCAGCTCAGGCCAAGTCTGACTACCAACAGCCCCTGCAAAAGGAAAAGCAACCAGTACTGAACAGAGACTAACTGCACGCTGTGGATAACAGCACCAGCTGGAGCAGAGCCAAGGGTCACTTCAAAAGCCACCTCCAAGCCATAGTGTGTCCCACTCAAGCCTTCCTGAACATAGGCAACTGGTAGGGGGCACACAGGGGTGCCCCCGTGACAGGGCCGGTGCCCCCCGATGGCTGACACTTATGCTATCAGTAGGGCTGGTGCCCCCGCTGACAGGGCCGCCACCGTCAGTGGCTTCTGCAGGTTCCCCACCCCAGATTCAGGAGGCACCAGTCACTCATGTTCCTGATGGCACAGAGTCACAGCACATATGGTGAGCCAGGTCTCCTTCTTGGAGAATGACTGCAGACTGGTGGCCTTCCCACCCAGCATGCAATGGTATCTCAGCTGTCAGAAAAGCCTGAATTCTCCCCAGTGTAAAGAGTAGAGGAGAAAGCAGAAAAATGGAGTGGAGATGACCATGCTCAGAAACAGAGAAACCAAAAGCAGGATGGGATTTGTAATCCCTCGGGGACCTCTTCCCCACTAGTGAAGGATCAGCTTCTCAGGGCTTGATTTTCTCAATGCATGGAGAAGCTAATGAGCTCTACACTGAGGAAGAATGATGGAAAGGAAGAGAGGTCACTCCCAAGGTGTATGGCTAAAAGAAAATCCTTAGTTCCTCCTTTAGGGCCATGGGGATTCAAAACAGAGAGACAGAGATGGGGGAAGGTGACAGTCAAAAAGTGTTTAGGTCAGAGCCACCTTCCATAATATTTGGGCACCCAAGCCAGGAGCCCTAGGCAGTAGATGTGGGCTTTCCCAGCATCCCTTTCCAAGAAAGGGCTCAGCAAGGCTGATAGGCATGAAGCTGGACATAGTTGCAGAGGTGACTATGCAGATCTGGGACCAGGACAGAAGATCTGAAAGAAATTGGCTGCATTACTTGAATACGGCACTAACAGGTGGGGGTGCCCACCTAATGGCATTTATTTATCTTCACTAGCTGTTGGGGTGAGGATACAGTATAGACAAAGGAACTTGAAAGAGTCTCGCAACCTGCCCCTGAATTGGGAAAAGAGGGGAATGAATGCGTTTTTTAAACAAAAGCAGAGTCATTTTCAAGTTATTTCTGCTCAGAAACCATAAGATATTCATATATCTATATATAGATATATCTATATATAGATATATAGATATATATTCATATATATATATGAATATCTCCCATATAATCTCTTTCAAGTTCCTGTGTCTATACTGTATCCTTCTACCAACAGATATATAGATATATCTATATCTATATAGATATATAGATATATATAAATATATATATAATTTTGATTCCAAAATACCTGTTTTCTAAGCCTTTCAAATACAATAAGACTCAGCAGCTAGCATTTCTCCTGAAACAAAACAGTGAAAATACCTGTGGGAATGGTGATTTCAGTGAAAAAAGACCTAGAAAGTCCAATTGTTTTCTCCACTTATAAGCCTGTTTTGAATTTCCACTTCATTTTCTGTCCCAAAAGTTGACAGGCATGTAAATATCTCTGAACACTGTGTAAGCAGTAGATCCTGTGAATGTCAGTATCATCCAGATTTGAATATTACAACTCTTGACATGGACTTACATAAGCAACATGTAGTCAATGTGTTTATTGCAACAAGAGCTCTTGCAGTCAAACAATGAAAACAATACTTATTAGTAGATTGCAGAGCATCTTCGACTCTTCTCCCTTTTCAGGGAAAGAATACTGTGTTTGGGTCATGGTGTGTGTACATGTGGTTTATTAATTTGTTTCAGATTTTTTTTTCAAGATACTAATTAGTCCCTATAACCTTGAAGGTAGGTGAGTAAATATTATCATCCTCTTGCCTCCACTCCATTCCTTATACATGGGAACAGAGACAGAGACAAAGGAAAATGGTGGTCCTAGGCCACACAATGAGTCAGTGGCAAAGCCCACCAAAGAACTCCAGCTCCTGTGCTCATTCCTTCACACCACTTGGCCAGCGGGGCTGAGCACCCACAGCTCCTGCTGACTTCAGCTGCAGTTACATTTTTTAACTTAGGATCATTTGTTCAGATGACAGACTAGCAATTGCTCACATGTTCAGGAAATAGGGTAGTGCTTTGGGTCATATGGTATTTTCCATGGCTGTCAACATATGCTTCTAGACTTCTGAGTGTCAACCCTTATGTAACTCAGGCTGTAGAGAGCTGGGGTCCTTACAGGTGTTTAGGGTCTTGGCCATGATGTGTCCAGAAAATGTCCTCTCAACGTAGGCCTTGGTATGACCAGGGATTTCCATCATCTCCTGGACCTGCTCCAGCCTATTGGTATTTCTCTCCCATTCTGCATCAGGGAATCAAGCTCACATTACTTGGGGGTTTCCCCTGTTCTTTCATAACCCCTTCCCTCACAAAAGGGAATCCTTTTGTCTCTTTAAGATGGGCATAGTCCTTCACAACTACCATCAAGGAATAAAGTTCTGGTATAAATATTTAAATCTTAGTTCACCTGGAAGTAGGAAAAGTCTCTTGCTAAATAAACAGGAAAGAGAAAGATTGTTGTCTTTCTGGGGTATTACCGTAAGTGGCTTTGTGAAGTGTCATTGTTCTGCCTGTATGTGACATGCTACAAGTCTCTCAGTACTACCTTCTTCATCTTGGTATTGGTTAGAATCAGGGTACCAGGGTGGCCAAAGGGTTAAAGTAGCTATTATCATTACACAAGTAGCCATTATCATCACACAAGTAGACAGCGTCAAGTTTTCTTAACAAAAAAAATAGTCCTAGTGACAACAATAGATACCCAGAGTAAAACAAACAAACAAACAAATAAACCAGATCAGCATGTGAACTGCATTGACTCAAGCCTCAGTCTTGGAACACCTAAAGCCCATTTCATGTCTCCACAAAGAAGTGAATATTAACTATATGGAATATAATGTAGGAAAAATAATTTGTAAGCATGGGTAAAGTAGTATGGACAAGAGGGGAGTCATCTTCGGACCTGCAATTGTCTCTCCAGAATTTTGTGTTATTTTTCAGTTGCCCAACTCATCTCTATAGAAAAAGGAAGCTAAAGGGAGAAAAATGGGGGATCAACCTATGTGTAGCTATGATGGAAGCTATGGGATTCTCTGGTAAGAGAGGTGACAAATCAGAGGACAAGTCAATTCAGATACAACCAAAGAACATATAATACTTTTCATATAATCAGGGACCCTGGCTTTCCGTGTCCCATGGAAAAATGGAAAAAACCATGGATTTTCTCTTTTAACAGAGACAAAAGTAGATTTTTCATTTTAACACAGATACCCGCAAATTTTCCACTTTTGCAAAGAGCTCTGTGCAGGCTGGCAGAGTTGCAGCCTGCAAGAGCTTCTTGCAAAAAGGGCGGCAAACCCTAAGTCCTGCCCCAAGCGAGAGAGAGAGGAGGAGGGGGGAGGGCCTGAGACTTAGTCAGCCAGGACTTGGCACAGGCTCACTTTTCCTTCTGGAGCCTTTTAGGTAAGTGGGGCTTGCAGGGGGCTGGGGGCCAACTGCGGGGCTGTGGGTCAGGGATAGGAGTTATCGGCAGGGCCAGGGGGCCCTGTGGGGTGGATGTGAGTGCAGGTGGTTGCTAGGGCTGGGGGGTAGGGGGGTTGGAAGCTGTGGGAAAAGCTTGCGGGGCAGGTGCAGGGTAGGTTGGGGGTGTGTGAGTAGGACCTGAGGGAGTGGGGAGGTGTCCATGGGATACCCCACAAAGAGGGCTGGCCCAACCCAATGGCATGTAGACTGGAAGCCACACATCATTAGGCCAGGTGGGAAACCACTTATGGAGGCACAGAGTTGCACACCACTGGGTCAGACGTCCTCTGTGTCTCCATGGGCAGCTTCCCACTAGAGTGCCACAAGCCCCACATGCTGACATAGAACCTGCCCGACCCAATGGTGCATGGCTCCCACTTGCAGTGCTCCAAGCCCCATGTGCTGCCATGGACCCAATGCGGTTTCGTTTGAAAGCAGGCACCAGTGGGCCAAGCCGGCTCCATGCCAGCATGTGCAGGCCCTGGGACTCAACCAGAGGCGTATGCTGTTGGGGCTATGCCTGCCACGGCCATAAGCACCCACTGCATGCTGCTGCTGAGCTGCTGACCAAACCCTACACCGCCCCACAAACCCCACACACATACCCACGCTCCCCCACATCCATTCACAACCCTCCCCACAAACTCCACATCCTCCCACACCCCCCACACTCCTTCAGAATCCCCCCACAAACCCACACCCGCGCACACCTTCAAAAATAATTTGTACCAAATTAAGAGATGATAATGACAGGGAACCAGTTTCTTCTCCATCCTAGCTGTGAAGCTCCAACCAGAAAACATTTCACTGAAATGCTGAGCTGTGTGGATCTAACACGTGCAGTCCTCCTCTTACTTCACAGCCAAAAATGAAAGTGGATGGAAGACCCAGGTGCACATGTAATGATGCAAACCTTAGGACAGAAACCTTAGAAACAGAGGACAGTGCTGCCAGCATAAACGCCTTCCTCGGGGGGTGAGAGGCCCATGCCTGGCAAACAATGGGGACATGAGCTTCTCAACAAAGTTTTGAACTGTGTCCCACCTCTCTGTATGCTATGGGAGGAACCCACAGCCAGGGGAGTGCAGGCAGGTTGGGGCCAGGAGTAGGGGCAGGGCTAGGATGGCCCTCCCCACAGTACAGGACTTTCCATGTGGCCAGGGCTAGTGAGGCTGGTGGCTTAGCGCAGGCCTCTCCATCAGTGACAGAAACCAGCTGCACCCAGTGTTTTTGGTCCATAGTGCCTGTCGGGTTAATGCCCAGCCAGGGGCCCCCTCCAGGGAGGAGCTGAAATGGCTGGCTACTCCTTGTGGTGGGGTCTCAGGCTATGGAGCTGTTGAGGCAGCCAATGGCCTGTTTCCTCCTCTCCCTCCACTCCCTGAATATGCTACCTACTGCAGCGCTGTGATGTCCAGATCCTATGGCTGGGCAGAGGCATTGCAGAGCTTCCCCTGACACTGCAGACTCCTGGAAAGTGGGATCCTTGTGCTCCCTGGTGCCTCCTTTGCCCCACCTGAGCTATGCGCCTGCATTTGATTAGTCCTATGGGTACACTGTTGCTTCCAACTAACAGCTTTTAATTGGTCCCTTTGACTTTCCTCATTTCTCAAGACTGTAAGGAACCAGTGGGAACAGGTTCTTAAGTGGCCCTGGGAAAATATTTATTAAGCCCATTTGGATGGCCTTGTGAATTGACAGATTTAGAGAGAAAAGTTCTCCCTAGTACCTGCAGACAAGGCATTCTCTTTAGCACCTTTCAAGTTGCTTTCTTCATTTTATAGCTACATCAACAAGGTTGTTTGTATCGATCTACCCTCCCTGTCATCCAGATTATGAAAAGCACAGCACAGGCCTGTAATTCCAAAACACACTCCACAAAGAGACAATGTGCTCATTTTTTTGGACATTTACATTTCAAAGCACTAATGTAAATCTTTGATTCTTTACTAAGACCCCATCTAATATTTGTCCCTGAGGCCTAGGCCTTTCTCTGGCTTAATTTAAATTGCATGATTTGCCATTTGCTTAACTGGCAGGCTGCTTGATTTAACAGGCTGCTGACAAAGCCCTTTGTAATCCTTACAAGATCCACACCCTGGATCCTTGGAGCTTCAAGATGGCTTCAGGCCTACTGTTTAGCAGCACTCCTACAAACTCAGTAATGCCAACTATCACCAACTTATCACGAGAGCCATGATTTCTAAAGTAAAATTAAGTCTGACTCATGATCTCATGATAGAACTCTCAAATCTCCAGCTTTTTCTTCTGGTGCACCTTACACCCAACCGGGCCAGAACCAGTCACAAAGTCCCTGGGAGCCTGAGTGGGAGCAGAGTTTAGGTAGGGCCCAGCCATGTGGGGCTGCAGGGAGCCTTGCCAGGTCAGCACTAAGCCCGGGGCTGCAATGGGCAGGGGAGCTACTCAGGGAACATGCGCAAGAAGCCCGGGGGCGGTGAAGGGGGGGCAGAGCATTAGAAGAGAGCATCTCATGATTTACATACCAAATCTCCAGATTTTTAAGTTTGTCTCTTGATTTTTGACACGGTGGGATTGGCAATACAGCAAACTTCTCCAGTCTCTTGAATTTGCCAGAGTGGCAACACTTGATCCCTTTCCCTGGACAGGGCAATTCCAGTTTAGGAGTCTACAGCAACAGCTGGAACAGGAAGTGATGTCATAGGAAGTGATGGCCTTGCCTCCACAGATTTACAGTGGCTGGTAAGTTGCCCCATACTGTGCATCTTGCTGCATGCATGCTGCATCTGTCCATTTAGCAGGCAGGATCAGGTGTTTACATCAGATTTGTAAGGTTGTCATCTTTACAAGAATAGCTTAAAGGAACAGTAACAGCACTATGAAAACATAGGCTCAAGCTCCCTTGATTCAAGGGATGTCTTCACAATTCATCTGTCTCATTCTACATAGTGCATCATTTGGATATTTTCCCCCTGATGTTAGTAACAATTTATTAATAATATTTAAAATGCTGGCCACTGACTAAAAACAAAAAAGGAAGCATTTGTGTGCAAGTCTCCAGGCAACACTCCTCTGTCCAATTCACTGTGGCTGTGATTTCAGATCCAGGAGCTGAGGCAAAAGGGATACAAGTTGCTGAGTGCCCCACACATACCTGGTGAGGTTAGAGCTATTAAAGATCCGTCAGAACAGTGTAACTTCAGAACACAAAAGCACAGTGGCTATAATGATTTTCAGGAACCAACTGAATCAAGATTTTTTTTTGCAATACATACATACATACATATATATATGGGTGTATGTATATTGCAAAAATATATATGTATGTGTGTGTTTATATATACCTATGCCCCTACAAACTTGTCTCATGACTGCTATGGCTTACTTGACAGTTCAAAACACATTTTCCCACCCTCCTCCATCCCTATTTCCGTAACACTATCCCTATTTCCGTTACAAAGATCGTACTGTTCACCTGCACTCAGGTATGCCCACACGTCCATTACCTTCACCTTTAGCCATCACAACCACACAAAGGACTCCCTCCACATCTCCTTCCCATCCCCTCCTCCCCTGTCCCGCTTCTAACTCCCCCCCCGATTCCCCAGTCTTTTCACTCATGGCTATAATCATCATTGTTACCTATGAGTAGGCATATTTAATTGGGCTAAAAAGACAAAATCACTGCCTCTGACAAATCAGTCAAAAATTCCTAGTTAACTTGCATCTTAAAAAAATACATGTTCATGAACCAAATGGCTTATTATTGTTAGGATATCAATTGTTGTTTATTGAGTTTTTAATGTTACCAAAAACCTGGTGCAGCATTTCTAAAAAGCTGCTTCATAAAGATTTTATTTTGGTTTCTCCATCAGCAAGATTGGTATGATAATGACTCCTTCACTGGAGACGGGCTTTCATAAACTGACTTAATCTTTGTAGAGGGCTTTGAGAATCAAGGAAGAATCCACCATTGATAGGAAGACTTCTTATTGTTTCATTTTATGAACATTGCGGCTAGGGACAGAAATTACACACAGACCTGTTCAAATCTGTAACACAACAGGACTAAGTACAGACAGTCAAAAAGCCCAAGGGTGAATTGATTCAATCTTTATTGGTTAGTCTAAATTGCAGAGATTAAACTGAGAAACAACTGGACACAGTTTTACCTTTGATTAAGGAAATACAGACACATGTCTGCAGTGGTTCCGGCCAGAACCAGGGGGTGCTAGAGCATTGCTGTCTGGCACAAAGCCAGCATGGGCTCTGTGTTCACTTCCTCTTCCTGCTGCCCCCAAAGTCTCTGGGATTTGCAGTCCAGAATCACAGAAGCCGGACTCTGCAGGGTTGCTCATCATTTCCTCTTCCTGCTTCCAGGTGCCTTTGGGACTTGTAGCCCATAGTCTCAGCCAGCAGTAACTTTCAGTAAGTTTAGCATGGTAGGGCAGCTCTGTAATCAGGGGAAATGGGGTTTAACTCCCCTCCCTGGCCCTAGACCCCAGCTGGGGTTTGCTCAAGGGGTGTGAGGAGGCAGAGACTGCCCTTCTCTGCTGGAGCAGACAGACCAGCCCAGCCCAGGGATGAGACGAATGCTGGGATGCTGGGGGACTCTGATTTAACTTAAACTAAGAAGGGGTTTGGGACAGAAGTTTCATAAACCGGTTTGACCGAAATCAGTTTAGTCTGATACTACATTCAATCAGGTTTATCTTAAACCAGTTTCAGCCATTTTGACACTGTGCACTGAATTTCTGTTCTGTTACAGGTTTAAGACAGTTTCAGATCACTTAAACCAGTTTACGTGTAACTTCTGTTCCTAGCCCAGAAGTTCAGTGCACATAAACTGCTTTCAAAATGGCTGAAGCTGATTTAATATAAAACTGGATGGATGTAGTATCAGACTTAATTGATTTCGGTTTATTGAGCTTCTGTTCCAGATCTCCTCCAGATTCTAGCTGTCTGCTCCAGCTGAGCAGGAAGGTGTGCTCTAGTGCCCCCCAGCTTCTGGCCTGGGCCACTGCAGGCATTTGGCTACATTTCTGGGATCTAAAATTAGGGCGCCTATAGACATACAGTGAGACTACTCTGACGCAATGTAATTACAGTTGATTATTCGAGTCTTCTGGAGCATGACTCCAGAGTCATCTGTATCAGCATCCCTGTGCTGAAAAATGGCAGTGGGGTGCTTTAACTAAAACTCATTCACCGAGCTTTAGTTAAAGTGCGCCCGCTGCCATTTTTCAGCACAGGGATGCTGATACACGTGACATTTTGGGCGCTTTAATTAGAGCAGCTCTCAGAGCTGCAACTTTACATTAAAATTCATAATGAACTAAATTATAAATGCTGCTTTTTAAAAATCCAATTCCATAAAGGGCCTCATGTTGGACATTTAAAACTGCTACAGGGAAATATCAAAATATGACACAATAAAGCCATTATCTTACAAGTCAATTAAGCAGAAGTATACTGTATTTCCTGGTGCGTAAGTCAAAGTTTGAAGCCCACTTTTTAACTTCTAAAATTAAACCTTGACTTATACACCACTGTACCCTGTGAATGGCGCCAGGTTCGGCATTTGGCTTGCACGGGCCAGGCAGCGCTGCTTGCAGGAGATGGGGTTGCGCCAGCTGAGTGCTGAGCTTAGCACCATTCACAGGGGATGGAGATGGAGCTGGGCTTGGCACTCAGCTGGCGTGGCTGCATTCCCTATGAGTGGCGCTGCCTGTACAACACCAGTGCCACTTGCAAGGGATGGAGCTGCACCAGCTGAGCACTGAGCCCAGCGCTGCTCACAGGTATTGAGGCTGCACTGGCCAAGGGCTGAGCCCAGCCACATTCCCTGCAAGTGGCACCAGGTTCAGCACTGAGCTGCACAGCTCACAGGAGATAGGGCCAGGCTCAGTGCTCAGTTGGCAGGGTCCCAACCTCCGTGAGCCCAGCGCCGCTCAGAGGTGATGGGGCTGTGCCAGCTGAGAGCCAAGCCTAGCCCCATCCCCATCCCCAACCCCTGTGAGTGGCACTCCCCCAGCTGAGTGCTGAGCCCAGTGCCACTCACAGGGAATGGGGACAGGAATGGGTATAGGCTCGGGAATCGGTTGGGGATGTATGGCTCACGGGGGACAGGAACAGAGCTGAGCTTGGTGCTTGCCTAGCGCAGCCCCATCCCCTGTGAGCAGTGCTGGGCTCACAGGGGATGGGGCCACACCAGCTGAGCCCTAAGCCTGGCCCTGTCTACTGTGAGCAGTGCTGCCAAGCACTGAGCCCAGTGCCATTCACAGGGGACAGGACTGGGCTCAGTGTTCAGCTGGCATAGTCCAGGCAGTGCCAGCCAAGCCTGGCTCTAACTTACACACCATGCCTATGAAAATCCTAACTTCTCGCATCAGAAAACCGGGGGTCAACCTATACACTGTGTCGACTTATACACTGTGAAATATAGTAACTTGATTAGAAGAGTAATCCACTGGGTGCCTATAGATGTACTTGTTCATGTTCTAGTTAGAACATCCCAGTGGCACCTCATTGTCATGTGCATTAAGTGCACACACATTTCAAAAGGGCTAGAGTCTAAACCTTATCAAATGAGCTGTAAAGTGTCCTATGACCATTTTGAAATACACAGGGACTTAATACACATGTTGGTGAGTTATTTTAATTAGAGCAACTGTCTGGGAACCGCTCTAATTAAAACACTCCATTCTGATCCCTGAGCACGTATATAGGCAGCTATTAATTTCAATGCAGGTAACTCAGGCTTGAAGTTAAAGTTGTGCATAAACATCTGCACTTAAGGTACTCTTAGATTTTTTACTAGTAACTCCACTAAAAACAAATTGTGTAGTTTCAGTATAGTAACAACATACTTGAATGTGTTTGTGCATATGGCTATTCTATATTGTGCATGTATATATACACATACACACATAATATAAAAATATGAAAATAAATGAGTCAAAATTAGAGGCCTAAAGTTAAGCCTATAAACCTGGATTGAGTAAGGAAAGACTGGGATTTTCAGAAGCACATCTGGGACTTGGGAGTATAAGTATAGTATAAGAAAGTATAAGCAGAAGGAAAGAGACCTTGGTGTCATTGTATATACTTCTCTAAGGCCCCTGTCAGATGTTCAGGTCAAGGTGTGATAGGATCTGATGTGCAATCCATACAAACCTACCTTATTGCCTGTGCAGAGGGAGTCTGGGATCATGATCCTAGGCTCCCCCTGGTGAAAAATAACAAGCTGTCATGGCTACGAGACCTGTCAGGTGTTAGCTGCAGGCTCCCAGCTGACAGGGCTACCAGCCACAAGGGAGTACCTCGCCAGACATTCAATTAAGGGCATGATAGGAATGAATCACAAAAGTCTCATAATAATGGTATTAATAAGGCCACAAATGTGTCTTTTGCATTAAGAGAAGTATTTTCAATGTACATTTTTTTTAATAGAAAAAGCTTGTTTGTAAAATCTAGGTGTGTAGACACATGTACATTTAGAGCTCTTTCAAAAGGGGAAAATTTCAAAAGAGAAGCAGGTGTTCTACTCTAATTGTTATGGGTGAACAAGCAGAGAACTCTACAAATATAGCAAAACTGCTGCAATTTAACACTGCTTGTGGTTCAACTATATTTGTATTGTTTGTGGCTTGTTCACATACAACATTTAGAATATATCAGTTGCTGCCCTTTTGACTTATTCCCCATTTGAAAGGGTTCCAAATGTATGTCCAGACCCTCAAGCTTCTATAATTAGAAAAATAAAGAAAAAAACATACAAACATCACTTTAATTATTTAAAAAAATATAATCAGGAACGGGAGAAAGAGCTAGCAACATGTAAATAAAATGCTGACTTCTTAATAGAATGATTTAAATTTTAAAATAATAGTTTTAATTTAGTATCTTTTTATCAAGTCTGAGTCCCACTAATTTTATACCACAGTAAGAACCCAGCCTGTGAATCTATTTATAGGTTCTGGTACAAAGCAGGGACTGAGAGCTAATTTTTAAAGCTATGTAGGTAGCTATCCTATAGCTATACCTTGATACCCCTAGTGCACGTAAGAAAACCCCACTCGGTACATATCTGCATTTTTAGATACTTAAGTAACTTTAAAAAATCTAGTCCTTACTATCTTGAAAGAAACTCTTTTGGTTTTAAGAAACAACAAGGCAGACATTTCTTTGGTCACCCACTTCTTGGTTTTGCTTCCTTGCTGTGTTGACTGAGTAAATGTAGAATATGAAGTCACCAACTACCTCAGCTAAAGGAATGTTAATAAGAAAATATTCAATAAAACTAATCAGCTAATGATCAAGCTCAGTATTTTCTCTTTTAGAGTACCTTATCATTTCAACTGTTGCAAAGTCATCAAAAGGATGATTAGATAATTAGACAAACTGTCAATACTGCTACTTTGACAAACAGAAAGTCGGTGGTTACGTACAGAAATTATAAAAGCCAGAGGCTGAACTGATCTAAGTTAAGCAGTTTTCTGTAAGCAGCATAGTTTAGATCAGTAGCAAACAGAACATACATTCACCCTTTGGTGGGAGGGGGACAAATCTTACAATGGGTTCCACCATTTCTAAACCAGTCGGTGTGCCAAACTTGTTATGGGTATAGACCGGTTTCTGATCATGTAATGTCTATACCTGGCCTATATTATTAGGAATGGATAATGAGATACATGGGTAGATGAAAACTGATAGCAAGTTATAGCTTCTGTTTAAGTCTTTCTGCAAAGCTCTAGTATATATCATGACCACAGAAGAACTGAACTTCTACAGCACAGGGATAGCAATCGGGGTATTTTGAAAACCATCTCACTTCCATGTACTGCTTCTTTGCTGTTACATGTCAGCCAACTTAGTTGTCAAAGGGCATCATCAATGCCCATGAAACCCTGGTCCACTGCAGCCAGGTCAGGTGTAGGGGGATTGGAGCACATCAGCAGGTATGGGTGGGCCCTGTCTGGGACGTACTATGACCATGCTATAGGTAAGCCTTTTATCTCAAGGGTCCTTGCCACCTCAGCCCTTCCTTAAGGAACACAAGGTTCAAAGTCTCCTCTGGGTTCCAGCTCTGGATGGTAGTCATTTATAATACCTGCTTTCTGACTGGCAGTAAGGCTTTCCATTAATGTTTTCTGGGCTGTCGCCCTGCAAGTATATATATGCCCCACATTCAGCAGCCTCAGAAATCTATAACTGCTTTAAGTGTCAGAATCGATTTTTAAAATTCCAGCTGTTCAAGACATACAGGTAGAAAAATGCAATCAAGACAATTAGAACTGCTCAGGAAAAAAAATTACTTGCAAGGAACAGCAGGAAAGCGCATTTCTCCCCAACTAAGCTATGTTCACTTGTGAAATTATTTATTAATTTTTGTATTCCACTGCTTGGAAATAGGTCTCCATTATCAAGAATTTGTCACCATTTCAAGCTGTTTAGTAAACCTGGGTTATGCTGAGCTATGCACTCATGGTGTAACTGATAACATAAATATTTTAGAGCACAAATGGATCATAAATATGGTCTCAAGAGCAGTACATTTATCATCATGCATTTGCAAAGCTGTTACTGCCTACCTTAGAACTATGTTTCCAGTTTCAATCCATCACTGCCTCAGTGACCTTAGTCTGATCGCTGGAGAGATCATAGACCACATCTCTAAAATGGTATGAATTTGCAAGCAGCAGCTTGACTACTCTGGAGGATAAGTTTTATAGTACTTGACTGCTCAAAAGAAAATGAGCTAGTTCAGTCTCCGAGTGATAGACCAGAAGGCCAACCTGCAGCCTTCACTCCTCCCAGCATGAGAATTCATTTCTATTTGAATCAGCCTCAGGATTTGTGACTTCCAGCCAGGTCAAGGAATGGAAATGTCTCTACTAAGGAACCTCGGAGTCAGGGACCCTGTTGTTCAGCATCAATGCCCAGAAAGCCTGAATGTGTATTTCACTGGAAGGATAACACATGCCTACAGTACCCATTTCTGTAGTATACCCAACAGCCTCTCCTCTTTCTTGGCAGACTGAGTTACAGCATAATGTTCAAAAACACACCAGAGAGCACAGTCCAGGAAGCAGGCTGTTCCCATGCTGTGGAGAGAGCTGCTACTTTTCCACCTAGGAGAAAGCAGGCAGCACCGGGCAGGGTGAAGAAATGTATTTCCCTAAGTTTTCTGTAAACACACAAAAGAGGCCATTCTCCTTAGTGTCATTCTCTCCTGCGATCTGCACCTGGTAACTCTCTTTTTGCACTAATTCTGTCACTAATTAATTGCATTTCTCCTGACCATATATTTCCTTCATCAGCTCTCTACTCAATAACAACATCTATTCAACTGTGCATTTAATTTTCTTCTAGTCGTTTTGCTACATGATTGCTTAGGCCTTTTGAAATTAATCAATTCATCTAATCAAATACACTCCTAAAATATACTTGGTTGTCTTGTATAATGCTTATTCAACATTTTACATGCTGTGAAAAATCTGTTGTCATTAGTCCTGATCATTTTGCTAACTTAACTGATTTTTAAGTAGTGCTGCCTCTCTCCCGGTCATACCTTGAAATATCTGCTGTCAACCCTTTCTTTTCCTCCATCCAGACCTCCCACCAATATTCACAACCACTACTATTTTTACCTCATCCTCTATTACCATATCTTCTGTCTGCCTTATTACTTCCAAACCAGCCCCCTCCCCATCTCTTTAATTTGCAAGGAATAGCTTTTTTACAGGTTGCATTATGTTCCTGGACAAAACAGTTTTTATATCATTTGACTTCCTGGGCATGTCTCTACTCTTTCCTCTATGTCTATGCCTGGCTGCATGTATAGAGAAAGCTTATAAAATTCAGCCTGCGTGCTAGGAGCCTCTTACTGTAGACACTTTATTTTAATAGCACGTGCTACCAATTCAGTTTTTCCTAAAAAGTAGAAATACAGTAAAAGCTAGGTAATAATACTCTCTCCTGTGCATTGGCAGGTTTCCTCAGTGGCTGATTTTCATACATAAATAATGTAGAAAACCCTCCATTTCTTGTCACTTGAGACAAATCACTTAGTGTCAACAACTTAAGCAATGTCTACGGGGTAAACCTAGCCCTCAATATGATGATTAACACATGAAGTTCCAAGCTTGAATCAGTCTACAGACAATTATTGGAAAATAATTTGCCTTTCCAAGAAATATATGTTAAGATATGCTTTAACAAAAAATAATATTGTATCAGAGTTTTGAGAGAGACTTGAGAGGCACTTGTTCTCAGCCTGGGAATTCAAGGTACCGTGAGAGCCTTGTGCCTTTAGCATCACAAATGCAATTTCTCTCATAGTTAAATTGCATAGGGTTATATCAGTTCTTACTATACAGCATAACCTTTAAATGTGCTTGTGAAACTCCTGTAAAAAAAAAAGATAAAATGAATAAAAGCATCAGAGATAAATCACAGAAGTATTGCCACTAAGGCTGAAGCCCTCACAGATTTTTTTGAGGGGGGTTGTGTGTGGAGGGTGATGTAGGCTTCAGTTAGTAGTATATGACTTTTAGCATAGCATAATTTTGATGGGTTTTATTTCCTTATTTTGGATATTAAACAAACACCACAGCTGGACATTGCATAAGTGCACAATAATGTATGGAAGTTATAGAGGCCTTTTAGCCTTTCAAATTTAGATCCCATCATGAAGGGACTGGCCCACAGTAAATGCCAGCTCGTATGCAACTGTGGTTACCATCAATTCCACTTGATATTACAGACGTTTGACAATCCTGTGGGTGTCACATTATTAGGGTTTTACTGTAAGAACTGTTCCTGTTAAACTCATTATTGTTTGTACAATGTAAAGGCATCTAGTGCTGATACTTTTACATCAAAAGATCCTCAACACAAGGCAAGAGAGTATTCTAAACTGAAGAAACACATAATAACACTTATCAACTTGGCTAAGAACATTAATCTTGAGAAATCTATGGCACAATCAATTGACAGAATTTGCAAATAAGTAATTAGTATCTATGTTAAGTGAAATCACATCCTTAAATTTAATAATCTCTTTGCACATTTTCTGAATTCAATCTCTTTTCCGTTTCTTTTTTGGGTTGATGGAATAGGTATAAATGTTCCAAAGCATGCCTACATCCCATTTGCAAAGGTAACATGCAACAAGACTTGGGTGAAGTACCTACACAATTTTTGAAAGTAGCACGTGGAAATTTTAAACAGTGGTCTTACAGGTTCGATGGACTTGATACCTAATATTCGTCCTCTGACAGTACCTCCCACTAAAACTGAGCAAGCCCCTCAGTAATGTTGTAGCTCCATTTCCTTACTAGTAACACCAGTATCACCTGTCTCACACAACCACTTAGCCTTTGTGAAGTGCTTAGTGAAAGAAACTGAACAAAAATTACTAAATTTGTTTTCTCTCATTTACTGTTCCTTCATAGTTTAAGAATGTAAGACGTGCCATAATAGGTTAGAGCAGTGGTCTATCTAACCCAGTATCCTGTCTACAACAGGAGTGGGTGATTTAGAGCAGTGGCACCGAACCTTTGCAGCCCACAGGATGGATGAGTGGTGCCAGATCCACCCACAGGTCAGATCTGGTCCATGTGCCCAATCTGGTTCATGGTGCTTGTCCAGCCAGGGCTTGATATAGCTGCATGAGAACGGCCCAATCCCAGCTACATGAGAATGGCCTGCCTCAGTTCTGATCTCCTGTGGTTGCATCTGCCCGTGGGTAGGTTTTTTCTGCATAGCTGGATTGAGCCCCAGCTTGATTCAGCCACACAGGAATGGGGCCCAATCCCTCCACGTGGAGTCAGCCCAGCCAGAGCCGATCCAGCTGCACGAGGCTTGGAAACCTAGGGGGGGTGGGGGCAGGGGGAAGGAGGTGGTAGTGTTATTTGCCAATGCACCCTTACTTCCAAATTTGACTAAGCTGCCATCTTTTAATTTCTTCTCGGAACGCAAAGTATTTTTAGGTCCATAAGATGAAGCTCTTACGTATAAGCATTAATCTACTTCATTTTACTTTAAATTCTACTTACTAAGTTATCTTGCCCACCTAATATAGAAACTACTTTGCCTTCCATGGACAAGTGTTACAGAAATAGCTGACAATGGGGTTCTTTACAGGTAAAATGCAGCCACGCTTCGAATGTTCATTGTACACCTGAGTTTCCCCTTAGATATTAAGTTGAGCTGTCTGGTGACATTTGAAAACCAGTTACCTTTTGTATAAAAGCAGAAGTTGAGGTGAAGTTGTCTGTATCGTGGACACATAGGTAGCAAGATTGCACTGGTACTCCCTTTACTTCTCACCTCTACACATAAGTGAGGGCCATCAGAAACATTACTTGGAGAAACAGAACAGCAAGACTTGAGAATGGCAGGAGGGATTGAATGGTGTTCATAGCTGGCTCAGGTCCCAAGGCTCCTGAAGTGAGGCATTCGGCCTTAACTGCTGAGTAGGCAATAGCCTGATTCTATTTGGCTAGATCCTGTGAGCTCTTTTGAAAAAAGTCCTTGAGCAGCCACTGCTTGAAGAATGGAGGGGGGACATGAACTTCACAAGAAAGCCATGGATAAACCAACACCTGTTAGAGACAGGAATTGTTGGAGTGGTGATTGCACAAAGAATGTCACCCATGAAGGGAATTTGCTTCCAGCTGACAAAGGTGTTGGCAACTAGTGAAAGTTACACTTCCAACAGTGACTCCTGAATGATCCTGAAGTCAGCACAGGTGGTGGCCATTTAGTTAATGCCAGGGCTTTGCCAAAATGAAATCCATAGAGTAGATGGGAAACCCTGAATCATTCTCCCTGTCTGGTACCAGGTGCTATAGAGTTGTATGACACCTCCATCCACTTCTGTATCATCAGACTGGCAGAGGTAATGAAACAGGACCAGAGCTTCTTGCCTGCGGGCTGGTACTATTGAATGCAGGTACTAGAGCTCAAGCAGCCTGTCCCACTAGTATTGTTAGGACTGGGTGAAACTTGTCCCATTGAGCTATGTGCCATATCGTGTGCTGGTGCCACATCCTAGTGACTTTATAGCACTAGTGGTGGGCTTGATGCATGAAGCTGGAAGTTAAAATGTTCAAGTAAATAAGACTTAGCAACCTTCCTCTAAAGAGCTCACAATTATTTATTCTTGCATAAAACCTCTGCATTGATGAGAGATTCCTGAATATAAACCCAGACTGATAATAGCTAGGACAAACAAAATTACCAACTGGGAACCAAATTAGTATGTTTAGAAAGGATTTTTTTTTACTGGATAGCTCAGGGGAAACTGTGGGAACTACCTGTTGCTGCTGCAAGGAGATGGGTCAAAATTCATTTGTTCATCCCTGAAAAAGGGACCTATGGTCCTTTTTGATAACTGACAGGTGATTTTTGTGTCTCAGGCTCCAATCATAAGTAAATACTAATATGGGAAATTAATCCTGGATATCAGATATCAAGCTGGATGCAGGGTAAGTGTTATCACGGCACAATAAGTGATTTGGGAAAAGCAATATTCAGGGTAGGTTTACAATTATATTTAGGGGATGGCCCTGAGAGTCACTCTTACCTAGCCGAAGCCATGTGAGCCACACTTTCTCATCTATATCTTACCTCAAAGCTTATATAAAGGCTGCCCACATTGTGTTTCCCATTTCTTAAGCAGCGCCCTTCTAGGAATCGGTCAGTAGACTTGTGCATGGCTCTAATACCAGGCAGTAAACAGGAAGCAAAGTGCTGAAGAGCCAGAAATCAAGTAAAGAAAGTTGTGAGATTGCTGCTGGTGGATTTCTTGTGCATGCAACCTGCAGCACTCAGGTGAGTGCCAAGCATGCTGCAGGGAGGAATGGGTTAAAAGGCAGTTTCAACCCTGAAGTTTAGCAATTTCCAGGATCAGCATGGACAGCTGTCAGGGGAGCTTATGGGTTTTCAATGTAGATGGGTCAGCAGTAGGTTTGGGCCTCAGGGCAGCCTTATGGAATGTACCCAAAAAAAGGAGTACTGCCTAAATATAGGTTTATGAAAAGGATTTCCATAATTACGTAGTTGATGGTATGTTGCAGCTCATCAGGAATGTTTGCACCTTCTAATTCCAAACCAATAAATTACATAAATATGTTTGCACGTATTATTGTATAAAGTTCCAGAAACACTTTTATTTAAAAATGGAGCTGTAAATGCATATAACAAAATAACATACATAATAAATGTAACAAAAATAAATAAAGAGAATGTGTCCATACAAAATAAGAACATAGTAATGCAAAACGCTTATTACAGAACACAGAAGTGTAAACGCCTGAATGAACACAAATAGAATCTTGCACAAAGTCTAAACCTTTAATTTTTCTTAATTTTTTTTTTTCTGTTTTTCACTTGCATCTGTGGAAAAATTCTGTTCCCAAGCATTAAACAAAGGAAGGAATTATAGTGATGGTTTGGTGCGCTTAGTTTCCAACACCTGACCCCATTTTCAATGGTTATTTTTGCCCTTCTGCATCATTTCAACCCTTTCATATAGTTTCTGTGTAAACTAGTGTAGTTCAGGCCTCCACTGTTAGGCAGAGTGGAGTATACTGAGTAGTACAAGGTTATTCTATTTTCTTTTACGTTTTAAAGCGAATATATGAAACCATTATACAACATATTACTGGGTTCTTTACATCTCTACAAAAAAGTTTTTGCATTTTTATTAACTGGTCCAACTTGTAATGACTTCTGAAAGCCTGTACTATTTAAAAGTGTACAGAAAGGATTTTTAAATAAATGTCACATAGGATTATTGATGAAATATTAAAGACCGTTTCATAAAAGCTGCAAAACTGTATTTGTAACCTTAATACAGAGAGACCAATGCAAACGTAGGAAAATTCCAGTCTATTAGTTGCATTTAACAGAAATAAGATTCCTTCAAAATTACAGTGTTCTGGAAATACAGGGTTATTTACTTTTAGTTTATTATTTCCAAATGTTAAATTACTGGGAAAACTTCTAAGGAAAATAGGTTTATACAAGATATTTTAAATAGACCTGCTTTTCAGTGTTATAAGCAAAAAGTCTACATTAGCAGTCTTCTTCCAGAGTCCTTGTAAATGTGTGAGAGAGAGAGAGACAGATTTACTAGAGTCTACAGAAAAATATACAGAAGCAATTTATTTGCTTGGGAGTGAGCCTACTGATTAACCAAGTCATGACTACTCTATCTCCAAGTCTCCTGAAGAAAATTTTACATCTCATGATCATTCCAAGACACAATCATCTTTTTTGTAAACTTATGTTGCATTTGAATTGGTGACCAAATATAAGAACTCATTTGCCTTCTAAACGTCTCACATAGCTATATGTTTCCTATTTTCAACAAACATTTGGACAGAAATAAGGTTATTATTATTATTTTACTTTCATTAACATCAAAAAGACATTTTGAACAAGATCAGAAAGTGCCAAATAATCCTTTCAGAAAGTGGATTAAAACACTGCCGTGTTAAAACAGGTATGGTATTACCATTTTTTTTTATGTACATGAAAAGACTGTTTGCTCCTAACGATATGTTCACCTACTACTCCCAGCAAATTCTTAGTGCAAACATAATAGCTGAATGTTGTAAACCTCAAGACAACTTACACAGCAACAAAGTTTATATAAATCACAGGACTGTTTGAAAATTTCAGTTCACAAGAATGAATGTTTTGCGAAATCTGTCTTACCTTATATAGTAATGCATCATTTTACTCAAAGTTAATGTATCCTATATAAATCATCTCAGTCAGAATCAAATGCAACTGTTCAATAATTCTGTACAACCTTTAGTTGTAGAGGTCCATTTATAGAGCAGCTTACCAAAGGAGACTTGGAGTTTCAGTAACATAGGATGTTAGCCTGCTCACAGGTCCCTTTAAAAGCATGGCTTTTAAAAAGAAATAACATATGTGATGGAAAAGACTGCTGACATAATAATTCTGTTTGCAAAGCACACAACCACAAAGGGCAAACCTGCCACAATCTGCTTTTTCTACATTGATATCTATGCTTATCTGTATGGTTAGAAAAGGATTGAGAGACAATCAAAATATCACAGTTAAAGAAAAATGATTTAACAAAACAACTGCTATTCTGACCAAGCCTTTCTTTTCCTTTTTTTTTTTTTTAAATATAAAACCAATGTTATGATTTTATTTTTAGACATTCCAACAATAAAGGTATATATGTCAATGACGAATAACATCATTCATGTACAGTGGGATCTTCCTCTTCCCCATCTGGGTTGAACCTATTAAAATGTATGCTGAAATCAGGCTCTGGTTCAACATTGTCAAATTCAGTTGAAATGGAATTAGCAGCAGGTCTAAGAGCCCGAGCTTCTGGTTGACAGTTTGGTTGTATCTGAGGGCGGGTAGGGTGAGAAGCAGGACTGGACTTCTGTTTGGGTACAGCTGGTAAGACAGGGCTAGTGAATCCCAAGTTGCTCAGGGCATCCAAGGTACCATCAGGGTCAATCATAGCATTAATCACTAAAATGGGGGGAGGGGGGAAACAACAAAAAAATTAGTGTTTTGTGCTTTGAGAAAAATAGCTTTTCAATAGTCTTTGACACTCTTCAGCCATTTACCATGTTTTCTTTCAAACCCCTAAAATATGCACCTTATTTTTTGAAAGGCAAAATAAAGAACAAAAGGTCTTTCCTTGAAAATACCACTAGAGTACAGTATTTTTGCAGGGAAAACACAGGAAGTTGCAGTAGGGGTGGGGGAAAAACCTTGTGGCTGTTCTTTTAACCTCCTAGCTAACTCCCTGCAGGATATAGCAGGTGCTGCTAGCTGACCTGAACCGCCCAGCCCCTCCTCCTCAGCTGAGCTGGCTGGGCAGCCAGCAGCAGGAGGGGCACCTGGCTCCCCTGGCTCAGGTAGAGTGGCCAAGCAGTTCTGCTTCAGCACAAATGGCCCTTCACCTGACCTTGCAGGTACTGCTGGGTGCTCACCCAGCTCACCTTGAGAAGGGAAGTGCCAGGAAGTTCAGATCAGCCTGTGGTATCATGTTAGCTGAAAGCCTGACCCTAGTGCAGCTGAACCACTCTTCTACTCCAGCTGTGCGGTCCTTCAGATGACTTGGCACACACTGCTGGCTTCCCACCTGGCTTGAGAGGAGCTTGGCAGTCCAGCTGCTACAGGACTGGGCCCTCTGTTCCCCAAATTTCCTCGTGAAAATATTCACCCCAGTTTTCAGCAGCTAATTTTCAAGGGAAAGACTTAGGTCATAGTCAAGGAACTTTGGTAATTTGTATAAATATTGACTTTCTTTTTCTGGTTTAAAGAGTCTATAAACAATCCGCTAGAATCGAATACTCAGCAGTGCTCTCTTTCAATTATGTTGAGGATACATGGGAATGACACAAAGGGTCTGTTTCTAAATTACTGCTTTGATGCCAGATTATTGACAAAAGATGCTGGCCTTTTGGCTGCTGCAGTCTCAGACATTGGCAGATGGCACATTATTTAGTATATTAGTACAAGCCTTTATCTATGATAAACATTAATGCACCAGAGAAATTATGCACATTATACAATGCCTGGTGTGGCAGAGATGTTAGAAGAAGGGGACTAAGAAGAATTTAAGTCTTTCATCTCTTTTACATTTAATGGGCTTTAATTGACTATTCCTCATGTGTTATGAAGTGGGAAAAATTGAAATATCTAATACAAATTCACCATGCAATTAGTAATTTGATAATGTTTATCATACCCTTTTTTCTGCTTTTTAGTCTACATTGATATATGATCTTATACAACCTACTACTAGAGTTTCTAATTACCTAAATCAGGGATTATCAACCTTTTTTGGTTGATGTACCCCCCCAGAGGTTGGTGGAGAAGCAGGGAGTCCCCCGCCAGCTGGTCAATGGGCAGGTGGACAGCAAAACTGGAAGTGTTGGTGGTGTAGTGAAACCGGAAGCACCGGCGAAGCATGGCGCCAGAGAAAACAAAAGTGCCGATGGCACCGCAAGCAGCACAAAGTGCTGGCAGTCTCGCCCCCTGCTTCTCCACACCGCTGCCATGTACCCCTGGGGCCTTCCCACATACCCCCAGGCGTACATGTACCCCCTATTGACAACTCTGACCTAAATAATCATTCTGGTTTAATCTTTAATTTGTAAGTACCACTGTTTGTACACGCACCATTCTCTTTTGCCCTTTGAACCTCAAGTTTCTAAGTCTTTTTGAGATGAAGCGATCTAAGACAAATGCATCAATCTTTGTATACAATGTTACAGGAATATGAAATATTTAGTTTCTTACTCTCCCTCAAAATTATTTTTTACAACTGAAATTGGTCAGTGAGCGGGTATCTTATTTCTCCATAAAGATGTCTAGCCCATTTTCCTCAAATGTCTTTTTAAAAATATATATTAAAGACAAAAATACATTAAAAACTGGGCCAATCCTCTCAACTGAAATATAATCTAAATGTTAAAATACCATAGGTTCCCTTTAATGTGGGGAAATTCAGGTCATTAATAGTTTATACAATTACATTTTAACATTGGTGTTATAAGTAGAATATGTGTTGATGCATGCTTAGCCATTTCTGTCATTTTAAATGAGAGAGAGAGAGAGAGAGAGAGTGTGTGTGTTGTTCTGCTTCCCACATCCTCATTAGTTTGGACACAAGAAAATGAGAAAGAAATCCATTTATTTAGTATTTTGGCAGTTACATGAATTACCACAGACTGATTTATTAGTGTATTTACTTGAATTTAAGATGACACTGAATTTAAGAAAACCACCTCATAATTAGATTCTATACAAAGAAAATGTATAAATTTGTTAAAATTTTCCAAGTATAGAATCTAGTTATTAGAGGGTTGTCTTTAATTCATCTTCCCTACTGCTGTAGGGGGACAGGCAGTTGCAGTGCAGGTGGTATGGGGAGGTCAAGCAGCTTACCTCCTGCTTGTGCCTACTCCCTGCCACTCTTCTCTGTTGCCTCTTCTGCCTCCTCCCCTCCTTCCTTCCAGCCTTTGCTTCCTTCCCTTTGCCTCCTTATCTTTGCTCTATGCTGACAGGCTCCACCCCTGTTCTAGCCTAGGGCCCAGAACTGGCTGTGAATTGCTGCTACAGGCTGTGCTGAGTGCCCCAGGCTGCAGTGTTCATGGTACATGCCAGCATGGAGCAAAGGTGGGGTGGTGGAGTAAGAGGGCAGGCAGAGGAGCAGAGGCTGTGTGGGTGGAGAGATGTGGGGGAGAAGGCTACAGGGGGAGATGGCAGAGTGCAGGGGTTTTGCGGGGGGGGGGCTGTTATTAGCTGCCGTCTGCTCCCCTCACATTAACAGGGAGAAAAACCTGGTCTTAGAATCAAGTAAATACAATATTAGAAGTTTCTGTGCTTGATTTAGAATAGGTAAAATATATGAAAGGATATATACCTTGCAGTTGTTTCTCAACTCGTTTAAGCTCCTGTAAGATCGATGAAATTTCCTGTGGGAGAAGCAACCATTGAAATAGTCGGTGGTACTTTTCACAGAGAAAAAGTAGAATCATTCATTCATTCATTCATTCATTCATTCATTCCTGATTGGCCAGTTACCTGCATTAGCTACTTAAATGTGAATAGGGATCCAAAGCTCTTTCCATTTCTTGTTCATACACCCACCACAATCCAACTTCATCATGAGTAGACAATCTCTTAACAATATCAGAATTAAAAAATTCACAGTTTTGTCAAGATGTGGGGGCAATTTGTTGGTAAGCCATAGCAAGAAAGTTACAATATAAACCCAACAAAAGGACAAGAAGGTGACATGGTTCATGCCTGGTTTACTTGGGAATCAACCTGGCTTTGCTGGGAATCAAGAGAGTTTATAGTACAGGACAGGACAGAATTTTATTGGGACTGTCAGATTTATGTTATCACTATCTTTTACTGGAGCTGAGCATCCAGCTAAATGGTGCCCATGCCCAGGTGATCTTATTCTATATTGCAGTGCATCGCTCAGGGAAATTGGGTATCTGTGATTAGAGTCAAGCAATTCCATTTAGTCATAACAACTGAAACCACTAAATGTATTAGTGCTTATACTACTGCTTTGTTAACAAATGAAATAATGTATTATCCATTTCTTGTGGAATGCCTACAATAGGATTGGCACAGGTGTATCTATACTCCTGCCTCAGGAAATCTTTTAGACCTGAAAAATGTAGCAGTGGAATTTTAACTTCCATGGTGCTTTGAAAGCACACATTCTTTTAAAGCTGAGAACTCAAACAGGCTGATTTCCAGAGCCCTTTTAAAAGGATTCTGTACTGATAAATTAAATTTATGGAGTCTTGTTGGTGGCCAAGATAGACTTGAGCAGATAAACTTGGATTTGATAAATTGACCTAATAGCTTTGAGGAGGTTCCACATTTAAACCTGACATACACATCCCAAATAGCAGTCATAATTGCCATTAGTCATCTTTTGAGAACATCTGAAATAATAATAATAAATACTAGAATCCTATATTTGGTGCTTGACATGGAACAATAAACCATTCATAAAGCTAAATAGGAACTTGAAGTTATAAAGACATATTACCAAACAGGAAAAAAATCCTGAGAAGTCTTATCACTCTGTCACAAGAAACAAGCAAATTATAAGCCACCAAGTTAAAAACTTAAAAATTAAGAAATTTCATAAAATCTCTACTCTCTCTGAGAATCCTTAAACAATTATACACAAATTACATTGCTATATAAATGTTCCTGAGAATACAAATCATCATGTTTCTTGTAAGTAGACATTTACAAGTACTGAATTACTTACAAAGTTATAAAAAGTAAACTAAATAATTTATTTTTAACATATAATCAGTGAATTTGATCTGCCTTTTAAAAATGTAGTATGCACTATAGAAATTATGGAACAAATAATAAATGTCTAGTGGTTTAAGAAAAGAACAAACAAAACAATACAAAAAACCCAAGGTGGATTTATATCAAGCTGTAGTACCTAGTGGTCTAACAACAATGAAAGCTAAGAGCTAGTCAGTTAGCAATGCAAACATAACATTTCATAACCTCATACAAATATGTGTTGTTGTAAAGAGAGCTCTTCCTAAAATATTCATTCACCTACATTAAAATGCACATATGACGTTTTCTCACAAACCCCATGCCCCCAGATAAAACACAAAGCTTGTTTTGAGAAGGGAGAATGAAGAGAATAATTTATTTCTAGAGTCACGGCCAAAAGCTGACCACATGAAGCAGCTCACTTGCAACCAGCCAGCTCATGGGCTGCTTCAGGCAAAAATTAGTATTTTAATCATTGCACAGATGCTACTGAACTGGCAACAGCTTTGGCTGCTTTGCCAAAAGGTACTACCAATTCAGCAGTGGCTGTGAGGGTTAAAAACCAGACTCTGTCCCTGCGGATTGCTGGCCAGAAAAAAACGAGAAAAACCAAAGGCAGCCATTACAGGGTCTTCAGACCTCAATTCCTGTGAATAGATCAGTTTCTCCACTTACGACATGTATCCCAATTCTGAAGAGCTAATTTTGGGGGAAAAGGTATGTCTGGTAGCAAGTAAGTACAGTATTTCTTGAGAAACATTACATTTGATGCAAAAGACATAATGTAAGACCATGGAAAAATCCCAGCTAAAATCTTACCTGAAACCCAATCAGCTGCTTAAATTGTACGATATCTAAGTTATTCTTTGCTTAAAAGTATTTAAAAGAAGCTGCCTGTTCCCCAGCACTGACCTTCTAGGGGAACAAATCTCTTCAATAAGATTTTAGACCATTTTTCATCCAGAAAGTGAAACCAACCAAATATTTTAGTATGTATAATGACTAATTTTGTTGTTTTGTTCTTATGTAATATACTTAACATGAATAAACATGGAAGCTGATCTCAGCTTTTTTCCCCATAAGGAGTGCTAGTATATAGAGTGTTTTTCTCATCATTTTGCTTAACAGCCCTTTTTAACCAATTTAAGGGATGCTTTCCCTACATGCTTAAAATTATTGCTTTGTTTTCTCCGCTAAAGACACCATGCTCAGTCACTTCTGAATTGGAAACCAGATGCAAAAGAGGCTTGTTCCCTCTCAAAAAGATAGTTCTTCATACCATGCTTGAAGTTTTCACAATAGGAATTTCACCTTCAGCTCGTAACTTGTTTTCGATTTCTTCCCAGTTTCGGTCTTTGTCCTTAAATAATATTCTACAAACAAGAAGCACAACATTTATTTTTAAAATAGAAACAGTATTAAATGTACCATTTCCTTGAAGATCTAAAGACCTTTGATGTAAGGAAAATAGGCCCTGAAAAGATAAGTGTTGAATTTTGTGTTTGAAGTGCAGGCAGCTGCTACAGTACTGTCACTAAGACAACATATGAAGTTTTTACTATATCACTATTATTAACAACAAAAAGGCAGTCACAAATCTAAAATATCTGCATGTATGACTGAAAATATACCATAATAGGAGTCATACTTATTCTGCTGCATAGAACCATGTTTTTGGGGTTTTTTTAAATCCAATAGTTTCAGGACACACCAAAGATCTTATTGATATTTCACAACACTTGCAAATCAAAGTGAAAAAAATGAATGCTAACAGGTAAATGATGTATACATTTCATAACAGAAAAATGCAGCATTTCAACATGTAAAAACATGTTTGAACACTGAGGGCCATTTCGTTTTGCAGACTCACTTTACTTAATAGATTAATGGTGTATAGATTAATATCTATCTATCTATCTATCTATAGATATATATAGATCTATACAGAGATAGATATAGATATATGTATTAATAGGTTATAATACGTTAATACATTTGGAAATTCATTATGACATACTCTTTTTTGACAGTAGACTTTGGGTGTTTCTAATTACCTAGAACAGGGCAGTTTTACTTTTAAGTAGCTGAGGTCCAAACACACCACAGGCTCCAGCAGGGTGAGCTACAGGTCTCCTGGGCCACCCACCACACAGATACCACCTCTCTGGTGCAACGTGCAGGCACCATCTCCATCACTGCACTGTGTACTCAGTCCCATGCCCGCACCACTGCACTGCATACCTGTGCAGGCCCTACCCTTTCCCTTTCCCACTGCTGCACGATATTCCTGTGTCCAGTGCTGCACTGCATGCCCCCCTGCACTGCAGCCACTCGGCTCACCCTCAGCCTTCTGGGCCATTTTGTGCTGTGCTGGGGTAGAGGCAGGCATCAAAAGCTGGAGGAAGGAGCCAATGGGGTGAAACAAAATCCAAGCAGGAACCTGAGGGCCACAAATTAGCCCTTCACCAGCTGCATGTGGCCCTCAAGGCTGCCAGTTGGACAGCCCTGACCTAGAAACTTTGAAACAGAAACTACATATACATAATGTAGTAATATGAGAACAGGAGAGTCATCTGTACTGTGATAAACAGCTCACTTTTATTAATTACTTTATAATACCCCAAAGTGTACTAGCAGCTTCATAGATGGTTTCTTGTTTTCCTGCTGTAATGAATAGACTATTATCACTTGCTGCGTCACATAAATGTCATTTCAGGTTTTCAAACTTCTGTATCATTAACAAACAGGAATCCACAGATATTTAGATTACTTTATCTTTAATTAATTAATAAAAAACAGTACCACAGTTCACAAGAGAACATTCTCAAATTTGCCTTTCCTCTGAATGGTAGAATCAGGTATCAAGATCAAATGGAAATGCAGTTATAATCATTGTATCTTTTAGTAATATTCCAGAAGTAAAAGCAACATCAAATAACAGCAATGTCTAAATGTGGCTAGGAAAACAAAATAATTACAGCATAATCAAATGCCACACATTTTTAAACAGTTACTAGTTGGGTGAGGTTTCTCATAGGAAATTGCTCTTTTTAAAGTGAAAACTGCTACAGTGGATAGGAATTTGACACTTTGTAAATGGCAGGAATGTATACAGAACCTAATTGAGCTCTGTGCCTTAATTCCAGTCATCTGAAGCAGGTTTTTGGGATCAGCTTTCTTAGGTCCCTTTTGAACCTCCCAACTTCAATTACCACTGTGACAGAAGAATCTCATTCTTCAAAACATGTGCTCTGCTGTTATCAATACTTAAGTACTTTCAGGGAACCAAACATTTGACCTAGTTGCTCTCCTGATTTTGCTGTTGATCGCTCTGTTCATTACTGCCCAAAAACAAACCATAATTTCCAGAAGTTTTTTTGGCCAAATGTTTCATTAAGAAGTACTGTTCTAGTTCGGTGCAATCAAGGAAAAATATTAATGCAGGAAGGCAGGATCTACTGGACAAAACCAGAGAAAGAAAAGAATCAAAAGAATTTATCTTTTCAAGACAACAGAATTAACCAGCACGTTAGCAACAGTATACTGAAGAAAAGAAAACACCCTTGCAAAGGAACCCACCTTTTTT
This sequence comes from Alligator mississippiensis, assembly GCF_030867095.1. NCBI lineage: Eukaryota > Metazoa > Chordata > Crocodylia > Alligatoridae > Alligator > Alligator mississippiensis. Next base: position 159,517,598 of record NC_081824.1, read on the forward strand.
GGGGTATGGATAACTGCTATACTTGCATCACTACAAAAGTTCTTGTTCCAGTAAAACGTATGAACATATAGGCATACAAGCAATCTGCAATGGCCCAAGCCCTACAGAAAAGTATTTGGTTTGAAACAGGAACTTTCCTGTAGGGCTGTGCTTTTGTGGTGGAATGGAGGGGGAGAGGGAGAGAAGCTGACTCCCTGATAGCTCACCAAGCAGCAAGCTGTCAGGGAGCCCTGGTTGGACCCTGCTAACACCACCATGGTTGCCAGAGTGCATCTTGCCAGTGCTCAGTCAGTAGTGTTGGTGCTGCTGCAGAAACAGTCGCCCCTGCTCTCAGAGCTAAAGTCCCTGGCAGTGGCAGTGTCACAAAGAGAGCTCTTGTGTCCTCTGCAGAGCTGAAAGTTTGATTACTCTGAACTTTTAGGACTTACCTGGTGCTGAGGAGCTCCAAAAGAAAGCAAATCCTGTAGAACTGCCACTAAAGAGCAGCTCACCCTGGAGAAGTTTAGGAAACATTATATACAGAATCAGGTCTTTAGCCACACTTTTTCTATTTTCTAGTGGCATATTTTATCATTCTGGAAATCAGTGTAAATACAGTTTATCTGGTGCTACAGAATATATCTTCTTTTTCTTTATTCTTCACCTGAAGTCATAATTTTTCTTCATTTATTACCAATCTTATTGGGTACTGTGGAGGCAGTGGTAATGTAGAGATTTGTACATCATGTAGGGTATCAGCAGCCAGATCAGATCAGCACTCCTGCTGCATTCAAAATGTCCTTATCATAGAAAAATCTGGGATATTTAAACAAATAGATTCTAAATATTCTATTTTTCAAAATTTCTTCCAGAAGCAATCAACACTTTCAAAACAAATACAGAAATTTGGGAGCCAGGCTTAAATATGACAATTCTGTCTCTTTCCCCCCTCCTCCCTTTTTCTCATTTACCTCTCCTGCTGTATACCAAAAACTTCCTTCCAGAAGGTCAGCTGAATTCAGGTCTCTGCTGCTGGTTTCAACCTGACCTCCACTTCCACAGACAATGCTGTTTGTTACTCTGTCTGTCCTATTTCCCTCTATCTGCAGCTCTGCTCACCTTCCAGTCTTTCCCTTTTCTTACAACAATTTTATTCAGTCTCTTGTATTCTCCTTTGTTCAGCTTCTACCAGTATTTTCCTCGCCTGTGTCATCTTCCTCCCCCAATTCCTGCATATCCTCCTCTCACCTCCTGTTATGACTGGTATATAATGAAGTATAGACTCTTCCAGCTTCACTAAATAGTGACGTAGTACGATTCTAGGCTTTAAGAAGTCTGCATCTCCTAAATGCCTCACAGCTACCTTGGGTCAACAATAATTTATTAAATACCAAGTATATCTGCTGTCACAAGTACACATCCTTCCACTGGCAACTGATAACTATTCTAACTTTTATAAAACCGAAAATGCTAAAACTGAAATGACTTACTATGAAACTTCTGAGGCTGAAAAAATTGGGATTATTTAGTCTGGAAAAAAGGAGACTGAGGGTGGATTTGATAACAATCTTCAAACTGTGATGGTGACAGACTATGCTCTGTGGCTGCACGGGACAAGACAATGTCTTAAATAGCAGCAAGAGAAATTTGAGTTGGCTCTTATTGGATATCACCATGAAGGTCCTTTAGCATTGGAACAGACTCTAGAGAGATTGTAGAATCTGTCTTTGGAAGTATTTAAGAACAGGTTAGACAAACAATTGTCTAAGGTGGCTTAGACAAGGGTGATCCTACCTTGAGCAAGGGTTTGAACTGGATGACCTCCTGAGGTCCATTCCAGCTCTACTTTATTGTAATGCTGACATTTCTGATTAACATTTGGATAAAAAAGCCCAAATTTTGTTGTTGTTGTTTTTATGGAGGAAAAGGCCTCCTTTTATGGAGCAAAGTCTCTTTTGCTGCTATTTCTTCTGACTTGATTCCTAACATGCCTCACTTATTTTCACTGGTGCCTTTCTTTCCATCTCTCACTTCGGGGGATGGGGAAATTTTCTCCAATGCCTTAACTGACAAAATGAAGCTCTCTCCCTTACCTGCATCACACTATCCACCCTGTTCCAAGCATAGGAAACAGGAGGAACCTAGAAGTTAGCACTGACACAAAGCTACCCCTTACCTAGATTTTGCACATTTGTACTTTTAGAAGGCAAACTCTGTCCTGCTAAGATCACATTTCCGTTGTACAGCACGGGCTTAATATCACAAAATTCCATGTTTCTCATGACCAAACAAAACTGTCCTACTAAACTACTTTTATAATGGTAGCATGAGTGGCCACCATTATAATTAACTAATAAAGAGCTGGGGAAAAAATTCCAACAAAAATACTGCAAAGCAAGAAAAGTCAGTATATATTTTACCTTGTATGTGGATGTACAACTTCAGTAATTCAAGTGTTATATTTTTCATATAATATATCTCCCCTTTCTCCTTTTGAAGGAATAGCTCTGGGTCAAAATTTTAAAAGGAATTCCAACTTGCCTCAGATATTGTATGAGTTTATCAAGCAAGACCAGTTTTTAGGTGTCAGTACAAAGGCTGAAAGGCTGTGCACTGAAGTTTTGCTGCTTCTTTTTGGGAGCCCTCGATCGGAATGTACCCAACTGCAAATGCATACTATTAGGATGAAAGTGACAGTACCCAAGGCCAAAATTCTTTTAATATACATTTGACATAGGCAGCAGTATTCAGACACATATACACCCATATAAAAACAGTCCTGAACTGGTACAGATTATCAGGGGATTATACTGAATGCGCCAGAGAATAGCAGTGAAATTCCACCGATAATGGCTGATGGAACTGGGAACACTGGGACACAGAGAAAAATCTATAAAGGCTAAAAACACGAAGTAGAAAGTTTCAAAGAAAACAATTAATTAGTAGAAAAGAAATGTGCAGAAATTCAATGAGGAGAACAGCATGAGAGACCCTGAAGGAAAGGATTGAGCACCTGAATTGGATGCAAGAGAAATCCCAAAATGGAATCAGAAGAACAAAGCAACCTGGTCAGCATAATAGGAAGCTAGTAGAACAATAAAACATCGAGCTTCTCTTGTTTGTAGTTTTTTATCTACATTAGCTGAAGATGTGAAAAGGGAAAAATGGGAAAATTGTGGAAGGCCATGATTGTTCCAGGAGTGACATTTGTTTCTTCTATGTGATGGGATTCACTCATCATAAGGGTGGATAAACCTGTTTTTCAGTTATAGAATTATGACAGAGATTAAATGCTTTGCTGGTTAATGAAAACAATATCCTACTAAATAATGTTTATAATTAACACTATATCTTGTTATTTAAAGTAGTCATATAGGCCAAAAGACTTCTAAAAAGATTTTACTTGATTTTCCACTCAACCACACCACTCCTACAAGAGAAGAAAAGGAAAATAAAGCATATATTTGGCTCATTTAAATTTCTACAGTATCTTTACCATTCCAAATAGAATATTTAATTTCTCTGTCTGCCTTTGTCATTATAAAAAGTCTGTTTACTATTATCAACACAATGCCATCCTCAGATACAATAATGCCTTTGTTGTGTCACATTGTGTGCTGAATGAATGTAATTCAAATTTTGGTAATTAATCTCAGTCATTACCTGAGGCATTGTAGGCAAATTATATACTGCTTTTCCCCCCACCAACCACATATTTTATCTGATAACTCGCACAAAATGTTGTATATAATGCACTGATATTTTGTTTCTATTCCATTCATTTTTAAATACTGATGGTTAATTATGAGCAGAAGTGAAGTGGGATATTCGAGTTCCAAATCCTAAAATTCTTCTGCCCCTACCAGCCTAAGTGAATACCATACTGTTGTACATACATGCAACAGTCAAGTGATTAAAGGCAGCTTGTGTTCTTGAAGACCATCTCTCATTTTTGCGCATCTAATTTCTTTTAGCTTTTATAATACTTTAGGAAAAGATCCCACTAAATACATTACTTTACTACAGGGCTGTCCAAAGTGGGGCCTTCAAGGGATTAAATTGCAGCCCCCAGGCTCCTGCTTGGCTGCCACTACCCCTATTGATCTGGCTACAACAGCAGCCAGGGGCTCCAGGCTCCCTCTTCCTCCTCCACTGCTCTGCTCCTCTTCCTGCTCTGCCCTATTTTTGTGTCTGTACAACATGTGGCACAAGGATCAGGGGATGAGTCTGGGACTACATGGGCAGGCACTGCAGCAGCAGGGGCATCTATGTGGTGTGAAGCCCACGGACCTATGGCTCACCAGAGTGCAGCCAACGGGGTGTGCAGCTGCAGCTGTTTGAAGTTGGATAGCCCTACCTTACTGTACAGAAAACAGCTCAAGAGAAAGAAAAACACCACAAAGGGTGAAGAACACCTCTTACACAGAGTTGTCACAACCCAAAGTTGTGATTTGTTGTTTGTGTGCGCTTCGGCAATGCTAAATTATGTTCCCGTTAAAATTACAGTTTCCTTGCATGGTAGAGTTCTCTGCTGCGGGAGAGAACTCTGGTGCAACGGGGGATTTCCCACCAATTTGCAGCTTCTTTGCATGGTGCATTTCTTTTGCATCTCAGAGATGCACAGTGCAAAGGAGTTCCCGCCATTTGTATTTAGATTCGCGCCACATTATTGGCCGGTTCTAAATGTAGGCACACGTGGCGGCTAGCTATTGGCTTGCTAGCCGTACAAAAGGCTTGGGTAGCTTCCGCCCAAGCCGGAGAGAGAGGAAAACTGGAGAGATACAGAACTCGCCAGGAGGAGGAGACATCGTGCTGTGTGAAGATCTCCAAACGATGTGGACCCTTGCGGACCCAACGTGCCTTTCTTAAGCAGGCAACAGAGGTCTAAACAGCCTCTTGCCTCTCCCCGTTGCCGAGCGCAATCCTAGACGTATCCCTATCCTATATGCCCAATTTTCGAACCCACGGAGTCTTAACAGCTCTGGGGGACCTGGGAACCAAACAAAACCCACGGAGGTTCAGCCACTCCGTGAGGAAAGAATTGCCGAACCTGCGGAGCCTATACCACTCCGGGGCCAAAGAACCAAGTTTGTCGGAGTCCTCCAACGAGGATTTAAGCGGAGCTGCACCTGGAAGGCTGTCCAGCCTACACCGCGACCATCTTGGGTGTAAGTAAATAATCTTTTCAATCAACCACTACGCCTCCGTAACTAATTCTAGCTTGCGCGTACCTTACCACCCCGCGGTTTTCTCCGGGCCCGCGTGCCCGGGCTGCTGGCCACAGTCCGCGTGTGCAAAGACGGGCCTGGCTCGCCCCCAGCCCACCCAAGTGTAAAGGATAAAACGTATTTGTAACTGTCACCAAAAAATGCTTATAAATAAATATAAATAAAACAATTATCTGTACACTTGTAGGTCCAAAGAGTCCCGGTTATGGAACAGGATTTTATTGCGCTAAATGTTACACAGACACAGAAGTGAAAGGCAATCCCTGCCTAAATAAGTTTATGGATGGATAGGTGCAAAGGAATACAAGAAAATAATGAGAATACATCGATCAGCACTATAGACTACAGTCCCAGCACAGCAGCAGCCTAACCATTATGAAGCTAAAAACAGGAAAAATGTAGGGCTTATCTCCTTCACTGTAGGGACTGATCCCAGCACCAAAATAGGGCCCAAATACACTCCAATGACCCATGATCTTGGGTATGCTCCAAGCCTGGAAGTTTGCCAATGATACTGCTCTATGCTCATTGCCCAGCATCTTCCTTCATGCTGGAAACTCAGGATTCTAGAGCAAGTGGGATGAGCCTTAGCAGCCAGTTTGGGTGGCCAGGCATGCTCGAGCTTCACCCATTGTCAAAAGTCACCACTGCAGTCGTGTATACAAACCTTTAGTGGATCTAAAGACAGAGCTTAGTCAAAAATTACAGCCAAGTTATGAGTTTCAGTGACTGGAAGAATATTTGTATTGCACAAGATTACTAAGAAGGGAAATAAGGGTCAGTTTGGAAAAAAGTTTAGGAGTTTTGCTTTGGCTATAGTGCCCTTGAGCTGATGACTAAATATCTACAAGGTGTTAGTCAGTGGGTGGGAGGATGGGAACTATCTAATTAACATTCTGAAGGAGCAATAAGAAAGCAGCAGGAAACAGTTCAGGCAATGGCTCAGTCACAAAAGCCAAGAGAGAAAAGGATTGTGGTAGACGATGTTGAAAGTGGCCGATAGCTGGAGGAGGACAAAGCAGAATTATGGTTCTCTGTCTTGATCAAGAATTGGTCAGACCGTGGCAACGTAAACTAGACTGGAGAGGGTGCAAGACGACCTGGAAGAGGAGAATTCCAGACAGTAACTGTAGACAGTATGTTCAGTGAGCCTCTCTCAACGTGCTGCTGGTGGCCATCATGTTACTGAACACCTGACACTGGAAATAAGAAGTCCCCTCTGTTGATCAGTTTCTAATTTACTTTCACATAGCTTCAATAATCAATTTTCTTTGACTGCTGCCTTAAAAAGGGGGAAAATGGTAGTAATACATTGCTAACCCATGGTGATCATCTAGAAGGAAAAAAAGAGGACCAGTGCTGGACACAGCTGTAAACATTTTGTTAAAATTCTTATGTTACCATGTTGTCTCAGCTACTGTGTCCAAAGTCGATTCCTTTAAAATGAGAATTTATCTTTCTTGAAACAGGTAACCCCTTCACACAAAGTTGGGATCTAGACATGGGGCTGACTTTTGAAGGAGTGATATTTCAGGGTTTGTTTGTTTGTTTTAACAGCACAGTTTTGTATATTCTAAACAAGAGCAGAACATCGGCTTCTTTGTTGAAGATACCATTTCTTTCACAAAGGTTTTGTTTCAATTTCCTCCATCTTTTTTCAAATCATACAAAATATTTATATTAGCAGTAACTTCCTTCCTAGCATGGAATTCATTCACTTCAAAAGCACAAAGATTTACTGATAACTGGAAAGCTGCTGTAATATTTAACTTTTAAATACTTAAGTATATTCCCATTATAGTATCCATATATTTGCTCTCCTGCGCATCAAGTATTTCACTGCTACTAGCAGGAATTGGAAATCTAATGAGAAACTTCTTTTAGTGATAGAAAAGTGCATCCTACCTGATTTTGCCAGCTGTTTTGTCTATGGATTGTCTTATCTTCCGAGAAAACTGGAAGACTGATGATAACAGCAAGCTGTCTCCCATAACCTGAAATTTTTTTTTTTTTTAAATAAAGGAAAAAATATTTAATTCTCAATAAGTTACTACAATTATGCAGACAATTCTGAATGTTCAAATAAAGATTTTGTTCTCCCCACCCAAATGAATACTTAAAACATTTGAGTATTCATTGATTATTCCTGAATATGAAAAGCTAGTATCACAAGGATGTCCAGGTCATGCTTTAAGAAAGTGCTAGGCAAGTGTTTTCCCATGCCTGTTCAAATACACTTGTTGCCTTACCTGAAATTCCCTTATTATAATTTCCTCTCCAGAAGCAACTGCCAACCACATTAGAAACGTGATGATTCAGTGACATTCATGCATGCATGCACACACACACGCACACACACAGAACTGAAATTGAAAACAAAGTAATTTTCACTTGTATACTGTGTTAGATTTTAAACTCAGATCTACAAGTAAAATAATTTAGTTTCCTATGCAACTCAACAGACCTCATTTTGTCTTGCATACAACAGTTCTCTACCTAGATCATCTTCCTTCCCCTGCCTATCGCAATAATATTGGCACACTAATTTGTGTGGTTGTAGACAGCTCTTAGTTCAAAAATGCTTTTATTTCCATTTAGAAAAAACACTGGTTTGAAAAGCTACATTTTTGTACTGCAGATTGGATAGGATAAAAGTTTGCTATGCTCTACTTCTCACTGGCAACTATATCATTTGACTTTGTCTTGCTGACCTACTTTTAGCTCAGTCTTTTATCATATATTATGATGATGATGAAAAAATGGCTGAAAATTGGAAACACATCTCAAGAAGTGCCAAAGAATATTTATTGCTTTAGAAGCCTCAATTCTAAACCTGCTGGTAAACAAAAAATGTTTACTGTGCAATTATTTCTGCTTATATCGAGACCTTACACAATTCCCTTAGTTACTGTAACCATTATACTATTTTAATATACCTCAGTTCCCACCAGATATACTTTTTCTCATTCTTCTTGGAACCCTTTTGGATTTAGTGACATCTTTTTTTGTACTGAAATCCCAGACCTGTTCACAGTGATCTCACTGGGCCAAAATATGTGATCTCACAGAGCCAAAAGAACCATTGCCTCAATGACCCATCATATGGTCCCATTGTATAAAAAGTCCAAGCCAAGTCTTTTCTGGATTACTGTATGACATTGCAAGTCAGTACCCAATCTGCTGCCTGTTACTACCCACTAGAACTTTTTGTCAGGTTAAATCATTTTCTAATGGAATGCAACCAAATCATTTTAACAGCTCCATGTTTTCTCTTGTTATTTCCCGATTTTCATAGGAACATAAGAAAGTGGGGCTGGAAGGGACCTTGTGAGGTCATCCAGTCCAGTCTTCTGCTGAAGGCAGGAGCATCCTTGACTAAACTATCCCAGCCAATGGTCTGTTAAGGGATGGAGATTCCATAGTTTTTCTGGGTAGTCTGTTCCAATGCTTCACCAGCCTCACAGTCAGAAAGTTCCTCCTAATTTTCAACCTAAAATTTCCTCTGCTGCAGATTGAGGCCATGGCTTGTAGTCGTGTTCCCTAAAGCCACAGAAAATAACTTATCTCCATCTTCTCTCTAATCACCCTTCATATATTTGAAGTCTGTTATCAAATCTCTCCTAAGTTTTCTCTTCTGCAAACTAAATTACCCTAGCTCTTTCAACCTGTTCTTGTAAGACATGCTTCCCAGCGTTCTAATATTTTTTGTCACTCCACTGGACTCTGTCCAAACTATCCAGAGTGTTCTTGAAGTATAGGGTCCAAAACTGGACCAGAAAACAGTTCACCAAATGAGGCCTGACCAGTGCTGAACAGAGTGGAAGAATCATTTCCCTTGATTTGCAAGTGACATTTCAGTTAATACAACCCACATTTTGTTGGCTTGTTTTTCAACAAGAACACACTGTTGGCTCATATTCAATGTACGGTCCACCGTAAGTCCAAAGGCTCGGCAGTACCACAGACTCGTCAGCTGTTTCCCACCCTGTATTTGTGCATGCCATCATTCTGTCCCAAGTGCAGGACTTTGTACTTGTCCATGTTGAATTTCACCTGGTTGACTGCAGACCATTTCTCCAGTCTACCCAGATCATTCTGGATTGCTGTCCTACCCTCCAGCATTTGAAAGTCCACCCAACTTGCTGTCATCCACAAATTTGGCTAAGCATGCATTCAATCCCATCCTTCAAATCATTAATGAAGATGTTAAACAATACGGGTCCCAAAGCAGGCCCCTAGGGATACTCACTTGATATCTCTTCCCAGTTAAACACTGAGCCATTGATTATTGGTCATTTAAGCATGATGATCCAAGCAGCTATGTATCCACTTTACGGTACTTTTTTCTACTTCGTATTTCCGTAGTCAAATCATAATACAGGATAATCTGTTATTTTAACCATATGTATCTAATAATACATATGGTTAAAATAACATATAATGGTCCCAACACTAACTTCAGTGACACCTCAATTAGGTCTCAATTTCTGATTTTACTACAATGTATCTGGCCTTCAATCCTTTGACAATGCTTACATCAAGGCCAATCTGTATTGCCTAATTTTTTATTGAGGTTCAGATACTCTGCTTATTGATTTACATGACAAACACCAAAAACCTGAAGGCGTTTTACAGGACTATGCATTATTAAATGCATTATCAAAGAACTTGAAGAAAAAGAAATGTCTTAAACATTTTTAAGATATGGAGCAAACTATTAAATGTATTTAAAAGTGCAAGGTATTATACCTAATAGAAACTAAAAAGAATTGCATGTGGCCCAAAAGACACTATGATGGAACATATGCTTTAAATTACAAGGTCCAGAAAGGAAACACAGGTAATCATATCATTCCTTATAGCTAAGAACTTTAAATTCAAGAAAACTCCAATTTTAATCCTAGTGAGAATGGGCTATAAAGAATTCTCAGGTGAAGGCATGTGTGAGAAAAGTTCTAAGAAAATAAACAAAATCTCAGTAAGATCCAACTCCACTACTGATTCAGTGAAAGAATATTAAAGTTAAGATTCTTAAGAAAGACTGATATGGGAGGATGATTCTTCTTCACTGAAGTCCCTTCAAGGACAGTGGTGCCAAAAATCACAAACACATCTAAGCGATGAAAGGGGAAAGTAAAGGTCAAATAGGTGCAACTAGTGAGCACTAAGTATGCTAGGACTAGAAAGATACTGGAAGATAATTCCATTTCACTAAAAGCAATGGCAAGTAGAAGAGGTTATGTACTTAAAAACTAGGAAACCATCAGGAAGTGTCTAAATATAAATGGGAAAACACTAACAACAAAACAAACTTTAAAAAAAAATAACTCAACTGCGAAAAACACAGCCAAAGTTGAGAGATGGGCTCCTGAATCCAATGAGCAGAAAGGAAAAACAGGATCTGCTGGGCAGGATCACAGGATCCTAGGTTCTTGCAGTGCAGCATTGTGTACATATTATTGTGGGTATCTGTGAACAGAGACTTAATGATGGACAAGTCTTTAGTAATAAGACAAATACTTCTATAGGAAATGCTAATTTAAACTTATGCTGGATGGATTCACAGGAATGTTAAAGATAAAATATAAAAAGGAGAAAAAAATATCCTTTACTCATGTTGGAAAAAAAGTAGCTTTGGGCTTCCCTCTAACCACATGGCTAACCAGATTCAGATGCCTATCACACATGCTTGATCTATGAAACAATCATATAGTCTTAGAATAGGAGCAGTAGTTGTCCACTTTATATTTTTTAAGTATAGGCATATGTGAGCTACAAAAGAAAGGAAAAAGAAAAAACATCCTTGTTTGATTCTATGAAGCAGATACATGAAAAAAAAAGTTAATTTATACATACACATGACTGCATTTCTCAGTTTTAAATGAGGTTGGTTTCAGGTAAATTTACTGTCTATGTTTTCTAATCACTCATTATTAAATTCATCTCCCACTTCTCATCTACCAAGCTGAAAATGATGCTGAAATCAGTGCTGACTGTTTATGATTTTTAAGTGTCCTTGAAACAGTGTTCTGTTGCCAACTGACACTATAAGCCACATCCTACTGCGCCTATCAGGCATCTGTGTGTGATCCTATTCCACCTGCCCGAGTCCCTTAAGAACAATTAACAGAAAAAGTGGGTGAGTCCCTTCTCCATTTTTTGTGACTTTCTCTTTGAAGACATATTACTAAAGTAACAGTTGTTAGGGACTTTAGCAGGGTGGAAGAGGTTCACATTTAGACACTGTATAGACACTTGCAGACTCTGTCTGCAAAGACAGTAAAATCATACAACCAGAAAATGATTAACTATGTGTTGTGTATCTAAAAGCTAGAAAAGTGCCACAAAAGCAAAGCTAGCGTGACTTCTTTAAGGAACAAAATTAAAAGCAACCTGTGGTTAATTACTATGTAACATTGAGCATGACTAACTTAAGTGTAAAAATGCACATTGCTCACATGCTAATTATTACATGCTAATTTTTAAACATGATTTAAAAAAAACTAGTCCATTCAGAACAATAATTTTATTTGACTGCAGTGTAATACATCACTAGTTTATCCTCCAGTCCCCAAATCACTGCCAGCATCGGGAACAAGCAAGCAAGCAAGCCTTGCATCTGAGATGCTGATTCATGATGATAGTTGTGCAGATATGAAGTAAGCATGTTATTAGAAAGAAACAGTGGTGCATACTCACTTCATCTCTGCTCCAGGTTCTCCTCCGTGTAATTGTTGGGGGATCATGTGCTTCTGTTAGCTGAGGCTTAGAATCATTAGACCGACCATTCCCTTCTGGTGGTTTGGCATGCACTAGTGGAGGAATTTTTCTGAAGTTTAGACTTTCATCAAATACACGATCAACCAACTGAGACACGGGGAGAAAAAAAGATTCATTTAGTGAAACAGATGCATTTTATGAAACCTAATGGATACATACAAGGTAAGTCTAATTCTTCTCCTGCTGAAGTAGTTTGCAGTAAGATAGCTACATAAACTTTGTTTTTATCATAAATGTGTTAAAATACATATTTATTAATATAGGGAGAATTTTGGAAAAGAGAATAGCATTTTTTCAATATCAGTAATACATATATTGATGTAAATTTGACTGCTCCACTGAGAAGATTTTTCCTAAATATAGGTGACATGAGAAGATCCTAAAAAGTTAAAATTAAATTGCCATTTAAGTCAGCAATCTACACATTTTACTCTCACATTTAATGCCAGATTTCCAAAAAACTAATGGAAAGAAACTTTTTAAACTCAGCAAATAGTCTTTTTCTGGTTAAAAACACTGGAGAGGGAGGGTATGGAGAATCCTATGCCTACTTAAATGAGATACTGCCACCTATGGTATTCTCTAATATATGTGCAATTTATGTTAATCTTAAATAGAAAGGTAAATGGAAATATATTTATGGAGTAAAATGTAAGTTAATATGATCTAACTGGATCTAAGAAAAATGCATATTTATGTAGGTGATGTTGGGTTGTGAATGCAAGAGACAATTACTAATCTACATGGGTTTAGCAAATTACACGCCATTCAGAACATCCACACGTTATTTGCCATTGTTTATAATATTTCTCACACAAAAAAAGTCTCATACTGAACACAGTCTATTAATAAGTTAACCAAATTTTACATAGACTAAAATGATTAAACTTATTTTGAATGAAATGCAACAAAAAAAAACAAAAATACAGTAAACATGTACATGAAATAATGTGAATGATTATATGGTGGAAATTAAGTAATTTTTAATGTCTTCTTAAATGTATGTAAAAGAGCTAAGACCTGTGATTGTGAATAGAACAAGTTAGTTAATACAATTTAATACACAGAACAACAAAGGAAGTCAAAGAAGAGAAAGATTAAACAGCAGCACAAGGCAAACTTCATACAAGTTAGTTCTTTATAATATTAGGGAAGAAGAGCTAAAGTTAGAGTTAATTGATGCTACTAGAGGTGCACTGATACATCGGTCCGATATCAGATCGGCATCAATATAAAGAAAATTTTCTGTATTGGAAAAATCGGTCCGATTAGGGTGATAATTCCTCTGATAAATGCCCGTGCATGTGCGCTACGCAGCCGCAGCACAGCATGTAGGCAGTATGGAGCACAGCCTGGCAGTGTGGAGTGCCGCATGCAGCTGGTGTCTGGTGTGGTGGAAGTGGAAGGGGTGGGGGGAAGTGGAAGGGGTGGGGGGAAGTGGGGAAAGGGCCATGAGGGGGGAGATCAAGACTTCTGTGGTGAGGGAGGGTGTGGGGTTGGGGTTGGAGCTGCTCAGCCAGGGCCAGGCTGAGACAGAGGTGCGGCTCATTGCGGGGTGCGGGAAGGCAGGGGAGCAGCTCCTGCCGATGCGAGTGCCTAGTCTGGTGCTCATCTGGCAGCTCCCTCTGCTGTTCCCACTGCTCATCCAGGAGGGAATGGGGGGGAGGGGCATGTGCCCCTGGATCTGCGCGGGACGGGGTCAGCTGGGGCTGGGCTCTTCCCAGCTGGATGGATCCGGGGGTACATGCCCCCCTCCATGCCCTCCTGGATGAGCGGTGGGAGCTGCCAGATGAGCCACGTGCAGCGGAGGGGCCTGTCCCTGCCCCAGCCTGAGGCTGCAGCCTGCCCTATGCCATGCAGATCTGTGGGGCACATGCCTCTCCTCTCCAGACAAGCCACTTGAAGCTCTGCCCCATGCCCTTCCCCACCCTGGCAGGGTCAGCACCTACCCCTAACCCAGCCCCAGTCCCGTTCCCTCACAGCAGAGGCCTTGATTTGCCCACCTCCCTCACCCCCACCAGACTTACCAGCTGGATGCAGCTCTTCAAGCTGAAGAGCTGCATATCGGCAATTGGATCAGTATTGGTTGATATACCTCCTTAAAAATCGACTCTCGGTATCGGCCCCAAAAATCTCTATCGGTGCACCACTAGATGCTACGTGAGAATTTAAGTGCTAACACAAGGAAATTTCTACGTCATTCGTGAATAAACGGCCTTTTCTAGCTATAACAACTATGTACATTGCCATGTATGTATTTTTATTTTACATACCGCATGCATTTGCATATAAACACTAATGGGGTAAAAGAGCTTAGATAGTATTAATGGTATCTAAGGCCATGTACAGGTAAAGAACAAATAAACATCAAGTTTTGTGTTTCATAATAAAGAGAGACAAACAGTAAGAATGCTTTGGATGACCATTTTGAAGATCTGTGTTCATTGACTGATCTGTGTTCCCTGTTTGTAAAAAGGTAAAGGGATTTCAAAATTAAAACAGAATACAGAGAATTCATGCAAACAGGTTGGGTGGGAAAAACTAAAAAAGCTGTGCAAAAGGCTAAAAGGAAAAGAAATAAAGAAAAGAAAGAACCTTATGCATTTCTCCATGAAGATCTCCTACCTCTTCTCTAGTGTCTATGGCAGAGCCAGGGGTGGTGGCGGCAGTGCTTACTGTGGTACTGGGGGCAGTGCCTGATGAAGTCACTGAATCTATCTCTCCTGCTACATCGTTGATTTCCCGGGCGATGAGAGCCAAATCTTGGCTGATCCTAGTAATAATTTTAAAGACAGCATTATATTCTCCCAATAAAAATATTATCATTAACAGTAGTGTCCAACCTGTGGCATCTGAGGATGGTGGTGTTAAGAAATACAGGTATTTGCTTATGAGTTGAAAATGTATTCACTGTGATGTGCAATTGAAGGAGGAATTTTCCCAAAATCCACTCCAGAGCTTTACCTGAAGTCCCTCGAACAGTTTTGCTATGTGAAGCAAAGAGATCTGAGTAGCTGCTCCCCTTTTCTGTCATTACTATTCTATTGCCTGCTTATCTGCTGTATCGTGAAAAACTGAATAAGAGTTTGACTGGTTCTGCTCGAGTCTAAGGGAGCTCCAAGAAAACGACTGCTTCCCCTCTCCCCTCCCCCACAGTTAACCCATGATAACCCCATAAAAAAATGGGAGAATAGAGAAGATGAGAACCAGACACTACTTAGGACTCTGTTATTCTTTGCCTCATACAGCAACCATTTATGACAGTTTCTGAACAGTTCTCCCTGCCAGAAATGCCAAGAGCCAGAGTTCAAAACACTTCAGACATTCCCTTTTATTTTACTTGTTGCTAGGAGGATGGCACAGCTCAGCTAACACTGGTTCTGTGACCACTGAAGACTGAAGAAACCCCAGCAGAGGCTTGTGAGTGGCCTCTGCTCACTGTGCGGTGCCATCAGTCAGAAAGTGAGTAGAACAGGGCTATAAATCTGCTCCTAAAAAACTGACAGTAGCTCACTGATTTTTGCTAAAATATGTTTGAGCCTCAGGCTGAAAAGATTGGACACTACTGACTGCATCAGAGTTTAGAATTGAAAACAGCAGCTAAAATAAATCAGCACACATGTTTAGAGATATTTTATATCATACCCCAACATTTTAACACTAGATTACAGTTTGTCACTGACAAGCGTGGTGACGAACTAATGCAATTTTGAATGAATAAATATACAGTTAAAACAATGTATAAGACAACATGTTAAAAAAATATCCTCCATCACTTGAGATGACATTTTTAGTTGACAAATGAAAGGAACTACAAAGTGAAATTTTAATTCTGAAATGTGAACTTAATTTTTTACATGTAAATACATTTTAGCCATGAATTTTTCACTTCTTAAAATAGTAAATGTTTGCTTTTATCTTACTCATCAGATTTTAATTCTGGGACAAACTTGATTTTGTTTTCCAATTTGTAGTTCATATGTTTCTTATGTATGTATTGCTAACTTGTTAGGTTTTGATATATCATACTGAATGACAAAAAAATTAAGCAATTAATAATTTCTTCACTGTATAAAACTACACCTTTCTTTTAAATGAGAGGTATTAAAATGTTCAGCTAATCAAATGATTGTATTATTGAGATATTTATATGTGCCTTGTAAATAATTAATGGATAAAAAGAAAATAAAACAACTGCTCTTCAGCTATGTCTCCAGGTGACAAATACTACCTATGTCACCACTAAAAACAGAATTATTTTTCACAACACTTTTCCATAAATATTCAAAATTTCAACAAACTGTTTAAATAACAAGTGAACTTCTGAGAGTCAGCCCATTACGCTGTATGATTTCAGATACCCATGTAAAAATGACAGCAAGTTAATCCCACAGGATTCACTGTGGTGATAGATAATTCTAAAACGAATGGCAACCATTTGCAGTTAACAAGGTCAAACACTGGTCATGTGGACAGCATTTCAAATTAGTTCCACTGAAATGTTAATTATGGCTTAATATTAAAGGTTCATTTCCTTGCAGGGAGCTCTTTCATCAATGAAACTAGGGAGAAAAAGGTCAAAACTGGAGATTGTGCATCCATAGAAGGATAAAGCAGAAATATACTCTGCAACATCTTCTTGTCTGATCAGTTAAGTAAGCTTATAATACACAGGCATAAAATACATTCCTCACTTTGTCACCTGATTTGGTACTGTAAAGGCTCACCATAGTATGAAGTTTTTTCATAACATATAATGTTCCCTAGATCAGGGGCTAGATGTGTTTAACACCTTTTCCCTCGATGATGCAACAATGCAGGCAAAGCCCTGTTACAAATACTGCTACGCTGACAAATTTCTGTTGGTTTACCCAATGTAGGGAAGTGGTCTACAATACAAGGCATATGCAAAATCTGCACTATTAAACACTTCTAGCAGTTATACCAGCGTAGGTATAGTTGCTCTGCAATGTAGGCAAGCCATAACTAGTAGTTCTTGCAGGCTTGTATTACCACTTAAAGTAACAACTATTTGGCTCATTATCTAAGAAAAAATATGGGGAAAAAAATCTCAGTAAAATTTTCAATCTAGTAGTTGTATCACTACATGTACAAGTATTTTGATGCAGCTTTCTGAGCAGAGTGTTCAGACAGTTCGCAAGCCAAAGGTTAAAGGCTTCCAAAGCATGAGTAATGTCATCCTGTCAAAACTGTGAATACTTTCGTGCTATTTTCCCCACTTACAAAATGATAATTGATTTTTTAATGTAGAACATAATATAGTAAAAGCACATAAGGATCCACAAGCAACAAAACAAAGCCTGTAATTCCCAAATCAAAAGAAGGCAGTTTTCATTACTGTAGCTCTAATGCCAAGTTAGCTCTTAAGGGTTCTCAAAAGTGCTCAGATTAAGTATTCTTTTTATCTGCAGAGAAAAATTTAGAACACTAAAACAAGACATAATGCCAAACTTTTTTCTTTTTTAACCATCTCCCCCTCCTTTCCAGAATGCTTTCCTAAAATGGGATGGTGTTCAGCTGCTCAACTTCATGAGCAAGGGTACTACACCCTTCTGTTGCCACTATGTTGTGGAGAAGGAGAATGGAGAAATATAAAGGTCCTGCACCATGTCATCACTGTCATAAAGAGGGCAAAGCAGATGTATTATCCTTATGCAGAGATGGAAAAAACGCTAAAATAGTAACTGCCTGTACAAATCTGTAATATATCCATCACAACAGTGCTTATTGATTTTGAAAGACTTCAGTTTAGTCTAATGTTCTGTGTTGCCTCAACTAAACCAATTATTTTTGCAAAGTGCTTTGAAATCCTCAGATGAAAGCTGATCTCACGTATTATGATAACGAAAAGAACTGCAGTCATCTGTCCTGAATATTAAAATGAAATGGAGCAGAATAATGTAACAACTATTTTAAAAACTAAATTTCAACAGAGCAGAGTTGTGAAACCCTCATTATTCTGAGTAAAATTCCTCAAACTGTTTTTCTCAACTATAAAGACCTTGGATGATCTAACATTCTGCAGGACTGGTCAATTCCCTTCTTTCATCTTCTGATAACTTCCAATACTATACATCAGACCTAATTCTTTCTATATTTGACATCCAAGTGCATGCAAGTAAAGAATATCAGTTTTTAACACTGTGTTGACTGTGAGCATACAGAAACATAGTACTCCAAAAAGAGAAAGTGTTCCTTCTGTTTTTTAAACAGTGCTCTCAATTTTTAACTACACTGCTTATTTATAACAGTTGCAAACTGTTTCACCACAGATTTGTGTGAAAGGGGCAAAATATGGCAACCCTTTCAAAAGATTAATTTACTTATGAAGCAACGATAATTTGGATAAAATTAGATGCTGCTGCCAAGCCATCTGCTTTCACACTATAATTGTACATCTAGCTGCTTTATTAGATACTTATGTTTGCAGCTTCCTAAACAGAACACTTGCTCAATGAAAGAACAATAGATTTTAATGAGATCAGGCACAAACAGGCAGCAGTCCATCCAGGATCCATTTTATCATTAACTTCTGCAAAGACCTTTCTGTGAACACAGTTACTTGAAATTTGTATTTGGGAGGTATGAATTTGTAGAGGTTTCCCCCGATTTATGCAGGTAAATTTGTTATATGCGAGGTAAATGTGATCGGCATAGTTATGTGATTGCTGTTATGTGATCGGTGTAGGCGCACTCCCTGCTCCCCCAAGCAGGTAAATCTGTGAGTTTGTGACGGGAGGGGAAAGGGCCATGGGGCTGGGGCCCCACTCACTGCAGACCCTGCTGCAGCTGCTCTGGGAGCGGCTGATACTAGCAGCTTGCAGCCACTGGGCTGTGCCATGCCCTGAACCCCTTGGGGCTGACCGCTGCTGCAGGCTGGGGCCGGTGGTGGCACCAGGCTCTTCCCAGTGTTTGGGGTGGGCTACGGCAATGGGAGGGGGGCTGCTGCCACCCCAAAATTCAGTGTAGCCCCCCACAACCTACTCTAACACCGTTTACAAGCGCCAGGAAGTGCCTGGTGCCACTGCCAGCCCCAACCTGCAATGGCTGCTGGCCCCAGCCTACTCTCATCCCACTGCAGGCTGCTGCCTGCCCCTGCTGCAGCCCTGGGAGCGGTGGACACTGCCTGCTGGCAGCTGCTGGACTGCACTGCGCCAGGGGGTTCAGGGCATGGTTGCAGGCAGCTGGCGTCGGTCGCTCCCCAGGGCTGCCGCAGTAAGGGCTGTGGTGAGTGGGGAGAAATGGGGTGAGTGGGGCTGCCACCCACCCCAAGTGCTGCGAAGAGCCTGGTGCCACCCCTGCTGCAGCCCTGGGAGCTGCAGATGCTGCTTGCTTGCAGCCACTGGGCTGCGCTGCACTCCTCTCTCCACCCCTTCCCCAGCCCCAGCCCCACTCCCACCCTCCCCACCATGGGAACACATCCCTATTTATTTCATTGTAAACTGGGTTTGCTTTATGCGAATTCAATATATGCACCGTCCCTTGGGGACACATCTACTGCATAAATCAAGGGAAACCTGTATGCAGAAAAAACAAGGAAGAAAAAAAGGACCACATATGCAGTCCTGAAGAATACTACACCAAATTACTGGATTATCCAATTCTACCAGGGATATGTTTATGTTATCAAATCTACAGTACTACAGATTATTGTACAATAATGGTTCATCAGCATTTCAACATTTCACCTATAAAAACTGACACTATTTAAATAGTTGCCCCTGTGGACAAAAATAGAAACGAAAGCAAAGTCTTGGTTCCCATAATACATGAAGGCCTACTGAAAGAGACAGCCTCATATACCAATATATGTGAAGTTAAGTTCCACAGCTTCATATATATTAGCAGGGGTGCAATATGGCCCAAGTTACAGTACTTATAGCACTGTCTACTACTAAAAGTGCCTGACTCAACACATTATAACAGGGGATGGCAACCTACAACCCACAGGCCTAAAGGCTAGGGACAGAAGTTATGCATAAACTGGCTTAAGTAATCAGAAACTCATTTAAACCTGTAACAGGACACAAGTTCAGTGCACATAAACCAGTTTCAAAATGGCAGAAACTGGTTTAAAATAACCTGGTTGAATGTAGTATCATATTTAACTGATTTGGGTCAAACCGATTTATGAAACTTCTGTCCCAGACCCCTTCCTGGTTCAAGTTAAATAACAGTCCCCCAGCATGCTTTCCAACCCTGGGCTGGGTTGGGCTGTGCTGTCTGCTCCAGAAGAGAAGGGGGGAGGGGAAGGAGGCAGGGACTGTTCCCCCACACGCAAACCCTGGCTGGGGTCTGGGGCCAGGGAAGGGGATTAAACCCACCTTCCTCCGAATACAGAGTTGCCCTGCTGCTAAATTTACTGAAACGTACTGCTGGCTGCAACTGTAGACTACAAATCCCAGAGGCACCTGGAAGCAGGAAGAGGAAGTGATGAGCAACCCTGGAGAGTTCTGCTGCTCTGAGTCTAGACTACAAATCCCAGAGACCTCAGGTGTAGCAGGGAGAAGAAGTGAACACACAGCCCATGCTGGCTACATGCCAGAAAGGTGTGCTCTAACACCTGCCAGCTTCTGCAGGCATGTGGCTGCATTTCCTGAATCAAAAGTAAATGTGTGTCCAGTTGTTTCTCAGATTAATCTCTGCAGCTCAGAGTAACCTGCAAAGACTGGATCAATTCAGCCTTGGGCTTTTCAACTGTCTGTACTTAGCCAAAGAGACTGGATCGGTTCCACAGCAGTACCAACTAGCCCAAGCAGCAGAGAAGGTGTCTTCAGGATCCTACTACCTGCCATGTTCATTTATGCTCACTGATACAGCAGAGAAGGCATTCCCTGGATCCTAGCATCTGCCTTTTTCTATTTACTCCTTTTGTAGCATCTACTGTGGGATATAGCTCATGGTAGATGCTGGGTTGCAAGCAGTCACCTTCACTGGCAAAAGGTTTCCAACCTCAGTACTGTAAGATTCTGTCTTTAATTACGTATATCTTTGACAAACCACTCAGGGTGGACATCTGCCTCAGGCTGACCCTTAAGGCAAAATAGCTCAGCTATTTATAACAATGAGGGTAGAGAAAAAGTACATTATATTATTCAGGTTAAGTTCTGAGTAACCTCTTGGAAAAGGGAAACATATGCTTTGAAGTAGGGACCTGAAATTTGGCGGGGGGGGGGGGGGGGGGGGGGGGGGAGATAGCCTTTGTGTTGATGATGCAACTTTTCCCACTCCATGAAAATTTACTCAAAGCTTCTAAAAAATACTTCATATATGCTCAGGTGAGACAGATTAGAGTTTGGTATTTAAAGTACCTGGAGACTGTACAACTGCAATAGGCATGCTGCAGTCCAGGGCTGAGCAGGACTTTCTTTGCAAATATATATTTGGGCTTCTGTGGGCTGAGGTGGGAATAAGAGCTGGAACTGAAAGCTTTCCTCTCTTGTGCTGTCAGTGTCCACCCAACAAAACTAATGCAAAGCAAGGAGGAAGATGTCAAAGGACAGGAAGCTTGTAACTCCTGTACACTCATCTCTGGGTCCCTAGGAGCTCCAGTATCCAGCACTCCTCCACTCTCCATCTCCTCCTCCGAAGGGGAGGGAAAGCAATGGCTTCTGGATGGCTTGCTCAACCCTCCTGAGATCCCACTGCTGTTATGCTTGAACAGTGCTGGGAATGTTCAAACCATGGCACAGATTCCCACTGAGACTTTGGACTGTTCACGTGGGTCCCCCCAGGACTGTTAAAGGGCAGCAGGCATTCCACCCACTGCCTGAACAGTCCTGGAGACACCCTGGATTGTCCAAGCAGAGGTGCATGTCCCCACACTTCGAACAACATGGGGACTCCCCATTAATGTTCAAAAGATATTGGGAATTCTCTCATCCTAACCCTAACTCCCCTTCCATTCCTCTCAACTGTCTGCTCTGACAATGGGGAGCGGTGAATTTGGGGTAGTGCTTGCGGTTATAGGTCTGACAAGAGCTGGGGCTCTAGAATTGATACTACTGGGGGGCAGCAAGGGCAAGGAGACCTCTTTTTCCTCCTAGAAACAAAGTAACCCAGACAGTTCCACCTGCCCTGTGTGCCTCTGTCTTCAGGAGATGCTGTGCAAAATTGAGCTGGGAAGGGCTGCAGTCCTCCCCTGTCAGGCTGTGCACCAGGTGCCCAGGGCACTTTTACCTGGTAGCAGCAACCCACCGTCAAGAACTACTGAGGTAGGCTGAGGAAGCACCAACAGTGGTTCTCAGCTGGGATGCGGCCACATACAGAACAGTTGTGGAAGGGTGCCCTCACTCAAAAAAGATTGAGAAACACTTGTCTAAGGTTATCTATACAACTAGACATAAGAAATACTGTATATGAAGAAATGTCTGGTAATTAAATTAACTCACTTTCACTGTGCTACTACTTTAGATAATCAGGCATTGATATTTTAAAGGCATTCCTTTAAAACCAACCTTGCTATTTCTTCTCGATGAGCAGTCCAATCTCGAATGTAGTCTTCCTGTTCCTTTATCCTATGCTTGAATGTATTGCTACTTTGCGTTGCTGTCCCAGTGCTCTGCAGTCGAGTGGTTTTCAGGGCTGGAGAAGTACGTAGACGGGTATGTTTAGGGGAATTACGGTTTGATCCAAATTCATCTTCTGAGGTGGAAGCATAATCTGTAGGAAAGCGCCTCCATCTTGAATTTACTAAATTAGTTTAATTATTAAAAAAAGAATTATTATTGTATCTTTTAAAAACAACAAATGTATGATTTTAGAAAAACCATGACAAAACACCAAAACTGCTCAATATCAAGCCCCAAGTACCTCACAAAGGGTTTGTTTACTACATCTTAAAAAGAAAGCTAAAAAATTTGTGTTAAAATCAAATACTAATTAATAAAATGTAAAGAAAAATTATGCTCTTTGTATAATGGGGAGTAGGAAAAAAAAAGATGCAAATGCTAAGAACCTTACATAACTCAAGCAAACTGTATTATAGAGCGTGGGCCCAATTCATTAACATTTACTCAGATAGTTGGATTGAACTTTTTCTGCAAATTTTACCCAGAGGTAAGTTTCAAAGTATTGAAAACATAACATACAAAAAAAATTATAAAAGATGTGAAGGAAGGGATAAGCTGCAAGGGCAACATGTAGTTGTACAAAAAAATGCATAACGTCTACAGAACAAACTATGCATCACTTTGTAATTCAATATTCTGTTACAAAGGTTAGCGATACATCTACAGTATTGATCCTCAGAGCAGACAGACTTGTATTCACACTGAAAACAATACATTTTTGTAGACTGGGTATCAGTGGACAACTGAAACTAAGCTCTTCCCCAACAATGACTCATTAATGGAAAGAAAATGGATCTCAGAACAGCCATCCTTTACCCTTTTCTACAGGGTATAGGAATAGCGGTGCGAGTAGAAAGTTTTATTACTATATTATGCTGCACCTAAGAAATCGTATTGGCACAGAGTCCCATAAATGGCAAATATTTCTTTGTTAATAGCTCTGAAAATAAGTTCTCTTGTACTAAAGATTAATTCATTTGTTAGTTTTAAAATAACCTGAATGTATGCACAGAATAACTTAATTAAAACTAAGAAGACAGTAGACATTTTTTCTGAGGTTGGTTAAGCATATCGTGATCAGGATACAGGTTCTCAGAAGCATGCAATTTTTTCTTGGCAATTTATAAATAAAAAATGTTAAATAAAATTAATTTAATTATGTAGAGGAGGGTGTCAAAGATAAGGCCTGTGTACTGCAGCCATTTCACCCACTCTATGGGGCTGCAAGAGGGGCCAGAAATTCAGGCCTGGGTCCTGCTACTGAATTCCCAACTATGGAGCCCTGCTGGGAACATGTGCCAGCATAGAGGGGGAGGAGGGGACATAAGCAATAGCTGAGTTAACTCCTGCTCCATTGCTCACCCCACAGCTGCAGGCTGGATATGGTCCAAGAGCTTAGATGAGTTTGACACCCCTGATATAGAAAATATGAATAATTTAAAAAAAAATACAAGCAATAAATCTTGCTTTTTCCCTTTAATTGTTATTATTAATATGATATCAAATTAAACATGAATCAATTGTGAATGCAGGTAGAATGTAGGTAAGCACAATGTGAACTTTTAGTTAGAAACAGATAATAGGCAGTGCCCTGGAATACTATGCTATGTAGAGTGTGACAATTGAGCATAAGCTTATTCCCTTCCCTCATTTAAATATTGTTAAAATAAAAATGATTGATTTTTTTTCAGGTTATTTAAATCAAGAAGAATAGATTTATACAAGTGCCTAATTCAAAACCCACAGACTTCAAGTGGGCTTTAAATCATGTTCTATTTCTATTTCAAATGGACTTTAAATCGTGTTTTAATACTTTAATCAAGAAAAAAGTTCCATTGATATAAAAGCCACTTCCTTACAAGATTCAAACTTAACTAAGGAAAACAGATCATAAGCAGAAAAAGCACTTCCCTCCACCAAAAGCATGCAAGCAACATGTGACCTTAACATTTTATGAGTTGGGCCCAAATTTTATCAACAATCTCTTTGGAAAAATAACTTAATTTTTAAATCAATTTTTGTCCTAATTGTAATTTAGGGAAAATAGCAACATCAACATAACTTGTTCTAAAAAAAAAATCCCATTTGAGAGAGATTATTTTTAGAACTAGTCACTCAGCACTATACAATGAGCATATGCAATCAAATTAAAAACTAAAGATTGAATGAAAAGTGAAGCATCAGAAAAAGATATGATTTCTAGTACTCTACCACTGTAAGTTTCAACAGCAGGATCTGGGTCTGGGAGAAGCTGGGATTTCTCTGTGTACGAAATAGTGTTTTATCATGTTAATTTTTAATGATAACATTCAGATTTGCAACATTTGCCTAATAACTATCTACTGATGAAATTTAGCATGAACTCCTCCATATAGCATTCTATGGTTGATGAAAAATATCCTGAATTATAAATTCATTTAAAAATAAATTTCAAAGAGAACTGGCATCCAGATTACATTACATTATTAGCATGGCTATTTACAGCCAAAAGCCCAATATATTTAAAGATCAAAAAGGCTTTAGGTCTCAAAATGATGTTGGGTTGAATGCTTTACAAGTTTCTTATAAATGTCTGGAAACATGGTTAGCTTACTGTAAAAATGGTGCAAGTCCTGAAGAAACAGTGAAGAGAAATGGAGCACCTAAGAAATACGCAGGGGCATGTCTGGGAGACCTCGCGTCACCCTGCTTGGCTGGCAAGACCTACTTATACCTAGGATTAAACTGACTGCCAGGCTGAAGTTACAAAAACATTTTTCTCCAGGTTCAATTACTCTCTCTTGTCTTTTTCTTATTTGGCATAGTTCACTTCCTAGGCAAAATATACCTAGAATGGTTTTAACAAACTCCATGTCATTGCAGTTGCCCAAGGTATTAATGCTACCTTGATCTCTCCTGCTCTTTTCCTGTGGCTCACTGTAATCTTTGAGGCTCTTTATCTTTCTTAGTTTCTATGTTGTTACAGGACATCAGGGGTGTTTTGTGGCTACCTGGGGCATCAACAAATCAAATCAAATGCCTTGAGATACTTAAATAAGCTGCTTCATTAGAAAGCTGAAATTATTTTGTTAATAAAGTGAACTTTGAAATTTCTGAAAACAACATTTTACTAGAGATAATATGTTTTAGGGCAAGTGTGTTGTACTTTTAATGATATAGTGCACTTGTAGAACAGTGTCCGATCATCTTGAAACAGCTTTACAAATAAAATAATCAACGACACTTCCCAGTAACCTGCTGAAATGGGTAGTGATCGTCATCATTTCAATGAGAGGTAAATGGAAACATAAAACAACTAGGCTCTTGTGTCTGTATGACAATTTACACTGTATAACTAATTACATCAATGCAAACTTCCCTAACATGCACAGGCCTCCCTCAGTAACAAGCCTGGCTTCAACAGATTTGTTTATTGCTTTTTTGTGCAAGCGTTCTCTTTGCATTTTATACTTCCCTCAATTCAGGGTTTAGACTAGTAAAGTATTTAGCACAGGAACAATTTATACTGCTAGTGTTCCAAACAATGGTGTCCTGAATTTTAACCGTCCTAATAGTCTTGTGGAAGACTATAAGTCCATACTGTTACAAGAAGGAAAAAAATATCCTAATGGGATTTTATTGAAAACGGAAAAAGATGGTATGGTAAAACAAGATATTTCTAGTTTCTATTCCTTTGATGGTCAACCTCCATATGAAAAATATTAGGTAATTAAATCAAACATATAAATTAATGCAAACAAATTGGTTCTATTTTGCCTCATCTGATGCAGCAGCCATTTGGTCTGTATACAAACATTTCAGCTTCTGTTGGAATCATCAGGAGTAAAGATGTACAATATAGAACACCAAGGTAGATAACATGCTAGGGAAAAATGTTTACAACCTTCATCTCCATTTTAAAATAACAGAGCATAAGGCTTGTATGGGATTTTTGTTTTCTTTTACTTATTCATAATAAGATTTTTTTAAGGAAAACAATCAGATACAATGATTTCACATTTACAGTGACTTCATGTTTCAGTGAACATTGAATTTCATCATTTTTCAAAGAATATATTTTCAGTTAGACTGAGATTAAACTATAATTTACTTCTCAATGTAACAAATGTTAGTGGTCAGCATAACAGAAATAGGTATCTAATATTCAATCTGCATACCAACAATGGCAGTAGAATCACAGAAAATTATGGTGGAAAGGGACCTCAGGATGTCGCCTAGTCCAACCCCATGCTCAAAGCAGGACCGTCTCCAACTATATCATCCCAGCCAAGGTTTTATCTAGCCTGCTCTTAAAAACCACCAAGGCTGGAGATTCCACAAACTCCAGTGTTTCACTACCCTCCTCATGAGAAAGTTTTTCCTAATATCTAACCTAAACTCCTAAAGTGCCTAGTTGCAATTTGAGACCATTTCTCCTTGTTCTTTCATCTGCCACCACTGAGAAAAGTCTTGCTCCACCTTCTTTGGAACCATCCTCCAAGTAGTTGAAGGCTGCTATTAAACTCCCCCTCAAGCTTCTATTCTCCAGACTAAATAAGTCCAGTTCCCTGAGCCTCTCATAATTGTTAGGGGCTGGAAGGGACATTACAGATCATTAGGTCTCCTTAGAAGTCATGTTCCCCAGCCCCCTAATCATTTTTGTTGCCCCACCCTGGACTCTCTCCATTTTGTCCACATCCCTTCTGTAATGGGGAGCCTAAAACTGGACACAGTACTCCAGATGTGGCCTCACTAGTGCTGAATGGAGGGGGAAAAAAAAATCACTTCCCTTGATCTTCTGGCAATGCTCCTACTAATGCAGCTCAGTATACTGTTAGCTTTCTTAGCAACAAGGGCACACTGCTGGCTCATATTCATATTATAGTCCACTGTAACCCCCAGGTCCTTTTCTTCACAGCTGCTGCTTCACCAGTTGGTCCCCAGGCTGAACTCAGTAGTTTTATAGGAACACTTTATTTGCATAAAAAGTAGGTAAGTAACATAGAAATATTTCCAACAGGTGGGGGACAGGAAGTGGTAAAATTGTCCCATTCAAAGCA
The DNA here is from genome assembly GCF_030867095.1 of Alligator mississippiensis. Classification (NCBI taxonomy): domain Eukaryota; kingdom Metazoa; phylum Chordata; order Crocodylia; family Alligatoridae; genus Alligator; species Alligator mississippiensis. Next base: position 159,545,216 of record NC_081824.1, read on the forward strand.
GTGAATGCAAGGGAATCATTCTAGTGGAATAACATGTTTTCTACTTGGTGCTTTACAAAGAAGAGCCTGTACCCAAGATAAATTAATGTAGCAGCAACAAAGCACTAGTTACCACAAATAAACTGGCTGATATGTAAAATGACTTCAACATCAGCAGTTTTACTGTGGCCGTTCAATATTCTAGCCATATGGAAACTACCGGCAGCTACCAATGTCTTTCATTTGCCCTTCCTTGCAGTGTCATGTCAATAATTTGTAAGACTGTCTTTAAGATGACAGGTTCAGGATTACTAACAGTAGCCTTTTTCCTACAGGAACAACAATCCTGTCAGAGACAAGTGGAAGAAATAGAGGCCTGTACCCTGTAAATACATATCCTGTTTTGTTCCAGCAAATCGTAGTTTGGAATCGGTAATGAAGCTGTCCTAAACAGGGCTTCAGACCTTGATAGTGAACTATATTTCAGTTAATATTATCCATTTAGTACTGTAATGTTTGGTTCAGTAGATTTTATGTTTAGTAGTATGCATATCTTGCTATTCACTGCTTAGTTTTGAATTTCTGGAAGCAGATCTTAAACTGTCTTGAATTTCAAGCAATGATTTCTGTTCCATGTTCTCTCTCCTAATAGCTGTAGCATCTGAACACCTCAGATACCACCTTTGGTAAGAGGTTTCCAATAAAAAAAAAAAAACATAGGCCAAAGAGGCAAAGGATTCCTTGTAACTAACTTTAAAAAACCCTTAAAAATAATAAAGAAAGAGCCTCTTTCTTAGAAGAGAAAGAATGCTTCAAATCAAGTTAATGCTTCATAATAAACTATACTCCTTTAAACATCTATAAAAATGAAGACTACAAGAAAGCAAGCAAAATATCAGGCACTGGAAAAAACACTGGATCTAAATCATGTCACATACCTGTTGGAGAATTATGGGCTGAGGTCAATGGCTTGGATTTTGAATCTGAAAGTCGAGAAATGCTATTAGCTCTAGTTCTAGCAGAAATTTTACTACTATCCGCTGGTGGTGTTAATCTTGCACCACTTCTAATGATGGCTTCTGGGTTACGAGATGAAGCAGTACTTCTAGTTATTGTTGCTTCAGAATCACTTCGTGCTGATAAAGAGCCAAGTCGAGTTCTGCGTGGTTGAGCAAGTAAGTCTATTCTGGAAATATTTCTCCTTCCTGATGGAGGCTTTGATGTAGAACTTGTAGTGGATACTTCAGAAGCCACTGAAGCTTTATCAGCATCAGCAAGTTCACTATCTGAGGCTTCACCAAGCCGTGCTCTGCGCAAGAGAGAAGTCCTCGTGGGACGAGGCCTTGGAAGAGTGGTAGATTTACTAGACTGTCCAGTTGTAACAGGTGAAGTCTTTGATTTAACTGACTTCCCTTCCATTTTGGAATGTAGGAGTTCATCTGCAGAAGTAAAGGGAACCCTTCCATGTGATTTGCTAGAGTAAGTTTCCTGGTCAGATGACAAGATATCAGAAATGGCAGAATGAGGTACGCTAGATGTCTGGTCGTCATCTGTTAAATCTACTGATGGCTGCCTTATTCGTCCACTGGAATGCACAAGTTTACGAGCATCTGCTCTTGAACCAGCATCCAAAGATCGGGTTTTAGTTTTCTTTTCTACCTTTTCTCTAGCATTTGTTGCAGAAGATTTTAAAAAATCCTTGGAAGGAGAACCAGTGGAACATCTATCTTTATAGAGAGTAGTGAAGCTCTTTCGCTTTTGACTGGGCTTTCTTTCAGCATCACCAGTAACCAGACTAATTGTACTGGCTGTGTCTACATCTGACTCTGGTGAAATCGAATTATCTCTATTATAGCTAGGAGTATCAGGACCTTCATCTGTTTTGTTTTCTTCACGCAACTTAGCTTCAAGGAAAGCCATTACCGCTTCTGTGTCTTTTAAAATGAGTGTTGTATCCAAACTAGAATCAGTATCCATAGAATCACTTCTTTCACGTATTATGTTTGTGGATGCTGAAGGGGGAGCAGATCCAGTCTGCTTATTAATATGAGGGATAAGTTCTATAGGGATATTTGTGCTAGGCTTATCTATAGTAAAGCTGCCTTGTCTCACTAATGGTTTTGACGATTCCTTCTTCTCTCCTCCAAATCCTTTTGGAGTTTGACCTTTTATGATTTCCTCAGTTTTTCTTCTTTTCCCTTCGCTTTGGGCCACCTTCACTTCTGCTTTACTGACCGCGTGTCCTGGGGCCTTTTCTTGATTATCCAAGATTTTTGGGGGAGTAGGAGCCTCCTCTCTACCTTTCTCAATCTGGTTTGCAGTAGCTTTTGTGGAAAGTAGTTTAGCGGGTGTCCAATGCGCCTGCTCCTTTTGTTCCTGCTGTTGAATTTTAGCTAAAGCTTGTTTTACCACTGAAGTTTCCCTGGCAATTTCACCCTTGTCTTTACTGGAAGGACAACTCGTAGGGTGAGAAAATACCTTGTTGTCTCCACCAGCTTTTGGAGAGAGACCATTCATTGCTCTGCTTGACTTGGCCATGCTTCTGCTATCTGCATCATGTGGTATTTCTTTTTGGGATGTACGCGTTGGAGTTTCTTTCTCCTGAAGTTCTGTGTCCTGTTTTTCACCTATCTCTGATCTCTGAGATGTACCCTTTGCTCTTGGATTTTCAGCAGTTTTCTCCTCTTTTGGAAGCTGTGGAAGTGTTCTCCTCTTCCGCTCACCTTGACTAGTCACAGATGTGGCTGAACCAGTGCTTTTAACCGAAATGCCAGATTCACTGATGTCTGTATCTAAAAATCAAAGGGGAAAAAATAAGTCATCTAGAAAATCAGTACCTAAAAAACAATTTTGCCAATGGAATTATTAAAGTCTCCAGGGGAGTTTATTAATACAGTGCATTTTTGTACTAAGTTATGGTACTAAACCCTTGTGCAATATATTGGTGGCTATAAATTACTATATTGTTTCACTGTAGTTTCAGTATTTGCTCACAATGAAAGCCAAACTTAATTTTATAAAACATGTTATTAGCTACAGAAATGACATTTCAAGATATTAGAGAAAACTATCTATTAAAAACTGCAGCACGTAGCAAAGCACTGACAAGAAAAAACAACATTAAGCATTTGATTTGATGCACAGAATTATAAGCTATCATGAAGAAGCATATTCCCTAAAATTCAGTGTGTTGCATGGTTAGCAGAAGAAAAGAAAGATATACAGAGAGAGCATGTCATGACTATAGAGAACCATCTTCTCTCCGTTCGTTCCTTGTATCCTTGTCAGAAGCATCCCTCAATACGAGGATGATAGTCTTTTAGTAAATAGGAAATAAGTGATGTGTCTGCAGAGGCCCGAGGAAGTTGATTCAAAATCCACGTGTTTGACTGTAACATAGTTCCAGGAGGAAATAGATACTTCTAAGGTTGGGTCACAGATTTTTCCCTTCATCTCTCTCACTTATCAATCTCCAAAATAGGGTGAATTAGCTCAAAAAGACTGATGCCTTGTTGTATACCACGGCGACAGTTCAGTGCTTGACTGTCCCAGGTATTGATGTTAATATTGCATTTGTTCCAATTGGCCTTGAAGATGTCGTTAAGTCTCTTCTTTTGCCCACATCTAGAGTAGTGACCATTGGTGAATTGGGGGTATAGGACCTGTTTTTGGAGTCTATTGTTTTCATACTCCATTCATGTTGCACATGGGCTAGGGATTAAACGTCTTTCAGGTGGAATTATCTGTTCAGGCCTTTGTACTTCTATGCTAAAAGTATGGTAGTGACAATGTAGGTCTAAATGCCATTCAGTTTCTTTACCCGTCCACAATCCAATTTGTAACAAGACTCCTTAGCAGCAGGAGAAAGAGGGCGAGTCATAAAATATACTGATGGAAAACCCGTATCTTGAAGAACTCCAGTTGCTATACAGATAAGGAGTTTTCCTTATTTCAACGGCTTGTTCATATTGTTACTCCATTTTTGGTGACCCAAACAGTAATTCAATACATGCAGGGGACAGTACGGAGCCTATTTAAAAACAGATAATAACCACAGATTTGCTAAAAAAAGGACACCACTTTCCAAGAATAACAGTGGAATCTGTGAATGAGAATCCATCAGTGCATAAATGCTCTGAATGAAGAACATACCTGAAAGAGATCCTGTGCTCTGAACCCCCTGAAACAAAAGGTTTCACACTACTTGCTCTTGTCTGTCAAAGAATTCTACTTAAGGATGACATGATACTGAAATAGTTTGGATTAAAGAATTCTTCTAAGTCTTGTGATACGTTTAAAAGCTGTACTCAAACCATCTGCCAAAATATGGTGAAAACCCAAGAGATAACTGCTTTGAGAAACAGCCAGTGTTGAACACTCCAATTCCATGTCTAAATGACCTTTTGACATAGTGAAGATATCCATGCCCCTCCTTGCCTGGTTATACTGTCAGTCAGCATATGGTTAAAGAAACCTTACATCAGACGCAAGAATTCTATATATGCCCTGTAAACTTCAGTACTCCAACACATGTATATGTAAAATGAGTGTCCCCTTGCAAGTCTATATGCCTAGTAGTACAAATATGCCCCTCAATTCAAGCAATGCATCTTGTCAATATAATTGTGGTTGGAAGGATAGGTGAGGAAAGAACTCTTTGGCATACATTTTGGGCATTTTTCCATAAGCCCAGTTAAGAGAATTTCTTCTGGAAGTGCGAGAAGCATATTTGTGATGTGTCTGCTCAGGGCACAAGCTGATTTTAGCCTACCTTTCATGCATAAATGACGTACTGCACAATGGAAATGAAGGAGATCACGCATTCTGTGATGCAATGATTTGCCTGAATTTATACAGTTTGACTGAAATGGATGTTAGAAATGATTCTGAATCTGTATTAGTCTAATATGGTTACTGTGAATTCTATTTGTTATGCACAGATGTCCAAACAGACTTCAATTTTTAGGCCAATATAGATATGAAAAGATTCTGTATGTGATGCAGAGCTTTACGCGTTATTCTGAGATTTGCTTCTGAGGAAATCACGTAAATATGGATACACTTTTTATCTCTGGTTAGCTCATATATGGAGCAACTACTGCCCAGATCTTGGTGAATATTCCTTTGGGCTGCTGAGAGACCAAAGGGTAACATTTTAAACTGCCAGTAGTTTGGACTCATGAGAAACCTCGTGCCACTTGTGAACTGGATAAATGGAATTACGTAAACAGTCATCCAGCAGGATGATAGCTATAACCTAACCTTCTGGATCAAGAGATACTATTACAAAGGATAATGTGATCATAGAGTTTCAGTTGAAAGCATTATAAGCTCAAAACTAGCCTCCATTCTCTCCATTTTCCGCATATAAGAAAATGAACTGAACAGAAACCTTTTCTTTTAAAGCACAACAGGACCTCTTCTACAGACCTGAGAAATAGAAGGGAGTCCACTTCCTGTTATATAGGACAGGAAGAGGACTCCTGGGCCACTGAAACCAGTCCAATGCATTCACTGGAACTTACTCAAGAAATCCTCCCAAAAATCACTAAAACCCTCACATATAACTTTAAGGCTGAAACACAAAGAACACAGGATAATATATCAAAAGGTGCAAAAAGGGGAGATGAGGGCATTGCCAAAGCCAGGCAGGAAAGTAATTAGCTCAGAAGATCTTAGAAAAAATGGATCAGGCCCCATGTTACAGAAGAAGGCAAAACCCTTTCCCAGCCCTTGTCAATCAGACATAGGAAGAAACTGCCTTCCTGATCCTTAAGAAGAGGAGCAAGACCCTTTTCAGCCAGGAACTTCTGGGTTTTCTAAGAATTTACGTACTAATTTATATCCCGCCTTACCCAAAAGGTTCTGCAAGTTTACAATAAACAAACATCCCACCTGAGAACTCCAACTTCCCCCATCACTCAAGCACTGCCTCCTTGCCCAAATGCCCACACAAGCAAACCATCCTGCCAAGTTCAAGCACACCTCCCAAATGCTACTTACATTTAAATACAAGAAACTTCTTCCCATCCAGAGTCCCCTTTGGCTCTGTGGTAGAATCCTTGTCTGCCACACAGGAAACCTGGTTATACCCAGTTATTCCCAGGAATGTATACAACTACAGCCATAGAGGCACCAAATGTCTCAACTCCATCTGGTCTTTGGATTCTGTCTCAATGGCTTAAAGCAGGGATGGAAAGTATAGGCAACCTTCACTCCTCCATACTCCCACTTAGGCACATGTGTCAAAGATCTTGGTGACCTCTCAAACATACACCACGATCCAGAAGGACTGGCAGTTGCCAAACCATCTTCCCATCTGCTTCCACTCTTCTGTTTTACCTGGCTCAATTGATAGACATATGGGGCCAGAAGACCACAAACCTCCAGCCTTAACGATGCATCCCAGAGTAAAGCCAACCCCTCCTCCTTTTCTTCCCAGGAAGCAATCTAGAGGAGAAAAAAAATCCATCTTGGCCTCTACTAGGGATCACCAAAAGCCCTGAAGCAGAATATGACCATGCTTCTTGTTGCCAGAGGTTATTCAGAGTGGAGTAGGTACAGAGTGACACTATAAGGAACAATCATTTTAAATATTTTCTCTAGCCCAGAAGTTACTGAATTCCAGACTAATGACACCCTCCTCCCTCTTGCTTCAAAAAGAAAGAGACTGTTTCTGAAGAAGACAAAGAAGGGACTAGATCGATAAGCCGCAGTTAATTTTGTTCCAATACGACCATCCACATACATCACACCAATAGGAAGTGGGGGCTCCAAAAATAAGGACACAAGACCATCATAATTCTTATGATGGCTAGCTTCCAATGAACTAGATTTTCTTTCACATAATACATGCAGAAAAAAGGGAAATTGGGAAATGAGCAGAGGAATCATCTACACTGCAATCCTGAGGAATTAAGAGGATTATAGTTGTAAAGGTTGGAACAAGAGAACTGGGCTGTAGAACATGAGTAACAGCAATTTCAGGGAGAGATGGATATTGATGAGTACCTGAAAGTAAGGGAGATCCAAAACTGAAGGTTGTTCTGTATAGGACTGGAAGAGCACAGGACTGGAAGGCCCACCTGGGTCAGCAAGTCCAGTCCCCTGCAATCACAGGCAACCAAGCAATAGGCATTTAGTCCAAAAAGTTTCACAGGAAAATCCAGCATCTTCAATATCAACACAAATGGAATTGCAACTCCCTGGGCTAAAGTTTGACATGTTAGACTGTGATAGCACTGAATGGCTCTGAAGTGGTTGAAACCAGTGTTGAAGCATTCAGTGCTATGCTCATATGAGATGATGCAGTTTCAGTATCAGCTGAATTCTCTTTGGAAAGGATTTGCATATGGCACCTTCAAAATACCCTAACCAAAAAAGCATCTAGTCTTTCCACTGTTGACAGGAATTGCCAACTTTCAAGAGGAGGAATAATTAAATCCAAGATTTAGAATCTGCCATCCTAAAGCTCCAGTAGGAAAAACTTGCATAAAGGCACTACTAAGAGTGCCCCAACCATAACAATGCTCAAAAAAGTTATTAGTTAACAGCTAACTATAATTAGGTAAACTAACTATCTAAGGTAAACTAACACTAATATCTATTTAGATCATGGTGATGTGGAGAGGGGGAGTTGGCATGTAAAAACCAGAATCATCCTCAAAGCTACATTGGTGAGAAGGAAAGTGTTCATTTTGTTTTCTTTCAGTAGTGTTCTTTTTCAGAAAAATGTACATGAAAAAAACAAAAAATGGTCAATGTGATGAAGCAGGCCATAATGTAGCAGGATACTTCCATATATACTTTAAGATGGAATTGTAGGAGCCATTTACCTACTTGCCTCCTGTGGGACAAATTTAAGGGTTGATAGAGCCTGCATCCAAGAGCCACTGTGACAATCTGCACTGTCTGTATACATCATATATGCAGAACCTTTTCAGCCTTTCAAGTGACTTTTAAATAGTGTCTCCTTCCCCAGTGCCTGGGATCCTGACACAGAGCTGGATAGAGTCATAACTGAAAAACAAACATGACACCCTGAGTACTCCTCTAGACAAATCCCCAATGTAATGTTTCCAAACTTCACCTTAGCTCACTGGGCTTTAAAAAAGACATCCATGGAGTCTTTATCCTTATGTCCAATCCCTATTCCTTGTTTAATATCCCTGCTTTCTGAGACCCTAATGCCAAGATGGAGGAGAGAGGTTCCTGATGATGCAATTGCCTCACTTGCCTCCAACTGATTACTGATATGGCAATAAGAACAAATAACTGAAATCTCAGGTTGTAATGTGAAATTAATAAAAAACTCAAAACACTTCAGAACTTGCTTCACTGTTTTATTAACTTAAGTTTTACAAATTCCCTTCACCTGCAGCCTCTCATTACACCATAGCCCCAACAGACTCACGTATCAGTGGGAGTAACAGCTTCTTTTTGGAAGAGATTCTTGGGAAAATATAATTTTCACTTCCTTTTTTTCCTCCACCTATCAAAATAATAGGAGTAGAGCTGTTTGTTCAGCTACAGAACTGAGTTCCATTGAAACACTTTCTTCCTTCAATGTCTCCAAATCATATATAAAGTTATATCAGTACAATAGGCCTCATTGTAATAAAGAGCACCATACAGTTTATTGCAAGGTTAAGGCTTGTATAAAGAACATGAAAAGTATCTTTATTAAAACTTATACATCACTCAAAATTACGTTGCTGGTTAAAAATATAACAAAGAGTTGAATAGGTCTTCATTAGTTTTGGTCTGCAAGCACCCAAAGACAGTAGTTTTGGCTACAGGAATTCCTAGTCTTCAAGTGAATTTACCCCTGCCTTTGACTCACATGAGGTGATCATAAAGCAAGATTCAGGTGCCCAAGGACAAACAAACAACAACTTTGAAACACATGTCTTGCATTCAAAAGTCTGTCTAGCTCTATCCCACCTATAGAGTTGGTCCAATAAAAGAGATCATCCTAAGAAATCCTTGCTTCTCTTTGAAATAGATAACATGCCACTTGCCACAGAAGTGATACACTAATAGCAAGTTTCAATACTTCTCCTCAAATCCCAATGCCAATGGATTATAAAGACAAAGTAGACTATTAAAAACTTACAAATAAAGGCTAAGATTTAGCAAACATAATGTGTACCAACATTCTGTTGTTTTAGCTACTTTCTTCTATTTGTTTTGTTCCTGTGGATATGTAAATACCAATTTGTATCAATGTATTTTTATACTGATAGGAAGCTCCAGAAGAAAACCTAAAGAGGTGCCAAATCCATGTACTGCTACAAATGTAGTTGCTGAACAAGTATGTAGTAGCTTATAGTATGCTGAGTACCCAGGATTCCACCTGGAGAGAATTACATGTGTAGACCTGTCACTTGGAAAGTCTGTCCACAGAGAGACAGAGTGAGAAGCTAAAGGTACATACAGCAAACCCTGGAACTGCAACATCTTCCAACATTCTTGGAAGAAAAATCTGCAGCTAGAACAAAGAGAGAAGACATATTTAGACATTTCTAAAAGAGATATTAATAAAAAAGCTATAGTAAAATTAGAAGTAAAATTAGAAAGAAGTATTCATATTACTTACCATTTTTCGGAACAGCCGTCTGAATACAGTCCTTTGCAAATATGCTAGTTGCTGGTACTGTATCTTGTGGAATGCTACATTCAATATCTCTAATACTCCGCTGTAGTTCTTTCAGATTAGGGAAGTTTTAACTTTGCATAGATGGTAAGAGTTTTAGTCAGCTGGTTTTGAAGTAAAAAATGCTCCTAAATTAACCCGAAAGAAAACACTTCTGGGACACTGCCCCTTCATCCCTCATAGTGTGAATACAGAAAGCTATGGATTCTGGGAAGTGCATCTTCCAAAATTTATTACATTTATTTCTTAAGCTTAAGCAGCAAAAGCTTTTATGAACAAGACAATATGCCAGTACTGCAATACAGGCATAATCCTAAAGCAGTCACAGCTATACAATTTGTGTTCAGTTAATAGTGGATTGATTTCGTTACTGGGAGTACTCAGTAAGATTATATCCTTCTGTTGTCCCCAGCCTATTTTATAACAATACTTCAAGACAAACAGCTACAATATGTGCAATTGTTAAAGTAAGAAATTTAAATTCATGATCGAGGATGATTTCTAGCTTAATGTGCAACAAGAAAGCCTTTAAATAACAGTGGACTCAACTCTCAAATGCAAGAAATATGGTACTGTTAAAAAGAATTTGACAAATCAATCCATACAAACTTAAATGTATGTCTATATTTCTATCTTTCTTGGATATCTACCAATTTTTTATTTTTTATATAAATGTTAGACTTAGTTTTATTGTCATTATAATAAAACATGAAAGTAATATATAATTGAGTAAGGTTTAAGACTTGACTTTTGACTGACAGTTATATGTGACCTACTTCATTTAATTCTGTCACCAAGACTTCCACCTCCTTTTCCCTTTCCATAAAAAAAACTACAAAAGTAAGATGACAATAAGAACTACTTATGGTACCGTTTTCTAAAGGACCAGATGCAGATGGCTCCAACCTCAAGTCATCCTGGTCATGTCGTGTATGATTAGCAGCCAAACTAGCCCACTGTGATACCCATCGTTTATTTCCAGATGCAGTACAGCTTTCCTGTGGAAAGAAAACAAAACAGGAAGAGAAAAATCAGATATTGATTAAAGATATTTGATAAAAAGGGATTAAACTAGCATATTAAAATGCTATTAATATTAATTTAGGTATTTTAAGGGTGACAGGACAGTGCAGATATTTAAAGAACTTACTTCAATACATTTTAGAGAATGTTAAAACAACACTGAACTCTGTTCTTTGGACTCTACACAGAGGCACAATGGGCTAAGCAGTGATATCTGACTGAAGTGAACTTATAAACGGAAAGTATGTGAACAGAGAATATGCCTATGCAGAGATGTGGGGTGGAAAATTTTCCAGTGCTTTAGTTTTCCATGGGAAATTTTCCATTTCTAAAAATTAATTGTTTCATAAAATTCATTAGTAACAATGAATGGATGCCAATCCAACATTAGACCAGCTTGGCAGTTTCAAAGTTGTAATTAATGTTTTACAGGTGATTATCCCTAGGAAGTGTGTGAGAAAGTATATATACGGTTTATTGAGTTGTAAACAGGAGGGTAAATACACTCGCATAATAATCCAAACCAAAAATCAAGGTATGAATTCACCTAATTGGCTGTGCAGGTCAAATAAAAAACAAAACTAAAATTCTTATTTAATTTCAGACTGCAAGTGAAAGCAAAACTAAAACTGTGCTTAATTTTTGTTTCACTTTCAGTTCAGCAAACACATAGAGCAGCATCTCATTTCTTTTCTTGAGTTGGGGAAGTTGGAGGTGTTTGCATCAGATCTATGAGTTTTTTAGTGCTTTTGGTTTGAAGTAGTCATAATAATGCCCAATCAGAAAAAAAACTAGTGTGTGGCATTCATTCCTTCCCCTGAAGGAAGGAAGAAAGTTGGTAGTTGTAAATATTGCAGGCAGGAGTATGCTAACAATACAACAAGAATGAAGAAACATTTAATAACATGCAGAAACTGTCCTGAAAGAGTACAAGCCATGTACAGAAAGCTAATACAATGAAGTGGTGGAACGACACCATCTGAGAAAAGTTTACTTCAGGAAGTAAGTAAGTAAATAAGTAAACAAATGGATATGTAAAACAACACACAGTACAGACTAGCATCTATACTGTTTTAAAACATTATCATTTTAAAAGTTGTTAATGCAACTCTGGACTATTATTTATTTATTTAAAATATTTGTATCCTGCTTTTCCGCTTGCACTAAGCATCCAAAGTGGTTTAGGCTTAACAACATATATTTTTTAAATTACATAATAGATAACTATTTCAACCCAGCAGAATGAGCTTAGTTCTCTGGCCAATGGCAGATGCCAGACTATACTTCCTTTTGGCTCAGCAGTCCCAGGGCAACTGAGCAGCAAGTTGAGCAGCAGAGTGTTCTTTCTGGCAGGGAGGGGGGAAGCAAGCTCCCTGCTGCTTCTCCTTCTGATGGATGAGGCCAGACTAGAATTGGCTAAAATAAAAATCTTTTCCCCTGTTTGTTGCAGGAACTTGGTAGCTCAAGTGATATAGTAGATTATGAAAAATTGGAAAATGAAAATGTTGAGCTGCCAAGTGTGGAGGAAGAAGCAGCAGGATCCTCGCTTTCAAGATCACTGTCACCAGATATGCGATTCACCATGAGTAGCTGTTCAAAACAGTAAAGCTTTTCATCAAGCTGTGTGGACAAAATGCCAAAAGAAAATCAAGAAAAAGCAGATGAGGCAGTAGCTCGGGCTATATTTGCAAGTGGTACACCTCTCTCCATAACTGAAAAATCAATACTGGAAGGATCACTACAAACTAATTTGCCCATTGTGTAAGTTACTGTCACATTATTGCTCATCACAGTCTCTCTTAGATAAAGAGTATAACAGAGTGCAAACAATGGCTATTCAAAGGATTTGTCAAACAGGATCACTGACTCTGATGCTAAATGGATGGACTGATATAGAAGTAAATCCTTTATTGAACAGTATGTTAGCAACTGCTGAACCAATATTCCTGAAAGCAATTCCTACGAAATCTTCTCATCATACAGGTGAATACACAGCCAAATTACTGAGTGAAGAGATTGAAAGTGCAGGTCTCTCCAGGGTGCAAGCCCTTGTAACTGATAATGCAAGTAACATGAGAGCTGCATGGCAAATATTAAAGGCAACGTATCCTCATTTAATAGTACCTGGCTGTCTTGCTCATAGGTTGAATCTTCTGGCAAAGGACATAGTAAGTGTGAATAAAATGAAGACAATATTGGCAAACTGCAAAGCAATTGTGAAGTTATTCAATGCTCATCATGGTGCTAATCAGTCTTTGAAGAAATTACAGAAAGAGAAGCAGGGGAAGGAAAGTGCACTTTTATTGCCAGGAGAAACTAGATGGGGTTCGACTACAAAGTTTACATAGTTTGCTGTGCACAAAGAACTGTTTGCAGTGTACTTTAATAGATGATGCAGTATCCCAGATTCTTCATGTGAAACATTTGGCAGCAGATTCTTGACAATGCTGTGTTCTGGGTTTGAGTTCAAGGAGCATTCAATTTGCTACTACCAGTTTCAGTGGCTATCAAAAAACTTGAAGGAGATGCACCAAGCCTTTCCAATATTCCAGAGATGTTCAGACAACTGAATAAAAATCTAATTGACCTTTTGCCTTCTTCACTTCTATCCAAAAAGAAGTAGTAAAACAAGTGTTTACTAAGTGATCTGAGTTTTGCTGTCAGCCAGTTCATCTGGCAGCAAACCTTTTGGATTCTCAACATAGGGGTCAACAGTTATAAGATGATGAATTATCTACTGCTCTTGATACAATTATGGAAGTAGCTAAGAATGTCCCCAACATTGACAAAATAGCCATAATGACCGACATTACTGAGTACCGCGCAAAAGAAAAACTTTGGAGCAAAGACATCATTTGACAGGCAGCAGTGAATATGTCTCCTCTTACATGGTGGAAGGGATACTGTAACACCCAACTGTTGCCCAGGATTGCTCTAAGGATCCTAAGCTTTCCACCAACAGCAGCTTCTTGTGAATTGAACTCGAAGGCTTTCAGGTCAATCAAGACAAAAAAGAGAAACAGACTAACAAATGAATGCACCGCTAAGCTTGTTTCTATTTCTCAAAATCTCTTGCTTCTGGAGAATCAGTCAGAAGCACAATTAGGGAAGGAGATGCAGTGCGATGATAGGTTGCCCTTGCCCATAGACTCATTGGTAAAACCATCGTTCAGCGAAAGAGAATGTGGTTCAAGTAGTTCTGAATCAGATTTGCCTCTATCTGATTCTGAAATGGCACTAATAAGTAGTGCAAGTGATTCTACAAATAGTGACAGTAAAACTGGAGGTGACGCAGTGACCTCAATGGAAGAGAGTTAAACAATGTGGAAGTAGATGAGTGGATAACTACGGCATATCATACACAGTTCTGTGGGTGTACTAAAATTAGTGTGTCAACAGTTTTAAGGAAAAAAAACAAAGGCACTGAAATTTAAACAAGTAATGTAAGGGAAGTACATGCTATTGTGTACTGTCTTTACATTTTTACAAGTATTCCAATAAGAATTTATTTCTACATAAAGCTTTTAATTTGTTTGAATATAACATTTAAACCACATTAAGTGTGCTGTATTTAATTTTTTTCCTAATAAAATATTTCACTTCAAATACTTGTGGCTATTGGGACATAAAATTACCATGGGGGGACATTTTTAGTTGGGTATACTAAATATAAGCCAAATAAACATGCTAAATCAGATCACGCTCTATTTAGGGCATTGAAAATTTTTCCAAAAAGCCTACATCTCTGTGCCTAGGTGAAGCCAAGTTTTTACATTCCTTAAGTTAAAGGGAACTGTTGAAGGCAGATCGGCAAAAGCCTTAACCAACAGATTTCAGGAAAACAAGAAAGTAGAGATTAGCTCAAAGGCCCTTTTTCTCTAGGAAAATGTTAAATCTGCCCCTGACAGGAAGACTAGTATATAATGAATGAAATATTTGTAATGTTATAAGTATAATTTTTTGAAAATCAGGCTATTTGGAACAGAATTTCATAGTTAACATGAAGCAAGTTTAGACACCTGGCTGTATAAGTTACAATTAAGCTTCTCTTTAAAGGCTGGTAATATAATTTAATGTATCAAGTGAAGGACTGAACTGTTTTTATCTTAGCCAGGAAAAGGAAGTTGAGGACCTCTTAATTCAGGTCCTCAACTGAATTAAGCCAGGATTGCTTTTGAACCACTAGGGTTACTGACTTAAGGAATTAGTGACAAATTTCACACTCATGTTGGACCTGGAAAGAAGATCACAAAACACAAAAAAATACAACACTCTTCTAGGCAGAAGCTATCTTTGAATAGCTTTTATTTACATCATACAGATCTCTAATCAACAACTAAACTTGCACACAGGTCATGGTTTTATGCTCCATGTGAATCATTTTTAAGCTTTACCTAGAAGAGATTTCTAAATATGCCAATATAATGCTATTATTTAATATACTATACAGTAAAATCCATGTCTTTCTCTCTCTTTCACATGCACATACACAATTGGTGTTTTCAGTCAGACTAGTCTTTAACATGATAGCTACAAAGGTTAAAAATGTACATGAAATGTATCACAAAGTACAATTCTAATTAGGCAGCAGTGATAACCACAGATTGAGAGAAAGAGAGTGAGAGCAAGAGTGCATGCGTTGTGCACACACATGAGAAAAGGAGACTAAAACCAAGAGATTGAGACATCTCTATTGTTCATTCAATTTTTGGCAACTTCTGTTTGAGTTCTGACTAGGGTGCAGGGTGGTGGTTATCTTGAGATTGTGGCATTTTTCCTCTTGGAGTTGAACTAAAAATCACTACATATAGACGAACAGACAGAATAATAACAAAAGTCAAAGACTACTGGGTGAGTTTCTACCAATGTAAAAGAAACTTATGTTCTTTATGTCAATAAAATTCCTAGGGTCATCTCTACTCTATATATATCAACTATTTTAAATTCCAAATAATTAAAATGTGTGTATAGATGACACATTTAGAAATGCATACATTTAAAAAACCAAAATCACTAGTTCAATTATTTGACAAAATTTGAATTCAGGGTACTAGATTTCCCCTGTTCTGTAAATGACAAATGAGTGCAAAAATGGCCTACATCTCACTCATGAAACTATCCTATAAATATGGAAAGTAGGGAAAATATCAGCTTGATCTTTCATCTAAAACACTTGATTAACTGCAGCCATTTGAATTATTTTTTTTAGAAAGAAAATGTTACACATGTCAATTCACAACAGAAAATTATGAGTTTTTTGTTTCAATGAACTGTATGTATTGCCGAACGCAACAGAACAGAAGAAAATACCAAGTTGCATGTACTTCTCCAGCTGCTCATATAACAGAAGTTACAGAAGTGCTAATTGGAGAAATTTTCTAACACATCTTTCTCTTTGGTTTATCCCAAAATGTATCTTCTCCATTCTCCTCTGTCCACCATCATTTATGCTTCAGCCAAAACACAGTGTAGAACTCCTGGTCTACCATAACCATTAACAGCTGGTGAAGAATTTGTAGAGACAGTTCTTTGTAGTTAAGTTTATGCCATGTACACTTATGGAATTTGATTAGATTGTCTGTACTAGAAATTGCAACTTCAATTTTTTGAGGAACAGGGTATTATAGTCAGCTTCTGCAGACCCAAACATTAAGTACAAAGGAACCTGGTAGTTTACTTTCAGAACCCTCCCCCCCACAACAAACTCTACTGTTTAAGCCACAGTCAGGGTTAAAGTTGTCTTGTGAGCTGCGAATGAAGTCACATGAGACAACTTTGTTTCTCTTTAAGTTTTTGGAAATCTGTTATTATAAAAGTAAGTTTTCAGAAGAGTTTTATTTTCAAAGCTAATATATAGTACCAGTTGTATAGTGAGCTCCTGCAGCACCCTGGGCAAAGTGCTGACCACTGGAGAGCAGGGGCAGAGTAAGCAGGATCCAGGGAGTGGGGAAACTTACTTGCCCTGCTTTCTCTGCACTCTAGTGGCAGCTACTGCTGCAGGCATCCTCACCACCTTTCAGGGAGGTGCAGCTCCTCTGGGATGGACTCCATGGAGGCCACCCCTGGTGCCTTGATCACTCAACTCTCTCTCTTCCAGAAAAACAACTGGGTAAGGAGCTGTACTTCCCACGGCAAAAATCCCAGGTGTTGGGGGGAAGGCCATTCTACTTAGCCCCTCCCACCTCATATACTACTGGGCACAGGGCTGCCCAGCTTCTCAATAAAGACTCCTGGGAGAAGCATTTGGGCACTCCCTCTAAGTCAGCACCTGGGGCAGGTGCCCCACTTGCCTCCCCTAGTTATGTATAGCATTATGGTTAAGTGAAACATACCCAACAGCATAAGTTAATAAAAAACAGAAATTACATACTAGTTAAAAATACTAAACTCCCCCCTCCATGTAAGTCATACCAAAAGCCTTTCAAAGACTTCCATCTCACCAAAGAGACATCTTTTAAGTAGCATACAAGATTTCATGAACATTTTCAAATCTTTCTTAGTTTGAGTTTCAAAAGGAGAGGTTTAGATTGAAGGCATCAGCTTTTTAAACCATCTATAGATTGACCCAGTTTTCTTTATTCACTCCTTTCACATATACAACACCCCATAATGAATGAGAGTACTAAGTAAATCCCTCACTGGGCACGTGTACACATGCAATAATACACCATAATTACGGCGCATTAAGTTTAGTACTCGTAATAACAGGTACTACATGAACCGTAATCTGCGCTACTGTACAGTAGCACTGGCGCATGTTTTTTACTGGCGCTGATAAGCAGTAGACTTATTCTACTGCATATTAGCATGGTTTTCACTATGCTATGCTAATGGGCAGTAAAATTAGTCTACTGCACTTCTAGCATCTCATGTAGATGCACCCGTTGCGACTTTTACCTCCAAATTCCACTTGGGAGCAGCATATCTTCAGAAAAAAGGAAATGATAAGAACACCTGTGGTTTATTATAGATACTCAGTCATTTACCTCAGGTTTTAAAAAATACAAGTCTGAAAAACTATTATGGAACACAAGAACATCTACAACCACTCTAGCACT
This sequence comes from Alligator mississippiensis, assembly GCF_030867095.1. Lineage (NCBI taxonomy): Eukaryota > Metazoa > Chordata > Crocodylia > Alligatoridae > Alligator > Alligator mississippiensis. The sequence continues at coordinate 159,562,931 of NC_081824.1, forward strand.
GTGAACTCTAGAAAAGAGGAAAAAAACACTTAAAAAATAAAGCAACTAAAAATAACTATCCACCTGAAAATTCTGGGTTGTAGTTTCTTTTGAAGTAGTGGGGTTGAATAAAAAATTTGCTCAGGTACACATTATAAGAGTCAGTAAGTCTAAGTGTAAATGATAAAAATAAATCCTGTAAAAAACAAAACAAAACATGGCAATTCATCAGTTTTGTCTAAGACAGATACAATACACCAAATATTTATACTGAATGAATGTAGCTAACTTATTCTAAGGTTTGCCTACAAGCTTTCTTTTTTTTTTTTAATGAGCACAAAAAGTAAACATCAGCATTAAAAGCAGCACAGGACCATAACATTATCAAAACTGTGACATGAACCTGAAGGCGCAGTATTAAACCTGGTTCCACTTGTAGAGGGAGAGAGAGAATTAGACAAGTAAAAGAGAACTACAGTAAAAGCTCTGTTATCCAGCATCCCCTGGGAATGGGGGATACCGGTTAGTCAAATATTCCAGTTAATCAAATGTGCACCGTCTGGTGCACTCCCCGGCGTCCGTGTGCCGGGGGACAGGAAGGGGGACCCTGTGCAGGCTACTTTGCCCCGCTCAGAGGGCTGAAGAAGTGGCAAGAACTCTGCTCACAGCAGCGGCGAAACCCGGAAGTAGTACTTCCGGTCTCGCTTTTGCTGTGTCCCTCAAATGCCAGTTAGAGTTTTCTGGCTAATAAAGTGGTGGTTAACACAGCTTTTGCTGTATACAGTTTAAAAAAAAAGTGGATACAAACTTGAGTTTTTATCCTAATGAAGTCAAGTAAAAAATTAAAAACTGCCTGAACCAATCACATTATCTGCTGAAAATTACAATGAAACTGCATATGGAAAAGATAAATCTTTACCTCCCAAGCTCAAAGTATTCACAATAATCAAATGGATAAAGATTTATCTTGTTAGTCACTCCACTCTTACCGCTCTAAATGTGAAACAACTTTCATGGTGACCTCTGGTGGTAAGTGGCCTTTTTTGTAAAATTGTATTGTTTCATTTATTTTTTTAACTGAATGACTGAAATAAATCTCTGAGCTCATGATTAACTTATTCAACAATTATTGTCTAATCTATAAATAGTTTAAGAAAAGAAATCAAAGTATACAAAGAAATAATCCAAGATTTTTATTTATTTGTCTGTGTTTTATGTCATCTCCCTCGATTTTGGCCAGAAGCACCAGGCTTTTGCAGAGCCAAAAAACAGTACTGCTAATCTCTTCAATGACTAGGGCAAATCTCAGTCCCTCATTTGGATGTATGGGTCATCTTTTTTATGCATTTTTCAAAAATACTTTAAATGACTAAGGCACGTCTACATGAGATGCTGACTCTGCAAGTAGCGCGTCACAGCATGGACAGTTCTAATACGCTACTGCACAGTATTATTAGGTTACTGTGCAGTAGCGTAACCTAAAAGAGATTTGCCAGTGCTACTACTCAGTAACTCCAGTTACTGCACGTTTATTTAGCGCTTGCTAATACAAGTACTAAATAAATTGTGCAGTAACAACTGCACAGCAGCATCTCATGTAGAGCTCTATAGTCTAAAATTACCTTTCTACCCAAACATTCTTCCATGTAATTTGTCATTGCTGATACCACCTTGATCCTTCCAAATACTCAGACTTACAGTCTCTGACAATATAACCCCCTTTTTTCTTTCTTTCTACCTTCCAATCCTGGTCCTTGCCTCCTCAATACTCACTCAAACTAATTTCCCCACCTCCGCCCACTTCCAGCAAGTTTCAGTTTAAATACTATTTTTTCAATACATTAACTGATACAACCCTCTCTCCAGTTGACCCAAAAAGGTATTAAATACAGTTATTTTCCTATCTTGCTACTATGAACATGTTTCTTCCTGAATCTGAACTGACTTCACTTTTTCTTCCATATATATTTGGGTCTTCTACTTTCAAAATTGTCAATAACTCCTTTTCAAACCCCATTCATATTTTCTCCCTACATGTACACTCATCCTTCTTAGCATACTCAAATATCTCTTACAGCACGTACTTGTGTCCTTTGCCTACTGAGAGCTTTGCACTTTCCTTTACATCTCCCCTTGTGTCTTGAAACAACATGAATCAGCCTCAGAAACTGAGAAGTGAGACACCACTATATCTCTTAAACTCAGCAAGCTTGTTAGTACTGCCAAACAGTACTTTGTAAAAAAAAAAAGACTCCATTCCGATTTTTCCAAAGCTTTAATACCACAGTAGGAAGAAAGCAACTTAAACCTCAAATCTGGAATAGCTAGCCCCTATTGGTTACTCCAATTGAGTGGCATGTTAGGCCCACTGACAGTAAGAGAGGATAAGACTGGATCACATCAGTAGTGCCAGCCAACATGCACTGGAGCACCCCTAAAGCTATTCCAAACTATGTTGGGGATGGGAGGGGATACAAATAGCTCTGAGAGTGTGAAGTCAAAAAACAACTCTTCTGCAGCATCTCATTCAGTTAAGTTCAGCATACACTGATCACAGGTGTAGACTTAATCTGTGTATGTACACATAAAATATAGCAAATGTGAATATTTTGTTGTACATACTATTAAAAATACAAAAAAAATTCTACTCTTTTAGTAGTATTACAATGCAGAGAGGACAATAAGGGAACAGAGATCTGCAGGAGATGGGAACAGAAAAGTAAGAGAATAAGGAAGTAGGTTTACAACCAAAAGTAAAGTAGGGAAAAAATGCAGCGATTTATCTGTTTTGACTTCTCACATAAATGAAAACATTATTTTCACAGCAGATATTTTAAAATATATTTTATCCACATTAGATGTCAACATCAATATTTCACAATAGCTAAAATATCATCCCAACAAAAAACCTTAGCTATGAAAAAAAGTGGCAGGGTTGATTAGGTGCTGAGCCACTTACTGCTAAAAAACTAATCACACTTCAAGATCTTGATGCGCTCAAGATTATATTAAGCTTGTACCAACTTATTTGCAGGACTATAAGATTTGCTAACAAAATTAAAAGTAGATGTGGTATCCTTTTGTTGGTATTGAAACTCATTCTACCTCAATCCTATTCTATTCTATATTTTATTCAAGTTATTACATTTCATCCATTATTATGGTATCTGAATGCCTGCTAGGAACAGCCAGAGGTAGGACCAACACTTATCATGTACTTATACTGAGATTCATAGATTTAGATGTCATAGACGTTAGGGCTGGAAGGGACCTCAAAGATCATCATGTCCAGCCCTCTGCCCCAGGGGCAGGAAGTCAGCTAGGGTCAAAGGACCTCAGCAAGATAAGTATCCAAGTGTTTCTTGAATAAGTCCAGAGTAGGTGCCTGCACCACGTCTGGAGGGAGTCTATTTCAGGTCTTGGGGGCTCAGACAGTAAAGACATTTTTTTTTTTTTTTTTATGTCCAGCCGAAAACAGTCTTGTAGCAGTTTATGACCGTTGGTCCTTGTTTTTCCTTGGGGCACTCTGGTGAACAGACCTTCTCCCAGATCCTGATGAACACCCCTTGTGTACTTATAGGTAGCCACCAGGTCCCCCCTGATCCTGCACTTTTCCAGACTGTCATAAACAGCCTTAAAGCACAAGTCTTCCTCTAAGCTTAATTTGGCTAAACCGCACTGCATCCCAGGTATGAAGCTTCACTGTCTCTTTAGGAGCAGGGCATCAATTAATAAACTCCAACTCTAAAGACAGCCATCTATATTCCTGTCCCACTGCTCCTTCCTCCCTCAACCCTGCCAAATGTATTTACCTATTTGGGACTCTCGATTACAAGCTTCCTACATACTTTGGTGGTTTTATATCACAAGTCAGATGTACAGACAATTTTTTAATTTCAAGATCTTATATTTAGTTAATCAGTTTCATTATTTCAGCTCTGAGGAATGCAGTCTGGGGCCCCCATACCAACAAATGTAATACTGCAATGGAGCTCACGCTACATTTCTGTACATGCATACGAGTGCAAGCAGAAAGGTAGCTTAATACCTTCATAATTTAACTTTTCTAGTTCTAATGGAAGAATTTTTCTTAAACTGTAAGAGTTAAAATAAAGCAAAATGTTTATATGTCAGAACTAATGCTTTGAAGGTAAAACCTCATATGCTAACTGTTTAACACTTAATGGTCAATTACTAGTGCTCTCTCTTATTGGAAGAAAAAAGAAGACCATCAAAAATTAAATTCTACCTCTGTGTCAAGAAATCCAGTTGTACTCAGTGGTCTTTTTTCTTCCAGTACTACTGTAGCAGAATTTATAGCCCAATCTTTTACTAAATCTTTCTGGTTCTCGTTGACAACAGGCCTATTATAATCCTGGCTGTCATCCACTCCAAATACCTGGAAATGAAACACATTGTTACTCGGATTAATCCAATGTCTTTCTGATACAGCATTCAATTTTGATGGATGGAGGCGTCAATGCTGGTAAATTAAGTTATCTGACATCTAAATTAATTCCACAATTCAGTAGCAAATCAAAAACATTTCCAGAAGTTTATTTTTGGGTACTTATTCTTATAAATGTACTTTTAGGCCTCAGACATTATGCAATATCAAGAAATATACATGATTGTATTTGCTAAATAGTATATTTAAGTATATTCTAATTAAAGTAATACTTAATGTTTTTGTTGTTTTTATTTTTAGAAGAGTTACTACTTGTTACAAACCAAGCACTCTCAAAGTCATTAAGGTAGACCACATCTTTTAGAACACCTCCCCAGTGATGTTTATATCAACCACTTCTCCTCACACTGATGCAGCAACTACAGCAATTGCTTACATAAGAAAATGTTAAATATGTTTTAACAAAATGTTAATGGAATGTAATTTAGTTGACAGAAACAAGAACGATTATCAACTTAAAGTTACTACTCAATTTTCCATGTAGTTTATAGAGGGCTCTAAATTAAAAAAAAAAAAAGAAATTTTTAGGGTTTGGGAAATTAATACTTTTTTTTTTTAAAGGTTGACAAGACAGAGGAGAAAATTCTGTTTAGAGAAATTTTACATGTACCAGTACTATTTTTGTTATTACTACAGGTACTGTGAATCATTAAAACTTGCTGCTGAGATTAATTTATGTCAGAAGATTGCTTTATCATGGAAGGAATGCAAGCGAAATAGGGAACCATCTAAACAACTATCAGTTTTATTTAAAAAAAAATCACTAATGACAAAAAAAGCCCCAAAGAAAATATGCACAACATAGAAGAAGATATTTTTCTAACTGCAGTATTTTCCATTGATTGGTGCCTCTGGGTCTTTGACAACCCTTTGTTCAGTACTAATAAAGGAAGGAGGACATGTTAATTACCAAAATTATGAAGGAGGAGACATTGCTTACCAAAATTCTGAACACATTTAAAAAATACCAAAGCTATCTAATTCCAAATACCAAAGTTATATAATTCACCACTAGAGGCCCATAGTCCATAACACTTTCTCACTGAGGCCTGTAATATTTAAAAGGACATTTTTCTTCCTTAAAAAAATAATTCCCATTTAAGGTCTAATTATAGAAAGTTACCATCTATACAGAAATTGACTATCTACATGTTGATACAAACTAATAATTGTGCATTTTCCAATACTTGAGAACAAAAAACCTGTTTTGCAAGCTTTTCTGGTACAAAGCCTCTTTGCCAGCTGATACTACCATTTGCATGTAGAACACACCTACAATTTCAAATGACAGTATTACACTTTATCTAAGCATAATTAATCTCTTGCAAGAGCTTTTTAAAATTGCAGTACATCTCTCATGTCCCCATAATCAAGATAACATCTAGTTCCCTTTCTCTTTCCATCTTTGACAAGTGTGATGGTTGGATTATGCGCTTCCTTGCCACCTATCATCCAGCCCCTCCTCCCACTTTTAGTTTACTCTTACATAGGTGGCTCTTTATTCTCTCACTTTATTCACATGGACACCTAAGTTCTTCTAACATTTACATTTAAATCAGAACTGCAGGAGCATTTTGTACACACAAATTACTATTAGCAGATTATTTACTGACTATGAAAATAAATATCTTTACTGATGTTGCAAAGTTCTTTAACCCCTTCACACCACACTCCCTGTCCCCGGCAGCATTACTCTCATGGATTTGAAGCTTTATTGAAGTTATATAGTCTTGTCATCAGGCCTTTCCTGTTAGGGAAATATTGGGTACACTAAGCTGAAATCCAGTTCTGCTTCATTCTACAAGGGCTGAAGATAAGATGCAAAGAATATCTTCCTCTCTTTTCATATAGTGAAAAGATGTATAATAAACCCATAGCCTAATGTTTCCACTAATATCCCTTCAACACAAATAGTAAAGGCTGGACACAGCTCTAGTGTCTCATATATTTGGGGGCTAGTACTCTAGTAGTGAGGAGGATCATATACTAGACTCTTTTTCAGTAAACACAGAATGCTGTGCAGCACATTTGCCCTGCACTACACAAGCATCAAGTTACTTCTCTCCTTTAAGTGGTATTTTCTGCTGCCATCTTACAAGAATGGACCTTACAGGAGGAAGGATACAATCTAGCTCAAGAATGATTTACAGGATTAGGTAAGAGGCAAAATACATTTACAATACAGATGCCCCTGGTATTGAAAAATGATTGTTTCTATATTCTTGCTCCTCTCTCAATTCACTGAAGGGCGAGCAAACTTATGAGTGGCTGTGGGACACACCATGTGCTACTCTGCCCTTCCCCTTCCACATGGACAGCCTGTCCCAACGCCAAGTCACCACAGGCTGTGCTGCCTCACCCCATAGGAGTGGGGCAGGATGCTGAAGCTGGAGGAGAGAGAAAGAGCTTAAAGACCCCGGCACCAGCAGGAGCAGAGGGAGGAATGGTGGCCAGGCAGAATCCTTCAGGCCAAGCGTTAACCCCTCATGGGCCACATGCAGTCAGACAGCGCTGATTTACTGGAAAAGATGACGACAGGCTGACATAGAAAGAACAGTTTTCATTTCACACTTGCTCTTTTTCTTGCAACCTTGAACAGAATTGGCTTTTAATCAATTTATTAGCCAGCATTTTGGCTAGAAGTCTCCTCTGGAAGGACATGATGCTATTGTACTACTGGTTGTGACATGTTTACAAAGATTAAAAGAAAAAAATTAAACAGCAGTTAAGTATGGAAGGCCAGGTTTTCGGTCAGAGCTTTCTCTTTTTAAAAAAATCCCAACAATGGTTGTGTTTACACAGAGAAAACAAGTTTCTTAATCATCTTAATATTGGATATCACCATCTTTTTATTTTAACAGTTCATTGCTTAGTCAATTCAAAATTGAATTGCTACCCCCGCCCCACAAGAGAGGCCCTCTACGGGAAGGTCATTTCTATGCCAAATTTCAGTCTTCCACACCCAGCTGTTTGGCTGAAAAATCAGTTAAAAAAATTACATGCTTTTTTCTTTCATGGAAAAAAAGCTTTTCTTCCACCCTCCTTGCATTTATATGACTGAGCAATTTTTGCTCAAATTTATTAAAAAAACCCATACTTTTTAGCAAGAATCAAGCCTGAGATATCTTAGGCACTGGTGAATGTTTCAAAAGAAAATTATTCACTGAAAAAAGGTTTATAAGGGGAATAATAATATAACTAATTACAGCAGTAAACCATAGCTCCCTTCAGATTGTAAGTCTTAAACATTTCTTCATCTCCTTGCTCAAACTTAATGGTCCACAGTCTCCCTCTTTTAGGCAAAAAAAAACCCCATAATGATTGTGAGGTACATTAACAAACGAAAAGTTGAGATTGCACTCAAAATTTTACAAAATTAGCTAACTTAATTTTTTTCTGGTGTCTTCCTTCCAAACCTCCCTATCCTGGACCCGGAGCCCAAATGTATGTTTGAGTCTGCAAACATTAAAAAACTATTTAAAAGTTCTGCAGACAACAATGGTCTTTTGTAATTAGTTAGGTTGTGCATACATTTGGGTGAACTGTATCACATATGTAATACTTTACAGCACGGTCAGGCAAAATACGGCCCGTGGCTCAGATCTGGCCTGCCAGACAATTCTATCTGGCTCGCGGGACTCCTAAAAAATTTAGAAAATATTTATCTGCTCCTGGCCTCCTGTCAAAGGTGACAGAAGCCAGGGGCAGTAAGACCCAGGGGGAGCCAGCAGCAGGAGGCAGGAGTCCAGCCCCTCCCACCCCTAGCCATTTCATACACACAGGCAGTGGGGGAGAGAGAGAGAGAGAGAGAGTGTGTGCGCGCGCGCATGTACGTAGGCAGAGGCAGTGTGCAGGGCTGTCCCTAGGGGGCTGTGAATCAAGATGACCGCCTCAGGCCCCGCACTTTGGGGGGCCAGGCAGAGCTGGGTGGAATGGCTGCGGCAACTCTGTGCTGCCACTGGCTTCATGCACCTCACCCACCGCCACATCTGCTGCTGGCTTCCTTGCATCCAGGGGTGCAAGGCTGATTTGCACCAGGCCACACACCCTGCCTGGGTTGCCTCTGACAGTGTGCGAGTGCACGTGTGTGTGCAGGCAGGGGCAGTGTGTGTGCATGTGCAGGCAGGGGCAGTGTGCTTGTGCATGTCCAGGCATGGGCAGAGTGTGTGCAGGCAGGGGCAGTGTGTGTGTCTGTGTGCAGGCAGGGCCAAAGTGTATGTGTGTTTGTAGGGTGAGTCCCACACACAGCCCACTATACACATACACCCACAACCCTCTCACACTGCCATACACACAGACCCCCACACCCTCTCACACACACCAGCCACCCTCCCCCCACAAACCCCATACCCACCCACATCCTACATATCCACACCCACATTCCCACCCCCCCCCACAATCCTATACCCACACCCCAAAATATACAAGTGTAAGATTTCATTTAAGTTATTGTGCAAAAATATTTTTTTTTAATTAAATTAATGAATGCTGTAAATGTTCACTTTTTAGAATATAATTTGGTATTTTTCTGGTTCTGAGATGGCAAAACCCCTTGCTGAAAGGAGTACTTCCTGGCGCAAGGGGAGGAACTACTGGTAGAAAAGATCAGGGGTTAGGGGGCAGGACTTCTGGTCCCAAGATGGCTATCAGGGGGTGTGGGGCACCTGTCAAAGGGCATGGCTACCCATTCGGTCCTCAACAGCTTGCCAAAACTCGGTAAGTGGCCCTCCGCCCAAAATAAATTGCCCACCCCTGCTTTACAGACATTAAGCCTATATAGGCATCACTTCCATTTTATAAGTGGTTTCACTAACATAGGTTGTGTGTTCAGTTATACGACTTCAGCAAGACTATAGAAGGATCCAGAGGTGCGAAAAAATTGAAATGAAGCAGCCCCTTTATTTTAAATACAATTCCTGTACTAGAGCAATAAGGCTCAAGCTATCCAGTCCACAGGTGGGATTAGTGGCATGATGTCAGTCCATGGGTTGGATCCTGTTTGCAGGGTTAGCCCACAGGTGCAGTCTGGTGAGTCAGCACAACCTGAGCACTGGATCTGGCTGTAGCCTGACCAGTGTACAAGGCTGTCATTTGGACCACAGAACTCTACATGGGGCCAGAAATTTGTGGTGTTAATTGCCATGGCTCTAGATGCAATTAACAGCTACTGCTCCCCCAAAAACAAATTTCTGGACCCATGGGGAGCCCCACAGGCCACATGACGTAGCTCCACAGGCTGAATCTAGCCTGTGGGACACATGTTGAACACCACTGCACTGGAGTATATATACTCTGATTATACTGTCAAACTGTTCCCTCCAGTGGCCATAAGGCACACTCCCCAATCAACAGAAGTAGCACCACAACTGCAGCCTATAAGTGAGCTTTTGATACACTTGGTGTCTTCTATAGCATCCTAGATTCATAGATGTTAGGGTCGGAAGGGACCTCAATAGATCATCAAGTCCGACCCCCTGCATAAGCAGGAAAGAGTGCTGGGTCTAGATGACCCCAGCTAGATACTCATCTAACCTCCTCTTGAAGACCCCCAGGGTAGGGGAGAGCACCGCCTCCCTCGGGAGCCCGTTCCAGACCTTGGCCACTCGAACTGTGAAGAAGTTCTTCCTAATGTCCAATCTAAATCTAGTCTCTGCTAAGCAACGCTCCTCTTCTACTTTTTCACGTGGAAGTGATATGATCTAAGATCATCCCAAAAATACTGGCTTTGGTTTGCAGAGTTCTGAAATGGCTAAAATGGGAAGGAAAAAGCTAAGAATCTCACTTTAAAAACAAACAAGCTTCAAACCCTCTCTCACATGTTTAGATCTGCTAATGGAGCCTACTGTCATGGCTTCATTAGTGACTCTCCAAGCAGAACTTAGTCTTGAAAAGGAATCTAGTTCAAGTAGGGCATTCAATGGCTAAGGAGTGTCACGAGAGAAAGCACTGGTGGATAGAGTGAACAAATGGGAATTAAAGGTTTATACAACTGAGTTAAAGAGACTGGAGTGGTAACAGTAAATAAGTAGGCAGCAATGCTGTAAAGCATATTAAAGGCATAAATTAAGGCAAAGGAAAATGGGGAGAGTGGCATGAGTTTAAAGAGTATGTGAGATGGTAAAAGGTGGAAAAGTAAAGTATCTTAGTTCTGTTTTATATGGAGTTGGGGGAAAGTAGATTAAATTGTCTACAATCACCAAGAGAAGTTTACAGCAATTTATATATGAGATTTATGAAGTCCTTCATCGGCCCTTTATCTGTACAAACAGAAAAGATAATAATAGGTTATGTTTTAGAAATATAAAAGACAATTTGGATATGTCTTGGATATGCAGAGAAAAGAAAAGTAAAGATACCAACTTTAGGGGCCTCAGTGACTGTGAGAAAGGACTGAAATATGGTGGGTGTGGAGTGTAATAGTTTTCAGATTAAAATCCAGGAGCCCACTTCAGGTCCAAACTAAGTTCCTGATATTTCCACTAATGATGGTAGCCCACATATTCATAAGAGATTATAGGATAAAGCATTAACAGAGGTGAAAATCACTATCACAAAAGAAAATGATGAGAACAAGTATGTTCTGCCTTTTAGAAAAAGCACAAAATACTACAGTAAAAATCCCATTTCCCTATTTAGATATTGTGGCCCATATTTTATTTAAGCTGCTTCTGGAACTCAGATTTCAATGGATCTTTTTAACGGTTACCCTAAATATTTTAAAACAATATGGTCTTTCTAATTAAGCTCAGGGGAACAGGTCACCTACACATTATCAAATTATCTCACTAAGTATTCTTAGATTTTCAAACTCCATAAATCAGTATGATTACATAATCAGAATGTAAAACCAGACAACACAAAATTCTCTAGCATAAAAAAGTTAAAACTATGAATTTAACATTTACTAGAAGAAACAATTAAAAAAACTTCAAGCAAGCAAACCAAAAGATACCAGCCTACCAAGTCTAATATTCTTTCATTTTCCAAAAAACCAACTACATGTCCATGACTGCATATAAATTCTGTGCTTAGAATCATAGAAAAGGGCTAGAAAGGACCTTAGGAGGTCATCTTGTCAAACCCGATGCTCAAGGCGAGTCATCCCATGCTTGTCGCAATGAAATCTCCAGTCCTTTTCAGGCTTCAAAATTGAAAACAATTTTACTAATTGTTGAAAGTCTGCCAGATATGTGAAAAAATCAGATTTGACATTCATTCCTTGAACTTGTTGCTCAATCTGAGTGAATGCTTCAAGTAAAATGCAAACAGAATTCAAATAAAAATAATAAAATAAAGCAAGTTATATTCATGCTCAGATGATTTACTAAGTTTTAGTATCCTTGCTTAACTTTCAACATACCATTCATAAACCATATGTAGTTCTACAACCAGGACACGTGAGGTTAAAGCATACTTTTTCTGGCATGGATCACTGAAGCAGTGATAAAAAGTAATTAAGCCCCAGGATGTTGGGCCTGAAAAGCAAGAAGACCTGAAAGCCATTTTTCTAAAGATAGAAATGTTTGGCTTAGTCCTTGTGTTATTTTCCAGTTCCTTAATTGTTTTAAGGCAGTCACTCATCTACAAATATGCAGAAAGATTCCAAAAGGTGTTCTGCCCTCAGGGCACCACCGTATACCGCTTAAAATCTTACTTTATTGTATTCGTCCATATTTTTAATAAGCAAAGAAGATATTTTTTCAGTTAATCACCACTGTTACAAGGATTGATAAAAATTTTGCAATAGGAGAAACATAGGTGTTCAGAAATTTTGTAGTATTTTATTTCATTGCAAAGATCATAAATATTGTATCTGCCAATTTTGTGTGCATACACACATGGGCTAGAGACAGACATTTAAAAAGCCTGAAATGATTCAATCTTTGCAGGTTAGTCTAACCTGGCTAGGCTGAACTGGTTTGTAACTGCACAGACATGTCAGATATGCAGGCACATGCCTGCAGAGGCTCAGGCTAGAAGCCGGGGGTGCTAGAGCAGCCCTCCCATCCCTTCCACAGTACTGAGCTGGGGGGGGGGGGGGGGGGTGACCAGACCCCAGCAGGATGCTCTGATTAGCCCAGCAGGGAATTAATAACAGTGTTTATCACCCCCTCAGTTTTTATCACCACATTAAGAAAACAACAGAGGGAACTGTTGTCCCACCTGTTGATTCAGCATGGACCGTAGCCAGTATGTGGTCCGTTAGCTAATACACAAATACCTCTCCACAAGGCAGAGAGGAGGGGGGAATTCCTGCTTAGCAGGTAGTGGTGAGGAGGAGGCGGGGAACAGCCCTCAGTCTGTGCCAGAGCTGCAGCCAGAGAGCAGAAGGGAGGGGCCAGCTCTGCTGTGGAGTAGAGAGCCCCGCCCAGTCCAGAGAGCATGCCAGGATGCTGTGGGTGTCTGGTTTATTTTAAACCAGTAAGGAGTCTGGGACAGACATTGTATAAACTGGTTTGACCCAAATCAGTTAAGTCTGATACTACATTCAACCAGGTTTATCTCAAACCGGTTTCAGCCATTTTCAAACTGGTTTCCGTGCACTGAACATCTGTTCTGTTACAGGTTTCAATCAGTTTCTGATCACTTAAACTGGTTTACGTATAGTATCTGTCCCTAGTCATGCAGACAAAGAGGGCCTTGTTATTAGGGCTGTGTGAACCTTCAGTCACTGATTCAATTCGGCGGAGATTCAACCTGATTCAGCGGCTAAATTTCTGAATCTAAATTGAATTAGGTGACGCTTTAAATCACTCCAAATTGAATTGGAACCTTCTGAATCGATTCAGAGAGATTTGGAAAGATTCTATGATTCGGACATAGACACAGCTTTAAATGTTTTTTACATACCACCTGGAACCAGGAGGCTCGTGAATGCTGAGATGGTGCGGCGGATGGAGCTTCCCACGGAAGCACAGGGGGTCCCCAGTGTGCTTGGCAGCAGACTCAGAAATAGACCAGAAGCACTTCTGGTCCACTTCCATGTCCACCAGGGAGCACACAGGGGACCCCTCCCTGGCTCAGCAACTGGTGCCTCCTGGGTCAGGGGAGATGCTGGGGGTTTCCCTGTTGCCGATCACCGAGCTGGGGGTGGGGTCCCCCACACGCTCAGCAGCAGACCTCAAAGTGCACCAGAAGTACTTCTGGTCCACTTCTGGGCTCGCCGCTGAGCACGTGGGGAGGCCCCCTGAATTCCTGAGGGATGCTCCATCTGCCCCACCATCACGAGCTGCACCTGGTACCTTAAGGCACATAGAAAAAACATTTAAAGCTGTGTCTATGGCCAAATCACTGATTCTCCGAAGAGACTGATGTTATATACCTGTACTTTAAAAAAGCCTTTGATCTGGTGTCCCATGGTCTCCTCATGGAAAAATTGGCCAGCTGCAGCCTTGGCTACATCACAGTCTGATGGCTGGGGAACTGGCTCTGAGATTGGACCCAGAGAGTGGGAGCTGATGGAAGTGAATAATCATGGCATTCTGTGACCAGTGGTGTCCCCCAAGGCTCCATCCTTGGACCTTTTCTCTTTAATGTCTTTATTAATGATGTGGGCACTGGTGTCAAAAGTGGACTGGCCAAGTTTGCTGATGACACTAACCTTTGGGGTAGAGCTTCCACACCTGAGGATAAGCTGGTGATCCAGGCTGATCAGAACAGGCTTAGTAAGTGGGTAGATATAAACTTGATGCCATTCAATACATAAAAATGAAAGGTACTCCACCTTGATGGGGGGGGAAAACCCGCAACACGCTTATAGGCTTGGCAGTGCTATGCTTGCTAGCACCATAGCCAAAAGAGACTTGTGGGTCACAACAGATCACAAGATGAACATGAGTCACCAATGCAATGTCACAGCTGGTAAAGTGAACAAAACTCTGGCTTGCATCCATAGATGCTTCTCAAGTAAATCTCAGGATGTCATCCTCCCGCTGCATTCGGCCTTGGTGAGGCCGCAGCTGGAGTACTGCATCCAACTCTGGGCTCCACAATTCAAGAAGGATGTGGAGAAGCTTGAAAGAGTCCAGAGGAAAGCCACACGCATGATCAAAGGGCAAGAGGACAGGCCTTATGAAGAGAAGCTAAGAATCATGGGACTCTTCAGCCTGGAAAAGCACAGGCTTAGGGGCGATATGGTGGCAGCTTATAAGCAGGGATCTGGGTTTTCCGTTTCCCACAGAAAAATACAGAAAACCATGGTTTTCACATTTTTATCAGAGAAAACATGGATTTCCCCTTTTAGAAGAGAAACCCACTTATTCTTCCCTTTTGCAAAGAGCCCCAGCCTACAAGAACTGCTTGCAAAAGGGGCGGGGAAACCCTCAACCCTGCTGGGAGGGGAAGGTAGAGGGAAAAGGGTGGGGCCTGACACTCGCACTTACCGGAGGCTGCTTCAGGCTCACTCTTCTTGCTGGAGAAGTGGGGCTTGGGGGGTTGCGGGGCATGGCTGTGGGAAGAAACTGGTTACGGGCTGAGGGAGCGGGGAGGTTTGCAGCTGACTGGGCACTCAGGCTGGGAGGGGGTTTGCAGCCTCTCCGCTCCCGGCCAGAGTGCTCGGCCGGCTGCAAACCCCGACCATTCCTGGCCATCTGCAAACTGGAGTGCCCAGCTGGCTGCAAACCTTCCTGCTCCCTCAGTCCCCAGATGACTTGGGCACTCCAGCCAGGAGCGGGGGAGGTTTACATCCTCCCTGCTCCCTCAGTCCGCAGCCAGCTTGGACACTCCCTGGCCTGTCATTCTGGCTGGGAAGAGGGGTTTGCAGCTGGCTGGGAGCAGCAGGGGTTTGCAGGTGGCTGAGCGCTCCAGCCAGGAGTGGGCAAGCTGCAAACCCCCTCCCAACCAGAGTGCCCAGCCGGTTGCAAACCTCCCTGCTCCCTCAGCTAGCTTTGGCACTCTCTGGCCAGAAAGCAGGGTTTGCAGCCAGCCAGGCACTCCGGCCGGGAGCGGGCAGACTGCAAACCCTGCCTCTCCCAGCTGAAGTGCCCAGCCAGCTGCAAACCCACAAATGCTGTGCTCCCTGCCCTGCTGCCCTCCCCCAGGCCCTCTGGAGTGCAGTGTGCGCAACTGGCATGGCAGGGCACAGCAGGGACATGCACAAAAGCTGCCTGCTGCTGCAATCTCCATGATGCCCTGGCCACACTTCCTCTGTGTGAACGGGGGCAGCAGCGCACACCTGCCCTGCCCCCCCCCAATCTGGGGGCACAGGTTTCCCTTGCCCCCAGGACTGCACGCTGCCACTGGGACCTGGTTCCACCAAAGCCTGCAGCAGGCAGCGGTGGGGGGGAGCCAACTTGTGCATCTGCTGTAGGAGCGGCTGTTTTCCGCCGAAGTCAGGGGGCTGTGGACCTGGGTCCCTGGCCCTATAGGCCTGGCAGCTGGGGACCCCCTCCAGCAGGGCTGAGAGCAGGGGCTGTGGGTTGGAGGCAAGGAGTACAAGTAGGGCTGTGGGAGAGGGAGTGAGGAACACCAGCAAGGCTGTGGGGGGGCATTTAATTTTAACCATGGATTTGGGGATTTTTATCTGAGAATCTGTGATTTTTTTAATCACAGAAAACCAGGATCCCTGCTGATGAGACTGTGACTACCTCACCTGCACAGTTGGGACTTGCCACTAGGGGCTTGGTGAGCAGGGGCAAGTCTAGAAGCCCAAGTAAAAAGTTTCTTAGTGCTAGCCATGGGGCTTGGGTAGCACAGGTGCCAAGTTGCACATTGACAGCCCAGAGATCACAATTTCAAAGCCATCGCAAAAGCACTCACAGCACACCATCAGAGTCCAACGAATCTGTAAGTTATGCTAAATATCTTGTCACAAGGACTTGAGAAAGGAAGAAAGTACAAGACAAGTCAGTGCTGTCAGCCACATCTTAACATTTTGTGTGTTTGTTTTTCAGTCTGTTGTATTTATTGGCACTGGCTATAATGCCAATCAATACACTTGGGGTAGGACTGGTTCACTGCTCTCACTGGGCAAAGCCAACACTGCAGCCCAAGAGCACCTGGTGGCTGTGGTGCCTTCTGCTGCTGCCCAGACTAGCTCACTGCTTCAGCTCCGAGGGACCCAATCCTTTTTTCTCCAGAGCTTGCCCCCCACTCCATGCCACTGCTGGTCGGAGCAGTGAGCCGTTCCAGGGGGCAGTACGAGGCACCACAGCCACCAGGTAACCTGAGGCTGCATTCTACCCAATGTCCCAGAGGGGTGAGGCACCATGCCCGGCTCTGCTGCACTCCAGTGTCCCTTCTCACCCACTGAATCCTAGGATGCTGGAGGACTCCAACTTGGGTAGAAAAGCTGTGGCAAGTGACCACCTTAATGGAACAGGACAAAATTAGGCAGATTAGAGATAATCCTGCCCTGGAGTGGTATAACTTTAAAATGAATGATGACTGCTTTAAGCAGCATAAAACATGGCTGATCTAAGGATTAAGAGCTCCAGAAACCACTTAAAATTACCATGTAACAAGGCCGAGAAATATTTAAAGGGGTTTTTTTTGTTTGATTGTTAAAAACACTGCAGAATTCCCTATTTGGTTGACAATTTTATTCAAAACCTTTCAGATACTACTTAAATACAGAGAACTTTGTGTTTGACATTTACTTTTATAAAATGGATTATCACAAATACCACAGCAGTCTAGTAAAATGTATGTTAATTATTACTTGAAAAGGCAAGTAATAATTGCCTGCTTTTCTAATATTTAACTGGTTATTAATATTTATATTTCAGAGTAAATTAGTTCTGAACAACCCCTCATTATATATTAGTTATGTTCAATGTGTTTTAGTATACCTACAAAAACACTTGTAAACTAACTACTTTTGGAATTACAGTAAAGGGCGCTGCTGAACAAGCTATAGGACACATACAGACTAAAGATTTAAAACTGGACTTTGAAAAATCAAGTTTACTGGGGGGGGTGGGGGAGAAAGAAAGAGAATTGTGAGCTTCTATACTACTGGTCTGTCTGACTTCCACATATATATATATACTCGTTTCACAGATAAAGGATCTGAAATTCACCTGAAATTCATTCAGGAGAAGGTCTCAAAACTAACAAGAGAAAATACCCAGCAGCTCTCAATAAAGAACCTTATGTTAGTAATATCAGCAACTATAAATGAATACAGAACATTGGATACAAGTCTGCATAAGATGGTTCCTTTGTTCCTATGGGCTTACTGACTGTTTGCTCGTCTCTCCCAGCTCTCCCCCTTCCCCTCCCTTTCTCCCCACCCCCGCTACACTTGGCTTTTGTCTTCTAATTTTTCTGTCCTTCTTATACTCTGCTTTCTATATTTCCTTTCACAGTACTAGATGAAGTGAGCTTCAGCTCAGGAAAGCTTGTGATATGTGTGTGTACACACACACACACACACACACACCCCTTCCATTTTATAGTCATACTGGAACATAAGCCCATTGATTGAAGGGCTCTTAGGATTGTTTCAATGTGAAGTAAAAGTTTTTAGAAGCATCTGTGTAAAGAAGAGGTATAGAAATAAAAGGAGAAAAGCCATTACTTTATTCCAAATACTTTTAGAGAGATAAGGTAATCTTGACACAAAAGTATTACCTGATAGAAACTAAAGTCCTTTCAGATGCGTTTTCTACATTCACTATTTTCACTGTGACTATACACATGACAAGCTTTTGACTGGATATTTTTTGTCTTTGCGTGCACTATAGTTTTGCCCTTAAGTTCCCACACAAAGGGAAAGAAGGGCAGTGTGTATATCCTACTACTTTGTTTCTTCTGAACCACAATTTTATAACACATACAACTCTGAAGAAAAAAAGAGAACAAGGGTTCTGGGGTTACTGGAGTTCTTTCTTCTTCAGTGATTGTCCGTATGCATATTCACATTGTGAGCAACTCCAAAGCAATGCTAATGCACACTTTCAGGGAAAGTCCTAGAGACCCCAGGTAAATAGCAACTGAAGGACCATTAAAATGCATCATTAGTCCTGGATACTTTCACAATTGTACAGCGCTTGATAAAGGAATGGATTGAGGTTTAGATGGTTGCCCTGCAATTATCACTTATAGAAACAGTGTGTAGGAAGGCTATGGAAGCACCCTGAGCTCTAATGGTCTGGGCTTTTTCAGACAGCAGCTCCACCTTACTGGTCTCAAAGTTTATTTTCACATAAGCCAATACCCAGTCAGATGGTGTCTGGGCTAACACAGGTGTACCCCTGGTTTGTTTTTGTTTAAGCTAGGGAATCAGATAAGCTATGGTTTTTTTCAGAAAAACTTGGTCCTATATAGATACGCCAAGGCTCTCTTGACATGCAGTGAGTGCAATGAGGTCTTGGGTTGGAAAGCATGAGGCTTTGGGATGAACACCAGCATGTTCATTTGTTAATGCAAGTGAAAACAGTAACCACTTCAGATAAAATTTTAGGTAGGTGGGTTCTCAAAAGTTACCTTGTCTGAACAGAAAGTAATATACTGAAAAAAAAAAAAAAAAATTGACTATGGATTTCCAACCTTTCTTGCTGTGATAATTGTCAATAGGAATGTTGCTTCACAGGAAGTGGAGCGAATAGCTTCAACTCGCCTTCCCACCTTTTGTATTTAAATCATCCACACCATTTTATACACTGATCTATGCTGTCCTGTCACAGCATATGATGGAGTGAGCTTGAGTTCATGAACACCCAACACCCACCCCCCTCACAGACAGACAGAGCTATCTCTATCTGTATCTCTTTATTTACTTAGTCCATAAGATGCATATCTACCTGCCTTCTGCCTGGCTTAATATATAAAAACAGCATAAATTACAGAACCATTAAAGATGTGAAAATTCATATCCCATTGAGGAACAGGATTCCAAACAGGAAAATACCTTAGCCAAGGGTTTATGGAATTTGAGGGTTTGAGTATGGGAACACATATCTGGATGTCTACAGATGGATAAAGGATTGAGATATTTGCTAGGTGTACTTTAACTGAAAGAAAGACAGATAGATGGTCATGAGGTCTGAACTCCAGTAAATAAGCCAGTTTATCAGGGAGAACAGACAGACTAGGATTAATGCCCTCTGCCTGACACCCAGTCAAGAATTTAGGCCAATTCATTAGTTAGGTGCACCGAATGGAGATCTTTTTCATTGTGGATAAGAATCTCTCTAACCTGAGCAAAATATCTTTGCTCTACCTGCAAGATGCATCTAGCCTTCACGGTTTAAGATATGGGAAGTGTAAGTCTGGGTAAAACACCCTCTACATCTATACTGAGACAGCAGGTCTGGAAGCAGAAGCAGAGCCCTGGATCTACCACTGACAGCACCTTATCATTCTGGAGAGATCAAATAAAAGAATTCTTGTGCTACTAGTAGACCTATCCCACAACAAGTTACAGGTATCATCTGTGTAAAAGTCTTATGATGTACAAATAAGTGGAGAGATGTGACCTGTAGGACCCTTCTACACGTGCAGGTAAAGGCGCGATTGGACATAATGTATGATCCATACAATCATGCCATGTGCAAATTAAAGCTGGATAAAAACCAGTTATAAAGTTATTACACATTTTAAAGCAATAACTATAGCTGGTTGGACCTTTTTAAGGCCAGGAGAATTACATTTGCATATGTAGCCAGTCTAAATTTATTGTGTAATTAATAAGGTAATAAATGGTACAATAGATATAACTCACACAGGGGGCTTAAGTGTCCTCTAAGTAAAGAGATATGATCTAAGATTGATATGGATGCAAGCTGACCCTAACCTAATAAGGAGAGGATCTTTGCTGAGGCAGGATTTGAAGAGAGGGGTCCTTGAAAAGGGACCGAGGGGAAATTAGGGTTGGGCAGAGAACTAAACAGTATAGCTAACTGCTATCCTACCCAGGACCTAGTAGTCCAGGTAATTTGAGCCCATCCAGTGTGGAAAGATGCCAAGTAGTTACAGAAGGTAAGTTCTGACAAACAAGGGTGACATGTAGGGAGTGCACGGGGGTGTACATGCACCCCCTGAGAGCACCGGTGCACCCCATCAGGCCGCACTCCCTGTTTAGCCGGTGGGCAGGTGGGAGCACCAGTGCCCTGCTTGCGAGTGCCTGCCAGGGAACGGGGCCACCAGCAAAAGCAGCTGCACTGCTTCTAGAAGTGGCTGCGGGAGTTCCGGAAGTGGCATGGCCACTTTTACAATGAAATCGGCCGTGGGGGACCACCCCCTCCGGGGGACCCCGCCCCCCCCAGTTGCTGATGTGTGTCAGGGGAGCCATGTGCCCCCCCCCCCCCCGACTCAAGAGGCACCAGACAACCATGCTGACAGAGGCTGCCTATCCCTCAGCTCCATCAAATGCTCTGCCATTGCTAGAAGCAGGCTACAATGTGGTCTCTGCAGCTGACAAATGCTGTGAAACTGAAGGTGTTTCTTGAACAGTTCAGAAGAATGGTAAGCATCAGAGATCAAATGTCTGATGAAGGTGGATGGTGCCTAGGAAGCTCAATATGTAGCATACATGATACTTCCATTTTCACTTGGAAGCTGACAAAAGCATTCATGGTAGCCCAAGTCTATTATGGTTTGGAACACAGTACTGATTTTTGTACCCTTGAACAGAAGAAGGTTCTTCACAGTGGCCTAATCCTCCTTTAGGAAACTGGAAACATGCCACCAAGAAAGGTAGCTCATGACGACTGCTATTGCCATGGACTAAAATACAGCCTCAGCAATACCAGAAGCCTCTAACAGAACTGTTTTAGCCATGAGCTGTTCTTTACTAAGTTAGCATGGCTTCTCTGCAGTCCACAGGGAAAGATAGGTTGAATAGGTCAACGGGGATAAACAAGGCAATTAACCCTTTGAGGGTCAAAGGACTTATAAATTCTTGTCCAAATAATGGGATAAGACTACATACTCTTGGTTTAGGCTATATTTAACACAATCCCAGACAGATGATTGGATTTTTTAAATATATATATATTTTTTACCAATTGTCTTATTCAACCCCCTTTTATTTCTCTCAGCAGTGCTCTGCTCCCCTGTCCTTTTTATTTGAAGTCTCTTCCATTTGGAACTTTTTTTCTGCAAACCCATTCTTAAAGTAGGCTTGCCATCTATGAAAGTTTAGCTTCAGGCTGGAAGGGTGGGTAGATTGGTAAAAGGCTGTTTCCTGAGCAGGTGCTCAGACTATTTAGCATGGGGTGTGCCCATCTGAAGACGAGATGGTACCATCACACAATAGGGAGATCTTAAAAACTGCAAGCAAAAAGAAGCCATAGCTAAATTTTTCCTTGGCAAATAAGGAAAAATCAAATGAATTCCTAGTCCTTTAAATAAAAATGTAAGGGACAGGAGGGCCACTAGAAGTAAACATTACCAAGATGGAAGCATCTTCTGGTACAGTAAAAGAAAAAGTGTGCGAGAGTAAGTGGACACATGAGTGCTCTAAGCCTTTTTGAAACAGGAACTTTTGAAAAGGGCAGCAATTGGTACACGCTAGCTGTTATATACGAACAGTCTGTGAACAAATCAAATGCAGCAAAACCTACCCGATTTTAACACTCCTTCATCCAGACATAAAGCAGGACCAGTTTTACTACACTTGAATTGTTCTCAGATTGTTCACACAATTAGAATGTATCAGATGTTGCCTTTTTGAAATATTCTGTTTTTGAAAGGACTCAAGAGCATTTGTGTGTTCATATGATGGGTATACATGCGTGTAATGCATGAGCGTAAGGAGCGAGGGAAGTGGAGGGTGCAGGATAAAAAGGAACCAACCAAGTCCTCTTTACCTCTTTCCTTCTCTTTCAAAAAAGCAGGCAAAATGAAATGAAAAATAACAAAAAGCAGAAACCCTAGGAAGGGTCTTCAAAGAAGGTAGGCTGAAAGACAAGCCAAATATACACACTATCTTTAATCAAGGCGGACACCAAGGCAAAATTTTTCCATCAAACAGTCTGACATCCAGAGTAAAAAAAGTGCATATGAAATCAGAAAGGGTAATATTTTATTTAGATTGTATGAACTCCTGATAGAACAATTGAAAAACAAAAGCACAGAAAGTTGGTAAAATTCACAGGAAGATGGTACAATTTATATAATCTCTCTGCTATTATTTGTTTATTAAGTTACTTTGGGACATTAAAATAAAAATTATTTCCCAGTCAATTTTAATTTTAAAAATAAAAACTAACCTAGAATACTAATTTTATGATGTCAATATACAACAAAACCAGAATACAGCAGAATCATTATGTTTAAAGACTTTTCTAAGATTTTAATTCCCACCAGCCAGTTTAGTATGACTGCAGTTAATGGAAGAACGGTTTTATCGGTGAAGAATGGAAACACAAACACTTTTCCCACAACCTTATAAAAAAATATATTGTTTACTTTTATTTATTTAGTTTATATATATATATATATATAAAAAATAAAACAATCTTAAAAATTATTTTGACCCTACAATTTTCTTTTACTTGTTTTGTGTATATATATATATATATATATATATATATATATATATATATATATATATATATATATATATAGGGTCAAAATAATTTTAAAATTCTTGGCCGAGTCCGATATTTCTACAGGTAGCTTGGCAGCCATGATGGGATTTCAGTTTTCCTGGCTAGCTATGATTAGGAATTTTATATAACGTAATCAGCCTCTGGAATGTGAAGAAATAGTACAGAAAGATGCGGACTTAAATGTTCAACAGTTTAATCACAAACTCAAAGTAATCTTTTCAGTCAAACATACTACAATGCAGCTGGCAAACTGGAACTGGTTTAAAAAGAGAGAAAGAAAAATATATATAACCCAAGAGTGTGTGTAAAAGTTAGGATGACAAAGCTCCATTTGAACCATCTTAATAATTCTGGATATGTTACCTTAATCTTTACAAAATGATACAGGCCTATAACACGACAGGCTGAACATCCAATCAGGAGAAGGAAAGTCTGTGTTTTAACCAGCTTCAAAATTAAAGTGATACAGGGATTTTAAGAGAAGCCTTGATTAGGCCAGCAGCTGCTTTTTGCTCATTACTGCACCATAAGCATATTTTATACTCTCTACACACACAGAACCAGCAACAGATTATTTTTCCTTTATTAAAGCCAAATACCTGACAATGTACTTGGTAAACAGCAACAGGAAATTTTAAACACTGACAGATAGCATATTCTTTTAACTGGAACTTGAGGATAGCTGCTAGACATGCCATTTGAATTTTTTTCAATATCTGTGACAAACTTGCATTTTCTAAAGTTCAGAAAAGCTTTTTACTTTTAAAAGCTGGATATCAAAGAGCATGTTTGATTAAAAACTTTTTTCTTGGGCTAGAAAAAAGTAATACATAATCAAGTAAAATGCTCCGTGCTGCAAATTCTCTCATTCACCACAAATAAGGAGAAAGCAATTCTGATGGATTCATTAGGAAAAGAAAAGTGTTTTGTTCACATATGCAACAGACATGTCTAATGATAGGTATTTGCATGAGGTAAGAAACAAAACGCCTCTTCTGTTCCATTTACTGATACATTTTCTAGGAACATTTTTAACATTAAAAATACAAATTCTGTATCACATCAAGGTCCTGAACTGAATTGTTGTTATACTTTCATTCAGGTGTTAGCTGGAAGGTTAAGAATATTACTGTCCTAGGAATGGTCTTGCTTCCTTGAAATCTCTGGACTAGACAAGATAACGTTGTCCTTTTTAAAGCCTCCTCTCAAAAATGTAGACCAATAAAATATTAGGAAATCAGGAAGTTGTAACTAAACGCAGCTCTCTTTCCCTTTTACATTAACCAAAGAAACCTGACATTTCTAGAGAAAGACATAATCAGGCATATCACTCTACATGTTTACATATCACTCACTGAAATCCAGGTAGTATCCAACTGTACTCATGAAAATGTGAAGAAGATATATAAGCAAAGGATAGCTAGAATTTAACCATACCTTCCCTTTATATGTTAATGTATTTATTTTCCCATTTATTTCACAATAAGCAGATTTAATTTATAATGCTCCATTCATTAAAGTTAAATAATAAAGCAAGAATAATAAATAACATCTGAGTTACAAACCCTGGTTGAATATTTGGATGTTGAAACACTGCTGGCTGATGAACTCTTTCCCGAAGTCCCTTTTGATGCCATTTCAACATTAAAAAATTCATAAAGTGTTGTAATAAAACTATATCTTATAAATAGAAAGGAAGTGTATAAGGTTTGGAGAAAAAGCAGTTAGATCGTAAGAAGCTGGAGGGAGTAGCACTATAATAAAAGAACTCCAGAAATTCATCAATATACAAATGCTTAGTTACAGAACCTTGTAGCATATAATGAATGAATACAAAAATCTTAGACATAAATATGTTAGTAGCTGCACAATGTTGAGAGAAACCACAAAAATTACTAAAACTGTGCCAGTTGATGTCAGATACCCAGATATTAATAGGTCAAATACCACAGAAATCTTCAACACCATAACCAAATGGTTGCTTCTGGAGTGCGCGCATGTGTGTGGGTGTATGTGCGCATGCGTGTGTGTGTGCAGACACAAATAACGGGGTGGTTTGCAGACATAGCTACCTTCCTCATTAAACAGGAGTGTAGGGAATATTTTGTGGGGGAGAGTAAACAGGAGTCTGGTGGGGGAGGGGAGAAAGGAAAAAAAAAAAAAGAAAATGCATGCGTGACAGAGACAAGGACTGACTTGTCTTCTTCCCCCGCCTTTCTGTTGATTGGGGCTGGAGGTACGACAGGGCAGTCAACTGGCTCTTGCATGTTTCTTCACTCCACATACTTAAGATCTAGACTTTTCAAAAGCTTCCTCCTGTTAGCTTCCCTACCTCTAAATCTATTAAGAGAAGGGTTCCTTTTCAATTATTATATTTTAAATGGAGGACTCATCCATCACCTATTTTCCCCCACTGGGCCAAACTGGCACAAGAGCTGCTGAACGTTTTCATCCTCCCTGCTGCATTTGAGAAGCGAGTGATTTGAAAGCAACCAAATTTAAAGTTTCAGGTATTAAAGAAAATAAAACCATTAGCTGAGTGCAATTTGAGGCTGCTGTCCAAAATAATAGAAAGCATGGGCACACAGTAGGCCTGTGCAAAGCAGCAAGTATTCGATTCAGCTTTGGATTTGGCTGATTTGGAGGGATAGCGATTCCATTCAGTGATTCGAGTCATTGTCCCGACTTGATTTGAATTTGGAGATTTGGCTGCCAAGTTGGGCCGAATCTCCTCTGAATTGCACGGGTGGCGGTGAGCAGGGCCCCACCTCCTGCCCACTCCCAGGCTGCGCCGCCTGGCCCTAGCATCCCAGCACTTAAAAAAAAAAGAAGAAAAAAAAAGCCTCGCACTCACTGCCTGCAGCAACAGCAGTGACTGGGGCCTTGGAGGACTTGTGGCGGAGCACCCCCATGAAGCACCTGGCCCCCACGCAGCAGCTGTCACATTGTGTGGGTACAACATGGTTCGGTAGGGCACCGCACGCTGTCCCAGAGCTGGGGCGGCTCCAGCAGTCACCCGGTGCCCGGCAGCACTCAGCCTGAGGGGCATCAGTTCCCAGACAGTGCACGGAGCCCCAGGACACCCTGTCGAGCAGTGCTACACCCACTTGATGCAACAGCTGCTGTGCAGGTGCCAGGCGGGGGGGTCAATCCCCATTGCCTGCCACTGCGTGGGGCGGGGGGGGGGGAGGGGGCTCTGCCACAAGCCCCCAAAGATCCCAATCGCCGCTGCAGTCGATGAATGCGGGGCTTTAAAAAAAAAGTGCTGGGATTCTGTGGCTGGCCTGTGCAGCCATGGGGGGGAGGGGCTGGAGGAGCCGGCGGGGGATTAGGCCATGTGGGGGTCCCTCTCCTCCAGCCCCACCACCCGCTATTTACCAGCACAGAGCATGGGTCCAGCTCCCTGCAGTGGCAAGCAGGAACTGCCTGAATCAATTCAGAGGCTTCCGATTAGATTCAAACTTTTTAATGGGCCTCTTGTTTCAATTTAGTTTCGAGATTCAGCCCCCGAACTGGGCCAAATCTCCTCCAAATCGAATTGGCTACTAAAGCTTTTCACAGCCCTAGCACACAGCATCCTTTCCAGTGTTAAGTAAAGAAGTTGCTCATATGTCATGCACAATGCTAGGAAGACCAGTTAGGACAGACCAAAAAAGTCAGGGAAGCAAGGCAGAAAGGAAATTGGCTAGAGGGTCGCACCCAAAGAGTCGTGGTAGATGGGTCGGTCTCGACCTGGAAGGGTGTGGGCAGTGGGGTCCCGCAGGGTTCGGTCCTTGGACCGATACTCTTTAATGTCTTCATCAGCAACTTGGACGTGGGAGTGAAATGTACTCTGTCCAAGTTTGCAGATGACACAAAGCTATGGGGAGAAGTGGACACGCTGGAGGGCAGGGAACAGCTGCAGGCAGACCTGGATAGGCTGGACAAGTGGGCAGAAAACAACAGGATGCAGTTCAACAAGGAGAAATGCAAAGTGCTGCACCTAGGGAGGAAAAATGTCCAGCACACCTACAGCCTAGGGAATGACCTGCTGGGTGGCACAGAGGTGGAAAGGGATCTTGGAGTCCTAGTGGACTCCAAGTTGAACATGAGCCGGCAGTGTGACGAAGCCATCAGAAAAGCCAATGGCACTTTATCGTGCATCAGCAGATGCATGACAAATAGGTCCAGGGAGGTGATACTTCCCCTCTATAGGGCGTTGGTCAGACTGCAGTTGGAGTACTGCGTGCAATTCTGGGTGCCACACTTCAAGAAGGATGCGGATAACCTGGAGAGGGTACAGCGAAGGGCAACTCGTATGGTCAAGGGCCTGCAGACCAAGCCCTACGAGGAGAGACTAGAGAAACTGGACCTTTTCAGCCTCCGCAAGAGAAGGTTGAGAGGCGACCTTGTGGCTGCCTATAAGTTCATCACGGGGGCACAGAAGGGAATTGGTGAGGATTTATTCACCAAGGCGCCCCCGGGGGTTACAAGAAACAATGGCCACAAGCTAGCAGAGAGCAGATTTAGACTGGACATTAGGAAGAACTTCTTCACAGTTTGAGTGGCCAAGGTCTGGAACGGGCTCCCAAGGGAGGTGGTGCTCTCCCCTACCCTGGGGGTCTTCAAGAGGAGGTTAGACGAGTATCTAGCTGGGGTCATCTAGACCCAGCACTCTTTCCTGCTTATGCAGGGGGTCGGACTTGATGATCTATTAAGGTCCCTTCCGACCCTAACATCTATGAATCTATGAAATAGGCACCCACAATCTTGGTGGACAGAAAAAAGGAAATAAAATTAAGACACTGATTGTGGAGTAAGTGACTGACATCTTTAGGATGGCATGAAAGACACAAATATTAGGATTGTAAAAGGTAGTGTGCTTACATAAGGGAAAACAGGAGGTGATAAGATCCATAAGTTCTGTGGATATAACAGAAACACACTGAATGTCAGTATCTGTTGTCTTGAGAAATACAACATAAAATGTGCCCTAATAATTAGAGATTCTCTTATAAGTAATTCCCATGGGCTAAGTACAGACATTCAAGAAGCCCCACCCTGTATCAATTCAATCTTTGCAAGTTAGTTTTTGGAGGCTGAGTATGATTGGGGAGTGGCTTAAGCCCCCATCCTGGCCTGCCTGGTCCCCAGCCAGGGTGTGCCTGGAAGGGGAAGGGGGAAGCAGCACTTACCAGGCATTCCCTCCCCCCCAACTCAAGTAGCAGGGGGAGTGGCCAGAGGCTGGCTCCAGCCAGCAGCCTGAGGTGAAGGGGGGACAGTTTAATTCCCACTCCCTCCCCTCTCCCACCAGCACAGGACCCCAGCTGGGATCTGTCTGAAAGGGGTGGCCCTGTCAGGCAGACGTCAGCTGGTGTCCCATGCCAGTGGGAGAGGGGATGGAGCGAGGATTAAATCCCCCTCCCTGCATCACCCTGCTGGTCCTGGCCGGGGTGTGGTGTGGCAACGTGCCCTGTCCTCCACTCCACTTGAGCCTCAGCCCACACCCCCACCACTCCAACAGGGGAAAAGTCTGGCATATTACTTAACTGAATTTTCTGTATAAAGGACAGATACAAGAGAACTATGGAATTTCTCTTACCCCCCCCCCCCCCCATTCTGCTACTTTTCCTCATTTTTTTTTTTAAAAGGCCTACTAGGGCAAACGGTTGGTGCCCTAAACTCCAGTTTAGATAAATGCTTTTAGTACCTTCCTGAGATAAAGAGGGTGAGTAGACCAGCAGTGCTCAACCTACCCAACCCTGTGAGCTAGATGAGTGAAATGGGGACAATCCAAGGGTGCGATATGGCACGTCAGTTCAGCCCCACATGCCATCCTAATCCCATGCATGGAGCTATATCATATGGCCCACAGGGCTCCCCACAGGTCTGAAAATTTGATTGGGGGGGGGGGAGGACTGATGGCAGCATAAACTACTGTCTCTCTGGGAGCCATAGCAATGAATGCTGCCACTGCTGCTCCACAGCTACATTTCCAGACCTGTAGGGAGTCCTGAGGGCTGGATGACATGACTCTGCAGGCCATAGGCTGAGCACCACTAGAGTAGGTAATCACACAATTAGGAATATTTAACAAAACAGATAACCTTCCATATTGCTGTCATCATATGTCCCATGTTGAGACACTGCTTTATGTATACAGCTGTAACAAAATCATCCCCAACTGATATTGGAAACACATTCCAAGAGTGATGAGAAATGATGCTAAAGACTGAAACAATCCACCTAGCCATGGATGCTGTGGAAACTCTGCTAGTAATTCTCAACCAGGATACCAGAAGTGCCCAAGGTTAAAAAAAGTTGAGAACCAGTGCTCTGAGACATACGATCTCTCTCAAAGCAATAAAAATAAAAACTGTAAAATACTTAAGATGCAAGAGAGACCAATATTATTAATTTGATGTAAATATGTGTGTATACAACAAAAAAGTATATCCAAAAAAACCCAAGTCTATATATATGCCAAAGGAAGACTATTTTTATTATATAAAAGAACAATAATTCAATTTTTTATTTACTTATTGTTTTTGAAATTACTTTTTTCACACTTGGAATAGGGAGGCAAACTGTGTTGAATTTTTTTTAAATGTGTATGCTGCCTAAACTTTGTCTTGCAATGTATATCATAGGAAGTTTTCAGGAAGCTGCTCTCTTTTCCCAAAGCACATTTGAGAAACATTTCCCTGCTACCAAAATAAATGTGAAATAAGTTTAGAATGTACCTGCAATTTGCTTACATAGGTAGCCCTCAAAGTGCAATTAAAAGGCCCAAGTGTAACCTGGATCCAGAAATGTCAGAGATTAAATTTAAGACATGTCCACAATTTGGCTACATTTGGACACCCTATAGATGGAGAAAAAAAAGCAAGCCAAATGTTTTGTAATTGCATTTTAACATCTCTTCAATTTGAGATGGTGGTAAGATAACATTGGAACAGCATCTCACAACAATTCTCTCCAATAAAATTATAAAAAGAAGTAAAAGATCTGAAAATTTGGAAACTTTATCAAAGTTGCAAAAATGCCAATGGTATACCAGGTTGTTTAACAGGAGAGTCTCTTGCAATAGTTTTCTGCTCTATTTGGCACTGGTGAAGCTTCATCTGGAGTACTGTGTCTAGTTTTGGGTCCTACACTTTAATGAAGATGAGAACAGACTGGAAAGCAACGAATGGAGAGGGAAAAAAGGTTAGAGGCCTGGGAAATATGACATAAGGAAAGGCTGAAAGAACAAGGATTATTTAATCTGGAGAAATGAACACTAAGAGCAGATTTAGTAACAGTCTTCAATTATCTGAAGGACAAATAAAAATAAGACAGATATGGTCTTTTCTCTGTAGCTCTAGGAGACAGGAATAGGAGCAATGGCCTCAAATGGCATCAGAGGAAATTTAGGTTCAAGGTAAAAAGAACTTGTTGACTGTGAGGATGGTCAAGCATCACAGGCTACCTGGACAAATTGTAGAATCTCCATCTCCAGAAATTTTTCAAGAGCAGATTAGAGGGACACTTGACTGGGATGATTTATCAGTATCCCATCTCTCTGCAAGTCCATTCATAACATATGACCAAGTAGGCTGTAGCCTACAAAAGCTCAATGCCTTTTTGAATGAGTTAGCCTATAACAGGGGCAAGCAAAAATACCACCAGCCCATTTTATCTGGCCTGCAGGGCCTCTAAAATGTTTAGAAAATTAATTTATCTGCCCCAGGCTGCCTGCCAAAGGTAACAGGCAACCAGCAGCAGCAGGACCCAGCGGGTGCCTAAGCCTGAGAAGCAAGGCTGCCTGCTCTCCCCCACCCCCACTCCCCTCCCTCCCTCAGTCCCCACCCAGAAGCCTCTGAGGTTTCTGACCTCGCAACCCTGGAGCTGTCCCCCCCTCCTCTCCATCCGAGTGGAAAGTAAGGTAAGGTGCACCACACTCGCACCTGACACATACACCCCCTTACTGCTCACACACAACATACACTAGGACTGTATTTTGAATGATTATGCAGTCACCTCTAGATACACTTCATGCACACATGAATTAGCACAAAAATATTTTTAAATAAATTAAAATAAGTTATTATAGAATCACAGAAGTAGGGTCAGAAGGGACCTTGTAGATCTTCAAGTCCGACCCCCTGCCTGGACAGGAGGAAAACTGGGCTCAAATGACCCCAGCCAGGTAGGCATCAAGCCGCTTCTTAAAGACCCCCAGGGTAGGAGCTAGCACCACTTCCCTTGGAAGTTGGTTCCAGATCCTAGCTGCCCTAACTGTGAAGTAGTTCCTATGGATGTCTAATCTAAACCTACTCTCCAACTACTTGTGGCCGTTATTCCTTGTTATCCCGGGGGGCGCTAGGGGAAACAAGGTCTCCCCCGAACCCTTTTGGTCCCCCCTAGTGAGTTTACAGATGGTCACCAGGTCCCCCCTCAGCCTTCTCTTGTGAAGGCTGAACAGGTTCAGGTCCCATAGCCTCCCATTGTAGGGTCTGCCCTGCTGTCCCTGGATCATGCGGGTGGCCCTCCTCTGGACCCTCTGAATGTGGTCCACATCCCTCTTGAAGTGGGGTGCCCAGAACTGGACACAGTACTCCAGCTGTGGCCTGACCAGTGTCGCGTAGAGGGGGAGGATGTAGATGTTATAGTAGACGTTTTATTTTTTTTGTATTATTAATTTGGGTTTTTTTTCTGGTTTCAAGACTGTAGTGCTCTCCCTGCCAAAAGGAGTACTTCTGGGGCAAGGGGAGGGACGTCCGGTGGCAAAGGTCAGGGGTTAGGGGCAGGACTTTTGGTCCCAATATGGCAACTGGGGGCAGGGCTCCCCATGCAGCCCTTGACAGCTCCTCGGAACTCGGTAAGCAGGCCTCCACCCGAAATAATTGCCTGCCTTTGGTCTTGCCTTCTACCAAACTTCAGACTATCATGCTAGCTCTCTCTCTCTGGGATGGTTTAGTCAGGGATGATCCTGCCTTGAGCAGGAGGCTGGATTGGATGACCTCTGAAGGTCCCTTTCAGTCCTAATTTCTTATGATCCTTAAGGTAATATCTCTAAGCTTCTTATTTTTTCATATTCAAATCCATCTTTTTTATTGCAGTTTAAAAATTGAGAAGTTAAACCTTAGATGATTGGAAACTATCATTTCATTGTTCACATTTTCAGAAAAGATTTATATATAACTCTTCATGTTTCAAGTATTCACAGTAAACTATTAGAAAATTCAAATATGCAAGAATAGAGATCCTTGGTAGTTTGACAGCCTTTTAACATCTAGACTATTTCTATTTAACAGCTGATCCATAATGCACCTTGGCTTTCTCCAACTACAAAAAGGTCAGAGACTGACTCTGATGATTCTCTTACTCTTATTTCCATCCCCACATACCAAGTGCTAATTTAATATAAGGGTAGGCACATACTTCAGAATAGATTTCATGCTTTAGAGGGGAGGGAGGGCAAGGGGGGGGGGGAAAGAATTCAGAGGAAGATCAAAATCTTCCACCCTGGTGTCATAATTTTCTAAGGTTAGACAAATTAAAAAAGGTTCTTCACTACCAAAAGGAGGTAAGTTTCTTAAAGATTTTTTAAAACTCCTTTTTTAAATGTTCATTTTATAATTTTATTAAATTTTAGTTTCTGGTTTAGTTTTAATCTGTGACTGTTTATGCATGCTCACAAGGCTGCTTCCATTTTAGCAGCTGTCTATTCATTCCTCTAGTTAAAGGTTTAAAGATATTGAATTACTGCTTGAATTTTACCTATACCAAATGTTGGTTAAGAAAAGTTTCCTTGATGTTACGTTTCAAGGACAGGGTAAGACTCCCTCCTCTCATTTTATTTGGTTTTCAGGCTGTTGTGTCAGATTCAGCACTGCAGACAAATGACTTACCTCTAATGAAGCAGTGTTTTTACTGTGGAAGCTATTCTATCGGATGCTTAGGCAAAACATGCTTCCTTCATAAGAAAGTGCATCTTTTTCCCCTCCCCCTTCAAAAGACAGTCTTGGGAAAAGTCTAAAAGAAGAATATGCCCTTTGTCGTTTTATTCCTCTCAGATGTTGAGAATACATTGCCTATTATAATTTAGGTTCAGTCTCTAAGAAGTAGTGTGGGAAATGGCTCTTTTGTGTTCTAAAAGCAAATTGGAAAAATGAATGGGTAGTGAAAGAAACCTTCTCAGACCTTTTAAGCAGCTTGTTTGTTAAGGTCATCCTTTGTCCTACAGAAAGCTGGCACTAAACATAACAGTATATATGGATCATATCAGAAAACTCCTTCCAGACATACACAGACACACATACAAAAGTTACCTTCCTTTCACATGGCCTCAGCTTTTAAGAATCTGAAACTGGCTTTGCCTGACCTCAAGTCACAAGAATTGTGATTCTGTCTGAAAACTCAGTATCATTCATCATTTACCTGGTCCCTGTCAAATTCAAAGTCATATTTGGATATTTAATTTATTCCTATTTCCTAAAGACAACAGCACAGTATTATCCCATGGAAGGGGAGCGAGGAGGAGGGGTAGTGAAGAGGGAAGGAATCCTCAAGTGAATGAACAAAGTTAAATGAAATGGGGAAAAGACATTGTGGCTTTTGTTCAGCTGGGATTTACTTAATTAGTTGGTCTTTTGACCTCCATAAAATGTTCCTCTTTTTTAATGATGCCAGGTCAAACAAAGTTCATACATCAGAACTTACTTGCAGATTTAAATATTTATGAATTGGGCTCGGAGTAAATTACTTTAAATATTCCAATTTAGATGGCAAGTTAAAAAAAAGTAACAATGTAGAACACAAGTTTTATCTTTTCCTTTTATAAATAGGGTTTTTTTTTTCATGTGGCCTTCATTTAAATTAGTATTAATGGAAATTCTGTGGGGTGATGAACTCTTTATCAGGCACTACTGTTAAACATTCACTAAACAATCCTTGCCAACCACAGTAGACACCTCCACCTCATTCTCACATATACATATATACACATGGCAGTCTTATTATTTCTGTGACTTAGGAAAAATGCTATATATATAGCATTTTTTTTTATAATATATATATAATTTTTCCTAAAGTCACAGAAATGATAAGACTGTGCCTTGTAACCACAGTTAGCAAAAAAAAAAAAATTACCTATTTTGTGGATACAATACAATTACAGTAACATAACTAATGAGTTAAATAGTTACAGGTCTGCAGCCATTAACTCAAAATACTTTATGTTCTACCCTTTTTCTTTATATTTCTTTTTATTTCTGAAAAATATACCTTCTTCAACCATGAAGTAACTAATAAAGAAAATAACTGTTAGAAATAATCTACTTATATCATGACTAAAATATACCTATGAAAGTATAACCTGGAAGCTCCTACCATACAAAAAAGACTATTAAGGAAAGGGAAATATTAGTAATAAAAAGGTAGTTTTCAAAAGTCAGCTAGCCAAAAGATTAAACAAAGCAGTTATATCTTTAAATAAAGACTTCAGAAACTTGCTGTAACATGAGATTCATCTTGAAAACTCAAGTCAGGTCTTCCGAAATTATCAAAAGATTCTTAAAAAAAAAAAATCAATGAAAGAGCTTATCTATATGCAAACAGCAAAACACACACACACAGAGCACAGAGAGAGCATATGTGTATGTGTGTAGGTTCTTAATTCCATTCCACTGAGTATGATTGATACTAAAAATAGTTAAAGTTACTGCAGTAAAAACTATAAATACAACATATTAAATTTACAACTCTGGAATACATGAGATAAGTCTTATTTGTCATTTTTGTTCTTTGTACCCTGAAAAACAGGAAGAGATCAGATAATTTAAAACAAGTCAGTTTTTCCACAGGGATAGAGTAAATCCATATTTAGTGACTTCTGGCATTATTATAATCATAATCTTTAGTTTCAGTCTGCATGAGTCCATGTAAACATAAAGACCTGCTTTAAAAAATACATTCAGAAATATCAAACTGGTATATAAAGAATACTTGAAACAGATCCTAAAATGATATTAGATTTGAAGGCAATGCAGTACAGTTATTTTTAAGACATTCCACTACACTAATACAGTCATATTATTGTGAACTTGTATCGTTATGATTGTGGTATTGAAATAATTTTAATGAAAAGCAGATGTGTGTGTACCATTAGCTGCACAAAACATTTCAGTTTTAACAGTGGTACAAGTATTACATTTCTTACCTTGTCAATCATTTTACGTGCTTCCACTTCCTCCGAATTGGGATTTTCCAACTCAATAGTGTAAGTTCCTTTGTCACTTTGGTCATCATCATTATCCTTTTCGGTAGCAGCAGACACAGATTGGCTTTTTAATTTTTTGTCCATCTCCTGGCTCTGTCCTGGCCTATGCCCAAGGCTTCCAGAGCTCCTTAACAATACAGTTTGTAAGATAGGTAATGCAGCAGAAGGCTCTTCAGATTTCTGCTTTAACAGTTTTGTATGAACACCGTGTACTGTCCTGTAGTGTGAAGAGCTAGTCTGCAAAGGTGAAGAAACTGTTTTGTCTCCTGATGGTTGTTTCACTCGCTCAGCTCTTGGATGAGGTGTTGGAGAAGTCGTTTCTGGGCAGACACCTCCCACGTTCTGAGAAAAGGAATAAGACCTTCTCTTTCGAGGATGGTCCTCATCAAAAAACTCAATCATAAAGGCAGTCTGACTTACAGTAGCTTGTTCTTGGTGCTTTTCTGCAGAGTGAACTTTCTGGTGCAATGACTTCTGTTCTGCATGATGATGCCTCAAATGTTCTTCAAGTGTGGCCCGTTTGCTGTAATGCCTGTGGGCACCAACATTTTCTGAATCACTTTGTGTCCCGTCGTCATGTTTATTTCCTGCGAACAAGACAAAAAGAAATCATAGTAATACAAACACTAAACAAAACAGTACATGGGAAAAAAGCTGGCAAATGAAAATGTAGGTGGAAATAGTTGTTTGTTTGTGAGAGTCCAATGAATCTTCAGTAACAGGCTCTGCGAACTAATGCATTCAACTGCTACCAGTCAAACAATGAAGCCTTTTACAAGCTGAACAGTGACACAGATGCATTTAAATCACGTTTTTCACCAAACTTCTAATCTGTAACAATTTAATCAATGACTTACAGAATGGACAATATCATACCAGCTGTACTTGAGCTTGGTCTCATTACATCAACATATCTCCCCGTCAGATTACATTTATTTAAGCAGTCAGCTGATTACAAACGACTACTGAACCAGAAAAAGAAACCTGACCCTGAAAATGCTCCAGGGAGGATAAAAGACAGCTATAGTTACACATCATTCACTGTTATTGGAATACCTGCTGGGAGCTACAGGTTTGGAACATTATTAATAGTGTGTTTTTAGAATAGGTTTCCATCCAGTTAATTACCGCAGTTTCCAGAAAGGGGGTAGGGAATATCTCGTTAGCATCAGCATTAATCCTTTATCATACTTTCACAGAAGTGTAATGAATTTTCCCACCAGTTACTAACAATGCTGTGGAGCAGCAATGGACATATGGAGTATCACTACTTACCCACCTCTGTAACATGCTTAGCAAACTTTATCCATAGATTTCAAAGTATTTATTACATATGGTATATTTATAAGTGAAAAAACTATTACCTTAAATGTTTAAAAAATACTTATAAGAATAGACATTACTTTAAGCAGATTAAACTTATGACAAAGCAGTCTTGTGTACACTGTAATCATTGCAACACCAACTTCCTATTCTCTCTCTGAACAGTTTCTTCTTGTTTAAGCCATGAATTGATTTTTAAATAAATACTGATTTGTGCAGGTGTCAACCCCGGCATGTAATAAAGGGTGTTGACAGACATACACTGCCTACTATAATTCATGGCGCTTTGCAGGAAGAAACATGAGTTACAGCAAACCTGGTAGATCTAAAAGACTTTTGCTGCTGGGTTGGGGGAGCGGCAGGAAATCAAAGTCCAGTTCTCCCCCTAGCTCCACCCCCCCTCACAACTACGGTGCCATCTTCTCCAATCCACCCACCCCACCCTGCAGTGCAGCCTGGGCAAACCCCAGATAGAGCTCTCCCTTCCCATTCTGAAGACAGCACCAGTGGTGGGGCTGGGCTGTATCAGCCCACTCCTGATCCTGGTGTGGGCTGACTGAACTTAACAAAGGTGCTCCACTTTGGAGCACCTTTATCTGAACCTTCACATAATGAGGGTTCAGACTGTCATGCAACTGAGCACTTTTAAAGCACCCTGCAGCTGTGCACTTCCATAAGAGCACAGCTGTAGAGCGCTTCAGGGGCCCAATCACACAACAAACCATCATTTTTTCTGTGCCCAAAATGACTTTCTTCATCTGAGTCTCCTTCTGTGCTGGGTCTTTTTGTATCTGTTATCTAGATTAGATGCCTTGCTAGTCCATGACTGTTTTAATAGGTCTCTTATCAAGCACCAAGCACTAGTAGCATTAAACTGAATTATCACAGTATTAGTTATTAAAAAAAAAAATGATATGGTTACTTAGGGATAGGTAACCTCTGGTATGTGCGCCAAAGTTTGACACAAAGGAATTTTGCTTGGCAGCCATGGCGTGGGGAAAGGGGCCAGGCTGTGCTGCCATAAAGATCAGGCCACTTGCAGCTCCCCTGCCATCCACCCCCCCTGTCATGCCAACATCTTACAAGTCAAGTTTGTGGGTGTTTTTGGTACTCTGCCCAGAAACACCCACAAACTTGACTTGTAAGATGTACCAGGTACTTGTAACTGGACCAGGTACTCTGCCCAAAAACACTGTTGACCCCTGTAGTAACTAATAATGATCAGATTTACATTTGAAAAGCACCTATTTTAAATATCATAAGGATTACAAAGTGTTCAAATTTGTTTATCAGAAACAGAAATACTAGGTAGATTAGTGGTTCTCAAACTTTTTTAGATTCAAGGCACCACTCAGTAAACTGAAGGCATGCCTCCATACCCTTTTGTGAATTGGGTGACACCCCTTTTCAATAACTTAATTTATAACATTGTTTACTTCCTTTCAGAGGACCCAGACAGTGGGGCAGGGGAACAGGGGCCAGGCAGGGAGAAATTTGAGCTTGCCCTTATCTGCTTAACTCCTCACACCTCACTACACCCCTCAAAGGATCTTGTGGCACCCTGGTTGAGAATCACTGGGCCCAAAAGCAATACAGAACAGTCATCCATGTGGCTGCATAGATAGCATAATGCTCTTTTAAAATTAAAAATTCATCACAACCTTGTTTCTCAAATTATTCAGCAAATTTCTCTTTGGAACACAGATGATAATTCTGTTGGGTGTTTGCACAAGGCTTAGTAAATTGGGAGTCCTGGACCAGGACTGTAGTTTCTTGGTGCTACCACTACTTTGCCACTGTTCACCAAAATTTTTAGAAACAAGAGTCAAGTTTTCAGAGTGGCTGTTGGTACATAAAACAAGAGGAAATTTAAGAGACAACCTATGATATAGAGCATACTTAAGAACAGAGTTTATGTCAAAAGCATTTTCAGTTGACAAAAATGTAAAAATTATTCATTAGTTTCTGCTACCACAAAATGCCCCAAAGCCTTGTAAGCATATGTTTGTATAAGCAACAGTTCTGATTTTTCAGAGTAATGTGGTTGATGTTTTCAAGAATGTTTACAGTGTAATACAATCCAATGTCATGAATAGCAAAGAAGTCACTGTGGTAATATTAACCCAGTCCCATTAACCTCTAGCTGTTATAGAGGTTTTCAAAGTTTGTGCTTTAAAGTTTAGTTTGGAAAAGATAGTACTCAAAATCAAATTTCTGATCAATACAATTCTATCCCAATTGGCTGAACAGAACAATAAGTTTATGAAACAAGATCAAGAAAAGAGGACGATCACAGTTTAGCTGGCAGAATATTAAAAAAGCAAGTAATTTGCAAAAATTAAAAAAAAATGCCAACAAGTTTTCTTTTCCAAAAGTCTGAATGGCACCACAATTTGCATAAGCAAATTGTAGGAGGCTTTTTTCCTTAAATTGTTTAACAGAATCTCAAGTGGAATTTACACACTTAAAAAACTATCATTGCCACCTATTAGTTTTCAACTGAAATACTGGATGTGATGCCTGCAATACACAAACATTTAAAATCAACAGGTATTTTGGTTGATAAAACTACTTTCGAGCACATGTAGCATGAAATTTTGCAAAATGGAATTACTTGAAGAGTTTTGTTTTGTTTTTTTAGGATACTGACAAAGTTGAAACGATCCTCCAAAATTAGCATTTTAAGTGAAGTAGCTACATGCAGAATATCATACACATC
Source organism: Alligator mississippiensis (assembly GCF_030867095.1). Lineage (NCBI taxonomy): Eukaryota > Metazoa > Chordata > Crocodylia > Alligatoridae > Alligator > Alligator mississippiensis. Next base: position 159,602,161 of record NC_081824.1, read on the forward strand.
ATGCAAATTTTGTTTAGCTTTCATAAATGTGACCATAGCACGGAAGCCATTTATTGAATACTTGCTGCTGAAAGACCTGCACAAGCATATTTGAATTTATGAGTTTTGGTTTTCAAAAGCAAAATTTTTTTCAAACAAGTAAACATTTAATAAGTGAACTGCATAAAAATGTAACTGAGATGCTTTTTTTTTTTTTTTTTTTTTTTTTTTTTTACTTTTAAAGAAGAATGTTTTGGAATACACGACATATTTATTGCACAAAAACTCAACACAACTCCAACTGGTATACTTACAGTGAAGTAATGTAATTGTTTTCTTTTTTAAGGATCAATCTTGCAATGCAATTAGCTAGCACAGATCCCTGTGCACATGTGGAGTACTAATGACTTAATCTGGACTCTGCAAGGAACAGGGGCCACTTGCTGGATTTCAGTGAAGGATCAAGGCCTTCAGAAATAAGCATAGCTGGAACTATTTACTTTACCTTTCAGTCTCTTCAAGTAAACTGGAACATCACTCTTAATACTTTTTGAATCTTCTTCTGTTGGTTCCCATATCATTCTAGGGGGGTTATTCTGTGCTAGCCAGTCCGCTACTTTGCTCTCTGCAGCCATCATCACTGTTTGAAGCCCAGGCAGGTCCTGACCACCAGAGGACGACTTCTTCGGCTTATGTCGTTGATCTGAAGTGAATTTTGTCACATGATCTTTGATTGTTACTTTTCCTGGGGTGTTGTCATCAAATTCAATGGTAAATGAAGCATGCCCAGCACCTGCTGCATGGGAGCTTTGTGTGTCTTTTGTTGGAATTTCATGGATAGTGCTCTCCTCTATCTGTGAGGTTTGCTGGAATTCCTTTGTAGGGATTTCAAAGTAACTTGGCTCCCTACAGAAAGGATAAAGTTCTTCATTTGCAGATGCAGAATGCTCCTCAACTTGCTTGGTATCTGTGCTGCATCCTATTAAGAAAAATAAAAAATAGATTTCACAACACTTGGGAACTTTGAGGTCTTCAAGAAATTTCAGGATTCCTATAAGGGCACTTGAGTGATTCCTGGAAAAATAGCACTAATCTGTGCAAAAGACTGAACAACCTAGTTCAGAAATTGTAAATTATTTCTATTACATGAAAAGTGTCAGCCTTGACTGCAGGCACTACAAAGTGGCAGAAAGCTCACTTAGAATTTGCCAAAGAAAATTTGCACTCCCACAGATTTTTGAATGATGTAAAGAACAGACATTAGTAGCAACATGATAAACAGAATAAAAAATTGTAAGACCTAACACTTGGAAAAAACTGTCACTATTCCAAAGTACTTGGAAACCATCAAAAGGCTACTGACTATATTTATGGGTACCCTTAAGTTACATGGACTTCATTTTCTATGAAGTATATTTTTGTTGAGCAAGATTGGAAAACAAGAAACCAAACAATGTTATGCAAACAAGAGTTCCTTTGTGAAAGTTTTAAAAAAGGACAAGAGTAGGCATTAAAATACAAATATCTTTATTTCTACAAAAGGTAAAACCAAGAACTGCTCTAAATCCATGACCTGCCCCTGTTTTGCATGTTAATCTAAACCATAAAGCAGAAAAAGCAGGCTTAAGCAATAGCTAGAAGCATGCAGAACTTTATAAGCAACATGCTTTGGAATGGAGCAAAGAAAGCAGGAAGGATGAGGACATGAGGTGGGAAATGAGTCCCACTACACATTCAGAATAAATGTTAGGTTCAAGCTTCCATGGTGCTGGTAACAAAAGCCGTTCATATTTCTTCAGGAAAACTAGCTTTTATTTGCATTAGTTAAAGCCAAAATATCTGGCTGAAGAATGCACAATAAGCAATAGATGTTTGTTTAGAAGTTAGTAGCAGCTGCACGCTAGATGAAACAGTAGAGAATATGAACAGTTCCTACTCATTCTATGAGTCATACCAAGATTTGGAGGAAAAATAAAAAGTGTTTTAGGTTGCTTGGTAAAGATACAGAATACTCTCAATTTGTTCATCTGAAGAAAGCCAAATTTAATTCACCAAGATACTGAAAGCTTATACATGAAATCTGTTATCCAACAAAATAGCTGTGTAAATACAGTTCTAACAGTCATGGGTGGCAAGCAGTAAGGAAAAAATGCCTAGGTTTAAATGTTTCTTCTGTTCTTCAGGAAACACTTGCTTTTCTGTGAAGCACCGATTTATTCTCAGCACTGTATGTCTTTAGAAAAAGATGATGAAAACCTAGAAAATAAGGCTATTTGATCTTGATAGTCTCAACTACTTTGAGACTAGTATAACTGTTGGAAATGTTCAAGAATGAATGATGTTAGGGTGGGATGACTAGATTAGCATACATCCATCCTTGATCCTCACTTCTGGAAGCTAACAGGATATAAAGAAACCTCAGTAAAAGGCATATAGGTTGTTTTAAGTCACTAACAGTAGCCTCCTTCAGAAAATTAGTTATTGTGCCAAATTTAAAAATTGAAACTAGAACAGATTAGAAAGTACAAATATTCTGCTATCAGATGACAGCACCACTTTTAAGATAAACAAATGCATAAAACCTGATTAGAATACTTCCTACTTTAACTGAGTATCATAATCTAGTTTCAACCTAAATTATGACAAAATGGATTCCTCAAATAATTTATGAAGATATTATCATGAATTACTTAATGATAAAAACACATTTTTTACTACATAAGGACAAATTTTGTAGAAAAGTTCTCTCCCAGTTTACAAAAAAAAATTAAAAGTAGCTAAAAACATTCTCTTTTGAAGCTGCAGTATTTGCTGGTGCTGTAAAAGGTCAGGTTTACCAGGATTAAGCAGAACAAAAAACAGGAAATCCCAAATATATTACATTTCATGTTGCATTGCAGTATAAAGCAAAACATAGCACAGTAAAAACCAAAAATTCCATGTTGATCCTTATCCAGATCATCATGAAACATTAGGAAGAACATTATGTTTTGTTAGCCCTCTTCACTTAAAAAGCACAGGAGGCCTGGAATACTTCAATCATTGATAATAACTTCACTTATCTACTGTTAATCTACAATGTCACTTAAAATTTGCAGGTATTAATAGGAAGGAAGTTGTATAGAATAACCTTACCTTTGCTATCCCAATATTGAAGTAATTTGCAGTGCCTGAGAAATTTGCGTTTTGGTATAAAAGCTAAATCATACTGAAGGGCAACTCCTTAAGCAAGCTGTTCTGCAAACACTTACCAGAAATGTGGTTCATCATACTTAACTATGATCTGAATTAAATAAAACCCACAAAAATTGGTCTGTGAACGGATTATAAATGATCAGTGTGGTAAATAAGTTGGGGATAAGACAGCCATAGATTTGAGCTGGGAGGGAAGGAAAAGGCAGAGGTGAAAGAAAATGGTCTCTAACTTTGAAACTGAGAAGAAAAGCAATTGGTACTTAGAGCTGCAGAAAAGATGCAATAAGGCTGACAGTTGAAGGAAGCTGAAACTAAAGCTAACTCCCTGGAAAGGGTATGCAGGAAGCCCGGAAAAGGGAGCAGGCTATAACAGGAGAGCAATGAGTGAGGATCTGCATACAGCAGAAGAGGGCAGGAAAACTACAAGGGCGGGGGGCAGGGGAGGCATAAATCAGGAACCAAAAGAGCACTGTAGTTGCTCCTGGGGATGTCTTGAACCCATTGGGGGGGGGGGTAAAAAACACAACCCCCTAAAAAAAACAAAAAACCAAAAAACACCTCCTAGAAAAAGTGTTGGAAGAGATACAGTATGTGTGATCATGAAGAGAAGGAGCGGTAATCCACGAGATTCTTCATGAAAGAGTAGTGCATGTATTAAGAGGATATGAAGTATGAAGAATCTTAGCTTACATTAGTTAACTTAAATTGATTAAGGAAATTATTTGGCTAGTATGAACTCATGACTCAAAAACAAAAAAAAAAGCAAGATTAACTTTGAATCATTGTAAAGACCCAAAATTCCACTTGATCTACCAGACAGGAAAATCTCTCTAGGTACTCATTGTTAGTCACTGGAATTCATCTACGGCAGGAAACTGCCTACATAACTAAAGGTTTCTTTAAGGCACTGATAATCCATTTCTGCAAAAAAAGGAAGTGGTATTCAGAAAATATCTACTATGAACAGATTATTTTTTTGTAAATTATCTTTTCTGCTCTTTGTAACATGATTTTGTATTCTTTCCTCATTTATAAAAGACTAAATGAATTTTAATTATGAATGTACTAAATGCTACAAAGACATCTTCTGACAGTAGGTAGATTTTTTAAAAATGTCAAAACAGAAGCAGGAGGGAAAACTCTTTAGTTGCTATTTTTTTTTGTTATTGTAACAGATTGGTTCATTATTGGGCCCAGCATCAAAGCTTACTGGATAAATTTAATTTATTCATTTCTGCTGTATTTTCTTTTCAATAATACTCAAGTTTACTCCATTTCTTTTTATGCTAATATGAGATCCACGCTAACCTTTCAAGGTTCACAATTTTATGATTTTACTTCATGTTCCATATTAATGATATTAAGGGGAAAATCTATAATTTACTATAATTTCCTACTAAACGTAAGTATTTTCACACATTTTAGAGTTTGCACTTTAAAGTATCTGCTACCAACTGCCACCAAGGCTGCTTGCTAAGAAACTGGTAATCTTTATGTATACTAATGCTTGGCAGATGAATGAAATACAAGACTAGAAACTATCTTTTTTCATCTAAATATCTTTTAAGACTCACTTTTACAAGCTTAAGTGCTTCCTATCACATGCTGTGCATATTTACTTCCATAACCCTGCTATATTCAGGTTTTACCTATGCAACACCCACTTATTCTATGCACCAATTGCAGCAAAGTTCTTAAGCACATGCTTAGTGGCTTTACTGTGAAGAAACATTACTATTTAATTTAATTGCAACTCTAGCAGCCTTCTAAATTCTCTGCCAGGGATTTATTATTTTAAATTTTGCAGGACAATCTTTTTTTGCTAGATGTAAGACAACTTGATATATCACATTAAAATATTATCTTGGTGTTCAAAAATATAAGTACCTATTAAAAAACCTTGTATAAATTACTATTTATTTAGAGCCTTAAGCTGAATTTAAAATCAAGTTTTCTGTCTCCATTTCCTACATATTTAAGATGGGAGAAATATAATTCAGGTGAGTAGAATTAGCAATGCTAAATTCTGGAGCAGTCAGTGAAACCAACAAATAGTTTTATATTAGGAACATAAGGATATGAGATAATGTAGATACCTATGTATTTATGTTAAGTACTGAAAGCTAAAAAAAAAAAAAATGTATGGTACCTTAAATTGGGCTTGAAAACAATAATCTTGGGTAGCATGAAATCATTGCGGCCGGAAATGGCAGGAAATTATGTGCATCTATACCATTTTATGGGTTCATGGTTCATAAAATTAGATCAATATTCCCTGTCTCCACCACACCAAAAAAAGAAACATATCTGTCTACAACTGGGCTACTGTACTGCACTCTGTTTACTACCAACAATTTTCATTAGAATTCCATTAGAGCTGAAATATAGTAATACCAAAATATTCCAAATAATTTAAGGCTATAAAGGCTAATAGTTTATAGTTAATTTATCAGTGACAAATCCCCAACATCAACTTCCTGATTAAACTATGCCCCATCTGTTGTAACATATACTTTGCCTTCTATTCAAGGGAGAACAATTTTTCTATTTGTTAAAGTGTGAAGGACACCATCACTAAGATTAATTTGTTAAATAGTAACAGGATGTTATTTGGATTTGCCTTAAATTTATGGAACTAAACAAAGTTCAAAGAATTAGAAATAGGCATTCAACCTGCAATTTACTTGTTAGACAGTTTTTGCATTAAGAACAGTGTTTCAATAGGATGTTTTTTAATTTGTTTGTTTTAAATGTCTGAGATCATACACTGTTTATCATGCAAGGCGGCAAAATGACCCTCTTGAATGGTCCATTTATTATAATCAACTCTTAATACAGTGTTGGATTTTATTGATCATTCAGTTTAATTAGAGGCAGAATTATTTATTTTACTTTTTTTGAATTCAGGGAACATCATAAAGGCTATTCTACAGTTTCATAAACCATTTGCGTTGCATTATTTGAAGAAAGCAGCATTCATATGTGGGGGGAAGAAACAAAGTATGTATCACATTACAGAATTAATCACTGTCTGTGATATTTGGAAGTTACCTAACAGTAGTGTTATTTCAATACAACATATCTTTATAATATCTTTTTAAAAACAGTCCTCAATATAACAAAAAATAACACCCATCCCATACACATGTAGCATTAAACTAATGAAAATAGATATAAGCAACTATGAAAAATATCCCTCAAAATAACCTTTGCCATTAACATTTTATTTTTACTTCCTTGGTGCTCTTTCAACATATACCTTGGGTATCCTCACCCATACAGTTAAAATATTCCTTCTGTAAATCAGAAAGATGGTCAAGAACACTAACCTAAAAAGAGATTAATGCCACAAATGGTGGCATCTGTTTCAGAGTTGCTCTCTCTGAAAAGAAGCAAGCGGTGGAGACATCACAACTGCCTCAGAAAAGCGGAAGGTACGTTTCATAACAAAATGATTTATGTTCATAACCAAGTTAAAAAAGGAGAGTAGAATAATCCTGCTGATACAGGCATGCACTTAATAACTTAAAGGGAGTGCACTAAAAAAAGCTTAAGAAGGAGAGAGAGAGCATGTGCATACATACACACAGACAGTAAGATCTTTATGATGTTAAAATTCATCTCTTTCACTTTGCCTTTACAAACACTATTTTTCTGAGGATTTTAGGGAGGGAGTGGTTTAATTGATTTTTCCCTATCGTGACAGAAACAGAGACGGAAACGTAAGACAACTGGTTGTCGCTTGTTTCTCTTCAGATGACTTTCAGGGATGAGTGTCACTTGAGAATGTGAAAGCAGTCATCAAGGATAAAATGCCAAAGAAATCAAAGAATTTTACCTGTCCCTTCCTAGGAAAATGTGAGCAAAAATGCTGCATAAATAGTAGCTTTTGAGAAAGTTTCTGATCAAGATGAAACATGGGATCAGAAAGCCATAAGAACACTACGGGACATCTGTCAAAAAAGTACTCAAAATCTTTATAATTGCATCATGTACCTATATTTATGCCACATACACACTACAAAAATTCTTATAAAAATTTTTAGTTTCACACAATTTTATTGTAACAATTTCTATATGTATCTAGTTGTAAAACTTAGTTTATCTATACAAGACTCAAAATGAATCATAAAAACTTCTTGAAGCGACAAAAATAGTTTTCCTTTACATAAAAATCTCACCACTTTATAGTTCTTCACCTGCTTTCTACCTACTAACCCCAAATCCCGACATTTTATTCTACAGGTTGGTAGCAGGAGCTATTAGGGAGCAAAATTCAAGACTTCCTAATACAATACAAAACTCATTATATTTTGGGGTTTTTGATGTAAGTTTATAAAAAACCTCTTTAAACTTACCATTGGTTGTGCAAGTCACTGTTACAGTCAGGAGGAAACAAATATAGTTTCAATTTTAAAAAGTTAAATTTAAGAAACACTTCAAACATACATGCATATGGGTAAGTTTGCATTCCTAAAATCTATATTTAACATCTACATAAAAGTGATCTGGTTTAATTTTGGCATCAGTGGAATTTCTGGATACACAGCACTTTTGAAAAAAAAAAAAAAAAAAAAAAAAAAAAATCAATCCACTTCTATTTATGCCTAATGATAGGAACCCAAGGTTGTAAATTGTGTCCAAGTATTTTACAAAAATAATACAAGTCTGAACAGCAACTAATGGAAATCATAAAATCCTACTTAGATATACTAGGGCTGAACAGTAAGAGTTTTCTTTGCAAATCTTAATATTTGACTTTAAAAGTAGAAGAGATATTACAATTAATGAAATGTTAATGAGTGAAAGTGGAATCACCTCTATGGTTGACAAAAGCTCACTTGCTATAATTTAGATTAAATGCACTCACCTAATAAGAACCTCCCCCAGGTTTTGTATTTTCCATGTAAGCATATGTTTATTAACTATTTAGCAAAAATGTCTAGCTACTGCATCTTGGCTATAGCTGACTAAAGTGAACCTAGCTCTACTGAAGTCTATGAGAGATTTTACCATTGACTTCAATTGAGTCGAGATTTAACCCTGATTTGAGTTCAATGGACATAGTAACTTTGGGGCATACAGCTCCAGCAGTCATGAAAAACAGAGAAAACAAAATATCAAGATAGATATGCCATTCTGCAGTATGGAATGCAGATACACATTAGTCAGTGGAGTTTAACAGAAGTAAATAGGATACAGGAGTGACTAATGTATCATTACTCACCAACTATGGTATTTTTCCTAGAACTCCTCTTACCTGTGTAGTCCCATATTTTAAGAGTTTACTTTAATAAGTAAATATTCTGAAGTGGAATGTCTTTCAGATAGACTTACCTGAAGCTCCTGTTTCATGAATTTTTTCTTCACGTTTGCCTTCTTGCTTGCAACCATTTTTTTCATCAGCCTCATCATCACCCCACCATGATGGCTGTCCATATAAAGGCGTACCACGAGGCATTGCAGAAAGATCTATAGAGACGTTCCAAAATAAAATAAGTTAGTCTTACATTTACTTGCAATGCTTAGATATCAGAGAATAACTAGGAAAATCTTTTATGTTGAAAGCAGTAGTGTTTTGACTGTATACATTCAGGCAAATACACAACCAGTTTAAAGTCTGGATAAGTGATCCATGTTCTAAATATAAAAGATCACAAATGACCTGACCAAAACTGCTTGCTTAAGCACTTATGCAAATTCAGTTGACTTCTCTCTCATCAGTACTTCAAAGTGTTTTTAAACATTGTTTTCTAAATTCATTTAAGTCATCTCAGTATCTGCATATTATCAAAAACTAACTGCTACTATTCTTGTGAAAGAGTCACTTTTATCCACATTGACCTTTAACTGGAATCTGAACCGTCACACGTAAAAACGATCAAATTCTGTACTGCTGCCAAGGTTCTAAATAGCTGACTGCTACTAAGGAATAACAAACTGCACAGACTTTAATAAATAGCTTAACAATGCATTTTACAGGAATATTTAACTGAAAGAAAATGACTGTCAAATAATGTTTTAATTTCCAGTATCATACAGATGCTCTCATGGATTAGATCTTTGGTGTTTTAATACCACTATAGATAACTATTGAGAAAAATATGTACACAGTTACTGATGCATCAGTTCCCAAATCGCTATCACTTAATTGTGTTTATGTCTGGAGTGCAGAATAACATATCTTAAAGAACTGTATATTTTGCAATAATATATACTGTTCAGATGCTATGAAAAAAAGATTGTTTCCATAATGTGCATTTTTAAATTTATGGACTGCTCATGAATGTATATACAGTAGTTATTAACAAATGGCTTACAAGGGAATTAACCTTCCCCCAAAGTAAATGTAATAACCATTTCATATGCTTTCATCTATACAAATTTCAGATTAGTTTTCTTCCAAAACTAAGCTTTACATTAGAATATACTGAAGTATCTAAAAGCATGATAATACACATTTCTATATGGTTAACTGAATGAATAACAGTAAAAAATATGTACTTATGCAGGTGTAAAGAAGAACCAATATCCAGATACACTTCCAAGTTAGTGCTAGTATGAATGCATTACTTAAGGCTGCTTTCTCATTCTATGGGTTTCTGTTTGGGGTACGTGTCAGCAGGCAAGAAATATTGCCCAACCTTGTGTAAAACAAGTTTTTGGATTCCAGAGAAGCAAATCCATTACTAATGATAAATTGAAAAGATGATTTCATATACGCACGAGTAGGCACTGAACTTACCAACCCTCCTCCCTCCCCCAAAACAAAAGACTAATTAATTATGCTACACAGTATTATAAACTACTATTGAGAGATTCGACCTATGTCTACATGGTAAACTTACTGGGCTCAAGATCAACATCAGACTTGCAAAGCATGTCATACAGCCTGTGTTTGTTGATTTGCTGGCTGAGGGAATCAGCGGTGGCAGCAGTAGGTGAGTGGTGGCCAGGTTGGAAACAGTAGTCTACTTTCAGAATGAACTCTGCTCATTTGACCCAGCACTCCTAAAAAGTAGTCCCAAAACCTTTTATAACCAGCACATCTGTGCAGTGTCATGAGCACACTAACTAAGCAAGTGATATTGTCCCTAAGCCATGAGAGCAATTTTGCCTAAGTACAGCCTGATGATGTTCCTGTTCTGAACTCAATTCAAATCTGCTGCAAATATATGAAGAACTTTTTTTTTAAAGACCAACAATAGAAACTATAAAATTGGTTTTGAACAATACTACAAACTGTCTATGGCAGGGGCTGTCCTTCTATCCTTCTAGAGCAGGGGTCGGCATGCATGCTAAGCATGGCACGCAAGGCCATTTTCCTAGGCATGCGTTGGGGCCAGGGAGGCAGCAGCTGTTTGTAGCCTCCTGGCTGCAGCTGGCCCCAGCTCTGGGTAGCTGATGCCAGCTGGGAGCCCAGGCTGCTCCTAGCAGGCAGCTGGGATACTGTAAGCCCTGCTGGGAATAGCATGGGCTCCGTGGCTAACAGCAGCTACCCAGAGCCGAGGGGCTACAAACAGCTGCTGCCTTCCCACCCCTGGCCCTGGCCCCAACAGGTACAGTGCTGGTACCTGCTGTCTTCTCTGAGCCCAGGGCCAGGAGACAGCCGGGACCAGGGCAGGAGGGCAGCAGCTGTTTGTAGCCTCCCGGCTGCAGCTGGCCCCAGCTCTAGGTAGCTGCTGATAGCCACGGAGCCCGGACTGCTCCCACGGAAGCCTGGCTGCAACCAGCCCAGGCTCTGTAGCTATCAGCAACTACCCAGAACCTGGGCCAGCTGCAAACATCTGCTGCCTCTCAGCCCTGGCCCCGGCCCCGGCCGCCTCCCAGACACAGACCCGGCCCCGGGTTCCGGGGAGGCAGCACATACCAGCGATGCTCTCCACTGTGCTGCCCTTGCTGCTTCTGCAAAGCAGAGCTGGAACTTGGCACGGCAGGGCATATTGGGGAGCGCAGAAAGCCACCTGCTCCCAGCTCCCCGCTGCCCTACCACACTTCCTCTGCAGGTGGGGGCAGCAGTGAGGGGCACAGCCCCGGATACTGGCCACACTGCTCTCATGCACACAGGGGAAGTGTGGCAGGGCAGTGGGGAGCTGGGAGCAGGCAGCTTTTTTGGCACCCTGCACTGTGCCCTGCTGCACCAAGTTCCAACACTTTGCAGAAGCAGTGAGGGCAGCACAGCAGGGAGCATTGCCAGTATGTGCTGCCTCCCTGGAGCCCGGAGCTGGGGCCGGGAGGCAACAGATGTTTGCAGCTGGCCCGGATTCTGGGTAGCTGCTGACAGCCACAGAGCCCAGGCTGGGGGGCAGGGGCTTTGGGTGGGAGGCAAGGGTCATGAGCAGGGCTGGGAGGCAAGGGGCAGCAGGGTTGAGGGCAAGGGTTTTGGCTGGGGTGCACAGGGCAGCAGGGCTGGGGGGGCAGGGGCAGCAAGGCTGGGGGGCAGGGGGCGTGAGCGGGGCTGGAGGGCAGGGGCTTCAGGTGGGGGTCAAGAGGCACAAGCAGGGCATCCTGCCATGTACCCCCTGCCCTCATTTTGTTTTTCTGGCATGCCAGCACTCTGGCACCTTCCAAGGTAGGCATTGTGGGGGTTTTCGGCACTCCGGCCAAAAAAAACCTTGCCTACCCGTTCTAGAGTTTTGCACCACAGGGTTTTGGTTGATGACTCAATCTTTATGTATTATTACATCAATGTAAACAAAATGAACAGCTCAAACTAGAGGCATCAATTCTTATCAATTTCCAAAACTCAAAGGTTGAGGGTATGATAGGAAATTTGTGAAATAAAAAGTTTTGCCTTATTTTAGATTTATGTTTATATGTCACGATAAAGGAGGTTGGAGAAATTCCATTCAGAGCATACATATATTGAGTGCACTTTAAAAATAAGTCTCTATTGCTGACTGTTTATATTTATACCTATTGCCCAAAAATTTGAAAAAGAAAAAAAAGTTATAGCTCCTCACAAATTATAATATTAATTGATGCATAAACTTCTCACCCATAGATTTTTCTTCAGATTTCAACGCTTCTGTAGCTTTATGATGCATTTCAGTCATATCACCTGATACCTTTGGCTCTGTACCTTTGGAGCTGATTGACTTTGATCCTTCTATTTCTGAGGATTTCTGGGATAACTGGAGCTGACTCGTGAATTTTTCATGCTGAGAGAGAAACAAACAAGGCTCAAAAACAGAAAAAAATGGCACAAATAATAGCAATATCTACATAGAAGACTGTAGTATACATAACGATTGCATACTATTACCTTAAGTGCTTCTTCAGGAACCCTCATTTCTCCTCTGACTACAGTAAAAAGATTAGTATGTATGAAACGATAAGGAAAGACTTCATTTTTATATAGAAACAAAAGTATTTTATTCTATTCTATTAAAGTACGTGAGTACCTTCTGGCAGCATGTTAAGCAACACTAGTATCATGCTATCTAGTGTTTTTTGTCCTCTAATCCTCTCCCCAAGACCAGAAATGCATTTAGGTGGAGTGCTTTTGTTGTGCGTGTGTGCTTTTGCTAAGTGTTTGTGTGAGATAGAACAAGGTCAAATGAAAGGAACTCGCACTCAGAGAGGCAAGTGCTGAGGCCTTTCATGGTCTTTATTCCTGTAGAAATTCACTCCATAGATTTGGACCAGTCCTTGAGAACATTTTGTTTCCCAAAGAGATGAACTTGTGTCAGAGAAGCAAAAACAGCAACAAATCTTATCAACCTTAATAGCAATAAATGTTTTAAATCTTTCTGCATAATAAGCAAAGTAATTTAATAGAATAAAAGCATCAACCAAGATAAGAACATATTAGAGACGTTCACAGCCAGGATAAATTAATTTTACTTTCCTAAATTCCAAACTATGTTAAATATACTTCAAAGAAAAAAACCCATATTTTTTTCCTATTGCAGAGAATGGGATTTTTTTCCCCAAATGAAACATGCAAATTTTTGTTCTGAATTATCCATTTTTCTCCAGATGGGACAGATTTATCTCAATGAAAGGAAATTTTCAGGTAAGTACAGAATAATTTTTCTATTCATAGCATGAATTTCCACCAAACTGTTACAACAGAATTTTTATAGCATTTAGGTCCAGGATGAGAAGTAAGCCTTTTGTCTTGGACATCCCTAATAAGTAATATATATGCCACCTCCCACTGGGAATAAAGGCATGAAGAGGACTTCTAACATAAAATGCAATTACCTAAGATCAGTTGACTAACGTGCACAATTTGGTGATTTTACATGATGAAGGCCATGTGGCTGCCTAGCTGATTACTGGGATAGACATGGCTTCTAGTGATTGCACTTTGAGCAGGGGTGGGCAAAATATGGCCCGCGGGCCACATCCGGCCCGCGAGGCCATGCTATCCGGCCTGCGGTGCCCCGAAAAGAATGTAGAAAATTAATATTTCTCTGCCCTTGGTTCCTGTCAAAAATGTTCAAGCCCAGCGGGCTCCAACAACAGCGGAGCTCGCCCAGCCCCGCCCCCCAACTGGAAGCCCCAGCAGCAGTTTCTGGGCTGGGAGCATGTGCCGGCGCGGGTAGCTCAGGTAAGTAGGGCTGGGGGGGACCCTGGGCAAGGAAGGAGCGTGCAGGGTGTGGGGAGGGGGGGAGGGGGGAAGAGGAAGCAGCCCCTCCCTGCCCCACGCCCAGTGCCAGGCTAGCAGTGGGGCTGGTTACAAGCTGGTGCTGAGTACAGGGAAAAGTGGCCCCCCACCCACCCCATGACTAGCGCCCCACGCTGCAGCTACCTCATGTGCCTGCTCTAGACAGCCCTACGTGGGCTGCGAGCACCTGCAGCATGCGGCACCAGGCGTGGGGAGGGGCCAATTCCCCCCCCCCCGCACTCAGCTTTTCCCTGGGCTTCTTCCCTGTGCCGAGAAAAGCGGCCCCTCGCCTGTCCCATGGCTGGTGCCTCGTGCTGCAGACGCTTGCAGCCCGTGCAGGGCTGTCTGGAGCAGGCACAGGCAGCCCCAGGCCAGCTGCGAGTAACTGCAGTGCGGGGCGCCGGGCATGGGGCTGCTTTCTCCACCCCCCCCCGCGCTCAGCACTACCTTGTAACCCAGCCCCACCGTCAGGCTGGCAGTGGGGCGGGTTATAAGCTGGTGCTAAGCGCAGGGAGAAGTGGCCCCTCACCCGTCCCATGGCCAGTGCCCCGCACTGCAGCCACCTGCAGCCTGCATGAGGCTGCCTGTGCCTGCTCCGGACAGCCCCACGTGGGCTGTGAGTGTGCCATCCATGGGGCAGGTGGGGGCCACTTTTCCCCATGATCAGCACCAGCTTCTTCCCAGCTGGCGAGCAGGGGGTCGGGGCTGTGCGCTGACCCCCGCCTGTACTGCGGGGCTGGGGGGCACTGGGTGCGAGTGGGCAGGGAGCCAGTGGGAGCACAGGGCCCACACCGGTGTCCCGGGACCAGTGCTGCTGAGGCCCAGAGCAGGGTGCCAGGAGCACGGGGTCCCAGCTGGCAGGGGCTCTAGGGAGCCAGGCCAGCTCCTCCCTCACTGCTGGTGCAGCCCAGCCCAGCCCAGCCCAGCTCCACAGACCCCTGCTGGCCTGTGCCCCGCTCTGGGGCCCACCGAAGCTGGCCCTGGGACACTGGTCCCAAGACATTGGGAGGTTGGTCCCAAGATGATGACCAGGGGGTGGGGCACTTGTCAAGGGACAGGGCTACCCATGCAGCCCTCGACAGCCTGCCAAAACTGGGTAAGTGGCCTTCTGCCCAAAATAATTGCCCATCCCTGACTTAGAGGCTTAAGAAAAATACTTTTTAAATTTTAATTTGGGGACGAATACTACAACAGCTAGGAACACGACTTGCATAATTAAAAGTATAACATTGGATATCCTAGGAATTAGATATACCTGGATGGACACATTAGCTAGCTGGAGTCTATTTTAAAGGATAGGAAGTATACTGATAATTCCTGAAGGAGTTCAATCAGAGTAATGCTGAAAGGAGAAGAATAAGGTTTCAAAGTTGTGCTTTATGACAATGAGGTTGGAGTATTTCATGCTGGCATTTATGTAAAACTATTTTTTGTCAACATGCTGTCAATTCCCCTTCTTCTCGGATCCACGAGATAGTAGTTCTAAGCATCTATTTTGTAAGAGAAGACCTCCATGAAACAGGGGTGTTGGAAGGTCTAAAGTCAGGTTAATCAAGTTTAAATTCCATACCTGCCTTATAATCTTTTGTACAACCCTCTGAAACAGTGACAAATGAGAAAAGGCATAACCAGAAACATTGCCCAGACATGCATACTAGGTTATGGCACATGGAGAGGACGTTATTATTGTTTCCAGACATAATGTAGAAAAATCACCAATCCACTGAATCCACTTACGAAGAATTTCTAGTGTAGACTTTACAATAATCGAATCTCAACCGTATATCGGGATGCATCTCCCTTTTGATGGGCATTGCACACAGAAATAGGAAATTCTGTTTTATCTGGAAAAGGAGAAATTTATTTTATTCTCTCACATTCTTCCTTATTGAACGAAAACCCCATCAGCCATGATAACTAAAAGCACCAGAATAGGTATACCTCTCTCTAGACTGGGCAGGAACCAAGATTATCAGTAGACTTTTCAAATGATTCTTTGTGGCCTAAACTTTCCATAAAGTTTCTCATTGTTTCTCCCTAAAATCCAGGAACCAATTTGCCTGTGTGCTTTCATCTCAACAACCAGTGTCCAAATACCCATGTGACCACACTTAAGAAGACACTTAAGAAGACTAAATTCCCTTAGTCTCTGGGAATTTTATGTTGGGAAGATCACACTTGAAATATTGTCATTCGCATAACCTGCAAAATCACACAGAAGCACCCATACTTTCAGAGTATAGATTTTTCTTTTGGGTTGATATGATGCCATCAGCGATTTCATAATAAGCAAGGGAGCTGAGAAGATATCTGGATCTCACTTTCTGTGAAGGGCCAAGAGCATAAAGAACCCGTTTTTTCAGAAAAAAAGACCATCTTTTGGTGGACACTGAGTCTACAACTAACAGGAAAGGTAACTTTACTTTCTTTGTATAGGACATCGGGTTGAACTGGAAATGGGCATGCCTCTGAACAACCTTCTGGCCTCATGAAACGTAGCTTTTGTGCTATGCAAACACAAACTCCTTACTTTCTGCTTGTTCTTCCAATGCAGTGCTCTTGTGCCAATCATTATTCCATGGCCAGGTGCTAAACAAGAAGGTAGAGGTAAGATGTGGCAATCTGGAACAAATGGTGGATAACTGCCTAAACATTAGGAACTGGTGGGTGACAGTGGCAGCTAATAACCATCCAGTTATGCTTTTCCAGTCTTAAATGAAGGAACTCCTTGGCCTCTCTGCTACATTTTTTCATGAAGCCTAAGAAGGGATATACAGCTTGCTTAGAGGAGTTTCAGACCATCTAAAAGCATACTTTCATGAGACTCAAATCTGCTTAAAAGAATCTATCCTCTTAGGTTTCATTTGTTTTTTTAGTATCATTTGAGCCTCTCATTTTAATTCAGACATTTGATCTTCCTCTCCCAAGGAGGAAGAATTCCCTTTTTGCACGTGCAAATAACTTGCACACACCGATTCCACCAAAGGAATTAGCACACCCATAGTTGGCACTGCTCTACCATGCCACACACTGAGAAAATGTGCGGGAGAAATTGTGATGTTATTTTATTTTCTCTTTGGGAATCTGGCTCCATAATTCTACTTCAGAGGGAAGCAAAATCAAGCTCAGAGACTGCTCCAAAAATATTTCTAAGTTGTCAACTCTCTCTCATTTCTCAAAGGAGCAGTTTATTGTCTCCCCTCCTGCATATGGCACCTTCATGGTTTTCTGAGGAAAGGTATTGACCTTCAGTTCAGGTACAGCCTTTCCAGAGGCTCTACCCTTTTTGACTGCATCTTTGTAGATCTGTTTCCTCCAGGTATCCCATGGGGAGCTTGCTATTAATATGAAGAGGGGCCAAGCTGTACCCAAAGGTCCCTTACTGCACTGTTTAGTGCTGATAAGATCTGTACTGTGTCTATCCACACCTCAAGAAGCATGACTGCTAACGCAAACTCTAAGGCAGTGATTCTCAAGTGGAGTACCACACCAGATCCTTTGAAGGATGATGCAAGTTGGAAGGGAATAATCACAGGCTAAGGGTTGCCCATGCCTGGCTGATTCTCCACGCCAAAGGCCTAGTCCCTCTGCAAGAAGGCAAGTGCTATGATATATAAATTAGTTTTTGAAACTTGATGCTATTCAATTTACAAAAGTTATGGAGGGGTGCCTTGAGTCCAAAATGGTTGAGATCCACTGCTCTAGGGATTTGGGTACAGTATTCTATCTAGCATGCAATCTTTTGGTTATCGTTCCTCTCATGGGAAATGGATGAGAGAGTGATCCTTGTTTATTGGGCCACCTATCCTTGTCCTACCTTCCTCCTTTCTTGCATTTACAAGAGTGGGAATGATAGTTTGATGAAAGGACGATAGCAGTGTCAACTATGCCAGATTGGACTGCTGAGATAGTTGACTGTCTCTTACTGAGCAGAGTCTGTCTCTCTGATTGTCTGGATCCTTTCTTCCTTGGGAAAGGCAACGTGGAAAGGGCTTGGGAGCAAGAGCCAGGGTAGGGATGGAGAGACAAGGAACTGCATTATACTACAGAGCCAGCCAAAGTCCATGATGGGACAGACACACCATAAACAGATGAAAGCCTTTTGTCTTCTTTTTTCAGCTTGGATTGTCCCATAAAGCCTGCAGGGGTATTAGATACTGCCATGAGTAGGGAACCATGAGAAGGGAAGTTGAGATAAGAGGATAGTTTCTCCACAAAAGACAAACACAGCTTTGGGAAAGAGATACAAATGAAACGCATCATTTTAGCTGAATTATTAGATAGAAGTTTGACATACACACTTATTCTCAAATCATAAAGCACTACTATATTCACTGACTTTATAGTTCAAGAAAGTGTGTATTGCTATAGGAGAAAGGAAGCAATATTAGTCAGTTTTTACGCTGTAAACATCTTCATTCTTTTTAGCTGGTTATTCCTTCGCTAACAAGTTTTCCAAAGTTCCCCCCAAAAAACAGTTTATATTGAATATTGCCACTAAACCCATCCAATGAGAGACACAAATCGCAATAAAGCTAAAAAACAGAATTATTAGGGTCAGATCCTATCTGCATACTAGGTACATAGCATAAATCCATTCTGCCCTTGTTGCAACCCTGAAAAACCTTTAATGTGTTTTGTTTTTTTGTAAAACACCTTTATATTAGCATTACAGACAAAAAGCAGAAAAGGAAAGGCACCCCACCCATCTTTTGCATTAACTTATTCTTTTCGGGGACTCAAGTGCAGTACAATAAACATTTAAAAATCTAATAGGTGTAACAGGATCTGTCCTTTATCAATATTAATACATTTTTCTTTTGCATTTCAACACCTACTTTTGTCTTAAGTGCTATCTAGATGCAAAAAACTATGAAGAAAGGCACAAAGCCCATTTTTAAAAAAGGTTGATTAGAATAAGGGGGGAAAAAATGAAAGGGATACAAAAGAAACATGTAATTCATTATCACTTCTCGGCCTCTTGAAGGCTCAGATAGTGTAGACCTTCCAACAGTTAAAAAGACAGTGTACTCATCACAGAAAGCCTTTTAAGAGGACTGGATACATGGGTCTGTATGCTGGATGTGCAAGGATCAGTCAGAAAGTATTACATGCTTTTTTTTTTTCAGCCAGATATCACTGGAAGAAGTATTAGACTTGCCTGCAAAATGTGTAAGTCACTATTGAAAGAGAGCTGAACACGCAGCTATCTTTCAATACTGTCCTACTCCGTCAATGGCCTTTTCCACAGGTGAACAAGGGCATGTATCCCAATACTGTACAACAGTCACTATGCAACATACTATTGCAGTGACATTTTGGGGAAGATAATGAAGTGATGGATGCTGTTTCGCAGTGGCTGCACAACAATCGCAATGACTTTTTTCCTCAGTCTATTCTTAATTGCAACTGGGCATAATATTTCTATAACTGCAAGCTAGTCTTGCCTACTTAGATATTTTCCTAATGGGGCAGAGAATAAAACCTGAGGATTTACTGTTAATAAATATTAAAAGCTCACTTTAGGATCAGTTAACTGACCAGTTCAATATTTTATAGTACAAACATATTGCAAAAATTGCATATTTTTATAATAAAAGGATATCATATCCAAATCTCAGTTTATCGTCAAGCTTCAGTGTAATGTATGTCTGTTCTGGAATCCTCACATCATTCACAAATGTCTACAAAAATAAAAAAGGGGAGAAAGATATTATACTTCAAAATGTAATAAAGCAACAACATAAATCTCTTGATACAAGAAGTTACAGTACCACATTAATTTTGTTGATTGATGATGGATTATTTTCTTGGTGAGCTAAATAGTATTCTTGAGATATTACCTGTCTAACTATTTCAGAAAAGAAGTAAAGACTTAATCAGGTTAGTATAATCAGACTAACCTTGTAAAGCTCATTACCATTTTAATCTTGTTAAGAGTATTTGCTGACTAGGATTACTGATTATAACAATATGTTGTTTTCTCAAACAGTGGGTGTCTTGGAAGTGGGTTTTTCCCCCTAGCCATGGCTATAATCAATGTTAAGGTTATTTAAGGATTTCTTGGGGTGGCAGCTTTTATTGGAGCAATTATGTAGTTGGGATAAAGTTAGACAAGCATTTCAAATGCAACACATTCTTCCTCAGGTCAGATCACAAGGAGCCAGGGGAATATGATCAAATTCTTTGCATTTGAAAGCTTGTAAACTAAGACATCCTTGTTTCTCGCATAATTTCTAGACCATCAAGGCTAGAATATCACTCTTACACTACTAAGGCTATTTAAGAAATCCTAACTTACTCTAGGCATTTCATTTACACTACCATCATTCAAGTGGCAGAAAGATATTTCATAAAGTATCAAAGTAGTTAAAGACAAAACAGAAAACAAAAAAAGAACTCCTTCCTTATCTCCCCTAAAACCACAGACATGTAATATAGACCAGGGGTGGGGTGGGGTGGCTAACTCACTTTGCACCCTGGCTGGATTTGGACCGTGGGGCTTCTTGCAGGCCAGAAGCAGCAGCAGCAGCGGAGCATATAGTGACCAGGGAGGCAGCAGAACACACCGCAGCAGCTCCACTCCTCCTGCTGGAGCTACTGCCACTGAGTACCTTATGCCAAGCAGTAGCTCCAATTTTATCACAGAAGACATGACAGAGGCTGGAGCCGCTGCTGCTGTGTCCGTAGCAGTGCCAGCAGCAGAGCACACCACTGCCACCTCATGTTTCACTGCCTCTGCTGCATGCCCTCAACTTCCAATATTCCACTGGTAGCTCCACTGGATCCAGCCCACGGGCCTAATACATACCATGTTACGAGTTTTAGCTAAAGACTGCTTGCTTGCCTTGCTCCAGAAAGCTATACCCCACATTTAGAATTCTGCCAATTCATAACTGCATGCAGCAATTCATAACTGTTAGACACTATGCTGAAGGCAAGAGATGGGAGGAGGAGGGAGAGGGGAAATTAAACTTTATCACTTATTTATTTATTTATTTTGCTTAGCAGTGATGGCACTAAAGACTAAAGTGATGAAGAGAACAAAGGAGGAACTGTGGTGCCAATATTCATGATTGCTAGGCCCCCTCTACACATTACACATATCGTGCAATTAACTGATTAAATGTGCAATTACCTTAAGACCAGCTACACATGCAAAGTACTTACCATACCATAAAAGACTCCAACCATTTATAATGTCAAACCTAAAAAATGTGCATTAACTTTATAGCTTGTTGATATTGAGCTTAATTTCCACATGCAATAGGGTCTCCCCTGTGGCTAGGAGCCCTGTCAGCTGCAGGGGTGCACCACAGCCAGAGTGAGACCCCGCCAGGGTCAGGGGGTGTGCATGCACATTTGGCACAAAGTCTCATACCTGACAGGGCTCTCAGTCCCGGCTGCGCCACACGGCTAGGGGGACCAAGCATCCCTGCACACCTGATAGGGTTCTGTCCTGGCTGTACCACTGGTCTCGACTGCTGTTGTGCAGCCAGGACCAAGAGCCACGTCAGGCCTGGGACTCTCAGTCCCAGCTATGCATGACCCCTGCATCTGGAAGCCCTCTCAGCAAAGGGGCTCCCAGCTATGGGAGCCTGCTTCTTGCCAATGCAGGGGGAGCCCAGGACCAGGCTCCCCCTACACCAGCAATAAGGCGTGATTGGATCTAATGCACAATCCCACAATCACGCCTCCTGCCATACACTGTGGCATAGCAGGAGGTACAATTATGTGGATCATGCATTAGATCCAATTATAACTTTACCTGAATGTGAAGAGGGGGGCCTTATAGTCTCTATATAGTAGAAAATTAACAAGGTATAAATCTCTTGGCGAAAATAACAAAACCAAAGTATTCTTATAAAACTTTATATTGCTTTATTGCCATACTATCTACCTTCCAAGTCTAAAAATAATGCCAGCAGACTAAAATTCACAGAGCACTCAGATGCAAAAATTTGGCAACATTAGTTTTAGAAGCCAATATATTTCTCCAGAATGACCTCCATAAACTAGAAAATTAATCTATTCATAATAAGTTGCAATAGATTTTACTATCCACTCAAATAGAGAGGACCTTTTCAGACCTTTACAAAGGTCAAGTTTCCTAATGTAAACACTGAAAGCACACTTGTTTACGTAGCACAAAGAATATCTGCAATCTGAAGTAATGAAGAGAACAAACCAGACATATGGTGTCGCTGTGGACATAGTCTTTCTAGACTTTAAGACGGCCTTTGACACTGTCTCTCACCCCATCCTCATCAATAAATTAAGCGACTGTGGCATTGATGCCTGCACAGTCGGATGGGTAAAAAATTGGCTGATGGGGTGCACCCAGAGAGTAGTGGTGGACGGGCTGTACTCAACCTGGTGAGATGTGAGCAGTGGGGTACCCCACTGCTCAGTCCTCAGGCCCAAACTGTTTAACATCTTCATCAGCGACTTGGACGAGGGGGTGGAAAGCACGCTGTCCAAATTTGGTGATGACACTAAGATGTGGGGCGAGGTGGACACACTTGAAGGGAGAGAGAGGCTGCAACTAGATTTAGAGAGACTACAAAAGTAGGCAGACAAGAATAGGATGGGGTTCAGCATAGACAAATGCAGGGTGCTGTACCTTGGGAGAAGGAATCCACAGCATACATACAGGCTGGGGAGTTCCCCTCTTGAAAGCACAGAGGCGGAAAGGGATCTCGGAGTCATTATTGACTCCAAGATGAACATGAGCCGCCAATGCCAGACCACAGCCGGCAAGGCCAGCCATACCTTGTCATGTATCCAAAGGTGCATCTCAAGTTGGTCCAGAGAGGTGATACTCCCCCTCTATGTGACTTTGGTCAGGGCGCAGTTGGAATACTGCGTCCAGTACTGGGCACCGCACTTCAAAAGGGATGTGGCCAGCCTGGAGAGGGTTCAGAGAAGGGCCACCCGCTTGGTGAGAGGGCAGGACAGGCCCTATGAGGAGAGACTGAAGGACCTGAACCTGTTCAGCCTCAGCAAGCAGAGGCTGAGGGGAGACCTAGTGGCTGCCTACAAGCTCATCAGGGGAGATCAACAGCAAATAGGCAGAGAGCCCTTTTCTCCCCAGCACCACCTGGGGTGACAAGCAACAATGGTAATAAGTTGATGGAGAATAGGTTTAGGTTAGAGATCAGAAGGCAATATTTTCCAGTTAGGGTGGCCAAAATCTGGAACCAACTTCCCAGGGAAGTGGTCCTCTCCCTTACCTCGGGCAAATTCAAGAGAAGGTTGGATGATCACCTGTCTGGGGTCTTGTGAACCCAGCATTCATTCCTGCCTGTGGCAGGAGGTCAGGCTAGATGATTTGTTCAGGTCCCTCCTGATCCTAGCTACTATGAAACTATATGTATTGATAGCAAAATAAATGTTTAGCTGATTGTTTGTGAAGAGTTGTTTTTGTCTTAAAGCAAAAATTAAGGGTGGGACAGAAATGGTATACTCTCACTTCAGTGGAACTCCCAGACAGAAGACCCAAAACCCACTTGCATACTTCAAACCCAAGTCTTAGCAGAACATTTTTAGATATGGAATATATGAGTAGGAGAAGATGGGAGGCTGCCACTATACTTCAGACATATCCCAAAGGACTTGTAGTTAATTCACTCACCCATCTGAAAAAGTTATATTATGAATGTTATTAGACTCAGGTACTAATGGGGCCCAAAGAAAACTCCATTGGTTCAACACGAATTTATTATTTGTGTAACACTCACAACCTGATGCAAGCTCCTTATATCAGTTAAAGGAGCACATTTTCTGGTGCTGCTTCTCTAGTTCTGCAAAACCACCAAACTCCTTTATTCTTTGGAAGAAACATTTTCAGTCCCATGCAAATGTAATCTAATAGTATTAATATGAAATTCAATTTTTTTTTTTTGTGCCTGCAGGCCTTTGAGTCAAAAGATGACTTACAAGACCACCTTACCCTAAACTGCTCCAAATTACACTCACTGGTATAAATTATCAGAGGTCCTAGTTTTCTCTGTTTAAAAATCCCAAATTCTCTGATTAAAACCCCCAAAATTTGTGTTTTTCCACAATTAAAATGAAATGCCACTATATATATAGGAATCCACTGAACATAATCTTTTATATTTATGATTTAAAGCAATCTGGAAGCTTAACAGTGCCTTAATCATTATATAATTCTAATATTATAAAAGCCTAAGTCTGTCTGTCTGTCTATAATGCTTTAATCGCGCTGTGACTGGCTGACAAACAGCCAATTAGAGTGCAAACAAGCATTCCAACAGGAGCTGGCGGCTGGTGGAGTGCTGCCATGATGGTGAGGACACAGAGGACAGAGGGGATCCTAACCCCACCTGCCCTGCTCCCTGCAAGTGGCAAAGATGGAGCAGGGGGCAGGGCCAGGTCACCGGAGATGGCCTGGCCCCGCCCCCCCTTACTCCTTGCAGGTGGCAGCAGCAGCAGTGGTGCTGGATGAGCAGGCCCCACACAAGTATGGGGAATATTGGGTGTGCCGTGGAGGTGGCAGTGGGGGGAGGAAAGAAGCGGGCCCTGGCACCACGCGGGGGAGGAAGAGGACCATGCCTAAGCCGGGGGAGCAGCAGGCCCAGGTCGACCCAGCGGCAATGCAGGAATGGGAGGAGTGGGCTCGAAGCTGACCAGGGGAGGGGGAAGAGGCTTGCTCTTCCCCTTCCCAGGTCGCTGTTGTGTCGGGCCAGACCCACTGCTTCCGCCCACTGCCACAGCGAACAGGCTTTTCCCCCAGCTTGAGCCTGCTCCCCTTCTCAGACCTGGGCCCACTCTTCCCCCACCCCGCTCCTCTCCCCTGGCAGCTTCGAACCCACTTCTCTTGTTCCCCTGCCACTGCCGGGTTGGTCCAGGCCCACACCCACTCCTTCCCACCCCCCACTGCTGCAGCAGGGATGGGGGATGCGGGCCCAGACCCCAAGCAGCAGGAGGTAAAGGTGGAGCAGGCCCAGACAACAGGGGTCACAGGACTCCGTCCCTGTATGTTTCCCCACCCCCCATCATCTATGATGTGCAATTGACTAGTAATAAAATAAATTCTAAATATTTATATCTTTTGGTAGGGGTGCACCTATATATTGGTTGACTATTGGATTGGCACCAATAAAAGGAGAAATGACATTATCAGCTATTGGCTCTTTTTGGTCACTGTAGCTGATAACTACAGCATGGCCAGGGTGTTGGCCTCTTATCCATTGCCTTGCCCACCTATTCTGTATTCACGGACACCATGTGAATTGGCATAATCTTCCTAATCCTCTTTTGTCCCCCAAAAACTGTGGGCTGCAAAGGCTGTTATTCCACATAAACTGCGCATGCCTAACTGTGTAAACCTAAAACACAGCCCAAAAACAGGGAGGTGTCACTAGTCTAAAATAGTCGAATTAGTCTAATTTTCCCTTTCACTAATTTGCTCACAGTTTTTTGTTTTTGGAAAACTGACCATTTAACACCACCAAGTATATTACTGGTTGAGACCGCACACAAGTGAAATTAATCAATGATACTTACATTCTGCTATATTATGATACTGATACAAACACACACACACACACACACTTTTTAGTTCAGTAATTAATAGACTGTAGGTGGAAAAGAGCTTGGATACAACTCATTTTCATGCAGCAATTTTTGGCACTTCACTGAACAGTGATGTTTTAAATATCAGAGAAAGTTGGTATTCACCCGACTTCAGGTCTAATGATGAAACACAAGAGTTGAGATAAGGAAGAAAGATATGGCTGAAAGTTAAAGCAAGGGATGGGTAAAGTGTAAGGACTATAAAAGAAGGATTTTTTTTAATGAAGAAGAAATTGAACAAAAAGGATATGTACCAATGTGAAAAACTGTCTTAGAGAGGGGTGTCAAAACTCTACTGATCCCTGTTCCCCGCCCCCTCCTGCTGCATCCAGACTGCAGGGCTCTTTGTGGGTAGGACCCAGACTCAGTGGCAGTGAAAGGGGTGGTGACAGGGCAGTTAGCAGCAGTTGCTCACCCCCCTGCCACTGACACATACTCCCAATGTGGAATTTGTCCCACTCCCAAATTCTTGTCCCCTATGGGAGCCCCATGGGATGTGTGAAAGGGCTCTAGGAAGCCAGATTTGATCTGGGGACTGGATCTTTTGACACCCCGATCCAAGACACGATACTAGTGGGGAAAAAAAAATCAAGTATGAGAATACCTATTCTTAAAAGATTCAAGGGCAGGTTTCAAACCAAGTCAATTCTGAAACAGGTCTTATCTAGTGATTACCAGGGCTAAATTTGTTTTGGAGAATAAAATAAGAGAAGGGCTCAATTCAGTAACTACTGAGAACTGAACTCAAACTATGTTTTGAGCTTGACTTTCATTTAGTGTATTAGTTAATAATGAGAAACAAAATAACAAGTGTGTAAGAAAATATGTTTGAACCAATTTTGGAACTCATTATTCAAAGATCAAATGTATGCATTTCTTCAAAGGGCACAAACATTTCAGGCAACTCACATTTCTAATTTGTTGTTGGGATCCTGACTGTTTTGAATGGCTGTGCTATAGATTCTAAGGTGTCAATCAGAACAAAGTTGAAAGAACCTGACTGGTTTGAAAAAGCCTACCCTGTTCCAAAAAGAAACATAAGACTATGAAATCCATGCTGGGCAGACTGAGAAAACTGAGTATTCTTTTTCTTTCTTAAATCACTTGGGCAACACTGATTTAACTTGTTATTAATATTACAGAAACAGAAGTGCAGCCAAGTGGTGCCAGCCATTTTTCCTCACTGCGCTCTTAAAAGTCACAGCTGAACACATTTTAATTAAGTATACAAGCTCTATACTGTAGATTTTAAGTTTAGTTGCCGCTAAAATCTACAGCCATTTCATACTGCAATGTATGAAAGTCTATTAAAATGTGAAAAACAGCCATTACATTTTAAAAAATAGTTACTTCAGCCGTACCAACATGCTTAAAATATTCATTAAAAAGCAAGAGATTACACTTAAAGAACACCGCTGAAGCAATCCCTTAAGAGCCTTAAAATATAAATTACCAGTTTTTGTTTTCATACAAAATATATTGACTAATGACTAAAGGGGACTCTTTTTAGATCATTGTTAACTCACCCCATTTAGGCTGCCCAAATCCTTCACCAAATGTTCATCTGTAGAAGCATCATAATTAAGTACAGCATGTTGCTTGTCTACACTCCGTGACTGAAATATTAAAAAGATTAAAATGATTGCAATTAGGATAATACAGTTCAAAGACAAAAGCATTTCTTATTACAAAGGCATTGTAAGAAGATGACTTCCCCTCATATAAAGATTAGAAAAAGGTGATTCTTCCCAGGGTCAGGCTGGGCAGCCAAACTGGACATATATAAGTAAATATGGTTGTTCAAAAAACATAATAAAAACAAGTAGTCTTTGTTTAGCTATAAAACCTCCCTGAATGAATCCTGCTAAGTTTTACTTGGTTTATAAACAGTTCCCGAAATTAACAAAACCTCTGAGATTTCTACCAAATGGCATTGTTGCATTCCACTGAGAACTTTCTTTCTTCTGTCCCCCAAATCTATAGACATATTATCTACATAAGTAACTATAGATATAGAGTGACCCAGGTAGATAAATCATAGTGGAGTTTGGAAGGAAAATGAAGTCTTGTTTAATTTCTACCTACTGACAGAAAACAGTCAACACAACTACATTTTATGTGCTGGTAAGCAAAATCTGTTAAACAGCAAGCATGTAAACATAATTTTCCTATACTATAGTTCCTATTGCTCTTTGTTATCTACATAAACTACTAAAAGAGGAAGCAAAATTCATAATTTAAGTTTTTTTTAAAGATACATTATATATTAGGTATTCTAAAGAGATGGAAATGTTAATATAAGCTACAATTAACAAAATATGTACATTTTTACATAGATTCATAGATGTTAGGGTCGGAAGTGACCTCAGTAGATCATCGAGTCTGACCCCCTGCATAGGCAGCAAAGAGTGCTGGGTTCAGACGACCCCAGCCAGATGCCTATCTAACCTCCTCTTGAAGACCCCCAGGGTAGGGGACAGTACCACATCTCTTGGGAGCCCATTCCAGATTTTGGCCACACTAACTGTGAAGAAGTTCTTCCTCATGTCCAGTCTAAATCTGCTGTCTGCTAGCTTATGGCCATTATTTCTTGTAACCCCAGGGGCACCTTGGTGAGTAGACCCTCACCAATTCCCTTCTGCACCCCCATTCAGAATTTATAGGCAGCCACAAGGTCGCCTCTCAACTTTCTCTTGCAGAGGCTGAAGAGGTCCAGGTGCCCTAGTCTCTCCTTGTAGGGCTTGGCCTGCAAGCCCTTAACCATATGTGTGGCCCTTCTCTGGACCCTCTCCAGGTTATCCACATCCCTCTTGAAGTGTGGTGCCCAAAACTGGACGCAGTATTCCAACCGCGGTCTGACCAGTGCCCGATAGAGGGGAAGTATCACCTCCTTGGTTCTGTTCGTCATGCATCTGCTGATGCATGATAAAGTGCGATTAGCTTTGCTGATGACTTCGTCACACTGCTGACTCATGTTCATCTTGGAGTCCACTAGGACTCCGAGATCCCTTTCCGCTTCTGTGCTACCGAGCAGGTCATTTCCCAGGCCGTAGGTGTGCTGGACATTTTTCCTCCCTAGGTGTAGCACTTTGCATTTCTCCTTGTTAAATCACATTCTATTGTTTTCTGCCCATTTGTCCAACCTGTCCAGGTCTGCCTGTAGTTGTTCCCTGCCCTCCGGTGTCTCCACTTCTCCCCACAGTTTTGTATCATCCTCAAACTTGGACAGAGTACACTCCACTCCCTCGTCCAAGTCACTGATGAGGGCATTGAAGAGTATCGGTCCAAGGACCGAGGCCTGCGGGACCCCACTGCCCACGTCCTTCCAGGCTGACACCAACCCATCCACCAACACTCTCTGGGTATGACCCTCTAGCCAATTTGCCACCCACTGGACTGTGTAATCAAGTCACAGCCTCTCAATTTGTTCACCAGTATGGGGTGGGATCCCGTATCAAAGGCCTTCCTGAAGTCTAAGTAGACGATGTCTATCCCTACTCCTGCATCCAGGTGTTTTGTAACCTGGTCGTAAAAAGAGACTAGATTAGTCAGGCATGATCTACCTGGTACGAACCCGTGCTGGTTTCCCCTCAGCATAATTTGTCCTGCTGGGTTCTCACATATATGAGCCTTAATAATCTTTTCAAAGACTTTACCAAGGATGGAGGTGAGACTGACTGGCCTATAGTTGCCTGGATCCACCTTCCTCCCCTTCTTGAAAATAGGGACCATATTAGCCCTTTTCCAGTCCTCTGGGATCTGGCCCGTGTGCCATGAGTGCTCAAATATGCTTGCCAGTGGCTGTGCAATGACATCAGCCAGTGCCTTCAGTACCCTCGGATGGAGCTCATCCGGGCCTACCAACTTAAATGCATCCAGTCCTTCCAAGTGACTCTGCAACATCTCAGGGTCAATGCTTGGTAGTCTGGCACCCTGCTGTTGCCTCTCTACAATCCCATTGTGAGACTTGTTTTGCCCCTTGTTTAGGAACACTGAGGCAAAGAACTCATTGAGGAGTTCAGCCTTGTCCTCCTTGTCTGTCACCAATTGCTTTTGCCCATTCACTAGTGGTCATATACCACTCTAGGCCTTCCTTTTACTCCCTATATATCTGAAAAACAATTTTTTGTTATCCTTAGCTTGGGATGTCATCCTCAGCTCCATGGTAGTTTGGCCTTTCTAACTGCCTCCCTACAACTGTAAGCTGAGAAGGTATACTCCTCTTTAGTAAACCTCTCCCTCTTTAGTATCTCTCCCATATATAACTTGTAACAAAAAAATCTTACTTGTATGATACATCTATAGAGATAGGTGACTAGTGGAAGACTAAGTCAATTTTTAACACATTAATGTCATCTGGCTTTCTGTTATCTCCTAGCAAACAGTAGGGAATGGCTCAGTGTACAGTATCTCATTAGGGATCTCTTGTAAGCCATTCACTGTGACAGTTGCTCAGAAGGAAATGTATTTTACAGAGAGTAAAGTGTTATTTAAAAACTTTAAAATGTACATTTTGTGGGTTTTGTACATTTGAAATTTACATTTTTGACATCTGTGATTTTCGAACTATTTGTGCAAGACAAACTGAATATGCAAATATACTTGATAGATTCAGAAAGTTATATGCCTTAGTCATAATATTGCAGTGTAAACTCATCCTGTAATATTTAGAGTAATTTAATATGTTATATGATATAGGTGCTTTACATTTAAATTTAAGTGTAAGGTACATTTTAAATTATTAACAAAGACTTTGTGACACCAGATAACTTAATCAGCTGCCAAATACATAAAAGCTTAGACAAGTTGCAGGTTGTCCCCTAAAAGCTTTAAAACTTCAGTATATTTTTATTTTTTATTTTTTCAGAAGGGACACCCGTAAGGACTCAAGCCCAAAATTAATAATGAAAAGGTTTTGTTTTTATTGTTTAAATATCTAACCAAGAATTACATTTTAATAGATTCTTTGGAGACATGCACTTAAACTAAGGATTCTTCAACTACTACTTTCTCAAATAACCTAATGATGTTTACTGAATAATTAAGGTAGTTGCTCTTACTTTAATTCAAATTAAATAACTCAATACACAGCTTGCTTTAATTGCATAAACATTATCTTACTTTCAAGTCCACAGTAATTAAAATTATTTGTTGTATTAACACTTCTAGGATCTGTCATAAAATAAGCATTAAACTCAGACTCACAAAGAAAAGCATTAATTTACATGTATTTTATTAATGTTTCTCCTTGGTTAATATAAGACATTTCATACTATGCACTTATATATTGTATTAAGAAGCATAACCAACTTCATTGGTTCCTTCCAGTCCAAGTCCAGTTCCCTGCTATTACAGGGAACTATACCATACAAATTCCATTTATAAGCACAGTCAAGCTCTATCGTAAAAGCCAGTTAAGTTTTCTGCCCCATGTTATTACTGGAATTTTTATCCAGACCTCACTCTTTTGTTCTAGTTTCCAATCTACATTTATTTACCCATATATATTTACACCCATATATGTTAAACCATATATATGTTCTTGGGCCAACATTGTCCTTTAAGTTAAACAGCTCTTCTCACTCCCCGTTATTTAGGCCCTTGATATATTTATAGTGAACAATCATATGTCCTTTAAGCCTTATTTCTGCTAGGACAAATACAAATCAAGCTTTCTGTCTGCTCTCAAAATAATTTATTTGTTAATATTCCTAGTAGCACTTCTCTGTACCAATTTAAGTTTGATTAATTCTTCGTGAATACAAAGAAACCAGAAGTATTTCAATGAGATCTCATCAGGACCTTATAAAAGTGTCTTAGTGCTTCCCTATCTCCACTAGAAATTCTTCTCCTGACATCCTGAGATTGTATTTGTCTCTTGCACCACATTGATTTGGGATGTGGGGGAGAAGAGGGGGGAAATGTGGTCAGTCACCTTATGACATCAGTGACTTTTTCTTCCCATATCATTTCTACCCAATTAACTCCTAGCTTATAGCAAAAATTCTTGTTATTAGCCTTTAAGTGTATGACCTTGTACTCTTCTATTACAGCCCTAAAGGTCATTCAGTTCTTCTTGCAAGATTTTCTGTTACTGTACTAACTGGTATTTTCTCTGCATTGAGAATGCCTCCCAGCTTTGCAGCGCAGTTCTACTTTTGTGCCGAGATCATTCTTGAAAATGTTAAACATCAGCTCCAAGACTGACTGTTGAAGAACTCCTGAAGCAGCATTTTCCTGTTCAATATTTCCCCTTTCAGCATTAAGCCACTGTCACCACTGTCTAGCTAGTTCTTCATCCACCTTAAAATTCCCCCATCCTTTCCATCTCCATTAACAGTTTCTTCATGTGTAACTATTTCACACTTGAAATGCTTTACTGAAGTCCAAATAGGTTAGATCTATGAACAAGTTTCTTGAAGAAAAGTAATCACAGGAAGATATCAAGATAATCTGGCAAAAACATCTACCCTTGATAAAGCCACACTGCATTTTTACCCATTTTCTAATTATGTCTGCCATAGTAATGAGTGTGTGTTGCCTATTAGCCATTGTTGAAAGGGCCTGAATATAAATATATAGAAACGAGACATAACGAAGTAAGTGTAAGTGATTCATAGTAAAATGAAACTTAAGATAACAGAATGAAACTTAACGCACCAATCAGGTGTGAGCATACAGGGTTACTTTAGAGCAATTGGAAGGTCCCAAAACCGGCTCGGACCAGGAAAAATTGCTCAAAACTGGATCAGTGCAGTGAAACGGGCATGCGCTAGATGCTGCATCCACCCCCAAATATGGGGCCCTAGATGCTGCATCTGCACCCGAATATGGGACTTATGGCGAGGCGGAGTAGGAGGGGGCCATGATGCCAACTCACTCCATATAAACCAAGCGTAAGCAATCCCAATTCGGAGGAGAACTCACTTGCAGAGCATCGAAGGAAGAATCGCAAGTAGTTTGCGTTGCAACCTGATCAACTGCGCAGAGTCCCCGAGACAAATATCTCACTCTAAGTGAACAAGTCGTCTCGTCTGAAAGCCGCAGAACACTAAGCCAGCAATCTCTCGTCTGACTCAGTAACAGAATAGAATAACCAAGTATGCTACACCTATTGGTGTGGTAAGTATGAAATATGAATAATACAATTAATCCTGAAATCAGTAATTGTAACCAAAAACTGTATTTGTAATCCTTTTTCTATAGTATCAGTATCAACAGAAACAGGAGAAGCAATTTCCCTCGTATTTTTGTTTTGTGTGTTTGTGTATGTTGTGTTTCGTATTGTTTATGAAAGCTAAGCAGTTGTACAAGAGATCTAAGGAGTGGTAAATTAGTTAATACATTGTGCGTAATAAAGGAAGCTTATTGGTTAATAACACCTGCCTCAGAAATCTCCTCAGTACTTATCCTTCACACTCCTACATTCCAACTCATAACGAGCCGTGCCCTTCAGCCTGGTAACTTTACCACCCCTACACAGTAACAATGTCCAATATCTTTAATTATTCCTTCCTTCAGAATTTGTGCTAAAAAAATATGATAAAGGAGGCTGCCATCTAAGGAAGTATATGCCTCTCTGAACTAGTAAATCTCAGAAATTACCCTGTCCTGCCTTATGCCGGACTTCAGATTAACACAACCAACCCTTTCTAAAGCCTTGTAGACTACTGAAGTTAAACAGATCTATATTTGTCCATATCCCTTCCCTCCCCACAACTTAAATATTAGAAACAGTACGTTTGCTAATTGCCAGTCATACAGTACTAATTCCAATTTGACAGATTTATTTTAAAAAGTACTTGCTAACATATTTGTATTTCCCGTGTCAATTCTTCCAGAATTCTGGGGTGGAGATTCCTTAGTCCTTACTGACCTGAGTGCATTAAACTCCGAGTTTTACCTCCCACCACAGCTGTAATAATGTTCCCATTAGCCATCTTACCCCTGGGCAACACTGCTTCAGTATTCAGTAAAGACTGTACAGTGTTTATTTAGCCTTGTCTAGTCATATCTAATTATCTCCATCTACCCCATCCTTAATGTACAGTGCTGCCATTTCTTTTCTTGTTCTCTTTATGCATTTAATCTTTTATTAATTAATTTAATATCCTTTGCAAAGTGTAAATCAACTTGACTTTGTTGATTCTTATTTTAACTATACAACTTTCTGACTTCTGAGACAGAGGATTCTTTTTTGATTAGTTACTTTTACTACTCTATTTATTTTTTACTTCTTTTAATAACTGTAGTACTGTTATTTATTCAACTCTATCTAACACTCCTTTTGACAAGTCTGTCCATCTGCCCCTCCCACACACACACACTTAGGATACAAATACCAGACAGCTTTTGCACTGCTGACTTAAATTTTAAGCCTCCTCCACATATGAGATCCTTAACTCTTCAGTCTAGGTTACTTTACTAAATAGTTCCTTAACTGTTCAAAGCTTTTCCTTTTGAAATCAAGAACTTTAATTACAGATCTTTTTTAATATCCTTCCATTAAATTTAAAGTGAATCAACTTGAGATAATTTCATCCAAGCTTATTTTCTTATGACCAACTCTACTATATTCTCATAACAAAAAGAAACCCCAAACCCCACAAACAAGTATAACAGCATCAGATCTTGTTCTTTTAACTGGTTATGTGGTGGGAATATCTGGATAGCCTGTCCAGTAAAATAAGGGCTGTTTAATTAATAATATATGTTCTTAGTTCTACATTTCAAAATGTTAAAATCTCCCAAAGTGTTACAATTCCTGGAGGTAGTAATATTAGAAACTTCTAACCATATCCAGATCTGACCTGGGGGGCGGGGCGGGGGGAGGGGTCTATCACTATCACAACGCTTCTCTAGACTTTGACTATAACATCAAAGTCACTAATTCTGCTTTATCTAAAGCCATCACTTATTCTTTATAACCGAAAGCAGAAGGAATTCTACCCCATCACCATAATTTCTATCTGCTTTTCAGTACGTGTTTCTGATCATGACTGCTATTCCATAACACTTCAAAGATCCATTTTCACCTCTGACATCCAGTTTCATGTCCTTCATCATTAATTCCCCCATTTTGTTGTACACAAATCTCTCAGTTATTTCTCCAACCTCATCCAGTTCCTGCCCAAATTAGATAGTTATTTCATTTTTTATACTCTTTTGTCATAGAATCATAGAAAGCTAGGTTTGGAAGTGACTTCCAGAGGTCATCTACTCAACACCCTGTTCAAAGCAGGACTATCCCCAATTAAATCATCCCAGCCAAAGTTTTGTCTAGCTGGGTTTTGAAAACCTTCAAGAATGGAGTTTCCACCGCCTCTTGGGGAAACTTGTTCCAGTGTTTTACTACCCTTCTAGTGAAAAAAAATATTCCTAATATCTAACCTAAACTTCCCTTTTTGCAACTTGAGATCAGTGCTTCTTGTTCTGTCATCTGCCACTACTGAGAACAGTCTAGCTCCATCCTCTTTTGAACTCCCCTTCAGGTAGTTGAAAGCTGCTTTTGTTGTGTCAGCCTTGATCTCAGAAAGCCAATAACCCAAGTACTCACATGGATATCAGTTCATTCCTTTTTTCTGAATGCTTCCTTATGGTTGTATATCCCCAAAACCCCTCTCACAGAACTAATTCTTGTATTAGGTTTATCTCTGCCTTAGCAGTGAATTTACTCTCCTTCTTTAGTATCCAGCTCCACCTGCAACCTTACTTCCTTGAGCATCTTCCCTAAACTTATATAGTCAATCTTGATCTGTTTCAGTGGTAAATCTATTAGTGTAATTGGTTTTGGGATGAAGGACAATTGGTATTTTTTCTCCTCATATCCATCAAGAACTTTCAATTTTACTTCTCATATTTTTGCTTTGAGCAAGTAATACACCCTTCCATTCTTCAAATCTGCTCTGCTAATAGGCCCTTTGAGTCTATTAATAAGGAAATCCCAATCACAGAAGAGCAGATTCTTCTGAGGATTTATGCTCTTTTTTTTTTTTTTTTTGTCTGCCAATCATCCTGTCTTTCTCTGCCCTGTTTATCATCTGTACTCCTTCCTGGGCTCTGGGTGCTCACTTATGCATGTCTCTTCCTCTTTTCTGTTGGGACTGACTTTCCTTTTTACAACCTGACTTTACAATCTTCTGTCTTGTTCTCTTGCTCCTGTTCAACAATTTCTCCTTCACTAACCTGGCTCTTCTTCTGTCTATACCAACGTTGATACTACACTATTTTCAGACTGTAGGATTGTAACAGTAATGTTATTTATTTAATTTTTATCCTCAAGACAACAGTTTATTCTACACCTGGAATCAAAGGTGTCTCAGCATGCTGATTTATAAGACAAAAATACTGTATTTGCACAAATATAAACTTACGTATTAAAGTATTCCAGATAAATTTACTTCCAAATACAAATACATGAACACAAGTAATTCAGCATGCCTTATATGACAATCCAGTTCAGGTCAAATCTGCATCATTAGGCTTGAATAAAACATCTGTTAAAATAACAGTTTTTAGGCATGTATCTAAAATGTAATTCCTTTATGCTTCCTTTAGGAATTGTTTTTCGCAATGCTTTTACAACATCCATGATTGGCTAACAGGAGATAAAGAATGTGGCATTTAATGTTTTTATCATGCTTTGCCCACATTCTTTGCATTTAAAGAGCATGAGAATTGCCAATGTAGAATGGAAGACACTGCACAAAGAACCATACATATAAAACAAGGCAGCATTATTAGGCTTTTATTTTTTTAACCCATGTGGTTTAACAGTCACACAAGAATGCAAGTCTTCTACAGTATACTAAATGTAACATGCCTCAAACCATCTGTGCCCTGGCTTCTGCTTCCTAGTACTAACTACATAAACTACACAGAGGATGAAATCTGTATAATATTGGCATGTACTGAGAATTCCTAATTAAAACAGCAATTACTCTTCTGGGTTGGGGAGTGAAAATTATAATCACATACATCTTAAAGTGCTGTAGTATTGAGCTGAATGCTGAATCTCCAATTTCAACATGCTCCCAGCATTAAAAGATAAACTCCAACCATTTGCCCATCAGAAAATTGAAAACTGGGGGAAAAAAAAAAGAAAGACAAAAGTATACCGTGCAAGCTGGTAGGAGACAGTAAGAGTAAATAGACTATATACCAATGACAGCAGAAGCAAAGGACAATAAAATGTCAACTGTCTCAGCATTATAAGGAAATATGCATAACAAAATACAATATCTCACCACAACTTCAAAATTTTCCACTGGAGCAATTAGAGACAAAGAATTGTATTTCAGATTTCACCCAAACCAAAAGAAAAAAGAATAAAATAAAACCCCAACCAAATAAAAAAAGCTGTGTGTAATGGGGCATTCTGGCCCTTTAAGGGAGGCAAACAGCCCTGGGGTAGGGGCCCAGTTGTGGGCAATTAGCTGGCAACTAAAAGCCTAAAAGGAGAAAAAACAAGGAGCTCAAGCTGGGGAAGGGAGGCATTTGCGGGTAGGGAACAGACTGAAATCCAGAAGATCTCACCTCTAGGAAGGGCCAGAGCTAAAGGACCCTCTTCTGCGACCTGGAGAAAAACTGTACAATTTGGACCATGGAGTATTGCTTTGTATTATGAGGACTGGTTTAGGGATTCCCAAGGGAGCAAAGCTAGATGGCAAGGTTGCAGACACTTAAGCCTGCTTCTGAACTATTGTTTGGATAAGGGGCAAAGCTCACTTGCATGGAAGCGGGGACCCTAGCCCACTTACACTACGTAAGAGAAAAGAGCAATTTTCTTTAAATAGTGATTTTTTTTTTTAATTTTGCAACCAAAGATATACAACTTATAAGAATAAACAAACCCACTGAGATTTGGGACAGAAGTCCATAATTCCATATCAACCAAGTAGGGGGCAACTGTAAATTCAAGACATTTTAAATCCTCATAGTGGGGCAATATTCTTTCTTCCTTCC
The DNA here is from genome assembly GCF_030867095.1 of Alligator mississippiensis. Classification (NCBI taxonomy): domain Eukaryota; kingdom Metazoa; phylum Chordata; order Crocodylia; family Alligatoridae; genus Alligator; species Alligator mississippiensis. Next base: position 159,639,515 of record NC_081824.1, read on the forward strand.
TTTCAATATTTCATTTCCCTTTCCTTCCGGTTAAAAGGAACCATTAGCTAGGGGTGCACCGATACAGATTTTTTTGGCCAATACTGATGGCCTATTTTCAAAGAGCCATATCAGCCGATATGCAGCCCCACAGCATGGAAAGTGGTGTCTGGCTGGTAAGTCTGTTGTGGGGGAAGGGGGGAGGGAAGGGGTGTGTGTGTGGGGCGGGGAGGTAGATCAAGGCCTCTGCAGTGAGGGAGGGAGTGGGACTGGCACTGGGGTAGGTGCTGCTGGGATGGGGCACGAGACAGCCGCAGTTTGTCTGGGAGGCATGGGGGCGGCACCCACTGCTGTGCGCACACTGGGAGGGCATGTGGGGTGTGTGACCCTGGATCTGCATGCAGGGCAGGGTGGGCTGCTGCTGCAGGCTGGAGCCAGGGGCTGGGTGGGGGGCTACAGCAAGTTTTGGGGTGGCTGCAGCCCCTCCTACTCCTCCTCCCAGCACTGTGCTCCTGGTTACCTGTGTGCTGTGGCAGCACACGTGCACACAGCATTTATTGGTCACATCAGCCAAAAAAAGCTGACAGCTGATGCTCTCGATTTTTCTCATACTGTTGACAATCTGATATGGAACTGATGTATCGGTGCACTTCTACTATTAGCTGACTTCTTATAAATATCATGCCTACCCAGCTGGACAGTCTCTAAGCTGATATCACTCTGTCTTTAGGTCTATGAGAAGAAAACATAGTCATGGAGATTTTTCCATAAGTTTTGGTCCTGGGTAGGTTAAAAAAAATTGCAAGTTATTAGGTTGCCCAACTTCATATTAAACAAGTGCTTAAGAACCACTAGTATGTGGGTGATACTTTTTCTACTGCCTCCAATGGTCAAATGGAGACTATTTCCTGCTATAGTGGAATTTCGGTCCCTGAAAAGGGGCAGAGAAGGGGGAGGGACCTGAGTGGATAGTGAACTGAAAATTGTATATTATGTCATGAGAGAGTTCAGAACCTATGGTCCAAAGTAAATTTTAACCTATGCAGATTGGAAGAAAGCTAGACAGTTGTCAGAGAGAAGAAGGCCACAGCAGCACAAAAAGGGGATATCTGAATCACACTATTAAAATCTGGCCTGCTCTAAAACATATGGTGAATTAGTAGGTGTAAATGAGGAATGTTTGTGCTCAGAGAACTGTTGACGCTTTCAGGCAATTCTGAGGATCAATATGCTGTCAGATGAGGATGAGAACAGAAGAGGTATGCCAAGTATGCCTATCAATGGGATAAAGCTGAAACTTCTGCTTCCTCCTAAGAGCTGGTGAATAAACTCCAAGAGAGCATAAGGTAGCACTGATGTCCTTAAATATGTGAAGTGCTCCATCACTCCCTCATATAGAAGACACTTATGTTCCTATGAAAGTTTTTATATTGTAGGCTCCCTACAAATAAAGGATAATTTTCTTTCTATTCTAAATATAGGGCATCCTCAACATTAACACAGACTTGTTTATGGGGAAAACATTCCATGCAAGGAAAACCTCATCATCTGCAATCCTGAACTGAATATTGGTAATGTCAATAGGTCCAAACATTTAGGCTATACAGTAGAGGTGCAGTGATACGTCGGTCTATATTGTATCACCGCTGATAAAAGGAGAATTGACATTATCAGCAATTGGCATTTTTTTGGCTGATGTGGCCAATAATGTCACAGATAAATGCCGTGTGCATGCGCAGCCACAGTGCAGCACACAGGCAGCCCAGAAAGCAGCCCAGCAGTTTGGAGAGCAGCATCTAGCTGGTAAGTCTGTTGTTGGGGGGGAGGAAAGGGGCATGGTGGGACAGACCGAGGCCCCTGTGGTGAGAGAGGGAGTGGGGCTGGGCCAGGTACTGCCTAGCCAGGGTGGGACACAGGACAGAGCCACAGCTCATCCAGGGGATGTTGGGGGGGGGGGGGGCAGGTCCTACTGCTGCACTTATCCCCAGGGGAGGTGTCCCCCGCATCTGTGTGTGGGGCAAGGGCAAGCAGCCACTGCAATCTGGGGCCGGAGGGGGACCTGAGCCGGGGCTGTGCTCAGGGGCATGGGGGGGGGGAGGGCAGTGGCAGCACTGGGAGGAGGGTTTGGGGGGGGGGGGGGAGGGCTACAGCCATCCCAAAATCTGCCATAGCTCCCCATTGCAGTGTCACTGCCACCCATCCCGATTCTAAACCTGAATTCACAAGAAGACTGGAGCTGAGAATAGTGTGGATAGTTTGGAAGACTGGAGCTGAGGATGGTGAGGAGCCTGACTGTACCATAATAATCAAAGCTGGGAAGGCTGCTAAGGCTAGAACTGTAAATCTATCTGATATACAAGTATACCCATACAGGGAACTTACTATTACTAGGCTCAAAGAGGTTGAAGGCATTGGTTGAGAAGGCAGTACAAAGTTTGGTAGCATGGTCAAAGAACAAGACAAAGTGATAGAAGTGCTGAGGAGGCGGCCTGGGACGAGGACAGGGTAGATAGCCATGTCATATCCTGCTCAAGTGTTGCTGAGACTAGGGATTTTGGCTCCAGAGTAGAAGCTGGAAGCACCAAGCTGCTGCTCTGACAAGATTCAGAGGATCCAGGTGTCATATTGAATGTAAATATTTTGAATGCTTGTAATAGTTGTCCATTAGCCAGTTTAGAAAAAAGGGTAAGGTTTATCTTCTTATCTAGGTTCATTGTTTTACCTGGCCTTACAACAAACGTGTTTAAAGTCTTGGCCCCTCAATCTCATCTCTAGAGGCCTTTAACAAGTTATCCTAAGGACCAGAAAAATGACCCTTAAGTAAACATTCCGAGAGATCAAAACCCTAGAAGCCTTTTGAAAGGGGGTTGTAAAAGAAAGGTAACCACAGTGGTATGGAAAATCTTCCAAAGCAAAATTTAAGATAAACTAAATAGTCAGTGGACAAATTCCGTTGCGGAAGACAAACCGACCACCTAGCAAAAACCTGTTGAGTAAGATCCAAGCCCAAATTTGGGAGTAGTGACAGGTTTGGGTAGGAGGGGCCCAAGATGGCAACTCACCCAATAAAAACTGTAACCTACAGTCCCGATTTGGAGGTAACCTCACTTGCAGAACAACGAAGGAAGAATCGCAAGTGTAGGCCGGATCAGACTGATCACCTGAACCACCCTCTCCGTGAACACTAATCTCTTAGTTCACGCTGAAGCCGCGGAGCGCCCAAGGGGGACCGAAGGAAGGGGACTTGTTCCTATCACTGCTGAGGCCAGCCCATTAAATTGTACTACTGAGGAATGACACCATATTTAGGTGTTTGGCTTCTCAGAATTCTAGGATTTTAAGTATAATATAGTAATAACTTTTCTGGTTCAAATTATATAGTTAGTTGTAATTGTAATTGTTTTAAAGAAGTGCATTTAGAGTATTGTTCCATATATATAGTTATCGTGTTTTTGATGTTTAAACGTAAAATTGTGTTGTATAAATTAAGTGTGAAATCATTGTGAAATTGTGCAATTAGCTAAAAATTTCCCTAGCCAATGCATCAAATGAATCAGTAAGTTGTGTGGGATCTTCTCTATTCCATAACCCACTATAGACACCAGGGTGTTTATTTTTTGTCTTAGTAGTTTGGGAGGGAGACAGACAGACAGTGCCAGAGTTTCAGTGGTATCCTTACAGAGCCATGACATATGGACTTAGGTAGGGGAGGTGATGAAGCATGCTTCTTTGAGGAACTGCAGACAAGGGACCTTCCTCAGAAGCCAGTATTCAAGCTATGACTCGCTACCAGTCTCCATGCTCTGCATAGCACCAGTGAGAGTCTCTGGCCCCCAAGGTGGAGAAAAAAAAACACCCCCAAAATTCTGAATTTTGTCTTCATTGCATCTCGTGGGTGTAAAAAACTCACATATGAATCATTTTCCAGGAATATGAGATTCTCCTAAGTAATAAAGGTACCTGGTATACACATTCAAAGTAGGCCTGGCACTACCACAACATAGCTGAGAACAACATAGCACAGCTTAAACCCCAGAAAATGCAGAGAATGAATAATGAGGTCATTTTAAAAGTAATAATGACTCTTACATACCTAAACACATGCAGAGAGGCCACTCTGATGTACTGTAATTATAACGCGTCAGAGCAGATTCAGTTAATTGAATCTGCTGGAGTGTGGCAATTACCACGCTCCAGCAGACTCCAGCGTCTCATGTATCAGCGTTCCTGCGAGGAACAATGGGAGCCGGGGGGAGGGGAGGTGCTTTCACTAAAGCTTGTTTGACGAGTTTTAGTTAAAGCACTCCTGCTGCCATTTTTCAGCATGGGGATGCTGGTACATGTGAAGATCTGGGGGTTTTAATGAGAGCAGCTCTTGGACCCGCTCTAATTAAAGCACCCCATCCCCCGCCTCCTGAAGCACATCTACAAACACCCCTCAATTCTTCTTCCAAACACAGGGAGAAGGTATAAAAGGACAGCCAGCAAGGGGAAGACAACCTCCACAAGATTTCCACTTTTGTTGGGCAGCTCAGTAAAAATCCAGGTTTATGAGCCTGCTCAAAAAAGAAATTATTAAAAATGTTTCTCTCTTTCTTTTTAAAAGATATATAAAAAATAGAAATAATATTAGAAGTGGAAAGCAACACTATTAAAATGAAAAAAGCCTTTGAACAGAATGTTTCAGTGTTTAGGTCGCAAGTACTCTGTTCTCTAACAATCAGTTCTACTTTTCCTCTAATTACTGATATTTCTTATGTCAGACACATATTCATTTATAACCAGGTATACCGGATTTCCCTGATAAAAATCATAAATTCTTGGATAAAACCCCCCAAATCTGTGATTAAAATGAAAGGCCACAATATATATAGGTATCAGTTGAACACAATGTTTTATTGATATATTTACAGTTTTAAAACAATTTGGAAGTTTACCAGTGCCTCAATCACTATAATACAATAAATTCTAAATACCTATATACTTTGGCATTTGATTTTCAGTTTTTTATCATGGAAAATCAGAACTGCTGAGACCACTATGTACATCCCAGGGAATTATGCCCAGAACAATTCAAAATTATGCACAGAAAAAATTTAAATTATGCAAAATAAACTAATTTTTTAAAAACAAATTAAACCAAACTTCACACTATTTGAACCTCCTTTAGAAATATATGCAGGTACTTTGTATGGTTGGGGGTGGGGGATGTGTGTGGGGGAGGATATGTGAAGGTATGGGTGGGTGTCGGTATAGGAGGGTGGGGTTTGTGGAATGAGTTTTGAAGGGCTGTGGGGTTTGAGAGTGGGTATGGGCTTGTGGGGGATTGTGAAGGGATGTGGGGGAGGATGGGCATGGATGTGTGTGCGGGGTTTGCAGGTGGGTGTGGGGTTTGGCCAGCAGCTCAACAGCAGTAGGCAGCAGGCCCTCAGGGCACTCATGGCTGCAGCAGACAGACCCCCGGGCGGTACGCACCTCTGGCTGAGTCCCAGGGCCTGCACATGCTGGCATGAAGCTAGCCCGGCCTGCTGGTACACGTGTTTGCACCAGACTGGGCTGGCTCCATGCCAACATGTGGAGCTTGTGGTACTACAGGCGGGAACTGTGCACCACTGGGCCAGGTGGGCCAGTGTAGGGCTTCCAGCACTTCAGTGGGAAGCTGTCCATGGAGGCATGGAGCCCGCCTGGCCTGATGGTGTACAACCCTATGCCTCATGTAAACCTTCCCGCTCAGTACAATGGCATAAGGCTCCCAGTCTATGCACCATTGGGCCAGGCCAGCCTTCTACATGGGGCATCCTGCAACACCTCCCCACTCTCTCAGAGCCCACCCACACACACCTGCCCCGCCCCCACCTGCACTGCTGGCTCTTCCCACAGCCCCCAGCAGTCACCTGCATCCACCCCACAGGCCCAGCCCACTAGCCCTGCCAGTGCCCCCATCCCTAAACTGCAGCCCCGTTTCCCTCCCCGCCCCCCCCAGCAAACCCCACTTACCCCAAAGGCTCCAGGAGGGAAAGCGTGCCTGAGCCAAGCCTTGGCTGACGTAGTCTCAGGCCCTGTCCCTTCCACTTCTCCCTCCCACTCAGGGCAGGGCTTAGGGTTTGCCGCCCTTTAGGCAAGAAGCTCTTGCAGGCTACAACTCTGCCAGCCTGTAGAGAGCTCTTTGCAAAAGTAGAAAATCCACGGGTATCTCCATTAAAATGAAAAATCTGCTTTTTTGTCTGTTGAAAGGGAAAATCCACATCTTTTCCCATTTTCCTGTTGGAAATGGAAAACCCTGATCCCTGTTTATAACACAGCAAGCAAAGCAAATATTGCATAAAAATAGCCCATTATGACATTGTATGATCAGCCATTTTAGAGCAACAAATCATTTCACAAGCATGGAGGAACACTTCAGAAATGAAGTTTGTGAATATCTTTAGGATAATATTATATTTAGCACACATTCATTGAAGACTAAAACACTATGATCTATTAAAATTACTATTGTGTTATGATAATATCTTTCAAAATAAACTATTAATATTGAAATTCTTACAAAATTTAAAGATTACTTAAGGTAAACTATCTTACATAACACCAGAGCTCCATTTCATTTTTAACTGTCAAATAGATTTAGCTCAATTTTGGTTATAAATTTCAATATACTAAATGACAGAAGATAGCATAAAGTATATTAACTGTCCATACAGTTTGTGAAGAAGCAAAAGCATATCCAGCAACTGACAATGCTAGCAGTCAGCAACAGAGGTCACACTCCAATGATGCCTTGTTCCACACTAATCACTTCAGCTTCACAAGCTGAAAAAGTAATGCAGTTCTTTAAATTTGCTAAGCAAAATAGACCTCAAACAAAATACCACTGAATTATGAAAAAAAATTCTCAATCTCTGAGTTCTGAAGCAAAATTGTGTTAATCAAATTTTCTGCAACAAAGATACAATTCACATCATCTGACAAAGAACAAACACAAAAATGCAGCTTTGGAAACAAGAAAATCTGACTGACATACAACAGCTGTCACAGTAAGGAAACCAGCATCCATGTATAAGTGACAGAATGGAAAACAAGGTAAAGCAGGAACATTTACTGTCACAGTGAAGAAATAACTATACTGTAAAAAGAGGAGAAAAGAGAAAGAATGGAAGAGCTCCAAGTCACCAGAGATTTGATTACTGAAGTCTTGTCTACTAACAAAGAAGAATGGTAAAAATTTTCAAAAATAAAATTGGTGGGGCCTCTTGGTTCAACTTAAAGATTGTCCTGTCAGAAGATCTTTAATTCTTGTAGAACCCTTCTAGATTTTCATGTGTTTCCAACCTTATGACAAAAAACAAATCCCACCCCCTCAGCTAAAGTAATGGACCACCATCCTCATGCAAGACTAAAATACAGAAAACTTATTTTAAGCAGGAATATCAGAGTTGATTAAAAATAAGATGTGTTTTTTTATGTATTGTCAAGTTATTCCCATGCGCCTCTAGAGATTTCTTAGAATTATTAGAAAATACAAATTTTTCAATGTTGCTCCACCAACACACACTTGTATACAAGTAAGAATAGCAGTCTCTGTTGTGTAGAAATTCTCCCACTATAACAATGGAATAAGATCATCCAGCCATTTCACAAAGGGTAATCAAACTGCCATGGAAAAAAAAGTTCAATAGTCCAGTCCAGATTGTATTTGAAACAGTGGCCTCTAGGTAAAAGACTCTATAACTCCTTATCTCTTCTTGTTTACAGCCTGGATGAAGCTACAGTTAACACTGACTGGTATTTCAGAGAGTAACAGAAACAAAAGGCAGTTGGCAGTGAACAGCATTTGCAACAAACATACACTTTTAAATCTTTAAGTCACAGACAGTCAGTCACAAAAATTATTGGACAAATTGCTATATTACGTAAGTAGAGATCATATTATTTTAGACACTAAATTTTACTTTAAAAAGGTAGAGCAATTCAAAAAGCAGCAACAGCTCAATGGTACTCTTCTCCTTAAACAATTTTAAGATTAAGTCAGTTTTCTTGAAATGGCATACAGACATTCGTTTATACACAGAAAAGAGCTAATAAAATATTTACTATTCTGGGAACAGAGCAGAGGTTGCTGGCTGACAAACTTTTAAAGAGGTGGTTATTTTACATCTTTAGTTTATAAAATACTGATAGCCATGAAACGCCCACTAATTTAAAAGTTTTGGTGAATACATAGTAAATAGGTAGATGAATTAAATAAAGGGGGGGAAGAGAAACTGAAAGCAACAGACACTGCTGTTCTGTTATCCACTACTGACATTTGCTTAGATTCATCTTATATGAACTAATGGCTATTACTGAAACAAACAAAACCAAGTAATCTATTCAAAATTATGCAGAGACATTTAAGATATTAAGCAAAACTTGTCTAATGATTAGTATTTGCTTGAGAGTTCAACTAGCGCAACAAACTTGCAATGCATTCCATAATATACTCTTCTGCAAACTTTATTTTGCCAGATACAGGGTGCATCTACATGAGACGTTGCTGCACATTTATTTAGTACTTGTATACACAGCTCTGGTTACTGTGCATTTACTTAGTACTTCCTTATACAAGTATTAAAAAAAATGCACAGTAAGCGGAGCTACTGCACAGTAGCACTGGGAAACACCTTTTAAGTGATGCTACTACGCAATAGCCCAATACTACTGCAAACACATGCAATTATTAGTCCTGTCATCAAGATGATTTGTAGCCAGCCAACCAGAATGAATGCTGAATAGCTAAGAGTTATGGCAACTTAACGTAGTTTTTTGCTGTCTCCCATATGATGTTAATAGAGGTGGAGATACTAGCAGCAAGAGCAGCATACATACCAAGAGAAGACATAAGGCAGGACAGCGTGGCACCTTACAGACAGAGGTGTGACTTTCCATAGGCTACAGCTTATTTTGAAAACATCTTAATAAGAGGTTGAAAATAATCAGTAACTTGGTGATTTTCTATGAGCTAATGTGGGGTGGGGAAATCAAAACCTCGAACGAGTCTGCTCCACTTTTATTACTCATCTTGTATAAAAGTAAAAATTCTCAATTCATGTTTTGCTGAATAATTTGTTTAAATTTACAAATGAAGCAATTTCTCTAATACAGTTGAATTAAGATGTGGATTTAGGATAACTTTGTTTAATCACTAAGATTTACAGTGATCACTCACCATCACCACATGAAGGTACATACGCAAGTATTTTTAATACAAGTAATTAGAAATAAAGTATAGGTAATATTCTAGCAAGTCCAAAAACCTTATTTTTGTTTATGATGTAGCTACAGAGAACAAACATGGGATACTTCCTATTATGAGGTGCACTGCAAGACAGTTTTAAATTACATATACAGATAAATTACTTGAAGGCCAGTGCTGTTACTAAAAAAAAGAAAAAGAAACAAACATCGCCCACTTTCCAAGCAAAATGTTACTTAACAGCTAAAAAATCTTCTTTGTTGTCAGGAGTGTACTTGGTAGCTGTGTTGGTCTGAGACAAAAAGACACAAAAAACTAGAACTCTTGGTTCCAAAATGATACCTTTTATTAGACCAACTGGAAAATGGCAAGAAAATTGTCCTTTCAGGATCAAAGTCCCTTCATCAGGCTTAGGTTTCTTTGCTGTCATACATTTTTGAGGAGAAAAACTGATCTATAGGGATGAAAGTATTATAGAATATGGAGTAATAGCTTATACCATAGTACCATAACATTTTCACAAGCCAGAGCAATATAAACTGAAGAAGCAATTGAGAGTGGTAAAGGATTTATAATCCAGAGGGGAAACCATTTTGACAACTTAACATTTATAGTCCTTGACCTTCTTTAAGATAGGTATAATGACTACAGGTATTTCCATATTTTCTACAGCTTTTCATGACAGCATCCTAAAAACTTTTTTCTTTACTCATTTCTATATTTCTTCCTTTGCTTCGAAGGGGGAGGTAGGAATTTAAGCCTAAAACACTAATATTCAACAGTTTTTTCCAATACAGCCAAAAATTCAATACATCTTAAATCAGGGCTGTCTAACTTGTAAGGGGCTGGGGGTTGCACCCTGTGCAGGCTGCAATAGTGTAAGCCATAGGCCCCCCTAGGCCACCACAAAAGACTCCCCCCTGCCACTTCAACCGTCCAGCTGTGGGCTCCTCCTCTGCATGGCACCATGGGCTTCCCTACCACTGCAGGCTGTTCCTTGGTACGCCAAGGCAGGCACAGGAAGCAGAAGGTAAAGTGGAAAGGGGAAGCCTGAAGACCTGAGCTGCAGCAGCACCCAGAGTGATAGGGGTAGCAGTGGCCAGGGGCAGCCTGGTGGCTGCAGATTAAACCCTCAAATGCTGCCGGTTGAACAGCTGTGCTCTAAATGATAAAATATTGTTACAAATGGAAGAAAGAGTGCCCTAACTTAGGGTGCCATAATAATCTCTGCTAATACTTCCAGTTATCTTTCCAAATTTAATAGAATTATTTTGGTTTTACTGTGCAAGCTACAATTGCATTCAAATACTAGATCGAGTCTATTACATCAACTATATGAGATTAAATGGCAATGTAGTCCGTCATCAGGATAATGAAGAGACTGCAACCTATTGCTTGTTAATAATCTATTACACTATAAATGTAGTTGTTAGCATGAATCCTACACTTCCCTCACCTTTTAAGTAATTGAATGCACGCACTCACACTCACAGAAAACTACACCTCTTTACAATAATCTTCTCTAAAGCCAGACACATGCTTGTCATTAGTGTACCCAATGGGAGCTTCATGGCTCATTCATACTACTGCACAGGAATAAATGCACGTAAAGAATTTTAAATGATTTTTGCAATAGAAGGTTTTGATGTGGTCATTAATGACCATGTGAATTCTGTGTCATGGGGTGGAAAAATTAAGAAGGGATTGTTGTACTGAATAATATAAAATAAATCTAGAAGAGATGTTAAGAGAGAGCTCAATAAATCCATGCATAGGGATTCCCAGGATCAGGCCCAGGAAAAGAAGCCACTTAAGTAGTAACACATGCAATACAGGATTTTGTAAGAACAAAAAAACCCCCCAAAAACGCACTTCCATTGAAATTATATTTTCATTATTAAAAATCTTTAAAGGTAGGGAAATACTTTCTATCCTTACCCCATTTCCCTGTTGTGCCAAATTTAGAGCTTTTGTATTATATTTTTTGTCTAATAGTCAATATAGTTTTTTCTAACAGTTACTAAAGTATGCCATTAATTTAAAATTTCCATTTTTATCTGATTTGAAATAAAGTAAAAAAAGCTGGGGATATCATTTTTATAAACCCATGTTTTAGGCAATAATTTAAATAATATTTAAAAAAAAACTAATAACAATTGTTAAGACATTTATACAGTGAAAGGATTACCCCATCAACATACATGGATACTGAACTGTGTGAAACATAATGGTTAGATTGGATATAATATAATTAATACGTAGACAGGAAGACCTCTCCAAGAATTATCTTACTATACTTAACAAAATTATGCAAATCATCTCCTGATTGTAATATAAAGCTGTATTTCAATTAATTTGTCATACATTACTTTTCAATGTGTGTATTTATATGAAATGCAAGTTAATCTCTTAGTCCACTGACAGGATCTGACAGAGTAGGCAGCAGCCTATGACAACTCATTCTCTCTGAATGAGTGTTTCTAAGGCACCTATTCCTAAACTGTAGGTCACAACCCCAAAAGGGGTTGGAACATCAACAGATGGGGTGGTGATAAACAGGGATCCAGGTTTTCCATTTGCTGTGGGAAAACGTGGATTTTTTCCTTTAAAAGGAGAAAGGCAATGTGGCTGGGGAGTGTGAGTGTGGAGCACATGAAATTTCTGCGCCCACAGTGGGGTGCAGGACAGCAGCTGGGCCAGGCCAGCTCCCCAGGAATCGCCTCCACAGCCCAGTGGGAAGGACCCAGCACAGGAGGGAGCACTGTACTGCCATGGCTGCCAAAGTGAAGTGCAGCAATGTCACAGAGTTGTGCCCCCGCTGTTGCTGGGCAGGCAGGGTGTGCCTCAGCTTGGTGGCCATGATGCCATGGCACTCCCTCCCACGTTGGATCCTGCTCACTGGGCCGCAGAGTCCCCAGGGAAGGGAGCATGGCAAGGAGCCTGGAGCCTGCAGCAGGCAGCCCACATCCTTGCCACAACCCCTACAGCCTCCACTCTGGCCATACCACCTGCAGGGGAGGGCACGGAGGGGTGGGGGCAAAAAGCCAGGCTCCGCACTCCACTCCAGACATTACAGCTTCTGCTTCCCACAGGTGGCAGGCCAGAGAGGTGGCTGGGGAGGGGGGTAGGCTGCAGGTCAGGAGGGGCACATGAAGGATTGGGGGCTGTGGGTTGGGAGTGAGGGGCCAAGCTGAGGAAACAGGGTCATACTGAAGAAAAGTTTGGGAAGCACTGCTCTAAGGTGCCACCCTGCCCTGCCTTCTCTTTTACTTCAGAATTACACCACTAGCTACCTTTCTCTTGAATCTTAAACAATGGTTATCTATTCAACAGCAATAAAATCAAATTCACTTTTCCTATATAAGGAATATGAAAGATTAGTTTAGATTAAAATAGTTGACAAAAGCTGAAAATGGAGAGAATTAAAAACTTAACATCTGGCAAATAGAATTCTCAGAAGAACTATAAATAGTGTGTTTTAAATCCAAACTTTGAACAGTTGCAGATGGAAGTCTGATGCAATTACCTGCAACATCAGCTCACAGTCATCTCTTCCAACAAAAATCATCTCTCGTGGCAGCCTGTGGCGGGTGCCTCCGCTGCTCACCAAAAACCAGGATGTTAAGCTCATTTTCTGCTTAGCTGCTAAGTCCTTGGCAAAGCTACGTCATCCTGAAGCAAAAGAGAGAGAAATATATTTAGTTATTTTTAAGCTTCAGCTCCTACTGAACAAGCACTGTGATAAATGTATACAAAAGAGTTTGAAAAACCAATTCTAACGTCATGTATAGCTCCCAATGGACTGAATCCAGATATTACAGGAAGTGACAGGCAATTAAATTTACATAAAATCTGAAGCTTTTCTTCATGCAGCTAGGCACCTTCAATATTGCAGATGTATGTCTGTTCAAAATAAATCTGTAGCTATTTAAATTAAAGGACTGCCAGTCACACACAATGTTGTCAGAAAGCTTTTAACACTTAAATGCTTATTACCAATCAAAGTAATGCTTTTATAACACATCACCACCGTCAACAGTTAACACTGTGTACATTTAGCTGTCCAGAGAAATTAAACAAAAGTACCTTGTGTGTCTGCCCCAAGATAAAATCCACCTCAGCATAAAACAAGACCAGAATTATTTCTCAAAAAGATATGTAAAAATTGAAAGGAACTACAGGAAATCTAAAATCTGGGGGTTTTGTGATTATATTTTCCATGGAGTGTTTTTTGTATTTAGATATTGTTTCTTTTCTTCATGTATGTTACATCTAAAAGTAGATAAAGGCATTTTAAAAAGCAAGATATGCAAAAAGCAGCAAAACATGTACAATATGGAAAAAGTTGAAAGTCTTGAAACATAATTGCCAATAATTCCTCTACCAACATTTTAACTATAACTTGATTTGTCAAAAGAATATGGGCTTTGGGACTTTAAGTTTCACTGGATGTAAAAAATACATGCTATGTACCTCTGATTTATTTAGTGCATAAACAAATCTACTCTGACTTCATCATATGAACATCCTACAAGTCAAAGTTGCCACTGTTTTTGGCACTCAGCCCAAAAATGTTGCTAACCCCTGGGCTACAGCATAGATTTCATAGACATTAGGGCTGGAAGGGACCACCCTCTGCCCAAAGGGCAGACAGTCAGCAGGGGTAAAATGATCCCAGCAAGATAGGCATCCAAGTGTTTCTTAAAGGAATCCAGAGTAGGTGCCTGCTCCATCTCTGGTGGGAGTTTATTCCAGGCCCTGAGGATGTTCTTGAACTCCTCCACATCCTTTCTGAATTGTGAAGCCCAGAACTGGACACAGTATTCCAGCTGTGGTCTTACCAAGGCCGAGTAAAGTAGGAGGATGACTTCCCGGGTCTTGTTTGAGATGCATCAGAAGATGCAGGCCAGAGGTTTGCCTGCTTTGCCAGCTGCACCATCACATTGGTGGCTCGTGTTCATCTTGTGATCGATCATGACCAAGTCTTTTTCAGACACAGTGCTAACTAGCGTAGCACTGCCAAGCCTATAAGTGTGGTGTGGGTTCTCTCTCCCAAGGTGGAGCACCTTGGGTTTCTTGCTGTTGAATGCCATCAGGTTTTGATCTGCCTACCTTGTAAGCCTGTTGAGGTTGGCCTGGAGTGCCAGCCTATCCTGTGGGGCAGCTGCACTTCCCCATAATTTGGTGTCATCAGCAAACTTTGCCAGTCCACTTGTAACACCCAAGTCCAGATCATTTATAAACATATTGAAGAGTACAGGTCCAAGAATGGAGCCCTGGGGGATGCCCTTGGTTACAGGGCATCAAGTTGATTTGATTCCAAGAACTATCACTCTCTGGGTCCATCCACGGAGCCAGTTCACCAGCCATCAGACCATGAAATTGTCTAGGCCACAATTCCCCAATTTTTCCATGAGGACATAATGGGACACCAAGTCAAAGGCTTTCTTGAAGTCCAAGAATATGATATCCACCTCTTATCCCTTCTCCATGTGATGCATCACCTGGTCAAAGACGGAGATCAGGTTGGGCAGACGAGATCTGCCCGCCATGAAGTGGTGTTGGCTTTCTCTCAGAATATTACCTTCTGTTAGTTGGCAATGGTTTCTGTAATGATTTTTCCAGGATCTTTCCAGGGATTGAGGTCAAGCTAATTGGCCTGTAGTTCCCTGGATCTTCCCTTCTCCCTTTCTTGAAGATAGGCACCATACTGGCCCTCTTCCAATAGTCAGGCACCTCGCCCGAGTGCCACGAGTTCTCGAATAGCCTCGTCACAGGCTGTGCTATAATGTCAGCTAGTTCCTTTTGCACTCTTGGGTGCATTCCATCTGGGCCGGCTGATTTGTGGATGTCCAGCCTCTTAAGATGTTCCCTTACAAGATCAATGGTAATGGTGGGTGCAAGTTCACCCTTCCCCTTGTGATCCTGCCTTTTGTCAGGCAAAGTGATCCCACTGGGCTGATGGATGACCAACGTGAAGTAATCGTTAAGAAAACTGGCTTTTTCCTGTGTCGGTTAGCAGCTGCCCTACCTGGTTTAGTAAGGGCCCAATGTTACCCTTGCTCTTTTTCCAACTTCCCACATATTTGAAAGACTTTTTGTTGTCCTTAATTTGCCTAATCAGTTTGAGTTCCATTTCAGCCTTGGCTTTCCTAGTTTGCTCCCTACAGGTGCAGGCTAGTGCTGAGTACTCCTCCTTAGTGAGGTCTCCCGTCTTCCATCCTTTATAAGGTTTTTGTTTGTTTTTTAGGTGCAGGGGGTCCTTGAGATCCCTACTGAGCCAAGGGGGTTGTCCAACCCTTTTGCTACTTTTTCTGTGGGTTGGAATGGACTTCCTTTGTGCCTCAAGGATTACATTCTTGAGGAGTGACCATTCATCATGGACATTCCTCCCTGTCAGACTGTGGTTTCTCAGGGCCTGAACAACTACCCTCCTGAGCTTGTGGAAGTTGGACTTTCTAAAGTCACGGACTTCCATACTGCTGACTTGACAGCTTTGCGGTGAATAGAGAAAGTGATCAAATCATGATCGCCGTCTCCCAGCTTCCCCTCGATTCTCAGGTGGCTGACTAGATCATCCCCTTTGGCCAGTACTAGGTCCAGCAGCACCTTTCCTCTTGTTAGTCCATGGACTTCTTGAGACAAATAAAGCTCGTCAGTGCATGTGAGGAAGCACTGTGACCAATCGGATTTGGCTCAGCGCTCTTCCCATGAGATGTCCGGGTAGTTAAAGTCACACACAAAAAACATGGACTGAGAGGGTGCAGCCTCAGCCAGTTCCCTGGAAAACTCATGGTAAAGTTCTTGCTCTTGATTAGGAGGCCTATAGTAGACTCCTACCATTATATCCCCTTCACCATGTTTGCCCCATATTCTTACTCAGAGGGCCTCAAGCTGCCCTCCTTGGTTGCCAATCTCCACCTGTAGGTAAGTGTATTACTCTTTCATGTAGAGAGCTACACCCCTGCCCCTTCTTGCAACACAAACTTTTCTGTATACAAAGTACAGCCATCTATACCTGTGGTCCAGTTATAGGTAGAGTCCCACTAGGTCTCCATTATCCCTATGAGATTGTAATCATTACTGTTTAAGAGTAGGGCCAACTCCTCCTGTTTGTTGCCCACACTCCTGGCATTTGTGTAAAGGCAAGTGAGCTTGCCCTTGGCAGCCCTCGGCTTCCCTGCACTCCTGGAAGAGCCCCGTCCCTGGGGTGGGATAGGAGTTTGTTTCCCTGTACAGCCTGACTTAATGGTTTGGTAGCTGATGCTTGGTGGGCTTGCACCAAAGACCATATGCCCTTCATAAATGAACTTGGCTATAATCAGCAGCTCTTATAAAAAGGAATTCAATGGTGAAGCCTTGGAGAAAAAAAATAAAGCATCCAGCATTCCAAGTCTATTGTTAAGAGAGGGAATCAACCAGACAATAGGCCACTGTGATGACTATGTTCCTTTAATTGGACTCCCAATCAAAAGAAACTTATTTTGATTTGTTTGTATTTAATTTCATACAAGTACAGGCAGTGCTCAGACTGACAACAGAATTCGTTCCTGAAAACCTCATCTTAAGTTGAAATGTTGCAACTCAGAACCAATTTTCTCATAAGAAACAATGTTATAAATGGGGGATTAGTTCCTGAACTAAGGTCCAATACCCTATTTTCACCAACAATATCCCAGAATTTTGTACTTGATCAATTACAGATGAGTAATACAGCTACATTAATGTATTTATATTGTAAATAACAATCATATTGATTTGGAAGGACTTTTTTGAGGTGACTTTGCTGGATTTTTGAAGGGCTCTTGGCTGGAGTCTTCTCAGGAGTCTTGGCTGCAGGTTCTTCTGCAGTCTTGTCTGCTTTCTTAAAGAAAGTGTCCAAGGAACTATGGACAGATGTTCTCCAGGGACATAGGCAATGCAGTGAACTTGTTCACTGGCGTTGCATCAGATCAAGTGTTGTAAAGTCAAAACTGAGGTCAGAAAGTTGAAACGGTGTCAATTTATAAGTGTTATAAGTGCAAAATGTAAGTCGAGAACTGCCTGCATGAGACAGTGAGCTCAACCTCATCAGCAGACAGAAGTTTGTCTAGGGACTAGGGATGTGAACAGTTAAACAATTAATCATTTAGCTGATCAGCTAAGTGAAAACTGGCTCTAGCTTAACGGTTACCGTTTAGCCTCGGACCAGGCACAGTCCGGGAGGGAAGGGAACCCCTACAGTGCCCCAGCAGTAACTGGAAACCCTGCAGTGCTGGCAGGCGAGCCAGAATTTATTTATTAAGTTGCTTTCACTGAAAATCCTGGATTTCATGGATTCTGCAAAATTGTATGTTGAGTGGACCCCTATTGATATCAGATTGTGAGATCACCTGCATGATAATGAAAATGCACTCTAATTTCTAAAAAGAACCACCACCAAGATTAATATGCAACTGCAGAAGATGAGAATGCCAACACTGATTAACGAAGGAACTTCAAACAAGGAGAAGCAGGATGATCTAAACTGAGAAATGTTTATCACTGATGATGACAAATGAAAATAAGAATGAACTAAGTTAAGGAAGAACATATCAAAAGCACACCTTGGCAGATGCTAAAAGATGAAAGAGCTAGTCAGAGCACTATACCTAGACTGAAAGTTTTTCATGCCAATCAATCTGAATAAACTGGATAAAATGCATCAATAATCTCTTCCCCACCCTCTCTACATATGCAGACGAGCATATCTGAAGGTTTAAATAGAAGTGTTAAAGATGTTCCAACACAAGTATTTTTACCAATAGAATAAATGTGCTACATGCATCTTTTGTATACAAGTACTTTTCATATATTTATATTTTAAAATACGAATGTTTCTAATGAATGTTCTCCTACTGAATACTTTGGATGTGTAGTATCTTACTGAATAAGCAAATATGAACACTGATAATTTCACTCTGAAACAAGCATCTTCAGACAAAGCAACTTCACAAATAATATAAAGAGATAACTTCAAAGCTTATTGTTTAATTCTCTGTGTACAAAACAGTTTATGCATGGGGGTGAGGGGAGAATGTTAACCTGAGTTTACATTCCAGCTTTTAAATTGTACATTTTCATTTTAGGACTGCAACCATACTGTACTCATAATCCTGAAGTCCCCTGTTCAACCCATTTCTTATAACTGTTGATGTTTATATCAGCTTACCTCTGTAAAAATATATTTTTGTTCTCTTGCTTTAATGTGAATATGGATATTCAATAGAAATTGGCAAATGATAGCTGGCAAAGGATAGTTTTAATTATAAAAAGTTTCAATCCAAATACCAGAATTACTGTGTATACTAAGATTTTAACATCACTAAGAACAAAACCTATTTTGATTTTCCCAATACAGAAAAGTAGGTCAGCAGCAATCATGTCACAAAAATTAAGCAAATTATAAAGTCTGACAGCAAACCGATCAAATTATCTAAAAAAATATGGCTGTTGAATTTCAAGCAGCACTGGCTGCATTGTGACAAATCAACCCAGATACATATTTTATTTTAAAATATTCTTTAGAATGAGCTAGCATCTTTGATCAACACTGCTACACAGATGATTTCTGCATATCAAAACTAAAGAGTTAGAAAGCAGTAGCAATACATATTTAAGTTTAGGGAACTGATTTGTACTACACAATTGTGCTTTATGACTATATTCTTTATGAGGCAGTTTTTAAAACAATTAACACGGACTGTTTCATAAAAGGTTTTAGTACTTTTGGTTCTGTTTTGTACCCCTATTATTACATTCTAACAGACAAATGCCTTGCCTGTAATGGGCAAAGTAGGATTTTAAAAGATTTACAAAGAAAGTATAGAGTAAAAAGTGAGAGTCTCACTTTTAACACACTCCAATGTTTCTAAACATTAGAAGTTATCCGATTCTTGAGCAGAATCCACAAATACATGTTGAACCTACTGTATATCCATTCTGAGTTCCAACATCTAGCTGTTGTGCTTTGAATTCAGGACAGGACAGCAATTTAGTTTTGAATTTCATTCTTTCATCGGTTCAAGTTAATCAGCTTAAGTGGAGAGCTAAAAATAACTAAGTTATATTATTATGCAGAAGTGAACAGAGTTATTTTCACTCAAATTCTTAGTAACCGCAACAAACGTGGCAATCTTCAACTAAAAACTGCACTTGGAATCTTACTTTTATTTGCATGTTCAAATAAAGGACATTCTACTTAGGTAATTTTTGCCATGTACTTCATTATCCCTTTGCTACAGCAGCAAAGGAAATTGCTACAAGGGAGCATTATAATATTTCCTTTAAAATAACACAATAGTTCTAAGGTGAAGACTTACTGAGTTTTAGAAGAACAATTTAAATTTGGGGTTCACTAAAAGAAGCCTGTCAAATTGCCATATTCAATTTCTCAGAAATTTGTTGATATTATTAAACACATTCTAGGTCTGGGGAAGAAATGGTGTTTTATTGTTGAAGAACTATGGATTTTGGAAACTACATTCTGCAACATGTTAGCATCATTAAATTTATTGCACTCACAGTTGTGTCAACCAGATGATACAGCAGCTGAGAAACTGTCCACATCATCCATGTAACATAATTAAACTCTAAAAACTGGAGCCCTGTGTTCTGAAGCCAAGAGTTGGGGGTAACAGCTCAAATACACATACAGCTGCTTTGCCAAGATGATCTTGATATGCTAAGCTGATTTCACTGCAATCAAAAGTTTTAGATGAAATTATTCCTTAATTATTAAAAGTTAGACGATGATGGGTCTAATTTTTTTATGGTTGAGTGTAGCTAGCAATAATCAAGTGCTTTTTCCAGCAACAAAGAGAGTTGCCCTATAAGGGATAAACAAAAACAAGAAAACAGGTAAACACATGTTAAGTCAGAAGTATATGTATAACCATGCTCAGTGATTTTCAATAGGTTGACTCATGCTCAAAATTAACAAACATGAATAAAGGCTTGCAGAATTGAGAACTGTAATTCATAGCCTTTCTTAGATTGAATACTAGTAATAACATTTTGTAAAGGAAATTATTAAAAAATAAACCCTAAGAAATGTGATTAAAAAATTCATTTTGTAACCAGTTAACATTACACTAATGCATACAATTACTGGCAGAGCTGATAATACCGTGTATTGAACATTTCCATCTTTTAAAGATACTGTGTTTCCAATTGCTTAGAATCTGACACAATTTTTCATGTCATGTTTGCCTAAGGCTACTGTATTTTGGAAAGTTTCAACTAAACTTTCAGTCATTTCTGAAAATGGTATTATGGGAAAATATGATATTTTACCTACATTGAAAAATTCTTATAACTGCTTTGAAAATGTCTAATACCCCATACTTTTAAACAGAAGCCTGAAATTTGGCAGGTAGCCCTAGTGTTTGGGCTGTCTCTTTTGCTGCAATCCCTCAGAAAAAACTGTCTAATTTTGCTATGTGATGAACCTTGAAAAAAAATACTTGCACATGTTTAGTAGATAAATGGCTGAATTCTCTAAAGAATCAGTCTTTATCAAGTATGCTCCATCTAGGGGTTTCCCTACAATTTCAGCACTTGATTGCTATGGTGCCAGAAAGAAAAGGGAGACTCTTTAAGCAGTGCTCTCAATTATTCTGCTGCTGAAGAGCACTGGCAACATGTTGAGGGGGGCAACATATGCCTCCCCTCTTCCCGCTCCCTGGATTTCTGTGCTGACAGTGGGACACAAGGCTGTGGCCTAGTCAGAGCCAGGGCCTAGCAGCAGCAGGGTCAGCAGCAGTTGGTGGTGTGATTTCTGCACTGACCAGGGGTGCAGGGCTGCAGCCTGGTCAGAGCCAGTGCCTGGCAGCAGCAGGGGTGCTGGCATGGAGTTGTGCCTTCCCACCCACAACACTTATGTGTCACCAAAACTGAAGAGGGAACTTCTTGCCTCAAACTTAAAGGGAACATGACCCTGACCGGAGATGTTACTAGATTAGAAGAGGAAACCTTTGCAAGGAATGAAGAAAGATGGAGATGGCGTCCAGAGTTATGTCAAGGAGGCAGAGCTTGGGAAAAAACAGAGGCAGGACTGGTACAAATGTGTGTAACTAGCATGTACCTCCTTTATAATTTGGATTTGAATCAACCTCTCAAAATGTTTTTGCTCTCATAAATGCCTGTGAAACCCACTCGAAAAATGTGTCTGTTGTCATGTGTCTCTCCATGTCCCACAGTGACTAGTCCACAAAGAATGACAACCTAGTGTTGCTATCTGTTGCTCATCAGCTCAAATGGCATAGGATGCTATGGATATAATGGTCTCAACCCATACAAGTTACATGCTTGTCATTATGATTTCATACAACCGATTTTTTCCTCCAGATTCCAGATCTGTCAGTTCTTTAAAAAAAAGAAATCTAGAAACTTACACATACACAAAAATATGCTCGAAGAATACTAAGGCTGCACAGTAAGGCACTCAAAACAAGGTAGTGCTTGTGCCAGTGTAACTTGACCCTTTAAACATAAAGATTACATGTTATATTATCCACCGGATCTCTGCCTCATTAAGTGGACAGAGTACATTTTACTCAGTGAGTAATAGTTCAGTGTTTTATTTTTCCTTACCAACGTGTGGCCCCTTATTTTTTTATTCATGCTCTGAATGCTGAATTATTAATTTCTCCATGTATTTTCTACCACATTCAGCACTGTAGCATCTGATTGCTTCATAAACATTAATAAATTTGTCTTCACACCAAATAGGAAGATGGAGATGGTATTTAACCCATTTGTAAAGTGGGGTCTGTACAAGAAAACGAAGATAAAATTTTGAGTGCCCAATATGAGAGGCCAACAATCTACTTTTCCAGAGTATCTAGACATACACAGAACATGTGTTCAAAGAACAGAGCCTAATAATTTCAGTTGCAGCTCTAGCACTCAGCACTTCTGCAACTCAGGCCCTGATCTCAACAACAATAAGGGATCACATGTAAAGAGTTTGGTTTAAGTGAAATGCCTTAAATCACATGGGAATTCTTCACAGGGGCAGAAACTGACTTCATTTTTCAAAGACAGCATTCACTTATAATAACCAGAAGACCACTTTTGTCTTCCTGTGCTTCTCTGTCTCATTTATCGGATACCTTCCAAATGCTACAACAAATGAGGCTGCCTTACAGATAGCCTCCTTCACTACGCAACTCCAGCTACCAGCTAAGACCCAGAACAGGTTCACCACCCACACCGAGTAAAGAAAAGGACCATTGGAAAAAATAGCACGTGATCACATAATTAAAGAATTAATCATAATGCTTGCATATACAGGGGGCTGAATTTAAGTTGCCAGTGCAAAGCCATTTTATGCACATGGCTTTCCAGCCTTAACATTTAAAAAAAACAACTCAGACTTGACAGTAGCTTCCTGAACACAATATTTTAATGAAGAGACAGTGGTTCCTTTTTTATTTCCTCAAACCAAGTCTGTCCAGCTGGTAGCCCACCACTTCCTCATCCATTTCCACCCCCCCCCCCACCCCCTCATTGCTTCTGTGGTGGCTGAGGAATTTGAGGAAGGGCAGCATGGGGTGGGAAAGGAAGAGCTCATGCTGCCCATATGTCAGGACATGCTGCCCATATGCAGCATCCTGGAGAACCTGTGCTGCATGCAACCCCCAAGGAATGCAGCCCACATGGTGTACGATTAGTGAGCGATGCAATGCGTGGCCCCTGGCTGCCCCTTTTCTACTTAACTAATAATGCCACAATCTTTAATGATATGGATTCAAAGAAGTAGAACCTGGGAACTCTGATTTACCAAACAATAGATTACATTTTTGAATGAATGCTGTAAGAGTTCTACTTTTAAAAGGTAATAACAACAAGAATGACTATACTAATTCGAAAAATGTACATATGAACACAGCACTAAGCTGGTTTGACTGTGTTAGGGATCCAGTAAAGCAGACACTGCTTAGGTCTGCAACTTATTTGAGCAGCACAGATAGGTAACTCAGGTCTCCCACACATACCTATCTACCTAGGTCATCCCTGCAATGCTGTTGGTTACTAGAACAGGATGATCTTTCTAGCAGATGATTCTTTAGAAACAGCAAGACTAGTGTGAGCGCCAACTGAGCTTGTTAGATTTAAAAGGTACAGGTCTTCGAGAGAAAATAAGGAGAATATAAAGAGTCTATTAACAGGCAAACTAACTACCCATTTTGACTATGATTTTTGTTACTCTGTCAAACATTGACTGAAACAGATCTTTTCTTGTTCAACCACGATATCAACACTGATATACTTAAGGATAGCTACAGTGGTTGGAATGAGTAGCAGAGTTCTGAGATTAGAAAACCATGATTATGGGGAGGCAAGTGAAGGGGATCCTTTCCCACGTAGACTGGGAGCCATATTTCAAACCACCATAAACCTCTTCAGAATTTTAAATATAGATTCTGAGCAAGACAGATTATCAACTCTTACACATAATATACAAGGCTACTGGGAAATGGGCCAACAAAAAGATAGCTTCATGACTATATTTCAGATTTGTGAAGATGTCAGTAAAATAAATTGTGTTCATTTACTAATATCCCTTAAAAATACAAATACAATCTTATTTTTCCTAATCAGTAGAAAGATTCACATTTACTCAAGAAAATAGTTTCATTAAAAGTATCCATTATGGTTCACTTAATAGGATATGAAGCTAAAATTCATTTCCAGAAAATACATTTACTATGCATTTAAGAAATCTCATAGTTTCATAGATTGTAGAGAGTCAGAAGGGACCACAATGGATCATCATGTCTGACCCCCTGCCCCTGGCAGGAAAGAGGACCAAGGTCAGATGACCTAAGCCAGGTGACTATCTAGCCTCCTCTTGAAGACCTCCAAGTTAGGTAATAGTACCACCTCTCTCGGAAGCTCATTCCAGATCCTGGCCACCCTTAGAGTAAAAAATTTCTTCCTAATGTCTAACCTAAATCTACTCTCCACTATTTTGCACCCATTATTCCTAGTTACTCCCTGGGGTGCTCTGGTAAAAAGCGCATCACCAGGTCCCTGTTGTCCTCCCTTGATAAACTTATAGGCAGCTACAAGGTCTCCCCTCTGACGTCTCTTGTGAAGGCTGAAGAGATCCAGATCTCTCAACCGCCCCTCGTAGGGTCTTTCACGGAGGCCACTAATCATGTGAGTGGCCCGCCTCTGAACCCTCTCCAGATTCTCCGTGTCCCTCTAGAAGTGTGGTGCCCAAAACCGGATAGTACTCCAATGCGGCCTGACCAATGCCGCATAGAGGGGGAGCATCACCTCCTTTGATCTGTTGGTCATGTATCTGCTAATAGACAACAAGGTGCGATTGGCCTTGTTGATGGCCTCGTTACACTGCCGGCTCATGTTCATCTTGGAGTCAACTATGACTCCAAGATCTCTCGGCCTCTGAGCTGCTGAGGAGGTCATCCCCCAACCTATAGGTGTGCTGGGGAGTCCTCCTTCCTCAGTGGAGTACCTTACATTTATCTTTGTTGAACTGCATCCTGTTTTGTTCTGTCCACTGATCCAACCTGCCCAGGTCAGCCTGTATCCGCTCCCTGCCCTCCGGTGTGTTAACTTCGCCCCATAACTTGGTATCATCTATGAACTTGGAGAGGGTGCTATCCACACCCTTGTCCAAATCGCTGATGAAGATATTAAATACTAGTGGTCCAAGGACTGAACCCTGCGGGACCCCACTGCCCACCTCCTTCCAAGCCAAGAATGACCCGTCCACCACCACTCTCTGGGTGCGGTCCCTAAGCCAGTTGGCCACCCACCTGAGCGTCCACTCCACAGCCTGCTAGCTTCCCTATGGGAATAGGATGTGAAACTGTGTCAAAGGCCTTCCTAAAATCCAGGTAGATGACATCAGCCTCAGCTCCTGTGTCAAGGCAGTGCGTGACCTGGTCATCAAAGGCTATAAAGCTTGTCAGGCAGGATCTACCTGTGACGAACCCGTGCTGGTTTCCTTTCAGCATCATTTCCTCTGCTGGGCTTTCACAAATGCGCTCTTTGATTTTTTCCAGTATTTTCCCAGGGACAAAGGTAAGACTGACCGGCCTAAAGTTACCCAGCTCATCCCTTCTCCCCTTCTTAAAAATGGGCCCCACCTTGGCCCTTTTCCAGTCCTCAGAGATCTGGTTGGAGCACCACGAGTGCTCAAACAGCCGTCCCAGCAGCTCAGCTATGACACTGGCCAATTGCTTCAGCACCCATGGATGGAGGTCATCCAGGCCAGCTGACTTGTACCCATCCAGCCCTTCCAAGTGCTCCTTAACCAAGTCAGCACTAACCTTTGGCATTCTGGTGCCTTCTGGACATCTGTCTATGCTCAAGGTGGGGGAATTGTCTTGGTCAGTACTTAGGAATAATGAAGCAAAGAACTCATTGAAGCACTCTGCCTTTTTCCCTGCGTCAACCACCAACTGTCCTGATTTTTCCTGCAGGGGCCCTATGTTACTCTGCGCTTTCCTTTTGCTCGCTATGTGTCTGTAGAAAAACTTTTTATTGTCCTTAAGTGTTTTAGCCAGCCTAAGCTCCAGTCCTGCCTTGGCCTGCCTGATTTCCTGCAATAGTGCGCCAGGGAGGTGTATGCCTCCTTGGTGGCTGCCCCCTGCTTCCACTGCCTATAAATCTGTCTTTGCTCCCAATCTTTCTTGGAGTTCCCCATTCAGCCAAGGGGGCTTTTTTATCCCCTTACCCCCTTTCCTGTGTAAGGGGATGGATTCCTTTTGTGCCCCAAGGATCACTCCCTTGAGAAACCTCCAACCCTCCTGGACCCTCATTTGCTCAATGCTCTAGAGTTCCGCCACCTCGCCTACTAGCCTTCTAAGTTTACTAAAGTTGGCCCTTCTGAAGTCTAACACTTTAGCCTCACTGGATATTTTCCCACCCTTCACTGGACAGTGAACTCTACCAAGTGATGGTCATTATCTCCCAGGTTACTGCGTACTTGCAGGTTCCCCATGAGATCATCCCCTGTTGCTAAGACCAGGTCTAGCAAGGCACTACACCTGGTGGGACTGGACATCACCTGGGTTAGGTGGAGGTCCTGCACGCAGTGTAAGAACCATGAGTGGCTTGTTTTGGCCGTCTGTTCCTCCCAGCAGATGTCTGGGTAATTTAGATCCCCCATGACCACTGCCTCCCTCGCCTGTATGGCATCTGAGAGTTGCCTGGAGAAAATCTCGTCTAGCTTGTCATCCTGGTGAGGAGGTCTGTAGTAGACCCCCACTACCAAGTCTTTTTCCCCTGGCCCCCCCTGGATCCTGACCCACAATGCCTTGGTATTCCCCTCATCTACCTCCGCCTTGATGATGGAAGATGTGTACTGCTCCTTAACATAGAGAGCTACACCCTTGCCTTTTTCCCCCACTCTACATCCATTTTTCCAATTCCTTTTTACCCCATGATACATTATATAAAATTGTGTACGTTGTGGAAGCAACAGAGAAAATGAATGAGGACAATTGATGTTATCAAATTTGTCAAAGTCCTTCCAGTGACATAATGCAACAGGTACACTTTGGCCCCCTCTACACATGCAGGTAAAAGTGCAATGTCACACGTGTGGCATGTCATGAGGCATGATCACGTGAATCCCAGGCTCCCCCTGCACTGGCAAGAAGCAAGCTCCTGCTTCTAGGAGCCTCATGCACCTGAGTTAAGGGGTTCCCAGCCAGGGGGTGCCCTTACTCCCAGGGCCAGAGAATTAGCCCTGCAGCAATCCTGGGGATTGCAACTGTCCCAATCCCTAGGGCTCAGGGGTTTTACACTGGGCACGGTGCACCTCTCTGGCTGGGAGCCCCATCAGCCGACAGGGATCCTAGCCACAGAGAAGACACTGCTACACACACAAATTAAAGCTCGACAGCAACCAGCTACAATGTCAGCACACATTTTTGAGGTCTAACTTTACAGCTGGTTAGAGCTTTTTATTGTGACAGCTATTTTGCATGTGTAGCTGGTGTCTGGGTAATTGTGCAAATTAACCAGTTAATTGAGCAATACCAGTAATGTGTAGAGGAGACCTTTAAGAGGGCATTATAAGCCTTTGCTATAACTGTAGTTATAGCTTAACAGTCATCATATTTGTGGATCATAGCACAACACTGGTTACAGCATGATGCAGACTTGGCAAAAATACGTTTGACCTCTTCTACCCTCTCCCTTTCAAATGGATTTGGATCTTTTCACTGTTAATTCCTAGTAGCCAAGTCCACAGACGTACTTGTTTTGGATATAAACCAAGATATTTGTTCCTAGAAAAAATGGAATAGGTCCATGCTAAAAAAAATTTGTAACTGCATACACTTATTCTACACAAAGCCATTAGAGGCTTAAAATTTCACTTTAGTAAAAAAAATTGGTTTGTTGTAGCCAGTGATTCTGCACTGGTAACACACAATGGTTTAGATGAGTGTGGCAGCTGGAGCCACTTATAAGAGCCAGGGGCTCCGGGAGCCTGCTCCAAGAACCCCAGCCCCAGAGAGGGGACCCTGGGGCAGGTAGGGAACTCACCTGAGGAGAGGCAGGAGCCAGAAAAGGAACAGTGCGCAACGTCGCTGCATCAGCTTTTGAACCAGTTGTTAATTAGGATTGATGGAGCCTTGCTGATGACATCAGCCTCAGGTGCCACCACAGGAAGTTTAAAAACCCCAGCAGATGCTGGGCAACAGAGGAAGCAAGCGGAGACTAGCCAAGGTGGCCCAGAGGCATCCAGGCTGCAGGTCGCTTCCCCAGCACGCTGTCCCCTTGGGAACACACATGGGGGCAAGGAAAGCAAGGCAGGAAATGCTTCCCTAGCTGGGAGTAGCCCAGAGTGGAAGCCAGGGGAAGGCGGTTTGCCGCCGCCTTCTTCTTTTTTTGTATTTTATTGTTTAACGGGGTTGTCTACCGGAAACGGGCACAAGATAACACCACTGAAACCCTCCTCATTACATTTTGACATCAAGGCATGACAGGTAATTGAGGGAGCCTCCCCTCAAGTGCCAGGTAGTACGCCCAACACGTGAGCCATCACTGCAGGGACCCTTCATCACAATGAGGTAATAATTAGAGGTGCACCGATATATCGGTTGCATATTGGATTGGCACCGATAACAGGAAAATTAACATTATCGGCAGCTGCAGCATGCATGCAGCCAGGAATGCAGCCTGGCAGCTTGAAGAGCAGCATCCTTCCAGTAAGTCTGTGGGGGAGAAGAGGCATGGGGGAGGGAAAGGGCATGGGGGAGAAGATTGAGGCCCCTATGGTGAGGGAGGCAGTGAAGCAAAGCCTTAGCTGAGATGATATAGTTGGGGGTGGTTCTGTTTTGAGCAGGGGGTTCGACTAAATGACCTCCTGAGGTCCCTTCGAATCCTAATTTTCTGTAATTCAACGATCATTGCTTGAACATCTCTGAAAACTCAAGAAGATGATGCTGTTTGACTTAGAGGTCTGTCTTTGTGTATATATTGCATCAATTTAATATGGTATGCTACACCAATTCAGTTAGGTTAGTAGTTCTTTTCCATACACTTATGAATTATTTGAGTGGCTAATGATAATTTCATTTAAATGAGGTTTGATACTAAATTGACAGGAGTCCAAGTTTGTGTGTGTGTGAATGCATCTGTCTACACGGTGTTTAAAACTGGAGTCTCCATCCTAATTGGGACCTGCAGATGTTACTGGAAAATAGTTCCAACAAATAACAAATCAAGTCTTGGTAGGGATAATGAAATGTGTTAAAGAACTTTAATTTAATCCTATTTAATTAATTTATCTGGCCATAGAAAACCTACAAATTATATAAATCTCTCTTGACAATGTTCTTACATTATTTTCATTCCTGATTTTAAACAAGGGCATTGAAAGAAAGGTTCAACATGTAGAAACCTGATTTATAGCAAAAATATTCCGGATATGAAGCCAACACAACAGGAAGTAGCAATATAATCATAGCCTACAAGAGATCCTTCTGCATAATCACATCCCAGAACTGAGCTGCACCCACACAAATATGTCTATGAACACATTCGTCAGCATCCACTGCACTCATCTAGGTCTCTCTGTATGAAATAGTTCCTTTTTTGTGCATTTTTTTTCAAAAGTGCTGTTTCACTTCTGTTTCAAAAACTCACTGACTTCTATCTATCCAACATCCTGTATTATTTCAATGTTCTTTGCAGAATTTCTCAGCTGGCTTACCATATTTGCCAAACTCTAGTTGTTAAGCTAAAGCATAGAATAAAACTCGTCTTTGCATTAGATTAGATTTCACAGATTTCTAGGGTTGGAAGGGACCTATTAGATCATTGAATCCAACCCCATGCTCTGGGCAAGAAAGTGTGCTAGGGTTAAGTAACCCTAGCCAGATGCTTGTCTAATCTCCTTTTGAACATCCCCAAGGTATGGGAAAGCACCACCTCCCTTGGAAGCCCACTGCATATTTTGGCAACCCTCACCGTAAATAATTTATTCCTGATCTCCAATCTAAATCTACTCTCCTTCAGTTTATGGCCATTGTTTCTAGTAACCCCAAGCGGTGCCCTGGTAAACAGAGTATGCCCTATTCCCTGCTGACCTCCCCTGATGAGTTTGTAGACAGCCATGAGATCACCTCTCAGCCTTCTCTTGTGGAAGCTGAAGAGATTCAGGTCCTTCAATCAGTCTTCATAGGATCTTACCTCAACCATATGAGTAGCCCTCCTCTGAACCCTGTCCATGTTATCCACATCCCTTTTGAAGTGTGGCACCCAAAACTGGACGCAGTACTCCAGCTGCGGCCTCACCAATGACGCCTAGAGGGGAAGTATCACCTCCCTAGACCTGCTCGTGATGCACCTACTAATGCAGAAAAGAATGCAGTTAGCCTCTTAATACCTCATCACATTGGTGACTCACATTCATTTTTTGCATCGAGTATGACTCCGAGATCCTTTTCCACTGCTGTGCTATACAGAATGGTACTTCCCAGTCTATAGGTGTATTGGAGTGGTGCTCAAGACTTTTGGCTGGCATGTTAGATGGGTGGGGCCCCATCTGCCCATGCAAAGTGGGGAGGGGAACCGCCTGGCCAGAATACAGCCACACAGTGGAAGGGGTGTGGCCTGGCCCCACAGGGAAAGGGAAAGGGGCATGGCTGACCCTCATGGGGCAAAAGAGGTGCAGCCCAGGCCCAACCAGGCTATGTGGAGGGAAGGAGGAGTGTCCTGGTTGTGTGGAGAAGAGGACTATGACCCAAGTTTCCTTACTGCCAAATCTCCCAACCTGTGGGGAGCCCTAGAGGCCAGATTCCAAGGTTCTTCAGGCCACATCTGGCCCACAGGCTGGAGTTTGAGCACCCCTGCACTAGACTCTTTAGGAACCAACCCAAGATATACAAATATGTAACATCATTAGCAACTGTTCTCTGTCCATAAAACAAATATATCTTACACTACAGCAGCAGATGGAAAACTTTTAAGACTGCAGGCCAGACTGACCCAGTTCCAATCAGAGGCAGGAGGGTCAGCAAGCGCTAGGATCCTGTGGTGACACGGGAAAGCGACTGCCTCTGAAGACCAATATCCACATGCTACATCAAATGGCTCTGTGGGCCAGATCAGGCTCGTGGGCCACAGGTGACCAACCCCTGCATTTGAGAATTGCAAGCCCAAATTCCTATCTCCAATTCCACAAACATTTAATATGTAGTATTCTGTTAGAATATCTTACTACAATATAAATATTGTTTACCTGCTTAATTCTTGTTCTCCATATTGACTTTTACTGTAGCATACTAATCTGATTTACTTTTTATACAATAACTTGTACAATCTCTTCTTGAATTTCAGTTATTTTACATGGGAATGAAATCAGGCTAATAACGCAGTAATTTATTATAGCAGGTCATCCCCCTTTCTCTTTTTATGAAGTGACTTGAACCATCTATTTCCTATATTCATTTAATTTGAAAGACAGTTGAAATTCAGTGAAACATTATAACTGACTGCTCCTATGGGCTCATTAATTGATTCCTTCTGAACTCTAGGATGTCTCTAAATTTGCACTTGAAAATAATATGCCTGGTAGTTTAATAATCTTTTACTATATTCTTACCACAATTTAGTTCTACATTCCCTCTTATTTTTCTTCTGGTACTTACTGGATTACATTTCCCAATTCTTCCTGTTTAAAAAGTATTTTAGAGTATTTATTTAGGAGTTCTGCCATCTACAAGGTTAATGTTAATTTTTCCTATTCTAGGTCTCAGAGGCTTTATTTCTTAGCTCTTCATTTCTCTTTCTCCCAAGATATTATTTAAATGAAAGTTTTTCTTTCATTCCTTCACACGATATACAATTCTTTAGTGGTATTGTGCTCTCCCCACAAACCTTAATATTTTTTTTGCTTCAATTATTTTTATTTTTCTCTCTACACATTTTTCTAAGCATGTGATTGTCAACCCAGGACAATGTGAAATTCTTTCAAGGGGGCTGCAGAGAACCACACATAACATTAGCATTGTCAAACACCTATGTTTGATTCACAAGATAAAGCCATATATTTCAGGAATTCGGAGTGTCAGAAACATTCTGACCTGCGTGGTCTTTCCAAGTTGCAAGAGAAAAAAACAAACGCTCCATTAATTAACCATAGTCCAAAAACAAGCAAAAGATGAGAGCTAGCATGTCTGACGGGTGCGTTCAGTCTAATGAGGGGTGCCTTGAGTCAGACAAGGTAAGAAACAAGGTTATAAAAAGTATATGCAAACTGTTTCCTGTTGGATCCTATTTTGAGAGACAGAGTTGCATGCCAAGTTTGGATACTAGAAATAGGCTCTCTGCGGTATATCAAGAGAAGATGGAAATTCCTAAAGGCTGTTCTTGACACTGTGTGAGCACAAATATGTAAACAGAAAGGAGGTGGAACTTTGTATCAGAATATTGATACTTCATATTAGGATAATAAATGATGCCAGATCCTACTACAACTCTTTTGCAATTTTCTCCTGCTGCTGTAAAAGAAGGCACTATTATACAAGTAATTATTCAAACTTAGAGGGACGATATCAACTTATTACAACAGAAGGCGGTCATTTCATTATGTGATGTCTGTAACCAAATTTGAGAGAAGTTATTTTTTTCTATCTTTTCTCATCTTGCTTATTTTGTATACTTTACAAACATTCCTCAATCACTTTTTACCATTGCCCTTAAAATCTGCTACCACATTAGTTTTATGGGCTTTTTACAGAGGAATTGGAAACCCCCCCCCCAGAAAACTTTAAAAAAAGAAAAGAAAAAGGGGAATATAACAAAACAAAAAAAATCAAAATCTTAAATTCACTCAGGGCAGGTGTAATATCTAAGCCTGCTTTAAGCTTGGTTAAAACTGATTACATGTCAAATTGAGCCTACACCTCTGAAAAGATTATAATTATTAGATGCCATCATTAAGTTAACCTATAGAAAAATCAGTGACACACTCATTACTTTGAGATATTAAAAGCTGTAAGAGATGACAAAATAGCAAACATTCACAGCATTGCAAATTCTATTGGGCAGCCTACCTACTTTGTTTCTTATATTATTATCCTGTCACTGCTAAGCTTGTGTTCTTTTCTCTTTCCCTTCCTGTATCCTTGTTAATTCTGTGGAGTACGTAAAATGAACTGTATGTGGAAACAAGACAGGTTTGCTTCTGATCACATTTTTCAAAGGTGTCATATGCACTTGCAGTCCCTGAATATTTTTAAAGGAATTTGAGGATGTTAAACACTTCTGAAATCAGGACTTTGCTATCTTAAAATAGCATAAAAAAAAATGTAATTGCTACTAGTTGGCTCTGTTTCCTTGCTTACCAACCCTGCCCCCTGCACCAAAAACCAACCCCCCCCGCCAAAAAACAAACAAACAAAAAAAACACACCAAAAAAAAAGAAGAAATTTTCAACTGTAAGGAAAATAAAGGTATTCACAGATTCTAAACTTTACAAAACACAAGGTTTGAGCCTGAAGCAAAGTGTACAGAGCCAGGAACCCCCCCGGCGCACACACATACACACCCCATAGCACCCACAGGGCAGCGCAGTCCCGTCCCTGTCCAGATGCAGCCACCAGCCAAGCCAGCACCATGCTCTTCCTGCTTGGCTGACGGCTTGTCCCAGCGCTTCAGTTTCTAGCAGAGGGTGCTCAGCCCACAGGTGGATGCTTTGAGTGCAATCCTATGTGGCACATCCTGCCACACGCCCTCAGGCTGGGCAAACAACTGCAGGTCCTCGCCCAGTGACAGCTGCCAGAGCCCAAGGGGGCACAAAGGTGGGCAGGTGGGAGAGAGGCACCACCTGGAGCTCCAGCCACTCATGGACTAGAGGCACCACCTAAGAGCGGCACAGCTCAGCTGTTCTGGCAGGTAGGAGCCCCCGTGGGTGCTATGGGGATGGAAGAAGGTAGTGCCTGGCTCTGTGCAGCCTGCCCCTGCAGAACCCAATGACAGCCCCACCACTGCACTTTCTGCTATTTAAGTTCTGCCAGCCCACTGTGCAACTTTACCTGGCACACTCTTCCAGCTAACTGCTATTTTCCTCCCTGCTGCAGTAGCCGCATGATACTGCAGCCCAGATCTGAACTGCCTCCCAGGGATCCCCTGCCAGAATCGCTCCTCCTACAGCAGGCAGCACTGAGCCAGGAGGTAAACAGTAAACATTAAATGGTATAAATATAATTACAGTTTACCCATTTAACCTTTTACATCCCTAACGCATATACTTGTTACTCAATCTTAATTAATCCCCTTACCAATACTACACTTGAGTTTTTCTCCCTCACTACTCGCCCTGCTGTTGCACAACACAGATCCCAGCATATTGTCCATGACAGAGCAAGGGAACAAAATGGTGTACACCACCTTCTAAAGAAAGGGATGAACCATTGGATCTCAAGCATATTTTAACAACCAATGAAGCAGCAAGACATTGGCCACCCTTGTCTCCCTGCTTTACATGTAGCAGAGTCAGGTGCTATGCTCTGTGGTTTTGTGACAGGCTGCCTATACAGCTTTAGTAATTGGTTAGATAAGAATTTGCTTTGGATGGTTTAGATACAAGTCCCACATCACGACGAGGGACATGCTCAGCTGGGATGGGCTTCACCTGTCCCCCAAAGGTAAGCGTGTGTTTTCTTCTAGGTTGGCGGATCTCCTCCGGCGGGCTTTAAACTAGGCTAGTCGGGGGGAGGGGAGTACGAGGGCAGGGGAAGCTGTGGACCACCAAACCATGTGGCACCCACAAGGACAGCCCAGCCTGAAGAAGGAGAACATTGGGAACCTGAAAGCCATGGGGAGGCCAGCACTACAGATCAGGTAAGGAACAAGAAGGTAAGAAACAATGGGCCCCATGGGACTGGGAGCGGGGGGGCAGCAAAGGCACCAGTCGCAGGGCTCAAGTGCCTATATACTAATGCTAGGAGCATGGGGAACAAGCAGGATGAACTAGCGCTCCTGCTTGCACTAAACACCTATGACTTAGTGGGGCTAACAGAGACCTGGTGAGATTCATCCCATGACTGGGCGGTACATATTGAGGGCTATAGATTGTATAGAAAGGACAGGTCGGGGAAGAAAGGGGGGGGGGGTTGCACTTTATGTCAGTGAGCAATACACATCAACCCTCAACCTCGGATTCTGTCTTGATGAGGAAGCAGAAGGATTGTGGGTTAGGCTACATGGGGGGCAAGGAGAAAGGGATTTGGTGGTAGGGGTCTGTTACAGACCCCCACACCAAGGGGAAGAAATAGATGCGGGGCTCCTGAGGCAACTCTCGGAGACCATAAAAGCTAAAGAGGCGGTAGTCATGGGGGACCTAAACTACCCGGACATCTGCTGGGAGACGCAGACAGCAAGGTCCCATCGCTCACGCAGGTTTCTAACTTGTGTACAGGACCTCCACCTGACGCAGGAGGTGCATGGTCCCACTAGGGGGAATGCCATACTGGATCTGGTATTGGCAACGGGAGATGACATGATAGGGGACCTCCAGATCAGTAGCTATCTGGGAGACAGTGATCACCTTATAATAGAATTCAACATAAGACGGCGAGTGGGTAAGGTAACTAGTAGGGTGAAAGTGCTAGACTTTAGGAAAGCTGATCTCATTGCACTCAGGCGATTAGTCAAGGAAGCACTGCAGAGTAGGAGTTTTGATGGGATGGGTGCCCAAGAAGGGTGGCTGTGCCTAAAGGAAACGATCCTTTGGGCACAAAGCAAGACGATCCCCGAGCAAGGCAAAAGAGGGAAAGGGGCCAGGAGGCTTCCATGGCTGACCAGAGAAATCCAGGGCAGCCTAAGGGCCAAAAGGGGAGCACATAAAAAGTGGAAACAGGGTGAGATCACTAAAGATGAATATACCTCCTCTGCTCGTGCTTGTAGGGAGGCAGTTAGGCGGGCCAAAGCTACCATGGAGCTGAGGATGGCAACCCAAGTAAAAGACAACAAGAAATTGTTTTTTAGATATATTGGGAGTAAAAGGAAGGCCCACGGAGGAATAGGACCGCTGCTAAATGGGCAGAAACAACTGGTGACAGATAGGGGGGACAAGGCTGAACTCCTCAACGAGTTCTTTGCCTCAGTGTTCCTAAGTGAGGGGCACGACAAGTCTCTCACTGGGGTTGTAGAGAGGCAGCACCAAGGCGCCAGACTTCCATGCGTAGATCCTGAGGTGGTGCAGAGTCACTTGGAAGAACTGGATGCCTTTAAGTCGGCAGGCCCGGATGGGCTCCATCCGAGGGTGCTGAAGGCACTGGCCGACGTCATTGCAGAGCCACTGGCAGGAATATTCGAATGCTCATGGCGCACGGGCCAAGTCCCGGAGGACTGGAAAAGGGCTAACGTGGTCCCCATTTTCAAAAAGGGGAGGAAGGAGGACCCGGGCAACTATAGGCCGGTCAGTCTCACCTCCATCCTTGGTAAAGTATTTGAAAAAATTATCAAGGCCCACATTTGTGAGAGCCCGGCAGGGCAAATTATGCTGAGGGGAAACCAGCACGGGTTTGTGGCGGGCAGATCGTGCCTGACCAACCTAGTCTCTTTCTATGACCAGGTTACGAAATGGCTGGACACAGGAGGAGGGGTGGATGTCGTATACTTAGACTTCAGGAAGGCCTTTGATACGGTATCCCACCCCATACTGGTGAACAAGTTAAGAGGCTGTGATGTGGATGACTGCACAGTCCGGTGGGTGGCAAATTGGCTAGAGGGTCGCACCCAAAGAGTCGTGGTAGATGGGTCGGTCTCGACCTGGAAGGGTGTGGGCAGTGGGGTCCCGCAGGGCTCGGTCCTTGGACCGATACTCTTTAATGTCTTCATCAGTGACTTGGACGAGGGAGTGAAATGTACTCTGTCCAAGTTTGCAGATGACACAAAGCTATGGGGAGAAGTGGACACGCCGAAGGGCAGGGAACAGCTGCAGGCAGACCTGGATAGGCTGGACAAGTGGGCAGAAAACAACAGGATGCAGTTCAACAAGGAGAAATGCAAAGTGCTGCACCTAGGGAGGAAAAATGTCCAGCACACCTACAGCCTAGGGAATGACCTGCTGGGTGGCACAGAGGTGGAAAGGGATCTTGGAGTCCTAGTGGACTCCAAGATGAACATGAGCCGGCAGTGTGACGAAGCCATCAGAAAAGCCAATGGCACTTTATCGTGCATCAGCAGATGCATGACAAATAGGTCCAGGGAGGTGATACTTCCCCTCTATCGGGCATTGGTCAGACCGCAGTTGGAGTACTGCGTGCAATTCTGGGCGCCACACTTCAAGAAGGATGCGGATAACCTGGAGAGGGTACAGCGAAGGGCAACTCGTATGGTCAAGGGCCTGCAGACCAAGCCCTACGAGGAGAGACTAGAGAAACTGGACCTTTTCAGCCTCCGCAAGAGAAGGTTGAGAGGCGACCTTGTAGCTGCCTATAAGTTCATCACGGGGGCACAGAAGGGAATTGGTGAGGATTTATTCATCAAGGTGCCCCCGGGGGTTACAAGAAACAATGGCCACAAGCTAGTAGAGAGCAGATTTAGACTGGACATAAGGAAGAACTTCTTCACAGTTCGAGTGGCCAAGGTCTGGAACGGGCTCCCAAGGGAGGTGGTGCTCTCCCCTACCCTGGGGGTCTTCAAGAGGAGGTTAGACGAGTATCTAGCTGGGGTCATCTAGACCCAGCACTCTTTCCTGCTTATGCAGGGGGTCGGACTTGATGATCTATTGAGGTCCCTTCCGACCCTAACATCTATGAATAGGGATGATACTGCCTCAAGCAGGGGGCTGGACCTCCAGAAGACTCCTGCAGCCCTACTTTTCTATGATCTCCAGCAGCAACCACCCAAAGTTCCCTACAAAACAGAAAAGGAGTACCCCCCATCTTTCTAAATTCAGAATCCTAGCCTTAGGAACTCTGCCAAAATACTGATTTCATATATTTATAATTTCAAACAACAGTCAATATTGTGCTTCTTCCACCCCTATTTTAAGCCTTTAGGAATTTCCAGCTTCTCTTGATATACTACGAAGACCATATTTCTAGTATCCAAACTCGGCATATAAATCCACCTATTGAAATAGGATTCAACAGGAAATGGTTTACAGATATGTTTTCTTACAGAACGTTTAGACTACAAGGGGCGTAAAATAGATTTCAA
Organism: Alligator mississippiensis; assembly: GCF_030867095.1. Taxonomy (NCBI): domain Eukaryota; kingdom Metazoa; phylum Chordata; order Crocodylia; family Alligatoridae; genus Alligator; species Alligator mississippiensis. The sequence goes on from NC_081824.1 coordinate 159,677,409, forward strand.
GGTGGACTTAGAAATGGGTTAATTAAGCATTTTATCACAGCCTGAAATTTCATAAGAAATTAAGTGTCTATTTAAATCATCATAGTTACAACTAAAGTTAAACAAACATAGGTTTTAACACTCAGAAATAATGTATGATAAACTAAATGCCAATTAATTTTACCAAAGTTGCAGCAACCGCAAGTTAATGCAGACTTCAGCCATAACAGAATTATCTGATTGTTTGTTACAAATAATTACAAGTAATTGTCTGCTACAAATAATTCTGCTAAAAATAATTACAATGTGACATCTTAAATATAATTATAGTGTGATGACTGTGAAATCACTAAAATTAATTTGGTACACTTATCTGACCTAGAAATACCTTTTTATATTTCTATCTATTTGAATGAATCTACAAGACAACTCCCTCTCTTTCACTAAAATATTGTAGTGACTCAATAAATGAGGATAATCAATTGCAAGTATGTTTTGAAGTATACTGCTAGGCTAAAGAGTGGCCAAAGAGGCATTATGGAGTTGCACACAATTTACAATTCAAAAGATACATTTCTAATGGCCAATTTTGCTCTCAACTTTTGATCTAAAAGTTAAACTGTGTTCTTTCTAGCTAATGCAGTATCTAATGCCGTAATAATGCACTCCATATTCTACCTCCATTTATACCCAAGGGTCCTCATTGGAAACCATAGCACTGGGGGACAATTTGGACCTACAGTGGAAACATCGCAAACATTTCTGTAGATTCATGAATGTGAATATAATCCATCTCCACCACCCTAAATTGTGCTGGTTAAGCGCCAAGAGTAAAAAAAGGAGAAAAACATTAATTTAATCATGAACGTAGACAGGTACTCTTACATCTCTGAATACACATAAATAAAGATATGTGGAATAAGAGAGGCTATTTTGTGGTTACTTTACAAGGAAACAAAGGTGAAGTGCAGATAAGGTATAAGGAATTATCCTTCAACTGCATTAGTGGTCTCTCAATGTAACCGACAACATAATGGATAACACTTTGGTAGAATAAAAGCTGCATCTTTATACCATGTTAGCATGCTAAACTCATATTTTCAGGAATCCTGGACATTCCTGCAACAAGTCTGGAGGAAGTATGGTCACAACACTACCCATGTAAGTGACTTCTACATGGTAAATTAAGGCGCAATGCCTCTATGATATCCATCCTTCACTATCACAACAGCTATGCAATTCTGCAGTTCTGTGTGTCAGAATAATCAACCAGGTCACCCCCAAAGGCTACAAATGATTAAAAAGAGAGAAAAACATCAGATCAGGTCTTGGGAAAAAACTCTACTCACAGTAGAGAAGAGACTCTTACTGTGTTTCTACAACCTCTTGGACTTTCCTTCTTACAACAGAAAATACAGCAACATTATAAGACTGTAAAGGAAACATTTTGAATGCAAGAATAAATTTGTAAATTTATATGGCTGACTAAATCTAACCATGGTTAGAGTAGGTAAATCAGCAAATTAATCAATCTATCATGCCACTGGAGCGAGTTTCCCCTCTCAATTCTTAAGTAAACCTGGATTAATACCTTCAGTATATCAGTACCTAGGTGTTAGGGTGTACAGGCAGTCCTCGATTTACAACATTTTGTGTTACGTTTCACACTTACAACATTTACAAATTGACACCCTGTTTCAACTTTATGACATCAGTTTTGACTTTACGACGCTTGATCTGATGCAACTCCATGCCAGGAAACAAGTTCCCTGGAGAACATCTGTCCAAACTTCCTTGGACACTTTCTTTAAGAAAGCAGACAAGACTCCAGAAAAATCTGCAGCCAAGACTCCTGAGAAGACTCCAGCCAAAAACCCTTCAAGAAGTCCAACCAAGAGCCTTTCAAAAAGTCCAGCAAAGTCACCTCAAAGAAGTCCTTCCAAATCAATATGACCGCTATTTACAATATAAATACATTAATGTAGCTATATTACTCATCTACAATTGGTCGAGTACAAAATTCTGGGGTACTTTTGGTGAAAATAGGGTATCGGGCCTTGGTTCAGGAATCAATCCCCCATTTATAACATTGTTTCTTATGAGAAAATTGGTTCCGAGTTACAAAGTTTCAACTTAAGACATGGTTTTCAGGAACGAATTGTGTCGTAAGTCCGAGGACTGCCTGTATAACCAACTAGCCACAAGTTCCCTGGATGATAGAGCAATTAAGACATAGCACGATTCCAGAATGGATAAATAGTAGAATATCAAGTATATAACCTGAATAGGGGGCACTGGTAAAATCAGTGCCAGACTATAACATCCACTTCTTGATAAAAGAACGCTGAAAAATTAGAAGTACAGAATACATACAACAAAGACTTTTTATATACAGAAGGAGACAGTTTAGAAAAGGATATAAAAGAATGTTACATGCCATGTTAAGAATGTGAGATCAGTCAAAAAAGAGATGGTACGAAGACATAGAAGACTGGACTGGATTCCTGAGAAAAAAGTCATTTATCCATTTAAAATCCAGCCTTACTCTTTAAGACTTAAAATGCTGAACAGTGCTTTCCAGATGTGGTTGCATCAGCCTCCAGCTTTTCGGTTACTTATTAAATGACAGAGGTGGACATTGGTCAGCAAGAATCTTAGGGCTGAGTGTCTTATTGGCCTATAAATTTGGGAATCACCTTCAAGTATCTGCATGGTACTAGCAATACAACTTCTGATAATTAGATCTCATTATTCAATCTTCTGCAAAAAAATGTTATACAAATTTAAACTAGCAATAGGTTACACATTTTATCAGTGAACAACTGATTCATAGATTCATAGATGTTAGGGTCGGAAGGGACCTCAATAGATCATCAAGTCCGACCCCCTGCATAAGCAGGAAAGAGTGCTGGGTCTAAATGACCCCAGCTAGATACTCGTCTAACCTCCTCTTGAAGACCCCCAGGGTAGGGGAGAGCACCACCCCCCTTGGGAGCCCGTTCCAGACCTTGGCCACTCGAACTGTGAAGAAGTTCTTCCTAATGTCCAGTCTAAATCTGCTCTCTGCTAGCTTGTGGCCATTGTTTCTTGTAACCCCTGGGGGCGCCTTGGTGAATAAATCCTCACCAATTCCCTTCTGTGCCCCCGTGATGAACTTATAGGCAGCCACAAGGTCACCTCTCAACCTTCTCTTGCGGAGGCTGAAAAGGTCCAGTTTCTCTAGTCTCTCCTCGTAGGGCTTGGTCTGCAGGCCCTTGACCATACGAGCTGCCCTTCGCTGTACCCTCTCCAGGTTATCCGCATCCTTCTTGAAGTGTGGCGCCCAGAATTGCACGCAGTACTCCAACTGCAACTGATCATTGGAACAACATCATAAAATGTAGAGGATTCTCCATCACCTCAAATTATTAAAACAAAGTAGTTAACCACTTAATGCAGGAATTATTGAATGAAATTTTAAGGCCTGTGTTTTTCAGCAATTCAGATTAGATGACAAGAGATTCTTCTGGCTTTAAAATCCATCACTATATTTTATATAAGAAAATGGAACGTAGATATATGATATAAGGTATTGTTTTCTTGCAATTTACAAAATAACCTTCACACTAAAATATAAAATATTTAATTAACTCCCTTCTGTTTATTAAAATATTTATATTTATGTTTCTATAATTCTACTGCAATGCATATTTATGCAGTAACTTACTGTTACACTTACAGAATGCCTTTAACCTGATAGCATTAAATGCCGAGAAATGCAAGATGCTCCACCTTGGGACAAAGAACCCACACCACACTTATAGGCTTGGCAGTGTTATGCTACTTAGCACTGTGTCTGAAAAAGACTTGGGGGTCATGATTAACCACAGGATGAACATGAGCCACCAATATGATGTTGCAGCTGGCAAAGCAAACAAAACTCTGGCCTGTATCTTCTAATGCTTCTCAAACAAGACCCAGAAAATCATCCTCCACTTTACTCAGCCTTGGTAAGACCACAGCTGGAATACTGTGTCCAGTTCTGGGCTCTACAATTCAGAAAGGATGTGGAAGAGCTCAAGAGAGTCCAGAGGAGAGCCACACAGATGATAAGAGGTCAAGAGAACAGGCCTTATAAACAAAGGCTGAGAGACATGGCACTCTTCAGCCTGAAAAAGCATAGGCTCAGGGATGACTTGGTGGCAGCCTATAAGTATATAAAGGGGTGTGCACCAGGAACTGGGAGAACGTCTGTTCACCAGGTCACCCCATGTCAAGATTAGGTCCAATGGTCACAAACTCTTGGAAGACCGTTTTAGGCTGGACATAAGGAAAAACTTCTTACTGTCTGAGTACCCAGGCCCTGGAATAAACTCCCGAGAGGTGGAGCAGGCACCTACTCTACATTCCTTTAAGAAACACTTGGGTGCCTATCTTGCTGGGATCATCTGACCCCTGCTGACTGCCTGCCCTTTGGGCAGGAGACTGCACCCAGTGATCTTGTGAGGTCTCTTCCAGCCCTAATGCCTAAGAAATCTATGGAACCTAACAGTCTCAGAAATATTAGCTAAGCCTGTGCATTCAAAAAATGTTGCAAATTTAGGAGAGGTGCACTGACATATCAGTACTATTGCAGATTGACACTGATAACAGGAAAATTAACATTACTGGCTCTTGGCTTTTTTTGGCCAGTGTAACCAATAATGTACTGGTAAATAAAATATGCCTTCTGGCCAGGGCCCATGGACAGCACAGTATGCACGCAGGAGCACAGCCATGCAGCGTGGGAAGCAGCACCCTGCAGGTAAGTGTGTGCAGGAGAAAGGGCATAGGGGAACAGGCATAGGGGCAGGGGTCAGATTGAGGCCCCCACACTGAGGAAGGGAGTGGGGCAGGGGCTGGGGACTCCAGGGCCAGGCCAGGGAGCAGGACGGAGCCGCAGGTGGCTCATCCAGAGGGCGCAGGGGGAATGGGAGGGTGGCTCCCTGCCGCTGCACAAACCCTTGGGAGAAGCATAAGGGGGCATGTGCCACACAGATTTGTGCACAGGGTGGAGCCAGGCTGCCCACTGGGGGCTTGAGGCTTCCTGCCCTGCTGCCTTTGCCCTAGGAGCCACATGCTGGCCATGCATCCCATGCCTGTCCAGCAGCAGTGGAGGCAGTAAGTCATGCCTTCTGCTGCCAGGTAGGCAGTAGATGCAGTGCAGCCAGCACACAGTTTTGGGGCAAAGGCAGCGGGGCAGAAAGTCCCAAGCCCACAGTAGGAAACATGCCTCTGCCCTCTCCCCACTCAGCTCCGCTCCTAAAAGCATCTCCATGCTTAAAAATGGTGGTGGCGGTACTTGAACTAAAGCTCAGTTGTCAAGCTTTAGTTCAAGCATTCCTGACACCATTTTTAAGCGGCAGGACACTCATCCCCTGGACAAGCTACCCAGGGGTGACTGGTGTCTCCAGAGTCTGGGGGGACACAATTTGTGGGGAGACCCGAAGCAGGCCAAAAGCCCCCTATCCATTCCTATACTTTTGTGCCATGGCTTAGTGCCCCAACCCCTGCAACACACCACCGGCCCACGCAGCAAAAAAACTGCCCTGTCCCGAGTGGTGCCAAGTTGGGGGCCAATCTCGGGGGGGGGCATGTGTCCCCCCCCAGCCCTCCCTACTAGTCACCTGTAGAGCCACCCTCAGCTCTATCCCGCCCCACCCCTGCTCTGGCCCCAGGGTCCCATTTCCCACGTGGCTGGGCAGCGCCCCCAGACCTAGCTTTAGCCCCTGCCCCACTCCTCCCTCACCATGGGGGGTCTCTATCTGCACCCCCCCACACCCCTCCCCTCCACAGACTTACCTGCAAATCGGCTATCGGATGAGTATTGGTCAATATGCCTGGTGAATAATTGGCTACCAGTACCAGCCAAGAAAAGCTCTATCAGTGCACCCCTAAAATTTACTATTCAATTTGTATAGTCTACAGGTTTTTACCCATGTAAGAATTTGGCAAGGGCAAAAGTACCATATTGACACAAATATAAGACCACCATGAATATAAGATGACCTCCCCCAGTAAAATGTAGAATCTATGTATGGAAAATGTATACATTTCTTATAATTTCCAGGTATACAATCAAATTATTCGTGGTTTGTCTCGAGTCTGTCCCCATTCTACTGCTACAGTAGGGAAAATATATCTGGGGGGGGTCAGTTGGCCCCTTTGCCCTCTGCCCCTAGCACCTTCCTCCCCCTCTCCTTACTGTCAGACCCTGCTCTCCCTGAGCACATGCAAACGAGGGACAAATTTCAAAATACTACCCTTGAAATAAACATAATTTAGCAAGCAGTCAAATTATTACAGATTTGCACAGACTTAGTTCATCAAGAACTGATGCGTTTTAACTTTTTTTGAAACTGCTGCAAGTTTTAGCACACGTACTCCATAAACACACTTTGAAGCAGCACTTTTGACTCTACTTATGAATGAACTTTCTTCTCCCCAACCCTGCTCCCTCCTCCCCGGTCCAAATCAGCTCTGAATTCTATTGGGCAAAGTCCAACAGCCAAGTTCCAAATTTCAACTGAGCAGAACTCAATCATTCAAATCTGTGCAGCTCTGCCACCAAAGTATTTAAGATGTGACACTAATATTTTAAACATCAACAAAAACAGCAAGGAAAAGATGTAGACACTGACTTGATCATAATGGCCTCCCTCTTCAGAATCTAAAATCTACTTTTTAGCTAAATAGTAAAGACCTTTTTCAAGGATAACAAATGGATTTGATTCACTGATGATCATAATAATGATACAAAAAAGGAGAGGATGAAACTTTTGATAAAGTTTCTGAATATTTTTTTACTATCCAAATTCATTGATTACAACCCAATTAAAAGGGAAAAAGAATGACTCAAAGGGATCCCGCAAAATCTGGCAAATCTTCAAAGTATAGTTATATAATTTTCAGATAAAAGTTATTTAACATGAGTTGAAGATACAGATCAGTAAGACACAAGTACAAAAACCTTTGTCCCAAAACTACTTTTAGAGATACATGGGGGCGAGGGGTAGTGGGGGAGAGTAAAAGACAACTGAAAATTCTCAGTTAAGATGTTACGAATAACCTCAACTCTGCCCTAGAATACTACTGATATATCCCACATTTCATGTCTTTGCCTCTTCATATCTTATTTCTAATAATACATTTCTTTAACGAAGAGCTTGTTCTGGGGGTTTTCAGAAGTGTACAGTTAATAACTGTGGACAACTTGCGTGAGACAAAGGTATTTTATTTAAAATACTTACAGGGCATACGTGAAAAATTGAGCATTTTGTCATTGCTGGTTTCAAAGAATTGTATTCCATTTCCACGCTAGCTAATTCCATCAGCCCTCTGACATCCTCTTAAAAGATATAGTGGGACATTATGCCTGCTATTTACCCAGTCATGAATACCTACCCAAATATCCCTTTCTAATTTTCAAACTAATCTGATTTGTAAACTATTTCAAGATTGTTAGATTAACTCTACTTGACTCTTTGAGACAAGCTACTTTTAACATAAAATGTGACAAAGGAAAAAAACCAACAGTAACAATAAAAATACACAGAGAGACCAATTTTAAGAACACTTTTAACAGTTTGTTGAAGTCCAGTCTCAAAACAGTCCAAATCTCCTCAACTTGGATAGCATCTTCTATACAACAGAAAACAAACTTCAACTTTAAAAGTCTACTGTACTACTATTATAATTACATGCAGAAAAAGCTGTAAGGTCACAAAAAACAATAAGGCACAATACTACAGCAGACTGGAAATATTAGAAATGGACTTGCCCGAGGAAGCTTAATTTAGTCATCCCTATGGACGGGCATTTTGATACAGTCATTAATTACATGCACACAGACTATTCTTTCCTCAGGACACCTGCCTCATTCTGTGCACAATATGGTCTGCTTTGGGAATGAATCAGTTGAATAAAAGGTGCTTTCAATATAACCCCTGCTTTATTGGCTGCAGTCATGTAGGGAATGGAGCCAGGGGTGCAGGTGCTTTTAAAGTAAAGCTTACTAGCCAAAAGCTCATGCTAAAAAAGGCAAAGAATATCTGACTGCAAGATCCAGGGGCAACCTCTACCACCACAACAAACCCCTTGCTACTAGGAAAAGGGAGTACAGTGAAATTCCTAACAAGCAGTATTCTTAACTAATTACTTGGTACAGTAATTGCGTACAACTTCTTTGGTATCACTGACTTCCAATTAACAAATTAGAAACTTCATTTCCCAAGAAAGGACATGAAACCCTTACTTCTCCATACTTCTAATAATCTCCTACTTATTCTAGTGTATGAAGATCTGCACTACTACCTTCAAGAGCTTCTGCAAGAGGGAATTCTCTGCTACTCTTTCCATCTTACCAACCTTAGCTGCTGAAGCAGAGATGAGAATTTCTACACCCTGGTGTTCTGCTTCAGGAACAGCTTCAGTGCCTCTCTTTTACCCGTTAAAAGATTTCACAAACACCAGAGATGGATATGAATCTGATTAGTTTCACAGTTTCTTAAATGGTTCTGAACAACAACCAGAAACTAATCAGATCCACTTTAATTTCATGTTTTTTGCCAAAGCTAAGAGGAACAGCTGTGACACTAGAATGCACTATTTCCAAACTGAGGAAAACAGCTCAGCATCAGTTTATATTAAGCAAGTTAGATTTGCATGCACATAGGCAAACATTTGAATACAAGATTGGATTCTGTAGCTACAGGTGGACTTGGCTTTATTCAGGTGCTAAGGGAAGTTTCGATATTTGTCACCTGTATGTAAAGAATTCAAATGTTTCCAGTTCACTCTTTTAACGTGCGATTCTTTTATCAACAAAATTATGAACTGTCCTAAACTGCTATGCATAAGCAGTCTTTTTAACAGCTATAAATTCAGCAAATTTGAAATCAAAATCAGACAAAGATGGAATTCCACAATAAAGTTTTTAAAAAGACAATTTTCAGAGTCTAGCTTCACATTTAAAGGATGCAAACAATTTATAAAGGTCTATCTGCACTTAAAGTAACTGATATTATTACAAGCAACTTCTAGGCTACTGAAAGATGAGGGGAAAAAACTCCCTTTTGTAGATTGCTTATTTCATGCCCTAAAAACAAAATCTTACACTTCCCCAACTTCAGTGTTTTCCCACCAGTGACTTTCCCTTGTTTGTGTAAGCCTTAAACAGAGCAAAAGCTGAAAGAAAAACATACGTACAGTAATTGTTTCCTTTAAAAACAAACAAACCCTCAAATATTGATTGGGAAAAATCACAAGTATACACCTTTTTTTTTTTTTTTTTTAAAGATCAAACAGATTTCACATTTACAGTGCCTTTTTTGGCCAGATATATTATTCAGCATTTAGGCAAAACCGAACACTCTGGGAAGCTAACATGGAAACCACAGTATATGTAAGCACGTGTTTTCCCTTACAGGTTTCTCTTGGACTTTGGGTCCTGATCCTGCATGCCATTTAAGAGGGGTAAATCCATTCACATAGTCCTATTGCTCTGAGTGGATCTCCATGGAAATACAGGTGCCCACCTGCATCAAACAGCATACAAGACCAGGTTTTATTCTCTCAACTCAGTTAAATATTTTATGAATACCTCTGCCTTCACAGAAGGTGTTTACATGACACTGGATCCTCTCCATCAACACTCCTTCCACTAAGGGTCATAAGAGAGTTCAGCCATTCTGCATCCTCTACTCAACTACACAGTAAATACACCTTAAATCTGTAAGGAAAAGGTGGCATTGCTGTTGACTCGCATGTCCAGAATATGCACGCAAAATGACATCTCGAAAGCTGACAACTAGCTCACTGCCACGAGCTCTCTTTTGTCGAAAGCCAGCTTCCCTCCACGTGAGACTGGAACTGTGGGACGTTCTTCCTGCATTCAGCATTTTCAGAGGATCACAGAAAATTCAGGTGGGAAGGGACCGCAGAAGGTCCAACCCCCTGCTCACACCAGAACAGTCCCCAACTAAAGAAGAGCTTGTTTTCATTTCAAGCAGCAACATGTACCATCTTAACATAACACACACTGAAATCCGGTGAAAAATAAGAAACACGATGAATTTCCTCTCAGGAGGGAGGGGTGGTCTTAGCAGCCCCTCCCCATGCCAAGAAAACAGACTGACAAAGCAGGGGGGGTGCGGCCAAAGAGCAATTTTTTCCAATCCAATAAAAGATATCACATCTACCCAAAGAACGGTGGCTGCCTAACAAACACCCCGGATACCAAATGGGATGCAATTTTGGAACCAGGGACACAACTGCGACCAGAATCCCTCCTCTTCCCTGCCCCCCTGCAGAGCCACCAGCCTGGGGCTGCGTGTGGATGAGATCACAGACCACAGCTCATCCTCAGACCTGTCATCTGCCTCTCAGCCCAGACTCTGCTTCCTCTTGCTTCGGGTTGGAAAACCGCCATCACGGCATTTTTGATATTTTTAAAATTATTATTCTTTTGCACCGCTCGTTACCCCTTCGCGGCCACTCCCAGCACCTCCCCGCCCCTTCCCTCCAGCCCGGCCGCGACCCAGGGTGGGGGAAGCCCCCTGGGAGAAGGGGTGGAGGGGGGGGGGTCTCTGCCCTCCCCTTCCAAATGGACAAGGTGGGGGAAGGGGGCGCAGCTCCATTCATTCAAAGAGGACGGAGCTGCCGAATAAGGTGGAAGGGGGGGGATGAGGAGTAGAAAATGAACCAGCTGCCGGTGAGAGGACGCCGCCCGTCCACAATGCCCCCCCGGCCTCGTTGTCCCCCTCCCCCTCCCGTTAACGGTTACGGGGCTGGGCGGGGCACCGCACTCACCCCCCGTGGGAGAACCGCCGCGTGGGGAAGGGGCGCCCGAGTGCAGCCGCCGCCGCCGCCGCCACTTACTGCCCCACCACCCGCCGGACCGGCACTGAAGCTGTTCGCCGCGCTCTGACGCCAGTAACCGCCGCACCGTTATTCCCCGCACATAGCGGGTAACGGCACGGAGCACGGCGCACCACTGCGCAAGCGCCACCCGATCGCGCGCACACAATGCGGAGGCTCGGGAGGGGAGGAGCTCAGTACGCAAGCGCGGCCCCCGCCGAGCGCGCCCCGAGGAAGCCTCAGTGCGCAGGCGCACGCTCCCAGGCAATGACGGGCTGAGGGGCGCGTGCGTTGTGCATGCGCCACAGGCAGGCAGCGGAGGAGCAGGGGGAATCTGCCCGCCGCTTCTCTAGGTCACGACTGAGCATGCGTCAAATCTAGACCCTGAGGAGAAGGGGGAGGGGAGTGAGCACGCGCAGATCGGGTCGCGCATCCAACAAAGGGGAAGCGGCGCTGAAGAGTCTCTCTTTGTAGCGGGAGGGGCGGCTCGCGGTGGATGCTGGGAAGCGTAGTCTCAGGGGGACTCTCTTCGCGCGTCAGGGAGAGGTGAGGGGCGGGGCCTCGTGCTGGTCGGTTAGCAACGGGCGGCCAAGCGGCTCTTGGGCGGCCTGCCGGGAGTTGTAGTTCTGCTGGGAGGGCCTGGCTGCGGGGCGCCCCGGGGCCCGGAAGGCGGCCGGACTACAGCTGCCGAGCGCCCGCGCGGGCCGGGAAGGGCAGGAGAGCAGGGCTGCCCCTCGCCTTGGAGACGGCAGTGGTTGCAGGGGGCGGCGGCGGGAGCCGGACCTCGGCCTCATGCGGGAGCCCCGGGGAGAGCCCGAGCTGGAAGAGTCTCTGGAGCGCTACCACAGCCGCCTCCGAGGTGAGCGGAGCAGCGGGGAGGTGGTGGTGGTAGTGATAGTTCTAGTTCGACGGGAAGTTGCGGGGTTTGGAGCGCTTCTCAGGTGGGCCCCAGCCCCCCCCCACCCACGCCACCCCATGGGGCGGCTTGGGGCCCCCCAGGCCCCTCACCCCATATACCCCCCCTTGCCCCACACACTAGGGGGAGGGGGGCAGCGGGGACACTGGGTCAGGACTGGCCATTGATGTTTACAAATGAGTTCAGAAAAGGTTATGAATCACAGCTCTGCGCCACGTGCATGAGATCTTGCCTACCTTTTGAAGGTAGTTCAGTATCCCTGTGCTTACAAGGGCTCTGATTTGAAAAGTTATTTTCTGCCCTCTAAATAGTCATCTGTGCCAGCATAAGACTCTTCATCCCCAATGTAACAACACCTGCACTGCGGCTTTGGCTGAAACAGCAATGTCAGATAGGACCATGGGGGAGGGGGGAATATTCACAGCTCTGACCAATAAATCTAGAATCAGTATGAGGGACGCGTGACTTTTCCCAAGAAGTCCTGTTTTAGGCTTGTAAAAGTTGACGAAAAGTGGAATCAGAGCAGAGATCCAACCTTTAGTAGTTTTTGAGAGGGCTTTGTAGAGGACTGTGTTCTGTATTAAGCCTGGGAATAACTTGAAATGCTGGTGGCCCAAATCCTTGCTTATGCAGGGCATGTCTACACATGCGCTCTAATGCGTGCGTGGTAGGCTATTTTACTGCATATTAAAGCATCACTTAAACGTGAGGTTGATGCACAGGAAATGTGCATTTTCAGAGAGGGGGCTCCCATACACACCCTACATACCTTCAAACCCTCCCCTGCGAATCCTACAACCACACCCTCCCCCACACAATCGCACACCCCACAGATATGGTACCCACCACACACCCACCTGCCTCTGGGGGAAGTTCCACTCACTGCTACACGCACAGTCCCCACAGCCCCCCACAAACTCTATACCCACCCACACATCCATACATTCCCACAGGCCCCCCATACCCACCCAACACCTAAATACACACACCCCCACAGCTCCCCACAAACCCCATGCCTACCTACCCATACCCTGCCACACCGCTCCACCCCCCCCACAATCCCCCCCCACAATATACAAGAGTAAGACTTCATTTTGAGCTATTATACAATTACTTCTATGTATACGGCACAAACGCACACAAATCAAGACAATTTTTTTTTAATAAAATTAAAATATATTATTACGGATGTTTGATTTTTAGTGTATAATTCGTTTTGATTTTTTTTTTTCGGTTCCAAGCCCCCTTCCCAAAAGGAGTACTTCCAGGAGCAAGGGGAGGGACTTACGGTGGCAAAGTTCAGAGGTTGGGGTAGGACTTCCAGTCCCAAGATGTTGACCAGGGGATGGGGTGTTTGTGATGGGTTAGGGCCACTCTTGAGGCCCTCGACAGCTCACCAAAACTCATTAAGTGCCCCTCCAGCCAAAATAATTGCCCGCCTCATATTAAGAATTGTCACTAAAATCCAGTATGCCCTTAAAATGTTTCTTGGTATAAAGTGGGATTATTTTTACTTTCTTTTTTAGAATCTTGTCCTGTACTTCACCCTGAAAATCCTTTACATTTAAATTAACTAACTACACCACTTTATTTTCTACTACTTCATAGATTCATAGATGTAGGGTCGGAAGGGACCTAAGTAGATCATCAAGTCTGACCCCTTGCTCTGGACAGGAGAGAATCCTGGGCTCATATGACCCCAACTAGGTAATTGTCAAGCCTCCTCTTAAAGACCCCCAAGGTAGGAGCAATCACCACTTCCCTTGAAAGTTGGTTCCAGATCCTAGCTGCCCTGACTGTGAAATAGCGTCTTCTAATGTCCAGCCTGAACCTACTCTCAAACAACTTATGGCCATTATTCCTTGTTACTCCAGGGGGTGCTCGGGGGAACAGGGCACCATTCCCCGCTGGTCTCCCCTGGTAAGTTTCTAGAGAAGGTATAAACAAATGATTTAACCTCTACATTTTGAGAGAAGCCTATCCTTTCCCAACCCTGCAGTTAACACATTTGTCAAGCATATGTCCTTTACCTTCTTCATTTACTTTGTTTTGTCTTCTGATACCATAGTGTGTGTGACTCTGCCAGTCTCAGTATTCTGCATTTTTTTAAACAAGGGTGAACCCTGTCCCCTTGCTACCCTGCCTGACATTGGGTCCCTGGCTTGAGAACCCTTTTTCTTACAGTTAGTCGATTTTAATGGAGATATCTGGCAGATCTCTGGGGAGCTAAACAACCAGCAGATGTTTTGAAAAGCGTGTTCAGTGTTCATGCAAACAAGACAGCATTTCATATCCCACCAGTATATTTTATGTAAGCTGCTTGTATAAATTGGTATGAAAAAGCAAAGCTTACAGGAAACGTGCATATTGTCAGCATGACCTTCCTCTTGCCTTGAGTATTCATAATTCAGACTCACCGCTGTTCACTTCTTGAGTTATTTGGTTTATGCCATAGTTATGCTTGTTCTCAAGTGTTCTGACGGGAACTTCACCAAAAGTTGCTGCTGTTTGGTGGTATCCTTCATTCACTTGTTGATAGTTCTTGATGGTTCATTCATATCAGCCCAGATGTGGCTGGGACTCGCACTCACTCACTGCCTGCCTTTATCCTGTGTTTCAGGAAAGAAATGAATCTTTTCACATATAATGATTAACAACAGAAAAGTGAGTGTACAAACTGAGTCATGCATGTTTTTCATTCAAATATAGAAATATCCTGTGTTTTCCAGACAACGTAAGTGCTATTATGCTTTAAGTTAATTTATTCCTGACCAGTACTACTGGTTGCAACTCTGAACAATATCAAGGTTCAGATGTGCCTTCCTCTGTTTCTACTTGGATTCTTTCATAGTTTTATAGTTGTTAGGGGCTGGAAGGGACCTTACAGATCATCAGGTCCAGCCCCCCTGCACTTAGGCAGAAAGACTGCTGCAATCAGATGACTACAGCAAGATGGGCGTCAGGATGCTTGCAATCCAAGTGTAGTCTGCCACATACATACTGGTATAAGCACAGGTATCTACTCGCTCATTTTTACAAGTGATTCTTCTGAAATGGAAGCATTGCTTGTCATTTACAAACATGATTGTATCAGGAACTGTTTTCATTACACAATGCTTCTTTGCCTAGGATGATTCTTGTTTTCTCTCTCTTCTGCATTCCTGCCTCATGATGTGCATGTTGTTGAGGATGAGTCCCATTAGGTTTCATTACAAACAATGCAAATCTAGCAGTATTTCTTGTCCTTTCAGATTTGTGTAACTTTAGATCAGTATCCTCCCAGACACCACCCTTTTGTACTTGTTACACAAAATCATGTTGTTTGGGTGCTTAACTTTTTAGTATTAAAGCTATCTATATTCATGGGGATCACTATGTGATACTGGACTATAGGTTACTTTTTAGTAGGAACATTTTTAGATAATGTGACAAGTTTAATGGAGGTCACCTTCAACTGTATTCTTTTGTCAGTTTAGGAGTGCCAGTGCTGTTGCTTTTCAGAGTTCTGTGAGTGTGTTGGTGGTCTTTTGCAAGTGCTTGATCCTTAGGTTAATTATAGATCCACTGTCTTAAAAACAAGTTTAGTTTTATCATGAAAAAGTGTGTGAAGCAGTTAATGTATTGCTTATTCAGTGTTGTGACTCAGATTAGATTAGCCTATGATAATATTTACTATTCCCTTTTATTAAAAATGTCACCCCCCCGCAATATCTTTTTAAAGTTTTACTTTTCTCAGTCTTACCCTATTGTTTGAGATACAGTTGTATTTTATATGAAATTCATCCATCAATTATGATGAGGCTTCATAGAACCTAAGAGGAATTTGTCCCAGGGCAATGAGGAAAAAGAGGTGGGGACCCCTTCCCCAGCACCGGGGCTGCGGTGGAGAAGCCCTGTAGCTATGGGAACTCCCCCCCCCCCCCCCGTAACCCCACAAGGGGGAAATACTTACCCCTGGCAGGCATGCTAAACAGGGAGCAGCAGCAGACAAAGTGCCTGCGCAGTTCACCAGCCGCTTGTTTATATGGCTGGGACCAGCGTGAGGTGGTAACATCAGCAGGAGACGTGGCAGAGAGAATTCTGGGGGTGTACCAGCTGAGAGGTGGCTGGGCACTCCCCTCAGCACAGCCAGAGCCTCTCACCAGAGGGACCCAGGACAGGACCCTGAACAGGGAGCCACTCCACAGCCCAGAGGGCAAACCAAGTCTGGACTGGGAAGGACATTGAGGGATGTCTTGTCACGGCGCCCACAGGATGCGTGGGTGGGGAGGCAACACTGTACCTCCCCAGCACTTTGGTTCTTTTCTTATACTTCTGAGTTGCATCCAAGGGCAGGAGGTGACTGCTTGCTCGTCCCTCGAGCTGAGGATTGAAGGGCCCCCCAGAGATTCCAGGCTAGGACATATGAAGTCAAGCAGGCCATACTCTGGCCCATGGATACACAGTCCCCAGGCAGGGATGGGCCATTTGGGCATAACCCAGGCCCACCTTGACAGGTCCAAAATACAGAATCCTTGCACGCAAGGCGGCATGCTAATTCAATGCCGCATTCACGCTGCCCTGCCATACTAGGAGTACGGGTCGGGGTCACACCAGCAGGCCTGATGACTGAAGTATACAGGCCAACTAACATCTGGCTGAACACCACTTGCTGGTGCATGGAAGGGATGTAGGGAAGGTGGAGCCCCAAGAACATTCACTGGTGACATCTCTCAGAAAAATCCCAACTCCAAGGGAGCCTCCCACTCTTGAAGAGAACAACTAGTCATGGCAGGAGAGCATTAGGGGTCTCCCTGTGGAGGTGATGCACTAACAGCAATAGTGCCTGAGGGAAACTAGAGGCCGGACTGGAACAGCCGGTCTTGAGCCACGCAAGTACGGCTACTCAAAACCTGACAGGTACAGAATTCAATCACTGAGGGCATCACCATGAGTCAGGTCAGTAACTTGAGTATTAATATTGACTCAGGCTTCTCTCTAGTTGGGGATGGTCCTGCTTTGAGCCAAGGGTTGGACCAGATGACCTCCTGAGGTCTTTCCAACCCTAATTTTCTATGATTGTAGGTCTTTAAAATTACTTTGAGTCAGCTGAGTGGTTTTCCTTGGTCTTTCTCTTTTAAACAATGTTTGGCTGAAACAGTATCCCTGTTAGATTCACATTATGTACTATTTTAGATGTTGGTATGTGGCTAGAAACAAAATTGAAGCCTGCCTGGTATCCCCTACTTCCTGCTTCCAGTAAATAATCCAATACAAAGCTTGGAGTTTTGTTTTCCTTATAGGCAAGTTACTTGTGGCCCATGATTTGCTTTCTCATGCATCTGCAGAATTCTTTGATTATAGTTCCAGTGGCTCCTGCTTTCTAACTCATTGGCATATACAACATCTGTCTATATAAAGTGAGACATCCTTTGTATATACAGCCAATAATTGCCATTAATTTTCCCATAAAAGTTATTAGATTTAGGCCCTTGACCTCACTAATATCAAGTCCTGCCTACCTTTCTACTACAGTTATGATTCTAGTTTTGCCCCAGTTTGTTTTGGGTAACAGTTTTCCCCTTTAAATAATCACATCTTTTGCTATCTTAGGAGTCTTTTCTGTGACTTACAGGCAAATCTACAGTCTATTAGCTCAACCTTTAGCTTTGCCTTTATTGTGATGAGCTATGATCTTCAGTAACTATCTGAGAGCTATTGTGATATTTCTGCATTCATGGAGGTAGTCTTAGAATTTGGGACACAGCTGTTCTTATAGTCAGGGGTAACATCTAAAAGAGAAAACATCACACCTCTCATTTAAAAAAAACATGAGCAGTGCTTTTTCTTTTCAATTTGACAGCAAATTGTTTCCATTCCAAAGTTGACTTGGAATTACAATGACCTCTTCAGCATCATATTTTCCCTTGATAGTATTCTGTCTCTAACCTTTAATTTTTGTTTAATTAACAAGTTAAGTAAACCAGTGGAATGTTTCTAATGTACAAATATTTTGTTGTTCAAAGTTCTGCAATACAAGTCCAATATTAAGAGTGCTCAGTACTAACTTTTTCCAGCTTTGCTATTTGGGATAGACATAAGTCTAATCAAAATAATATTCTAGAAAAGGACTTCTTAATATATTTTAAGATATTTAGCATGTTTCAAAACATTAAATGATATTGGTGATTGGGAAGTATTTGTTTGGCCTATTTACTCCTAAACCGCTTGGGGCATGGCTCTGCAAGTTTTGTTAGACTACAGTATTCTGCCCAAGTATAAAACTAGATATAAAATACAGACTTAGTCTATTATTAGGGGCATTATGGGGCAGAAAAGGTATATTTACATGTGTGAGCCTAGCACAGGAAGGCTATGGCTCCAATTTGATTTTCTGGTTATTACTATTACTTAAATATGAAACAATATACAGCTTTCTTTGAGGCATTTAAGGTTGGCTGGTCTAAGCAATAAAATACTGGATTAGATGCGCCATTTAGCCATCCCATTATGATAGATGCTACGCTCCTCTGATATTTGTTCTATAGGGCTAGGGACAGAAGTTACACACAAACCAGTTTAAGTTATCAGAAACTGGTTTAAACCAGAACAGAAGCTCATTGATTTCAAAATGCCCAAAACTTAGTTGAATGTAGTGATCTGGGTCAAACCACTTTAAGAAACTTCTGTCCCAGCCCCCTTCCTGGTTCAATTTAATCACAGTCCCCCAGCATCTCAGCATGCTTTCCAGCCCTGGGCTGAGCTGGGCTGCGCTGTACTATCTACTCCATCAGAGAAAGGTTGGGGGAGAGGCAGGGACTGCCCCTTCTCCCCCCCCCCCCCCCCCCCCCCCCCCAGCAAACCAGGTTGTGGTCTGGGGCCAGGGAGGGCGATTTAAACCCACCTTCCCCCTGGGTACAGAGCTGCTCTGCTCCTGAATTTACTGAAATGTACTGCTGGCTGCAACTGTGGACTACAAATCCTAGGCGCACCTGGAAGGAGGAAAAGGAAATGATTAGCAACCCTGGAGAATCCTACTACTGTGAGTGTGGACTGAAAATCCCAGAGACCTTGGGGATATCAGGAAAAGGAAGGAAACACACAGACCATTCTGGCTACTTGTCAGAGAGCTGTGATCTAGTGCCCCCTGGTTTCTGGCTTGAGCCACTGCAGGGATGTGGATGCATTTCCTGAATCAAAAGTAAAATGTGTGTCCAGTTGTTTCTCAATTTAAACTTTGCAGTTTAGACTAACCTGCAAAGACTTAATCAATTCAGCATCAGGCTTTATGACTGTTTGTACTTAGGCTAGGAGAACAAAGCAGTGTTTTTAAGGGCAATTAATATTTTCTTTTAATGTGTATCCATTGGGTTGCTGCTACAAGGTTTGCTTCCATCACAGTCAGAACTCCTTTAACCATGGGGAGCCAAAGAGCTTTATCAGTAAATAGGTTATTTTTTGATTTTCTTAATCTGGATTAATGCTGTGTTGTAAGAATCAGGAGGGACTCCAGCCTAACCAGACCTTCTAGTTTATCCTTCTGCTGACAGCCTCATCTCATGTCATAAGGACTGTCTGCTAGAAAATAATATTCTAATATTATAAAAGCCTTAGTCTATCTGTCCATAATGCTTTATTTGCACTCTAATTGGTTGTCTTGTAAGCCAGTCAGAGTGCTCTGAACAGAGACACATGGCAGAGCACCACCATGACAGCAGGGACTGAGGGGATGGAGTGGCCAGCAGGGCTGGCCTTGATGCACCCCCCCTCCCTCTTGCTCCTTGGAAGCAGAGGAGGTGCAGGGGGCTGACTGTGCAGTGCTGGCCTCACCCCACACTTCAGAGTGCCGCAATAACAGCTGGATCTGGGACTGGGACTGGAGCCAGAGGGCAAGGCCAGCAGTGCTGCCCCTCTCCTCCTCCCCCCCCGCCCCCCCGCACTGCTCCTTGGAGCCAGGGGCTGGAGTGCCCCCCCCACCCCCCAACAACAGCCAGTTGGGAAGAGGGGAAGGATGGAGGGGAGCAGGAGGGGAAGAAGGGGTGACTGGTGGCTGTGCCCTGCCACGACCACCACTGCAACTGCTGCTGCCACTGTCACAGGCACCAGCCCTGGCCCCAAGCAGTAGGGGGAGCAGCCCTGGCCTGAAGCGTTGGGGGTGTGGGAGCGGAGCGGCCCCCGCCCAAAGTGGCAAGAGGGAGGCGGGGAGAAGCCCTGGCCCCAACCTGAGGCAGAGGGGAGGGGGCAGGTGGCCAGACGCAGGCCTCTGTCCCCATCCCCCTCATTCTTGACGGGCAGTTTGCTAGTATCAGTATAATCCTATCATGCAACAGAGATATATATTACAATTGCTTGTTCAGGCTGCTTATAATGTGAACTGAGGAAAAAAAGGAGGCTCAGTTTTACATATAGAAGTTATGGTTCTACATGCAAACAATTTTATCGTGAAGAAAATTTTTAGTAGGGGTTAGATTCTGTAAACCCTTACCTCAAACAGAAGTTGCACTGCAATTAGTAGGCTAATTGCATGAGTAACAACAAATTTGGCCATTTGTGTTACTTTAAATTATCACAATAACCATATTTTAAAGGAAGAGCTCTTACATTCCCATCAAGTTCTGTTTAATGTGCTCTCCAGAGATGCTTTCTCTTCTTCCTTCAGATTTTAAGGCTTTTATCTTGGCAGAAACAGTAGAAAGATACTTAGTTACACTCTATAACATGTGCTGGGTGAAATTAATGTCTTGACTTAGTCATTCACCTGGAAATGTGTGATGACCTAGTTATTCTCTTTTAGGGTTCCAATTCAACTCTCATTGAAGTAAATGGGAACTTTTCTGTTAACTTCAGGAGAAAATCAATCAGGCCTAGACCCTCAAAGGTATTTACAGTCCTGACTCCCAATTTTTCAGGCCCTCAAGCTTTTTTCACTTATATTAGCAGTCATTGGAACTTGGAACTCATAGAATCATAGAAAATGTCACCATTCAAGTAATTCTGGCAACGAAATACCAGATGTTTTACAATCCAAAAAAATATTGCATAACTCCAGTGTTTTCTGTAGTTAGATGTGGCCCTGCCCATTCCCACAACAGCAGGGAAGGTTACTTGTGGGATGTGAACAGCTTTCTGCATTGTTCTCTAGAGCCCTCACTTTTTAAGTTAAAAAAAAACAAAAAAAAAACGCCAGTCCCCTGGAATCTGTCTGTTGTGTCTTGAAAGAAAACCTTCAAGATGTATGGGCGATACTTTTTTTTATAGAAAACATGACAGTAGCTCTGACTGAACTATCCCATTTTAGTAGGTGCCACTAACTAATTTACATGTAAATACATTTTGGCATTTCACTATATTATTGCTCAATGCATGTATGAAAGGAGAGAAAGTAAAATATGAAGATCCACATTAGCCTTGTTCAAGGATAAAGAATAATTTGGGTTCAGAAGATGCATAAATTAAAATGAAAAGGTTTTAAGACTACATAGTAAGGAAGGATTAGTAAATCAAATTTTATCTTTCTGGAACTGGGGGACTCAGCTTTGATAAGTTTATGAGACACTTTATTGCTTTATCTTGACATTTGAAAATTTTAATGTAAAAACAAATATGCAGCAAAATTGCAACAGATTCACTTTTAGTCTGTGTATTTTAAGAGTCCAAAATTTCACCTCAGAATTTCACTGAACTCATCCTCTGTAGTGTTTTATTTAAAAATATTTGAGTGGACCAGTCAAATTACATGTCTCTGGGTCTCAACTGCGAGATCCCTTATTTTGTAACACAACCAACATACTAGCATAATAACCTCCAAGTAAATGTAAAGTGCAGTTGCACTGGTATACTGATCTTATCTCATGGAACTGATATTGTCCCCAAATATATTACCAAGGAGTATAACGGGAGGGATAAATGCTGAGAAATCTCTTGAGGTATACAGTATGGCAGTAAATGATACTACTGTTTGGTCTATAATGTATATGAAATTAAATAATTCTCTTGCTGTCAAGCAACATTCCATTTAATATTTGGACTGACAACAAACACCTCTTGGTAACTCGATACAACAGGATTTGTTAAATATAAACCCTTGCATCAGAGGGATATTTTTCCCTATTCTTCATAGTGTACTTTGAACACTATATTATCTCAGAATGTCTGAGCATGGAGTCTAAGAAACCCACAAAATTTGAATATCTGTAATACAAAATAGAACTAAAGTTTTCAACTAAAATCTTTTTTTACCATCATAATAAGAAATCCCATTGAAAAGGAAGGAAATTGGCTTCTTGACTTCTCTTCAAAGGTTATCTGAACACTGAGAAGCCAGCCAAAATGAGGCTATAAGTACCTATCTGAGCTACTACTTTTTGACTGGAGCTAACATTACATTTCCCACTTTTAAAATTTCCCACTTTAAAATGGACACTTTCATAACGAACCTCCTAAATTCTGCTTTGAGCCGCATCCTCTGAATTCTAGCTAGTACATTTCTTTAAGTGTACATCAATAGGTCCCTCTTTCCAGAGACTTTATTTCTTTTCTTTTTTTAAGTATTTTGTTGGCCTAGTAGAGTGGGGGCCAACCTTTTTTGGTAGGCATGCCACGAATTAATCCCACACCCTCCCCAAGTGCCACTCCTGTCCCCTTCCCTTGTCTTCTCAGCTTTCTGCTTCCTGCCCTATCTGCCTTTTTGCTGCCTGTCTGCTCACTGGTCTATCATGTGCTGCACAGAGAAGCTGTCTGAGCTACCTGTGGCATATGTGCTGCAGGTTGACCACCTCTGTCCTACTTAGTACATCTGCACCCTCACTTTCTGAAGCACTTTAAAAGCACTTTGAACACTTTGAATGCTATTTTTGGCCATCTTGTTAGAAGTAGCATTTGAGTAATATTGTATCCATGATGGTTCAGGAGTCATGCAAGTCAAGGATTTTTGTGGGTGATATCCTTTACTGAATCAACAGAATGGTTGGGATACAGATGACAATCGTTCTATGACAAGGCATTGTTCATCAAGTCAGACATCCAGCCAATTTAGTGTGGTTTTTTGTTTGTTTGTTTGTTTGTTTTGCTAGGGACTGTTGCCTATTATCATTCTGAATCATTTGATTCAGAGCATTATAATATTACAAGATACTTTATGCATTCAAGATAAAGCAGTGTGTTGTCTCTCAAACTATTCAAAGCTGAGCCCCTGACTCCAGAAAACTGGGATTAGTTTTGGTAATCTACCTCCGTATTATGTGGAGGCAAAACAAAACAAAAAAATCCATAGGGTTTTGTGAAAATCTCATGTACAAGGTATCCCAGCTAAAGCATTAATAATATCCCAGATAAAGTATTAATATCCCCAAACAAAAATTTACCTTTGATTCCTAAGTTTCTCTGAGCCAGGTTTCTTTTCTTTTTCTTTCCCTTCTAGTTCCCCAGTGATGATCTTTCTCAGTGTTAATATGATTCAAATCACCTGTGTTTCCTTCACCCCCTCTCTCACCCATACCCACATACGTTTCATTTCTTTGACAATAATTTTAATCTTCTAAAGGGAGGTACTCATGTGCCAGAAGAAGCGGGATTGCACTCTCCACATAGTGCTGCTTTAATTAATATATATTTGTATTCGTTTGTGAGAGGGTCAGTTTCTTTCTGCTCCTCCCACATTCCTATAAAAGTACAGTAATGGCTGTTAGAAGAGTGTTCATCTCTCAGTTTCTTTTTTTTGTTTTTATAAAAAAAAATTAATCTACATAATAGTGACTTGGGTAACCTTATGTTACATATTATTTACAAAGAGTGTCTTTTATGTGTACTCTTGTCGAAATCAACTAAGATTAAAGGGTAATAATGGGGCAGAAGTGAAAGAAGAGAGCTTAAAAGCCCCACCAACTAAAAAGACTAGATCTTATCTTAGTGGGGAGGAAAAGAAAGTACCTTTAGTATTCTCAAAGCTGATACCTGATTAGGCTTCCATACGTAAAGTGGTATCACAGTTTGAACGTGATAAATTTGCAGTTGTCAGGGAATTTAGAAAGACCCTTAAACTACTTCCATTCTTATATTAGTCCAGATTTGTATAGGCTTGGTGTTTAGTAGATGGTTTGAGCAAGTGAGTCAGTCAGAGCTGAAATACTCGCAATACACTTCAGCATAAGCCAGGCTAAGATTTTTCAAAATACAGTGTTTGTTTTTTATTTTTTTAACAATTTTTAAATAGAATAGTGTTAATGAAAAGTTTTATTCTTACTTCAAAGATTACTTTTTTCATTAATTAGATTTAGTTCTTTTACTGTGTCTAATCTATATGATGTACAATTTATGGGGGAAACTCCTCTATAATTAACCAAAAAAAAAAGGGGGAAGTATTTCAGTTCATGTTTGTATTCAGAGTTGAGTTAGCTGTGCTGCGAAATGCTATATTTTGCAAAGTCCCAAAGTCATCGGCTATGTGTGCAAAATAGTTTAATTGTGATAGGTAGCTTACTGATAGCCTGAATAATTAATATTTTTAATTTCAGTCATTGCATCAGTGCATGTGGAAAGCCAACATAAATAATGATTACAACAGAATATGCAGAATAGTGACTCTGTTTTCCTCTTTTACAAAGCTGTGGCACTAGTAAGTAATTTTAGATATTTGTTGTAAGCGAGATATTTTGGTGTAAAAGCGCGCTCGCGCTCTCTCTCTCTCTCTGTATGTGTGTATGGCTCAGTGTAGAGCTAATAAAACTTTAGTTCTATTAGTCTATATATTAGATTAACACACACACGCACACTGGCCAATTGCCCATCAAGAATGACGGGGGGGGCGGGGGAGGGAAGTGGGCTGGGATGGAGTGCCACCACTGAATGCCCCACGCTGCTGCTGTTCTGCCTCTTGCAGGGACTGGAGTGGGGGAGCCGAGGCCAGCAGCGCTCTGTCTGGTCCTTGGAGCAGCTTCGGAATCATGGCGGTGCTCCCCCACGCTTGGAGCACTCTGATTGGCTGTTTCCATCAGCCAATCGGAATGCGAATAAAGCATGACAGACAGACAAACTTAGGCTTTTATAATATTAGAATATTAGTCCAGCTCAGCCCTGCAGACCCAGCCTTGGGTGAAGCAGGCAGATGGTGGAGTCGGGCCACAGGGCAGGGCCATTCCTAGCCAGCTAAGGCTTGGGCTGGGGCCATAGGAGCTAGTCACTCAGTTTGTTCTCAGCTCCCCATGCCCAAGCTGGGCCAGCCTGTTATTGAGCTGCTGCAGCGAACAGGGCTGTCCCCCTCCTCCCTGCTGTGGGGCCAGTGGGGAGGGGTTTGCATAGTGCTGTCTCTAGCTCAGGGCCGGAGGAGTGCAGTGCTGTATCCCAGTAGGGGCCAAGGAGGGAAAGCGACTGCAAGATGCCCTAGGTGACATTTTTTCCCCCAACAATACAGAGTCCCCTGGGGTAGGGGCTGGCCAGGGCTCAGGCAGGGGCTGGACTAGGTACTAGAGCAGGGGTGGGAAAATATGGCCCATGGCCCAGATTCAGCCCATGGAGGGACTTTGTCCTGCCCATGTTGGGTCCCTCGGTCTTGCCTGGCCCAGATGACATCTGGTCAGTGGCAGGTCCTGCCACTTCCTGGGCCTGCAGTGGGGCTGGGGCAGCTTCATAGCTGGATTACCTTTCTAGGCAGGCCAGGCAGCAGTGGCTCCTTTTGGCTGCTGCTGCCACTGGCCCCAGTCCCATGGTACTGGCGGGGACCCGTATACGCAGCCCCAACCCCGGCTTGCCCCGGAGTCAGCCCAGTGGAGCAGACCAACTGAAACCCACACACACAGCCCTGACCCTAGCCTGCCTCACACCTGCTCCAGACTTGCCTGCCCACACTGAGCAGTGACAGCAGCAGTGGCAGGTTGGGCACAAGCTGCTGCTTGGCATGGGGGGAAAGTGATGCCACCACCCTTGCTGTAGCCACCCAGAGCCCACATCTGGTCTGCCCTGCTGCTCCTCTGTGCTGCCACCACTGCCCCACTAGGTGCCCTGGAGCAATGGCAGTGGAGAGGAGTGGCAGGGCAGCCCGGGCATGGGCTCCTGGCAGCTGCAGCCAAAAGGGCCCAGCAGTGGTGAGCTGGGCAGGAGGTGCTTTTCCCCCACACTGAGCAGCAGCTTCTGCCTGGCCACCACTGCTGCTGCAGCTGCTCGGCATGGGGCAGACTGGGGCTCCGTGTGTGGGTTCCAGCCGGTCTGGAGATGGTCCGCTCTGCTGACCCAAGTCCAAAGTGGGTGTGGGGTGGGCCAAGGTCAGGGTTGTGAGTGCAGGTCCCCCCCAGTATGGTGGTGTGGTGCCAGCAGCAGCAAGAGCTGGAAGGAGCTGCTGCTGCCTGGGCTGGCAAGAAAAGTGGGGTTGTATGCTGTTGGTGGTGGCATGTGGGCTCTGGGCTGTTGCGGGAGTGAGGAGAAGGGAAAGGGTGCTGACTGGCTCATGGCAGCTCACCAGAACTGCCTGTGTGGCCCATGGGCAAAAATAATTGCCTGCCCCTACACTAGAGGACGTCTGGAGGTCTGTGCCAGCCCCGCTTCTGTGATTCCCCCTTCCCTCCCCCACTTCACCTCAGGCTTGGGTCTGGGGTCTGGCTATGTTCCCCTTTCCCCTCGTGCTACTGTTGTTTGATCGTGTTCCCCGCTCCTGCCACTCGAGCAATGATGGGGGCACTCCAACGCAGGGTTTCCCACCTCCACCTTCACCACCTTCTCAGCCAGCTGGAGCAGTGATAGTGCTCTAGCTAGGGAGCACAGGGGTGGGGCCAACCCTGCTCTGCTGGAGCAGACAACCCAGCCCAGGGGTGCAAAGCGTGCTGGGATGCTGGGGGACTGTCAGTTAACTTAAACCAGGAAGAAGTCTGGAACAGAAGTTCTGTAAACTGGTTTGACCTAAACCAGTTAAGTGTGATATACTACATTCAACCAGGTTTCAGGCATTTTGAAATTGGTTTATGTGCACTGAATTTCTGTTCTGTTACAGGTTTAAACCAGTTTTTGATCACTTCTGATCACTTAAACCAGTTTATGTATAACTTCTGTCCCTAGCCCAGAGGAAGACGGTGAAGTGAATTTGGTTCTTAGGTTTGCTAGGCCCATTGTTGAAATCTAGAAGTGTATTCTGCCTGTAACGCAGGAACTGTTTTGCTCTCGAGTCATCCTGTTAGCTGCTCTGCATATGTGGATTAATGAGTCAGTGCAGAACCACGCTGACTTCAGTTCTACAAGTCATAGAATTTGGGCCACATTTTCATATTGTTCAAAGATGTTTTGGAAAAAGCACATATTTGGCTTGAATTAAATGGAAATAGTATGTATTTAGAGAGCCCGTTTTATAGTTCTGCGTTTCTTATCAGAACGTGTTGAAGGACTTTACAGACAATATGTAAAATAGGTAATGGGTATGGAGAAGTAATATCCCTATCCACTGAATGCAGCAGCTATTTTTATATACAGCAATAGTGTAAGTTTAGCAGCAGTAGTAAATATGAACATTGTATGCTGTTGAAAGTGTTGGAAGAATTTAGATATGCAGCCTGGAACTGCTTCAGCTGGAATATGCCCATGACCTCAGGGTTTGACAACTCTACTTTCATGAAGAACAACTCTGGTATTTTTGATAGCTAAGAAGGATGGGAAAGAAGCAGAGCTACTGCACAAAGGTGCTACATTGAAAATGAAAGGAAAATATTACTGCATAAGTGCTGTGTAGTTGGATTAGACTAATTCTGGGAAGACATTAAAGAATATTACAAATTGTTCCCTAGTTCTTCCAAAGAGACCAACAAAAGTATATGCTTTTAGTTAAGTTCAAAATCTGTTGGGAAGTTTTCTGATACTATTATCTCATAGTTATTTAATTATTCTTGTAAATTGACAACTAGTTTGCTGAGTTTTAATTTTGAATAAGAAGACTTTTAAGCATAGTTTCATAGAATGTATTATACCATGTTATGGCTCTCATTAAAATCCAAAATGCTATTCCTAAAGTCTGCATCCTATATCAAGAATAGTTCTTACTACTAGGAGAAGTCTTGTTGAATTTTAATGAGGCTATTTGTGATGATACATTTACAAGATCATTATTATTTAGATTTATATCCTTCCCTATCCAAAAGTTTGAGTGGCCTACAATAAGAGAATAACAATCCATAGATAGGAATCAACAGTAAAACTCCCATTTACACTAATACAACATCCACTTTGAAACTGGGTTAAATTCTCCTACTGTAAATGGTATTTCCAGTAGCTTTGCCAGTCTGAATTCAGCAGTTGCTGGTAGCTAGCAACCAGTGCTTGACACTGGATTAAATTCTCTGCATCGACAAAGCCTGAATTCATTTTGTTCTATGTTTACTGTATACAGTTAAAACACTATTTCAGTATATAAATCTAGTATTTATTTTTTGGATGCCTAATGCCATGTTTTTTGTTTGAAGAATGTGCTAGTGAAAGCATCCAGCAACTGAAATATGCCTTGGGGGAAAGCCATCCTGCAATGGGAGAAGGGGAAATAGCGTTTTACCTGTCTTCCAGTAATGCAGGCCGAGATGAGACTGGGGATGCAGCTTGGCAGGAACTACAGAACAGCCATGCAGGTAAATGTTAATGCAATAGCAACTGATTAAAAAAACTGCAGGCCAAATGCATTTTATGAGTTGTACCAAGTCAAAAATATGCATGTCTAGTTGTTAATGTTTTATCTTTATTCCACAGTCAATCAACTTAAAGTTCTGTTGCGACAGCAAGAGGAACTTGAAAGTCAATTATCTCCATCAAAAAGGAAGATATTATCCTATGTACGTATTTCTCCTTGTTTCTTGGTGTAATTGTGAATGAATGACCTGTTTGTTGTTGCAATTTACAGGCATGTCGCATCTTACACGGAGGTTACGTTCTAAAAGCCGCACGTAAGGCGAAAATTGCATATAGTGAAATCACTAGTGGTGACTGCCTCTGCAACCAAAACCTCCCGCCACTGCCGTGGAGCCATGCTTAGAGCTGTGTGGCCAGCGGCAGCAGCAGCAGCAGCGCAGCGCGGGGTGGTGGTGGGGATGTCTGCATGCCGCCCGGCCACCACCATGCCTGGCAGCCGGCCACACAGCTCCGGGCACAGCTCCATGGTGGCAGCGGGAGGTTTTGGAGGCAGAGGCAGTCACCGCTGGCAGCATGGTGGTGACCGGGCCTCCAGGTAGGTGGCAGTGCCATGTGCAGACTCAAGCCCCACCCCCACTCCCCACCCGTGTATAGATGAATTCGCGCAAGTTAAATGCACGTATGATGCGACATGCCTGTATTTCCTATCCACAAAGAGTAGGAACTAAATCTCCTTACCATCCCATTGAGGGAGATTAGCTGTTTGAGTAGGAAGACAGTTGACATTTGTGAGTAATTCTGCTTTTGACTGCAGCAGAAAGGATGCTTTCAATTCCATGTGAAGCAGTATATGTGGTTTTGACATGAATTTCTTAAGGGGCAGAATATGATAGAATCCCTTTTCCCTATGTAGTTCTACCACAGCCCTAATGCTGTAGTAGTCTCTCTGATGCTGTGACCTTTCCATTTTTCAGGGAGGACAATGGTCAGTGGTCTGTGTAACAGTAGAATCTATAGCTCTTCTACAGCACATGGACAAAAAGGTTTTCGTCTGTTTATGAAGACTCTTGTAAAAATATGATAGGAACATTTTTTATCACTAGAAGTTTTAATAGTATTGATAATTCTGGTTATTCACTACTCATGTGAAATACACTCGTACAGGGTAGGTGGACTGCTTTAAACCAGAGGACAGATCCTGACCACAGAACTCCTTGCATGCTGGACACAGTGGCAATGGGACAAGTGGCATCCACTGCCTTTGCTTGACCCCTGCTGCTGACATGCATCACCAACAGGTCTCCATGTCCAAGATGTTAGTGGTAGGCCCCATGCCCACTTGCCCTGGCCCTTGCTGGACACACAACAGGGCTCTGCAGGCCTCAAGTTTGACATCCCTGCTTTAAATGAATAGATCTTAGTTTTATTCTTAAGTCTAGAAAAATGAGATGAATCTGTAATACTTAAGCTAAAATATTTTCAGTAAAAATAAACTAGTAATTCAAGCATAGCAGGACAGTTAATGTCAGTGAAAAAATATTGTTGTTCCAGATGCAAAATATTACTGTATGATGTTGTCTGGCTTTTAGTGGCTTGAATTTGAGTGGTTTGGAGGTAAACCTATATATTTTTAGAAGTAATCTGTTGTAGATTTTATTACATACTATGAGTCTATTTTCTTTTCTTTTTTAAACATCTCAAATATCAGAATGTTTGCTATCAGAATCAAAGAAACATTATACTTGCTCTATATAATTTTTTAAAGGTGACTTTTAAAAATTAGCAACTCGATTTAAACAGGTTTGGTTACATTCTCGGTTAATTCATTCTTTAAACTTAAGCCTGAGTGCTCTGTGCTTAGAAAAGACACTGTTTTTCACATATAGTGACCAGTTTAGTCTCTGTTTATGTGGCAAATTAAATTATGTCACTTTAGTAATACATCTATAATTTATGCTAGGGACAGACATTACACACAAACAGGTTTAAGGGATCAGAAACTGGTTTAAACCTTTAACAGAACAAACATTCAGTGCACTTAAACTAGTTTCAAAATGGCTGAAACTGGTTTAAGATAAACCTGGTTGAATGTAGTATCAGTCTTAACTGATTTAGGTCAAACTGGTTTATGAAACTTCTGTGAATCAATATTATGTCTCCCTATGGTGAAGTTCTTTAATATGGGTAGTATCTAATAAAAATTTCACTACATTTCTACAATCAATACTGTACTCAGGTTTATACAGCAAGAATTGACGATTGATATTGGAAGCATGTCTCCTGATGTATTCATACAGCTCTCATTAAAATTCATGAGGTTTGCGTGTATATTTCATGTGGAAGATAAGAAAATGAGGCCTGTATTGGATAGTAGTATAATTGCATTTGCAAATGAACCAGTAGATACAATACGTTCCTGCTTTTGGTATGCTTTTTTAATCAAGTAACTGTTCTGCTTGACACTAGTGTCACCTTTGCATTTTCTGTTTAAATTCACAAAATTATATTAAATATGAACTGGATTATGTGAGTGGAAGCATCTTTCTCTGCGAAGAGAAAGGTCATGAAAAGTAAATACTTACTATTCTTAATTTATTTCCCCTAGGGAACTTCAGAAGCTGCAGATCAGAGTTCGCTTGGCCTGTGTGATCTTGTTCCTATCATTACTGATCAGTCTCAATACATTAACCACTTAGAAGCAGAAGTGAAGTTTTGCAAGGTATTTTGAAACATCCTTCGCTCATTAACTCCCAGATACCAGAAATATCCCACCGTCAATTCAGTAAGAGTATGGACAAACATCCATTTGGAGCTGCTTCAAAAGGGGAATTACTGCTCAGAAATGCAGGTTCGTCTGTTACTTATAACAGCTGCACATGCATAACCTGGGAACGATACAAATGTAGCAACACTGCTCCAACTTTAATCTTCAATGAGACAACATTAAAATTGGGCCTATATTTGCTAACAGCTGCTGCATGGTTCAGAGCAGAAGCTCCCCATCCATTTCTGAAATGGCTCCAAATGGATGTTTGTACTGTACCCCAAGAGTTTTGTGTGAGCTGCTTTCCAGTCTCAGCTTTATGATTATAAATACTGTACCAATGAGAACTGAAGTAAATGTATTTCAGGAGGTAACAAATCTTAACATAAGTCAGGACATTATGTTGTTTTTAAAATAGGCCTTATCAGGGGACTTTTATTGATTTAAATATGTCTAAAAAAGAAAGCTTCCACTTTCTTATTTAAATGGAAAAATTGGGCTTGAAGGTTCCTTGGGAAGTCATTGAGTTCAACCACCTGCTCGAGGCAGAAGTATCCCTTCCTGAACCATCCCAGTCAAGTGCTCTTAACTCCACTACTTATACACCTTGAATAATAGAGTTTCTGCAACCTCTGATATCTGTTCTAGTGCTTAAGTACTCCCAGAGTTAGAAAGTTCTTCTTAATATTTATTATTGATTAATTAATAATAAAATTGAAACACTTGTGTAACTTTTTCTACTTAAATGATTATCCAACCAACATTATCTTGCAGACCATTACAAAATATGCTTATTATGTCCAATAAGACTAAAAATGAACAATAAGGCCTTTTGGTGTGATATATAGTCACGAAAAGTATTAAACAATAGTATTCTTTAATTTTGTAGGAGGAATTATCTGGAATGAAAGGTCGGATACAAGTTGTGGTGCTTGAAAATGAGAAACTCCATGAGGAATTGAAAACTCTAACAGTGGAGCAGACTTTGAGAGAACAAATGCTTCTGGATGCCTCAGTAAGTCTGATACATTTTTTTTTAATGATATGGGATAACTACATGATTTTGGTTCTCAACATTAGTTTCTTCATTCCAGAGGCCCAACCAGATTCTTCTATTATTGGGCTATAAATTGTAATTTTCTGCATTTTTTTTTAATTGAACACAATAATAACTTTATTTATTAGCTATTATTTAATCGATAATAAAAAGATATTGTGATTAAATTGAAGCTTTAACATTGTATTTCAGGCAAATACTCAGAAGTCCTGGCCTATAGGAGGTGATGATTCTAGGGTACATCAGCCTGCTAAATCACGATCATCACATGACAAAGACCATGTCTTAATCTCAACAGCAACTGCAGAAATAGAAAAATGGCAGCTAGAATTGGTTGGTATTCAGATATTTTTTGTATAGCAGAATTGGCTTCTAGTGTTCCTCTCTTTTGTTGACATTTATGATGATTAACCTCCTGAGAGTCTTGGAGGAGACTTGGTTGACTGAACCCCTAACCTCTGGGGTCAATATTTATCCCTTGAGGCTCTTCATCCCATAATAAATATTTTTTTTCCAGTTAAGGGTGATATACAAGACAACTTAACACTTGGCATGCAAGAGATGAGGCTCGACAAATGTGAGGGAGAGGAAATGTGAAAGGAATGGAGTTACAGTGCATAGCACTGGAGAGTCTGAGCAGCAGGTTTCTATGCCTTACGCAGCCCTCTAGTGCTATCTTGCATGCTAAGGATTAGTCCAGTCCCTGAAGCAGCACAGACTCAGAAAGGTGCAAAGCTAGTGTAATCCTATCCCCTTCCCGCAAGGTGCAAGTTCTGTGTTGTGCCTCTGGATTATCTCTTCTGCATGGGGAAGTACCTACTCTGTCACTTTAATTTGACAATATATTCTTCATTCCCTGTACTAAACTGTGGTATGGTATTGTTCTGTTATCTAATTAGCGCATTCTGTCTCTGTTGTGATCAGTCAAGTAACCTCTCTCTGTATTTATGTGTTCAGTAGATCTAAACGGCATTTAGATTCTGCAAAATTATTTCTTGTTACTCATTTATGCCAGCAACATAGGATACCATGTGAAAGATGACTATCTTTGTTTGCTTTGACTATACAGTCCAGCTCCTGTGCTATTTTTCTACCAGAAGACACTTTTTTTGTAGAAATGAGTGTCTGTACACAGTGAGTTGCAACAACATTAAAATAGGTGGATTTTTTAATCAAATACTTTGTTTTGAATACCTTCTTATCTTCAGAGGAAATAAGTAAATATTTCTAATATCTGGATTTATTTATAAAGAGCTAAAAGAATACAGATGTGAAGAAAAGAAAAGCCACACCAACTTTTTTCTATATCTTTTTCTAAAGGAGAAGCTAAACCTTCTCTATCAAGAAAGGACTGATGCACTTGAAGCTCAAGTACGATCACTGAGGTAAATTGAAAGGATTATTTTTTTAATTACTTGTCAATAATTATAAAAGTGGTGCTGTTGATCTGAATGCTCCTTGAAAAGAAGCTTTAAAAATAGTAATCGGGTAAATGTGTAGTAGTTATTTATTTTTCAGGTACAAACAGATGTTTCTGAGGTATAGTTTAAAAGGTAATTTTAAAACAACCTAATTACAAGACTCATGGAAAAGTTTTCTTTATATAAAATAAAAACATGGATTTTTTTTGTATTCCTTTAAAAATTGCTCTTTAAAAAAACCTATAGAATTTAATTTTGATTGCTGTAGGATGATTCCATAAAGGCACAAAACTTTCCATTTTGATAATCTAGTCTGGTTTACTTTAAGAAAAAAAAAGAACAGGATAAAGTTGTTCTGTTAATTCAATGGGGATCTCATACCACAAGCTTTATATTTTAAATAGATAATGTTAAGTAGCTAAGAGTAGATATTTTAATTTTGTTGTTTTTTAAATAAATAACAAATACATGAAGTTCAAAAATATTTTATAAAAAGAAATATTTTAATTTGTGTGGGGTTGAGGTATTGGTGGGGTGGCCAATTGAAATATGTACCCTACAACCATAGAAACCTTCAGAGAACAGCTAACTCTGCTAGTGCAGTGAATCAGAACTTAAAATTGCAGCTAAGACTGTTGATTGTTCCCTGGCTTGAGGTGCAAAAGTGCAGAAATCATAAAGTCAAATATAAAATTATTTAAAAGCTTCTGCCAGTGCTTGAATGCAGGTACCTGCTTAATAGAGGGTTTTTTTTTTCCCTTGGTTACTTGATATTTCAAGATCTAAGTAGCCTGGCTGTGATCCAGAAAAGCACTTAAGCATTTGCTTAAAGTTATGCATGCGAGTAGTTTTTTTGACTTTGATAGGACTATTCTGATGCTTAACTTAAGCAAGAGCTTTCTTGATCTGCTGTATCATGGCCAATGTGCTGAACGTTGCAGAATTTGTAGCAGGGAACATGTGAAACATGCATGCCATATTGCTGCTGATTCATATCCACAGGTAGGGGGCAGGCAAGGAGGTAATGACATCACTCTTAAGGGGAATGCAGAATACAGATTCACTGGATTTTCCCCATCTTGAGAGATCTTAGATATCCTTGCCATTGATCGGCTGCATTCCCTATCTCCTCCATATACTAGCAAACAGCTTATTCTTTGGTAAAACGATATTTTGGAAAACCATGATTTTCAACTGAGTCTGCTGATAACCTCCCTGTCTTTGACAAGAAAAAAGACAGGGAGTGATATAGTTGGGGGTTTGTGCATCGTTCAGTTTTGAGGTGATAGTACCACTTTTGTTATTAAAAAGTGAATCTGCCATGCAGTGTCAAGTGGTTTAAAATGATATAAATTAGTAAGAGATCCCTTTGTTGTACTATTTGTTTATTTTTCCTCAATTAAATATAGAATGCGGTATGTAAAATTATTTTAATGAATATGGTAACACCTGTTTCTTTACAATATTTTTTTTTTTTCCTTTCTAGAAAAGATCTATCTGAATCGCAAAAAAATTGTGAAGATCTGAAAGGAAGATTAAAGCACCAAGATTCACTTACTGCATCAAGTAATTTAACCCGGGTTGGTGGTCTTTGTCTGAAATGTGCACAACACGAAGCTGTTCTTTCCCAGACTCATTCCAATGTCCACATGCAGACCGTTGAAAGGTTAACAAAGTAGGTTTATTTTAATTTAAAGTGCAGTTATTTTTAGGAGGAAATATCAATTATTAATAATGGTTGTTTTAGCTTAAACTCTAACCTAAGACTATAATAGTTCGACAAGAAAATTATTATTTTGAGTTCAAGTTATAGTGCTGTAGGAGAATTTTGTTGGAATTTCTGATTTAAAAATGGAAAAATACAGAGTCAAATCTTCACCCATGGGAGTTTTGTCACTTATTTCAATTCCAACAGCATTTCAGTAGTTTTTTGTAAGCATGGTAACCATCACCTTCAGTATAGCTTCTTCCTTTCATTGTCTCTAGCATTCATCTTTGATCCCTTTTGTTCGATTCTTTGGGTTCTAATGAGGACTTGAATTTTGGAAGCACAGTTGTCTTATTTTTTTTCTTAGTTCTATAAATGTTTAAATTCTTCTTTTCACTGATTTGGACCTTTAACATGTCACTGGTCTCGGATAGAGTACTTTGCTTGCTTCACCTCAACCTAGAGTAATCTAAGTGAGAAGTTTTGTGCAGTTTAAAAAAAGTGGCTGGTTTTATTTATTTAGATTTAAATAATAATAAAAAACTTACCAAGGTGCAAAGAGCTTTGATATATAATTATTAATACAGAAAATCCCAGCACATTAAAACATTGATTTGTTCAAACAGGATCTCTGCTAGCCAACCATTACAAAATTATCTGTTCTCAGAAATTTGAAGTTACTCAAGAGTTGTGAGGTATTGGAAGTAGTCCCAGTAGAGGTGAGTTAGTGGTTGAGATGCAAGTGAGATGGTTGAAGGTAAATGTAGTTTATCAGATGAATATTTTATGTCAGCATCAGGTATACCATAGGTACTGAAAGGGAAACCAAGTGTTTCCTGTTTCCAGGGCCAGAACGCTTGCCAAGCAATATACTCTTCACTGAAAAATTGCACATTAGAATCCAAGTTCTCGTTTGAATTTTTATTCTGGCTTTATTTAAAAGGAAATCTGTGAATATGCGCACAACTTAAATCAATATGTTATTGATTTTCCAAGTATGGGCAGCTTGAAACAAGATGTTTGAGCTCACCCATTCTTCTTAGTGTTATTAATACGTAGAAGTGACATTTTGAAGTCTTGGAGCCAAATCCTCATCTGGTGTAACTCAGAAAAGTCCCACTTGAATCCAGTGCAGTCAATGATATTTAAGTATTTCACTGCATAGAAGAAACACTCAGAGTGAGAATTTCAGTGGAACCAAATGGAGTGATATGCCCAAAACTCATTAAAGCTATGAAATGTGATTATGTAACTTCCATACCCAGTAATGGTGGGGATTTTTTTTGCTATGTAGTATATACAGTACATATAGCAAATGTGAGATTTTCAGTGAGATTATTGCACAATCCAAGAGGCTTCTCATGCTGTCCCATGTGCTAAAAGAGCCAAAGCCTATAGCTACATTCAAAACAAATTCTTTGATGTAATTATACATTATCAATGTGAAAATTTGGTCCATTAAAAAAATAAAGAAAAGAACATGGGAGCCACTGCATTGACTCAGTACCCATAGTATTCAGCTTCCTTTTTAATAAAAAAACTAAATTTCTAAATTTTGGTTGAGGAGATTATAGTGGTGCAGAATTCAGAAATCTTGTAGTTGAACTCAGATCTAGTTCATGGCAGAATACAAAGGGTCATAGATAGTGTTTAACTATCTGAAATACTATGAGTCAGTGTAGTTTTACTTTAAATATAATGTAGAAAATATTCTTAATCATTTGGGTCAAATTTTGATTGGGCCTTTTTTCTGAAGATTACCATTGACCTTGTACTTTTGTTTGATTGCTAATCAACCTGGGTACTTTGCTGATATGAACCTTGCCATTATTCCTGGCAGCTTCTTTAATTCAGTACTTTTAAAGACAGGTCAGCTAACACATTAGACTTTGATATGTGCTGAGCTGGCACTACTGTATCTATTAAACTAAATACAAATGAATGCTGATTTTCATCTAACTCTACTTGTAACCCTGATGTTTTCAGTCCATTAATGTTTTATATTTCTTTTTCCATGGTTTCTTTTGCTAATGCAGAGAAAGAGATGACTTAATGGGTGCACTTGTTTCAGTGAGAAAGCACCTGAGAGAGATGCAGCAAAGGGAATCTAGTGCCTACGAACAAGTGAAACAAGCTGTGCAAATGGCAGAAGAAGCCAACTTAGAAAAGACTAAGGTATCTTCTTCAAGAAGATGGTTAGGGATTTCAGTATTCCTAAATACCACAAATGTTGATTACACTTGTTTCCACCAATAAGGAAATAATTCTACTGGACTGTAAAACACTAGTCTATGTCTAAATTGTGTAACTGACTTGAAATGAAAGATCATTTAATGTTTTCTGTTTTGTGATATCCATTATAAGTCTGTTAAGAGAAGGAGGAGTGGAAAGCTTGTCTTAAAACATATCTGTGTGGCACAAGCAACTTCATGCTGAAACATACCATGTATTAGCTTGTCACTGCATGTGTTAGCTTGTATCCAGATTAATATGATGTTCTGTAGGTGCTTATCGACTTTGCCTGTCACCTGAATGTATAGGTGCACATTCCATTTTACTGCTCGTTTGTGCAGACTAAACGTGGTATGTCTTAGAGTACCAGTGTTTCAGAATAGCTGTGCCTTTTGCCATACAGATGTATCCTTAGTGCTCTGAAGCTGGGACTTGAACTTTTGAGTTCTAATCCATGTTCTCAGACTGATAGGCCATGAGACAAATCACTTAACTCGGTTTCATAGCCCAATGAAAATTATCAGGTTGGATTTTCAAAAGCACCTAAGTGCTGTAGGGCTGTAGTTATGTATTTAATTGATAACCTAGTATGCATACATCACTCTGCTGCTTTTGAAAATATTGCTTGTTACTGCCTACAAGTAGTATTTAACTGTTTCATAGGAGTGTTGTAAGGATTAAATAGTTAATATATGTATAGCTTTAAAGATGTGAAATGCTATATGCCTGTGAACTCTTGGGCAGTAATGATAATGGCAAATTTTAATTTCTAGTCTAATGCTTATATTAAAACTAATTAAGTACTTGCTTCACTTTATTGTAAATGAAATCATTATATTGATATACAGTGCCATCTACTGTGTAATTAGTGAATTACTACTAAATTTGAGAATATAAATGATAAGGTTCCACTGGTTAATGGAGTATTGGTTGTTGATGTGACTTATGCTACACTATAAACACTATTTTATCTTTCCCTAAAATTACAAGTCCAAAGGAAAAAGTGGAGAAATTATGATGGGAAGGAAAAAGTCTCAACAGTTGGTTTGCTATAGAGGAGTAGCATTTTAACATTAGCACTTAGCTTAATTGCCATTAACTGTTAATTGACCAGGAATTAAAGGCTCCATGGTATGTATGTATTTAAAGTTTCATCTAAATCAGTTAATTAGGCACTTTTCTTTTATCACTGTGTATCTACCCACCTTTTTAGGTGCATAAATAGCTTTGAAAATCTAGCTGTAAAATATTTAGCAGTTGTCGTCTGAAGAATTTACCGGTGAATGACTAAGATACCTAGGAGCAGATTCTATTTTGCCTTTTAGGTACTTGTAGGGACTTGGACACCTAGGTGTGATTCTATTCCACCCATCTCGAGTCCTTGGAAAAAATGTTAATGCACCAGTTTTTGAAACCTGCCATAAACTAAGCTTTAAGGCAGAGTTCCCAAAACCAGTAATCAGGAAGAAGACCCATCCACCTTTTGCATTAACTGTTTTTTTCCAGGACTCAAGCAGAGTGGAATAGGATCACATTTGGTGCCTAGGTTCACTTAGGCAGCAATAGGTGGAAGAGGATCTGGCCCCTAATTGTTTGACTTTGTTATTAAAATTTTAAACAGATTATTGGTTTCCCTATTTGTATAACAGCAGTGTTCACTGTTTTGCGAACACAATTCTAGAAATACGTACCTCAAAAATCCCTCCTGCTGAGGAGAGTATTAAATGATTGTTGTCCTCAGACCTCCTATTGTATGATAACTCTTAATTTTCCCTTTGTTTCATTTTCTGTCTGACTTGGAAAAAAAAAAAAAGCCCACCAACCATAAATTTCATCTTAATCTATCCCTATGCTTCGTATTCAGTTTAACATAAAAAAACGTTCTCGTTTGATAAGGCTCTGTAAGACTAATCAATACTGACCTAAATACTAATAAGATATAACAGTGCTATAAATTCCTGACAATCCAGTAAAAGGAATGTAAGTAAATGAATGGCAGGTTTTCTGCTGGAAGCCCTCACTGGTAATAATGAGGTGCACAGGTACATATGGAACGATCAGTGGCTGGGGGTCCATACTCCCCATGCCCTTTATTACATCTCCATATTACAAGCTTCCTCTCCCTTCAGGTAAAAAAACACAAACAAAACTCCCCTTTTTTTTTCTCTTTCCCTTACACTGGGAAAGCATTTTACTACTTCATCCTGTATATTCTTGAGTAAATGCAGAAAAGAAAGAGCCAAGTGCATCATTCATAGGGGCAAATGCATCTCATTGAATATAAAGGGAAAATTTATATAGACAAGGCAAGTAGGATTTGGCTTTTAAAGGACAAATTTATTATGATAACTATCAGTTCCATTTAGTTTATGAGAAACAGGGTACATGGTGCTCATTCTTTGGAAATATGTATCCTTGCTGTTTTTTGCTTCTGTTGCTTGCAACCTCTTGACCTGTAATGCTTAGTCTTTATAGGGGAATTGGTA
Organism: Alligator mississippiensis; assembly: GCF_030867095.1. NCBI lineage: Eukaryota > Metazoa > Chordata > Crocodylia > Alligatoridae > Alligator > Alligator mississippiensis. The sequence continues at coordinate 159,717,416 of NC_081824.1, forward strand.
ATGAAAAGCTTCCCAGGTTGAAGCAAACCTGGGAGATGGATTTTAAACATTGACTTGCTAAAGGAGCAATAGTTTGAACTACTGATCCTCCTTGCAAAAACAGCAGCAGTTTAATCAAATAAAAATTCCTTCTTAAAATGTAGAGTAGTGCTGTGTTTTGTTTTGCTGTTACAATCATGTTTCTGTCAAAAGGTGAGGACATGAGGGCAGATGTTCATTGTTGTTTGCATTTTAGCGTTGCCCAAGGGTTAGATTTCTATAGAAAAGAACTGATGTTAACAGTCTGATTTGATCTTAGATTACTTTTCTCTAGAGATAAGAGCTACTCCCCAGATGTCTAGCATCCCACAGGGTGGACTTGTGGAGACTTCCCCTCTTGAGAGAGAATTAAATGGTGTAGCTTTCATCTGTCTTGCATAACCCAGCACAAAGGAAACACATGGGAGGCACTGTATTTTTTTTTCCTTTAGTCAAACAGAGTATCATTTGGAAAACTACATTACTAGGAACTATAAATAAAGTAGTCCAACATGAGCTTCATTTTGAATTTCTTGAAGTAGACTATACTGAGGCTTAAATATACAGAATGTCAGTGAAACTAGAACTAGGATATGGACAAGCATGCGCTTGGATCAGCTTTACAAAGGGAGGGGGAGGGCTGTTGCTCCAAACCAGATAGCAGTTGTTACGCTGCAGCTATACTGTCTGCATAAGCCTGTAGGGATAAGTGAGCTAAATCATCCGTTTTGACCTGTGGATTCCTATTCGCTGGTCAGAGGGACTTGATTATAAAATGGAGATTTTTTTTCCAATTGGCTTTAACTCAGTACCTGACCTGACGCAGTATGCATGTTTGTTTAACTACATCCGTTTGTCCACTGTCTCTGGACAATGCAGCTTGGACAAGAGAAATACAGGTTTTTTGCTGTCCTCTAGGAGTGGTGGAACCTGAACTCTAATGTTCTAGGTGAACTCAGTTGAGCAGTATTTCCAGCAAGAATCTGGAAATAGATATATTCACTCTTTGGCATCATTTGAAAAATCTGAACATCAGAAGAAAAGAATAATTGCCTCTACTTTGTCAAATTCCTTCTCTGGCAATATAACCTTTTGTACCCTATATTGTATCCTTCAGGCAAAGAACAGTGCTGACAGTACATTTTTCTGATGTGTGGTATTGAAGGCAACCATGCTTTCAGTGTTTATAAGAGTTGGGTAATGGAGGGCATTTTTCTTTGCACTTCTTGAGTGAGAGATACCTAGGATTTTTTAAGTGCAGGTCACATTCCCTTGTCAAAAACAAGTTGCTAATCTATACAGAAAAAATAACTGATAGATTCCAGGAACTGCGAACACAATAGGAACCACATTTGAGAACCAAGTTGTCTGTAGACGTGTAATCTTTAGCTCTCAAACATATTTTTGTGCATGTATGCATGGTCTCATCTCTTTCAACCCTATTTTAGTTTCTTAGGGCACCTATACACATACAGTAATCAAGTCTGCTGGAGTATGGCAATTAGCATGCTCCAGAAGACTCCAGCATTGCATATCAGCATCCCCACACTGAAAAATGGTGGTGGGGTGCTTTAACTAAGCTTGTTCGACAAGCTTCAGTTAAAGTGCCCTCACTGCCATTTTTCAGTGCAGGGACATTGATACATGTGATGCTCCAGGTGCTTTAATTAAAGTGGCTCTCGGAGCTGCTCTAATAATTAAAGCTCCCCTCACCCCCTCCCGGGGCAAGTGTATAAACACTCTTATATTCTGGTGTATATGTAGAGGCATCTGTGTACATACATAAAACCCTTTTTATAAGTAAAATGATTTCTCTAAAAGCATTAGAATACTTTATAATGAATTCCTCATTTTGGAAGGATGATTGTTTTTTACCTCAGACCATAGTTTGTTTGTTTTTTCAATTTGAGTTTCATAAAATATTTTTCCCTAGGCTCTACTCCAGTGTGATCAACTGAAAAGTGAGATGGAAAGACAGAAAGATCGCCTTGGAAGGGAGCTAGCTTCCCAACTAGATAAGCGAGATGGTGAAAAAGAAGCACTGCGGGAAGAAATGAAGAAAGAAAGGGAAGACTTGGCATCAACAGTAATCCTATTTATTATTATATTATTGCAGGGGTAGAGTGGTGGTGGTGGTAGATTAAGAACATCCAATACTTCTCTGAAACAATAAGTAATGGCTTTTTATGCAAGAAAAGAATATTCAGGCAATACTTCAGTAAACAAGTATTAAATTTACACATCAAAATGTTAGAAAATAATTAGCTTATGTAATCATTTGAACCATTAGTAGGGATGGATGACAGGTTGGATACATACTAAGTGATTAGTAGCTTGATACACTTGATAAGGTACAATATAACTTCAGTTTGTGTAATATTTTCATATTTCATTTATTAAAATAGCCTCAAAAGTTAAAAGTAATACCAGAAAGAAGACAACAGGTTGTCATCATGCATTCAAGGAACATTAGTAAGGTTGCAAAGTCAAGCACTTAAAGATTAGGAAATGCCAGTGTCAGCTTTATATTAAAGTATTTAATTATAAGATTGCGTACCTTTCCATCCCTATTATGACCTTAATAAGTCTTTTTTTCCCTTGCACAGCTGTAAAAATGGGACTAAAGCAACCTCAGTTTCTCACCTTTTATTTGCATTTATAAGTTCTTGGAGGCAAAAGAAAGGAAAAAAATAAAAGCAAAGCAGTGCTCACACTGACAGCACGCACTGCTCAAAACCAGAGCCTGTCCAGCTGGAGCCACAGAGACAACTAGCGGTGGTACAAGGTCTGCTGCTGCTAGTTGTCCCTGGAGAAACCAAACATCCACACTTGTGTGGATGCAGTCTTAGTGTTTATTCTGCCATGATCTTAGGTGGCACCTTTAGGTTCTGCTGGAATATGAATAATAAGTCATAATAAGTTATTTCCACATGAGAGAAGGTGAAAAGGAAAAAATTCTCTCACTAACAGCAGTGAAATTGTGCAACCTGACAGAGGAGTTTGGTGCGGTAGGGAAGGAACAGTAAGATGAGTAGTGAGAGAATCTCAGTGAAGTAGGCCACAAGTAATCACTGGAGTATTAAAAACCAAAGTTGAGGGCAATTTGGGTTCCAGTTTTGACATTACTAGAGAATCACTGGGGTAGTATAAGGATGGGAGTGCTATAGGTGCATTTCCCGGTACATGGTGGGAAATATGAGCATGGAAAATATGGTAATGGAACAGGCATTAAGTGTACAATGCTGTAGTCAATAAACTGCAAACCTGTCCTACATAACCATCAAAAATCAGTTGCCAAGCCATAACTGAAGGTGTACTTATATTGCACTGAAAACACAGAGGTATCAAAAGTGACTGATTGTAAAGGACAAGTTTATCTACAGGAAGTAGTACTTACTACAGATGTCACTGCATGCCTGCAGATCTATTTTGGCAGTATGAATTCATGCAACATAAATATCTCTAACTCAAAAAATAAAACTATATTCTTCACTACTATCACAGTTTAGTTCCTCAAACCAATACATTGCTATATATTGTTATCAACCCTGAAATTACATCTTAATGTTTGTTTCTCTGAGGGCTTCAGTCTCATAATGTGATCTTTAGACCCATTAAAACACTGTCTAATGATAATATTGTGATACGCTTGTGATTGTACAGTATTTGGTAAAACTGTGAAATTATTACTATGCTGATCCTGTAGTTGGTAATTAGATTTATCTTTGTAGGAAAATAAGATTTTACACATGTATTAGTGGTAAGTGTGAAATGCAGTACTTATTTTGATAACAAACAAAAAAGCCAGGAAAGGGTTTTTTTGCGCTATATTATATTTATCTCTCTATGAATTCTTTATTAGTTCATTTAACAAGCGATTTGTTTTAGAGGAACAAATTGGCATGGGTCCATAAAACAGGTGTATACATAATGGCTCTACAGTAGTGTAATTGTACGTAAGCCCTTAAATTCCGTTTCGACTTCCTGTAAAGTTAACCTAGAACTGTCAGGCACCATTATTTCCAGTTATGTTAGCCAGCTTAAGGACTAAACAGCTCAAGGGCAAAATCTTTGTTTTATTGTTATGTATCTTTTTCATCGTTCAGCAAAATTTCAGCTCAATTTGCTTGAAATATGAAGTCATAAAATAACTATACTTTTAGAACATCCTGCATTTACTTGGTTATTACTACATTGCATCTTGGTTTGTTTTACGATGGTGGGATGTTTCAGAATTAATTTAAGATCTTTATTTGCAGTGACATTTGAGTTTTTGTAACTGCTTTTTCTGGGGCTAATGGTAGTTGCCATTTACCAGTTGGAGTCTGTGAGTGATAGGTGAATAGGTCTTATGGCGCAACAGGAATAAGGGACTGTTCCTAACATTATATGTATTAACAAGTACTAGAATGGTGTAGTTAATTGAATATATTCCGAATGGATATTGCAGTTCGAATCACTCCAAAATAATATTGTTACAACTCACTATGGATCAAATTATGTAATCCTTATTCAGGATGTGATCCTGGTCACTTCCTGCTTTGCCAAAATTCCCATTGACTTAAAATGAAGTTTTGGGTATTGGTTCTAGGCTGAATCTCTTCACTATGCATTCAATCTCTTTTTTTTTTTTTTTTTAGGTGATGGTTCTGTCTCAGAATGTGGCCACACATGAAGCACAGTTAGAGAGAATTACAAGAGAAAAGAACTTAATAGCTAACCAACTAGAGGAAGCCCAAAATCAATTTACTTCTCGGGAGATGGACATTAATAAGGTAGAGACATTTTGCAAGTTAGAGTGGTTTGAAACATCACATGGTAATCTCTTATGGTTTTCACTGTTTATTCTTTTTAAAGAATATTTGGAAAGATGGTAAATGTATGTCTCAGATTTTTAGACAAAATTTACAAGTTTAGAAGTAGAGAGATGAATTTCTTTTAGCAGGCAGATCACCCCACAAAATGAGATGGGGTTTTTTTTCTTAGCCTGTTCATAATCACTATTTGAAATTCTGCAATCAGCATTTAATTAATGATTCTCTTGATGATATGGGAGATAGTTATAGGACAATAATGTGAAGCCTATTCTGTTTGACTCTGTAGTGCTCTGCACAGCATTATGCATTTAGTCTAGTTTCTAACCTGGCCTGTAGAAACCTTTCTTGCTCCCACTCATTCCTGTGTTTTTCTTTGTGTATTTTATCCTGCTCTTTTTATATCCTGCCTGATCTCATACCAGAGACAAATGTTTGATGCAGTGGTTCTGAGCTCAAATGCAATCATTTTTTTCATATTACTATGGGAAAAAAATAAATTAAATTTGTTCCCACAAATTCCACCAAGCCATTTTTTGTCTAGTCCTGTCTTCAATACAGTTTATTTTTTCCTGCTCCTGTTAACATGTTGGCATGTCTGACATGTCCCAGTAGTATTTCACTCCCATTGCAGGACTCTAACCCAAGGCTAAAGAGGGACTTGCAGCAGCCAGTTATAGATTTTTCTTGTAGCAATGTACTGTGATCACTAGGAGGGGGCAATTTGGCACAGGCTTTTGGGCGGCCTTTCCTCACCTCATACTCCTGTCACTGCTCCTTCTTATAGTACTGGTTACAATTCTTTTTGATGAACAACTTTTGCTTGAAAAATATAGTTTTGGACAGGCATAATTATTTACACATTTGGGCCCAAATTATCTAAACCAAAAGTAACAATTTAGAAATGTTAAAATATTTAATGTTTGTATTTCTAAAACAAAAATATTCAGGCTAGATTTACAAAGGGCCTAGACTCCCCTTACAAAACCAAGAATGAGAAGCAGTAGAAGGAAGAAAACAGTTTTGAACCTGAGTTTTCCATATTCTAGATGAGCATATTAACCACTGAGCTATAGTATAAGAACGCTATCACATTATCTCTTCCTTGTTTTTTGGGAGTAGTATCTAAGTTCTATATTAAGTCTAGCTCTTGGTTTCCAAATAATTTGATTTTTAATTTTTAAAAAAGTGTATAAAATAACAGACGGGGCAAAATGTTTGAAATTGACTGTAACATTTTATTTGGGTTTATTCAGTCTGGGGTTGATCCAAACTTATTCTTTTTCCCTTTATTTTTTGGAGCTGTTGGCAAACTGAAAAATAAGTTATTCATGCAGCTCTAACAGCTGGTTCCTTTGTTCTGTTTTATCTGTGCTACACATGGAGATGGGTTGGGTGACAGTAATTTTCCCCTTCATGAAGGGAAAAGAGAGAGAACCCCATCTTATATTCTGTCTATGAGAGAAAAGGGGAGGAAGTAAACACTTACAAGTCTCAGTTTTGAGTATTAGGTATTTTAAACAATCATGAGATCTCTGTTTTAGGTATCAGGCTTGTGAATTTTTGCTGTTTGTTGAAAACACCATTATTTCTCACTATTTTAAATGGTACTCAATTGTAAAGTGATGTCAGAGAATATAGCCACCATTTTCCTAAATGCTTTGCATTTGTAAGGAAGGCAGCTGTTTCTAAAGACTTGCAGTGTCTCCAAAATGACTTCAGCCAACCTGTCCTTACAGAAGATAGGGTCTACGTAGGAGGATCCTTCTTGCCTAGAAAACTAGACAAGAAACTGGAAAGAGAAAGGAGAATGAGATGGGCAGGAGAAGACTGAGGATTCTGTGGCATTTGGGTAGCAGCGACAGAGGAGAATGTGGGGAAAAAGAAGAGAAATTTATGGAAGAAAATAGGGAAGGAGGAAATGCGTTTGGGTAAGAACAGAAGATAGGGAGGGATGAGGAGGACAGAGATGGACTGACATGAAACAAAGGGCACCTCCTACCTCTGCAGGACAGGGAGAGAGTAAATTTAATCTACCTGGGGGATTAAGCACTTGCGTGTATAATTAAGGTTGAATTCTTAACCTAAAGTGATCATACAAATTTAGGATGGTTGGCTTGGATGGTGAAGGAGAGCTAGAGAGCCTATCAAAAATCTCTTCCTTGTCAGCAGAGAATTGGGCAGAAAATCCCAAAAAATTTTAACTCAAAAACACCAGTATCCAGAACAGTATTCATTACCTTTGTTAAAGTTACCTTTCTCCCAGTTTTTCCCACCTAGAGCAAGCTCTTTTGGTGTTTCTCTGTTGGCTTATTCATGGTCAAAGTAGACATTTTAGTTTAGTGCTACAGTTAAGAAATTTATTTTCAGTCTGTGGATAAGAATGTAATATTTCACTTCAAGTTTGAAAATAATTATGTTGCAATCTAAAAGTTTTATTCGTACTAGCAGAAAAATAGGCAAGATAAGAAATCTCTCTGTTACATGAAAATATGACTGACTTCAATATTTAGTATTTGAAGTACTGTAAAAGAATTTCTTTGAATTTAAAAAAGAAATCTCCCAAAAATGAAAAACTCCACTCTAAATGTATTTAGCAGCACATGTATTTGCAGCATAGATATTTATACTTAACAAATCTTGATCCAGATATAATTGAATCTAGCAGGTAATGCCTATTTCCAAGTTAATTAGTATAGAGAGGATGTGGATTCACCCCTTTGGTTATAACAGTTACCATATGTAGTCTTAAAAGATCAGTAAATTGAAATAAATTGGAAATAAATGGCCTCTAGGGGGCACCAAAAGATCTAAATGCAAACATTGCACATTAGTTCCACAAGCTACAGATCATGTTTTCTGTGCAATCTAACAGGTGTGCGGAGAAATGCGATATCAGTTGAATCAAAGCAAAATGAAGAAGGATGAGGCAGAAAAGGAGCTCAGAGAGTACAGAACAAAAACTATAAGGGAGCTTGAAATTAAGGACCAGGTAAGAAATGATACTGCTATCACTTTGCAGTTATTAAAAACATAAATAGGGTTGTTTCTGAAGTTGGAATGATTCATTTTTCTAATAGTGGTCATTTATTACTATTTTGTGGGTTCTAAATTAATGGCAACAAGCCAGTTTTTACTATTAAAAAAATACCTCTTGTCTGGATTATTCTTGTTTTCAGCCCTAAAAAAGTCAGTTTTCCATAATTACATAATACTTAACACATTCTTTTATATACAGCGTGCGAACACATACTATAGATTCAGTGTGTTTAATTTATATGTACTATATACATATGTTTATTCACTTCTCTCACAAGTAAACACACACAAATGTGTATGCATACAAAAAAGTAGAACATTAACAATTATAACATGTGAAGTATGTAAGGTAAAGTGTGTCATTTCTTTACCAATTTCTGTGAAGATTCAAGTTTAATGGATTTTGTGATTCAAAACAAAGTTTAAAAAACTAATAAGAGAAAATAAAATTATTATGAAAATATGCCATTAGGTATTAATAATTGATTATTTAAAAATGAATTTGTATTACTTATAAAACATTATATGCCTTGTAGGTAAACAGCGACAAGACATCCCTTTAAAAAATAAACAGTAAGGTGAATTACCATTAAATTAGTTAACAGTTCAGACAGCTGCCTTCTATTGAATCTTTTAAAAATCTTTTTTGTACTGTTATTCTACCAGTTTAAATCTTCAGGATTTAAACTTCCAATTCTTGGTTCAGAAACTCTCCACTATATTTGACTTGATATTGGTAATATATTTTAGATATACAGAAAATTTGTTAGGCACACATGCACATTATATTTAAGTGCATGTATCATTTACTATTTAAAGTAGTTTATCCAGCATGTTTTAAGCCATACTCTTCTCCTTTAAACAAATGAACAGTATTACAATGCAGTATTACAAAATAAAGATAGTAGTCATCACAAAACCTTAATGAGAAACAACTATGTAGTTAGTAGTTTATAAAAAGATGCAACTCAGCTTAAAGGGGGAAAAATAATGAATCAGATTATAATCAAAAGGCACATAATATATTTTTCCATTTTAAATTTACTAGCCAAAAAAATTTTTAAGGTGTAATGGCAGTAGCAGATCACGCTGTCTGGGAACTGAGGCCTTGTAACATTTCTGCTACATCCTTACGGCCTAGAGGCACTTTGAAAACAAAAAGCAAGGCTGTTCTTCTATCTTGACAGTTCTCACAGATAGGAAATCTGGTATAATCTTGGCATAATAATAAACTGGGATGTGTGGAAGAAAGTATGCAAAGAAATACCATGGATTTTAGGTTTTGTTCTGCAGCTTTCCCCAGGGTTAATATTTTGAAAAAATTCAAAATATAACAAAATATTTAAGTTTACCTTTGGAATTGCTCATGTTTTATCATTATGAAAATAAAAAAAAAGCCAAAATACTAATTGGAAGTCTGTATATTTTAAGAGGAAGCATTGGTGTTCCTTGAAATACGACATACATATAGCAATTTCAGTGATCAGATATTTTAGACTGACATTGTTGGATTCTAGAAACAGTAGTGTGTATGTTTGAACAATTTTTTTGTATGTTATAGTTATAACTCTAGGCTTTTAGCAAGAAAAATAATTATAATAGAAAGCTCCATAGGCTGAAAAATATTAGGAACTATATAAAGAAGTCAAGGATAGTGAGATAAACATTACAAATTGTCTTTGACAAATGTTAACAGGTCAGTACAAAATCTTACAAAAACAACTCCGTTATTATTTCATATTTAACTTCACATATAGAGAAGATAGCAATGTCTCATCCTACATGGCACTGAGTAGCAAACAGCAATTGTTCTTTGGTCTCTCAGCCATGACCTGACCTTCTGGCTGAGAGGCAGAGTTGATACCTTCCTTGGCCACCATCTGTTCATAATAAATATATATTTAATTTTTAAAAGTAGACAGTGGGTCACTTAAGCTAATATTATAATATTCATATACTATTTTACTCAAGTACACATCTTTTGTGGAAGGGATAAGAAAGCTGTAATGTTACAAGAAAGTTTCTCGAGGTATTGAAATTAGCTCAATATTCCATAAAACGTGAATGCATTTCTTATCATGGAAAGAAGTCTTTATGATTAGTGGGGATTGTAAAAAATATATATATAGTTTTAATTTACTTTGGTATGGTGGGTATGGACATTCCTACATATATACCAGTAAGGTTATAGGACCATCAGATAGATGTATTCAGTTTTGATCAAAGTCAGCACTTACAATGATTCTTTTAAAGAAAATATTAAGAGAATCTTAGGATGATTAAACATGGCTGAGTTTCCATTTTATATTTCCCTTCACCTCCATCCCCCTCCCTCAGAAGGGATTTAGTTCCACTTCCAGTCATTTTATATTGTGTGTGCATGCGCATGCATGTGTGCGCGTGCATATATATGGTGGTATGATTCCCATTCATTAATCTCTGGTGCAGTAAGTTATGGATTCTTGATTTACCTTTCAAAATGTTTACACTTCACATTAATTTTATATATATATATGTGTGTGTGTATATGTGTACATTTCCTGTCCTGTATATATAAGTGGTTCATGTGAAGAGTTAACATTTTCAAAGGTAAACCAATAATCCATAACCCACTGCACTACCTTTAATGAATGGGAATCATACTATTATATGATTCTATTCAAAATTAGGATTTGGAGGGAACAGTATCATTTTGGGTCTCTAACCTAGGAGTCACAAAATCCAAACATACAAAAGATCAGTTATACTTGGATGACTTGGTTCCTGACCCTGGCAATTTTAAGTTTGTTCATTATTGCACATTTTAGTATATTTACACTATTAAGGATCACTACCTCCTTACCTGTAATAAAACATAGGAACATGAGAAGTCTTATTTGAGACATTTTATACAAAATGTTTTTACTTAAATAAATAACCAATGTTTTAAACTGGAAAATCTATAGAAAACCACTCTTTCAATGCCTCCTTAAAATTTGACTTTCTGCTGAGTAAAATAAAGAACTCAGCTCTAAGTGTAAGAGCTGACAGAAGGAGAGGTTCCAGATCTAAACCAAGGAATAGAAATAACTAGGAGGCCTGTGTACCTAGTCTTCAGCACCCAGATTTCTATAAAAAGGAGTTAGGATACCCACAATCAGTAATATTCATAGACTAGGCAAATGGAAAGATATGAGACAGCATTTTTTTTAATATAGTCAACAAGCATCTGTACAACAGCGATGGGTATTTTAATGCCATAGCTGTAATGTTCAGTGAGAACGGGAAAAAAATAGAAGTGTGAAAGAACTGTAGTACGAAAGTACTTCACAGAAATTATTTGAATGTTTACTTGTATATCACAAAGCAGTAATTTATAGTCATCTAGTTAAAAATTATGAATGCAAGAAGTACTTACTTTGCTTTGACCATATAAAGCAGATGGCAAAAACTTAGATAAATTTTCAAAATGACATTTTCTAAGGGTTTTTTTAAAGCCATAAATGGTCAAAGTTTTCTTCTGCAACCATTAGGACTGGAAGCTGCTTTTTTCTGTAATTGCATGACTTCATAAGCTTTGGCTTTAAAAAAATCAACAAATACTATGAAACTTTGTAGTAATATGGCAAGATTTCTCAACCCTGAGGAAGACAAGCTAGTACTATACATTTTGTTATATGTGCTTAAGATTTTTACTCCTCTGGTTTTAGTTAGAGATGTCTGACCCAGTTGGTTAGGCAGACAGTGTTTCAACCATAGCACATTAGAGAACAGGGGGATTTGTTTTTATTTCCAAAAATGGCCCATGCAGCTCTATCAGTGGATGCCTTTTTCTTACAAGTTCAGGGACTATCACCATGATGAGTTCAAAATAGAAAAGGAACCAAGGTAGCTGGAAGAGTAGACTATGACAGAGTATGTAACTCATAGTTTGAAAACTGCGAACAGCTTTAGCAAATCTATAATATAGATGTGTGTGTGTGTGTGTGTGTGTGTGTGTAAATGTATCCTTCAAATTTCTTTTTTAACTAGTTCTGTTATAAGAACACCCACACCACACCACAGTGCAAACTGTAGGAAAATGGTGAAGGTAGTCCTTAACTTAAAGGACCAGTCTTTAAAATCTGGCCTTCTTTTAGTAATTATCAAAATAGGTCCCAGGAGTTATGAAACCAAATAATTCTTGATTTAAAAAAAAACACCAAAAAACTGGTAAGAATTACAGGCAATATTTTTTCCTTCTGCAGAAAAAGATAATTTTTTGTAATTTCTTAGTTGGTCTAATAAAAGGTATCATCTCTGAACCAAGAGTTCTAAAGTTTTGCATCTTTTTTTCTCTCAGACCAACATGGCTACCAAATACATCCCTCAGATGGCCTGTTACTTTTCAGTTATATAGCTTTTAAGTTGTTTATTGAGCTACACTAAGTTGTGTAGCTTAACTTTAAACAAAGTAGGAAATGTGAAGGTGAAGTCTGAACAAAGCCTGAAGTCTGTTCTTTATGGATATGTTTTGTAATAAAGGCTTTGTGTTCACACAGTTGTGTTTTAATGCTGCAAGTGAAAAGAAAAATGCTTCATTGGTGAAGGAAGGTGACAGCTTTATTTAGGACAACCATCATCATAATCAGAACTGGTGCAAATAACAACTATCCTTTGCTGAATCAAAGCCAACTCATTCCCTGGGGTACTGAGAAGTCCCCTGTAGTCATTCACAGAAAGTCTCCAAGCCTAAGTCATTAACATAAGTCTTTGACTCTTGCAGCCCAGTGTTGTTGTATATCAGGGTCTCTATGTGCCCGCATACCACTTTGCTATTTTAAAGTAATGTTTTAACTTTATTTATCAGTGTGTGTTCTTTCTGCTGTCTCTCCATTGCTTGTGTAGTTTTGGCAGTGGAGTCAAGCACAAATCCTACTGCATTTTCAAGGACTACCTGCAAAAGCTGATACAATTAAGACATCAATTTTACTATGAAAAAAAGATACCACAAGTGACTGAAATCATGCAGCTCTGTTTATACAAGAAAAACATTATAAAAATAGGAATAATGCCCTGAACATGACCATCATTGACACACAATTTAAAAAATGTAAACGTTTTAGATTTAAAAATAGAGATACCAAAAAAAAAAATCAGGAGAAATCTTTCACGGACAGAAAGGTCCACTTGTTAACATACTGATAATAGATCTTTTCTGTAAGTAGATTTAATGGAAACTGTATGAACATCATCAGAGCAACCGGTGTTCTATGGTTGCCTCAATGAGACCATATAAGTGGAAAAGTTGCTTGTTTAAGTAGCCTAGCAAAAATGTCTTCCATCTGCTTAGATGTTCTGCTTAGAATATTTCACATCAGGATAGAAATGTTCTGTGTTGTATCTGTGTTAATCCAATAGTCTTAAACTCACTTTTGGTTCATTCATTATTAATTAGTAGTTCAACTTTCAACCACCATCTGCCTGGTCATACCTACATGTACTATCTACATGAGGTTGTACAATCATAATAGCCAAACTAGACCTTCCTTACAGCCTTCCAGGCACTCTTGTATATTGTCCAGTTGCAGTCTGCTTTACTATTAATTGGTTAATCTGGTATGGTTTCCTCCTTACTATTTGTATACTTCTTTCAAAATTTGGGGGGAAAATGAGTTCTAGGTTTGAACCCAGCAGTTAAATTTGACTAGAAACTAATTTCAGTGTTGCAGACACTGCTGCTCCTATAATAATCACATTTAAAGTTCATGCATTAGAGTTTTTAAATGTTAGAAAGGATGTGAAATACTATTTTTGCATGGAAGAGGCCAGTGGTTGGTGGTGGGCCATATTTATTTTACAGTAGCATGGGTGAAAAAGTGGTTAAACAAACCATAAAAAGTAATAGCTATATCTATTGTGAAATTACTATTGTGGTATTGACTCTGCCTGCTGCTAGTGTGTGGGAAGTAGGTCAAACAGCCATTTCCTCCCAACTGACTCTTGGTGCCAGGTGAAGGAAAGAGACGATCCCACTTCAGTCCTTTCAACTGCCTCTTTTTGAGGCTAGGAAAACACTTCTTATTGCATGCTCCTGTTTCTCAAAAATGGGATGGCAGTAACTCTCTCCCCTTAGCTCCCTTCTCCCCACTTTCCTCTTCCCCTCCCTCTCCCCCAACAAAAATATCCTACCATGGTTTGAATCAAATTCAGATTCTTTTTTTACCTTTACTATTGACTGCTAAGCTAATAACTCTTGTTGGGGTTGGTTAGGGAACGATGCAGAGGCCCTGTGACTAGTGATTGGTACTGCCAACTCCAATGATTCAAAAATAAAGAATGAGTAGGAGGTAGGAGGCTGGACCTGATGATCTTGCAAGGTCCCTTCCAGCCCCAACATCTATGAAATCTGTGGGTAAATATAAGATTTTGAAATGTAGCATGTTTCAAGTCTCCTGGTTTTTTGAATTTGTCTGAATTTTTTTTGAGCAAAAATATCCACACAAAAGATATTGTTCCTGTGTCCCCGATGTCCCTGACTCTGGAAGATCCCCTTACTCTGACGCATCTCCTACAGACTACAAGGCTCTATCTCCTTTCATTTTCCATTATTCAATTTAATGATGAAAGTGGGGGGGAATGAGGTCACAGTTGCTTAGTTTGGGAGCAGGACATCTCTAGTGTGTTGTATTGACTCTTCAGCTTTGCCCTGCAGAACACATGGGGCACATCATGTTTTGTTGCACAAAAGACACAATGACTGCTGTGCTGTCTCTGTTTTGTCATTTGACTACAAGACTCCACCAAAATCACAACAGTCATAAAAACATTGCGTGTGTTGATGCTGTGGAATTATTCTATACTATCTCCATAAGTTAGTCTATGCCATCTCCATAGGTATCAGAAAGAGATCTTGGAGTCATTATCGATTCCAAAATGATCATGGGCCGCCAATGTGAGGACGCAGTCAGTAAGGCCAACTGCACCTTGCCATGCATCCACAGATACATCGCAAGCAGGGCCACAAGGAGGTGATCCTCCCCCTCTATGCAACACTGGTCAGGCCACAGTTGGAATACTGCATCCAGTTCTGGGCACTGCACTTAAGGAGAGATGTGGCCAGCATCGAGAGATTCTAGAGAAGGGCCACTCACATGATCTGGGGACAGCAGGGCAGACCCTATGAGAAGAGGCTACGGGACCTGAACCTGTTCAGCCTTCACAAGAGAAGGCTGAGAAGGGACCTGGTGGCCATCTACAAACTTACCAGGGGGGACCAGCAGGGAATAGCAGAAACCCTATTTCACTCATGCACCTCCCAGAGTAACAAGGAATAACGGCCATAAGTTGATTGAGAGTAGGTTCAGGCTGGACATTAGAAGACACTATTTCACAGTCAGGGCAGCTAGGATCTGGAACCAACTTCCAAGGGAAGTGGTGCTGGCTCCTACCTTGGGGGTCTTTAAGAGGAGGCTGGGGTCATATGAGCCCAGTATTCTCTCCTTCCCAGGGCAGGGTGTCGGACTCGATGATCTACTTAGGTTTCTTCCGACCCTACATCTATGAATCTGTGAATCTTTGGTTTTGATTTGGGTCTTTAGATAGTCCAACCAGGGCTCTGCTGTTGCTCCTGTATTTCCATTTCTTTCATTGTCTGTCTCTTCCATGCGTGAACTGGAAAGAACCTTCACTCCGCCACACAGTTTACTGTTGTGTTTTAGTCTAAAACGATTGTGCATATAATCCTGCCATATAACCCCCTTTTTATTTTTGAAATGTATAACTTGTATAGGATCCTGTGAAGCATAAATGTTTTTATTCATGCTTCCTTACAGTTTCTCTAATTTTTTTATTATATTGTTGATGATCCCTACAAGGAAGTTTAAATTTTAAAGTCAGGTTTAGGCTTCAGACATGTTTGATTTATTTCTGCTCAGGCATGGGATAAGTTACATAACAGCTCAAAGAAAATCTATTTTGGGGATTGTTGGGAGTTACCTTGGTGGGGGCCCTAACCTTTTTATAAAGGTGGATAATTCTCCTGATGCAATATGCTGTGTCAGATGGTTGTGCCTGGGAGGTCTGAGATTTAGAGACCGCTTAGAACTAGAGCTGCTTGATTTGATATCAGGATTAGTATAGGAGTGGCTGCAGCTGACCCCTGCTGCATGTGCACCAGTAAATTTGTGTGATTCCCAGAATAACACATCTTGAATTCTTGCTACATAATATGAAAATACATCTTTTCATCAATTTGAATATATGGTACAGTATGAATGATCTGTTATCTGCTAAACTGTGTCATATAAGACAACTGAAATGATTACTGTGCAAGATCAAAAATGTTAAAACCTCTCAGATTTGTTTTGAACTAACATATAATTAAATATGCTTGAATGTTCACCCCAGTAGCACCTCCTACTGAAAGGTCAGCAATAGTCCCAGTCCTGCAAAGAGATGCACATTCTAAAATAGATGCACTGTGAGTGGTTCCACTAATGTGAATGAGGTTACATGCAACAAAAGTTAAGCATGTGCAAATCAGGACCTCTATAAGCAGAAGAGTCTTATCACCTCTCATTCTGAAATGTTTGTGATTTTACTCAAGTTTACTGCTCTTGATAATCACATTCACTCCAGAAAGACCATTATAATTATATTTTGCTAATTAAAATGATCTTAATTTCCAGTTTCAAGACCCTTCAAATTCTCAGTTATTGTAAAGATTATTGAAAGAAATAGAAAATATGGTAGACTCTTGCAAATGTCTCTAATATTTTTATTTTTCTGAATTAATGTAACAGTATTATCAGTTTGCAGAATTCATTTTCAGTTAATATTGTATATTAATTTACTCCAGATTAAGGGAGATTGGTTGAAAAGCAAATACCATTAGCTTTTAATTAATTCTGTGTTTACCCTCTTGAGATGTTAAAAGGCTTGTACAGTGGGGTTTTTTCATGAATTTATTTCAATGTAAGATTTTTTTTTGTTATCACTGTAAAATCATTGTCATTTGTAAAAGACTTTTTTGCCTTCTCTTTGAGCACTGCAGTAATTCTAAATTCAATGGAAAACATCTGCTGGTTTAGAAATTTAGGGTTGCAGTTTTCTGAATACTGTAGTATAAGCACCAATTTGGACAAGAATGAAAGAAATCCTTGTTCTGAGCAGAATAATTTTATAATTTAATCTTATCAAATTTTATAGCAATAGAGATGACGAGGTAATTAGAAAATGTTCACAGAATCCATAAGCATTATATTTGTTATTTTTCCTCAAGAAGAATATGTCTTTAAAATAAAGCAAGGACAGTGTAAAATTGCCTTCTTTATTTAGTTTACTCGATGAGCACAACTTTATTATATTAATATGAAAATGCTTATGGAATTTCATAAGGAAATACTTAATGAAAAGTAACATGCATATTTGCTTTCTGGTGTTTATATGAACAAGATTGCAAAAGAGCATCTTGCAAAGTAGATGAGCCGGATCAGTATGATGTTGAAAAAGAGCCAGTTTATAAAGACTCTTAATTGTAGTTTGTTTGTTTTTTCTTAGTAAAATTTATACATTTTTGTTTTTGAAGACTGCATATCATATTTTTCTTCTGGTACTGACATCACACTTCTTTTTGGGGAGCTTTGTTCTGAAATCCTTATTCAGGCAATCTTCCATTTCAACTGCCAAAATTTCCATTCGCATAAAGGAAAAACAAGTTTTAAATATTTTTTTAGCTTTATTACATGCAAACATATTAAAAATATTAAGTTGAAGTCAGTTGCTCGTAAGTTACCTGTACAGCCTTAACATGACTATGCAGTGCATATACTTTTTGATCTTCCAGCATCAGGCTGGTCTGATACTTCCATGAAATATAGGAGGATGTCTTTTCTCTTTCTGTAATTCTTTGTCCCATTCAGTTTGTCCTGTGCTGTAAAAGAAGCAGATATCCCGAAGAAGAAATAATGTAATGTAATCAAATATAATAGGATTATGTAATTAAAAACTGTATTATAATTTATAGGCACAAGAGGGTCAGATTAATGTTGAATGGCATAATTATTGCCAGTTTATTCCAGATGGGAAAGATCTGTGGCCTATTCCTATTCTTCCACTACTATGTAAAGAAGTCTCTGAAGTCACAGAATAGATCTACTTTGCAGTTCTGTGGAGCATAGTAGCACAAACTTCCTTTCTTTGTTTCCATATGGTGCTTAATCTAATTACACAAGTTGGACCCTGGACCCCAGATGGATCCTAGAAGAGTAAACGTGCCATTTCCTACAGGGTGTTTTTTTTCTGCACCTGTATTTTTTTCTGATTATAGCTGCCCGTTAATGTACTGATATCAATTACAAGATTCTAATTTATACATAATCTAGAAGCCTGTGGTATACTTCTGGTTCCTTATGGTCAAGAAAGGTAAATTCAGACTTGAACAAGGTCATAGAACAGCTGCTAGTATGAATAGGGAGAATTACTAGGCTAGACAAGTCCTTTCAAAGAAAGATTGACAGGGAATGTGATTGCTCTCTATAAAGACATCTTTGGGTGAATACTGGGGAAGAAGAAGAGTTACTAGAGCTAAAAGGCATCCTTGCCAGAAAAGTAAAACCTACTTTGAATAAATTTAGGCTGGAAATTGGAAGTGTTTTTTGAATTATCAAAACCATGAGGTTCTGAAATAACTTCCCAATAGGAGTTCAGGGCAGTGGGGGGAGACCCAGGTAGTTTACATGGGATCAGTTTACAAAAGAGGTTGGCTAGCTTTTAATTGTATGCTTTTGTGTCCTCTATAAAATTCAGTATTACAAATCAATGGAATTGTTCCACTGTGGTGCTCTATATTTTATGATTCTTTCTCTTGAGCCCTCTCCCTTTACAGCCCACATAATTGGTGGTTTGTGATTAGCTCTTCAAAGTCTGATTCCAGTGAAAACCATTTGCTGTTTACCTCTTGATCCCTGCAAAGGGAAAATCCAGCAACTGAATTAGATGTTAAGTATAATGGTTAATTTTATTTTGATGGTTGGAACTTACCATCAGATTCTATACAATTATTTATTTTCTATTTGATATTTAAGAATAAAGTATGGTACCTCTTATTTTTCACTGAAGTCACTTGGCATATATTTCAATCCCACCTTTGGTTTTTCTCTTTCATTCTCATCCCAAGGTGTTTGCTAAGCCCTGTCCCTTGTTCTTCTTTAATGTTCTTCTTTAACTGGGGATAACCAGGCAAGGTATCTTCTAGTCCGGTTATCCCCAGTGCTGAAGTCCTGTGCTCACACTAGTCATCTCTTAACTTGAAAACTTCTTCGCTGGCCTCTATCAAAATACTATTAGTCACTTCCTTGATGTCTGACCACACCCCATCACACCTAAACAATTATTGTTTGGCTTCTTGTCCTTAAAATGCATCATATGCAAGCTTTTTGACTCTGACTTTCAAGGTTTTACATAATGTCCACAGTTTGTATATCTCTGCTTCTACTTCTCTTTTACAGTCCTCTCATACCGGTCTCTTTTCTCAATCTCTGCTTTGAACCTTTGCTGGTCCATGTTAATTCATTGTACTTGGAACAATTTCCTTTTTCCTTTAGATTATTTGTTTTAACTCATTTAATTTAGAAATCTTTCCTTCAGAGGCAATGCATAAGTGTTGACAGTAGGCCAGGGAGGGGCACAACTCCGTGCTGCTGCTGCTAGGCTTTGGCTCTGAATGGTCTGCAGCCCTGCGGCTTGTGGTCATTGCAGAAATCGCACTGCTGCTGCAGTCCCGCACCCCACCATCGGCACAGAAATCTGAGGGGACATGTGTCCCTCTGACGCATTGCTAATGCTTTTTTTTCATTGCTTCCCTTCACCAATAACCTTCACACACTTGCACTCTTTTCCTCATCTCATGTTTTGCTATTATAGATTGCAGGTTTTTTTAGGGCAGAGAATGCTTCTCTGTTTGGTATCTATCTTGCAACCAGATCTGTGCTTGTACTTCTTGTAATTTTTATTATTCTTCCTAATATTTACACTTTCTTTATTCATGTTTTTTATTTAATATGCACTTTCCCAGAACTACATAATTGGATAAAAAAACTGAGATTGGCTACAGAAATCTTAACAGCTTTATAGACTTTTCTCCATTCTGAGGAGGAACTAATACCCCTCTCATGGATTTGAATGGGCTTAAATAGCTATCAGCTCCCGGCCCAAGGAGTAGTGACAGACTCCCTCTGAGTCAGTTGCCCTAGACCTAGAGATCTTTGCTGGTGATGTCAGGCATGGGCGACTGGTGCCTCCTGAGTTTGGGGGGGGGCAGCAAACTGCCAACTGGGGGGCGTGCCCCAGCAGCTGATCACCAAGCCAGTGGCAAAACCGGAAGTGCAATGCCTAGTGGCAGGTTTTCTCTGGCATCAGTACTTCAACAACAGAAAGTATGTGGAATCTGTGTCAGGGGTGGGTACCATTGCCACTGGAAGTCCCTCTTTCCCTTTTCTCCAGTAGTACTCCTTTTGGCTAGGGGATTTACCATCTTGGAACTGGAAAAAAAAAAATTATATTCTAAAAATCAAACAATATACATTAATTTTTGCCCTGATTTATCTGTGTAGTGTCATTGGTGACACATAGGGGGTGCACACGGGTGCATGTGCACCCCTTGCGAAAAGGCACTGCTGACACCGCCAGTGCTGCTTGGAGGCAGTCGCCACTCGCCACCTCCCCCTCGGCATCGACACTGCTGGTGGCGTCTGCAGGTGGTCTGTGATTGCCGGTGGCATCTGTGGGTGGTTGCCGACCACTGGCCAACACTCACCACCTCCCACCCCCACCACCAACAGTGCCATGGCCACACTCCCACCCCCTACCACACTCTCGCCACCCCCCCCACTGCTGACAGCACCATCACCACCTGTAGGAGCTTGCCATGCCCCCCCATTTAAACTGCTGTATAAATTCACTTAAATTTAAACTGCTGTATAAATTCACTTAAATTTAAACTGCTGTATAAATTCTTACACCAAGGTCATTCATAGTATACACAGCTTGGGTTGCAGTGCCTTCAGGATGATGACAATGCAAAGGTCTAAAACAGATACTTATTTTTCTTTTTTTTAAATTGGTCAATCCTCAGTTGTATTTGGCTAAGATGAGTTCACTGAGACTCAGTCCAAATAACTTCAGGGATACTTCAGGCTCCCCAGTTGTTGTGGGTGTCTTTGTTGGTCCTATGTCTCTTGGTGCCTTTTTTATCTTTTCTTCCTGCTATTCTGACTATGGCTGTTTTGGACATGGCTTTTGCAACAGTTGTCTATGCCAGGGATTTTCAACCTTTTTGGAGCAGTGTATCCCTGGTGGCCAGACGCGGAGCAGTGTACCCCCGGCAGCTCGACATGGAGCGGAGTGGGGATGGCACGCGGCCAGACACTGCCGGGGGGGAGTTGCACAGCCAGATGCAGCATGGCAGCAGTCACTGCGTGTGAGCTTTTCCCACCCCCGTGTATGGCCGGGTGGGTGGCACCTGCGTGGCAGCATGGGATGGTGTGTGGTGGCAAGCTGTCCCCACCCACCTGCCCATACCCCCTAGGGCCTTCTCAAGTACCCCCAGGAGTACACATACTCCCAGTTGACAACCCCTGGTCTATGCCTTTGAGTTGTATTCAGGTCAGTGCACTGCTGTCTACATAGGATTACCCCTGTAGACCTTTTGGAAATGTTTAGTAGTTTAGAATGATTAAATATGCTTGCTTAGTGATGAACAGTAGATGGAAAATATGTCATTACTTCAGAGACTACACTGACTTAATCATGGCTTTTGCTTAGAAGTAGTGGGACTCATACTGTTTTTAAGTCCCTGTTATGGTTTTGTGGTTTGAAACCCAACTGCTTTGAGAAGCTGCTTCTGTCCTCAGGCACCCACATGACAATTGAGATCAGCTGATATGTTCCTGACTACAGTCCCTCAGTTTAAACATCTGGCAGATAGAGGGAGAGGATTTTTAGCAGAGATGCTTTTACTTTGGAATTTGCTTCTCCTGTTGGTTTGACAGAACCCTAGCCTGTTTACCTCCAGAGGATGATGTAAAGCCCATCTGTTTGCTTGGGTTTTTCCCTGAAGGGGTATTTATTTTCATGGCTTAAAATCTGAGCTTTTCAAATATTTAGTTATTTCTTTTCTTTTTTTAAAAGAAAAGCTGTGCCCATGCATGATTTTGTGTGTGTATGTTTAAATAATACATTGCAGAAGTGTTGCTTATTTACTGAAGATGGGAAGGACTCTATTTCTCTTCAGACAAATACACAAATAGGTCGAACTAGGGAGAAACCAAACAGTGAATTGAGCTGTTAGCTAGAACACAGCATAGTGTATTTATTGAGACTTTAGTATTCCATAAAACTGAGATATATTAGCTTCTTACTAAGATTAAAAAAATGCTTATCTAGCTTGAGTTTAAAATATTATTCTTACAGCATAAAGGAAAAGAAATGTTTTGCAGTTTCCCAAGTTGTTCTCAGACATTTGTGTTAAAACTAATAATTGCTTACTATATGTATTATACTTTTTTTTTTTTTATAAATGTGTTTTATATAATGCTATCTGTAGTTGGATGCTAACCTGGCTTCCTACATGCAATATAATTTAACAACCTTAATTCTGTAATTCTGAATACCAGAAATGCAAAAGTACTTTCATGTCTAAAAATGAACAGTGAAACCTCTTTGGACATAGAGACTGAATTTGCCTGAGGCATCACAATTTACTGTAAATGATTTGGGCTAACATTTCTGTGGAAGAAATGGGGACAACATAATTATGAATTTGTTTAAAAAGCAAATACTGGCACTGAAATACATTAATTTGTTCTTTTTGGATGTTTAAGCGGCCTTTAAAATAAACTGAAAGAGAACATTGTCTATATGAAGAATATAGTAGAGAAGAAGTAGGGCAGTGGTTCTCAACCAGGGTGTTGCTGTACCGTGATTGATTTACCTTGAGATCCTCTCAAAGATGCTGTGGGATGCTATACAATGTTAGCACACTCAGGTGTGCAAACATGATTCACAAGATAAACCCAGTGATTTCAAGTAGGAAATAATGTTTAAAATGTTCTGACATATTGTGGATTTTTTGAGTTCTTCTCAACAGAAGAATTGCTCTGTTATTTTTCTATAGCATGTGCTACAGAACTAGTGGAAAAAAAAATCTAATGAAGACTGGTATTTTCTGAGGAGTCCCTCCAAGTCTAACAAGGGATGCCTCGAATTCAACTGCCGAGCTAGAGTGTGAATCTTAAGTGAAATAGCTATTTCACGATAAAGAAACTCTTACTCCATGTGAGGAATAACTTTGTTCTTTTAGGGTGTGCCCCTTTAGAAATGGAGTCACTTAAATGGTCAAAGGTAACTAATAAACTTGTGCAGACAAGCCCTTAATGATGAAGTACAGTTTTGTGACATAAAAGTCCCTTTATAGGAGCTCAAATACTCGATTAGCTCCAAAAGATGTTCTTTTTCTGCTTTGCAAGTGTTGTTAGTGTTGGAAATTTATTATTTCTTGAAAACTTTGTGTGCCTAGAGACACACACATTAATTTGAATATGTCTACATGGGAAACAAAGACCCCAGTCCTTCAGATAAGTTTAAGAGCATAAAATATATCAGTAATCTAATTGATTTAATTCACATATTTAGTTTATTAGATATATAAGCCTTAGTTATATAAAGATATATATTGCAGGATCAGGCCATAATTAAGTTGTTGTCTGAATGGACATAAAATATAAAAAAGCACCTGAATGCCTTATATAGTATAATATTATATTAATATAGTAAATGATGGATGGCTTTAATTAGTTGATCATACAAAGAGTATGGGGTAACTGAATTCTTTTATACAGGAAAAGGAGAAATTACAGGGTTGGCACATCTTTCAAACCTATACACTATACGTACAATAACATTTCATTAAAAATATAATATTATGAAATAAGTTTTAATAAAATGTATCTACTGTGATAATTTAGTTTCTTCTACCTTTTTTGTTTTTGTTTCATAATCTTATGTTAAATTCATTTTTATTTTTACAAACCACTCTTGTTTCCTTTTTCATAAAACTAAAAACATGCTTTATTTTTCTACTGAGTTTCATTGTCTTCACTACATATATTGCCTAAATACTTCTTCTTTGATTATATGCATTTTTAAGGAAATAGAGAAACTGGGTTTAGAGCTGAATGAAAGCAAACAGCGTTTGGAACAAGCACAGCAGGATGCATCTAGAGCCAAAGACGAGTGCCTAAAACTGACAGAACTGCTGAGTAAATCTGAGCACCAACTGCACCTCACCAGGTACCCCTTATCCTATTACATGCCATAGCACCAATTTCATTCTGTTAATTTTTGCCACAGACCTCTCCACAGTTGCTACAGATACTTACAGTCATTGACTGCATGCACAACTTTCAGGAGTATGACAAGTGTGTGACTTTCAGGAGTATGACAAATAAAATACCCAGAAATTCGAACAGGTGCGGCAGAAATTACTAATATGGAAAAAGCAGTCTAGTACTTAAAAATATACTTTCAAAAAAACCTAATGATAAATATTTAAGAACTTAATTTATTAGGTAAAGTCTTTATTATGTCACATAAGTATCTAACAATACACTGCGAATTGGTTGAGAAATTTTGATGCTTCATATTTATTAATTGAAAGTATTGTAAAATAATGAACTAAAATATTGATTGTAAATTATGGAGCTATACTTAATCAGAATTTAAACAGTGTGCATAATGTAGCATTAGATGAATAGAGGGAAGATGTGTAGGAAAGCAGCATTTCCCTCATTTGTTTTGTTGCAAAAAAACCAAGATGGCATGTCAAACATTGTCAGGCTAGGCTCTTTATGGGCTTATTCCATCCTTGACCATGTTCCCCAATCCATACTTGTTATAGAATTGTATTATTAGATACAAATATAGAACAATCCAAAGGTACACTTACTGATTTAGTAATTGTTGTAATATCTCCTTTTGCAAAATACTCAGGTATTCCTTTTGATTGTCTGTATCACTTTATCTCCTGCTATTTGTAAACATCTAGTGACAAATCTAGGACCTTTGTTAGACCGTAAACAAAAACTCTTTGAAGTCGGCATGAATTTCTCTGAATAACTGTTTCAGATTTTGGCCACTTCATAAGAGTATTTACAGAGTTACACCCATTGAGCTTAGTGGGAATTTTGTCATTGATTTCAGTGGGAAAAGGATTGAGCCAAATGTAAACTCCTTAAATCTTTTACTCTGCTACATTTCTATATAATTCAGAGCACGGTAGTTAACAGATGGAAGAAAGCACCACTCTAACAGCCTGTATTTAGAGAAAAAATATGTTAGAGGTTGATGAACTTGAAAAAAGTTTTGGGTGAGTTGTTAAGATGTCTAAAGTTTGGATTTAGCAGAACTTTCTTAATAATGATTTGTTGTGATAGTTAACCAAATGTTTTACCAAGCTCCTTTTAGCAAAAGACTGATTATACATTATAAAGCTGTGTGATATTTTGGAGAAAATCTGATTAGCTGATAATTTTTTGTGAAAATCTTGAACTCTTAATAATGCAAATTAATAACCACATTTATTATGGTTCAGAAATTAAGTCCGGATACGTAAGGTCCAAATAATTCGAGTAGTCATTTAATCTTAAAGACATATTGGATTCTGACTGTGTTGAACTGTAGAGCTGTTGTTTATAAAATAATACAAAAAAGATTCTCTAATGTTAACTATTTATAAAAGACTGTTCTAACTTAATTTTAATAAGAAATAAAGATTAAATCTTTCTCTTAAAAGTCACCAAATTCTATAATAATGCATTAGGGCAGGGGTCAGCAACCTGTGGCTTGTGGGCCATTGTATCTGGTCTATGGAAGTGGAGTTTTGGCAGCATGAAGCAGTGAGAGCTTCTCCTGTACCCTGGCAGGGAGAAGTAGCAATGGCAGGAACTTTTCCTGGGCTGTAGCAAAGAGAAACAGCAGCAGATGGGTGCTAGGGCCTGCCTGCCTCTGACCTGAGTTGGGTCATTCTGGCCTGCAGTCTGAAAAATTTGCTGACTGCTGCATTAGGAGAAGGCAGCCTGATACTAAATAAATAGATTGAAGTGTTGTTTCTCTCAGGTATAGAGAGGAAAAAGAAAGGAGAATGTATTGGTGGCTGCTAACCTGATGCCAAATTGTCGTTTCAAAAGGACAGTTCTGGGTGGGTAGAAGAATGGTCCCAGAATAGTCCATTGGCCTGTTACAGTTACAGAGGGAGTGATCTGTAGGTGAAACTGAGCTTTCATTAGTAGCACCCCTTTTTCGTTCCTCTCCTGTCACTTCCCCATCAGATCACTGCCTGCCAGAACACATTTCCTGATAAGTGAAAATTGTAGTGGGGACAACTTTCATGGGTCCTGCATTCAAGCCTTTCTTAACGTCACTTAATCTCTAATGGAGTTTCCTTTATATTTTGAATCCAGTAAACATATAGTTTATGGTCTGTCCAATGTAGGTAATATATATGCTGTGAGCTTTAAACACTTTAAAGAATAAGGAAATGTAAATTGCATCCTTTTTGCTGATAAGGGCACTTGTGTCAGCTGGGGCGTTGAACTCGGGTGAAGCTAACAGTGCTGCAGCTATCATTCTCTCAGGCTTGTGCCAAGGACAGCACTTTTAAGTTTCAGAGCCTTGTCTGTTGTTCTGTACAACGTGCACTGACTTAATGCATATCTTTATCCAGCCTTTTCTCTAGGTTGTGTTTCCATTCCTTTTTAGCTATAAAACAACTAGCTAGCTTCAGTGTTCCTGGCAGAACTGGAGTTGGGGGTGACATGTATTGCTGATATTCCACTATGTATAGACTGTCTATCATGAAGGATCCATAGGTTGAGGTTCTTTTGGCAGAAGGTAAAGTAACACAAGATGATGATTAGGCAAGCATTCCTCCTTTATTTAGTAGCTGCTGAAATAGTACATTATTAAACAAAAGATTACTGGGTAGTACAAATATTCATCTGGATGTGTTGAAGGTAAAGGAGTATAAAGTACAACTAAAAGTATTTCATTTAAGTATTTAAAAAAAAAAGAGTGAATATTGCAGGTCACCTAAAACATACAATCTATTTTTTATTTTTGCAGGATACCTTTCTTGACACATCCCACCTTAAACATTGTTCATATAGGGCATTTTTACTCAAACTTTAGTTAAAGTGCCCCTGCCGCCATTTTGAAACATAGTGTGCTGAATAAAACCTTTGCAGCATCTCATGTAATTAGAGCAGCTCCTGAGAGCCACCCTAATTAAAAAGCCCCTTCCCTCTACCTTAGAGCATATGTATAGATGCCCATTCAGACCAAATAAACAGCTTATTGGTTAACAAATTAAGAACATGTGAAAGGGTAAAAATAGCAATTATAAACCATTTTCAAAGAGGTGATCTTTGTCTGTTGCATGTCACCTTCTGGGTCACTGCGTTAGAGATACAACTTTTTTCTAGAAATTTTTGTTTAATTAATGCACTTATTTTTCTTAGTCTGTAAATCCAACTTCTGAATAGTCAAATGACTGAAAAATATATATATAATTGTTCCTGACTTTGAATAATATTTAAGGTAATCTCATATGTAAGCTTGGCCTGCTTCTTCCTGGATTTGCACACTTCAATCTAATGTGACTTAACCATATATTTTTTAAAACCTCTGTTATTAGAAATGAATTAAGGTCCAGTATCTCATCTTCTCATCCCAGTTGAATTCTCATTTGAACTCTCTGGTCACTAATATAAGAACTATTCTATAGCAAGAAAATAGGTGTCTAATCTTGCCCCACTAAAATCAGTGGCCAAGCTCCCATTATGCCCAATAGCACAAAGTTGAACCTTGTATTACAGGAAGCATATCTTTTGAAATGCTTGATTCCTATTTTTCAAACCATATAAAACATTCAGATCTGTTCTCAGCGTGTGTGAGAGCAATAGCTTAAATTATGAGTGGTGGGAAACAAACACAAGATGCAAGGTGTTAATCAGAATGACCTGATTTCAAAATGCATCTTGTAATTTAATAAAATAAAATAATTATTTCATTGTTTGTGTTCAACTGAAAGCTGACTGTAAAATTTCACAAAACAGATGAAAACGAATACATGTGCTTCAGTTTCAGTCCTGTCTCTCTAGAAATGATTCCTGTTTCCATATTTAAGAGGAGTTACAAAAATCCAAAGTCAAGTGAAGAAACATGGAATTGTATTATCTATTAGTTTTATGTCACTTTGTTGTACTGTTGACTTTTCAAATATGGAAAAAGAAAAATGCTCATGACAGTAGGACCCCCCCCACCCCCCCGCCCTCCAATGTCATTTCAGATTTTGCTGGGAGATGGAATTAAAGCAGAGATTTCAGTATTTACTTTAGAAGTTGTATGAAGCCTGGTGAACAGTCTTGAATATAAACTTTGTTAATGGGGAAAACTTGTGAACAATATATATGCCGCATATGCTTTTAGGTTCAGTAAAAGCATAATTATAAAGTATAATAATATAATCTGTATTCCTGAGTTTGCTTTTTAAAAATCCTATATTCATGAAATTTATACTGTATTATTGACAATGACTACTGTACTTGCCCAAGAAAAAAACACACAATATATGATTGAAGTGTTGCCCAATTATTTGATGGAAAAAAAATTTTAGGCAGTAATACATCTGGAGAGAGTGGCTTTAAAGACATGCAGTGGTTTTCAGCAGTACTGTGGCCTTTATGGTTTCAAATAACTACTGTATATCAATGCTTCTGGTAGCCTCTAGCCACTTTTCAACAGCTCCACTAGCATTAATTGCAATCCATGTATAATAAATAAGGTACATAAATTAAGCCTATCATTCTACCTCCAGGTCCTTGTGACATTATTAAATTGCTGGAGCTTTGCTCTCATGTTTTATGTCGTCACCAGAATTCTTTACTAGACTTATAGCATGTTTGTATAATCTATATTTAGGCTATATTATGTATATTACAATATATTATCTGGCTTTTATTTATGGAAAACTCATGCTGATAGTCATACAAAACCTATTAGAATGATACAGTACTTAATATTACCTGATATGGAAGGAATGTCTGTTCCAGTTAGTAGAAGTTGAACATGGAGCTTTTTAAATTTATTTTAGCATATAGTAACCTCCTGTTTATCTTAGAAATGAGAAGATGAAATCCTAAGAGAGTTCATTATTAGTATTTATTTAGTTTATAATCATTTATGAAAATAACAGTAGCACTATTATAGGAAAAACTGAAATGGTGACATAATCAAAGATTAATTTAAAATAGTTTTTATCTCCTATCTGCTTTATGCAAACAGTTTATCTATTATAAAATGCAAGGAGGAGCGATAACATGAAACAACTAAGATAACTAATAAACTTCTTTAGAGTCTGTTTCATATGTTTACTTTTCATTAAATTTAGGAATGGTATTGACTGTGTTGTTATGATTCAGTCAACATTTATTCCTATCTGTTTTTCATATACAGAGGCATTGAGATGCCAGAAAATAAACTGTTAACGGAGAATTAACTTCTTTGGCATGCTTTCATACTTATCTTCCAAATTAAAGAAAATGAAATGGGCAGAAGCAGAGTGTAGATTACCTCCTTTTTGTCAAAAATGGTGGGAATTTGAAAATTAATAATAAAAACGGGAACAGATGCAGTAACATGCCAGAGGGAGATTAATGTGGAGAGTAAAATCTGTGAGCAACAAAACTGAAGCAAACTGAATCAGTGGGAGGTGGTTGTACAATCAAAATCAGGATAAAAGAGAAATTACAAACAACCCTGCACTTGTCAAAGTAGTAGTAATGAAATCCTGACTCTGCCAGCAGTGAGAACCTGTGTTAGCACTTTGGGGTAAGGATGGTAGCCGGGTGCCAGGTAGGAGGGCAGTGTTAGGTTGCTGGGCAGCAGCCATCTTGTGTCGAACAGATGGCACTGAAAGCTGGCAGGGGAGGGGCTCCTTAGCAGAACTAATCAGACAGTAACAGATAGGGCAGCTGGGAAGACTGACCACAGAGAGGGAATCTGCAGGGTAGCTACAGAGTTCCATGATGTTTACAGTGGTGTGCCCATTGGTCTGAGATAAGACCTTGCAATGTCTTTTCAGTGCAGAAAGTACACAAACTTTTGTTTAAATCAGAAGGTTAGCTGATCGCCTTACAATAAAAAGATTGTATATTAACTTACTGCTGAGAGAATTTGTGACCTTATGAGTTTTGAACCCTGGATAGCAAGAAATTGCATGTGTGCTGACTATTTAAAAAATATAAAATATACCTAACTATATTAAAAATATGTTCCGTATTTTATTCTGTACATCATACTAAATGAAAAATTAGAGATGTATATACACATGTTAGTATAGGGGCTGATCCTGCAAAGCAGTGTGAAACCCTTGCTTTTCTTAAGATGAAGAGTTGAGTACCTTCGACACCCATAGGATCGGGTCCTTTTAATTGAACAACACTATTTTTATGTGATTTTTACCATGTGTTTTGTTTTGTTTAGAGGAGCCACTTGTATCCTTTTAAGTGAGAACCCATAGAAATGCATTGAATCCCACTCTTCTCATATGCACAAGTAAATTTTACTCAAGTAGCCCATTTAGCATCCGTAAAACTACTCACGTGAGTAAGAATAATTCCCACAAGTAGGAAATGCAGAAAACAGGCCCTGACAGTAACTGTCAGCTTGAAAGAAACATGAAATGAAATTGTACCAAGAAAGAGAAAATAGCCAAAGTGCCATGAGAGACACCTGACTGACTTTGAAAATGGAAATATTGACTAGATTAGTTGATTGTGATAGACGATAACGTTTATGTTATACAGTTAGGTTACAGTGGACACTGAGACTCATCTTTTAACAAAGAAATCTACATCTACTACATCTGTTTGTGAACTTGTATATCTCCCTTTTGCAGAAGGTTTATAGCTTGGCTCAATTATTCATTTTGAGTGGGGAGGGGAGGAAACATTACAGAGATTTGAAATAGGTGGTATAACATAGCCATATGCTATTTATGCAGCAGTTTCTGCAATAAATCTAATTTGGTGCTGTCAAAAAAAATTAGACTTATTTGATATAGCAGCACATTAGTAAATGATTGTGGTAGATTTGAAAGTTGTCATTCACTCTGCTTACTTGTAACAGAATCTTGCAAAGCCTCTTTTTCTTTTTCCCCGAGCAATTCTGTGAAAATATCTCAGTTCTTTGTCCTGCAGCTGTAGAAACTGCAAATATTTCCACATCTGAAAAGAAGGTCTTGCTGTAAGGTAATTGAGGAAGGGGGTGGAAGAGTGAATAACCTCTGTTGTTAGTAACTATATGAATGTATAGACAGAAGAATCAATAAAAGCGAGGGAGGGAAAGGATAGTTTTCTCCCTTGCGTACAGCTTTTCCTAGTACAGCTGAAATTGTTTATCTCATTATACAGTATGTAGATAAATTAGCTGCTGTGCGTTATTATAGAAGGTAAAATATTTTACCTGCCATCATAAGGCCATATGCTGCTTTACAAAGACTGATATTGAATGATTTGAAATAAATCGACTCTGTTTTCTTCTGGCAGTGGCTTTTAGATATTTCTTTACCAGTGTACTTTAGAAGCTGTCAGTATAATACACAGTTGCTTAAATAACTTTTCATTTAATCGTTTAAGAATACTGTTTAAGGTATATGTATAAATATTTAAAGGTCATTAAAGAAGTTTTAAGAGAAAAAGAAATAAAGGCAATATAAGCAGGGTGAGGGAGGAACCCAACATCATTTCAGTTATTTTGGAATTGGGCTTTATAATATTAGCTGTTTTCCTTTCATTTCATCTTTAAAAAAAAAAAAAAGAAAGAAAAAGAAAAAAGGATTTGAAAGCTGGCTGACTATTTTTTAATTTGCTTTGTTGTCCTACAATACAGGTTTCTCAAAAGATAGGCAGTAATTTATTTTCGGGGTACAGTTTTAATAGAAAATGTTTTTGGTAGGGTATAAACTGTCACAGGTTGGAATAGAATTTTACTAATGATTTCATCTTTTTTTTTTTTTTTTTAATGAGTCAGTCAGTTAAAGCAGCCAAATTGCTACAGTACATAGAGTGCATTTTATCAGCAGGTAACAATACGTATAGGTATCTAGAGCAATAATTGAGAAAATATACAAGAGAGCTTATCCAACTACAGTATTACAGGGAAACTGAAGGATATTTTAATGTTTTCTTAAATATGTATTACTTGTTTAATAACTAATTATCAACTAATTGGAATAGGAGTTTTATGCATTTGTATTAATAAATGTTTGTTTTGAACAAATTCAAGTTAGAATTGTATTGATATTATAAATAGGAGCAATATAAACATTTCAAAAGCATGTAACAGTTTGCTAGACTGCTCCAGTTTTGAAACTGAAACATGTTTCTGATTTGTATTGTTAGAATTTTAGCGTACTGCCTTGATGCACCGAAAAAACCCTATTTTTAAGGATGTTACACATGTATTTTCTTTATTAAGACATGATTTAGTAAAATTAATTCAAAGAGTTTTGAAAGCTGTCCTGTCATTTTCAAAATACAGCTTCATTTTTTTTCTGTGTATTAGCAATTTTTCCTCTCCTATTTAAGTATCTAATCGTTACCTAGTAAGGTTTTCAACATTGGACCAAATGTTGTCTGGACTTACTGAAGTCTGTGACAAATAATGTTGAGTTGGGCAAGGATAGTATTGGACACGGGGTTTCATTAAATTAGATATTTATAAACATTAGTCTGTATGTTATAAAAAGCTGGGAGGAGGAGAATTATCTAAATTAAAGTTTACAGTTTTGGTTATACAGGTACACTGTTTTTCCCACAATCTAACCTCAGTCAGGCAAATAAATCAGTGAGACTGGACTGGGAAGGGAGTAAGTGCAAACCTGTAGAACTCTGTCTTTTCATGCAGATAACTTCTTTCTCTGCTCTGTTACATGATAGGTATCGCCTCTTTTCCTTCCGTCCCAGGCAACATGGTAGACTTAATAGTGAGGCTGCCATTTCTTACACTTGTATTGCTGGAGAAGAGCATTTGCAAAAGTTAGGAGCAATTGTTCCCTGACTTCTTCCTCTGTCTGGCCATATCCCTTTTCCTACAGAGTTGGTATTATGAGAGGGATGAAAGTGACTCTGCAGCTGGGTGAGATGTTGCTATAAACTCACCTTTCTTTTCAGTTCCTTTTCTAGGAATTTCCAGAATTTTTCTTTCCCTGCATGTAATAATCTGAGGGTGGGGAGGAAAGGGTCAGGCGGAAAGGCCACAGAAATAAAAAATAGAAAAAAGAAGATTGGATCACAGAAAGCATTCCCTTGTAAATGCAGGGAGTCATGTCCAAGTAGAAGATGTATAACATTATTAAACTGATGTTGTTTAGCTACATGTATTTGGTGTTAATTTGTTGAATTACTATGTAAGACTTTTCATTTTTAAATTTTTACGGTCAAATGAGATCCAGTGTAAACAGGTTTGACTCCATTTCAGCCAAAGGGACTACATATGCTTACTTAGCTCCTGAATTTACATCTGAAAGTCTGCCACTTATATTCTGGATCATACTGAATAAAATGTTTGGTATATTTATAATTACAGGTGTTAACACTTCTTTTTTCTTTTACTCATTTGGCACAATTTTTCTTTTTGGTGAATGAATTCTCAGTTTCTTAAAGGATACCTGAATTATATGTTGTGATCATTTAAATCTATTCCTTAATCCAAAAGAATGAGAGCATCGAAGAGATGAGTTAATAATTCAGTAGTGTGTAGCTATCAGAATCTCTTTATGAAAAGAGGAATGAGTGCATGAGTAGCTGCACGTAATGGTTCCTGTTGACAGCATGAATTTTGACTTAGTCCTGACAAAAATCTTCTCTTTTTTTCTTATTTATGTACAGACAGTATTTTGCTACAGAGACTGATAGTATCTTGCAGAAGGAAATAACTAAGAAAATAGTGTTTCATGTTTCATTTGAATAAATAATTTATTCATTTTTAAAAGTGTTGTATTTTAAATACACGTTTGAGCTTAAAAGAACAAATACTTTAAAGAAAAAATGGTATTGTGGGTTAAATAAAATTTTATACCTAGTTTAGGCCACTTAGACGTTTGATATCATTTCATTGGAAATGTGTTTGTTCTGCTGTTCCTCTTGTACTTTAACCACATTTTAGTAAATATTTTGTTTTTATTTTTATTCTCTACAGCAAAGAATTTCTTTTAAGATAGATTCTTATATTATGGTTTCATTGTAAAACTTTAATTAAGCGATTACTATTTTGCCTTTAGTATAAAAAAAAATATTTAAAGCCCTGGACCAGTCTTTGCAAAAGAAAAAAAACACATACAGATATGTATGAGGAAAGGCACATCAGCTGTTGGATTTAACAGATGATCATTAAAATACCCTCTTATTTTACTTCCATGTTATTGTCTTCTTATACCCCAAAGTAATTTTCACTAATACATAACTGTACAGAACTTCATCTTCTGCTGGTTAGCAGAAGTGGATTTAAATCCACGCCGACAGTTCATTTGACAATGACCTTGAGGGGCTTTGCTTCTTGAAGAAGAAAGCAGAAGCTTGCGGTAAACAAAGTTCACTTCTGACAGATGGATTGAATGACAGAAAGGTTGCGAGTGCCAGAATAGCCCTGGCAGAGGAGGAAATGTTCAGTGGAATCCAACAGGAGAGGAGGTGTGAACAGGTGCAGGGTTGCTGACGGAAGGGGAACCAGATGGAAGGAGCCAGAGCCAGTTTATTTAAAGGAAAAGGCAGAAAACACTGAAAGGCTGTGCGATCAGTGGCTAAAAGTGTGCATGGAAGAAGGTAAAAATTCACAAAGCAAAACTGCACAGTGGGATATCTCACACTTAACATAATGGTAGTAATTTGTGAGTTTAGTTTTAAAGTTGCTATTGAAATACATTTATCCCTTGCTGTTGACGATGTAAAGTGTAAGTATTTGAAACCTGCTCTTACAAAAAAAAAAAAAAAAAAAGGCAGGGATATTAAATGGGATATTGGCTCACCATTATTTGTAATGTTAATGCACACAAAAAGTTCCAATTAGGGTAATGTTTATGTTATGCTACAACTAACCTAAGCCAAAAAACATAGAACTAAGGCTATATTTCCATTCCATTCCATTCAAGGCATTCTTCCCATTGTGCCTTGATCTTGTAGTATAAAAAGAAGGTAAATACATGTACTGTTGAGACGCCTCTGAATACCAATGCACAGCAGCAACGTTCTACTACAGTATTAAGTTTCAGCTCTTTCTTTCTGTGCTTTTATTACTTTTGGTCTCATTCTTCAGGTCAGCATGCTGTTGTGTGTTGCTAACTTACGCTAGATGAAAGAAGAATTTTGCTTATCCCAGCCTAAAAGAATCAAGTATTCTTTCTCAAATTAACACTGCATTTTTGCTTCGGTCACTTTCATGAGGTTTGCTCCTGTGAGTTTCTGAGTCCATTTGGTTCCTGTTGATTTTATTAGCAGATGAACTCAATTAGCACCTTACAGGATCAGACTTTTGAATAGGCACTGGCCCTTTTGCCACAGCCAGAAGTCATTTACCCCAGCACTTTCCCAAAGAAATATTTGTTAGAAGTCTGAGAGAGTATCAGCCTCTCAAACCATTGCAAGTCAAGAAAATGCCTTCCAAACCTCATTTTTATGTAGGGTAGATGGTGTATATAACTGTAGTACATGCACACATAGTAAAAGGATTCCATGGCAATCAACACATCAGCATTTAATCATTTTAGTTTGGCTTGCTTGTCCTTAATCATTTTTCAGTAGTATATCAGTTATTTTATGCCTAGATACAGCTAAAGTACAAATGGAAAAAAAAATAAAACAAGGGGAATGTAATACCTGAAGGATGTGAGGCTGGGATCTAGTGTAATAATTGGGACTATATACTAAAAGTCCACATAAGCCACCTCTCTACACCAGTACATATTTTTATACTATTTCAAGTCTGCTGTCTTCGCATAATTTCATGTAATTTTTTTAACCATTTTACAGAATTATCCTTTGTTGTATGTAAGGATGTTTACATGGATGACTCGTTCTTAATTATATTTCAAGCTGTTTTGTCAGCTACACTTGTACCAATAAAATCAGAATCTGGCCCTATATAAACATATTTGCTGAACTCATTTATATTCTTACTACCAAGTTGGAAATGTATTTATTTTATACTAGTGGAAGAGAGGGAAACATTAAATGCCACAAGGGGGCAACAAAAATAGACAATGTAAGATGCTAATTTAAAAAAAAAATGCATGGATATATATAACAGAAGTCTAAATAAAAAACAGTTATTGTTTGTGTACAGTAGCCAGTGATGATATTAACCTTCATGGGAAAAAATGTCAAAGGAACTAGATCTCACTATGTACTAATTATTTACGTATTATATATTTCTATATTGAATTTGGAGGAGTTCTTTTATTTTTTATTTTATAAGTGAATCTGGTGAAACTTTTATTTTTAACTGAAACTGCAAATAGCATAAACTCCAGGTCTTCTTTCACTGCCTAATCAATAGACCTAAAGCCTGACCTTTGATTTCCCTCCCCCCCACCCCCCCCAAAAAAAAATTTCTAGCTGATAACTCTGAAGTTGACATTATGATAAACAAAAGTATCCACTAAGTGAAAATCAGCAAAAATGATTCATTTTGTATCGCACAAGTATGGCAGTGACATAAAGTTTGGCCATGATCTGTGTAATTATGTGTTGACTTTCAGCCTTACCTTGCTTTTAGTTGGCAAATTGAAATTCCCTGAAAAAAAGGATCCATCAGAAAAATGCTGACACTAGCTGTTCTCTAGTAGAGAGGAGTATGCACTGATGTCATGTAATCTATTCATGTCATTTGCTTTAACATAAAAAGTCATTGTAAGATAATTTCTCAAGTAGCTTGAGGCTAATTGGTTAAATAAACTTGGAAATGTTGTCAAAGCTTAATCCTAGGACTTAATCTGAATAAAGGTTCTATGACTCAGTGAGTTTCTTAAGAAATACACACAGGAATGGATATATTTCAGACCTTCATTGCTAGTTGTTAAGCAGTTTTATTCTGTTGCAGGGTAGTGAGTGTCATTTTTAAAGGCATTTTTATAACTTCTTTGAAGATCTGAACATTTAAATAGGTATGAAAGGCATATTTAAAGAGTAGCAGCTAGAATATCTAATTGGAGAGTGAATCTAATCTCTCACCAGTTCTAGACTGTTGTATTTTACATCTGAGGCATAACTAGCAATGTTGGCTCTGGGCAGAGCAGGGTCAGGGAGTGCTGAGCACCCACTCACTTTCAGTCATTTCTGGTGCCCCCTCTAAATCTGTGTTCGGGTCTAGTGCCCTGCTTCCTCTGCCTATAGTTACATTACTGACTTCAGCTGAATGACTCTTGATTTACACTGGTGTGATATCAGAACTCGGGCATGTATTGGTTTAGAAAGCTATCTGTAAAATCCACTCTTAAATAATTAATTGCCGTACATCAATAAAAAGAATCATTTATAAAATAATAAAATGTAATTATTTAAGCATAAGTGTTAAGAAATAATCTCTTTTACTCAATTAGTCATCTAATCTTATTCATATAAGTCAATACAAAACTCAACCAAAACTTGCCTATATTTTGCACATCTGCTGCCTGGGGTAGGCCCAGGAGTCCTCTACTAAGAGCTTGCAGCTAGCTGTAAAGTGTCCACACTCATTTTCTCCCAGAAACAGACTGTGGCTAAGTATAGAAAGTCAAAAAACCCAAGGGGCTTTGTGGGTTAGTCTAAACTGCAAAGATTAAACTGAGAAACAACTGGACACATGTTTACTTTTGATTCAGGAAATGCAGTCACCTGCCTGTAGCGGCTCAGACCAGAATCCAGGGGGTGCTACAGCACATCCCTTTGGCACTTCCTCTTCCTGCTGCCCCCACAGTCTCTGATTTGCAGTCCAGAATTACAGCAGCAGCACTCTGTAGGTTTGCTTCTCACTTCCTCTTC
Organism: Alligator mississippiensis; assembly: GCF_030867095.1. Classification (NCBI taxonomy): domain Eukaryota; kingdom Metazoa; phylum Chordata; order Crocodylia; family Alligatoridae; genus Alligator; species Alligator mississippiensis. The sequence continues at coordinate 159,755,376 of NC_081824.1, forward strand.
CTGCTTCCAGGTGCCTCTGGGATTTGTAGTCTACAGTCGCAGTCAGCAGTAAGTCTGTAGTCGAGAGAAAGGTTTAAAAGGGAGAAGGGGGATTTACCTCCCCCTCCCTGCCCGCAAACCCTAGTCAGGGTTAGCCTGGTGGGGGGGGGGGCAGTCCCAGCCTCTCTCCCCACAACCTTTCTCTGCTAGAGAAGACAGCCCAGCCCAACCCAGCCCAGGGCTGCAAAGCATGCTGGGGGGGGGGCAGGACTGTGATTTAACTTGAACCAGGAAGGGGTCTAGGACAGAAGTTTCATAAACCAGTTTGACCTAAATCAGTTAAGTCTGATAGTACATTCAACCAGGTTTATCTTAAACCAGTTTCAGCCATTTTGAAACTGGTTTATGTGCATTTTGAAATTGGTTTATGTGCACTGAACTTTTGTTTTGTTACAGGTTTAAACCAGTTTCTGCTGACTTAAACTGGTTTATTTGTAATTTCTGTCCCTAGCTCATGACAGCAACCTGTGCTCTTTGATTTTAGGTTCTAAGATCTGCCCCATTTTATGTTATTCTACAGTGCTTAAAAGAATGCAAAGCCAAAAGATGCTTCCTTCTGCTTTTGTATTTTCTCAGTTCTATATGGAGTAATGAAATTTTGAAACACAAATGGTCTGTTATTTTATAGACTCCATCCACTGCCAGTACAACCCCCTGGTTAGTATATAATTTCTAGAGCTTTCAAATGACCTAATACTTCCATAATTCTTCACCCAAAATACCCCTTGAGTTCTGTATATGGAATTCCCCCTGAGTGCCTACAAGAACATAATAGAATTCATGGGCATCTGGTGCCTCCTGAGTCAGGGGGAGGCATATACCCCCACCCTCCCCCCAGCAGCCAGTCAGCAACCAGAGAGGAGGGTTTCCTGCGGCCGATCTCGCCGGGTGAGGGGGGCGCAAATCCGATTACACTGACTGGGAAGTGCAAACGAGGCACCCAAAGTGCCGTCAGCACTTCTCCTCCTGGTGCCCCCACTCACTGGCTGGCGCTCACAGGGGTGGCACCAGCACTCCTGCCTGCCCCCCCACCTCTCACCTAAGGGAATGCTGGCTGTGAGGGGGTGCACCAGTACTCTCAGGGGGTGCACATGCCCCCCCCCCGTGCACCCCCTACGCATCACCACTGATAGATCGCCTAATATGTCATTTTCAAAATATGAAAGTGGATTGCAGTCTCCTAATCATAGTTCACTACCTACATGGCTGAATTTATAGATAGTGGTATCTGAGTTGAGAGCAGAGGATACGAAATTGTGGTGCATGGAGCACTTCCAGGTGGGCTGCAGAATAGTCATAAACCACTGGTTGTTCCTCTTTATTTTCAGCTGCTAAGAGACACTAAAATACATTAAACAGCTTCTGAATATGTTTTCTTCTACATGAGCAAATCTGGTAGTTGCCATTCGGTTGTCTATGTGATCAAGAATTGGAGGAAAAATTATCTTTGGAGTGGCAAATGTAAAGATGAGTAGTCCATGAGAGATTCAGAATTGAAATACGGGACACATTATGATAATGTTTGCAAGTCCCTGCATCAAAGATACTAAAAAAAAAAAAAAAAAAATGTCTCTGCATGTTCCATTTGTTATACGTTTCAATGATCATGAAAGGTTTAATCCTGTAAACGCTTTTACTTCATGGGAGCAGTCCCAATGAAAACAATTCAAATATAGTATACAGAATTTTCTTTGAAACGGAGTCTTATTAAAAAATTGATCTTGCCTAGTACCATTTATCATTCATGGCAAATAAGTAAGACCATTCCAGATATTCAGAGTTATATAAATCTCTCCCCCAATTTGGTTAGTGTTTCAGCTCTGAGGAAATGCTGCAAATTCATAGATTCATAGATGTTAGGGTCGGAAGGGACCTCAATAGATCATCGAGTCCGACCCCCTGCATAAGCAGGAAAGAGTGCTGGGTCTAGATGACCCCAGCTAGATACTCATCTAACCTCCTCTTGAAGACCCCCAGGGTAGGGGAGAGCACCACCTCCCTTGGGAGCCCGTTCCAGACCTTGGCCACTCGAACTGTGAAGAAGTTCTTCCTAATGTCCAATCTAAATCTGCTCTCTGCTAGCTTGTGGCCATTGTTTCTTGTAACCCCCGGGGGCGCCTTGGTGAATAAATACTCACCAATTCCCTTCTGTGCCCCCGTGATGAACTTATAGGCAGCCACAAGGTCGCCTCTCAACCTTCTCTTGCAGAGGCTGAAAAGGTCCAGTTTCTCTAGTCTCTCCTCGTAGGGCTTGGTCTGCAGGCCCTTAACCATACGAGTGGCCCTTCTCTGGACCCTCTCCAGGTTATCCGCATCCTTCTTGAAGTGTGGCGCCCAGAATTGCACGCAGTACTCCAACTGCGGTCTGACCAGTGCCCGATAGAGGGGAAGTATCACCTCCTTGGACCTATTCGTCATGCATCTGCTGATGCACGATAAAGTGCCATTGGCTTTTCTGATGGCTTCGTCACACTGCCGGCTCATGTTCATCTTGGAGTCCACTAGGACTCCGAGATCCCTTTCCACTTCCATGCCACCCAGCAGGTCATTTCCTAGGCTGTAGGTGTGCTGGACATTTTTCCTCCCTAGGTGCAGCACTTTGCATTTCTCCTTGTTGAACTGCATTCTGTTGTTTTCTGCCCACTTGTCCAACCTGTCCAGGTCTGCCTGCAGCTATTCCCTGCCCTCCGGCGTGTCCACTTCTCCCCATAGCTTTGTGTCATCTGCAAACTTGGACAGAGTACATTTCACTCCCTCGTCCAAGTCACTGATGAAGACATTAAAGAGTATCGGTCCAAGGACCGAGCCCTGCGGGACCCCACTGCCCACACCCTTCCAGGTCGAAACCGACGCATCTACCACGACTCTCTGGGTGCGACCCTCCAGCCAATTCGCCACCCACCGGACTGTGTAGTCATCCAAGTCACAGCCTCTTAACTTGTTCACCAGTATGGGGTGGGATACCATATCGAAGGCCTTCCTGAAGTCTAAGTATACGACAACCACCCCTCCTCTTGTGTCCAGGCATTTCGTAACCTGGTCATCAAAAGAGACTAGATTGGTCAGGCACGATCTGCCTGCCACGAACCCGTGCTGGTTTCCCCTCAGCATAATTTGTCCTGCCGGGCTCTCACAAATGTGAGCCTTGATAATTTTTTCAAAGACTTTGCCAAGGATGGAGGTGAGACTGACTGGTCTATAGTTGCCCGGGTCCTTCTTCCTCCCCTTTTTGAAAATGGGGACCACGTTGGCCCTTTTCCAGTCCTCCGGGACTTGGCCCGTGTGCCACGAGCGTTTGAATATTCCCGCCAGTGGCTCTGCAATGATGTCGGCCAGTGCCTTCAGCACCCTCGGATGGAGCTCATCCGGGCCTGCCGACTTCTTCCAAGTGACTCTGCACCATCTCAGGGTCTACGCATGGAAGTCTGGCACCTTGCTGCTGCCTCTCTACAACCCCAGTGAGAGACTTGTCGTGCCCCTCACTTAGGAACACTGAGGCAAAGAATTCGTTGAGGAGTTCAGCTTTGTCCCCCCTGTCCATCACCAATTGTTTCTGCCCATTTAGCAGGGGTCCTATTCCTCCCTGGGTCTTCCTTTTACTCCTTATATATCTAAAAAACAATTTCTTGTTGTCTTTTACTTGGGTTGCCATCCTCAGCTCCATGGTAGCTTTGGCCCATCTAACTGCCTCCCTACAAGCATGAGCAGAGGAGGTATATTTGTCTTTGGTGATCTCTCCCTGTTTCCACTTTTTATGTGCTGCCCTTTTGGCCCTTAGGCTGCCCTGGATTTCTGTGGTCAGCCAGGGAAGCCTCCTGGCCCCTTTCCCTCTTTTGTCTTGCTCGGGGATCGTCTTGCTTTGTGCCCGAAGGATCGTTTCCTTAAGGCACAGCCACCCTTCTTGGGCTCCCATCCCTTCAAAACTCCTACTCTGCAGTGCGTCCTTGACTAATAGCCTGAGTTCATTGAGATCAGCTTTCCTAAAGTCTAGCACTTTCACCCTACTAGTTACCTTACCCACTCAACGTCTTATGGTGAATTCTATTATTAGGTGATCACTGTCCCCCAGATGGCTAGCGATCTGGAGGTCCCCTACCATGTCATCCCCCGTTGCCAATACCAGATCCAGTATGGCATTCCCCCTAGTGGGACCGTGTACCTCCTGAGTCAGGTGGAGGTCCTGTACACAGGTTAGAAACCTTCGTGAGCGGTGGGACTTTTCTGTCTGTGACTCCCAGCAGATGTCCGGGTAGTTTAGGTCCCCCATGACTACCGCCTCTTTAGCTTTTATGGTCTCCGAGAGTTGCCTCAGGAGCCCCGAATCTCTTTCTTCCCCTTGATGTGGGGGTCTGTAGCAGACCCCTACCACCAAATCCCTTTCTCCTTGCCCCCCACGTAGCCTAACCCACAAGGAGCCGGGGAGCCGGGACATGGTGGTGCGGCGGCGCCGGCGGCTGAGGAGAGGCCGATAACCTGGCCTATTCTAAGGATTCCCCAGCCAGTCAGAGATCTTCCACCATGGCTCCTGGCAGGGACCGGAAAGCATCCTACGAAGAAGCCCCAGGAGATGATGGGGAGGTCGTCACCACAGTCTGCAACAGCGCAGGGGCCATTCAGTCTGCCGAGTCCAAATTCATAAGCAGAAAAATTATGTCTTGTTTTTAAGAGTTGTTTCAAAGTTTGTTTTGGGGTTGGGATTTTGTTTGGTTTTTTGGGTTTTGGGTTTTTATGTTTTTGTACTTGGGTGGAGGATGCTTAGAAACAAGTCATATCATGTGTTTGCTTCCATGGGGGATGATTATACTTGTTTCCTTTGTGAAATGATTTTGGAACTATGAGGGGAAAATGGTAAAGAAGAAGTAGAAGGAACAAAATTATTTTTTGTCACTTAAATGTGTGCGCCCTTTTTTAAATTTCACTGTATTGGACAACTTTTGAATTTTGATTCCTTATCTCTTTGGTTGTTAGCTCTGGTTTTAGTTTCAGGACAATGAGAAGTAAAGTAGAATTTCCTGATTCTTGTAAGGCTTTTCTTCTGAGAAGTTTACCCTCCAGGAGTTTTGGAGAGCGAGGGAGTTGGGAGAGTGCTCATGCTTTGACAAGGTTCTTTGTGCAGTCTTTCACATGACTGGCTCAGCTCTAATGGCCATGTAGGGAGAGGTTTGTGACTATATTTGAGTTGACTTCTTTTGCTGCATGTCAGTGTTAGGCTGACTTGGTTTTCATGCTCCAGGAGTATGAGGACATACTCATTCCTCATTGAATGGAATCAATGGCATTGAATCAGATCCTCCTGTTTGTCTAGTGTTCAGCATAATCCAGACCAGCAGCTCCCAAACTTTGTTGGTTGTCTTGCCACTTTCCTTAAAAACTCATATTTTAAAGTATATGCAATTTTTTTCCTTTTTGTCGCATGTCTTTTAGAATTTAACTTAATTTTTTCTGGACTGTATAGTAAAATTAAAAGTGTGAAATATTTGATCATCTGGGCCAGATTAACACACAGGGAAACTAGGCACATGCCTAGGGCCCTAAATGAAGGGACCCAGTTGTGTTTACTTTACATAGTATAATTATGAGTGAAAAAAGTAGGGGCCCATGAGTTTGTTTGCTTAGGGCCCACTAAAGGGTTAATTTGGCCCTGTTGATTATAGTATATTTTTTAATATCTTGGATTTTAAATAATGAAAGAAAAAATGCAATGGATATTAGGAAGAATGTATTAACTGTAAGAATAGTTGATAACTAGAACAGTTTATCTAGAGAGGTTGTAGTATATCTATCACTGGAAGATTTTAAGTGCAGGTTAGATGATTGTTGCCTGCAGAGATTGAGAGGTCTTATCCTACCTGGAGCAGGGTGGGGTTAGACTAGGTGACCTCTTGAGACCTCTCTTATCCTTGTTTTTCTATGATTCTATAAGCAGCCATTATACTACTGCAAATATATTTTATAGTATTCAGATTACAAGAAAAACTATCGTAAATTACATTTTGATGTTGCTGAACTAAATGGCTTCACTTTTTATCTTGACTGGTATAAATTCAAAGGTCTTGCTATTTCTTTTCTAGATTATTGTTGAAAATGAGCCAGAGTTCATTTAACCTTTTTCCTTTTTTTTCCGTTTTTTTTTTTTTTTTTTTGTCAAAATTTAAATCAAACTTGATACAAACCTTTTTGAGCGGCTCTTTGAGAAATAAATTTACAGTTAGAGAAAGGGTCTGTTTACTTCACAGAACATGGCTGCTTTCTTAGCTAAAATATTGGTGAGCTTCAGCCAGAGTCCGGTTTTTCATGAAGTTCATCCTGTTTTGTTTTGTTCTTTTAATAGTAACGGGGGCAGGAAAACCAGCATGGCAGCTGCATCTAGTACTAACATATTTCCAGAATGTCCAAGCTCTGTCTGATATGAAACAGAATACCATTCTTCTCAACAACGAGTCGCTGAGCTATCCCTTGTTTATTGGAACTTTGAGAGCAGCACCACGACAGTCAACTTTTCCTTTTCCTTCGTTGTTATGTGTCTTTAATCTGTCAGGGTGTCTTCTATAGAAAATGATTTCCTGATCCGTTGTAACTGTTGGTGGGATGGTATTCGTTACATTTGGGGCCAAATTCAGATGCTACTTTTTTATAGTATCAGTGAGGTCAAAATGAATTTTCATGCATTCAAAACGAGGAAATTTTCAAATATGGTTGTGATTGGTCATTTCCATTGCATTGCTTTTATGCTATATACTCCAGTTTCTTTACCCTTGACAGTTTTTTTTTTGTGTCAGACATTTCAAAGTCATTGTTTTCAGTCCTAATAACTGGCATTCAGTTCATTGAGAGGAATGAACAAGTCAGATATATAGGTTAGTCTTGACGACCATAACTTACCCACAAAGGCATCCACAAGTTCAAACTAAAATCACTAATAAAATCTTGCCTCAGAAGAGGTCAGGGTACTGTATTTGCTTGAATATAAGACAAGGTTTTTTTCCTCCAATGAGTATGAGGGGAAGGGAGAGCCCCTCATCTTATTTTAGTATATGGGGAAACCTCATTAAATACATTGTCTATCATTAAACTGCTGCCAAAAGCAGTAGGTGTTCAGCAATGGAAACCAACAATAAAATTGATTAAATGCAGCCAATACTGAGTGTAACTATAAATATATGGTCCATGTGGGGCATAGATACTGTTAAGAACCTGCCACAAGGATAGGTTTAGTACAGCCAATCTGAATAAGATACATAGTAGTGTGCATTGTGCTCAGTCCCCCTCAGCACTGACTCTTTTACAAGTCATAGTGAGCCACTAAACTGAATATATTTTGACTTCCTCTTCACTTCCTCTTCAAGTTGACCTGTACCTTTCTTTCTCATCTCCAAAGATTCCTGATCTTCCCCAGTCTTCAATGTCTGGCAGACATCACCAAATGGGCCCCCAAACAGTTCACCCAGAATTCCTCTGTCACCCTCTCTCTCAGCCTATCACATGTAATTAGTGTGTCGCCACCCTTTGTGAAGTGGAGCTGGACTAGGTTGCGCTGTGTCTCATCTGCATATACATTTTTGGAGCATCCCAGGACTTGTGACAAGAAAGCCCGCTTGCAGTCATGAGTGGGGGGCTAATTAACTCATGGGTCTTTTCTGGGGGATATCTGGAGTACACATACATAGTGAGCAGTGCTAAACTGTGCACCACCCCCCTTGGAAGCCCATTCCAAATTCTGGTAACCCTTACCATAAAGAAGTTCTTCCTGATGTCTAATCTAAATCTGTTCTGTCAGTTTGTGGCTGTTTTTTCTAGTAACTCCAAGGGGTGCCCTGGTAAACAGAGCATCTCCTATTCCTTGCTGTCTCTCCTCTGACAAATTTGTAGATGGCCACTAGATCCCCTCTCAGCCTTCTCTTGCAGAGACTGAAGAGATCCAGGTTCCTCAATCTCTCCTCATAGGACCTTTACCTGCAGATCTCTAACCATCTGAGTAGCCCTTCTCTGGACCCTCTCAAGGTTTTCCACATCCCTCTTGAAGTACAGTGCCTAAAACTGAATGCAATACTCCAGCTGCAGCCTTACCAAGGCCACATAGAGGGGAAGTATCACCTCCCTAGTACCTGTTCGTGATGCATCTGCTAATGCATGATAGAGTGCAGTTAGCTTTACTGATCACTTTGTCACATTGACGACTCATGTTTATCTTGGTGTCAACTATGACTCTGAGATCCCTTTCTGCTGCTGTGCTGCTTAGGAAGTCATCTCCCAGTCTGTAAGTGTGTTGGAGATTCCTTTTCCCAAGGTGCAGTACCTTGCACTTATCTGTATTAAACTGCATCCTATTCTGCTCTTGAACAAAGATAAGTGGAAGGTACTGCACCAGGCTTGAAACGTGGGGATCACCAAGCTTGAAATACTGTTGACCCTGGTGGGGCCCTGCCCAATGAAATATATAGTAAATCATGAGCCTTTTGGCTTTAGACTAATCTCATGTATAGTTTGTACTATAAGTTGGTACAAAAGGTTTGCTTAAAAGTGTGTCTATGGAGTACTTGTATTAAAACTTGGAGCAGTTTCAAAAATAAAATGGATCAATTCCAGATGAACTAAATCTATGGGTACCTGTAGAAATGTGTCTATATGGTGAATTATGTTTCAAATTTCAAAGGTCAGTGTTTTCAATTTTTCCCCTCATTTCCATGTGCTCGGGGGGGGCAGGGTCTACCAGAAGGGAAGGAAGGAACTGTAGGGGGAAGAAGGTCTTGGTGGGAGGAGGGGGGCAAAGGGGAAGGTGGCTATCTAAGCCCTGAGATATATTTTTCCTGCTGTAGCAGTGGGAGGGAGACAAACAAATTCAAGGGAAACCTTCAACAGTCAGAGTCTATGTCTAGAAAATTATAACAAATGTATACATTTTCCATATATAGAATCAAATTATTGGGTGGGGGTCATCTTATATTCAGGGCCATCTTATATTTGAGTAAATATGATAATAGCCATCTTAGTACTTCAGTGAGTTGCTGATGATTACTTCCGATGACATAAAAATGAAAACAAACTTGAGTTCAACACTTGTGTTTGATTAGCTTTATGGCCTGATGCAGAATAATTTGGGAGATTTAATGCTTTATGATGAATACTGCAGTGAGTGAATTCAGCTTTAGACACCAAGGTTTCCCAGAACATCTCCATTCTCCAAGTCATTGATTGCACTCCATTTGCGTATACAATGCATTTCTACCACTCTGCATCATTTGCTGTGATGAATTAAGTCACGTTGTAAAACATGTCTTCTGTTGTACATCTTGATAGAGAAACCCTTTTGCTGTTAGTTCTGATTCAAACCTTACATATACAAGAAGCTGAGCAGAATTATTGCGACCAGCACTTCCACCTAACTGCAATGAAAATCACTTAATCTGTTTTACTCTGTGAGAGCTGTGAAAGTCACACTAATTGTATGAATTTTTTCTAGTTTGAACAGTCCTTAAACTTACATAATATGACACTTCTAGTACATTTACATGTATGCAGGTGAAAGATGCTGCTGTTCTGTTTGGCTGTATTTCAGTTCTTAGCTTAGCTTTCTTCTAAATCAAAAGGTTTTTTTAGGGGGGGTTGTTTGTTAGTTTTAAGAGTCATGCTTTATATTGAAGTGACATTAAAGCAAGAAAAGTTTCAATGAATGATTGAATTTTAATTCATAGTGTATGACATACACAGATCCTAGTTCACCTTCTACACTGTTCACAGCAGGTCTAACTATGTAGTTGGCTTAATAATCTTGTGGTGGTGTTGTAGCAGAAAGCTGACCATGGGTCCTTAAACCTGTTCAATTTTTCATAGTGGTCTTGATTCAGATTACTACCTATGGGGATGTGTACATGTGTGCTTTACTGCAGAGTTCAGTAATTAGCTCTGCAGTAAAGTGTCACCATCTACACCTGCGCTGCTATTAGGGTGCAGTAGATTAATTAATTGTGCCATAAAATAATACTCTCGGGGACAGTACTATTTTACAGCACACTTCTTGCGGTAAAACACATGTGTAAATGGTGACCAGGGCTGGCTGGGCATGAGGGTGCAAAAGTGCTGGGGCTGCCTGCTGTCTAGCTACACACTTCAGCACACTTGTGCCCCAGCCAGTCCCTCCACCTCCTGAGGCTGGCACCCAGAGGCTGGGGCTGACCCCCAGAGCCCTCTGCCAGGCCAGGGCTACTCCTCCCCAGCTCAAACTGCTGTGGTCCTAGGCACAGCATCTGCACGTGTGCCCTGAACTGCAGCAGTTTGAGCATCTACATGTGCCATTAAAGTGCCGTGACAAACTCTGACGCAAACTGTGCTGGAGTTTATCGCATCGCTTTGATGGCATGTGTAGATGCATCCTATTTTATCAACAGACTTAATCTCTCTGTTTTCTGTTGAAGCTACCACTAGTTAGCCAGTTCTCTATTGTCGAGGATAACTTTCATTCACAAATTCAAAAAAATTTCCATAACCACATACATAGAACAAGTAAGGTCCATAGCATTTGGACAAGTGGATGGAGAGTCAAGTTTGCCAAAACTCCACAAGTTTTCTGTTTGAGCCAAGAAGAGGACTGGGGTGTAAAGTGTATGTCTTTGGTCCCTGTTAAAGGTAGTCTGATAGTAAACTCATGCCTGACATAAATTTGAAGAGAATGGAGTTTGACAGGGGAAGTCTGAGTGGGAGAGTTACATTACAGGAGGTTAGAGGGTCAGGCTTTTGACCAGAGTGCTGTGAGCACTTGGGTGTGTGTAGAAAATGGCTGGGGAGGGGGGCTGCATTTGAGATGGACAGAGAGGTTGGGGGAGTCTGGGATTTTACATGGATATCAGATACCATCAGCTCCAGGAATCATTTTGCTCTTCAGCAGCTTTGGTCCTCTCTCAAGCAGGGCCCCTAGATGTATACAATGCTGGGCAACCTGCACAGACACTATCCCTGCTGAGAAGAGACTCAAATTGTAACCAGCCAGCTGCTCTTCTTTTGAAAAGCCAGCTGGATCTCCTTAGCCCTGTAGCCAGGTTTTTATACACTGGACCTAAACAGCTGTTCTACTCTGCTTTCCCCCCCTCCCAAGCTTCTTTGTGGACACAGGAAGGGATTCCCAATACCTCCCTGTTTCCCAGCCTCGAAGAGGCAGACTGTGGCCTCTGCCTGGGGGTTGGTACAAAGAGAGCTCCTGCTCTGCAGTTGCTTCCTTTTTGGGGACTTTTTGGTTTTGGGGCATCTTGTGGATGCAGGTTTTGCAGTCACTCTGAAAGAAGGGTCTTTTTTCAGAGGTGGCATGATGTGGGACTCTGCGTTTACCTTTGTAACTTGAGCTACGTGGCTTAGCACATGCCAAAAGCTAGTCCCAACAGAAAGCTAACCAGCTGTGTACCAAATAAGCACAGCACCCATCTGTACAGCCATATCACATAACACATCACTATATAAAACCACTATGCTGGCATGATCTGCCTGCATTATGTACCGTTGTGGCTAAGAAGTGCATTGTGTTTCTTGGGCAGTGTGTATGACAACTGTTTTAAAATGAAAGAGCTTTTAGCACACCACTTCCAACAAGCTCAGGTATCACCACTGGTACATGAACCACAGTTTGAGAAGCACTGATCTAACCTAATGTTGTTAGAGAAATGTTTCTGTATCAAAACAACAAGCATGGTGAATGATCCAGTTAGATGCATTTTATTTTGTGATGTTTCCTTAACAAAAGAGGTTTTGTGTCCCCCTGTCCTCCTCCCCCCCCTCACCCCCCCCCAATGTATCTCTTTTTGGAACAGTCAAAAATGCATTCCTTGTATCGTGTCAGGCTCTGTCCTACCTCAGGCAGAGCTTCCATTGACTTCAAAGGAAGTTTTGCCTGAGGTAGAGCAGAAATATTGGGTCCAGGAATTAGTGTAATGTAACCCACCATTTGTATTGCTTTGGGGTAAATTGAAGCAGGAAGATATGACATCGTGTATGTCATGCTGAGCTGCTGCAATATCTCGGATGAGTTATTAGGCACAGAGCCAAAGGTTAAGTGCAGCAGCCACACGAGGTGTGGCATTATTCTTGTATGAGTCATACCAGAATCTTCTGATTATTTTGTATTCCCATGCACTGAGAATATTCAGTAGGATTTATTAAATGTTATTTTCAGAATATTCATAAACCACAGAAGAGTTTGTATAGGTGTAAATAATACCTATATTCTCTCAAATTTGATTCACGCATACCTATAGTCTCTCAAATTTGATTAGACTCTAGATTCAAATATTTCATAACAGAACCTATATGAGGCTATTCGGATCTGAATGTTTCAGCCCAGGTTCTTCTCTGATTTGCACAAATATATCTTTTGCTTTCTTGATATCCACACTATCTTTGCTTGACCTGCATCAGATAAAATGTTTCAGTAGAAAATGTTAGTCTAATATTTGTTTTATTTCTGCAGTCATTACCGTACATTTTGCATATCCAGTCAGATAAATTGCTTACCTGCTTATGTTTTCAGACCTTGGGAATAGCATTGGGAATTGCTGGTAATTGTCAATGTACAAGCCTCTAATATTCAAAACCACAACCTACTCCCACCTTGCCCCATCCCCACAAAAATCTTGTGTGATTTTAACTTTACCTACAGGGTACTGGATACCCTCATCATCCATTGCCATAAATTAATGGATGAAGCTTTACTCTTGTATGAATGTTTAAGCAAGCTCATTAAGCTTTTGGAATAGCTGTAATATGAGCACTGTGGGAACTGTTCCCATTGACTCAATTTCTATGGATTGCCTTCACTGGCAGTCTCAGAATCGGGTCCCTACATTTTATTTCAGTATTAAATATACAAAGATTAGAAGAGGAGACAGAGAAACATAGTACAAACTGGATCTTGTAAGACTTCCTCAGGGGTGGGCACTTTATTAATATTCCAGATTAAAACAGAAACACAGATTGTTCTCTAGAAGATGAATGCATTTCACTCAGCTGATAGGTTATGCTTTTGTCCATTTTCTGTTAGTTGGTGTAGTGTTTGTAAGTGTAAGAGTTTATACAGTTGAATTACAATACAGTACAATTAATTTGAAGTGGGAAGGGAATGTCATAAAGGAAAAGCTTGACAGATTTTTTATTATTGTTAATTGAACCATCTATTTTGGCTGTGACAGTCTATTTGATTTTTATTTCTTTTTATTTCTTGTTTTCTTCTAAAGGTTGGAGAAAGAAAGCATTCAGCACAGCTTTAACAGTGAGGCAAAGGGCCGAGCCCTTCAGGCCCGGCAAAGAGAGCAGGAGCTGACACAGAAGATGCAGCAAATGGAGGCCCAGCATGATAAAACTGGTAGGTGGTAGGGAAAGATTAGAGCCTGGGCACTCACTCACAAGCCAGGCCCACGCCTTACTGTGAAATGACATCAGGAACACCTGTAACCTTTGGCTGGCCGAAGGGAGCAGATGCTAACTACACCGGAGATTCCGAATTACATATTAGTTAGCGTTTAAAAGAGAAAATGGAAAGTATTGCCCACTGTCTGTTGATTTCAGAGTGCTGCTCTCACATCTGTTGCACCATCTGGATTATGAGTTTATTTACCTGTGTTCAAGAAACGTAAAGCTGAGAGAGACCACAACAAAGTAGAAAAACAAAGGGCTTGTTTTTGGCTGGATTTTCAGGCACACATGTTATATAAAGAAAATAGCATCAGAAGCTCTGCGGGAAATGCTCTGAGCTTACAGTTAAAGTCTCCTGAATAGCATTGAACAGTTCCCACAGTACACACATTATAGCTACTCTAAAAGCTTAATGAGTTTGCTTCGGCATCCAAACTGGAGAAAAGCTTTAGCCATTAATCGGTTCTTAATTCACTGTCGCAGCTGGATGTAATTCACTGGCTCCAAATTGATATGTTCCTTTATTTAATCTTTGCAGCCTCAAACATTTTTAGCATTAGTATGTTTTCCCCAACCTAACAGGATGTTTAATCCTTTGCATGCTTCAAGTTCTTATAACTGCAGTTTAAATTTACTAATGCGTGGCACTGACCACAGCTGGCAGCTTGGCTGAAAGCTGACATCTTTCATCATGTTGGCACACCTGACCTATAACTTTTTACCTTTAATCTTAAAAGTAAAATGGACTTTTAAAATATTCATTTTCATTTGTTCATAGTCAAAGTGCTGTGCCAGCCTTTTTATATTATAACATTCTGCATTACTTAATAGTGCTAACAAGGGCCCAAATTATAGTTCTTAAACTGTGGATATTGTCTACTCTCAGCACTTCAATGATCCATGGCATAAGATAGCCTCCCCACCCTTATTGTGATACTAGAGACATGCCATTAGACAAGTATAAACCATCTTTCATCAGTGTAAAAAAAGGGAGGGACACACACAGTAACATACTAGTGGACCTTACCAGTATACAGTATAAAGTTACTCCTAGGGAAAAACATTGATCACAATACACCAGTCTAAATTACACCATAATATGTTCAGTCTGCAATTTGCATTGGCTTTTTATAACAATGTAAGTGATATTGAGATCCAGTATTAACAGATGACCAGTAATCCTGGGGAAACTACTGCTGCAATAAGTTTATTACAGCAATTCACCAAAAGGTGGCAGAAGAACACTTAATACGCTGTTTACATTTCAAAAATGGCTACTCTGGGATAACTGTGGACACAAGATGCACACCAGTGTAACTTTTATACGAGTCTATTTTACTGGGGGGTTTTTTCCCTGAGGTAACTTTACAACAGATTTTAATAAGTTACTTGAGTGTAGGACTATATGCCATGTGCCACGTTCACTCTCTCTTTTCTTTTTTAAACACTTATGAAAGTATGAGTATAAGCATGTTATGTATCTTGGGTGTCCAAAATGCATACTGTGGACCAGATCCTGTCTGTGGAGCCATTTGATCTGGCTTATAAGGCTCCCTTTTGTACCACCTTATAGAGGGGCTAGGAACTTGGAAAGTGCCAAACCAAGGTATAGCATCCCACTGGAGAAATGTCAGCAGTGGAGGTAGGTCAGCAATGGTTGCATTACCCCTGCACACCTACTTGCCATACTGTCAGTGCTGGGTTAGATCTGACCCACACATCTACTCGCAGTACAGATCCAGGCCACAACAAGCTCTTTGTTCAGGTACTCAGCTGAATTTGATACCCCAGCTTAGGCGTTAACACCAGATACAGGTGTCATGTATTTGCAGTTATTCCAGGGTAGCTGTTTGATCGGTGCAAACAGACTATTACCTGCATCCCCACCATCTAATGGCAAGGAGTTTTAATAGCATCTACTCTAAAAGTTAAACTGAAATAATTAGTCATCTGTCACTGTATATCCTTATGTAGTTTACATTGGTAAACAAAGTAATATTTTGCTGGTATCAATGTGTCAAGTATTTAGGCTCACTGTCAGCTCTCTCTTCTATCCAGTACATCTTTGTGTGAGCTGCTTTAATTTGATACAAAATAAAAGAAAACTTTAATTTAGTTGCATTTGGTTCATAAAACATTTCCCTTTTGTCATGTACTGAGAGAAGATTAGGATTGAATGCATCAGTTCTTTATCACTAGTAGAAGCAGGAAGAGGCAAATTGTAACTCTTCATTCATTTTGTACATCTGTGTTAGCCATGCATGCATTTGTCTGTCATATGTACTAGTATATGCAATTAATTGGTAAGAGATTAAAGGAGTAAGGTAGTCTAGTGGTCTGTATGTACAATATATTTCATTATACCTCACTTGTTAAATATAAAGGAATCTGATATTGTAAGCCGGAATGATGCACAATACTGTGAACAATCATTAAAAACATAGTAAGCACCATGATACAGGATCTCTTCACTAAAATATTAAAGACCTATTGCTTTTTAGTTCATGACTTTTAGTATAGCATAGGCTGATAGTAAGAAACTGATTTTTCTAAAATGGTAGTCTTAATGTGATTCATGCTATGATAACATAAGTTTTGGTGTCCACATCATAAAAAAATTAATTTGGCCCAGGACTCCTTTCTTTAAAGATGGATGAGACAAGCTGGTGGGTCATAGTATGCATACTTGCACAGCTACCCCCTATCCTGCACATATTAGATAGTTTGGAGGACTTCACACCCTACAATTTGCCAGTTTCATGCCTCTCTCTAGGCATTAAATTCACTCTCAAAAACAAGCAAATAAAACCAGATTATAACGTTTATAGCAATTCCTGTTACCTGGTTCCAGTACTACCTCAAGTAGCCTGTTCAGTAAGGTTTTTGCCTGTCTCTGGTGAAAGATGTCTGCTGCTTCCTCACCTACCTGAACAACAAGCTCAGGACAGTTATCCAAGAGTGTGGTAGTGTGGGACATTGATCATAGTCCAGTCAAAATCTCAACAGAAGCCTAGGGTATACTACACCTTGCAAAATAATGTCCCTGGTGGCAAAATTGCAGTAAAGATTAAGATGATGCTGATGCTGGTGTTGGTGTTCGAAGGAGGGAAACAACTTAGCTTTCTCCTATTCATTTTTTTTTTAAGTTAGCCATGCTTTGGTATATGATGATTATATTATGGGCCTATGTTACATATATAACTGGAGTTTTGAACCACATCAAAAATGGGGGTAAAATAAGACTATTTTAGAATATTGTATTTAAGTATTACTTTGTAAAATATACAAATATAATTTCTAGTAAATGAACTGGATTCATTGCTGACCTCCCAGAATATGTTCATAGCAAAATTAAAGGAAGAATGTTGTGTGTTGGCAAAGAAACTGGAACGTATAACAGAAAAACACAGGTAGGTGTTATTTCTTACACTAGTCTTGTTAATTACATGCATGCTACTGTATTTATTTTTATTTACATTTATTATTCTCTTGCTCTATACTAGTCATCTACACCTATTACAAATCTGTTCAATATAAATACAACATCTGCAACTTGAGAAACCAGGATGGATTTTGTCCAGAGTATTTCTAATTTTCTACTTTTCACGTGATATTTTTGCCTTTTCATTCAAATTACTTGGACTATTCATATGTGAGAAATCACATGTTATGTTCTTATTAAGACTGATATTCTTCATCTGAAAATTAGTAAATTGACAGTAAAATAGCCACAATTCCAACTTAGTTATTGGAAATTATGCTAAGAATACTAAATTTTTGGTTAAAGATTTCAAGCTGCATTTTATTGGGTATCTGGGGTTAAATGACATAGAATGTTTTAAATAAGTAATTTACTTAATAATAGTGCACACTGGCTAATAATTCTGGAAGATTGCTCAATCAGATTTACCCTCTCAACAAACTCTTGTGAAAATTGCTGCTTACTAAGGGCCCAATTTCAGAGTTGCTTATGCAATTTCCCCATTTAAATCAATGGTAGTTTTGCACACAGAGTGGCTAAAGTATTAGATTCTAAAATGAAGTAAATGTTGGAGGAAGAATTGCATTTGTATATACGAATATGTGCTGTATTAATGTATCCTATTCAGAATTACTTCCTGCAAGAAGGTCATATTGCAAATAATTGGCCTCAGAATCTATATGAATATGTTACTTAAGTAACATAATACAGTTTTTTTTAATTTGTATTACCAAAGGCTGAGAGTCACTTCTATAGCAAAATCCTTCACAAGGCTTGTTTGCCATTTAACTTCTACTCATAGCACAAAGTGGGACTGATGCAGTGTGTCACTTTCTAAACCAGGAGTAAATTTAAGTGAATTGGGTAACAAAATATTTATTAAAGAGATTAAAAACTGAGGGTATGTAAGTATAATCATTAAAAAAGAAACTCCTCCATTGTAAATATTGTGATAGTCAATCAAATAGCACTTTTCCCAGCCAAGCTGCTTTCCAGATTATCCAACATTGCAAGAGCGCCATAAGTAGTCTCAGCCCAAGGAGTCAGAGAAGTTTGAATCCTGGATTGATTGGAGGTGAAGTAATTAGATAAAGTAATTGAAATAAGATTCACATTTTTTTCTTCATATATTATTCCAACAGACTTTACAATGTAATGATCGTTTCATAAGAACTCAGTTATAAAACAAGCAGTATGTGAAGGATAGGGAAGATGATGTGGAATGGAAGTGTGTACTTTTTGTGTACATGAATACATCTTTTGAAGGATTTTCTGTGCACCAGAAGCAGTGGGGAAGAGAGCATGGAGGTAGTTGGGAGAAGTGGATATATTGCTGGTTGCGATTAAGATTGTTGCATTGGGGGTTAATGTAATCAGAAACAAAAAAGGATGGATAGGGAGAGGCAAAATTGTGAGGGGATTTAAATAAAGACAAGAAGACTGAACTAGATGGAAAGGGAAACCTACTGAAGGGATTCAGAGAGGTGAGACAACAGAAACTGCAGACAGGAAAGATTATTTGATTCACTGCAATTTGAATGGAACAAAGTGGTGCTATGTGTATCAAGAAAATTTATATGCTGTTTGCTTTCACCTCTCTTCCACCTGCAACTTCTTTCTGTCACATGATCGCAAGGTATCATCACTGCAATTTCAGGAATTGGTGGACGTGGCATTTTCTTTTAAAATATTTTTTTTCCCATTGGATTTTACAGTACCTACTGCTCAGAAAAGACTATCTCCCAGCATAGTTTCCTCAGTATACTTTACCTGCACAAATGAAAGGCGCTTTCACTACACTTAGGCAGAGTGGTCTTTGTATAGGCTTTACCTACTCTCAAAATACTGGACCGTAAGCAGTGCATTAGTGTGCTTAGTGATTAGAGTCGGGGTCTGAGGCTGGTCAGTATAATTTTAATCCTGGATATACAACTGTTTTGCTGTATTGCCTGGGATATTTGTGGCACAGTATCCCCATCAGTAAAACAAGAATGATGAAGAATATGAAACTGTGTCAATTAATGTGTGTAAAACACTTGAGCCTTATTACAAAATCTAGTAGGAATGTAAAGTATTTATTAAATATACTAAAGCATTTGGTGTGGATTATTCATTATGAGAAATGTGTTACCTTCCATAACATATTTATAGAGCTGAATTTTAATTTAGTGTTTCTTTCTGAAATCTGTAACATGGGTGGTTTTGTTTTGGTTCTGCTTTGTTTTTGGGGGGAAGAACTACTACTAAAATGTTTTTTGTGTGACTGAGCCCTTCTATGGGGTTAGGCAAACCTCAGAATTATCAAGTCACTGAACAAATTACATAACATTCATGCTGTTTGCAAAATTAATCATGTTTGTGAAGATACTATATGTATGTGAAAGTGTAAAAAAAAATCAGAATGTAGTCCTTTGTTGATGTCTTCTGTGTTATTTTGTTCATTTTTTCTCTGATTGTTACTATCTGAATTTCTGGGCTTGTAGATTGATGCTTAACACTGCCCACAGTGTATTTGTGATTTGCGTTTTGTAATTAAGGGGAACAATGGGAGCCCATTGGGTCTCGTTATATATAATGGTTGGTTTAATTTGTTTCACTTCTATCTTGTTAATTGTAAATTGATCATTAAGATTTGAATTCTAATCTGTCACCAGGGTTGTGAGTATTGAAGCTAGAGCAATGATCCTGGTTTTAATCACTGATGATGAGAAACAAATTTTATAATTTTGGTACATATTGCAGTTCATATATTTTAACACTGTATTTTATGGTGTTATAAATATTGTTAAATGACTTTTAGTGTAGTTTTACTGTTTGGACTATAATGTATAAATTATATTACTGTTTTGGCAACAGTAGGCATCCAACTGTGTGAGTTTAATTGAAGTAAAGAATACACACCCGCCCGGCTGAACTATTTTTCTGCATGTTTGGTTGATGTTGTATTGAGAGACTGCAGTTACTGCACTCAACACCATGAGTAAAATGTTAGCCCAGTGTAGTGTTACAAGGATGTGAAACACAGTGTGTCTGGAAAAACAGTCCATTACATGATTTATTATCCCCTCACAGAAGAACTATTTTTATCCCGATTAGATCAGTTAAAAATGTTATTTTGCAGTGCTTGTAATTGAAATACAATAAAATTGGCTGGTTTTCTGAGGAGGAAGAAGTATCACTGCTGAATAAAACAGCTAAGCTCCAATCTGCACTGTGTCCTTGAGAGGTACAATGCAGAACATAGTCAGCCTGGGGGAAAAATGGACAAAATCAGTATCATCAAACCCAAGTATTTCAAAAGTCCATCCTTGAATATCATGAAACTGACTTAAAAATCATGACAATTTAAAAATTATGGATATTTCAGTCATATGAATCCAAGAGCTTATGGCTATAAGAAAAACAGCAAAAATCATGAGACTCTTGATAATGCCACAAAGGATGGCAAAACTGCAAGATGATTGTTCATCAGCCATTTTTTGCCATCTAAATTCTGGGCTGTGCAGGGACTGATACAACTTGTGATGTAACATAGCAGTGGCTCTCAACCTTTTTTGTACAAGGACCCATTTCTAAACATTAGCCAGTCTTGACCCAGTGTTCCTCGCTCCTGACCCACTGCCCTAGACCCCAGCTCCCCAGTGTGGGGCAGGGGTGAGTGTATGGGACAGGGAGGCATGGAAGGTCCCAAGCAGCCCCTTGCAGGCTGGAACTCTGCAAGCCTGCAAGGGAAAAGCCATGGTTTCCCATGTTTTTCTCCTTTAAAGGAGAATCCATGTTTAAAGTTTGTTCATGACACTTTCACATTCTTGCGACTCACTTTTGGGTCATGACCCATGGGTTGAGAAACACTGACATAGAGCATGGGCCCACAAGCAAGTTACTGTAAGGGCAGTGACAGCAAAGATATATAGCACGCTGACTATCTGTGTTAACTGCAGTTACTGCACAGGAGCTAATGTGCTGTTAATCCCCTCCATCTGTTACCTAACAGTAACTTGTTTGTGCTCCCATAACCTTACGACAGATCTAGGTGGTAGAGTACATATATCTGGCCTATTTCAAGTATCAGAATCATTATGGCTGCATTAGCTTGAAGCTCCATCTGAGCTCACACTGCCACTGAGAAAAATCTTTAATGTTTTCAAGTGGAGTCCCTGTACTTCAGATATTCTAAGCACTTCGGGAGAAGGTGGTTAGGAACAGTCAGCATGGATTCACCAAGGGCAAGTCATGCCTGACCAACCCGATTGCCTTCTATGACAAGGCTTAGTGGATACAGGGAGACCAGTGGATGTGGTATACCTTGATTTTAGCAAGGCTTTTGATATGGTCTTCCACAACATTCTCTGAGGCAGGCTTTCAGAAGTATGGGTTGTTTGAATAGACTATAAGGTGGATAGAAACCTGGCTGGATCATTGGGCTCAGAGTGTAGTAATCAATGGCTCAATATCTAGTTGGAAGCTGGTATCAAGTGGAGTACCTTAGGGATTGGTCCTGGGGCCAGTTTTGTTCAATGCCTTCATCAACAACCTAGAAGATGGCATAGAGTGCACTCTTAGCAAGTATGCAGATGACACCAAACTGGGAGGAGATATGCTGGAGGGTAGGGCTAGAATTCAGAGGGACCTAGACAAATTGGAGAATTGGACCAAAAGAAATCTCATGTGTTTCAACAAGGACAAGTGCGAAGTCCTGCACTTAGGAGAGAACAATACTATGTACCAGTACAGGTTGGGGGCTGATTGGGTTACAGTGCTTATAAGCTGAACGTGAGCCAACAGTGTGCCTTTGTCACCAAGAAAACTAATGGCATACTAGGCTGCGCTGGTAGGGGTGTTGCCAGCAGGTCCAGCAAAGGGATTATTTTTCTCTATTCATCACTGGTAAGGCCAAATCTCAAGTACTATGTCCAGTTTTGGGCCCCCCAGTACAAAAAGGGTGTGGACAAGCTGGAGAGAGTCCAGTGGAGGACAACAAAAATGGCAAGGGGGCTGGGGCACATGGCTTATGAGGGGATACTGCAGAAACTGGGCTTATTTAGTCCAGAGAAGACATGGGATTTAATAGCAACCTTCAGCTACCTGAATGGTGGTTCTGAAGAGGATGGAGCTAGACTGTCCAGAGTGGTGGGAGATGACAGAAGAAGGAGCAATGGTCTCAAGTTGCAGCAAGGGAAGTTTAGGTTAGATGCTAGAAAAAGCTTTCTCACTAGGAGGGTAGTAAAACACTGGAACAGTTTACCTATAGAGGTTGTGGACTCTCCATCCTTGGAGGTTTTTAAGACCTGGCTAGACAAAGCCTTGGCTGGGATGGTCGTGCTTTGAGCAGGGGGTTGGACTAGATGACCTACTGCAGTCCCTTCCAACTCTAATTTTCTATGATTCTAAGTATGAATAAAGCTCACGGAGGACATTTAGATTTATGCCATCAAAAACATTACTGCAGCCATATCCAACTGCATATTCAAGTAGGGAGCAGCCCACTATTAAGTTGGGAAACCCCACAGACATAGTATTTAAAATAAAAAATAAACCTAATAGAAGATCCTCCTTGCTGTCATTCACCTGATAGAAAGATGTACCAGGTGTCAATGAACTTAGTCCTTGGGATCACAATATTAAGAAAAAAATGCACCAGAGCTTTCCCCAAATCTCTCTCTCTCTGCCAGTGACTAGCCCATCTCACAAAGTTTTTTATGGGGTGTTGCTATAAATTCATCTACATTTCTGTAAAAATATTGTTTGAGGATTCTACTTTAATCCCTGTTAAATCCAGCATACTCTTATCCATATATCCATCTCAGTAAGGTCCTTTCCTCTATAAACTTTATATGCAATGATTTGCAAGTTTTAATCCAGAGCAAAGGCAAACCTCGTTTATAATTTTTCCATGACATTCTTGGTAAATTGTGACTTCATAATTATACTAAAGTGAATATGTTCTGAGCAATGCCTTCTCTATAGCTACACTCAGATTAGTTCCTGTTTGACAGATTTGAATGTTTAGCATATGTGGTTCTTCATGTAATGGGAAACATCATTGCCTGAACATCATTACCAGGTTTGCCCTGTCACCATAACAGAACCTGTTCCTGATGTGACAGATTCTTTCTTCCTTTTTCTTTTTTAGAATGTCCTTGTTTTGTTTGCAGGGGGCTGAAGGTAAAGTGTCTTCATCCTAAAACTGTAAAATACTTACATTTCTTATTTTAAAGATGTCTCTGGGGCTCTTTCATCTCCAGAACTATGTAACATGTCACCTTGGTGAAAATAAACTAGCATGCTTATATTTGGGCTGGAGTGTTGTACATTTCCAGGACTGTAGCAAAACCCCCCGTTTTTTCTTTTTTTATTTATTTTAAAATGCATTCCCTCCCCTTCCCCAACCATTTTTTACTTTTTCTCTCCCTGTATTTTCCCTATAGATAAGTATAAGTAAGCTAAGATGTAGGATAAGCTTTAACGTTTTATTTTAGGTATTAAGTTTTATTTTTCTCTCCCCTCCTTGCAAATAAGTTCCCTGCTATTGTGATATTGATACCCACTGTTTTGTAAGTGATAATTATTATGTTTGTACTGCTTTTATATTGTGTGATTGCTGTTTTAGGCCTATATATGTAAGTTAGTGTAAGTCATGTCAAGTTTCCATTTTGTATGTCAAGCCTCCATCTTGTGTCCTCTGCCCGGGCATCCCCTGTGTTGCAACTGTATGATTCATGTACCCCTCCTATGTAAATTTTTTTCTAGATGAATGAGAATGATTGGGAATGATTGAAATACAATGGTAGCAGGCCTCTACTGAATGGCCTGTAACGACCAGGCCATCACCTCGCGTTGATTCATCCAGGAACCACGGACCTCACACAGGAACAGAGACAAGAACCCAGCATTTGAAAGACAAAAGACTTTGCAGAACCAGCAACTCTCACCATTACAGACCCCCGAAACTGCACATCCGTGCATGGAGCACACATGCTCAGTACGCCAGGGGCTGACCCTTGCCTGGGCATGCCTCCTGTCACTAGGGTCACACAAGGTCTGCCCCTATAAAAAGGGGTAGTGCAGACAGACCCAGTGGGACGCCCTCTCCATCTGGACCAGCACCATGCCACACCACCTATCCACCCAGCGGCCCTGCCAGCGACCCCCCTCTGGACAACATCTACTGGACAAGGACCCCTTTCCAGCTTGGATAGGTAGCTATCACCCCTCGCCCCCTCTTCAATCAAGGACTTGGACTCTGCTTGTCTTCCCTACCTGGACTCCAGCCCTTCCACTAAGTCTCTTTCTCCTGCTGCCAGTGTGTGTGTGTGTGTGTGTGTGAGTGAGAACCAATAACTTCATGGGGCTGTGTAGTGTGTTGTCTGTGTAATAAAACTGTTATTTGGACCCCTAAATTGGGTTTTGCTTTACTATGATTTGGCCCTGCTCCAATCTTTGCTCCTCGCCCCTCTAACTTCTGTCTCATTTCTCCTTCTCCTGCTTCTGGCTCACTGCCACCTCCAACACCTGTCCTGAGCTCCTCTCTGCCTCCAACCCCCCTGTTTCTTTGCCACTGTCTTATCCCCACTGCCTTTTCCTTTTCCCCTGAGCAACCAGGTTTCTGCCTCAGTTTCTTTCCCGGCTGTCTCCTCCTTGCCACCACTTATCTGCCCTTCCACCCCAATATCTCAGCTGTCTGCCTCAGTTTCCAGCCCTAGTCTACCTTAAGTAAACCCAAGCCTCAGTTCCTCAGCCAGCTTCTCTGTAGTCCACCGATTCTAATCCCAGTTCTGGCAACTCTCACTCCCTACACTTTAACTCTCTGTCTCTCTCACCTGACCCTTCCCACAAGTATCCCCGGTACCCCAAGCACACACATACACACTGTACCATCCAAGTTAGGAACTTACCTGTGTGTATGTATAGGTGGGTTGTGTGTGTGTGTGTGTATATGTATGTGTCATTGTGTGCATGATGTACGAATTAGTGATCTGTGTCTAACTTTTGGGGTGTATAGTGTATGTGCTTAAATTGGTGATAGGTGTGCATGTGCCTAGGCTGGTTTGGATGTGTATGTGCCTGAGCTGGTAGAGTGTGTGTGTATGCATCTCATTGATTTGTGTGTTTGGATATGTGGAGTTGTGTCACACCCTCCTGTCTAACAGCGCAATATTGAGATCCTGAGAGTTGGCCTGACCCCACAGGGCAACAGGACCATCGTGCCTAGAAGAGGCAATAGTTATTTTGTTCAATTTTCTATTGAACTAACTGTATAGTTGGGAAAGGTATTGGACAAGATTTTGGGTACAAAGTGCCGTTCTTCAGACCTCCAGACCTGCAGAAGAGCGCTTTGTGTCCAAAACCTTGTCTAACATCTCTCCCAACTATGCAGTTGGTCCAATAAAACATACCACAGGAAAAAAAAAAACATATTTCTTATGTCCATAATTTTTATGTTCTAAGCATGCCCCCTTATTAAGCATTAGAATATACACATAGTATACATATAGATTTTCATCACAATTTTTATGACATTTTTATAGTAAAAACAGTAAGGAGCACCAGGAAAGCCAGAGCTCCTAGTATGAGTAGAAATGAACTTCCCTATCATTAGCTAATGGTCAAAGATATAGGTAGGGGAGTAATCCCAATGAACTCATGCTTGGACTTGCTGTGATTCTACAACATTGGAAAATGAGAAGTACTTAATTTTCTTTTGCACAGCCTTTACAGATCTTGTCTTTGCACAGACTTTACAGAGGATCAGGTGCAACACTTATGACCTTTCTCTTATTTCTTAAGCTGTGTATTTTCCTCTTAAAAATCTCCCTTTGCCAGTGCAGCACTTATGTTTTCAGGATATTGGCCCAATTTTACTGTCAGTGATTCCAGCATCATTTGAGTTTCCTGGATTTATCTCATTTGATATCAATAAATAATTATTTGCTATTAAAATTAGCCATTATGGTGACCAAACCAAGTAAGCAAAAATTATGGTCTTGCAGAAGGGGATTTTCACAGAACTATGCTTGATTGATGGTCAGTATTTGTAACTGCGTTACCAAAAAGTCATGCCTCCATGCATGTGGATGTGGCTTAACATTTAAAAAATGGGTGTTTGTTTGTATTAAAAGGCTGTTTTAACATTACAGTTGTAGGAGTTTCATAACCATCAAAACCATATAATGGTGTACACTGCAGGATAAAGTCTGACAGCACCCATCATCCCTGTGTTTTTATTTTTGTAGGTCTGAAGTCAGCCAGCTTAGTCAGGAGAATGTGTACCTCCATGACAGATTGGAGAAGATGCAGAAAAGGAATGATGAATTGGAGGAACAGTGTATCCAGCATGGGAAAATGCATGAGAGAATGAAACTGAGGTAGGAAGCTCTTTTAGTCCATCCATATGTGGCATATTCTACTGTACTTGTTATGTTGTATAAATAAAAAAAATGATGTGGAAGTGTTTGAACAATTCTAGTCTTTTTACTTTTTAAGCAAAAAACCAAAACTTCACAGACCATCTTCTGTTTGTGATGTTTTGGCTACATAATAAGATTATTATCTGTCATTGGAAATCCTACTGTTAAAAGTATTATTTGAGTAGAAGCTATTCATTTTTGTAGGTCAGAAGTACCTGTTATGTCATGATCATGTTTAAACAGTGTTCTTCCAGAAGTAATTCCCTACTAAAAGGCACCAGCTCCCTCAGCTGATCTTTCCATTCTTCATTTATGGGGATTAAAAATGAGGTAGATCATAACCTTTTGGGGCAGAGCTACCTCTTGGTATCAGTAGACACTTTCCCAGCAAAGGGACAACATGTCAGTAATGTAAAATAGGGCTGCCGATATGCAGCTGTTATGTCTGGTGGGATCAGACAGTCCTGAATCAGGGAATTACTTGCCTGCTCTATATGGCCTGCTTCTCTGCTCCTTCTGAACTTATCCTTGCTGCAGAGGGGGTTGAGGATTTGGCAGCTGGCCCCTCGGATTAGGGGAAAGGGCAGAGACTTGCGGCCTGCAACAATAGCCAGGTTGCAAGCTCTGACCTGCACTGGCACAAGATTGCTAACCCCTGGTCATAGACTATTTAACCACTGGGCACAGTGTCCTCCTATATATTTGTGCAGTGCCTACCACAACAGAGCTGTGAACTCAGTTGGACCTCTGGTCATCACCGTGATGCATAT
This sequence comes from Alligator mississippiensis, assembly GCF_030867095.1. Taxonomy (NCBI): domain Eukaryota; kingdom Metazoa; phylum Chordata; order Crocodylia; family Alligatoridae; genus Alligator; species Alligator mississippiensis. Next base: position 159,782,465 of record NC_081824.1, read on the forward strand.
AACAAGTAAGAATATAAAATGTGGACTCTCTGTTAACAGAAGTTGAGAATTGTTATTAGTTGCCTCATTTTGAATGGTAAGATGGATCATAGTCTATAAAATAACAGTTCAGATACTTGGTGTGGGATAAGTAAAGATGAAGGTAGGATAAATTATAAACTAATAGAGGTCAGGGTAGATTTGCACCTTGTAGGGTAAATAAATCAGAGATGCGTAAAACTTCATAAGCAGCAGCTTACTAGCATCTGACTATTACTGAAAAACTAGTTCAGTAACTGGGCACATCTACATGTGACACTGTCGCCATAGTGACATGCTACGGCAACGTAGCATCCATTGGTGTCTGCATGTGACCAGCAGCTACTTCACTGTAGCGACATGCTTCCTCATTATAGCTCACTACTACAGCAAAGTAGCTGCTAAAAATACTATGCCATGAATACGGTGCAGTATGGGCAGTTGCTGCACTATGCTTTAGTACGTCCAAAAGGAAGTACTGTGCCACGCTACTGTGCTGTGCTTTAGTAACAACATCACCATCGGGCAACGTGTAGATGCACCCAGAGTTTCCCAAATTCAGTATTTTTGAATCTATAAATGTGGCTTAGGTTATCATGTGATTGAGTCACAATCTTCTTTAATATCCTACTAAAATCTTCAAAATGGTGAGTATTTGTTTTCTTAATCATCTCATTCCTTATTGAAATTTCAGGTAGTTAAAGGAAAGTTACCAGGAGCAGCTCTAAAGTGACAGTAAGGCTGTTTTACATTTTTCACAATGAAGAACTGTAACAGATTAAGTATGAGCTAATATACAAATATAGTACCCAAAGTTGATGAACTTGCCTATGAATTTTTCAGTTCAAGAGCAGTACAAATAGTCAGAAGTCATAAAAGGCCATTATTTCCTGGCATGTGCATTGGGTACTTTCCCCAAACCAAAAATACTTAACAAGGTTTTTTTCTATTATTCTAGACTAGGGGTGCTCAAACCCCTGCTGGCATGCCAGATCTGGCCCACAGAGCCATGCCATCTGACCCATGGGACTCTCCATGGGTCTGAAAATTTGGCAGTGGGGGAGTGGTGAGAGCAGTCATAGCTCCCTGCTGCCAAATTTCTGAACCTGTAGAGAGTCCCACGGGCCAGATAGACATAGATGGGGCATACTTAGGCCTGATCTGGACGTGCCTGGAGATCATATGATCTTGTAGCACAGCTGAGCAGAGACAATGTGAGGGCCAGAGAGGTATGCAGGGCCCCAGTCCAGCAGCATGGATCCTTAGGAAGCAGCAGAGGGCCCCGGGAGGCAGTGTGGGGCCCCAATCCTATGGCATGGGGCTGAGGGAGACAGCACAGGGCCCCCATCTAATAGTGCTAGATTTAATCGTGTTGTGTAGGTCTGAGGGAGTTGGTGAGGAACCCCAGTATGGCAGCCTTGGGCCCTGACCCAGTGGTAGACCAGGAGGCCTGATCTGGCCTACAGATGGGCCCCATCCTACTCACCTAGCCTGCCACACTGAAAGTTTTATCGCCACGGTCCTAGACCTATGCCTGCCTTAGTAGGTTATCTGTTCTCAGAAAGGTCAGTGTTATTTGTTCTCCTTGCTGTGCAGCAATGGAGTTTTCTGTGTACGGTCTTTCTCAGATGCCAGTGATCATACCAGCATGCTATAGAGGATGATTATTTCTCTGTGTAGTGATGGTTCTTTGTATGTGACTACACATAAGACTGAACTTCCTGTACCAATCACATAGATGGCTCACATCTAATTGGTTATCTGATGTAATCCCTAGATTTCTTTAGGCATTATTGTTTTTCTGGTTTGTTATTTCATTGAATACTACTTGGCTGCTTTTCCATTTATTCATATGCTTGATAGCAGTCCTTCAGCTAGTTTCCAATTCACAGGACACTATTCATGTCAAAATCAATTTGAATTAATTTTGGAAATAACCTTCTTTGTGTCAAATGCTTTTAAAAAACTGAAACGCAATATCTAGTGTGCTTAGTTCCCTCTATCCACTAATTCTATCAGTGTCAGGAGTCTGTGTTCTTCATTATTTCATTCCTCTCTCCATATATATAAAAGTTTCTGTATTTCCAGCACCTAGTCAACAAGGTGTAAGCTCTAACTTGAATATTAAAATAGCTTCAATGTTCATCACCCTTTCCTCCTTTGAATATCACACTTTCTTTTTCCTGCTCCGGTATGTTTCCCCACTTTTCTCTCTTTCAGAAATGGTTAGTATGTCAATTCTTCTTTTGTATGGCATCAGATATCAACTTCCAAATCTGAGCCACTGTCTGATAATACCGCTCAATGCACAGATTCCATCTGCCCTGCCTGGGCATTCGTAAAGATTGCAGCTTTCAATTACGTGCTGTGCTGTTTGTTGGATACTACATTCACGCGGGGGCCTGTCCAAGATGTTCATCTTGTGAAGTGTTGTTTTGAAGCATCTGTATCCAGATCTCAGTCTGTTCAGCTTGACCTACATTTCTCTGTCAAGGTTATGGCCAATGGGGGTCTTGTTTGGTGCTGGTATAAAACGCTGTAGAAATAGTCCATTGCTGCCTGTAGGGTTGGTTCAGCTTTCCCAATCTCTTCCAGGAGCTTGTGGGCTTCATGTACAAATGGTTTACAACTTTTGAGCCTCTTAAGCCTTCCACCTGTTCACATCTTCAGTTAACAGTTGATGAAGCAGGTGATTTTCATTATCTCTTGCCTCTATTGCCAGTAATGATGTTAGGGTCTGTCTTCTTATATCACTTGGTCTAATGCCTGGGAGTACAGGAAGTACATCTGTGTGCATGTAAGTTGTGCAGCTTGTTATGAGTCCTAGCCCACTGTTAAGTACAGTGTTGATTTTTTTAGTATGACAGTTTCTAGACCATACAGGAGCAAAATATTCTGGGGTATATACCATTGCAAGTACAGTGGTCCTGAGCACTTGGAAGTTGGCACCCCTTGTTCATGCTACCTAAACATCTTAAGGCAGTACTCATGCAGAGACTTTACTTCTGACCTTCTGAATATGATGTTTATAGGTAAAGAAAAAGTTTAATGCAACTTGTAGATAGGTTGGGGTATGCTCATAGGGAAATATGTGGCTACCTACTCTGATATTCAGCATGCTTGTGGCTCAACGATCATCCAGGTGGAAGAGTAAAGCTACTGATTTATTGATGCTCAACATTAAGCATCACTTGTGGAAATAGTCAGAGATGAGTTCCATGTCAGTACTCAGTGTCTTTTCCAGTTCTGTCATGTCTGTTTCTTGGGCTACTATGGCGACATTGTCATCATACATGTATCACTTAGGTGTTACATGAAGCAAGTCTCAGATGTATACACTGAAAAGTATTGGTGCTAGCACTGACACTTGGGGGGATTCCATTCTTTGGAGCTCATACTCTGCCTTTTTCTCCTTGTCTGGTACTGAGTTTGAATGATCTGCTGGAGATCATGTTCATGATAAAGGTGCATGGCTTGTAGTCAGGTATCAGTTGGACTTTCAAGTATGTCAATATCTTACTACAGGTGAGAAATGTTTTATGAAAATGTTTCATGTAATGAAATATGGTACTTGCATAAAGGAAAAAAATGTTTTCAGGTACTTGTGACTACTCGGGTTTTGTTATGGGAAAACAAAGGACAGTCACAATAACTGCTTAAAGCAAAGAGTCTTTTTCCAGTTGCGTGAAGTGTTAGATAGAGCAAAATCTTACTAATTGATGCATCAATTTCTTTTGAAGAAACAGCTTTTCTGCAAGGAAAATGTTTGTATCAGTGAAAACGGACCAAATAATATTTTCCCTTTTGGTCTATTCCTTTTCTATGTAAAATATGCTGTTCATAAATTTCTGTTCTGATTATATAGATTTTTTTTTAAGGACAAGGACTTTATATTTAAATTACAATTATTAAAGTTGTTTCTTTCAATGTCATGGAAATATTCATCACTTTCACTGTTTATATGCTCAGTGAAATATGGCAGTAAAAGAAAGTAGTTGTCCAACTGCCAGAGAGATGGTTGACACCTGCTATTGAAATGTAATTGAGCTGAGAAATTTACAGTTTGTGGGGGCAGAGGACCAACATTAAGATTCTCTCTACAGCTAAATGAGATGTTCTGTTATTATTAGTATTATTATTATGTAGCAATGCACGATGACCTCCTTGTCTTGTCCTTCATCCCTGTATTTACCTGTCTTACTTTTACATTGGTTTTTGTTAACTTTTTCTTGCCATATACTTCTAATATTAGATGTGGATTCTTGTGGTTGAGTTAATGAATTCAAAAGCATTCTCCAACATGCAGCATTTGAATCACATGGCAGTGTTACTGCTGTATTGCTGCAGATGTGCCGGTCAGCTTGGTAGATGTCACAATTCAGAACCTTGAAAAAATGACAGATGTATTATCGCACTTTCATTCTTCATAAGTTTGCAAATTTTAAATGTAATGGTATATTAGTAAATTATTCACTTTTCCAGTCTGCAGAAAGCATCCCTTAATAGTAGGTAAGATGTATCTAACCAACAGGAAAGTACAAAATTATTGCATTGCCATTTACGAAGAGAGGGAGCGATTAGAGCTGGGGTGTCAAACACCGCTGGTTCACCTGAGTGAAGGCTACCGTACTCTGCAAAAAGTTCTTCCTCTTTGTCATGAGGGAGAGTTGGGCTTCCAAGTCCGATCTCTTTCACTATACAGATTCTGCTACCACGTGTGAGGGGAAGTATCTTTCTCCGTTTTCATGGTGAGACATGCTAATTAGTAATTAATTTGTAGTCTTACTATTGTGGGCCAGTGTTTTATCAGATCATTTAAGCTTTAGTAGATTTTGAGTAACTGAGGTACATATAGCAGTGGTAAGCTATCACTTGACTTTTCTAAGTACGCTATTCCTCCTTCACGTTAGAGTGAATTATGTTAACATAGGGCTTTGAGCATAATTCATCCCTTCAAACAGCATCAACTCTCTGTACTTTGCTCTTGCAGAACAGCCACTCCTCAAGGAAGGAGCCCTTTGCTGAGTGTATCTGGTTCCTTTCCCCAACTTTGCTCCCACGTATTTCTTTATAGAGACCTTACCGATGTGTGGAAATACTGCTAATGGGTCTGGAGTTATGTCTATATGAAGAATGGCATTATTTCTTTTAGACCTTTTCAGACTCAACCTTTCTCAGTTCTCAACCTTTTCAAACTCAAGGCATCCCTCAGTAACTTTTGTGAATTGAGTGGCACATGAGCAGATAGGTGAGGTATGATCAGATAGTGGATATTGCAGACTCACGTTATCCCTGCTTGGCCCCTGTACAAGTAGGTAAGCACTGTAAGATATAAATTAGTTTTTGAAATGGGGTGCCACTCAATTCACAAAAGTTATGGAGGGATGCCTTGTGATACCCTTCAAAGGTTCTCATGGCACCCTAGTTGAGAATTACTTGGACACTTCCCTTCTTTGCATGGGCTTCTTTCCTTTGCACTAGGCAATGAGAAAGCACATAGAGAACATATTTTATGAATTATGTGTAGAAGTTTTCAGCATTTGTTATTGTAAATAAATTACAGATTCACTGGTTTTTTATTGTACTGAATTTGGGGCTTTGGATGTTCTTTATAATTCTAGTTCTGACAATCAGCGTTTGCATTTTTTTGCTCTGTATGTGCCCAAAGAGATGTATGAGCTGTGGTACCATAATTATAACATTCATAATTATATAATATAAATATAAATTTGTATAAAGTATTAAATATATCATTTTTTACACCTTATAGCAGCCATATTTCTGATAGTTGTTTTATTTATTTATTTTTAAAGCCCACAGGATTGGCAATTTCGGGCAGATGTGTGTCTATTCCTTAGGCATCAGTGGTTGTAAGTTAACTATAAAAATGTTACAACCATCTGTGTAACAAGACGGCAGAGATCTGCTCTTGCCTGTTACTATAAATAAGGAAGAGATTTGTTTGACTTCATAGACATAGGATTTATAAAGACTATATGTGTCAAATCATAACTATGTGCCATGCTGCTGGGATGTGTCTGCAGCCAACTACCTGGGGTGGTGTTCCCTTCAGACTTTCTTGTGAGGCACAGCAACTGTGCAGAAATGTCTGTATAGCACAATATGTGATGAATTCTGTGTGTATTCTACCTGCGGGGAAATGCCTGATTTTCATAGATAATCTTATCTGCAAGAGCAGAGGTAAAATGGACTTGCGAAATGGGCCACTTGCAGCTAAAAAAAAATACAATAAAATCAGTGTCAAATTAAGTCTTGCAGCTTCCCACCATCCTGCAAAAGCTATGCATCATTTTTCCTTTTGAATTGGCTTGTTTCTAAAGAATATGTATATAAGGGAAGAGTATAAATTTCATTTTACTATTGCATGTTTTAACAGTAATTGGACTGTTAAACACTAGGACTGCCACCTCCCTACTAAAAAACATTTGAATTTCAGTGACTTTCTTTGGCAAGACTCCAGTAAAACAGTCGATTAAAATATTTTTTCATGATAATTGACCCAATCAATTTACATTAAAAAGCCTACAATTTTATATACAGCTTACATTCTACAAGAAATACTTATCTGTGGGCAATAAGGTAGCAATAGCCAATTCTGGCCGCTTTTAAAACATGATTTTCCTTCCTACTTTCAGTATATTTATTTCCTCAACCTTACTATTCATAGGTTTGTATAAGTGAAGATAGCTGATTAGTACTGAATAGGATCAAAAGTACAGAAAACTGCTTTACATTTTAAAATGTATTCATTTCAATAGTGAAAGCAAACAGACAACTCTATGCCTGTCTAACATGTCTAGTACTAAAGTTGCCTCAACCTATATAAATATGTATGTTATGGATTGTTTAATTTTTGTAGAAGAGGTTTTTTCAAAGCGCTGCTATCCATACTTGGATATTGATGGATGGCTTCATTGCAACTGGATTGCTACAGCAGTTGGATGTTATTTTTGTAGCTTTTCATTCAAGGAGTTTCTGTTTTTGAAAAGCTTTGTATCACTGCATTGCAGTGCAGTCAAACGAGACTTGCAGCTGTGTCCAGAATTTGAGGTAGTCTCCATTACTTACTTATAGTGTCATTTACATAGGTTTACATTGTGGGTTGGGAAATGCAGCACTCTGGATAAATACTATTAGGAAATAATGAAAGGATGAAATATGTACATATATATAAAACAAATCCTGTTAGATTCTGAGAATGTATTTGGCTTCTGTTTAATGTGTTTGTCTGTTTGCACACAGTACACATGGTCTGGAATAGAAACTGGATGTTTAAAATTTCTCTCTCCTCCTTGCTGTCCAGCTCACTATTTGTCTATTTACTGTTTCTTTATCTTGTGTTTCCATTTTAAATATTTATCATTTATATAAGATACCACACTGATACATTCCCCACAGAATTGTTTTAAGAGGTTTAACTTCTAATACTTGAGCAGAAGATAAATAAAATAAAAATAGTCTGTGGTTACAAAACCTAAACCATGTAAAATAAGCAAGTGTAATAGCATAGTCAGAAAATGTTTCATAATGCTATGTAAACTCAGTCCCTGCCGCCCTTGGCAGGACAGTGGCAAATGGTTGGAGGAAAAGTATTTGATACGGTTTCCAATTTTTGTTTTCCACTTAGTTTTCAGATGGATATCCATTGTATTTAACACAAACATAATACTGGAAGGGATCTCTTGGATCATCAAATCCAGTTCACTGTAGCTTCAGGAACTACATTGTATTATCTGTTTCATAAATTTATTGATTTCCATCTTAAGAGTAATCTTTTTCCCTGCACTACTACGTTTGGAAAGCTCTTCTAGTACTTCACTGCTCTAGTGGTTAGACACTTTTTCCTAATTTCAAACCAAAATCTATTTATTTCATTTATCAATTTATATTTAATCAAATGGATTACACCAACTGAATAACAGAACAAGCTATAAAAAACATATAAACAATGGCACTGAGGAATAAGTTTAGAGTGACAGTTTTCGTTTTGATATCCATTGCAAAGCATTGTCAGTAGCCTGATGCAGATCTTCAGTACAGCCAATAAAATGATAAATATGACACTCCATGATATGTGCTATGGTTTGGATTTTGTCACACACACACTTGGGGTTTTTAATAAAATTCCATTTATGTAGTAGGTAGTTGCATCTATTTTGTCCAGTATGAGCCCTGCTCACTGTTGCCCAACTGTGCCTTGGTAAAGCAAAGCCAGGGGGTTTAGACGTGGGGTTCGTGATGAGAAATTTCTTAATGATGTCAATTGTGTTCCATTGCTGGATCCATTCTTCCTCGATGTCAAAGTTTACATCATTCCACTCTTTTTCCACACTCTAAAAGGGCCTTCTCTGCTTAAGCCGTGGCCCAAGTGGGGTTGTTGCATTTCTCGAGAACTGGTAGCGTATTGAATGTGAGCAGGTTTTTGTAGACTCCTAAAGTTAGCCTGTTTACATCGTAGGTCAGGAGGAGGGATATCCAATAGAACAGAGCCAGGGAACAGGAGTGGATTTGCAAGTACCTGGTCTCATGATTTCCTTCAGTTGAGAGTCAGTCAGGCTGGCGTGGGTGCTCCTGCTCCAAAACAGGGCACAGTGCTCAGCCACTGAATAAACGAGGGCCAGCACCAATGTTCTGAGAGCTTCCCCAACTCAGACCAGCCAGTTTTAAGTTCATGTTGTTATGTGTGGCAAGTTTGTTCTTAGTTATTTGTAGATGATGTTTCTGGTGAGGCTACAGTCAAGGTGTACTTCTAAATATTTGGGGTTGAGTTTCTAGTTGACTGGTTCTATTCATAATTCCCATTTTTTCTGTTGTCAGCATTGTCTTTTAGCTTAAACAGCCCATCTCTTTCCCTTATCAGTGTATTTATAGATTATTAAACTTGGGTGAGCAGAATAGTGCAAAGTATTCTTGATAAGGTCATACATGAGGGTCTTATGCAATGTCACTCTACTTCCTTATCTCTGCTGGAAATATCTTGACTGATACATTCTTGGATAGCATTTACCTTTTTCATGGCTGTATCCTATTGATAGCTCATTGTTATCCTTTGGTTCACAAGTGCACCTAGGTTGTTGTCTTCCTCAGTGGTCTCTAATTACAGAATCTCCAGCTTACAGCAGAAGTTCTTGGTTTTAGCCTTGAGTTCGATGACTTCACATTTTCTAGTACTGAATTTCATCTCATTTCTTTCACTCCATTCCTCAGGATCGTCCATTTATTTCTTTATGATGTCCGAATCCTTCTCTGTATTGACAGTGCCTACTAACTTTGTGTCATCAGCAGATTTTATCAGCGTATGCTTACTTTTTGAGTCCAATGTTAGTAACAGGAACATTTAAACAAGATCAGTACCAAGTCAGAATTTTGAAAAACTCTATCTCCCTCCATTCGGGATTTCCCTTTTTTACACTATCCATTGCCAGCTCCCATTTAGACTCATAGGAAAATAAAGCTGGAGGTTACTTTATGGCGTAATTTAGTCTAACTCCCTGTTCAAAGCAGGAATAAGCCTGATCTAAACTACCTCATTCAAGTGTTTGTCTAACCTGCTTTTAGAAGCTTCCAGTGATAGAGATTCTACAGCTTCTATAAGTTAGCAAATCTTTTACTAATGGCTGAATTAATAATTGCCTATGTATGAAATGCTTTACCAGCATTCAAATATAACGTGTCCTTTATCTCAAAAATCAGTTAAATTATCAAAGAAAGATGTTAGGTTAGGCTTGCACCACTAACATTGGGAAACCTGTGTTGCATTTAATCCAATCTTCCAGTTACTTCCTTTGTTCTAAAGCACTGGTACTCAACCTTGTAGCCCCACAGAGTTATAGAGCCAGTCTGCTGGGCAGATCATGCAAGTGGAGTCAGTCTGCAGGCTGGATCAGAGTGCTGGATCCAACCATGAGCACGGGATGATCCTGTATGTGCCAGAGCAACCCTGCATGCTCCAGATCTGGCCATGAAGTGACCCCATATGTACTGGCTGGTCTATGCACTGATGTGACCTGCACATATGACTGTCTCATGTGGTCCGTGGGGCTCCCCATGGATCTAGAGATTTAACAGCAGGGGAGCAGTAGCAGAATTAATTGCTGCTACTTCAGGGGTCATGGCAGTTAACACTGGCCATTGTTCCCCTTCTGCCGAATTTTCAGACCAATGGGGAGTCCCAGGGGCCAGATGAGACAGCCCTGCAAGGTAAATTTGTCCTGTGAGCCAGAGGTTGAGTCACCACTTTTCTAAAGCCTTGCATTGTGTACTAGGAAGTCAGGCTAACAGGCCTGTAGATGCCCAGATCACCTTCCTCTCAACAGATGACTGTCTTTACTTCTGCACCTTTGAGGGTATCTGTTTTGAGGCCTGTATTTCTAGGATTTCACTGGCAAATAACTTCATTTGGGCTATAAAGCACACTAGGAAGCCTTCATTAATAGTACGGTGATGTTTAGTACCAGAGAGAGGTGCACACAGAGCTCCATAATGAAATCCCATTTAGTTCTGTTATCAAGACAACTCCCAAGAGCGTATATCTGTTTTAATCTTGGCAGCAAGTTGCTTGTGGTGAAGAGATTGGGACCTTCTATCCCATAGAGTGTTCCATGTAGATTAACAAAAAAACTATGAGCCACCAACTGAAAAAAAAACCAACTCAAATTGGCTCATTTCTGTCCCAACCATGTCAACATCCTTTAATCACTAGGATCTGTTCTTGGAGCCACTCTTATTTTGCCAGGTGTTCAACTGGATGCCTAAAATGGCTGACTTGATATACCTCGGCATCTATTTTTTCCCCATACACGGGAAAGGTCCCAAGCTACTGATCCAAGAAGTGGATCAAAATACTCGTATTGTAGCAGGCTCACTGAAGTAAAATGATCCAAGTATTAGCAAGCAATAACAAGAAAACTGACATGTTTTATATCACTTCGGGCATCTGCTAAAGATATGCAAAGCAATACAGGAAATGGAGCAACTCATGTATATAGCCTTTTCAATACAGATTCATCTCTGAAAGGCAAATCTCTGTCCTCCTGCTTGAAATGCACACAATTTAACACTTTTGAGCAAGTCCTGATAATTTAGCCTAGCTAAAAATTTGAGCATTTAAATCCCTGCCTAACTATATTCACCTCATTTTCTTCCTTCCATATTGTGTTGCATCTGTGTGTTTAAAGTTCAGTTTTCTGTGCTGTATCCCTGTGATATTTCAGGACATAAAATAGGATGTTTCCAAATACCAACCAGAGACCGATACTATGCAGCAGTTCAGCAGCAAATACCTACTTTGGGTATTCAACAATAATTGGGATCTGTATATTGGCCTTAAGTGAACTCACACTAGTAGTAAAATCTAACTACCAACCCATTTGGCAAACTACTATAAGCGGTAGCAAATTTGCTTCTGAGTTTGATCTTTGGATATACCTCTCTCAGAGATTTTAGACTAAAGCTGTTTAAAGTCTGCTATTTTCATATTGCAGAGAACTTAAAATGAGCACAGATGAGTATTGCTTAAAGCAGCCTTGCAAACCTGTCATCAAAATTTACCAGCTCCAGCACAAAATCTGCACACCCACCTTTTACAAAGGTGATCAAATCTAATTATGACTTATTTTCCCAACAACAAAAGGAATTCAAATTTAGTAAGGCTGTGGGGTGGTCTGTCTTTCCCATGATAACCATGGGATTTCGATTGTTTTTACTGAAACTTGTCCTGTTCCTAATGAAGTCCATATACCTCTAGATGTTCTTATTATCTATACAAATATATAATCCTTGTCTGAATCCTGTTGAGAATTTGGCTTCAGTTGTGCCCTGTGTCCATGAGTTCCACATCTAAGAGGTGGCAGCAGAAGCAGCAATCCCCCCATTCCAGGATGGTCTATTCCACAGCTCATTGGTGGGTCTTGAGATGACGAAAGAGGTGTATCTTGTAAAAAAATATAAAAATAAAATCTTTTTATTATTGTAAATCTTTAAAGATTATACTTTAATGCATTTCAATATAAATGAGCATCTTGTTGTATTGAGCCAGTAGACTTATGTTAGCATACATACTATTAAATTATCAATTGATATTGATAATTTTCTCTCTCTCTGTTTTTTTGTTCTCTTCTTTAATACAATATTTACTCAAATATAAGATGAGATTTTTTTCCCCAATCATCATGGAGGAGGAGTGAGGGGAAGTTCCTCCTCTTACATTTGTATATAAGGAAACGTCATTAAATACATTGTCTATCATTAACCTGTTGCAAAAAACAGCATGTGCTCAGTAATGGAAACCAACTATCAAGTTAATTAAATGCAGCCGTCACTGAGCATGAATGTAAAACACATGGCCCATATTTGGCAAACAAGCTGACAGGAACCTTCCACAAGGATAGGTGTAATACAGCCAGTCTGAATAAGATGTATGTAACTGCTCATTGGGTGCAGTCCCCCTCAGCACGGACTCTTTTTGAAGTCACGGTGAGTTGCTACATTGAATACATTTTGACTTCCTCTTCATCCCCACAGCCAAGCTGTGTCTTTCTTTTTCAGATCCAGATCAGGGACAGAAGTTACAGATAAACTAGTTTAAGCGATTAGAAACTGGTTTAAACCTGTAATGAATCAGAAGCTCAGTGCACATAAACCAGTTTCAAAGCTAAATCTGGTTGAATGCATCAGACTTAACTGATTTGGGTCAATCCAGTTTTTGAAATTTCTGTCCCAGACCCCTTCCTAGTTCAAGTTAAATCAGAGTCCACCCCAGCATCCCAACATGTTTTGCAGCCCTGGGCTGGGCTGGGCTATGCTGTGCTGTGCTGTCTGCTCCAGAGAGCAGAGCTGGCCCCACCCTTCTGCTTCCTAGCTGGAGCAATGAGGGCTGCCTGATAGGGTGGTGGAGAGGGTAAGCCCAGTCTGCAGGGGGAGGGGGGAATGCCCCCCACCCTATCACACCCCAGCTGGGGCCTGGGGCTAGGGAGGGGGGTTAAATACCCCTTCCTCTGCTCATACTTAATGCTGACTGTGACTGGACTACAAATCCCAGAGGCACCTAGAAGCAGGAAATGGAAGTGTTAAGCAACCTTGCAGAGTCCTGCTGCTGTGATTCTGGATTACAAATCCTAGAGACCTTGGGGGCAGCAGGAAGAGCAAGTGAACATATAGCTCATGCTGGCTGCATGCCAGAGAGCCATGCTCCAGCGCCCCCGGGCTTCCGGCCTTAGTCACTGCAGGCATATGTTTGCATTTCCTGAATTAAAGTTATATGTCTTTTCACTTCTGTTTCAATTTAATTTATGCAGTTTAGACTAAACTCCAAAGACTGAATCAATTCTGCCTTGGGCTTTTTGACTGCCTGTACTCAGCCTAAATGTCTGGCGAACATCACCAAACAGTTCACTCAAAATCCTTCTCTTGCCTTCTCTCTCAGCCTGTCGCGCATGATTAGTGTGGCCTTGACCTCCATAAGGTAGAGCTAGACCAGGCTGTCCTGCGCCTCATCTGCATATACATTTTTGGAGCGTGCCAGGGCTTGGCAAGAACACCTGGTTGTAGTCATAGGGAGGTGGGTAATTAACACATGGGTCCATTGTGGGGGATATCTGGAGTGCACAAACATAGTGAACAGTGTTGAGCTGTGGGGTCACCATGGCTTGAAATGCTGTTTACTCTTCTGGGGGTCAGCCCAATGAACTATAAAGTAATCATGAGCCTTTTGGTTTTGGGTTGATATCATGCACAGTTGGTACTATAAGTAGGTGCAAAAGTGCTGCTTAAAAATATGTTTATAGAGTACCTGTGCTAAAATTTAGAGTGATTTCAAAAAAAGGTAAATTTCTCAATTCTGGATGAACTAGATTACTACAAGCATGTTTATTTCAAAGTCAGTGTTTTCAAATTTGCCCCTTACTTCCATATGCTCAGGGAATGTGGGGTCTCACAGTAAGTGGAGGTAGGGAGAGGGAGGAGGAGGGTCTTCAAGGGGAAGAACGTGTTGGTGGAGGGCAAAAGGCAAGGGGGGCACCTGCGCACCCCCCAAATCTATTTTCCTTGCTCTAGCAATGGGAGGGAGACAAATTCAAGGCAGACCTCGAATAGTTATATTCTGTACCTGGAAGATTATAATAAATAAATAAATAAATACACACACACACACACACACACACACACACACACACACACACACACTTTCCATATATATATATATATATATATATATATATATATATATATATACACACACACATACACTTTCCATATATAGAGTCTAATTATTGGGGGGTTGCCTTATATTCAAGTAAATATGGTATTAAACCATCCTATTCTTTTTTGATCTTATTTAATATATTTTCCCATAGTTCTAATAATTTTCATTACTCACTTCTGTATGTCCTCTACAGAAAGAGGTATCCATCTTAAAAATCAAAATAGCAATAAAATATGAATATAAACTGCATGCATGTTGGCAAGGCTTTGAAAACCATACAGTAGCCTAGCCTGAGGAGATGACAGTGTAAAGGTGTGATCTGTCAGTCACTAGTCAGAGTAGTTGCACTGAAATAAAGATTTTTAGGAGTGGGCCCAAGAGGGCAAATCATGAGAGCTGCTTAGCAACTATAGCTCTTCTGTGCATTGGGTGAGAGTATGGCAGGTATTCATGACTTGGTTCTAAATTAATATGGAGGTTGTGAGAGATGGCTAATGTGGAAGGAATGGGAAGGGGGTGATCTAAATTTGTTCTTAATTTTTGGAAAAAAAATTGTGAAATAAGCATGTTGATTTGGGAAAGGAAATTAATTTTCAAAAATATATTGGCTGCCTGTAGACATGCTGGTTCACTTCTAATTAGAACGCATCAAAGCAGACTTGATTAATAGAGTCTTCTCCACATTCTAATTGGAAGGCTCCAGCATTGCCTCACTGTCACGCGTGTTAATCTCCTTCAGGTTTTAAAATGGTTGTGGAGGTGCTTTAACTAAAGCTTGTCGAACTAGTTAAAGTGCCCCCATGGCCATTTAAAAATGGGGGGGGCTTAATGTGCATGATGGTGTGAGCCGTTTTAATTAGAGCAGCTGTTGGGAACCACTCTAATTAAAATGGCCTCTCCTCACCATCCCTGAGCATGTGTATATGCACCTATTAGTTTTAAACCTGGTGGCCAGATTCTGATGTCAGTTATAGCTTTGCTGGTACATTTCTAGCTAGCCAATCAATGAATCTCTTCAATTCAATGGATGTCAGGGTGCTAGAGGCTTCAGGATTAGGGCCTAGCTCCAGACTTGATCCCCATAATTGTGTGGCTTACAACATAGCACCATCATATTAATGGCTGTCATTTTTAATGACTGTTATTTCCAGTGACCACAAATAACCCATAAGAAAACCAGCTTTTGATGTGCTACATCTGTCTCTGCTTCTGTGAGCTGGCATAACTCTGTTAATGGTAAGTCCTGCAGTGGTGCACTCCTGCATGCACTTGGTCTTTAAGTTTCAGATTTCTTGAGTCACCCATGTACAAAAGTAGTCTTCTGCTTTTTCAAATAATGGCTTTTTTTCTTTGTTTGTATAACTATAACAGTTGAACCCATTTTCCTCAAAATTTCAGGAATATATACTTTTTTAAACTTTAGCTTTAGATTCAAAACAGCCATGAACACCTGCAGAGGATGAATATTTAAAGCACATGAGCTTAATAAACCTGGTAACCTTAATTCTTGCTGCCACAAAAGCTCTTGTTATTTGCTTTACAATGTCCTATATGTGTTGGGTAATGACACAAAAATGTGAGCCTTCTATAAATAATGATTCCAGCTGAGGGTCTTTTTTTAACATAATGCACAAACAAGCTGAAATGAGATGTGTGTCATTGGGAAATAGCTTTAAAAGGCCGGACACAAGTTTGAATTTTCTCAGTGGCTCCCCTTAATGTTATCCTGTGTCAATAAAATCCGCAGGAATGTGTCTACCATGTCGTCCTTTTAAAATATGCATTTTTAATAGCAACGAGACACTCCAGGCAGTGCATTTCTAAGGGATTATTGCATTTCTCAGGTGGCTGAAGCCACTCACCCTTCAGCCTTGTGCCTTACAATGCACCCGAGGTGAGCAATAACCCCCAGCAAGGCACTGCCTGTCTTATCTTATTGCTTAATTATTATACCTATTTAATGCTACTTAGAACATTGTCAGCTGTTGAGAAAAGGTAATTATCACTAGTCAAATGAAAAACACTTTTTTGGCTGCCTTACGGATACACATTTTACTGGTACCTTGATACATAATGAAGCCTGATAGCAAAACTTTTGCTTGTCTCTTCTTCAAGCCACAGCTGTTTCCCTGCTAAATTCATCCCATCTGTCTCCCCTTCCGTAAGGCTGTAGGCAGTATAGCATAAGTACAGAAGCAGTTCAGTGCTATTTTGGATAAACATAGCTGAAATTTGAATCTTTGCCATTTGCAATGCACACATTTTGTTTTACTGCTGTAAAGAGAACTGTCAAAATAAAAACTACATGGATAATTTACTGAAATACAGTCAAATAAAAGGATGATCAAAGGGGAAAAATGAAAATATATGTGTAGGGTCAGTCTTGATATCTGAGTAATATAATCATTGACCTTTTGACATGGATGGCTTTAAAGCTATTGGCAATGAGCACTCAGAGCACTTTGAATTAAAGTGTAGCACAGAGAAGTTCATATCCCAGTGCCAAAAGGTTAACAGTAACATGTACCCATTTGTAATAGTGCCACATGTGGTAGCTGACAGGCTATCAAATTTGACTCACTTTTTTTCTACGTGCATATATCATTTATTGCATCAGTTAATAAGTCTTCCTATAGTTTAGTACTTAGGATGAGTATTTCAATATGTTTCATTCCCAGTAGAAATGGGAGGCACCGTAACGGCTTTTGCCAGGAAGGTTAACCATCTCCACCTACCTAGCATATTAGTTGACATGGTAAAATATATGTTCTTGCTTTCTATTGTATATGAAGGAATGTTTCTAAACTGGATGGCGCTAAACTTTGTGTCTGAAATGTGCAGACTTCCTAGAACCAGAGATTCAAATCCCCAGAGGGTCTACTCAGCACGTTATCACTGCAATTTAGATAAGTTTAGTACTTGATTGTACAAGAGGACCATAAAAATAACGACCTGTCTGTTCTGTGTGGGCATTAAAGATTCCCTGGTACTTCTTGCAAGAATTGGAATTTGGCACTATATCTTCACTACAGTTTCCCCTCTACATTGTTGCATTGTATGCTGCCCATCTCAAATGTGGCTCTACTGATTGTGAGACTAGGTGTTAATGCAGTAAAGTACTTCTGAATCTTTTGGGAGGAAAGCTGATGAAAACCTGAAGAGCTTTTCTGTAGTTAATTTCTATGTGAATGTGAGGTGTCCTATGGCCAATCCCACATTTTGTAAATGTAGCATCTTAGACTGAGAATTAATTCTTCTAAAAACGCAATTTGTTTTTAAAAAGTAGAAATGGATCAAACTATATTTTACTTGACCTAGAAAATTTTCTCCTTGCAAATAAAGCAAAACCAAAATCAGTCAACTTGAGGGAACAGTACAAACTGACCCTAATATAAAATTCATCTAAGTGTTAAAGGTGGCTAAAATACTTTAGAAAAATATTGAGGTGATTTACCACTAGTAACTACAGTTACTGATCATTCCATAGTATGTAGCAGGTCCCAAAAGGCCAAAATTTCTACAATCTAAGATTAGTTTAATCAGCACAGAAAGAAAGGTGTGATCCTATTCTGTCTCTGTCTTAAGTGGTACTTATGCAACTTTTAAGACTCTATCACTATACCTGAGCCTATTCCACCTCCAAAAATGGTCACAAAAATGTTAAGATGTTTGGATTCATTATGTGCATCCAGTTCTGGGGCAGAGGGTCGGACTCGATCTGCTGAGGTCCCTTCTGACCCTAATATCTATAAATCTGTAAAAAGATTCCTAGACCACTGGGCTGCTGCTCATGCTTAGAAACAAGCTAGAACAGCCACTTAAGTGGCTGACTCCCACATGAGCTCTATTGCAGTTCATTTCAGTCTAGAAAGAGCATAGTAAACTCCACACAAGCCTCTGATCCTCTTAGAGGGAAAAAAAGCACATAATGTAACTGCCTGAAGCTGAGTTTATCCTATTCAGGTTGGCTCATGGAGCAGAAAGGAATGCAAGAGCCATTGGCCCAGAAGTGCAGCCTGCAAGATGGAGACCATATCCTAGTGAGGAAGCCTCTCTGCTGAAAGAGAGGAAGCCCTGGGTTCTCCTGCCCCCTCATAGCGCTTGTGCACTTTTAATTAAAGAGTAACTGGATAAAATGCATAAATGACAGTGGGAACAGGAGCCAGCCTCCTTCCCAGGAGAGTCCCACCCTCACCACAGAGTGACACTCCACCTTGCTTGCATTTCATTAGGCCCCATGAATTTTTCACTTTTGTTTGTGTAAAGTACACAGTAGGAGCTCTTCTCAGTACTTGTAGCAGTATACTGCAGCACGCTCACAAAATACTACTAACTGCCGTAAAATGCAGCATTTGGGATCAGTATTGTAGAATACTGTAAGTATCTTTTTCTTTTAGTAAGCGTTGGGATAAAATTTACACAGTTGGGCTATACATTTGAAATATTTACAGTTGTGATCTATAGCGTAGATACAGATGTGGATTGTTTTTATCCAAGAGGCTGAATTTCAGTTTAGTTGCTAAAACTAAGCCGTATGCTACTAACAGAAACAGCGACCACATTAGGACTAGAGCCCTAATGTTTGGCTTGAAGGAACACAGGACTCTAGCATTTGAGTCAAAGGCAATTTAACCTCTCCAGGCCAGCAATAGTAATAAGCTTCCTATCCTTTCTGTGGG
Organism: Alligator mississippiensis; assembly: GCF_030867095.1. Classification (NCBI taxonomy): domain Eukaryota; kingdom Metazoa; phylum Chordata; order Crocodylia; family Alligatoridae; genus Alligator; species Alligator mississippiensis. The sequence continues at coordinate 159,801,383 of NC_081824.1, forward strand.
CTAGTCAGTTGTGACCACTATCACGGGTGTAGGGGCAGTACATGAGGAACTTCAGATAGCAGAACCCTGTGAGGTTTTCAGTTTTGAAGGCCTTGTAGGTCTAAGTAGAACGCTTACATTGGAAGCCTCTGTCCAACTTGACTTACTTTTTTCTTCATGTTACCTCTCTGAAGTGTTTAAATGAAGGTGGCATGCTCTGGTAAATTATGGGAATTATAGCCAGCTTCTACACAATCATTCAGATGAAGGATACTGCAGGTTGGAACTAGATAAAGATTAAAAAAGCAGGGAGAAGGTTGTACAACACAGTATCCAGAGCTCAAAGGTACATCCACAAGTATATGTTTTTATCAACTTCAACTCAAAGGGTTGTTGTAGGCTTCCCTGGAAAACTATAAGGCCCATTATACTGCAATACAGAACCAAGGGCTAGGACCTTTTTGTATTAAAAAAAATACCAAGGCCAAACTGTTTAAGTCCTACAAGACTAGGACCTATCTTTTAGAAACAGTATACATTGGCTTGATTAGGTGTATTTTTGAGACCACAGTTTAAAACATTTTCAGTAAAAGGAAAATACTCAATGTTTAAGAAAGGGTCTGTTCACTGTTCCAATATGCTTCACCCCTCCCTTCCTTCCCTCCCTCCCTCCCCAAAAAGTCATGCTCCTGTGCTATTTTCTCTATAGGAAGGTCTATTAGAGTCCATTAGAGTGTGTCAGCTAGCTGTGGTTGGTATGTACTGGAGGACTGATAACTTCAGGCACAACTAATCCAACAGACCCACTGAGCTTTTTCAAAACCAAATGGCAAACAGCAACACAGCAACCTGAAAAAAAAAATCCAAGTGGAATTTCCAGTATGGCAGAGGAAATTGCATAAATGTAGCATTTAGGTACACCCAAAATTTCTAAACAAATTAGAGCAAAAGAAAAGACCACAAACAATGTCAAAGCAAAGTGGCTTTAGGATAATGAAACTACTTTCCTTCGTCATATCTCTGAAGTGTTTAAATAAAGGTTGTGTGTCCTGGTAAAATCTTACCAACATTGTTTAGTCTCTTTTCTAATATTGTTTCATATCTAATTTGTTCAATGAAAAGTGTTTTGTCAGAAGTATGTATACCAGTAGTGTGGTCGCAGTCCTTGCTTACACAGAGTTTAAATGATTCCTACAAATGAAGTTCCAGATATTTTTTCTAGTTTTGGGTCAGTGTAACAAGATGATCTATTTTTCTTTGACATCATTTGTCACTTGGTACGTCCAGATATTGTTCAGGATTTTCTTCTCCATTTCCAGATGGATATGCTTATTGTTCACAAGCCTCTGAATGTGTGCTCTATTCAGTGGGAAAATGGTGGGGAGCAGAGAGACAGAAGAAAGAGGACAGATAAGAATAGCTAGTACTAAAGGAAAATGGAAAGCGCTGAGAGAAGCAGATTATAAATAAAATGACAAAAAGAGAAATGCTTAGGGTTTTAATGGTATAATTTTTGTGCTAATTACTGTTACCAGAGTAATTTTGACACCCCCTCTTTACAAGTGGAGGAATGTGTATTTGTACCACCAAATATGTTTTAAAGCTGTCTCTCAAGATTTTTCTGAAATTGCATTTCTGAATTAGCATTTCTGTCAACTGTGCAGTGAACACAATGTCTGCTTGTTTAAAGTTCTTAAAACTCACTTACTTGATATGCCTACTCCCTTGTGAGATGCACAATTCACCATAATAAGACCTATTAAAAACTTTATAGCATATTGTTACCCATCATTCTATTCTATCCATCCTCGTATATGAAAATGCTGTTATTTTGATAAATAATTCATTGAACTGGTAAGTTACTGCCAAGAAGACCTAGAGCTGGCTTTTAGAACTTAGAGTGGGGAAAAGGAAGAACAGCATGTATCTGCCATATATCTTTATTTCATTTTTGTTGAAAATAGTGCTTATCTTATTAGTGCCGTATCACTAATGAAAATTTTCCAATTTATTAAAATGTGGCTCTTCTTGCCTGCCAAAAATTATCCACAGTTTTGGCAAAATGAATTTGTTTTCACGTTTTTCAAATGTAGCTTCAGGATTTTCTTCCCCTTACAATATTTCCTGGAGGATTTTTTTTTAATGCTGTCATGACTTTCACTGTCAAATTATCAAATATTGCTGCAATTAGTAATCCATGGATTTGTTAAATATATTGTTTAAATAGCATTGCTGATATACATGGTGCTTTACAGATCTTTATTTAAAAGAAATTCTTTACCTCAAGGAGTTTAACAGGTAAGCATCAAAACCTGTTCCACTAAGCACATATCCACAAGCAGGCTGTGGTCTAAAACTGAGCCAGACTTTGTCATATATATTACAGCTTAACATCTTGACTTGGCATGACTTTGTTCCCTGTTCCAGCATTTCCTTGGTTCTGTTGTTTGGCACTGATGAAGCTTAATACTCGGCATCTTAGAGGTGTTGGTATGTTTGTATATTTTCAAGCATTTGAACCCCATAAAAATGGAGTTTTGTCACTCATAGACATGTAAACCTTATGTACACCAGAAGTCTTGTGTTTCTGATGCATTCGCATCACCAGAACTTCAGCAGTTTATTTCTGGTTTTTGTGTTTTCCTGATCCCAAGTCTCTGTGGGGCAGGGTCTGGGATCAGTGCTGTTGAGGGATCCTGGTCTTGTGTGTGGAAAAGTAAAGAGATCAGTGCAGTGTTATTTCTGAAGTTAGATATTATAAGAAAGAGAGGGTATATAATTAATCTGGACTATTTATTGGTTGCCTTAGTGTAAAAAAATAAACAAAACAAAGAAAAACATGGCTTCTGTGTCACTTTCTAGGACAGGGGTCAGTAGTCTTTTGCTGGCACAAGCTAGAGCTTGCAACCCAGCTGTGGCTGCCGGCCAAAAGTCTCCATCCCACCTACTCCACCCGCCACCACCTAGCTACCTGCACTAACCCAACCTTTCTGCAGCAACTGAAGAGCAGACGTGACAGAGCAGCAGGCTTCACAACAGACGTGAGTGCTACAGAGGGGATAGGCAGTGTGATGCAGCTCCATACCACTCGGCCCTCCTGCCAGGTTGAGCATCTTCACTAATCAGACTGGGGCTGGGGCCTCTGGGCCGTAAGTTGCCAACCCCTGTTTTAGGAGGCAACTGCGTATCTCTGGGGTCTTGCAGTACCTAAAAAAACAAGGTAGATTTTTTTCCTTGATTAAAAAAACTTTGTGCTACTCCAGCATTTGTGCAAAGGATGGATTGCTTATGGGTTAGGGTAAAGTATTGTCTATATTCCCCTTACAGCATGTGATAGCATGTCTCCTGCTTATTTTGTGCTCATTCCTTTGCTCCTGAAGGTGAATCAGATGAGCAGGTTCACTCTTTAGTGAGGTGAAATGTCCTGAAGTTTCGCATCTGAGTCTTACCAGTACTATGTGGCAAATGTAACTTGACAACCAAAATTGGATTCTCCTGCCTCACCTATCATTTTTTTACCTTGCGCTTAATACACAGGATCGTCTGTTGCACTGGCACAAGCCTGAAATGGTGTCTGCTGTACAATTGAATCAGGACTCCAAATGTTCGTATCTTGCTGTATAGTAAACAACAGACCATTCAGATAAAGAAGTATCAGACTCAACAGTCCTTGAAATCAGATTTCTGTTGTGTTAAATTGGTGATAGCTACAATGAGATCCTAGGGTTTAATGTATCAGATTGCAAAAGAGCTGCCTCCCCCATCCCCTTTTTGAGGTGCACAGAATATGAGGGTGTTTTGAACAGAAGAATGAACAAGGAAATTCCCTATGGCTGATTTGTTTCCAAATCAGAGGGTCCAAGGAAATGAGAAGGTAATTCTGACATCAAGTGGTTAAAGAACAGACTCTGATGCAGGAGCTGTCCTTGATTCTAATGTTCCTTTGAGATGACATTAGAAAGTGAAGTAGATTTGGCATGAGAAACAGTGCCTTTATGCGAAGAGATTGCTCTTGTTAGGCACATATGTGAACCATATATCCAGACTCTTGCTGTATCCGCTCACATATCTTCATGTCAGCATCTAAACAGAGATCTCCAAATGTTCAAACATACCTTTCAGATTAGAGATTAATTTTGGAAGACTACTTTGGTTAGCTAATTTTGATTAAGATAATATTCTGTTGGGAAGAAACATCAGAGCACAGCATTTTAACATACAATATTCTACTTAAAAAGATAGAAAAACCAAGTGTATATATAAAGGTGTGCTGTATACTTGGCAAGTATGTAAATATGCATAATATCTATTCTATAAGCAATAATACAGCAAGGAGTATGCTCTTCTGGTCTGCTATGTATGCCTTGGGTGAATAGCTGATGTCAAAACTGAAGCCAGAGTACTTCTAACATCTGAGACTGATGTGTATGCATAGGTATATTATATATTTATAAAAGTGTGAGTAAAGCTAATCCCATACTAAGGTAGTTAGAACTTTAAACTGACAAAACTGATTTTCTTTGTATTTACTTAATATTTCTTTTCATATTTTTTTTCTTATCTTTAAATGATTTTTTTCTATACCTTATAAATTATTGTATTCACAGATTTCAAGTTCAATAAAGAACCAAACCTGTTGGGGCAACTTTTAATACTAGCCTACATTGTTTTAATCAAATATCAATTGTATATCTAGGAAATTTAGCCATAATGGCTGCATTTGGAGGAGCATGGTTGTGCAGTATGCACATACCACACCTTGAGCAGTTCTCCACAATGCAATGTAGCGGTTGGGGGGGGGGGGATTGAGCCCTGGATATCCAGGGGTCAAAAAAACCCACACAAAAACAGTGGCACACATGAGGGCAGCACGTACTGCTCAAGCCCAGAGCCTGGACGGCTACAGCCACACTTAGGCTGGCTCTGAGCAGCAGTATTGCTGCTGCTGCAGCCCCAGGAGGCCCCTAGGACCCGAGATAAGGCTGCTGGGACCAGCAACTGTACTGGCCCCAGCCTCCCCTACCCCACCCGGGAAACCTGCCACGCACCAGAGGGTGCATGGCACAGGCGTTCCCCAGGGCCAGTTAGCAGTGGCTCAAGGTGTCCCTCTGTTAGTTGTCCCCAGGGAACCAAACATCCCACTTGTGTAGATGCGGCCAATGGGTCTCAAGTTTTAAAATGTTATCATAAGTGGTTTAACAGTAGGAGGAGTAAACAAAACAAAGATTAAGTGAAAATAAAAAGTCTAAATTCTGAAACTGAAAAATAACAACATAATTGGTAAAATAATTTGTCAAAAGCCTCATTTTATTACTTAATTCTTCTAAAAATGTGTTTTAGCATTACCATGGTAAAAATAAATATAAGTAGAAATATTAATACTGAGAATATGATTCCCAAGGAAAAGTTAGCACATATATATTTTTTTTTCTTTTTTTAGTATCCTGAACATATTTTTCTAGTGGCGTTGGGGAATTCATTCTTTCCCTTCTGCTGCCCCAAGCCCTTTCCACCCTTAAAAGGACTTTTATATTTCCAAATTGCTCATCTCTGACTGAAAATGAGCAAAAATGTTATTATAAAAAAAATTGGCACATCAAAACAACATGGGGGGATATGTGTATTTCAGTTGTAGACAGAAGTATCGGGGGGGATGGCATGACGTTACATTGTAACTTGAGTTTCAATCACGGTTATTATTTATTAGTTTTTAAATCTTAAGATAAGTTTAGAACATAAATATTACAAGCCTTTAACATTTGATGATAGAAGTCATTGTCATCTTTATTTTAAAATCATAATATTTTGTACTTATAATTGAGCTATTTTATATTCTAATGTCACTGAGGATACTATTGGCCTCATCTGGAGTACTGTGTCAAGTTTTGGGCTCCATGCTTCAAAAATGATGTGGACAGATTTGAAAGAGTCCAGTAGAGAACAACAAAATGATTAGAGACCTGAGAAACATGATTTATAAGGGAAGGCTGAAAAACCTAGGATCATTTAATCTGGAGGAGAAGACTGCAGGGGAGAGCAGCAAGGATTTGCTAACAGTCCAGTACCTGAAGGGTGGTTAGTCATGAATGAGAGAGAGAGACTGTTACTTGTGGCCATAGAGATAGGACTGAGAGAAATGGTTTCAAACTGCAACAAAGGAAATTAGGTTGGAGATTAGGAAGAACATGGTCACTGTAAGGATGGTTAAGTATTAAAACAGGCTACCAAGAGGGTTGTGAAATCCCCATTCTTGGAAATTTTTGAGAGCAGGTTAGACAGACACTTGACTACAATACTTAATCAGGGACGATTCTTACCTTGAGCAGGGGCTGGACTAGATAACTTCCTTAGGTTTCTTCCAGCCCTACTTTCTTGTTGATTCTATGATTAGTGAATTCTTGCAAAGGATAAGGTCCAGTTCTTAATAGGACCTCTTAATGCATTGAGGTCAATCAGAGCGTAGGCTCCACATCATTACAAATAAACCCCACTGTATGAAGCAATTTGTAGGCATCCAGGTCTAGGAGGTTCTGTGAAGGAATTGTACTTGTGAGAGAGATGATTTCTGCGTTGGTTGACATGGATGACATCAGGGCAAGGGAATAAGTTATAACAATGTGTTGCTTGCCTATAAACAGTATGAAAATATGACATGTACCAAGGCATCTCCACTGCCCTGGCTGACTCTTGATGGCAAACCAAGACTATACCTACACTCTGATTCTTTGCATCAATCTGCTCATCAATGAATGGAGCCAAGCACACACACAAAATCTAATTGTTCTTTCATTTCCAGGTCTAGGATCCAAATATCCTTAATTCTTTTTATGCATATGCAGTCCTATGTGTAATTTAGATTTAAATTCTGAAAGATTAAAATCTAATGTAATGATTCCACAGCATCAAACAGGGATTTGAAGAGCTTAGTTGGCAAAAAACAGTCTCTCATGTTGTTGTTGAAGTTTTTAAGGGGGTCTGACAAAAGGATGATTACCCACAAGATTATTAATAGATCTGTAATTGAGAAACTGAGCAGCAGCAGGAAGACTCAGAGAGTTCACCTTTTAACATTGTCAGTCATAGCTAAGATTACATACTTTTCCATACCTACTCCTCCAGTTGGCTTGCAGTTCTTAGGAGGCATCTTAAAATATTGAATGATAAAATACTGAACATAAAATTTTGAAGGAAGTAGAGAAGCATGAGACATAGAGACCTCTGAGCACAGCAAATACCAGATTTAGCTGAAAATAGAAATAGTAATGCGTATAAACATATTTGTAAATATTGAGGTGTAAGCAGTCTATTGGCATGGGCCATGTCCAGGGGAAAGATGTAAAGTAAAAATTCTCTCTGGCACCAGCTATAAGCAGTGGGGTAAAAAAGGAAACTCCCACCCATATTTAGATTGTGTGATGTATTCTTCAAAGCTGTATAGGCAAATGTATTTCTTCTGGCTCCAGGTGTTCTCAGGGAAGCCTGGAGCAGGTGTGTGATTTTTGGGCAGAGGCATAGCCGGGCTCCTCTGCACCTTGGGAAGCTGTACAGTGCTTAAGGCAATGCCATCTGCTGCAGTGCTGATTGCAGCAATGCAATCAGCCACCACTGTGATCATGACTATTTCTGCACCCCTCCGCAAAGGTGGTGCCCAGGGCGGCTGCCCCATTTGCTGCTTTGCCCTTCCCCCCTGTTCAGCTGCCTCTGCCCAGTAGCATAAATGTGGCTTGATTGAAGGAAGAGATGCTCAGAACAAACCAAGTTTGCAGAAAATCATTGCAGGAATTTTTAAGCGATTGAATATTTAAAGCTAGCAAGTTTTGAAAGCTATGCCCCTAACTAGTTGGTATCTTAATACATGTGTTTAATTACAGGCATCAGTTCAACAAATTTTCATATTGCCCATGTTCTCCATGTAGTTTTTATATTATCTGAGCTAGTAAATGAAACACTTAGCAAATCCAAATCAAGCTAAGTTCTCATATAGTTGAGTGCATTACATATGGTGATTTTTACACTTTAACCTTCACCTGTGGCTAAATTTTCCTTTAAAACAATTGTTTAAATACCAAAGAGGGAAGATGATTTTGAGGAAATTTTTCTTTTTTAATCCTCTAATTTAAAAATAGCTGAATAAGTTTTACTTAAACTTAAAAGATGAAGAAAAAGCAATGAATGTTTAAGAAACTTCTGAATATTCAAAGAAGGCTAGCTTTACTGAAAACTCAGCAGGAGCTACTGGTCTCAGGGTAACACATGAACTAAATTTCACCCTCTGATTTATGAGGAATCTCTGTTGAATAACTCAGACAAAAAGAATGATTTCTGTGTAATTTAGACAGATAATGTATTGTACCTCTACACACTCCTTCCTAAATTATATTTAGTAGCAATGATAGGTTTTTAAGATAGTAGATTTGTCCATTTTCATCACAGCAGTGAATTTTAGAGGAAAAAATTATTTAAAAATAATATGGGCCACATATACTTCTGGAAAATATGATAACATGTATACTTTTGCCTGCTGTTTCCATTACTTTTTGCCTTTCTCTGGACAGACAAATCATATGAGCAGTGCATCAGAGTAGCATTTGAAGTGAGCCACCATAGGTTACATACATTCCTTTTATATACAGGTAGACAGGTAGGCGTGGTAGTCTGAAGTCAGACAGAATGCAGGTTAGGGTGCCACTCTGTCCTATCTCTTATGTGATCTATACATTATTTTACTGATGCAGAAGATGTGAATAAGGAAATATATAGAGGTTCTGTAGCAAAAAGTTGCTGCAGATCTTCAGTGCACACAATTACATACCCCTGTAGCTCTACAGTTCCATCTCTGTATTCTTTGTCAACTGAGCATGTTGTTTTTATCTCCAGGCACTCAAAGACAGTGTTAGGGGAGCTTTTTTGTTGTAAAACCAAAATTCTTCGTTGTTTTTAAAATTTTAGACTCAAAATGAATTTTTCCTGTAATAGTTAAATGCCTAAAGATTAAAAATGGCCAAAATTCTAACTTATCATAACTGGAATTTATTTTTTGCAGCCTGTCCTTCTGACGGCTGGATTCCAGACACACACCCTATATGCCTACATGCCCGTGGAACCAGGATTTCGACAGTGTCAATGATCGTTGCTCAACATACCAAAAAACCAGTGTCAGTGTATTCATGCAGATTCATTAATGTACAGGCGCGCTGTGCTGGCTAACAAAGCACTGTTTGGTACATTCTACTTTTCCAGTGTGTTTGTCTGATTTACCTCTGACAAAGGCAGTCAGAGAAAACTCTCTCCCCTTTTCAGTGGTTCAGCAGCCTGTGAAATAAATCTTGGGGATTAGTGTCTGAAGTGGCAAGAATTTAAATCATTAAAAAGTAATGATCATTTTTGATTCTTTCTTTCTCTCTCTTTTTGAAATCAATGGTAAATGAACTACTGGAACAATTAAAAAAATATTTAGGAATCAATAGTTATTCTCTTTAAATGCAATTTTAACTGGCTACATGTTAAATAATAATCTGCTCTCTTTTTTTTTGGTGTGGAGGGGGGAGTTGGAGGGGAGAAGTAACATACAAGCAGATGTGCTGCTAGATCTACAGGCTTCTGCCAACCATATGGCATCTTAAAGAAAGATGGTTGGAGCGTCTGGATTAGCAAAGAGTCGGGATGGAAAGCCATGTGTCGTGTTGGTACAGGCAGTTGTTTTAGCTCTCTGTAAAAGGCTTCAGGAGATTGTGTAATGGAACAAATGGTACTGCAAGCCTAGTAACAGCCTTACCGCTGCTGGAGAGGCAATTGGCCCCCAGGCGGGTACTGCTTCATCTTTGCTTGTTGGTTTTGTGTGTGGGCTCCCCCCCCTCCCATTTTTGTCATAATTTTGCATTCTTGCTTTACTGTACTGGAAACTTAGTGACTTAACTCTGTACTTTATAACTACAAAGGGAGATGTCAGCTTTTAATTTTCTTCATACCCTCATTTTTTTTATAATGAAAACATACAGCTTCCCTGTGCTTGAAATAAAAGAGTTGGTTTCCTCATGCAAATTTGCTGTGCCCTTGGTGAACACTTTGAGAACTGAGTCATTGGTTTTGTGGCTGATGCCCAGATTTGGGGAGGGGGAAGCTGCTCTCTCCAGGTTTAACTTAGCTAAAAACAAGACTAGGGCTATTGTGCTTGTGGCTGTATTGTACCAGCTTCTCATTCCTGCTCGGTGTGACGGGTTGCTCTTTTTGTAATCGAGGGGCCTGCTCCCATATAAGTTAAAAGCAAAACTCCTTTTGTTTTGAACAGTGCTGGATCAGGCCCATGACATTTTGCACTCATGTTGATCCTACAGGAATCTTCTATAATTTAAATCCCAGCCATTGGGAATTGTTGTGACAGGTGGGGAAAGCTGTTGTATGTGGAGCTGTAAAAGGAGTCTTTTGTAGTTGTTTGCCTATCACATAAAACAGACTTTTAAGCTTCCCTTACCTGTGGACGATAATGTGTCCCTAAGACTTGGATCTACCGCTTTAGCAGCTCATTTATGCTGTTGTTTTTAAGGAAAGATGCAAATCTGAGGTTGTAGCAAAGGAGCCGCACCTAAAAGAATAAAAAGCTGGATTATTTCACTTGGAGCAGTTTTGTTAGGTTTAATGTGGTCACACATCATCATTTCTTATGTAAGAATAGAACATGACGAGCCCACAAATAGTCACGAGTAGATAAAATCCTAATTGAGCAGATAACATTCTTGTTTTATAAACTAGAAGCAGAACATTAACTACAGAGAATGTTTGCAGCAAAAGTCATTATCTTAGATTGAGGCAAATGATTTGCAATTTTTTAATCACATTTATCCTAAAAAATTATCATCATTTAAAAGGAAAGATGTAATTTGTATATTAATTTTAAAAATAAGATTAGTCCTTCCTTTTTCTTTTCTTAGTACGCAGAGCTGCTGATTGATTTGGAGCCTGGAAAACAGCAGTTCTGTTTATCTGCACAACAGTGCATGTTTCTCCTTCTCACAACCCCAATCTGCCTGTGTTGCTCAGTGCTGAGCTGAAGCAAGCTCCCTTAGGGGTGAAGGTTTAGTTTATTTTCCAGGCCCATTCAGTACTTTGCTGTAATGGAGTTTTCTGACAGTCAGGGGTAGGAAATGGGTGACGAGGATGGCTGTCCACTAGGGACTGGGGTAAGAGCATGAGTGCATTTCTCGTAGAATTGACACCAAACAGCCATAACATGTAATATTTACTGAGAATGGAATTGAATTTGTGACCTATAGGAGGGGGGCACTCTTTTCCAATTGACAGTTTTCTGCATCTTTAGATCTTCCCAAAATGGCATTTTTTTTCTTCAGTGTGAGCCACAGGAGCCAACAGCTCATTTCGGCACATTCAGAAAAGTCCACATTTGCCAATAAAATGTATAAATTTGGGTGTTATAAAAGGAAAATTGTATTCATCTGCTTATACTTCACAATAATGAGTTATGAAAAATGTTACCTTTATAGGGTTGCCAACTCGTGTTTGAATCTATTCCGGGAGGTTTCTGGAATGCCAACGTGCCAGTGACACACAATGTGAATGTGCCCATGTGCTTGCATATAATACTTATGGATTACATTGCATAGACTTTACATCAGGAAGGCAAATGCACATGACTATTACGTTTTAAAACCTACTGGACTACTGTATAAATCAGATTCAACATTTATTATTTATTTTAATGCATGCCCTATCATTTCTCTCCTGGGTAACTCTCAGCAGTCTCCTGGAGATTTATACCTAATGCCTGGAGACTCCAGGCCAATCCTGGAGGTTTGGCAACCCTACACCTTTATGACATTTGTCATTACCTTTGGAAGAACAAAGATGAGCTCAGTCAGCAGTGGCTGTCTTTTTAAATAATAGGGAGGGAATGCTCCTCATTTTGTTCACACAGGGAATCTGAGTCCTACTATTGGTCGGTAGGACTATTGTGAATTAGAGAAACAAGATTTAGTCCCTTTAAAACTTCAAGACTTATTTTGTATCTTATTGGATGTCTCTTAACTTTGTGTAGTTAGCATTGTTAGCATAAAGTAATGAATACATTCTGGGGAGGGGGTGTTATTAAAAGAGATTTTACTTGGAAAAAAATTATTTTCATATAATTTTGTCAGAAAAGGTACTGTTCATGGTGCTGGGTGCAGGGGAGAATGAGGATGTTGCTGGAACATGAAAGAGGAGTTCCAGATCTGTTGGGCAAAGTGACAGGCTGGGAGGCAAGGTGTATTGGCAGGTCAGCATGAGCGTGCTGGTGTTGGTACAGGGGAGCTAGTATAAATCAAAACTGAACTCAGTTAATGTGAAAAGGCTTCAGTAACAATACTTAGTAACAATGCCAGGTTAAAACCTAGTTAGCTCCTTTCAGAAACTTTGGTAAGATTTAGTGAAGGTTGAGGACTGCAGTGTATGCCAATGTAAATTGTAGAAACCAAGGAAATAATTAGTTAAGCCAGCACCAAGGTGCACACAAGAGATTTCAGTTATGCAGTTTTATGCTAAAAAATACCAACTTCTAAACAATTCCCAATGTCCTAGATGATCCATTTACATAAACCTGGCAGAAGAACATCCCTGGCAGCCACCTTACGCAGTCTCGTATCATGATACTTCACTTGCACTCCCCAGTACAAACTGATGCTGATCAATATAAATCCAGATCACCTATGCTGTAGGTTAACAGCCACTCTTAGCCAGTATTAATCATCAGAATACATGAGCATGTAGCTGGGAAGTACAATAAAAGCGTCAGAGTAAGATGCTCACTCATGGTGAGGGTGAGCAGCGGTGTGGGTGAGCTGGTGGTTGTAGAAGAGGAGGCAAGCAGGACCTGAAAAGGCATTTAGTTGCAGTATTTAATTTTTTAACTCTGTTTCCATGATTTTTACAGTTGGCATCCATGGAGTACACAGGCCTTACCTCTGTGTACCAGGGAGCCAGAGGCTCCTGTTACTTTAACAGGAAAGCAGGGCAAAGTTGCTGAGCGGAGCTAGCTGCACTGCAGTAAGCAGTCAAGGGGCAGCCACGGCAGGGCAGTGCAAAAGTTTGCAAGCTGTTAGACTCGGCTGAAGCAGAGGAATGCATGGTGGTCATCCAGCCAAAGCAGAAACCCCTGTGTGTGGCTGAAGCCTCCTGACAAAGGAGCGGGGCTTTGGCGCACATAAGACCAGTGCCCAAGAGAGAAACTGGCAAGTACCTCGGGTGCCTTCCTGGGGAAGATGGCTGCAAGATACAAACCAGCAGGCACCCAAGCCACCCAATACAGCTTGAAGGAGGAAGCGAAGGGAGAAAGCATGGCTTACTATGTGGCAATGATACAGAGAAAGGGGGAACTTTAATTTGAAAGTGATTTGCTTGTATTTGTGGGCATTTAAGTTTGATATTGGAGGACCAGGCTGTGGCTCTGGGGGGTGGTATGGAGGCCCCAGGAGTGCCTGAGAGGCCTGCAAGGGTCAGGGACCGCAGGTGGCTGAGAAGCGAGAGACCAGCTTTGCCTGGGTTAGAGACCTCAGGGCGCTGAGCAGCCCGAGAACGGCCCGAGGCCCGAAGCCAAGGTCCAAGGCAGTAAACCTAGGCTGAGGAGGCACAGCCAGAGAAAAGGGGCCCAAGTTGGGAAAGCCGAAGCCCCAACAAAAGTTTGAGGCTTGAGGGCCACGTGCTGTGTTGGGGCCAGGGGGCCCCTCTGAAGTGATATTACGTACCACCTGTGAGGCATGGGTATGGCTACAGGGAAGACAGAGCCATGAATGCTGCCAATCAGGTGACTGGTGCCTTGAGATACTAATAGGATCAGGATGGCCACAATGTAGGCTGAGGTGAGCTGGGGGCTCGGCCTGGGACCCTGGGGCAGTGAGGAACGGGGCAAACCATGGGGAATAAGTGAACAAAACAGGGGGGGAGACTTACATAGATGTTATATTACAGAAATGCTTTTTATATGATCACATTGACCTTTGTAGTTTATCTTCACAATTTGTGGTATTTCAAAGTAAGCCAACACATAGGTTATGGTATATAGTGAAACAGTCTACTTTCTGCCCATATTGTTTATGCTTATTCACTTGGGGTGATTGTGCACCCAGGGAATAGTCCCATCCATCTCACAGCCACGAGCACTGCAGCCAACAGGGTATGAGGGACTAGGCTCAGGTACCATAGCTGGTGATGTCTCTCCCAGATACTAGTAACAATCTACGGCGTTCCACGTCTTGTCCGTGCGTGTAGATATTGCACAGAGTATACCAACAGCTATTCTGTCGCTCTAAATCTGGGGACTTTAGCGATGTCTGCAGCAGTTGTAGATTAGTAGCAATGTCTTTCCTAGGATTTTTTTTTTTTTTAAAGTCACTGAAAAAGTAAATTAACAAAAGCTTTTATCAACTTCTTTTACTTTAAATGTCTGACATCAGTAGGGGCCAACATGTCCGTTATGCACATGCCATTGAATAAAAAGAGTAAAGAAGTCTCTTGTATTTCCATGCAGCATGCCCAGACACCACATGCACTGTCTGTTACATGTCTGTTCTTATGAAGTTCATGCTGGGAATTTCTTTTTAAAGGCAAAGTGTTTCTGAAGGAAAGAATTCAGATTGGGCAGATTGCATTATAAAAAAAAATCTCACTGTCTCTGAGCTGAATTAATATTGTGATTATTTTGTGCAGCCTCACACTGGCAGTTTGTAAAAGGTTCAAGGGTGTCTGGTGTCTGTAGTCTGGAGAAATAAGAAGGAAAGTGAAATAAGCAGCAGACAAAAAATAAAAGCACAATATTTGTAAAAGAAATCACAAAATAGCCTTTTGAAGGAAAAGGTGAATACAACAATACTTCAGCAATACAGCATATCTACCATTCTGAATGATCCTTGTTCATATAAACTCACAGATCATTTCTTTGTCCATAATGTGACATGTTGTTGTCAGTGTTTTAAGAAACTTGTGCATCAGGCAGATCCCAAAATCAAAGAGACATGAACATAGCCAACCAAGATGTTTTTAGCAGCCAGCTGTAATACTCCTTCTGCTTCTCTGTCATTATCTGCCGAGGCCACTTTTATTTGTAAGACATATTACAACAGTTTGAAATGAGAATCTTCCCCCAAGGTCTTCATCAACCTAAATAGTCTGGATAATTGTCATATTAAACATTTTCAGAGAGAGACCAGAAGCTATAACCAAGACTGTCAGTCTTTAGAGTGAAGCCATCCTGAAGTTCCTTCTTAACACAGAATTTTATTATTTTTCAGTTCCGTAACAGAAGGGGGCAGATACCACTTTTTTTCCTTCTCTAATATAGGGATTCAAACACAGGTGAAAGTTAATGAAGCCTTCACCTATCTCCTCTGTAGGCTGTGGTGCTTTGTCTTTTAATCCCTTCATTCCCCTCAAAGCCCATGAGGGCTAAAAGTGACCATTATATCTACTAAGCCCAGCTGCTACCTCTCTCAGCTTCTTACTTAAGTGCTGGTTGACAATGTTACCTCTTCAGCAGTCGTAGTCTCTCTGCACGTGAGCTGTGCAAATCCAGACACAGGTCTCCGATGTGATCTATTTGCTTTACCTGTAGGGCCAGCTGTGGTAGTGAAAATGAGATACCAGATCTAGTAGCAGTGAATATAGAACAGAGGGGAAGCTACTGTTACTGTGTAAGACCCCAGCTATAATAGTCAGTCACTATGGTACAACAAGGCTGTCACTGTCTTCGCAACATTGGGGTATCTAGAAGAATTAAGGGAACCAAATGTAGAGTCATTAGGTCATTGGAGGTGACCTACTATAGCTGTTAGGAATTCATAAGTAAAATGAAACTCAGCTAGTTATGGGGCTTAAGAATGAGATGAAGGGTCTTTGATTGGTAAGTGTCCAGTTCCAAACCTGTTACTATCCATGGGCTCTGCCTACACTCATGCCAGGCCCAGGCTAATGGGAGCTGTGCTCATGTCACCATCATTTCTCCCAGCCCCCTGCTCCCTGGCAGCTGTGCACTTACAGCTTACAGCCCATAGGGAACTGCGTCAGAACCAGATATCTGCAAACTACATCCACAATGCTGCCATTCTCCCAGCCACCCTCTATGCTGTGCCTGTGTCATAACCCAGGGCCAGGGAGAACAGAAGTGGGGAGAAGCAGTAGCTCAGATGCAGTTTGTAGATACCTGGTCCTGGCTCAGGTCCTCACTGGCTGGAAGCCAGGGAGCAAGGGGGCTGAGAGAAGTGGCGGCAGCCTGGGCAAGTTTCCATCTGCATGGCCGCAGCATGGGAACGGGGAAAGCCCCTTGCCGCTGACATGCTGCTGAAGCCACCCAGCCTGCAGTGGACCAGAACTGGGTTGTTCTACCCATGGCGTGTGAATGGTAGCCAGTTCATCCTAATTCATTCCCTTTTTTCTGTTTCCCATTGTTATGTTTCTTCTACTGAGAAATGGGAAAAGCATTAAGATAAAACAGGTCTGCTGCACTATGTACCACAGTCAGGTGTTCTCTACGCTGCAAGGGCGTGCTGCCTGTGTGTGTGCCACTCCATTTTTCCATGGGTTTTTTTACTCCTGGATATCCAGGGGTCAGAAAAACCCACAGGAAAAAAAAAAACAGAGCAATGCATGTATGGACAGCTCACACCACTGAAAAGTGGAGCAGGCCTGATTGGAGCCATCCTGTGGCTGCCAGCCAGGCTCTGCCCAGTGGATCACCACTGCTGCAGCCCCAGGTAAGGCTGCTGGAGTCAGCACAGTGCTTCCCACCACCATTGGGGTAACTTGCCGTGCGCCAAAGCACACGTGGCATGGGCATTCCCTGGTGACAAGTAGCTGCAGTGCAAGGTTAATTGGTCCAAATATGGTTGAATTTTAAGCCTCTGGAAAAAATGTTTATTCACACTCCTTTTGAGATGTGTTAGTCTGGCAGCTAAATTCTCTGCAGATTCTGTCCCCACTAGGCATGCTTCAGAGTGAGTATGCAGGAGCTGAGCATGTCTTTCCTTGCAGTTCTGCATCAGGTCAGTGTGGCAGCAAGTGCCCAAAATGAAAGCATATCCTCCCCTTTCAGTGCTCCTGTGTTGGTACTGATGAATTGGTGGAGGAAGAGTAGGTTGGCTGGAATGCACAGAACAGAAGAATGCAGGCAGAAGCCAGAAAGTGGGGAAAAGTAGGCAGGAGGAAGAACAGGAGCATTGGGATGTTGATGGATAATTGCAGAAGGTGGTGCATAGGAAGAGAAGGGAAATGGTGGGAAGACCTTGGGTGGGAAGGAGAGGTTGCCCAAGCAGCCTTGAGGCTAGTATTTCCATTGAGAGCCTTGACTCTGCAATCTTAACATTGTTGTCATGGTTTTAATTTTAATGAAGCTATGTAGGAAGTGTCATGAGCTCTGAACACTATTTACATTATCACAGTAATTTTGAAATTTGCCCCTGAAACCTGGTCATGGGGAGGATGGGCAAAAAGTGACAAATGGATAGTTCAGCCTTGTTTTGTTTTACTTTATTTTACAGTTGGCTTACTCGTGTTGTCAGTATCTTGCTTCTAGACCAACTTATAAAACACATTGCTTGTTCGCAATACTTGAGATAAACAAATAGCCAATAGTTGTCCAAGCTGCTGTGAAAGCAACTAGATTCAACTGTGTTGCACCTCTGGTATCAATCAGGAGTAACTCCATGAAAGGCCCTTCTGCTACAGTGCAACTGAAACCAACCCATCCGTTGTCTCTCCTCAGGTAAAGACTCATTGTAAAAGTGACATTAGAAACAAGCGGGCTGGAATCTTCCTTTTGCCCAAGGTGTACACTTCTAAATGTGGCTTTCTGTGCAAAGAATGTGTTCTTGCCTTGTTTTCCCTGATAAAACTTACTTGCGTTGTAAAACTAATGGCTTCAAATATAGCTGAACTTGTGGTCTACCACCAGCCCTTGAGTCTGCAGTTGGGCAATTGTATTACCATAATACTTATAGCTGTGTGAAGACTCCCTTTTACTAAATGATTTATTACTCTTCGCAGAATTCCTTTGGCTGCCGACTTTATTTCCGAGTCACTCCGTTCAGCTCAATTGGTCGCCTTCAGTTACCGTGGCAACCAGCAGATGGGGTTCTTTGACAAGGGTCAGCGGGGAGGCTACTGCAATATACAGGAAGAGCAGCTAAATAACAAAGCTTTCAGCATTGACAGTTCTGCTCTGTCTGGCCAGGAGTAGTTATCAGATTACTTGTATTAAAACCTAATTAAGATGTGTGCCAGTAAATGCAGCATGGTTATTGGATTTCGTGATTTAGCTGCCGCAGGTTGCTGCAGTCCTGTCACACTACTTCAGCAAATTCAGCTACGCAGTGTACAGTGGAAATGTTTTATATGCATAGCCTGGTAACATGAAATAAGTAATTTTTTTAATAGGTCTGCTTCTACAGACCTAAGATCTCTAGTTCTGCCTTTGAGTCTGAACGCTGCCCATAAGTCCCAGTGTATCTATTTATTTCAAATACATTTTAGAATCCAGAGAGAGATTTGATAAGATCTACACTGTCTACTCCTCCCTTCTTTTCATTGTCATCTGTGGATTTGCTGAGTCCAATTTAGATTGGAACCTCTGCAGGTCAGGGACCTGCTAGCACATTTATCTCTGAAGGCTAGTGCATACCCATACTGCTTTTCTAAGGCATGGTAACAGAATAAGAGAGTTGCCTTCATTCCTGGGAGAGATTTTTTTCTGTTGCCCAGAATATGTCAACTTCACTTTCTCTTGTATCACTTTTTTTTTCCACAGACACTTTATTCTTCAGTGCAGGAGGCCTCCCAAGAGCCCAGTGCACCACTTAAAACCCAGGGCTCATGCAGAACTCTGCAGAACCTTGTGTAAGTTATCCACACCAAGGTGCAGAGCAGTCTAAATAGCGTTCTCCCTATGGGTGGCAATGGACTGGGCCAGCCACTGAGAAAGATCAGAGCTGTTCCTACAACATTTCATACCAATACTGAATGTGCCTTATGCTGGGCATGACCTTGACAGAGAAGTATGGGTCAAGCTGAACAGACTGAGATCTGGATATTTCAAAACTACACTTCTCAAGATGAAAATCTTGGACAGCCCCCATGTGAATGTGGTGTCTATCAGACAGTGGCTCGTAGATTTGGAAATTGAAAGAAGCAGCAGCATTCTCCCGTAGTCCGTACTCTTCTGTTTGAGCACTTTGCATGTTAAATGTAATTTATGAGAGCTTAGAAGTGTTGCATCTGATCACTTCCTTTCAGCATATGGGTACATCCTCTTGGTAACTCACTTGATTTTAGACTTAAGACTTTTATTGCACCCAGTGTTGTACAGAACATGGGGGAGACAAAGAGCTCAATACTCCAGTGATGGGCATCCTTCATTCCTACTATTCATTCCATTCTATGGATCTATTTTTTGTTGGACCCGGCCCACAGCCTGTGCCTCAAGAAGTTTTAACATACCAATCATAATTTTTAGCAGTAAAAATGTTGCTTTTGAAAGGACTAAATTTGGTAATTGTTCAAAAGATTATTCCTTGTGTGACCACATATTTCCTTAAGGTGTAACCTGGATGAGAAACTGCTCTTAAGTTCTTAATTGCACTTAGAATCGTAGAACAGTAGGGCTGGAAGGGGCAGAAATGTCATCTAGCTCAGATCCCTGCTCAAGACAAGATCATCTCTATTTAAACCATCCCAGAAATGTTTGTGTAACCTACTCTTAAAAATTCCCAAGAATGTAGATTCCATGATTTCTTTAGAGTTTGTTCTAATGCTTAACAGACCCAACCTAAATTTCCCTTGTTTCAGTTTAAGACGGTTGTTTCTTGTCCTGTCCCTCCAGCCGCAAAGAATAGTGTTTCTCTCTCCCTCTCTCTCTCTTTATATCCACACTTGTTATCTGAAAACTTCAGTTATCAAATCCTCAATCAAGCCTTGTCTTCTCCAGGCTAAATAATCCCAGTGCTCCCAACATTTTCAGTAACATTTTCTCAGCCCTCTAAATCATGTGTGTCACTTTTCACTGGACTCTAACCACCACATACTTTCCCATGTACTTCTTGTAACTTGCCCACATACTTCTTGAAGTGTGGTGTCCAAAATTGGACACAGTATTTCAGATAAGGCCTCACCAGTGCTTGAGGAGAGCGGAAGAATGACTTCCTTTGACCTGCAAGGGATAAATAACTTCCTTTGACTTGTTAATACAGCCCATTATGCTACTGGCCTTTTTACAATGAGAACACACTTGTTGTCTCATATTCAGCTTATGGTCTAGTGTAACCTCCAGTTCCTTTTCTGCAGTACTGCAACCTAGCCAGTCATTCCCAAGTCTGTATTTTTATGATTATTCTGTCCTAAGTGCAGGACTTTTGCACTTGTCTAATTTTGTACCATTTTTCCAGTTTGTAAAAAATTATTGTGAATCTTAATCCTATCTTCCAAAGTATCTGTACTCCACCCAGCTTGGAGTTATCTACACATCTGCTAAGTGTACACATAGTCCCATTCTCCAAATCAGGGGTGTCAAAAAATACGGGCCAGTCCATCCTGCCTATGGATCTTAAACTGGACCAGCACACCATATGTGAATGCCCCCTTGGACTATCCCCACATGCAGCATGCAAATTACCCTTTGAGCATGATGATCCAATGAGTTATGTATCTATGTTAGTCTCATCTAGACTGTATCTTCTTAGCCTACTAATAAGTGTCATGGGAGATGGTGTCAACTGCCTTGCTGAAGTCCAGGTATATCATATCCACTGCTTCTCTCCCATCCACAAAGCCCATGACCTTATTATAAAAGAAAATCAGTTTGGTCAAGCATCACTTGCTCTTGATGAATCCATGTTCCTATTCCTGAGTGATCACCTTGTTCTTGTTCAGGAGCTTCCCAATATATTATTTGATGGCATGTTCCAGAATCTTTCTAGGTATTGAGATCAGACTAACTGATTTGCAATTCCTTGAACCCTCCTCCTCTTTCTCAAAGATGCTAACTATATTTGCCACTGTCTAGGCATCTGGGACCTCACCTGACCTCCATCAGTTCTCAAAGAGAATAACTAACAGCTTTATAATTACCTTAGCCAGTTCTTTTGGTGAAGTTGCATATTACACTCAGACCATACTAAATTGGTGGACTGGTAAGAGATGTTAAAGTTAGAATGTGCTGTGAGCAGTTGCACATTAAGGTTTAATGTCATTTATTGTGCGCACAGTTCTGACTTGCCACTAGAGGGCTGGCCAGCAAGGGGGTGGCTAGGACCCAGGATGCCTGGGCTATACCCCAGCTCTGAGCAGGGAGGTTGGCAGTGGTGCATCCTGGAATGCTGGAGAACTGCAGATTGAAAAAAAATCAAAGGAGCTGGCTGAAGTTCCCCTAATACAAGCTAGGTAGTGCAGGCCAGAGTAAACCCTCGCCTGAAGTGGCATAACTTTAAGACATTCAGAAAGCATTTAGCACAAGTAAATGAGATGTGGACACTCATTTTAAGTGCCCTTAATATGGTCTGTGTAATGTTTAATTTCACTCTCTGAGTACTCTAGGATGTGCCTCATCAACCCCTGCTAATTAAAAAAAATGCAACCTATTCTTCCCCTGTTCTAGGCAGATTATTTCCTCCTCTATCTGTGCTGTGCTCGTTATTTAATAGTTGACTTGATTTCTGAAAACTGAATACTTCTGCCTTTCAGCATCCTGCATTACTAGATTTCCCTCCCCATTCATAAATTACCTTAGTCTTCCTCTTCTGGCATATTTGTAAAATGCGTTTTGGGTTTTTGTTGTTGTTGCTTTTTACATCCCTTACTAGCTGCATCTCAAGCTGTGTCTTGGTCTTTCTGATTTTCTTCCTGCATGCATGTCTACGTGACACTCTTATACTCATCCCTAGTAACCTGGCCAAGTTCCTACTTTTTCTATGATACTTCAAAGTTTCAATTCACTGAAGAATTCACCATGTAGCTAGGACAGCCTCTTGCCACACTTCCTATCCTTTCTTTGCATTGGAATAGCCTGTTCTTGTGCTCTCTATGTGGTTTCTTTAAGGTGCAATCAAAATTCTTGGACTGCATCGAAATTACCTCCATGGGATCTAATTCCCTGGGTTTGTTAAAAGCTGCTTTTATTAAGTCCAGTATCATTAGTCTTCTACAAGGGGATTATTAAAATTCGAAGTAAGAATTTTTGTTCTTGCCCTGCAATAAAATAATCAAAGCTGCAGTTTCTCATGATCAAAGTTTATCTTTCTTTTTATGGAACGATTAGCAGCCTGTGGTCCCACACTGACTGACCTGTTTGGTGTCTCTTACCCAGCATGTAAATGAGAATTTTTTTTATTCCAGTGGAGAAATTAGAGAATAATTTTGAATGTGTTATTTGTAGATGAGAACTATTTCTTTTGTCACACATTATTATAAATGGCCTCAAAGTAACATGGTGTTAGAAATGGAATGGTATGTCAGGGGTCAGCACACATTTTTTGTGCAGAGTGCGAAAAACACCTGCAGCCTCAACTTGGAAGATGTTGGCATGCCAGGGGTGTACAGCAGGGAGGCTGCAAGGGGCCTGATCCTTGTTGTGACAGTGCACTTTGGTCCCTTCCTCGCTGTCTGCCCAAGGTGCACATGCCAAGCAAAATGCCTTTGCATGCCATACTCTGGCACCTGTGCCACAAGTTGCCTACCTCTGGTGTAAGTAATCTTTCTGTAACTGCAGATGGGTTTCTCTTCATTTTCTAGAGTATATCTCCTTAATGGAATTATCTTTCGTGTGCCCACAACAGGAGGTGCCATCTTGTATGGACAAACAACGAGGGTCATAACCAGTTAATGTGCTTGACATCATGCTGCCTGCCTGCTTAGCTTCCAGTAGAATAAGAAGTTGGTCTTGCATATTAAATTGCCTGTTTGCCTCTTCCCCTGTAATACTGCCAAAATTGGGCTAAGTGTGAGCTGGAGCCCTATTCATTCAAGAAAGAGGAGGCAGCTGGCAAGACATTCTCTGCAGGGACCTCTTTATCACTGAAGTTCACTCCCCTGATGAACAGGCAGCTTGTTTTGCATTGAGAGACTCTGGGTGGGGTTTTATAAGTATTTACATATGTTTTTAGTGGCCAGTGATGCTGACTGCAGAGGTAAGGAGCATGAAGAAAGGGGGTCTGTCTGTATACCTGTGGGTCTCCAGCATGGGGAATGTGATTTACTTTGAAACATGAATATGAGACCAAAGATATTTAAAACATAAGAAAATTAGCTCTGACAGCTGCCAGGAGTTGTATCAGGCTCTTAATGCAATTAGAAATTAGGGACCTGGAGTCAAAAAGGTCTCTGGCTTTTAAGACACCAGTTGAACTAACAGGCGATTCTTTGGAATTCCTGCCTTTGTCGTCTCAGAAAATGATACTTTAAAGCAGTAACCCTTTAGCACTGGTACAGATGAAAAGCATTAAGTGCTTTTTAAAGAGAAGTGAGCAATCGCTGTATTTTCTTTGTCTGAGAAATTCAGGTAAGTCGCACAACACTCCCGAGGTCACATGCTGAATCAGTAGCAGAGCAGGGGATAAAACTCACCTTCCAGTTTGATGCTTTTCCATAAAGCCTCCCAATAGACACTGCTTTCTTTTGCATGTTGGACATGATTTACAGCTCCTAGAACAGTGCGCACGTTTCCAAAACAAGGCGGGTGAGGGGCGGGCAGGGCACATTTTACATTTCAGCATTCATCTATAGGTGTAGTAGACAGACAAAACGGTTACATTGGTTCAGCTCTCCCAAACGGCAAGTCTTCCTCTCTCTCTTCAAATTGTTACACCTGTCATAGCCTCCATGGTAGTCTAGAACCAGGTGTCAGGATTTGCAGTTTGAGGGTTTGTGCTTCAGCTTTTTTCTGATCTGTAGTCTGTATTCCTTTAGCTTGTAATATCAACTCTTTCATACGTATGTACTCACATGGTAATACGGATGGCTAAATATGTGCTTTGAATACATGCTAACCATGTAATTGTAATAATCTGATTTGAAAAAAAACCAATAATCAGACTTGGCTATGTAGCAGATTGGTAAACATGGTTTTGTCCTCTCAGGTTTTCTTCTTTTCAACTTGGTTTTATATAACTTTACTTTTAGTCCAGGAAGTGTTTGTTCGTTCAGTTAGCTGAACAGCAGAGTTTCTGAAAGAATATATATTGTAAGATGGCCACATGGAGAGTTGATTTCTATATTTTACATCTCAGCAGAAAAATGATAGGTTCCACATGGCAGAATTACCTCAGAAACTTTCCATCCTGTCTTCACTTTCTAGTAAAGCTAGTTTAGTGGCACAGCCAAAAGAAATTCAACCTCTATTCTACAGTTGTGTATGTAGTCCTTGTCCAGTAAGGCACTTGAGTACATACCTAACTGAACAGATGACTAGTCCTGCTGATGTTACATGTTTAAGCAGAAGGTTAAATGTCTTGCTAAATTGGAGCTATAGTGCTGTACATGTAAAGGCCTTAATAAAAAGACAACTTGCTTTGAAGAAATAGGTATTAAAAGACCCTAGGCCACAAAATACAAATCCCAGGCTGAACTTCACCAACATATGGTGGTGATGATTTCCACAGTTTGGTCAAACATGTGGGTCAGCCTGATGTTCAAATCAGGTCCCAGTTCCCCCAGTGCCCAGAAGGTTCAGGTTTGGGGTTTTATTTCCGGCCTATCTCTCTCTGTTAGGATGAGGTATTTGTCTTTTATTTTACTTTATTTGATGAGACGAACTTGTAAAGATGCCATGAGTTTAAAAATAAGCATTTCCTTATGTAATGTTCCTTTATGTCCTGGATGTGCAAATCTATTCCTTTACAAAAATGGGTTTTCCTCCTTCAGTGTGCGACCAAGGTTTGTTTTGATAGAGACTGCCAGAAGTGGCGAGCTGCCGATTATTGTTGAGGGACTTAATGGAAACCTGTTATACAGCCCCGTCCCTATTATAAAGTCTGTATTTACCCACTCTTAACTAGCGTCATCTGAACCATCGCATTATTTCCCTGTAATTAGGCCAGCTAACAAATCCTTTACTTGTTAATGGCACCCATAGCATAAGAGAAAACGTCAACAGATATGACAGATAGTAGCCAATAGATAAAGTCCAATTGCTTTGTGATGGCGCACAACTTGAAAGCCATGTTACAATAATAGATGTGAGTTTCTAGTGTCTGAGGAGCTCTTTTGGTGTAGTCTATATTGTGAAGAGGATTAAAATACTTCTGACAGAAAGCTCAGCATGCCTTATTTTCTACAGGTAAATATGTACTTAGCACGCTCAATAGCATAGGCTCTGACTGTGCTTTTCTTTGTCCTGACTGAAGTCTGTACTGAGACACCACCTGCCACTTAGTTGTTCCACCATTACATCTGCTGCCAACAGATGATGGCACCTGTCCTGCCATGGCCCTGCGTGGAATTTGTCCTTTACTGATCCCCATCTTGTATGGTGCGTCGTACAGGGAAGCCCTGTTTACATGTTGCTGCAGTACAAGCAATAGAAATTGTCTTTGTTCGTCTGCTTTGTAGTTTTGATCCTTTATTTTATTGAACATGTCTTGTTATATTCGTGCTAAGTATCATACAGCACCCCATTGCCTTGACATGGGTCATCTTAAAAGTGTTTAAGCAAAGGCGCCATTCACTTCTGGAAAAATGACACTTGAGTTTCTAGTGCACACCAGGCCTTTGTATATTCAGTCTTATTCACAAGCCCCTTCCTTCTGCTCTCTAAACTCAGATATGAGCCTTTTGGCTTGATGGGCTGTATTGGAAGTTAAGTGACAGGTTTTAAAGGATCTCTTCAGGCATACTTAGTTAAGACTTGTCTTATTTTAAAAAGCCAAATAAAAGTTGCTTCCTATGAAGGGAAGTGGGGCATACTTCAGGTTGTGAAAGCCATATAAAGACAACAGAGCTGTCGTTCCAGGTCAGATTTGACAAGAACTAGTAAAATGCATAAGCTCAGACTTTAATAGCTCTCAACACTAGTGACGCTGATGTAAGAAGCTTGCTTTTTAAGCAGATGTAGTGTGTGCAGCAATGCTGATTTTTTGCTGTGCTCATAAGGCAGAAGCTATGGGAAAAATCACCTCCCAACGGCACCTTTTCCTGTAGGAGAGGAACTGCATACACACAGTGCTTATATGCACATACTAGGAAGTGGCCCTATTCTTTAATTTGTGTCACTTAATTACACAACTAATTTGTTTTCTCCTCATGATAAGATCTTTAAATTAAGTGTTCATAGAAGAATGCTCCTATTTAAGGGACTGAGATAAAATGTATTGAATATCCTACACATAACAGCTCGTCCCCAGCACGACAACCTGGCTAAGCCCTGTCATCTGTAAACAGGACTCTTACTGCTTAACATCAAAGCCCCCACAGTGAATTCCAGTCTCAGAGCCATCATAATCCTTTCATGTGTTTTTTTCCAGGTTATACCAGCTTGACAAGCATTGCCAGACCACTGCTCAGCAGCTAGTGGAGTTACTCAATAAACAGAATCAGCTCTTCAAAGAGAGGCAGATGCTTACAGAAGAGGTGCAGATCCTGCGCACCCAGGGATCATGCCAATACCAGGAACAAGCGAAAAGAAAGTCATAGGGAAATATTCCTCAGCCATCGAGAAAGGTAAAGTCATTAGCACAGGCTTGTTTCAAGTTGGTTTTCCTTCCTGAGACATTAGCTTCAGAGAACAGAAATAGCTCCATTTGATTGAGGGCGACTGGCAGTTGTACCCAAGCCCTGATTAAACCTCCACTAAATTAAGAAAATGCTATGAGGTATATGAAAGCAGCAGAAATAATTTTTGTTAGCAATTCCAAGCAGATCTTTGTTTTGTCCATCTTGCAAAAAAACAGTAGGCAGTACAATATTCCTTGTTTAACAGCATTCACATTTAAGCACGAACACATAGAGTTGTGCTGACCTGCCATTAAGTCCACCTGCTACTTTCTGTGGTTTTGCCACCTCATTTTTAAACATTTTGGTCTCCTTTGTTGCTCTGAAAAACCTGCAGAAAGAGGCGGCACTGACAGGCTAACTGTACAGAGGAAGCATTGAACTCTGAAGTCAGTGGATGTCCATGCAACCAGGGAAGTGCATAATAGTAAAAGAGTACAAACTACAACAATCAGCATCTGAACATTTAAGTTGGACACTGATCCAGTAATCATTCACTACTTTGGAAAAAAGAAAGAGAATCAACTGTATTACTCAAATTCCAAAATAATATCATTAAATCACTTTCACCACAGAAATAGAGACCTAACCACTGACCCATCTGGCTCACGAACACAGCAAGCTACTAGTTCAGCGACAAAATGCAGAATTTCATTAATATGAAGGTGACCAAGGTAATTCAGTTGGGAGAATCGAATAATCATAGAGAATTAGGGCTGGAAGGGACCTTGAGAGGTCATTTAATCTAACCCCTGGCCTGACGCAGGATCATCCCTATCCAAATCATCCCATACAAATCCATTGTTTAACCTCTTAGCAAAACTACGGAATCAACCCTGACACAATGTTAGTCATGACACCTAATTGGCCGCAGATAAAGCAGAAGATCCATGGTGGCCAACATCCTGCTGCTGTAAAGGTATGCTCAAGAGATCCCAGGAAGAGGCCCATGCCCCCTGCTACAGAGGCAGGCAAAAACCGCCACAGTCTGTACCAGTCTGATCATTACATAAAACTTCTTCCTGACCCCAGTTATGGCAATTGGTCTGACCCTAAGCAGAGGGGCAAGGCCCTCTAGCCTGCAACTTCCAGCTTTAAATCTCAGGAGGAGCACTGGCACACCCGAGTCAAAATCCCCAGCCTTGGCCAACGCTCAGTGCTTCTGAGGAAAGCAAAAGAAACAAACCCTCAAGTATAGCAACAGGAGGGGAAAAAAATTTCCTGGCCTCATGTAGTAACCAGCAAAGCCTAGGACCATGGGAAATACACATAGTAAAGCATGGGCATAGCTACTTCTAGATCATCCCTGACCAGTGCTTGTCCAACCTCTTCTTAAACACCTCCAACGATGGAAATTCCACAACTTCCCTAGCCAGTCTATTCCACTGCCTCATTGCTCTAACACTGAAGACACATTTTTCCTCATGTCTACTCTAAACCTATTTTGCTGCAACTTCATGTCACTGATCTGTGTTCTACTCTGCAGCAAGAGAGAAAAGGTGTTTTTTTTTCTTCTTTATGGCAGCCCTTCAGGTATTTCAAGACTGCTATCATTTCTTCAGTTCCTTTTCTGCAAGCTGAACATGTCTGTTTCCTTCAACTTCTCCTTGTATGATTTGCCTTCCAAGCTCTTTTATCATTTTTGTTGACCAGATTCGGGCCCTGCTGTTGATTCACCCTAAAACTGCATTTGCTTTTTTGTGCATCTGCATTGCACTTGGGACTCGTGCTGAGTTTGTGGTCCATCAGGACTCCTAGATCTTTCCCTGTAGTGCTGCCATCCAGCAGGTGTCACCCACTTAGTATTTGTATTTTTTATTACAGTATTCTTTCCAAAACATAGTACCCTGAATTTCCCAGCATTGAATTTCACCTTGGTAACTCCAGCCTAGCTGTCCAATCTGTCAGGATCTTTCCGAGTTGCTTTCTCATCCTCCAGTGTGTTCACTGTCCTTCTCAGTTCCATGTCATCTGCCAATTTGCTCAAGATGCTTTCTGTTCCAGCATCCATATCACTAATGCCTTAAACAGCACTGGGCACAGGGCAGACTCACAGAAAATCATAGAAAATGAGGGTCGGAAGGGACCTCTGGAGGTCATCTAGTCCGACTTCTGTGGGACTCCACTTGAAACCTCCTGCCATTCTCACATTAATCCATTAATAATTACCCTTTGCTTGCCTCTTTAAAGTCAGTTGTCTATCCATCTTACAGTACTTTTGTCTAACCCATATTTCTCCAATTTATTAATGAGAAGGTCATGTGAGACCTTGTCAAAAGCCTTGTTGAAATCACATTGGCCTCATTCACCAAAATAGTAACTTTGTCAAAGAATGAAGTTAAGTTTGTTTGACACAATTTGTTCTGAGTAAATCCATGCTTGGCTGCTTGTGATCAGCCTTTCCTCATCCAGATGCTTGCAAATGGACTTCCTTAGGATATGCTCCATTAGCTTCACAAGCATTGGGGTCAGACTAAGCCATCCAAAGTTCTCTGGGTCCTCCCTTCTGCTTTTTTAACGAGGGTAATGTGTTGGCCCTTTTCCAGTTCTCAAATACCTTGCCCATCTTCCACAACTTGATTAATATTAACTGCCATGGGCTCCACAATCTCCTCTACTAGTTCCTTCAGGATCCTAGAATGAAGTTAATCAGGTTTTTCAAAAGCTCTCAGACTGTCTCTTTCATAATCTCATCCCTTTGCTTGTTCCCTTTCTTATCCAGATAATCTTTATTAGTCATCTGGTTGCAGCCTAATTTTTTTGTGAAGACTGAGGCAATGTTGCTGTTTGAGTATCTCTGCCTTTTGTGCGTCTTTTGTTAAAAGTTTGACCTGACTATTTAGCGGTGGGCCTTTCTTTTCTGCCTAATATATTTATAGAACCTCTTCTTGTTGTCTTTAATCTCCCTCACCAGATACAGCTCGTTCTTTATCTTTGCCTTCCTGCTTTTGTCCCTGCAGGTTCTTGCTATTTTCTGGTATGCTACATTTTGGTTAGTAGCAAACTAAAGAGTGAAAGAGAGAACAGTGGTTTAATACTAACAGATGTTTAAATCATGCTGTTTTTTCCAACAAGGTAGGTTAGCAGCAAATGCCAGGATGCTTTATCCTAGGAGAATGAAATACGTTAGTTATTCCTATAATTACAACATTGAAATGGCACTGATCCCACAATGCAACAGAGTATCTTACTTACCATTGTTTTCCCTCTACTGAGGATAAAAGTTACCGTACTACCTCATTTTACCATGACAAGGTCATTGTTGGCAAATGTAATAGCAGCCACTATTTTAAAATTTTCAGAATGCTGTTGTTAAGAAAATGTAGTATTACCCTACCAGGAGAGCTTTCTGTAACCCGAAAAGTCAGAGAATCCAAGAAGTCCACTGGGGCCTTTGCCAATCTACATGGCAGACATTTCCAGTGGTATACAGACAGTAGTAGCACAATGCCATGCAATAGAAAAAATCATTGTTATGGCCAAGACACTGTACTGCTAACTGTACTTGAATATTGTTACAACCCAAAGTCTCTTTGCAGTTGTAAGAATACATTCACATATATGTACACACGGATTGTGTGCTTTAGAGGATTCTTTATTTACTCAAGAATGCTCTCAAGGAAGTGCAGGCTGCTTTGATGTTTAATGTATTATAACAAAGCAAGAATCCAGCTGCCACGTAGGAAGTAATTTGAAATAGTATTTGATTCAGGTGAACTGGAACAGAGGAGCAGAATTATCTGGTGCATCAGTCAAATTCAGTTTTTAAGCCAGGAAGAATTTTTAATCAAGGAATAATTCATCACAAGTTGGAGATTTTATGTCCAGATAGATATGCAATGTCCAATCAGATTCTGGTATTTAAAAAAAAAAGTAATTTGTATTTGTGTATTTCAGTGCTGATGCTATAGTTAAACATGTACAACTGAAGTCTCCCAAGGGAAAAATGGACCATGATGCTCATAGAGAACATTGATGGATTTGAGTTAAATAATAATCTGATAAAGGAGAAATGAGTAAAACTGGATGCATTTTTCCAGTCAAAAGTAAAGGTGGTTTTAGCTGAAAACGCATTTCTCATTTTTTTCAAATGTTTAAATTTTTTAATTGACCTGAATTTTAAAAGTTAAAAAAGAATTGAACACCTAGAAATAAACCATTTTGTTTTAGTTCAAGTTTATCTTAAATGGATTTTTTTTTTTTTGCCTTGGTGGGGGAAAAAAACCCACAGGCTCTCATTTCAGGTTGACTCGAACAAAATTCTTTTAATTTTTCAGTTCAGTCTCTCAGTATATCAACCACTGAACTGAATAATCCATTATTCTCACAACTCTAGAAACATGGGCCAATCTTTAGACTCTGAATTAAGATTTGAACGTGAATACATTTTTTTTCTAGCAATTTCTGGGACACTTGACGTACTGTCTAGAATGAGAGTACTGTTTGGTCATTACAATCATAACTCGTATGTGATGTGATCCTGTATCATAAACTTCTCCAGTTTAGTTAAAATTAAAGCAATGGCTGCATATAATATTAGGATGAATAGAAGGAAAGTATCCAAAATGAAGTGTTCAGTGAGCTCAGAGTTACTTGTAACTTGGCTACATGTAAATTATTTAAATCTGGGATTCAAGGGCAATCAATATTTGTTGCATAGTCTATACCTGTTCTTATTCCCAGGCCTACAGTATTTTTCCAATTGAAACTCAATCCAAGATTTTAAATTAATTAGCTACACTGAATCCAACCGGACTATTGTAAAAAAACAAATTGTTTATTACACAAAGATTACATCTGTGTTATATGTAACACTTGCAATTGTATTTTAAAGGCAAATTCCATATACGTTTTAACCTCAAACAGTACTGCTTCCTTTATTAATCTGTTATTATCTGTAACCTTTTCAAACAAAGGCAGCTAGAGGTCTGAGTCCCTAGTGATAGAGATGCTGCCTTTTCCTAGGGTGTTGTGAAAATCTGTTTTCCGTGGAAACATTCACACCATACAGGAATACACGCATGTACATTTACAAGGGGAATTCTTGTGAGTTCTAGTGATTTGAAGAAAACCTGAAAGAACAAAGACCTGCCCCTGCCAAGTGCTCCCCCAGCACGCACACGGATTTTGTTTCTTTAGTAACAGCCCTTCCACTCTCTCTCAGACCTGTAGCTTTTACATTAGCTCCACTTATAAAAATGTCTCTCTCCCAGAAGTGAGTTTGAAAAAGGGGGGGAAAAATCTTGTCAGTCAATTGAAAGGTCCATTCCCAGCCTTGGCTCAGGCTAAGAATTTCATCACTTCATGTGTTTTAAGGCAGAAGGGACTGCTGTGATAATCTGGTTTGATCTGCTACGTAACCCCAGGCCATGCAAACACCCCTTCATCAAGCCATTTCCCTGGGCTCAGATGTATCCAAACTTGATTCAAAAGTAAAATCTATAAATTAAGGTCTAAAGTCCATATTTAGGCACCTGTGTAAGTGGCATGATTTCAAGGAGCTCTAAGTACTTTTCAAAGGCCATTCAAACAGGTGCCTAATTATAAAAGTTAGCATCTTAGTTTTGCATATCTGGCTTATGATCTAAACTCTCATTGCTCCAAAATCAGGAGAACCAGCAATAATACTAGTTTTGTTCTCTTCCAGATATCATTGGGATTCTGTTTAGAGCGCATAACTGGACTTGGAGCTAACGATTTCCTGAATAAGAATATATAGTCTGCTGTAGTTTGCTCATGTCCCTCAAAGCTGCTTTCCAGATCTAGCGAAGTGCCTGTCAGTTTTACAAAAACAAGTGTTTTGTCCCAGTTTATGTAATCCCCCTGCAGACTGGCTGCCTGAAGGAACTGCTGGCCAGCTGAGCCAGTGAAACGAAGAGCAGACTAGCTGATAGCATATGTACCTGAGGGATTATCTCCAGCTAGGCCTGTCAGATGCTCTGTCCTGCCCTTCTCCTCCCCATAAGACCTCCTAATGAGAGCTCTCACGAATCCCTAGCAGGAAGCTTCCCCCTCCCAGTGCTGTGTCTTGCACTCCAAACTGTAGCTTTTCCTTTGGTACACTTGTCCTATTTTATGTTATGAAAATAGTCTACCGGCCAATCGCCCTCTTTCTAACTAGAGCTTAGTTACTCTCTCCTCCTTCTCTTGACCTCCTTTCATTCCTCAGGTACTACTTCAGCATCCCTATTAGCTGTGGAGAATATAACTTCAAGGATGGGGATCTTTCCATAGCTGGGATTTTGCGGTTGTTCACTCGCTTGGTCAAGGATTTGCAGCAAGCCTCCAGGAACTAGTACACATGTACTGTTTTCTTAAAAGCAAATTAGTCTTTTTTATGATATCTTAGAGAAAGGTGGTTTGTTAACAAAAGACCTACAGCCACCACTTCTCTGGCTGTTTTCTTTCAAGTGGGTCAGACTGAGTTGCCATAGGAGAGACCTCCAATGAAAACCCATCTGCTACAGAATTGGTGAGGCTAATTAATCTGGAGCTGGAGAAACACCGTTTAATCCATTCCCTGCCAGTGTCCATTTACTAGTGTTTCTTTACTATCTAGTTTGAACGCACAGGCAGTGGGGCTTCCAGTGACTTTGGGGTGAAGTGTCTATGAGGCAGTCTAATGGACCCGGTGGGCAGATTTCCACCCTAATGAGCCTAATTTTTCCCTCACTCATCTCATTTGTTGTTTATTGTACTGAACACTTGAGCTTCCCCCCTACTACTTTTCCAACAGAAAAATACCTTGACCCAAGTCTGTCTTAACCACGCAGATCTCGTTAGAAAAATCCATTTAGCCATATACAAGCTGCACGCTTTACAAAGCAACCCTATCAGAAATCCATAGTTGAAAAGATCAGCCAGATGAATGGCGGGTGCACTGGCCCTCTATAACCCTTTTGGTTCTTTATGATTGTTTTAGCAGGTGAAGGAAGGTGATTGCAAAGAGATTAGGGAAATTATTCTTAACACTTACCAGATCTACGCAAACTATATTAGAAAATAATTTAGTTGGAACTGTGCAAGACAGTCTCCGCAGGACTTAGCTTTGAATTGCCCTGCCACCTAGTGGAATCCATGGCTACAAGTTAGACATCCAAGCTCTCTGGGTGTCTAATTTCTGGTCAGCACTGGACACCCAAGAATACGATTGACACATGTGAGCACATGAACAGAGAGCTAGATAAACTAGCCAGCAGAAAATGCTGAGAAACAGTCCTGCCCCATCATGGTTTGGCATCTAAACCTGGGCTGCAGGGATGTACCTCCTCCTCATGGGAGTCGATCCTGTTCTGTGAGTTGAACATCTAAATCTGATCGGGCCTTTTTTCACCGAATACAGAAAGGAGAAAATGGTGGTCATCCCCCCAGGAAACAGTGGCCTAGTGATTCATAGATTCATAGATGTTAGGATCGGAAGGGACCTCAATAGATCATCGAGTCCGACCCCCTGCATAAGCAGGAAAGAGTGCTGGGTCTAGATGACCCCAGCTAGATACTCATCTAACCTCCTCTTGAAGACCCCCAGGGTAGGGGAGAGCACCACCTCCCTTGGGAGCCCGTTCCAGACCTTGGCCACTCAAACTGTGAAGAAGTTCTTCCTAATGTCCAATCTAAATCTGCTCTCTGCTAGCTTGTGGCCATTGTTTCTTGTAACCCCCGGGGGCGCCTTGGTGAATAAATACTCACCAATTCCCTTCTGTGCCCCCGTGATGAACTTATAGGCAGCCACAAGGTCGCCTCTCAACCTTCTCTTGCGGAGGCTGAAAAGGTCCAGTTTCTCTAGTCTCTCCTCGTAGGGCTTGGTCTGCAGGCCCTTGACCATACGAGTTGCCCTTCTCTGGACCCTCTCCAGGTTATCCGCATCCTTCTTGAAGTGTGGCGCCCAGAATTGCACGCAGTACTCCAACTGCGGTCTGACCAGCGCCCTATAGAGGGGAAGTATCACCTCCTTGGATCTATTCGTCATGCATCTGCTGATGCACGATAAAGTGCCATTGGCTTTTCTGATGGCTTCGTCACACTGCTGGCTCATGTTCATCTTGGAGTCCACTAGGACTCCAAGATCCCTTTCCACCTCTGTGCCACCCAGCAGGTCATTCCCTAGGCTGCAGGTGTGCTGGACATTTTTCCTCCCTAGGTGCAGCACTTTGCATTTCTCCTTGTTGAACTGCATCCTGTTGTTTTCTGCCCACTTGTCCAACCTATCCAGGTCTGCCTGCAGCTGTTCCCTGCCCTCCGGCGTGTCCACTTCTCCCCGCAGCTTTGTGTCATCTGCAAACTTGGACAGAGTACATTTGACTCCCTCGTCCAAGTCACTGATGAAGACATTAAAGAGTATCGGTCCAAGGACCGAGCCCTGCGGGACCCCACTGCCCACACCCTTCCAGGTCTAGACCGACCCATCCACCACGACTCTTTGGGTGCGACCCTCTAGCCAATTCGCCACCCACCGGACTGTGCAGTCATCCAAGTCACAGCCTCTTAACTTGTTCACCAGTATGGGGTGGGATACCGTATCGAAGGCCTTCCTGAAGTCTAAGTATACGACATCCACCCCTCCTCCTGTGTCCAGGCGTTTCGTAACCTGGTCATAGAAAGAGACTAGATTGGTCAGGCACGATCTGCCCGCCACAAACCCGTACTGGTTTCCCCTCAGCATAATTTGCCCTGCCGGGCTCTCACAAATGTGAGCCTTGATAATTTTTTCAAATACTTTACCAAGGATGGAGGTGAGACTGACCGGCCTATAGTTGCCCGGGTCCTCCTTCCTCCCCTTTTCGAAAATGGGGACCACGTTAGCCCTTTTCCAGTCCTCCGGGACTTGGCCCGTGCGCCACGAGCGTTCGAATATTCCCGCCAGTGGCTCTGCAATGATGTCGGCCAGTACCTTCAGCACCCTCGGATGGAGCTCATCCGGGCCTGCCGACTTAAAGGCATCCAGTTCTTCCAAGTGACTCTGCACCACCTCAGGATCTACGTATGGAAGTCTGGCGCCTTGCTGCTGCCTCTCTACAACCCCAGTGAGAGACTTGTCGTGCCCCTCACTTAGGAACACTGAGGCAAAGAACCCGTTGAGTTCAGCCTTGTCCCCCCTGTCTGTCACCAATTGTTTCTGCCCATTTAGCAGGGGTCCTATTCCTCCCTGGGCCTTCCTTTTACTCCCAATATATCTAAAAAACAATTTCTTGTTGTCTTTTACTTGGGTTGCCATCCTCAGCTCCATGGTAGCTTTGGCCCGCCTAACTGCCTCCCTACAAGCACGAGCAGAGGAGGTATATTCATCTTTAGTGATCTCACCCTGTTTCCACTTTTTATGTGATTACAGCACTCACCTGGAATGCCAAAGATACAGGCTCAAATTACTTCTTGAAAGGACTTGAATCCACACAGCCCCATGAGTCCCCAACAGCTAGGGTAGAAGGCATTTTGGGGTGGGACTTTAACCTTCGCATTGAAGCTATTCCACTTTGCATAAGTACTTACGAACTTGTTGGAATGGAAACTGGTACCTAGGTCTTCTTTTTCTGGCCACCACCTTTTTCTAGAGGCATTTTCCTGCATAATTAGCATCTAATTATGTATGTAGATGAAGTGGAACAGACTAAGAGAGTCTCCTCCAGCCCAAAATACCTTGTAGCCAGGTTTAGGTATCTGTGGGAAGTAAGAAAGGCGGGCTCCAATCCTACATCTTTAGGCACCCAGGTTTCCTACATCTAACTACTCTAGTCTATAGTTTAGAAAAGGAGCATCATGTCCCAAGCTGTATTTTGTGCAAGGCCCAGTTCTTTAGGTCCTGCTGGTAGAGGAAGGCTTAGTGTTTGAGTCCACTGGGCTAAGGCATGCACTAAATGCTCATCAGCATCAGGACTCGGGCAGGTGTAGGCAGTTCTGCCCAATAACAGAAATTCAGCACCAAGGGGCCTTTACTAGTAGAAACGTGGGCACCTAGTGATTATAGGTGCGTGCAGGATTAATTATCCAGGGAGCTGAGGATCTCAGTGGTGCCTAATTGTTGGACACTAAGCACTGAAGTCCTTTTGTGGACTCAGCCCATCATTCTTTGGGTTGGTTCCTGGAACTGCTCTAAGAGGAATCCAACTCCTGCCTTTACTTTTGCCTCCCACTGCCTACCCTGATCATTGAGTGCTCTCACTGCACATACTTACCAAAAGGAAACACCAGTTATCAGCTTGCTTAAATAGACCACCTCTTCTTAAAGACCAGCATTTCTCTTGCTTCATTTGATGTGCTTCAGATTTAAACAATGAATTCTAGGAGCAGCTCTTGAGTTCTAGTTAACTTTTCAGCTTGAATAAAAATCGGGTTTTTTTGCCTTTTCATGTCAAAATAGCTGTAGGAACAACCATACTAGAAAGGGTTGAAATAAATCAAGAAAAAGGTCATTTATTTTTCTAAACAAGTTTTAAGTGTGTAATGCTTTACTAATTCAGACTGCTAAAGAGAGAGGCAGTTCACCGTGTTAGTCTAAAGTCAGACAGAAGGCAGGGTAGAGTTGTATCTTATACACAAACTAAAGCTTATACATCTCTGAAGTAGTGAGGTGAACTGCCTCTCTCTGTCCAGCTTATACATCTCTGATTTAGTTTGTAAGGTCTACCCTGCCTTCTGCCTAATTCTACACAGCTGTCCCAGCTCAAAAACCTTTAGAGAAACATTGAATGGCTACTTCAGAAGTGTGAACAGACACACGGTGGCTATGTAAGCATTTCAGAGTTGCAAATTACTCTTCGCACAAAAGGTTTCTTAACAGCACACACAGTTTCCTGTTTTGCTACAGCTGCCCACCCCATGTACAGTCTGAACAATTCGCAGTAAACACGCTCTGGCACAAACCTGCCTCTTCTTTCCTGGAAAGGATAAGGGGCAGGACCTTAGACGTGCCCCAAAACAAGAGCTCTGTTATTTACTGCTAAACATGAACCATGTCTAGAGCTCAGGGAGATCTTGTTTTTCAGGAATCAAATGACTCTGTTCTTGTACCTGGACAATTTTTGATCTTAGAAAGAGCCAAGGACAGCAGGTCTACAGGAATTGTCGTGTTTTGAAACAGCATTTGTTTACACAGTGTACCATATTCTTAACCATTGTGGGACTTCTTTTCTGAGCACTTACCCACAGGAAGGAGTGACACAAACAAATTAGAAATGCAAGTAACCCCACAGAACACAAGCTATTTATAATCCCATCTCTTTCTTTTATCTTACAGCAACCCAGTTTGCCAGTCTGAATGCTGACTTGTTTGATGCTGACCCCAAAGCAACATGTCTAATACAAGTAACCTCTTGCTGGTTAACGTCAGTTGGTTTACACCAACTATGGGATGTGTTGCACTTAAATCAAGAAACCTTTTTAAATGTGAGCATCTTACCAAAATTTCAAATAAGACTTCAGCACAAGAGTTTTCCATTGTGCTTCCTGTGAAGTGTTTAGACTCACCATCAAGTTAAAACAGCTGTTGCACAGCACAGGCTTAACTCTAAGCTTGTACAAATTTTTAGAAAATATTTCAAATGTATTTTTGTAATTTATTCCAGCATTTATGTTCTATTACATTTGTAAATGCCAATAAACTTTAATTTGATTTTTCTCTTGCTGTGTCATTTTGGATTTCAGGGAAAGAGGTCTGGGTTTTTTTTTGACATACAGTAGTTTACATATTGATACTGATCACATGTGTGCATAATACATCTTCTCATCATTATTGGCTTTCAAGGTAAGTAGCTAACTGGGAACTTTTTCTCTTTAAAGAGCCTTGTACAAGAATTCCTCACTTTACATAATTGTTTACTGGAGCAGAGATTGGACCCCCGGGTTTCTCACTGCCCAGGTAAGGCTCCTAACTACTACACGATAGTCGTTCTTAACCCACACTCTAGCCCAATTTATGATTTAATTATTTAATGCAATGGCACAGTATTGGAAGCACAACAAGAAACTGTTCTGATCAAATGGAAGAACAACAATGGTAAGAGACCAATGTGACTACACAAGGAGCTTCTAGGATGCCTCGAAGGCAAAAGGGAATAATACAGACACTGGAAAGATGGACAGGTCACTAAGGAAGCTTATCAGGAAATAGCAAGAACTTGCAGGGAGAAAATCAGGAGAGCAAAGGTAAAAAATGAGCTGCAACTGGAAAGAGAAGTTAAAATTACATACAAGAAGAAGAGGTTCTGTAAGTATGTTGGCCAGAAAAGAAAGATGAAGAAAGCCAAGGATCAACTGCAAAATAGCCAAGGTAAAATGTAACAGAAAATGCAAAGAAGCCAGAACTGCTCAACAGCTACTTTGCTTCAGTCTTCACACAAAAAAAGCTGCAACCAGAAAGCTAATCAGGATTATTTGGATAAGAAAGAGTACAGTCTGAGGGATGAGATAACAAAAGAGACAGTCAGAGAGCTTTTGATGGGTCTGAATGAATTCAAGTCAGCGGGGCCTAATGAACTGGCAAAGGAGGTCTGAGTCCTTGGCAATAATACTTCCAAAGTCATAGGAGTCAGGCAACATACCAGAGGTCTGGAAAAGAACCAAACTAGTGCCCCTCCTTTAAAAGGCAAAAAGGAGGACCCAGGAAGCCATAGGCTGTTTAGCACCATCTTGAAATCCAGGAAGTTACTGGATATAATTCAAGTATATCAGCAACAAGAGGAAAATCAGAGAATATGAGTCCCTTACTGAATGGGGGAGGCAACCTAATGACCGATTAGGTTTTCAGTGGAAAAGGCTGAAGTATTCAATACCTCTTTCACCTCAGTCTTCACAGGCAAGGTCAGCTCCCAGACTGCTGCACCTGGCAGCACAGTTTGGGGAGTAGGTGAGCAGCCAACAGTGGTGAAAGAACAGGTTAGGGACTATTTAGAAAAGTTGGATGTGTACAAGTCCTTGGGGCTGGACACAATGCACTGAGGGTACTGAGTGGGTTGGCTGTTGTGATTGCAGAGCCACTACCAGGGGTATGAAAGAAATGCAGTAAATCTGGACTTCAGCAAGACTTCTGACAAAGTCCCAAATGGAGAAAGGTGGGTTAGACAAAACTACTGTCAGGTAGATTGACAACCTACTTGAAAGCCAGTAAGCAAAGGGTAATTATAAATTGATCCATTTGAGAATGGCAGGATGTTTCAAGTGGAGTCCCACAGGGGTCTGCCCTGGGCCCAGTGCTGTTCAGCATGTTTATTAATGATCTGGGTGCTGGAATAGAAAGCTTCTTGAGCAAGTTTGCAGATGACATGAAACTGGGAAGGACAGTGAACCCTGTTGGAGGATGTGAGCGCAATTCTGAAGGAGCTTGACAGATTGAAAAGCTGGGCTGGAGCTAACAAGATGAAGTTCAGTAGTGACAAATGCAAGATACTACACCTCTAGGAATAGTAATGAGAAATACAAATACAAAATGGGTAACATCTGCTGAATGGCAACTCTACAGCAAAAGATCTAGTCTTTGTGGACCACAAACTCAGCATGAGTCTGCAGTGCAATGCAGCTGCACAAAAGGTAAATTTCAGGCTGCATTAATACAAGCATTAAGTTGCAGCAAAATAAGTTTAGATTTGACATGAGGAGAAACTTCTTCACTTTTAGAAGAGTGAGGCAGTAGAATAAACTGCCAAGGAAGTTTTGGCCTCCATCATAGGAGGTGTTCAGGAGGAGGGTGGACAAATGTTGATCGGGAAAGGTCTAGGAGTATCTATGCCTGTGCTCTACTATGGGTATTTCCCATGCTCCTGGGCTTTACTGGTTGCTATCTAGGGCTGGGAAGGAATATTTTCCTCTCCTGTTGCTGCACACTGGGAGGTGGAGAAGCGTTTTCTTGCCTTGCTCAGAAGCACTGGGTGTTGGCTGCAGGGAAGACCAGAGATTTTGACTCTAAGTCCCAGCAGAAGCATTAGCACAAAGCCAGGGCTTCCTGGTTAGAGGGTCTCGCCCTTCCACTCAAGGCCACATTGTTTTTGGGGTCCAGAAGTTTTACCCAATGGTCAGACTGGTACAAATGGGGGGGAAGGGGGGCTGCCTTCCTCTGTAGCAGGGGTCATGGTTCTCATCCTGGGAGTGGGGAATAAAGAGTATGTGAAAATCACCTAAATACAATATTTGTGGTATTATGTATGCACTTATCACACTCTAAAAATGATAACTTCTTTAAACTACTCTCTATGGCTGAACTGTATGCAGGGAAGTAGAAATAATTATGGGCTAAATTCACAAAGATCACTCAGGCATCTAACTCCAGTATTGTTCAGTTATGCGTAACCCTGTAGGTATTGCATCTTCCTCTCTCTGTCACAATTACCTATTTACTCAAATACAAGACAAGGTTTTTTCCCAATCAGCATGAGGGGGAGGAAGCTTCCTCTTGGTTTAGAGTACCAGCCTGGAGCAGGCAGCAGCTCTGCTGCAGCTGTGGCCCCAGACTCAGAGCTGGAGCCAGAGCTGAGCTGCAGCCTGCCCTGCGATGCAATGGCTCGCTTTGTGGGGAGAGGGCCACATGGCCAGGGAAGCACAAAAGGAAACTGCAGGGGGAGAGGGAAGCCTGCACCCCTACCCTTTTGCGTCATGCCTGTGCCTGCCCCCTCACCCCCTTATCTTCTGCTCTGGCTTCAGTCCCTCTAGCCCTGACCCAGCCCAAGCAGGAGCTGCCACAGCTTCTACCTGGCCAGGCCAGGCTGGACCACAACTACTGCTGACTTCCCTGTCCAGACCCAAGCTGCAGCAGAATGTAATAAGGGGGAGGGATGTAGGCAGGGAGGAGAGCAGGGGGTGGAGGAGGTAGGGAGTAGAGACAGGCACAGGCAGCAGGAAGAGCAGGCACAGGGGCAAGAGAGCAAGAGATCTGGCCCTTCACCCCCCACTGCTGCTTTTCCCACCCCAGCAATTGGGGGGGAGGAATTTAACATGACCCCCCCCCCATATAATTAGATTCTATACTTGGAAAATTATAAATGTTACAATTTTCCATGTATAAAATGTAATTATTGGGAGGGGGGACATCTTAAATTCAAAGTAGTCTTGGATTCAGGTAAATGAGGTAATATTTATTTAAACAAAGCAGAACCCCCCCTATAGGACAAATCAAAAGACTAATACCTAGAATACCTAACAGCTAGGACACTCCCATCAAGCGGGAGACATGAATACAAGTTCCCATTCAGACTCAGACAGACTGAAGAGTTGAAAACTGCTCTTTATGCCATCCCAGGACAATGGCCCAGTCGCTGGACTACTGGGTATAACTGGGTGGGGGGGTTCACCTCATACTGGTTTTTTTGAGAGAGGATGGGGATGGTTTAGACTTCCAGTTTCCAGAAGGGCTCATGTACAGGTACTGGAGATAGGTATCAGCCTCAGCTGAGGTGAGTTGAGGCCCTAGCCATCTCCTTGGTCCTTCCTCCTAGCTAACTTAGGTGACTCCCTGTTTCAGCTTGCTAGCTCCTGTGAATCTTGCTCTTAGGCACCTAACTACTTCTCCACAAGCACTGCACAAGCTACCTGGCCACTGAAGCTGAGGCAGTGAATTTCACTTGGTGACAAGGCACCTGAATATTAGGTGTCCTAAATATCCAGCTCCCTGTGGATACAGATCTGAGTTAGCAAAGTAATCCAAAGTGACTAAAAAAAAGCCATGGTCCTCAAAGCCTTTACAATTTTTAGTATACCATACAAATACTTAAATGCCAGTGGTCCAACACCTGCCATCCAGAACCTTACTATTTTTCTATAGCATAAATTGATTTCAGCAACAGAAATTGAACACTGAGAATCTGAAATATGTTACACCAAATTATATTTTTCATTTGGGCTTTACGGCAAATTAGTCTTGAGCTGAAACTGCACATAGCATCGCCAATCAGAATATTACATGCATGGCGATAAAGTAAATCATGATGTACATCTTTTATAAAAAGAATTAAGTGAGATCCTTTCAGATTCCAGACCTGAATAAACTAACCTGCATAAATAATTTTTAAAAGTGCACATTAGATGACATGACCAATAATCTGTTTTAAACTGTAACTTGGACACTTGAGAGTTCAGCTCTGAATTGCAGTGAAAACCTACTTGTTTCAGTTTTTCACCACATTGCAAGGAAATTATTTGAGATTTTATCCCATATATTTAATATTAATGTGCAGGTATAAAAATAAGTCCTCTGTAGCAAACTTCACCATGCATATGTACAAAACTTCACAAAAAAGTAGGATTAATAAACACAGAAGTAGCAGATTGACATAGTGCTTTATTTAAGCTGTCTGTACGAAGGAAAATAATGTGCATCCCTATCATATACGTGTAAAAATACTAAGGATGTACAGTGTACAAAAACAGTTTCTTGTTATTTCACATCCTTGTGGGTCATATACTTAAGGAAATAAACAGTTTAAGTATGACCAACAGTAATATGGTTTCTTGGGTTCATAGTCGTGTCTGCTTAATATCCTTAACCATATGACTAGATCTTGCATGGATCTAATGAAAGAACTAGCAAGGTCAAGAAATGTCACAAACTCTAAAGCTACAGGGAGGTAATTCAATTACCAATTTAGAGATTTTTATTTAAATAAATACTTTACATTTCATGCTTGCCTGTAATGCACTACCAGGAGCAAGATAAGGAAATTCTACTGTAGACAGTACAAACAGTAGCAGCAAAGTGTGTACATTGAGGTGTAATATATAGACCCTGCAGTTAGTAAGGCAAGACCTTACTTTTTGTACTCTAGGAGAAGCACATGGCCCCTGCAAGAACAGTCAGCTTTAAGAAGCCACAAATAAAGATGGAAAAAATGTAAAACAATACTGGAGTAAATGTTCTTTAAGCATCAGGAATGTACTGGAAGATGGGTTAGTGTGGAAAGCAAAGCTGTGTGCAAAACTGCCAAAATCCAAACAGAAATGACCTATTTCCTCAAAGATGGCTGCAGTACGAGAGGGCATACTGTACATTATGGAAGTCAGTACAAGCTGGAGTTTAAAGTCTGAAATATACTACGATTGTAGGCTCAAGGTACCAGCCACCAACAGCTGTCCAAATCCAAACTAGAACTGTGGACAGGAAGAGAAAAAGCTTCAGCATTTTTTTTCAGCACAGCTTGAAGATTTATCTTTTGTCCATTCTAACACTGGTAGCAGAAATCAGGAATTCCCAAACTCCACAAAGCGTTAAATTAATGTTAACTTTGTCTGTAATAAACTTGATTGAGGATTTATGGAGACACATTATACAATCCAGAGCGAAGTCTTAAACGGCTTTTACTAACTAACTAAGCAATAATGATCTAGCCACAGGGCCTCTCTTACAGATGAGAAACCACAAGCTGGAGGCACAATCCCAGCTGGTCATTAACTTTAG
Organism: Alligator mississippiensis; assembly: GCF_030867095.1. Taxonomy (NCBI): domain Eukaryota; kingdom Metazoa; phylum Chordata; order Crocodylia; family Alligatoridae; genus Alligator; species Alligator mississippiensis. Next base: position 159,845,460 of record NC_081824.1, read on the forward strand.
GAAATGCCCTATGCCAAAGAATTTATTGCTATTACAAGCTGAAAACAAAGGAACAAAACATACAGGCATATACCGCAGCTTTTTACTCAACCATGTAGTTCTATGTTGGTACGTATGAAGCCTTGCTAGAGTATGAATTAATGCCCTGACTATTAATTAATCGTTTCAATATTTTACTATTTCAGTGTAGAAATGTCTATGCAAAAGGTGCAGATTAGACCTCCAATGTATTTACTGTGCTCCTGTCACTCTCCAAAGAATAATTTCTCTAAAGGCAAGTATTAGTGTGTTACAAGGTGACGGAATGACATCCTATAGTTAGAATATACATAAAGATACATCTCTGATTATCCATTGATTATTAAAGATAAAACTTTGCTTAGGTAGAAATGTGAAAAATCATCTGAATTAGTCTGTGTCTTTAGCTGCCTTGCTAAAATGCCCATCTACCCCTTGAAAACATCAGCACAGCCACTGCCAGCAGTGGGTTTTATGCTTGGATATATAAATTATCAATGTCAAGAGGCTAAGGCATCTGTGTATCTGTATGTGAACATTTCTCCTGTCAAAAATCATTTACTCATTCATACAATGCAATCAGTAATACTCAGTGATATCACAGTCTGTATGGGAGGAAAATAAGGAAATGAGGATACTTTAGTGATGATTCCACAGAGTAAAGATTTTCTGATGTCATTAGCAAGGGCATATTCTCACCACTGCTGCACTTGTTAGCAGCTCTGGAATATCCCAGCTCCTAGCACCAAAGATTATCATTAGTGAAGGTCACAACTAAGGTTTTTTCATACGTCCTGTTAATTACAGATCTTGGAAATAGAAAGACAACATTTTCCTATCAGTGGAGTGTTTATCATGATGGTTAAATTCAGTCAATTAGGTACCGCTGTCATACTTAACATGTCGGGTTTCATTATCTACTTGATTCAGGGCAAATGTTCCTTGAGGATAGCAGTCCCCATTAATTTACTGGTTTCAGATTTATTATAAAGTGCTTTTCTTGTAATCACTGTGGTCTCAATTGTTCATATGCATTTTTTTCATAGGAAACAGAAAATTTATACTATACTGTCAGACTTTTATAACACATCAATATTCAGTGGAGCAGACCCAGCAATTTTTAACCCCTTGGTACACGAAGTTGGAACTTCCTTCTCTCCAGCACCAAAGAACTAACCAACAGTATTTTAACTCCCCAAACCCAATTTTAAGCAATATGTACAATTTCAGAGCCTTGTTAAAATGTCCACCTGGGGGAAAAAGTGCATTGTTCTCTTCAGCTTGTACGGTCCTTCCATATATTACAAATTAAGTTGCTGTAAGCCTGTTCTATCTAAGATGTAGCAGCATTTGCAAACATGACACACTCCTTATCACTAAAAATAAATACTACTGCAGTATAACCAAAAAAAAAGATAATTCAGAGTTAAACACCTGGAGAAAAAGCTAATTCACAAACTCAAAATAGAAACAAAGAAGGCAAACACCTGTTTACCTTCGTGCACAAATTTTGGTGAAAAGCAATACTATTATGCCTGTCTACATTCTTCAGCCATCAGAGGTGATGTATTTCACAAAAGAAAAAGAAAAGCATGAGAAAAATGTTATCTGGTGCAAATTATAAGACCCTTAAAACAACTTCAACCGCTGCTTTTATGCCTTCATTTCTTGCATGTAAAATGTTCAATTCTCCATGATTGCACATGAACCTGGAAGTCTAAGTGGCAGGCTGGGTGAGCCCAGCCCTTCTACTTCTTCTGTAGTATCCAACAGTAATTAAAAAATAATATATATATATATTTATATATATCAACAGTTATAAGTCCTCTTTTGAATGTTTCCCAAACAAATTCCAGCCAGATGTTAATGACATAGACCTGCTTCAAGTAATGATATGCCTAACAAAAACCTTACATATGTACATCACCACCATCAACACTTCCTTGTTCTGACCAGCACAAACAGATGTAAAACAATATGCACTAGTCTTTTGTTTAAAACTAATTCCAATTCTGATTTGTCTCCTAGAAGGAGAGGAAATATACCTGGAACCAACATGTTCTTCATTTAGCCTCCACTATGAGGAACAGTAGATGACTATTTGTGCACAAAATGTACAGTGTAGGATTTAAGTCATCCAACTTCAAAAGATTTTAAATGACTTCTTGACATTTCTATTATACTGAGACAATGGGCAGCAGCACAGTGGGAGACCTTAGACTGATACCAAGTTTCATGCAAAAAAAAAATAAATAAAATAAAATAAAATAAATAAAGCCCTGTTGGGGAGGGTGGGGAGTAAACTCGTTCAATTTGGAATAACCTCTGAAAGTGCCCCTGCTATCTTAAAAAATATCTAGTACTGGTGGTGATGTTCAGGAATCATTTTCAGTGATAAACCTAAGATGATGGTGAAGCAGCAGAACAAAAGAGTTATTCTCGTCCACTTGCAGAATAGGAAAACTGAGGGAAATGCGGCCGTCTCTCATTGTCCATGCAGTCCATACCATCTTCATCATCTGTGGGAATGGAAAAACTTAATATTTTAATTAATTCTCAACAAAACTAGATTTTTTAATTGATCTGTTATGGTTATTTCAGTTTTTCAGCCAATTATGGTCTCATTAAATGTATAAATAGCACTAGCCACAGAGACATGAACCCAGGGCATCCAATCCCCTCCCAGGGGACTACTGTAACCATCCTGATAGAGACAATCATCCTCCTGCTTGCTCTTCTTCTGGCTAACTCTTGCACTTGTGCCTGCCCAGTCATTCAGCTTCAATAGAATAGATAGAGTGTCCCCTCATCCAGCTTATTCTATAGCCTAGTGGTTAGAGCACTCTCTGAAGATGTAGGGCATGTGGGTTTATCTCTTCCCCAAGCTGAGACGGATCTAGAATCATCACCTCCCACTTTCTACTCAAGTGATCTAACCAACAAACTACTATGCAAGAAGTGGGCACCTCCACTGATGTGAGACTAGATGTTCTGAATTCCTCTTTGGAAACTACTGACATGGTCAATTTGAAACTAAGATCAGGCAGTGTAAATTACAAGCAAGTGCAAATGCCTGATGGATACCTTCAGCTTGGTTCCCACTGTCTGTATTTCTGGACCTGTCCCCTGGAATTGCCCTCTGCTTGCTGTTCTCTGTATCACAAACCTAGATGCCCAACCCTGAATCACTCTAAGGCATCTCCAAAGTTTTTCCATTGACTATGTAGGGATCCTAGATGCCTAACTGGGCTGTTCTAGATTGAACTTTGGGGGAATACATTCAGCAGTTAGGCATAGCACTGCTGAAATCCAAGCATACACAGAGTTGCTTTGAACCCAGCTGCATACTAATCTGGAGCTGCTTCCTGAGCCCATGAAGACATAATAGTACAGCACTTTCTCAATTCTTCTAACACGTCTAATGAAGTTTAAGTCACTTTTCATGCATATAACCAAACCCCTGACACCTTCTATGATCTTCAGCCATCTACCTTGACCTGGAACCTGAAGATGTATTAATTACATTTGAAAAAAGACAAGGAGGAAATATATTCAAGTATTTTAAGCTAGATCATTTTACTATGCAAGACCATCTAAAGGCTACATTCTCAAAATTCTCCCCCTTAAACTTGAAACCTTCTCAAGTTCTAGGCCATTTCAAGTTAAACTTTTTGATGAATTGGGTATCTACACTGCAGTCAAAAGTGTGATTTCAGCTCATGTAGACAAAATGAGCTATTTTTAACCAAGTTGGTTCAGGAGCTGGTAGCAGCACAGCAGCAGCAGCCTGGGGTTTAATATAACCTAATCACCTGATTTCCTCAGGTTCCCAGATGGGTTTTCACAGTCCATACCGAGTTCCATGTATCCTTAGCCACACCATTTTCCATACTTCTGCTAACTACCGGAAAACTTCCTCGGATAAGTACAAGCAGAAATCATATCTCTGACACCTTCAGCCTAATTAATGATCAGCCCAGAGTTACACTGAATGCTAAAGCACTTCTTAGAGCCCAAATTTTCTTTACTTTTAAATTTAAAGACTGATACAAGAATAGCCAGTTTTGTTTCATGTGAACAAACATTGTTAGAAGTTCCTAACTTTAACACAGAGCTTGTTCTTTTCCCCTGAATTTTACTTTAAAGGCAAATATGTGGAAAATTTCTCCTAAAGAGAGATGGAGGAAAGAAGGGCCATTTAGAAGTTTGAAGAACCAAAGAACAGCTATGCTGGTTTTCTACAAATTTCAAATAAACTTCTAGATGGACAAAGCACAGAAAATTTCAGGAAAAAAAATAATTTGGGATATATAAACCACCAAAATGTGGTAAATAATCAACGGAATTCAATCTCCTCTATTGTGTAATACACATACCGGCTCCTTTTCCATCCGCAATTTTTTTTTTAAGTATATTTATAAAGTACACTTTTTTAAAAGTACATTTTTAAAAACTAGTGTTTGCACTATTTTTTACTGTTTGCCAACCGCAAGAGAAAGTTGAGAGGCGACCTGGTGGCTGCCTTTAAGTTCATCACGGGGGCACAGAAGGGAATTGGTGAGTATTTATTCACCAAGGCGCCCCCGGGGGTTACAAGAAACAATGGCCACAAGCTAGCAGAGAGCAGATTTAGACTGGACATTAGGAAGAACTTCTTCACAGTTCGAGTGGCCAAGGTCTGGAACGGGCTCCCGAGGGAGGTGGTGCTCTCCCCTATCCTGGGGGTCTTCAAGAGGAGGTTAGATGAGTATCTAGCTGGGGTCATCTAGACCCAACACTCTTTCCTGCTTATGCAGGGGGTCGGACTCGATGATCTATTGAGGTCCCTTCCGACCCTAACATCTATGAATCTGAATCTATGAATCTATGAAACTGCTAATTTTTTGTTAGACAAAAACTAGTATAACCACATTATGGTTTGTGTATGTGTAGATAAAGACGGTTAAAATGCACTATGTATTAAGGGTGAAATTCCCTTCAATCCAGACATTAAAAGCCCAAATCACGATTTAAATGTAAATCAAGAACTGCATTCAGGACACTGGTGCAACTTGGGGCCTGATAAGAGGTCTGCACTAGAGTGAATTTCATGTCAAATAATGATATTGGAAAAAGAGTTGTCCATTTTCTTCCCTGGCAACTGGTTCTCATTTGGTTCTCATTTTCTGGCCCTGATTCAGCAAAGTATTTTAGGATGCATTTAAACGTTAAAAAATTAAGGAGGTCCACTGAGCATGCATGTACTTAAAAGCAGGCGTGCTTAAATACTTTGCTGAATTGGGACCTTTAGCAGCAGTTAGCAAACCAGAAGTTTGGCAACTTGTACGTAATCACTTCAAGAATGAATAAAAATTATAAGGAACTGGAAGCCAATTAAGAAATCTAAGGCCCTCTTTACATGTTACAGGTATCATGCAATTAACTGGTTAATTGCACAATTACCTTGAGACCAGATACACATTCAAAATAGCTATCACATGATAAAAAGCTCAAACCAGCTATTAAGTCAGACCCTGAAAATGTGTGGTAACTTTATAGCTGGTTGCTATTGAGCTTTGATTTGCACACATAGCAGGGTCTCCCCTACAGCTGGGAGCCCCTTCAGCCGACAGGGCTACCAACCACAGAGGTGCAATCCCCGAGACCTGGGGATCATGGCTACTATGATCCCCATGGCTTAGGAGTACATGAAACCCCCAGGGCCACACTGGGCTCTTGGTGCTGGCCTCACATGGAACCAGGACCCAAAGTCCAACAGCTTATGGGGCTCTGAGTCCCTGCTGCACATGAAGCACAGTTCAGACCCAGAGCCCCATCAGCTATGGATCTCTGGGTCTTGGCTACGTGTGACCCCTGTGGCTGTGAGCCTCCCGCTACACCAACAATAAGGCATGGTTCGCTCTAATGCATATTCTCACAATTGCACCTCCGGCCATGCGCATGTGCTATGGCAGGAGGTGCGATTGGCGATTGTTTGGATCATACATTAGATCCTCTCATGCCTTTACCTGTATATGTAGAGGGAGCCTAAGTAGCTAAATACATAATCTTATTACTATGCCTAGTGTATGTAGCCTGGTACCATAGAAAAGTACTCTTAGTTCCATATTAAGGTACTACTAAAATTGGTGAGACCACTTTCTTCATTATGACAGTGTAACTTATGTTATACAACTTTTTATAATAATTTTAAATATACAAACAATTTATTTTCTCAACCATATATGACAAATTTAGGCTTACATTTTTCAGGCGGCGTTATTGTAATAGTCTGAGCTGTAAATTCTTCATCAAAATATCTCGTGTCTGTCTCAGATGTCACTTGAGGTTTAAAAGGAGGTACAAGCTAAAGGAGGCAGACAAAGAAGAGTAGAGTTAATACACCAAAACTCAACCAGATTACCAACAGGAATATAAACAAATCATTCTGGAGCCCTGTAGTTAGACCAGACAACTCATAACAGAATGAACCTACAGCAAAAGGTAGCTGAGTCTTGACTCCTGTCAAAACAAGCGAGTTGCCAAATTTATGACTCAAACTAGTGTTAGTTTAGAATTTAGGTATCAGCAAGACCACAGTAAATACCTTATTGTCACTCCCAGGTGGTGTCGTCTTCTTTTCTAAAGATAGACTGCAATATATAAAGATAATTAACTACAAATTCTGGCTGGGGATATAATACTCATTGGAAGATCACCATTAGAGCACTTGCCGTGCAAACGCTTCCACACATGCTTAACTTTATACAATGCGTAGCTGCAAATAAAGACTGTGGGATTTTTCAGAGTGATAAAAGTTAAATATGTGCTGTTCTATATTGAAGAAAAAGAATGATACACAGATGGAAGCAATTTTAAATGTGAATAAGGCTGTTTATGTTTGAAACAGTCTCATGAATACTGGATTTTGTCCCCCTTTTTCCAGCATTTTACAGTATTTCTAAGAGCAATAAGAATTTTTATGGACAAAACTGTTCTAGTTCATTAGCTTGCTAATGACTTTACACTATACCCAAGCACAGAATTAGCTTGATCAACATGCCATAAATCAATCAAGAACTTCTGGACAAGATAGCTCAGGAAACAAATAATGATAAAAAACTAATGCAGACCACTCAAATGAGTAGCCTCAGAGTAGTATCACTGCATGGAAAAAAGGGTGCAAAATTTCTCAGTAATTACTAAAACAAAATTAGAAGAAATAAAATAATAAAATGCACTCCCATACACCTAGATGGTTAATAATCATGAAAATAAGGAATCTGTGTGAGAATAATATCACAACATTATCTGCATTTAATCAAAAGGTACTTCATAAGAGTGAGCAGTGCCCCCACATGTGTTGGATCTATCAGTTTTTAGAAAGCTGCCCAGTTCTGAGTAAATACGATTTATAACCTTATTGAACTCCATCTCCATTTCCACCCTGCCCTTAGCTGCTAGCGTGCACTCTCTTGATTGCAGAATGCTGATTTCATACCCAATTTCATTTGTGAATGGACTCGAAGGAGATTTCATTAATCAGCTGAACAGTTCTTGAGAATAATATGAATGAAGATCTTGCATACCTCATTAAATGCCCCGAGTCTCCTACAATCACATGCTAGAAATGATCAGAACTTGGGCCAAGGAGGCAAGGATAGAAGTTACAACTATTGTTTGGTAGACGCACAAAGTACTCTACATCCCCTTCTGCAGTGCAACCATCTGCAACTGAAGAGATGGTCAGGGCACTAGAGTGCCGTCAAAATGGTGGATCCCACTCTAAGATAACCCTGGGTGGATGTGGTATCAGACTTCAGGGCTGTAGGTTAGAGTGCCGTAACAAACATCTGGACCACATCCCATCCCAACTCACAGTAGGCCGCATTCCACAGGCAACCCATGGGGCTTTACAGCACCCCACTCATCCCTCCTAGGCAACGCTCTAGCCTAGGTCAGGTCTGCCTGACCACGGGGCCGGCCCTGACCCCAGGCTGTCACTGACAAAAGTCAGTGAAGCCTCTGTCCCCAGGCCCACCTCTGTCCTCCCTCCAGGTAGCACAGATATAGCCACACAAAGAAAACTGCTTATTACTGAATTTCTCTTATTGCACATCGTCATGGGTGCACGTGAGCAAGTGCGGAATGTGGGTCTGCTGCTACTTTGCCTATGCTTGCAGTTAACCTGTCTTAAGAACTGATTCATCTGCACTGATTTCTAGCAACGGGAAAGTTCCCTAACAGAAATAAAAAATGTACTTGAACCTGTCCAAAATCTACATGAGCACACCTACGCATACTAATATATAGCATCACTACCTTCCGACTTCTCTGGGGAAACTGAACACACGTGTAAAAGGTAGATTACAATTTATTTTGATATTTAAACAGAAATAAGTACATCTCAATATATAGTTTATAACCTGAGCAAGGTAGAAAGGTGGGATGACTTGTGGTGGCAGATATGGAGAGGTATGAGATTTTAAAAGGAAGAAGATGATTATGAAGGAAGTCTGAGGCAAGTGTATCACGCAGTCCTCCAGCCACATGCATGTTGCTGAAATGTAGTAACGCTTAAATCTGAAATGGGAGTAATTTTTCCTTGATTTCAAGTGGACCTGGACTGGGCCTTTGAACTGTACTGTTTACTCTATATAGGGTACATCTCTAGCCTGCCCTTGTTTTGTTTCTGTGCAATGAATTAGAGACATTGCCTGAGCTGGGTAATAATCATTAAGAACAGTTAAAAGTATGCAAAAATTCTACAATTTGGGGGAAGGGGGAGAGGGAAGATAACACATTCAAAGAAGAATAAAGCCAACAAAGGCTTATCAGGTGAAGCTGCTGAGCTCTATACACCTATAAAGAAATTAAGAATAAGAGCCAGTTATGTGTGCAACTGTAAATTAGGAAGCAGAACCTTGCCTGAAATATTGTTCAAAACAAGTTTGTGTTTGCCTGAGACTTAGGTTAGTTCTCAACTCTGAACCAAAAACTCTCTGGATTTGCCTAGTTCATTCAAAAATCACTTTACATATAGAAGGGATAAAGCCTTCAATGTGAAATTTTGATTTAGGTGCGCAGGGGAGTGTTTGCATTAAAGTCTTGAATCTAAACCTGGCATGTGGATTTGGTTCCAGCACTAGAATAGTTCTGTTTATGTCTATTTTTGAAGGGTTACAGATCCAGATGATAGAAAGTAATGAGAGGAGATGATTTCTCCTTATCTCTGCCTCAGACCTCCTCTATAATCTTCTTCCTTTTAAAATCTCATACCTCTCCGTATCTGCCACCACAAGTCATCCCACCTTTCTACCTTGCTCAGGTTTATAAACTTTATATCAAGATGTATTTATTTCTTTTTAAATGACAAAATAAATTGTAATAATGTAAAACAGCCATTTCAAAGTGTGGTGCCTTGTGCCTCCTCCCTGGTGACATCTGTATTTAGAAGACCTCCTCAAAACAAGGACTTTAAAAAGTGCCAGATAAGGAATGGAGAAAAAAAAAGTAAAAGTGAACTAGCCTTTAAACAAGCACTGCACCTCGTCAACCTCATTCCCTGAAGCAGACTTCTTATGGCCCAAAGCACACCGAACAGATCCAGACCATTCTGGGACAAGAAATATAAAATCTGCCAACACATCTCCACCAGTCCCACAATAACTACACCCCACAACAGAACCATCAACATTCCTGGATCTTACACCTGCACATACAAAAATGTAATATCTCATCCAGTGCACTAAATGCCACAGTGGAAAATATATAGGAGAAACCAAACAACAACTGTGCACCAGAATGAAGGCACACTGAAAATATAGCAAAGACAAAAACACCCAGCTACCTGTGGGTGCACATTTCTCACAAGGTAACTACACTCTCTCCAATCTCTCAGTTCTAATCCTGAAAGGGAACTTACAAAACACCTTTCATAGATGAGCCTACAAACTTCACTTCATAAATCTACTCGATACAAAAAATGATAGATTAAATACAGGCAGTCCTCAACTTGCAACGTTTCGAGTTACAACTTTTCACACTTACAATGTTTATAAATTGACACCCTGTTTCAACTTTTTGACATCAGTTTCCACTTTACAACGCTTGATCCAATGTGACACCATGCCAGCAAACAAGTTCTCCAGGGAGATGGGCGATGCAGCAAACATCTGTCCAAACTTCCTTGGACACTTTCTTTAAGAAAGCAGACAAGACTCCAGAATAACCTGCAGCCAAGTCTCCTGAGAAGACTCCAGCCAAGAACCCTTCAAAAAGTCCAGCAAAGTCACCTCAAAGAAGTCTTTCCAAATCAATATGATTGCTATTTACAATATAAATACATTAATGTAGCTATATTACTAATCTATAATTGACTGAGTACAAAATTCTGGGGTATTTTTAGTGAAAATAGGGTATTGGGCCTTGGTCCAGGAAACAATCCCTCATTTATAACATTGTTTCTTATGAGAAAATTGGTTCCGACTTGCAACGCTTAGACTTAAGAGACAGTTTTCAGGAACCAAGTGTGTCATAAGTCCGAGGACTGCCTGTACAGACGTTGGATTTATGGCACGTTATAACCTGCCAGTCATCTGATAACCCCAGTTAACCTGTCTGCATGTCACCAGCTACATTCTATCACCTGGTCAACATTCCCCCTCTACCCTACCTGTCTCTCACTTATTCTATGCCATCCCCTCTGATCCTCACTGCCATGCATTTGCATTTTCACAGACCTTCATTTTGCATATTGGCTTCCATTCCACCCAGGAAAGCACACAAAACACCACTGCTCCCCCTATGCCTGAAGAAGGGCATTTGCGCCCAAAAGCTTGCAAAGAACATTTTTTTCCAACTATTTAGCTGGTCTAATAAAAGATAATCACATTTACCCAAAGAACCTTGTCTGCCTATGTCCTTAGACCAACAGCTACAACCAACTACCCTAAAAGTGAAACAATGAAATTAATTAAATTTGGCAAGTACTATTTGGGGTTGAAATTCATAACATCCCACTAACAGATTCAACTAGACTAAAGTCCTCCATGTTATAAGGGTGTAAAGAAACAGTGGGTGAAGTTAGGCCCTAAATATCTGCCATCTCCCCCTGCCACACACACATCTTTTTTGTGGAGGGAAGGCTCCTGCCATGTCCTTCATTCTCATTCAGTGCAGACTGACTCCCCATCACTGATCAGATAACTAGTAGACGATCAACTAGGTAGTTTGGTGTGTCGGGGGAAGTGGTTGAGGGGAACACTGAAATTCCAAGTTGGGGCGAGCAGAGAGACATCCTGTAATCCTAAGGCATCACGTAGGCCGCAAATCCTTGAATTTCACAGCCCAGGTGTGGTGTGTGGCATTGCCAGAATCACAGGGTGTCAAGTGAAAGCCCCTGGACAATTCAAGGTCCTGGAGCTGACCTTAGCAGCCAAGCCCAAGTAAAGTAGGAGCAGGGGCCCCAAGACCGTGAAGTGAGAGCAAGTGCCGCACACTGGGAACTGCTCCCTCGTGTGTCTGCCACTGCTTCTATCCATCCATCCATCCAAACTTCCACCCACCCCCTCGCAGCCAGATCCTTACCCATCCACAGACACTGAGACCACAATGGGCACTGCCATAGACCATGGACAAACCCAGTCCCTGAAATGCCATTTGCATCCAACAGCCAAATGTGAGGATTCAGGGAAATAAAGGATCTTACCACCATCTGTGGCAAAGAGGACATCCAGCTCCAGATAGGGCACTGAATCAGAGATGTCTTCAAGCGCATCACCCAGGAGATGCAGGTGAGGGGTCACAACAGTGACTGGAAGCAGTGCCTCACCAAGACCATGGTAATTAGGAGACATTACCACTGCATGTTGGACACTAAGAAGCACTCTGTGAATCAGGAGCAAAGCATGCCATTCTCCAAGGAACTGTCCCATTTCCTCACCAAGACCAAGGTAGATGCCCTCCTCTCCACCACCCTCACAGGACTAAGGGTCATGCTGAGAGACATGTGAGAGCTCTCCCTATCTCCTGCACTCTAGCCATGCAGGCAGGCTCTCCCCTTGCCCCCAAGAGCTAGCGTGCCATCTGCTTCCTCCTGACCTACACAACAGCACAAAGTAAAACTCAAAAGCTAGAGCACTTCTGCTGTGGGCTTCTTGAACACATGTACTTAGCCTTTGTCATTGGGTCTGAATAACTGTTTTTGCCATAGCTGTTCTATAATCTACAAGACAACTTTACCAAGTCAACTAAACTAACTCAACTCACTAGCACGAAAAGAATCTCTTCAGAAACCTGGAGAAACTGTTCCTTGCTTGCTCAAGATGCAGGAATAGTATAGAAATTACACATCAGTAAAGTGAAAGCTTCTCTGTTTAGTATATTTAAACTAGAAACATTTTGCAATATATAAACATTCTAGTTACATAGAAAAGGATTAATATGCTATGTCCATTTCTAATTTTGTCATTCACAAAGCTGACCTTTAATAGATTTCATAGACATTAGGGCTGGAAGGGACCTCGGAAGATCATCGAGTCCAGCCCCCTACCCAAAGGGCAGGAAGTCAGCTGGGGTCACAGGATCCCAGCAAGATAAGCATTCTGTTTGCTCTTGAAGGTGTTCAATGTAGGCGCTTGAACCACCTCCGGTGGCAGGCTGTTCCAGGCTGTTAAGCATCTAGTTCATATATGGCTTGACTGTACATTTGCAATCTGCCCTGAGGAAGGGGCGACAAGAAACACCACTTCCCAGAAACATTTTGTTGAGGAATAAGCAACTGTACTGGCTGATGTACTGTGGAAGACCAGGCCGGGGGGAGGGCATATAGTAGTGCCAACAAATACCTCTTAAAAACCAATCTGTTTAAAATAGGCTCCTTCATCATTTATCTACACAGCTTCGGGTTCAGGCAGTAAAGGCACCTATACACATACATCAAGGCTGCTCTGATGCACTGTAATTACTGCAGTCCAGCATCACATGTATCAGCGTCCCCATGCTGAAAAATGGTGGCAGCATTTGATTAGCTTTAGTTAAAGCATCCTCGCCACCAGTTTTCAACAAGGGGACATTGATACATGTAACACTCTGGGCACTTTATTTAGAGCAGCTCTCAGAGCCACTCTAATTAACACCCCATCCAGCATGTGTATAAATGCTCTAAGGTTTTGGAGTTTTCATTGTTACCCCAGAAGGTAACAGTGACACCTATCACAGAACAAGAGCAGCAGCCACCTGCCCTAGTTTTAATATCAACTTTGCCCTATATTTCTGAGGGAGAAAGAGAAATCTATGGGCCAAAAATTAAAAATGGATGCATGCTTACTATGGAGTATCCATCTGTACTATCTTAATGATTTGGGAATGGTAAAACATTTTTAAAATATTTTATTCCTAACAAGCACCTCTGCTCAAATTAAAATGTAAATTGTTGCATAATAACATAATTCAATAAGAGCCTTTTGATGATATTTGCTCATTTTCAACTGAAACAAATATTTCAAATTAGCAGTTCAATTTTCTAACATACGAATATTCTCCTTCACATATCAGAGACCAAATCCAGATCCCTTGAACTTGAAAGAGTTTTAATGTTGGTTTTCACAAAGATCAGTATTTAGCTATTTGTCTCTCCTCGGCTTTTGAACATGATCACCAAACAACTTACTGTTCATTTACTCCATGACAGAAAACAAAATTACAAATCAATGCTTCAGCAAAAATACTGATATACTATAGTCTATGATGTGCTTGATATGCAGCTTTATGATTTATAACAGACTTTTATAAAATGCAAAATGTAAACTTCTTTTAGTGGTATTTTTTGCAGTAATTAGAGCCTTTGTTAAATTACCACATAGCCAATGCACTTTTTTAAAAGTTCCTCAGTACCTCCCTTCAAGCAGCTCTTGTTTAAAGGGTGAAGAAAACTTAGTATCTTGATCCTCGATAAGAAAAAACTGCACAATCCACAAACAGAATCGTTCTGAAAAGGAAGCAAATGTCTAGCACATTTACACTGTATAACCAGAATGACACAGTAACTATTTTCTATATCTAGCCATACATTGGGAAATATTTTTTGAGTAGCATATCCAGACAAATGTCTAATGGACAAAGCTTCTACTTTATTTTCTGAACAGTTTTTTACCCTGCTGTGGAAATGAAAGGAATGATCTTGAGCATGCTCGAGTCCATGAATGGCACATGAAAATAGACCTCACACACAAGTGAACTCCTGTTTCAAATCTAACCCCTAAAGATTCTATCCAGATCTTTTCATATTTGTGTCTACCCAGAATATGTTTTTATTGAATTTGTGCTCGTTGGCAGAAGATAATACAGTCTATGGTACTGAGGAACACACAAATACAAGAGTATCACATATCTGGTTCCTGCATCTTTTTAGTCACTGGATCAAATTCTGCTAGCAGTTATACCTATGTAACCCTTTCATTCCTCGACACAAAATTATAATTGGAGAGTTCCATCTGTTTCTCTCTTTATCACGTTTTATCCTTCTGGGTTGCATGCCTCATCTATATAGCTATATTTTATTTGACCAGAATTTTCACACGCTATTGAAACAATTAAAATTGTCTTTTAGCAACACATATTTTAAAAGGTGTTATATATGCAATTATAATTTTACTAAACAAATATGATTTTCATTTACATTTTCTTGAATGGAAAATACTATATAAAAATAACAAAGGATTTGCAATTATCCATATTCATCTTATTACGAGCAAAATAGAATCCTGAACTTGTAGACAGAAATAAATTAATCCCCCAAATATAAATGACACTATATTTAACTTAAAAAACCTAAGGACTATATACAGTCCTTCATTTTTATAAAAAAACAACTATCGTTTTTTCCCCCCACAGTATTTATGCCCCTTCTCCCAAATTCAATGTACAACACAGTCAATGTAAAAAATGAGAACAAAAAAACCCACATGATTATTAAATCAAAAGTAGTTGCAAGAAAACCTGCCTTCATAACAAAGGATATTCCAAAGCAAATTATCCCTGTAAAACATTCCAGAGTTTGTCATTCTTTTCATTTTAAATTTGTAGTTTCAAAAGTAAATAATCTTTTAAAAAAAAAATAGTAAAAATGGTATGAAATCAAATGACTTGCTCTACCCAAAATCTTAATGCCACCATTATAGTACTCTTTTTAAAGAAGCTGTTATCATTTTCAAAAATGTAGGTAAATCAACGTAGAATTAAATATGCAAAAGGAAGTTATATTAATCAGCAGACGACATACTATATTAACAATCTCAGTACTACAACTGGAAGGGAGTTTTTGGTCAAACTTTTTGGTCAGATAATGCTGATTCACGAAAAGATCTAGTTTTGGTGGCAATATACCAATTTTATGTATTTTTTCCATTTTTCTTGCATCTATGATAGATTTGAGAGAAAGACTAACCTACCCCTAAATAGCCAGAGAAAGGTTTCAGTGGCAGCAAAACTTTAATTGGAAAAAGTATCCCAGGTTCTAGATGAAAAAGATGGGAGACAATCTCCCAAATCAGAACAGTCAAAACTAGATTCATAGATGTTAGGGTCAGAAGGGACCTCAATAGATCATCGAGTCCGACCCCCTGCATAAGCAGGAAAGAGTGCTGGGTCTAGATGACCCCAGCTAGATACTCGTCTAACCTCCTCTTGAAGACCCCCAGGGTAGGGGAGAGCACCACCTCCCTTGGGAGCCCATTCCAGACCTTGGCCACTCGAACTGTGAAGAAGTTCTTCCTAATGTCCAATCTAAATCTGCTCTCTGCTAGCTTGTGGCCATTGTTTCTTGTAACCCCCGGGGGCGCCTTGGTGAATAAATACTCACCAATTCCCTTCTGTGCCCCCGTGATGAACTTATAGGCAGCCACAAGGTCGCCTCTCAACCTTCTCTTGCGGAGGCTGAAAAGGTCCAGTTTCTCTAGTCTCTCCTCGTAGGGCTTGGTCTGCAGGCCCTTGACCATACCAGTTGCCCTTCTCTGGACCCTCTCCAGGTTATCCGCATCCTTCTTGAAGTGTGGTGCCCAGAATTGCACGCAGTACTCCAACTGCGGTCTGACCAGCGCCCTATAGAGGGGAAGTATCACCTCCCTGGACCTATTTGTCATGCATCTGCTGATGCACAATAAAGTGCCATTGGCTTTTCTGATGGCTTCGTCACACTGCCGGCTCATGTTCATCTTGGAGTCCACTAGGACTCCAAGATCCCTTTCCACCTCTGTGCCACCCAGCAGGTCATTCCCTAGGCTGTAGGTGTGCTGGACATTTTTCCTCCCTAGGTGCAGCACTTTGCATTTCTCCTTGTTGAACTGCATCCTGTTGTTTTCTGCCCACTTGTCCAGCCTATCCAGGTCTGCCTGCAGCTGTTCCCTGACCTCCGGCATGTCCACTTCTCCCCACAGCTTTGTGTCATCTGCAAACTTGGACAGAGTACATTTGACTCCCTCGTCCAAGTCACTGATGAAGACATTAAAGAGTATCGGTCCAAGGACCAAGCCCTGCGGGACCCCACTGCCCACACCCTTCCAGGTCAAGACCGACCCATCCACCATGACTCTCTGGGTGCGGCCTTCTAGCCAATTCGCCACCCACCGGACTGTGTAGTCATCCAAGTCACAGCCTCTTAACTTGTTCACCAGTATGGGGTGGGATACCGTATCAAAGGCCTTCCTGAAGTCTAAGTATATGACATCCACCCCTCCTCCTGTGTCCAGGCATTTCGTAACCTGGTCATAGAAAGAGACTAGATTGGTCAGGCACGATCTGCCCGCCACAAACCCGTGCTGGTTTCCCCTCAGCATAATTTGCCCTGCCGGGCTCTCACAAATGTGAGCCTTGATAATTTTTTCAAAGACTTTACCAAGGATGGAGGTGAGACTGACTGGCCTATAGTTGCCCGGGTCCTCCTTCCTCCCCTTTTTGAAAATGGGGACCACGTTAGCCCTTTTCCAGTCCTCCGGGACTTGGCCCGTGCGCCACGAGCGTTCGAATATTCCCGCCAGTGGCTCTGCAATGATGTCGGCCAGTGCCTTCAGCACCCTCGGATGGAGCTCATCCGGGCCTACCGACTTAAAGGCATCCAGTTCTTCCAAGTGACTCTGCACCACCTCAGGATCTACGTATGGAAGTCTGGCGCCTTGGTGCTGCCTCTCTACAACCCCAGTGAGAGACTTGTCGTGCCCCTCGCTTAGGAACACTGAGGCAAAGAACTCGTTGAGGAGTTCAGCCTTGTCCCCCCTGTCTGTCACCAATTGTTTCTGCCCATTTAGCAGCGGTCCTATTCCTCTCTGGGCCTTCCTTTTACTCCCAATATATCTAAAAAACAATTTCTTGTTGTCTTTTACTTGGGTTGCCATTCTCAGCTCCATGGTAGCTTTGGCCCGCCTAACTGCCTCCCTACAAGCACGAGCAGAGGAGGTATATTCATCTTTAGTGATCTCACCTTGTTTCCACTTTTTATGTGCTCCCCTTTTGGCCCTTAGGCTGCCCTGGATTTCTCTGGTCAGCCATGGAAGCCTCCTGGCCCCTTTCCCTCTTTTGCCTCGCTCGGGGATCGTCTTGCTTTGTGCCCGAAGGATCATTTCCTTAAGGCACAGCCACCCTTCTTGGGCTCCCATCCCTTCAAAACTCCTACTCTGCAGTGCGTCCTTGACTGATCGCCTGAGTTCATTGAGATCAGCTTTCCTAAAGTCTAGCACTTTCACCCTACTAGTTACCTTACCCACTCGACGTCTTATGTTGAATTCTATTATTAGGTGATCACTGTCTCCCAAATGGCTACCGATCTGGAGATCCCCTATCATGTCATCCCCTGTTGCCAATACCAGATCCAGTATGGCATTTCCTGGTGGTCGGTACACCCACCTAAGAAGTGGGAGATCCAAGTGCCTTACACAGTTTACCTCTCAATCTCTCCCATTGGAGCTGTTCCTGGTCAATAAATAAGTATGTGCTCACTGGACCAGAGGTTAGACTGACTCTACAGCCCACTAATTAGGAAACCCGGGTTCAAGCTAAATAATTAATTATTTTAAGCAAAGCGAAGGTCTAAGAAGAGAAACTGAAGGATATACACCCCCATTAGAAGCATTTCCCACCCAGGTCTGCTCAGTAAAAGACAGTTCTCTAGTAATGGACATAGAGTTAACTCATGATATAAGCATTATGTGGAAGGTTGTATCCTGAACTGAGCTGGGCCTCCCTCATGTTCTAACCACTATGGTCCCATAATAATTTCTACTGAACAACACAAGATGACAGAGTCCAGATCAAGTAAGTGATACAAATAAACAGCAATGCATGGCTCTTGTAAGTAAAAGAAAAAAAGCAAGGTTCTTCTACAGGTTTTTCTATAAAATTACACTACATTAACAAGTGTCAAGGCCAAAGTGAACTGAAGTCAATTGTTAACCAAAGCGTTCCCACTAACCTCAGTGCACTTTGCATCAGGCCTCACATACCTTTTCTGTTTAAACCAATAGTGGTTATTAAAACACTTCAGAATATTCCTTATCAAATGCAAAAGCGGAATGCTGCATGATCTTAAGGGAGCAAAAAAGTAACTACAGAAGATGATCGTTTGCCATGAGCATTGTTAAAACAAACATTATCAATTACAGGGACATTTCATAATGGAAGGAAACAGTGTTGTCGGATTCCATCCTGAGTAGACAGACGGTTTTACATTAAGCATTTAGATGTCTATCAGTAACATCAAATGAGTCAGTTGATGAAACTAGAAATTATGCCAACATTCCAGATAGTTGGGGAAATAAAACAAGAAAATACACAAAGCTCCAAGGCTGTAACCGGAAGGGAGGACCTCAATACAAAATAACTTTGTTGATGTATTTGGACTAATTTTATACAACTTTACATAGTACTATTCATATTCAACATCTTCCAAAGCCAGAGCAGACACTCATAGTATAATAGCTATATAGGAAAACATAACAGCAATTATGACAACACCAGTAGTTTGTGTGGCTACGTAATAGATAGATATTTATATACACCAATACAAACTGCCCCTTCCCACCTACCCCACTTACCACCCCCCAAAAAAACATGAAAAAGCACAACAGAAACTAAGTATGAGACAGACAAGGATATATACAGAGCACAGTGGACAGAAATCTCTTTCAGGTCCTTTCAGATAGTTTACCTTCTCCTCCTAAGTACCATTTATGTCATCACAACTATCTGTATAAATATATTTAGACTTCAGGTATACCAAGTTAAAATTATGTACCCCTCCTTTTGATCTACTCCACACAACTATATCTAAATTCATTTTTTCTAAACACCAACTAAAACTTCTGAGCCACCATCTTACGCACATCCCTGAGGTCTTGTGTTGACCAATGTACACAAACTTTGTAAGCCCTGTGAAAATACACTCTCAATTTTAGATGATGAACCTCTACAGAAATTTACTAGTTTCTGTAGAATTCTTGTAAAAAATTAGGAATTGACAAACAAAGCTTCAGTGCCACCTACCACACCAGTAAAATCCTGCTGCCTGCTGTTACCCAGACTATCCCTTGGGATTCCTGTTTCCAGAAGAACTTACTCTGTCATACAGTTGGCCATGACTCTGGAAAAAATCTTTTTTTCCTATATTCTGCTCTCCAAAATCAAGGTGCATGTTTTTGGGGGTATATTGTATACAAAAACAATATGGTACAGTTATACAAAAGGATATTACATCTCAACTGCATGCTTATGAGATTAGAGGCATAACCAATCTTTCAAGACAGACTCTGTAAGTAAATGTCACCAAAGCTCAAGCTGAGCCATGTCACGCCCAGGGGTTATTGCTGTTGACTATTACTCTATTATATACTAGTGACTGTATGTAAAAAAGGAGAATTGCATCCATATCAGGAAAATATAGTCTACAGTGAGGGAGCAACATACTGAACCACACCATGTCCACTCCAACACTGCTTCCTCAACGACTAGCACATGCATACAATGCTACACTGAGGCAACTACGGTCTTTCTGGTTCAAAAAATAGAACATGCAGTGGGGCACAGTGTATCTTAATACAATTTTCCCTGCCTAATGCCTGCCCCCATGTCTAACCTGTAGAGTTAAAAGTCCAGAGGGAAGGAGTCAAGCACAGAAAAGCAATAAAGCACCCGCTTTAACCAGCAAGGGCCCGGTCTGTTCTGGTAGGAATTTTAAAGGAGGTCCCTTCCCTCTGACTCTAGTGGATGCTGATTCTCTCTCCACTAGAGATTTTTCCAGACTCAAGTATATGTCCCTGCATTAGCTACAAGTTCACACTTTTTATGTTTTGTAATTATGAAGACTAGAAATATTTTTTAAAGAATAATTCAGTTTTGAATTCATCTTTTGTCTCTAGTAGCTGAGGTCTAAAGGTCATCTGTCCCTCACTGTATGCTTGCCCAAGACATTTCCAAACTCCAGTGAGGAAGGGATATGTCTAAAGAGCCCCAAATAGCATTAAAAAAATCAAATGTTGAACATCTGAACAATCCTTTGTGAATGGCATCTCATTTTGCCAGGCAATGTAGGTGGAGTTTGGGAAAGAACAACCCACTCTCACACCCGTTCAATTCAAGTTCTTCATGCTATCCATCACTGGTGAACAATAAGGGCGAATAATAAATATAATACAATTATATTTCATAGTTTCATATATTTCATATGAAACTATGAAATAATTGTAATTTGCAGACAGACAATTTTTTTACCATTACAAGGTTGTTCATATTTTCTAAATAATTTTCTACTGTTCAGTACTCTGAAACATATTTTATATTACTGGACCAAAGTAACTCATCTAATAATAAAGACTTGTTGGGCCAAATATCATTCCATACATTAGGTGTCTAAAATTTTGCTTAGACCATGGCAATAGCATGTCCTGCCCAGGAACCTTGAACCCTCCGTCTCAAATATTCTTGAAATTGGTTACTGAAAACAAGGCCAAATTAATCTCACCAGTGTTAGTCCAAGTTTAAATATAACTTGTACTGGTTCATTCTAAACTGTAACTTGCCAATCCATAAAAAACAGAAAAAAGAAACTCCCTTACAATAATGAAAAATGAAAAGAAATAAACCAAGGTGGAACACAATAATAGCTTTAATGTCACGTAGATTCCTATTCTAGCTTTTGTATCTGGCAGAGAAATAACACACCAACCACAACCACACAGTCAGCTTTCAAATTCTAATACAGCAACAAGTGAAAAATATGGCACTGTAGTATGAGCATATGCTGTCTCTACATGTGGTTTCTATTTTCCCTTTATTCGAGCAAAACCAAGCAAGAAAGAAAATGTATCCTATAAGAGAAATGGCATATTTGGCAGAGAGCTCAGCAAATACAAAATGACTGGAAAAAGCAAATGACCCTATCAAAATACCAAAGACCTATAACACATAAGTACCTTTAAAGCCATAAAAATATTACCGTCCACACTTCCAAAACATACATGTCAAATGCAGTCTCAGTTCTAAATTAAAATAAACAACTTTTTTGAAATCGTCTGAAAAATCACCAGAGTCGCAGGAGGAGACAACGGACAAGGCCCTGTGAGTTAAGTCACTAGTGTGAACAAGTATAACTACATTGAAATTAATGAAGATATGTCCGCTTACTTCTGGGTTATGTTCGTTTAGTATTTAAACGTTATGCTAGTTATGTTAGGTACATCTTTAAAAATCTGACTTCTCCTTGGAAATAAAAAAATTACAGAATGCCTATTTGTTATGTATCCCTTTAATCTAGGCTTCAGTGTTTAAATAAAAACCAGCTAAAAAAACTGAAGTCTTATCATTAAAATGCTAAATATCAATAGTTAGATTAATTATGAAGAAAGTAAAAAACTCAAAGCCAAAAAAGGCCCGCCCCAGACCTAACTGCACATTAAGCCCATGCACCTAAGGTGAATTCATTTCTATAGCTACCAGCACCAAGTGAACAATGTGGTTAAAACTACATCCACTTATCTTCAATTGCCCAGCCAGAATAACCAAGTACCTATTTACAGCTAGGTCAATGCGGAGCAGCCTTAAGCAAAAATCCAGAAGTAGGCCCTGAACTCATTGCTCTGTAGCTATAAGAAGAAACCTGAACTATTCTGCCACTAACTGCCACAAATAAAGGATTGGAGATGCTATTCATGTGTAGCCAGTATCTTTACCAGTTTATAGAGCTGTAAGATAATTAAACTCATGGTCTACACTTATATATCATGACACTCTCTCTCTCTGTCTCATTTTATTTAAAAAACCCCAGAGTATTCTTTCAAGCCATCTGCATTCCTCTGTACCTCCTTTTAATTTGTAATGTGTTCATAAAGCAATAATTCTCACCAACAAACAAGACAAAATTAGTCTTACATTGGCCAGAAAATAAAAATAAAACTGGGCCATTACCTCAGCTTTGGAGAAAAAATGGAGGGGGAAAACCCTGAACCTTTAAATAAAAGAAAATCTTTAGTAACTGTATTCCTATCTTGGGTGACATGTTTTAGAACTGTGCCAAATTTTTAAAAGAATATTGAAAAAAATAATTAAATTGACCACTGGTATACAATCATTTAAAAAGTAACAAAGAAATGTCTGTTTACTATTATAAAGTAGAAGTTCAATGACGGAGTCAACTATCAGTTGACTGTCTCACAGAAACAAGACAATTGACTGCTATATGAAGACGTACCTTTTTATCATATACATCTTGCCAGTTTACTCCAGCAAAGAAACTGTGCCTCATAATTTCTTTTGCATCATCTGGGCCCCCACCAAGACTGAGAAGAGAAAAAAATTACATATTACCCAAATATTTTTAAAACTAGACACTATTATAATTGGTAGTAGGTTAACAGTTTGATCCTTAATGTTCTGGTACAATTCTTATCTTTTTTGGCATGAAATTCTAGACTTAGGTGATATTGATAGTGGAGGTGATAATAAAGGCAAATGAGACAATGCCACTAGGCAAATCAGCTATTTGGTTATTCCCACTCCCCTGGTTATAACTGTGTATGCCAAGCTTCACTCACAAATTACTCACTTTAAAATGTAACTAACTTTAGTTTCAGTGAAAGACTAGTGCTGTAACATGGCAGCATAAAGAAACATCTCTATTGTAAAAAATTGCCAGGGAAGTACCAGACATGAATCAATAACAATTTACACATTTTTATACAGTGCCCACTGCTGTAGCATCTGGGTGCTGTAACAATTAACCAATTACCATAAAATAGTCTCAATCTGAGTCAATTAGTATAAATTAATAAATTGTAAGCCTGCTGAGAAGGTTATTTAAAGGCCATTGTAAATAACCACACTATTCACTGTGGCCTAAAGCTTGCCAAATCCAGACTCTGGCAAACCATCCGAGGGAGTGAATTCCATGGGTAGGAGCTTGTTGTTGAGTATGCCTGGCTAGTGGCATAAGACAATGAAGCTTCAAGAAAAAAACTCAACCAATCTTAACTGCTGCAATGGGACACAAAAAAAAGTTATGGGTAACTGGGTCCTAGACCAACAGAAACAGAAACAAGAGTAAATGGTACTGCAATTTTAATCTGATGGGTTAAAAGGTAGTCAATACAGACTACAGAACACACATGTAAGATGGTCACACAGGTTTAAATTGAAATCTTCAACTTTTTTTCAAAAGCTACTTTAGGTGGAACATATCTAGTAGTTTGGAGACAACAAAGGCAAAGACCAGTGTGGTGAGATTTACATGTACCCACAACTGCTTTCTGAAACTCAAGATATAAAATCTTGAGGGTTGTAGGCCATGATGGCAAAGGGCTAGCATGTGTACCCAAACAGCGAATTCAGGAAGAAATGGGTAACAATAATTATATATAATTTCACAGAATCTTGGGGCTGGATGGGTTCTCCAAGGTTGCGTAGTCCAACCTGTGATTGTATCCTCATATATGACCTATACAAAATATAAAGAAACAGTGCCTAAACACACACTTGAAAATGCAGTTCAGAGAGTGTATGAACTCTAATTTTTTTTAAGACGTTCAGCCGTCAAACAGTAAGCTTGACATATGCTCTATAATTTGGGTAAACTCTCTATCAGCAACACAGATAAATCATGAAAATTATTAACTGGATCCATAACAGAACCATTGTTATTGGTGATATGTCTCTGTCTCATGCTGGCAGCACAGCAGATGGGCAGTTAGAATGCATGGTCAGGTAACTGCTATGCAGAGGTTAGATGCAGAACAGATGGATAAGCTTCTTTGTGAATCTGAAGATTCTGTCTCTGTATCGCATGCAGGAAAAAAAGGTATGAAACAAAGTAGTGCAAAATGCACAGTGAGGCCTTTCTATTCTCAGGTGGTACCATTCATCTCCATTAAAACTCATCTCCACTAAAACAATCTTTGTCCCAGTCCTGCCTGGTCCCTCAAGTGAGCAAAGGAAGAATTGCCCAGACTGGTAAAAAGTGAACATTTTATGGGCATCCAACAACAGAAATACCCTGTAAACAGATCAGTCCTATATTGATTATGTAAATATATGGCTCAACCCAGACTAATGAGGATTGAGAGTTACAGTCTGTTCCAACACCACTTTCCCAGTAATTTTTCACAAAAAGTGAAATGTAAAGACTATCATTAACTGGGAAGACTGTTCATCTGCTTGCGTCAAGAAATGATGTTAAACACAGCAATGCAATCGTATGTAAAAAAGAGAAATGTTTTACTTCATCAAAACCTACTCACTTTTACAGCAGTGAGCAAACTCAGACTTTTAACATCTGAAGTCACTCACTATTCAATCTGTCATCAGTGTCATTAAGAGTCTTTGATTCAAAAGAGTCAGTGATTTTCACTTTGCTGCTCCTTGTGGACAACAAAAATGAAAAATAGGTCTGGACCAGCACTGCAGCTCTGTAGCAACTTGTTATGGAGTCCTCTTCATTCCCCTTCTGTTTCCCGAGTACCCGCTCAGGATTGCCTGCCTACCTGGCTGCTAAGGAACCCGAATGGCCTGACGTCTCCAGCTTGGTGTCTCAAAATCTTCCCTGATTACCTGTGCAAAGAGAAGTTGAGCTGCAGTTAGCCCCCCTCCCCCCCACCCCCATGTACCTGCACCCAAAAATGTGTAGCTTGGTAAATATGGATCTATCATAAATAGTTTTATTGGAAAATAATAATTATGGGAGAGTAGTCAACTCTAAAGATCAACATTTACAAAAGAATACCATGCTTGGAGACTAAAAAGCATTAAAAGTTGCTACAAAAATAAATATTTATTTTACTGTGGGATGATGTTCTCTATGATTTAGGTACTTAAAATTTAAAAGAAAAAAAAGCCACAAGGATCTCTCCCAACGACCCTATACAACCCCATGTTAGAATCAATTCAAGGTTTTAACAGACAAAGAACTACTGCTTGAATTTCACTTCTTCCTTCTGTCAAAGGCATAATGTAGTCACTTCAGAACAACTGAAATTTAGGCAGGTTCACATCAAGCACTCAGCCTATTAAAAGATATTTGTAAATTGATATTCTCAACCTGGATTAATCAATCCAGGCAGTAAATTCACACAAAGAACACTATGTGGTGCCCTGCATCTTACTTGGAATGAACACATACTATCATTATTGATGCGTCTCTGACCAATCATGATTTAAGACTCAGAATTAACAGCAAAATAAAACAGAAATCTGTAGACAGATATTTTCACATATGCTCTTAGACATACTTCTCCAAGATGTTACTGATAAAAGAAGGATAAAATATCTTAATATCTTTTTAATCACACAAAACCCAAGGGACTATTTGAAATCTAGATTGTGCACATAAGCAATGGAAAAGGTATTGGAAGCATGCTTCCAATGATCAGATTAGCTTTCCATGTACAACTGAGACTAAAGATCACAAAACCATGATTTTAATTATAACTATTTAGTTGAACATATCCTTTTATTGTAGTTCTACATCCATCTTTTTTCTAGGACAAGGCCTCTTCAATTCTCTTCTATAGTAGCAATAAGAAAACTCCCTGGGCCCTAGAGAACAACAAGAGTGGTTCCTTTTCTAAGCCTTTAGTTTAAAACTACTGGTTACTCTGTTACCTGGGCTTTTTTAATCTTTGCTCACTGGCCAAAATTTAGGATTTGCTTCTGCTTCCCAAGTTTCTTTTGCTGTTAACTCAGCAAGAATTAATTTAATATCACTAGATAACTGAAAAATATAAATGTAATCATCTTCCAACCCAAGTTGGTTTTTCATACATTTTGGGCAAGACTAACAACAGTGAACACCTACTGAACACACTTTAAGAGCTCAGGACAATAAATTCAGACAGACCCTCAACTTCGGCACAAAGCTGCTAGCTTGGCACCAAATAATTGTGCATCAAACCTAATCTAATAGGCTGCTTGCAGACTTTAAAAAACAACACAAAGCAAAAAAAAAAAAATGTACCAGAAGCAGTACCATGTTACTTTTACCCAGCTCCACAGCATCTGTATAGATCAGGCACTTCAGCAGGGCTTTTTGGTGCTTTTATCTAAAGCTGCTATTAGATATCTAAATCAGCTATTTGATAAAAGCGCCAAACCCCCCACCCCAACTAAAGCACCCAATTTATACAGATTTTGGGCGAGCTGAGTCTAACTAACGTGCTGCCATTTCTGGGCATGTGCTGAACTCAGTGCAGGAGCATGCCCAGTTTAAAGTGCCATTTGGGGTGTTTTTTTCATAGTTTCATAGTAGCTAGGGTCAGGAGGGACCTGAACAGATCATCTAGCCTGACCCCCTGCCACAGGCAGGAATGAATGCTGGGTTCACAAGACCCCAGACAGGTGATCATCCAACCTCCTCTTGAATTTGCCCAAGGTAAGGGAGAGGACCACTTCCCTGGGAAGTTGGTTCCAGATTTTGGCCATCCTAACTGGAAAATATTGCCTTCTGATCTCTAACCTAAACATATTCTCCATCTGTTTATTACCATTGTTCCTTGTCACCCCAGGTGGTGCTGGGGAGAAAAGGCCTCTACCTATTTGCTGCTGATCTCCCCTGATGAGTTTGTAGGCAGCCACCAGGTCCCCCCTCAGCCTCCTCTTGCTGAGGCTGAACAGGTTCAGGTCCCTCAGTCTCTCCTCATAGGGCCTGTCCTGATGCCCTCTCACTAAGCGGGTGGCCCTCCTCTGAACCCTCTCCAGGCTGGCCACATCCCTCTTGAAGTGTGGTGCCCAGTACTAGATGCAGTACTCCAACTGCAGCCTGACCAAAGTTGCATAGAGGGGGAGTATCACCTCTCTGGACCGGCTAGAGATGCATCTTTGGATGCATGACAAGGTATGGCTGGCCTTGCTGGCTGCGATCAGGCATTGGCAGCTTGTTCATCTTGGAGTCAATAATGACTCCAAGATCCCTTTTCACCTCTGTGCTTTCAAGAAGGGAACTCCCCAGCCTGTATGTATGCTGTGGATTCCTTCTCCCAAGGTGCAGCACTCTGCATCTGTCTACGCTGAACCCCATCCTATTCTCGTCTGCCCACTTTTGTAGTCTGTCTAAATCTATTTGCAGCCTCTCTCTCCCTTCAAGCGTGTCCACCTTGCCCCACATCTTAGTGTCATCAGCGAACTTGGACAGCATGCTTTCCACCCCCTCGTCCAAGTCGCTGATGAAGATGTTAAACAGTGCGGGTAATGTCTGGTTTTAAATGTCTGCAAGCAGCCATATTTTCCAGTTCAGTCCATTACTCGTTATTTTAATCACCATGAAATTAAGTTTTACTTTTCCATTCAGCTAGTACCCTGTTCAAGTATTCATATAAATGTGTAAGTGAACTTAGGCACATAGGGCATTTTTACACGTGCTCCAGGATGTGGCTCCGGGTGCTTTAATTAGCGAGCCTCACTAATTAAAAGCGCCTGCATGTCACATGTATCAGCATCCCTGCACTGAAAAAATGGCAGCAGGGTGCTTTGAACTAAAGCTCATCAGATGTGTTTTTATGTCAAAGCACCCCGCCGTCATTTTTTCAGCATGGAGACACACGGGGATGCTGATTCCCATGACACAGAAGGCTGCCGGAGCGTGTCAGTTTCTGTGCACCAGCAGAGCACATTGGAGCAGGCTCCCTGCATGTCCATAGGAGCCCATAAGTGTGATTTTATTCCACTCTGCCTGAGTCTCTGAAAAAGTCAGTGTGAATGGTGGAAAGATGGTTTTCCTTTTCTTGTTGCTTTTTTGTGACCCAATCTTGGGAGTAAGATGATAGTGTGTTAAATGTGGATGACATTAATGGGTTTCCAGGACTTCAATAGAGTGAAATAGAATGGACCTTTGTCCATTGTTTCTTCTTTTGTACCATCTTTTCAGAAAAACTTTTCAGAAAAATGTTTCAGTAAGCTCTCTGAATAAGACATTTCCCTATTTCTTATTACACATTTTGCAGTTCTTTGGGATCTGTACAATTTATAGATGCCATATCTTGTATCCTATATACATGCACACCCAAAAATGAAATGAAAACAATACACACATGGATACCACTTTATGGTAAGGCAGATTCTTGTTTGAGAATATGGCACTAGAAGGCAAACTTATATATCCTACACAGGTGTAAAACAAGTCTACTTTAAAATGCATTACTTTTAGAGAAAATATAATTTCAAACCATATAATGTTAGTACCACATTAGGCAAATTTAAATTTGTGGAATGTACCCACCCACCCCAGAAATCCCTGATTACAAACAAAAAGCCTCAGAAAGGTTACAGACCACAGTAATTATCCGACAATTTTGTGTCAGCTTCAGTAATTAACTGTATGTTCCATTAACTGCCAAGTCTCCAAATCAAACAAAATTATAAGACCAAAACATTTGTGAAGCCACAGTAACAAGCTTGAAGCCTGTCAGGTGCTCACATTATATTATCGAGCTAGTAGATTTCTTTTAATTTACCACAGCAGTTTTTTTTGTATCTGCTCAAAATATATTATAAAGGAATTTCCAGCCTGAAAAAGTAAATGGAAGGTTTTGCCTTTTATCCATTGGAAGACTTTTTTGCTGGGTTAATAAAAATTCCTGTTGTTAGCCAAGAGCTTAAGCCTTTAAAATTTTGTCTTACCCAATATAATCAGGCTTGCTAATACACAAATACACCTCATTAATTTCACTTTTCTAACTAAATAAAGTTAGGGTTTACAATTAAAGCTCAGAGTTCTTTTATACTTACCGTTTATTTGGATCTTTTATCAGTAGACCCGAAAGTAATGATTTTGCATCTGAAGACAGAGTTCGAGGAAATTTTATATCCTCCATTAGTATCAGTTCAAATAATTTCTCATGATCTTGATTGTAGAATGGTAACCTCCCACACATCATTTCATACATGACAACTCCCAAGCCCCACCAGTCCACCGCACGACCATAGTCATTGTCTTCTAATACCTAAAATACAAATAGAAAAAACAGGCATGAAACATGCTATTTTTCAAAAATGTTCTTTTTATTCCATTTAGAATAAAGATTTTCATGAATTTAACACAAATTTCAATCCCATTGCTGTTTTGTGGGAAATGGAGTCCTAAAACATAGGGCATTAAGAGCCAATGACAATATGAAGCTTCTCACTTCTTACAATGGAACTCAACCCGTGTTGGCTGATATGCTAGTCAGGCTACAGGTTGCTATGACTACACAATTGGTGTATGTGTATAAATGTCTGAGACGGACAGACAAAATACAGAATCTGAAATCTCCTTCTGAAAACAATCTGTGATTATTTTCTCATCTCCGATCTCTAAAATCCTTCTCCAAAACCCCATTTACAATGGCCTCAACTTCAGGAAAGGGAGGTAAGGGCTCTCAGACAAAGTCTTAGCCCCAGCTCCTCTCTAATTTCTGCCTCAGGAAAAGGGAGATAAAAACACCCCTACCCACCTTCTATCTTTTTAACAGCAGAAATGAAGTCTAAAACTAGAACATGTGGTTATGCAGAGTTTCATTACAACCTGTCCATATGTTGGCCCCCAACCACTACTTCTCTTAACTGTTCCACTATGCTACCTGTAAGCAGGCAACGCAGCAGGCCTGAATTGATTCTGATGTATTGATTTATGCTTGCTGACAAAGTTTACATCCCCAGAGGACTATTTCATCTTCAACCTTCTATATCAGTATCCCCCATGGTGAACAGTGTTAAGCACCCTATACCAGCCGTTTTCAGTATACCTTCAGATTGAACTACAGACATGTAGGAATATTTAACAGTGGAAAAATGGCTATATATAAATCCTAAAAAAATGATGTCTTTGAAGGAGACAACATGTACAGAGGTATAATGCAGACATCTGTTAGAGTGCTTTTACTGGCAAATCCTTTATAAGTCTCAACCAAAAGCCTTAACAATGCTGTAACCATTAAAATAAGAGAAGTCTGTTTATATAAGAGGCACTGTACTTTAAAGCCTCAGTCGTATATTCATTAAAGAAATATACCCTCAAGAGTAGAGGTGGGCAATTATTTTGGCTGGAGAGCTGTTTACCAAGTTTTGGCAAGCTGTCAAGGGCCACATGGGTAGCCCCGCCCCCTGACAGGTGCTCCGCCCCCTGGTCACCATTTTGTGACTGGAAGTCCCACTCCCTAACCCCCCGACCTTTGCCCCCAGAAGTCCCTCCCTTTGCCCCCAGAAGGACTCCTTTCAGCCAGAGGCTTTACCCTGGGTTCTACTGCCCCTGGCTCTTGTCAACTTTGATAAGCTGCCAGGGCAGATAAATATTAAATTTCTTAAATTTTTTAGGGACCCCATGGGTGGGATAGAATGGCTTGGTGGGCCACATCCGGCCCGCAGGCCATATTTTGCCCGCCCCCCATCATTCATAATGCAAACACATGCATGGCAGGTGGTACAGTTTTGGATAGCTGCAATAAAATCTGCAGATCCCAATCCCACATCTGCTGAAACATGCAACCAGCTTTAGCCACCCACCTGGAGCTGCCCAACATAAGCACTAGTAAAAGCACTGGTAAAAGGAAGCTGTGGATCAGGGAACTCCCTAGTCCACAGCTGTCCACCCCATGCACCTTGAAATGGCCCATGTACAACTCACTGCATGTGGGCTACGGATTGAGGAGCCCACGCGAATCTGGGCAAAACATATGCCCATTACAGTTCTGTGCCAGGGGCTGCTTGAGATGGAAGAGCTCCCTATCCCCAGCTGCCTGTGGGCTGGTGACAGCCAGCTCCTGCAGCCCCAGTTGCCTGCAGCACCAAACTGTCACCATGTAGAGCCACAGGCAGCTGGGCACTAGGGATATCCCCACTTGGTGACAACTAAAGCCCCATCAGGCTGCACAGGGGACTTTAACATACGACATGTTTAAATTAAACCACAACACAAACCAGCCACTAGGATGTTCCACAATAAATGAAAGAATGAAGAGAGAGGCAAGGAGCGAATTCTACCACTGCAGCAAGGTTCTGCAAGCCTCACCACTACAACACAGCAGCCTATCTCACCTTGAGCTGCTCCAGGTCAGCCTGGAGTAGTCTGGATAAGGCAGAGGCATTCTGCCACAGCAGTATATCTTGATAAGCCTTGGACAGCAGAGCAGCCTACCTCACTCTGCGCTGCTCTAGGGTAATATGTAGCAAAGGGGGGATATTCTGACATGGTGGCAAGGCTTGGCAAGCCTTGCTGCTGGGACACGGCAACCTGCCTTGCCCTGCACTGCTCTGGACTGATCTGGAGCGGTGTGAGGCAAGGCAAGGGAATTGCCACAGTGGAAACCCACCCCCCTCCCCCCATCAGCTGACTGGTGGCAGATGGGGTCTATTCTTCATCTTGGGGAACCCAGTCACAAAAGAATCCCGCACTCCCCCTCAATTAGCTGTTTGGCAAGGGTGAGGGGGTAATTTTTCAGGGCAGGATTCCCCACAGGACTCCCTGACAGCTCGCCCCTGGGTGGGCTATCAGGGACTCTCTCCCTGGGAGAGAAGGAAGGTGAGGAAGCAGAGGACTGTGGGATCTTGTGTGTCCTTCACATCTGAAAGAAGTGTCCAGGCATTCAAGTTAGATCACGAGGAGAGAAATCTTCCTCACAGGTACCCAATCTAATTTCTTGAAGAAGAACCAGTCTCTTCTACAAGGAATCTTGAATGTCTGAACAGCTCCATTTTTTTGTCAAAAGAAAAGCTCTTCTCTCAGCATAAATGTAATGTCCATTCATGGCCTTAATCTATGAGGACCAACTCTTATTACAGGGCTTCTGGCACTTCCCTCTGTAGCATCTGGTAGCTGCCACTGTCAGAAACAGCAAACAGACAGATCCAGTATAGCAATTCTGATGTGCACATGCTGATTTATGCAGTCAAATTCTTAGTCTTCATTATCCTTAAACATCAGAAATAGCTCATTGGAAAAAAAATATATTGTTCAGGGCATTTATGTCACTAAGATCAAGAATAGTACATTTTAATAAATTATCTTGCACTGTTTACAGTTATGTCAAAACAGACACAGACTCATCAGCTATTTTTATTATATCGTAAGGTGATATTTCCAAAGGTTTTAGTAAGTTTAAAATTAGACAAATGTAAGATAAAAGTACACATGACCAAATGAACTAAAATCACTCTTTCTTTTTTAGAGTACTTAAATATTGTACAAGTGTGAGAACAAAGCAAACCATTTCCTGAAAAAAATGTATATTCATTTATGACACTTGTATATTACCTCTTTCTCTGCATTAGAAGATTCAGAAGAAACAGGGTATGACAGTTAGTTTGTACTGTTAGCCATTTTCTTGTAAAGAGAGCAACATACATATAATAGTGACATCAGCAGAACAGATTCATATGAACCATAAATTGAGATGTCATTTCAATGTGTGATTTAAAAATAGCAATGGGAAAAAAACCCTTTAATTTCCTGAAGGCATTATCACATAGCCAATAGCTGGAGCATACTGATTCTGGGGCTTTACCTAATTTATGCAGGACTTTACCTAATTATAATAAAAAGTATGACCAACCTTTTGCTGCATTCCCACAACAGCAACAAAACAGTGGTACAAAGAAAGAGCCAAATGTGATTTTTAACCTCTTTTTACATAAAATCATAAAAAAACATAAAAGCTGGATTAACTGCCTCCGGAACCCGCATATTACCAGCCGGGTTCTCATCCCCAGCTGGCAAAACTGGCAACCCTTTATTTCTGTTTAAATACCTGGTTTACAGCCAGAGAGAGAAGCAAGTGCATCAAAGGTTTTAGTTTAGGAAAAAAGGGAAAATAGCAATGAAAAAAGGGTGTAAATTATGAAAATGTGTCTGTTTAATATAAATTTAATAAAATTGTATAATACATTCATAATAAATGCATGCAACTATTTTTTCTTTACATGAAAGAAAGTAAGAACAGAGCTGCAGCTGAAGAATCTTTCAGCATTTCTGGACCATGAAAAGTCAAGCATTGTGGGTGCTCAGTAACTTTTGGGACAAATCCACAAAAAGTGTGCATGTGGGTGTATATTCATGTACATATCATGTATATATCATCCTAGTGTTTGTAAAGGCTACTTTAACAACCATAACATTTTCACTTTTTGTTCCTAAACTGAATGCATCTGAGGGTCAGGAAAGCTTCTTCTCAATTGGGTACATGCATCTTTAGCATCAACAGTGAACCTATAAAAGCAGCATGACAAAAATTATGTAGTCTGAATATGATTAGAGCAATATTTAAGGATTTCCATTAATAGAGTATGTAAGAGCTACAAAGGAATGAGAAGACACGTAAGTGAAGACTATACTGCAAAAAGGCACATTTTCATGAATTAGCTATGACTACAAGTCACATATGCTTCTTTCCCAAAGAAAGCAAACCCATGGCAAGGCAAACCACGTACCTTTCCTTTCCTTACTGACTTTCTCAGGTTCCAAAAAGTTCTATTTTGTCCTGTTCAATATCCACGAAACTTATTAGTAAAGAGGTGTGTATTATAGTGTGGATGACATCTGAATACAGATAACACTCAGCTCTGAACGTCTGTTTCATTCTATCAAGTCAGTGCACCTAACAATTTACTGCTTGGAGACTAGAATATAGGTTAACTGAGGCCCATCACCGTGAACTACTGGAAGAGACCTCAAGACATGACAATTATTGTCTTCCTTAAATGAGGGAGTGTGCCAGCCATTTGTCAGTAAGCTTCAGAACATGAGAAGCTATGTTGAATACTTTAGCTACCCTGTTGGTTCACAGTACATCCATTTACAATGACGAAGAAGACCATGAGCTTGATTCTCACACACACTATTGACTCATTACACCACTGGCATGGCAAAGAGCTCTTATAAGGGCATAAATTAAAATTATGATTCAACTGTGATTGTTACTTTTTTATGAGCACCAACATCGCGCTTAATTATATAAACATGCCTATAATAACTGACATGAGAACATGACAAAAATTCACTCAGGTACTTTAAAAAGGTCTATACAAGAGCTCCTAACACGCATATTCTCTAGTCTAGTAAAAACATCTAAAAAGTTAAGTCAATCAGGACTTGTAATAGAGATTATATCTTTTATTAGACCAACAAGATTTTTGCAAAAAAAATTCTTTAATTGCAAGCTTTCAGGCACAAACACCTTTCATCAGGCATTGGAGAAAAGATTGTAAAAGTTCTCCTGGGTAGAAATGAAAGCTTGCAATTAAAGAAAGTATTTTTGCAAAAATCTTGTTGGTCTAATAAAAGATATCATCTCTACTACGAGTCCTGACTGCCTTTTCCTCTAGACCAATATGGCTACAACCTGACACATGGAAGCTATTGAATTTTAGCTGATTTTTAAAACATGAAATCTTCATATTTCCCAATCAGGGAGCAACTGTGAACACCTGAAACCTGACATCCTGCTCCTGCCTGTTTCAAGATAATTTGCACATCACAGATCCTCACAGGAGGTGAGAGGCTCCATACCAGCTATGAACTTACTGCCCAGAGGAGTTTTTCATCTACTGACTCCTCGGTGAAATCCTATGAAATATGAACTTTCATTTCTACCCAGGAGAACTTTTACAATCTTTTCTCTAATGCCTGATGAAGGGTGTTTGTGCCCAAAAGCAGGGGCGATGCGTAGGGGGTGCACGTGCACCCCAAGTGTGGCAGCGCACCCCTTGCACCCCAAGTGTGGAAGTGCATGTGCACCCCTGCAAAAAGGTGCCGTTGACACTGTTGGCAGCGCCTGCAAGCAGTCACCGCTTGCCACTACCAGCAGCGTCTGCGGGCAGTCAGCAATCCCTGCTGGCCACCGCTGCTGCTGCTAGTGGTGCCTGCAGGTGGTTGCCAACACAACTGGTGCTCACCACCCCATGTCCCTTCCACCGACAGTGCCAAAGGCGTCTGCGGGAGCTCCCCATTTACCGCTGCTGTGCTCCCGCCACCACCAGTGTGGCTATGGCCCCCCAGCTGCCAGGGGTACCCACTGTTCATGCCCGAAAGCTTGCGATTAAAGACTTTTTTTTGCAAAAATCTTGATGGTCTAATAAAACATATCATCTATACTATGAGTCCTGATTGCCTTTTCCTCTAGAACAATATGGCTACAACCTGGATACCTAAAAGATTAAGTAATATTTACGCTCTAGAGAGTCCATTCAGACATCTGCCTCCAGGCATATGTACATACTTAAGTGTTTTTATGGGTATTTTACAGACGCTGGACAGTACAGAGTTGTCAGCCAGGGGTGAGCTCTATATTTACATAAAAATTTGAATTTTTACTATGCTCAAAAGCCTAGAGAGTATAATTATTATGTTTATTATGCAGAGATAGCAAAATACCAACTTTAGCCAACAAAGTATTTCATAGTCAAAGCCACTGCATTTCAGTTGTCTCATGCAGAGGTGTGAAAGGGCAGCTCCATACCCTGAGCAGTTACAGGGACCATGCAGCTAGTGGCAGCATCAGAACCAGCTGCAACATCTATTTTTGCACTTCTTCCCCTCCCCTACCCTAAAAAGGTGGTTCTCAAGGTTGCTGCCCCAGTCACCCCCCTCAATGGGTGCGTCCACATATGCAATCACTTGTGCTTGAAGCAGCTCAAATAGAAGTGGTGCAAATTTGAGCCAGGGCTTTTTGCCTCAGCACACAAGCTTGGACATGGACTTTGGTGTGGGGCAAATTGTGCCACTTGGGGCACAATAACTCTGCCTGCCTCCTCCCGGATCCGCAGCCAGGGGGAGCTAAAGCCTGGGACTAGCACCTGTGCTAGCCCCAGCAGTATAAAAAGCTGCCCTGTGCTGGCCCCAGCAATATAAAAAGCTCCCCTGGCAAGTAGCTCAGGGCTACTTGCTCTCAGGAGCTTCTGGGGCCCAGCCAATTGGTACCTGGGGACACTACCCCTTGTGCCAGCTGGACTGCTGAAGCAGCCCTGAGAGTTCCCTGCACCCTCTACCAGCAGTCTGGCAGTGGGGGCTGCTGCCTGGCTGTGACCTGCTGCCACCTGCAACAGCACGTGGCCCCAAAGCTATGCATCTGCCAGACCCGGATGGAGACTGCACAGCCAGTAGAGGCACCGCCCCTCTGGGCCAGCTGCTAGTGGGCCGTGGCTGCACAGTTGTCTTTGTGTGGCACTCCTGACATGTGTGCCCCTGCCCAGCCATCTGGGAAGCTATCACCCAGAAGATGTTCCCATGTAGTGGCCTGCTTTGAAGTGTCAAAGCATGTCCTCCTGTGTCCAGTGGCCAGGAGGTCAACCACCTCCAGCTGGGTCCCAGGTGCAAGCACTGAGCAGGCTCTTCTGCCTGGCTCCTGACACTTGCCTCCCTAGCAGGAATTCTGGTGTTCCCTATTTAAAACCTGCAAAATCTCTGAAAAAATAATCCCAAATTCACTCTTTAAAATACCCCCAAATCCATGTTTTTCCACAATTAAAACAAAAGACCACTACAGAGAGAGAGACAGAGAGATCAGTTGGGCAATGTTTTATTGATATATTTACAGTTGTAAAGCAACTTGGAAGCCTACCAGTGCCTCCATCATCATAATAAAATAAATTCTAATTATCTATACAGTTTGGCATTGACTTTGGGCTTTTCTGTCATAGAAAAATCAGAGCTGCCCCCACCCACTTTGCTCACCAGAATGTGCAATGTTAAGCAGCACTGATATGCCACTGCTCTGCCCCTCAATCTCAACCCACAAGTAACCTCCCACCCCATTCTTCTCACTCCTGCCCCACAGGGCCAGAAATGTGGGTGAGGGGTTTTTGGGGGTGGCTTGGGAGTGTGGGGTTTGTAGGTGAATTGTGGGGGGAGTGTGGGTGTGGAAGGGGCTACAAAGCTTGGCTGCTCAGGAGGGATGGGTCCCCTCCCCCACAGGGTGCAACCCCCCCCGCACATCTCATGGACTGCCCCCCCCCACAGGGGCCAGATGCCCCCCACAGGGATCACAGCGACTGGGACCTGGGCTCCGTGCCAGGTAAGTAAGGGGTGGGGGGAGCTGGAGGAGGGGGGGGAGGGGGGGGGACTACTGAGGGAACCAAGTGGTGAGCTGTCATGAGACCTCCTGGGACCCTGCTATCACTGCCACGGCTTAATGGGCCCCAACAAGAGCTAAGGCCCTTAAAATGGGGTGGCAGTGGTGAAGAGAGCAGTTCTCCTTGCCCCTATCATAGCCATAGGCAGCAGGGGGCTGCCTCTGGCAGGTACTGCTTTTCAGCAGTTGTCAGCTTATAACTGACAACCTGTCTCCAGGGAAAGGGCAGTGATTGGGTTCTCCTGGGAGGAGGTGAGCCCAAGAAGCAGTCCCTCTATCCCCTTGAGGCTAAAGAGGTCACCTTTGAGGCAGCTCTGTAGCTCTGCAGCTAGGGCACTAGAACAGCTTGGTGCTCTCTTGTTGTAGTGCTACAAAACGCTGACACACTATATAGCACTACAAATAAATACCTATCCATACTCCAATTGCTGAAGTATGCTCCCAAGCAACACCATTAGCTCAATTTTTAAAGCAGCTAAAAAGTACCTTTGCCCATGCCATGAGTATATGAATAGACAACGTTTCTATAATGACATGCCAAGCTAAGTATTGCCTGCACCACAGCGTTACTGACAAAAAACAACATGCCAGTAAACGCCATGATACAATCGTGGTTTCTTTAACAAAAAGTATTTATCACCATTTTACTCCCCATTCTAAAAAGTTCTATATATTGTAGAACCTGGATCATTCTTATCGGGAAGTGACCCATTTAATTCATAGTGAGTTGCTGAATTAAGGAACAGCCACTCAGCTGCTTGTGATAGTTCCTTATCAGCTTAAGCTGGTCAGGGGTCTCTCACAGACAAGCAGAGAAACAGGACCCTTCAAACAAACAGCTGAAGCTCTTTAGCAATCCCATACAACTGTTTGCTGAAACTATAGAGCAGCAGATAATTCACAGGCCCCCATCTTCACAGTGGGTAAAGAACCCTAACCCTGTGAAGTAGCCTGGTTCTACTGTAATTTAATAAAAAATAAACACACACACACACACACACACATTTATTTCTATTAAATTACAGTAGAAGACCACTATTTCACAGGGTTAGGGTTCTTAGCGTACGCACATGTGTGCGTGTGTATCTTTCTGTAAGACATATATCTTCTATATATATATTTATCTTTCTGTAACTACGCACACACACACCTTTTCTCCCATCCTTTAGCAGCCCTCCTTTGGAAAGTAAATCCATCCTGTGGAATTATATGGACAGTTATTAAAAATCTCAATTTTATAGATCTTTAGATTAATTTTTATGAAATCCTTTAGATATTTTCATTTAAAGTCACTAATTACATCCCCACTGAACTCTATACTATCATGCCTCCCAATTTTTCCTCACTTTGAGGGACATTACACATTTTGGCCCCAAAATGTAGCTATATTCCACACAAATGTATTGCCTCTCTACTTTTATGGTTGAACACGTGTTATAATCAAAAATAAATAATGAAGCTGAAGTTACAGAAAGATAAATTTATGCCAAAAGAATTAAATAAATCTTTTAAAATTTATTACAGGAAACACTTTTGTTTCCTTTCTTCTTCACACACACCCACCCGCACATGTATATATGCCGCATTCCTCACTTGGGACTGGGCAGTTTGAATGACAAATGTTGGACTCGCTTGTAAGGATCTAAACAGACTTCAGAAACTTAAGTAAATGACAGACAAGAATCAGCCCATGTACATAGTGCAATGACATTATGTGAATGTTCTAAGAAAAAAATTAAATGAACTTTTTAATCAATCTAATGGACAAGTTCTGGCCCCACTGACACTGATGGCAAAATTCGCAGTTACCTCAGAATGTCCCAGAAATCTCCGGATTTCACCCAATACCTCAAATGTTTATAAGCAAGATACACTGAAGGGTTGAATGGCTCCAAAAGGAACTGACGTGACCCTTTTAGAAAATAATACAGTATAACCTCATAAATCCAGGCATCAAAAATCCAGAGTTCTCAAAAATGTGGCACTTTTTAAGCTTCCCCCTCTACTCCCCTGGACGCAGAGGGGGAAGCTTGCATGTGGCAGCTGCTGCCACCATCCACCACCCTGCTCCACGTGTGGCCCCTGCTCCAGGACTGGCCACCACTACCCACACCCCACCCTGCAACTGCCACTCTGGTTTCAAAAAACCGAGCAGTCCCAAGCATGCCAGATTTATGAGGTTATACTGTACTTGTGTTGCCTCTTCCAGAAAGCTATTTCTCCTTGAGAGATTCAAGTCTTTACAGGCCTTGCAAATCCCTCCTCCCAATTACAGGGGACAAACTCATGAAACTAGCAGTTTATTTACTGTACAATACCAAAACATAAATGCCAAGCCTAGGACAAATATTTCTGTGCCCTTGAAATGAAAGTTTCCACATCCTGTTGTAAGTTTCCTACCACTTATTTTTGTAATAGTTTTTATTTTTAAAGAGCAATAGAAAAATATCACTTTTGCATGCATTAATTATAAATGTAACACATGATGACTTCTTGGAAGGCTTAAGACACTTTCAACTTCACTGCAATTTTTCTCAATACATTAGAGATACGCATTCATGATAGGACAATGAATACTACCAAATAGCTTATTGCTCAATCAATAATTTTGACAGAACAGATGGGACAAGATTTTAAACATCTAAACAAACTGTCTGCACACCTATGTTGTGAAAGAAAACTGAGAACTTGGATTCACCAATTTACTGTTAATTCAGAGAGAAAAACAGTTTTCAATTAACCTTACAGTTCAGGTAAATGGTATGTAAGCCATCATTTCTACTAACCCTTCACACATTCTTATTACTACAGTTGCTGGTCTGCTAACAAGTATTCACCCACACATTTTTCAACAAAAGTTAAAAACTATATTTGTTATAACTTGTATGAATAGTCATAACCACTGTAACCACAGGAAAGTACATAATCACTGATCTTATGAACAGTGATGACGGGTCCTTTATAAAACAGACATCTGTCGCCTAAATAAAGTATGAAAGTCACACGTGGAGAAGACATGAAGGTGTCAATCATTAATGAATTTTGTGAGTCTAACTAAATCCAGAGAATGATAGCTAACACATAGCTTTCTCCTTTGAACCATTTCATAACTGATTATTTTTGCTCTGAGTAGTTGGAAAACTTACTAATGTCCTTTCCGGGCTATGCAGAGAAACACTGTTAATGTTTGCTGTTTTAATTTATCCTCAACTAGTTATTTTTCTCAGCATTTTCCCTTCATTTTGAGACGTTATTACATTTTTTTGTACTCCTGAATAAGAGATTCCCCTACTCACTTCTAGAAATAGGATAAAGTTTCTACTTTCCCCTGCCTTTCTTTATGAAATCTTGAAACTTGACAAACAGAATAAAGCAGTAGCTATAAAACAGCAAACTTTTTTCATGCATTAAAACAGAATGTGTCGTGTTATTTATCACCAACACGGGACTGTATACACTCTGATATATTAATGAGTTTTAAAATCATAACTAAAATATCTCTGCAAACAGCTAGCAATGAGACATTAACCTAAATATATGACCCCTAAAAAGAAAGCAACTACAACAGATTTAAAAATGTCAGAACTGTTAGGTAGCTATGCTGGGGGAAAAATCTCAGTATAAAAGATCACAGTTATTCACTGGCAGCATTGCATTATCCAAATCAACTCCTCAGGGCTACAACAGAAGCACAGGTATTAAAATAAGGGAGATATATCTGTGCGGGCCAGGCCCCGATCCCGCCCTCGTCGCCATGCGCGGCAGTGATTCCAATCCCATTCTGGCCGCCATGGGCAAGCCGGGGGTGAACCGGGGTCGTACCGGACCCGTCTTCGGTGCACGCGGGCTGTGGCCGGCAGCCCGGGCACGCGGGGTGGGAGAGAGCCACGAAGCGGTTTAGCGCACGGGAGTTAGAATTAGTTACGGAGGCGTAATGGTTGATTGAAAAGATTGTTTACTTACACCCAAAGATGGCATTGGTGTAGGCTGGACAGGTTTCCAGGCACAGCTCCCGCTTGAACCCTCGTTGGAGGACTCTGACAAATCGATTGCTCCCACGGAGTTTGCTAGGCTCCGCGGGTCCGATTAAGTTGGGTTCGAAAGTTTCCCCAGAGTTATTCAGGCTCTGCGGGTCCGATAAGTTTTCCCCAGAGTTTGCTAGGCTCCGCGGGGTCCTAAATTACAGGAAAGGGATACATCTAGGATTGCGCTTGGCGACGGGGAGAGGCGAGAAGCAAAAGCTCCGTAGGCTCGGTTCTATTGCCTCTCTTGCCTGCTTAGGGGAGGCATGTCGGGTCCGCGAGGGTCCACAGCGCTTGGAGATCTTCACACAGAATCTCTCTCTCTTCCTCCCTCCTCCGGCTTGGGCGGAAACTACCCAAGCCTTTTGTACGGCTAGCAAGCCAATCGCTAGCTGCCACGTGTGCCTAAATTAGGAATCGGCCAATAACATGGCGCGAATCCTAATACAAATGGCGGGAACTTCTTTGCAACGTGTATCACTACGGTGCAAGAAAGAGATGCACACTGCAAAGAAGCTGCAATCCGGCGGGAAATCCCCCGCTGCACCAGAGTTCTCTCTAGCAACAGAGAACTCTACCGTACAAAGAAAGCGACAAATTTGGCGGGAAATAATTTAGCGGTGACGAAGCGCACACACAAACAAAAAATCACAACTTTGGGTTGTGACAATATCCATTTTGCAGGATGATCAGACAACCTCCAGGAATGTAGCTAAGGTAAGGGGAGGTGCAAATAGTTACTACAAACTTCACATTCATAGCACCTATCATTCTTTCTTCTGCTGGTGCCATTCTCTCCCCTTGCGCCCCTCACCCCCATTAGGAAAACTGAAAAATGTATAACCTGTTTGTAGTAAATTCCACTTCCATCTATGGAGATTAAAGACATGTTGGAGAAGTAATGACAGACACCTCTCTGATATTTGTTCTGTTATTGTTCAGAATGTGTAGTCTTTACTAGCATAAAAAAGTATCTGTTTCATGCTTTTACTTATTCCCTACTGTTCTCAGCAAAATAAAGGACAGTTGTCTGGAACAAACTTACTTTCTACCATCACATGAACATTATATACATGGAACACATTAAGTGCTGAGCTGGAAACAGAATTAGCCAATGTTGGTGACATGAATTAGTTTAAAGACCATTATCACTGTAAACATTATTTTAGCAATTCTAAAGGGAACTGCTATATTTTAATTGTATTAGGCAAAAATGTAATTTATGTTATAGAATTGCTTGATATTTGAAAGATTTGGATTGAATAAGGCAGTTAGTTATTTACAGACAACATGCAACTGAAATCTTTTCTCAGTTTTTGTTTGTTTTGGTATTCCTGTATATTTGTTACATTTTTTCTTTTATAGATGTCTGCCACTGGATGTGGACAATTAGCCTGTACATGTCTGGTGAGACTAGTCAGATTGCAAAAGAAGTTTAAAAATATTTACATTACAACACTGATATTTGGCCTAAGGAGAAGGCTGAGGGTCTAACTTTTCTGCTGCTACATCTGTTGTTGCTGCAGCTGTTTTGCGTGTACAACTGTGTAAATACTTTCTCATCTAAATGCTGCCTCATCTTTTGATCTTGATGTTTACAAATAAGAGATGGTACTGCCCTGCATAACCCACCTTACCTAAATTCCATCATATTCACCTCAAGGCCCTCTTATTTATGCCAAGCTGATAAAAATCCTGGCTGTCAAATTACTAGTATTTATTTGGACTGCTTGCAGATGTTTAAAAAAAAGCAAAAAAATTGTGTTTAACTGGAAGCAGATCTATACAGACGTTGGACGAGCCAGGTCCAACTAACACACTGCCTCTTCTGGGCATATGCTGGGCTCAGCATGGGAGCATGCCGAGTTTAAAGTAAAGCACCATTTTGTATAGGTTTTTTTAATGTCTGCAAGTAGCACTGGTGACTTAGATGGGTATATGAGAATACAGAACGCAGCACACATGCATAACTGATTAAAACAAAACAGAAAAAGGGTCGTTTAACATTTGCTGAGTATATTATGTCAAGCCATGGAATGGCTTTTCTATTTTCAGTTGTTCACAATGAAAATAATTCATTCTTTGAATTGAAATCGTGCTAGTCAGGATCAACAATCAATCAGGTGCCTGTCAAAACTCCACACCTGGCAACTCTGGGCATGGGAGAACAGAGGCTCCTGGCAGGGATATTAAACCCTGT
Source organism: Alligator mississippiensis (assembly GCF_030867095.1). Lineage (NCBI taxonomy): Eukaryota > Metazoa > Chordata > Crocodylia > Alligatoridae > Alligator > Alligator mississippiensis. The sequence goes on from NC_081824.1 coordinate 159,889,241, forward strand.
ACAGGATGTATTGTTCCCAGTTCATAAGCCCTTCAGCTCCTTCCCCTACATCTACCCATGGCCTATGGCCTGGGCTGACAATCACCTGACTGTTGGTCTCAGAGTCATTTCCAGACCCCACCATACAGTCCTCATCCCAGGACCAACAAACAGCTGACTGTTGGCCTCAGCCACAAGTTAAATTTAATACATCTCCCTCTCATCTAAATAGCTACAGCTCCATTTTAGCTCTGAAGAATTGATCTTGATAATGCAAGTGAATTACTGTGGTCTTTTATACTGAGATATCCCCCCCACCCCTGTATAGCTGCCTAACAGTTCTGACATTTTTTAATTTGTTGCAGTCACTTTCTTTTATGAGGTCAAATATTTGAGTTGATACCTCTTTGCTTCTTGCTTGCAGAGAGATTTTTTTTATTTATTATTTTGACACTCATAAATATTATATCAGAGTATACAATTCTTATGCTGGTGATAGTTAATTACATGCTGCATAAAAGTTAAATTTAAGGCATCATACAAACCAGCTATAAAAATGTTTAGCATGTTACATGGATTTATAGCTTGTTTGTCATTTTATTACACTTTAAATTGGGTGCATGTGAAGCACTCTAGGCATTTATGCCATGATTAACATGTTAATTACAGCATAAATATAACATGTAGAGGGGGCCAAAGAGATAAATCAAACACACAATTCTCTTCATCTATTACTAAAATGAAGGCTTGTCTACAAAACAACAACTGTTCAACAATACAAACCAATGTTACTCAACCTTTAAGCATGGAAGATAAATTCTACTATGACTGTACATATGATGTCACAAGTTTAGACACGAAGGCAGCCACATACAGCAAGATAGCACTGAATATACTTAAATGAATTAAAAAAGCCAACTGAAACTGAACCACAGTATATCTCGGCAGGATAGAATCAACTAAACTTGAAAGTGGTCAAGATTTCAAAGCCAACCCTACTTTTAAGAACATTTCATTAGAATTCTAATGACTCCTCAAATGACTCGAACTCTGTGTTTGGATCTTATTCAGAAGTTATCACCAGAGAACAAAGTGCTCCGTACCACCATGGCAGCAGTTCAGTACAGATCCAGAAAAATGTGATGGGTGACACGAATCAATCCCCAACACTATTTTGTTTAGGCAGAAGGCTGGGAAGTGTGGCATCTTATAGACTAACTTGCCCAGAGAGGCACGAGCTTTCACAGGCTACAGTCTACTTCTTTAAATGCTACGAATGGATTCATAGTGATCTATTTCCTACAGCATCCCAAGTTTTTCATGGCCATTTTATATTTTCTTTAGTTTTCAAAATCAAATACACCTCAGCCAGAGATGTTTCCTAATGAAAGAATGATTTTTTTAAAATAATTAAAACAAATACTGGAGATTGCATTTACATACAAAATTAAGGACTTACCTAATCAAGACATGTCAGCTAACTGAGTAACTAACTAAACTTGTGCAAACTGTCATCACTCCATTTACTTCAATGAAGAAATGGCTGTACACCAACCAAAAATATGCCCTGTGAATTTGCTTTCTTTACTTATTCTGTGGTATATTTTCCTATACAACAGAGAATTAATGCTGTTTTAACTGCTTTAACTTTTAATTTCAAGAGTTTGTTGGTCCAACAAACTATTTATGTTGTAAATATTTTACACATATGCACATGTAGCAACAAATATAAACACATGTATATTTGTTTAATATTAAAATATGGGGGGTAAAATCCTTCCAGTGACATCTGAAATAAAATATTTTATTCAGCCTACAACAGCACCAATATCTCTGGCCAATACATTAAAGAAAGATACTACAAAACCATGGCTCAAGTGAGAAAATAGAAAACTTAAAAGGTCCATGTTTAAATTAAAAGGAAGAAAAATAAAACCTGCAGTGGTTTTTTTTTTTGGTTTTTTTTGGGGGAGGGGGGGTTTAGTAATTGGTCTCTAAAATATCAGTTTATACTTGAATGAAACAACAATATTGCCTACACTTTCCTAAATACAAACTGAATATTGGTATATTCGTTTCCTTTCTTGCAATCAAGTTTTTTTTTCAATTCAATTTTGTTAGTTCTAACTTGGCGATCAAATAATTTTTATTTTTACACTATTACAGAAGTGCATTTCTCTAGGTTTCCAAAACCACCTTATTCAACCTTCCCCATCTGTCACCATCTGCTTCTTTTTAGCATGTACTTTTTGTGTGATCACATAAGCATGTGAAAAATAACTAACATTCAGATGATTGTCTGCTGGTACATTTGAGGACTGGGCATAATAAAAGTGAACTGCCAAAATGTACTTAACACTTTTAATTTTGTTGGGTCTTGCATGTGAGCTACATTTGATTTTCAAACTGTTTTACAATTGGAAAGTTGATCAGGTACTGCTAACTCATCAGTAAAGCTGAAAGTCTATATAATTAGCACAGCATTAAATAGCTTTATTCAATGGCAGCCATAGCAAATGCAGAAATCCAGCCACAAGAGTTCACACATTTGACTTAATTAAGTCTAACCCTTAACTGATGCTGGAAAGATGGGGTGGGAGAGCTGGAAAGATGGGGTGGGAGAGATGAAAAGGAGCCTGTTTTATACTCAGGGTAGGCACAATTTAGCTTTTTTTCTGGCAGGGTACAAGCAACAAAGAAGTCCAGCAGTAACAGAGGTGCAAGGACTCTGGTGGAGAAGTAGGAGGGGCAGCTGAGAAGGAGAGTTCTGCTTCTCCCCCCACCAGCCAATGGAGCTGACAATATAGGAAAACACAATGCAGCTTCTTAAAAGGATATAGCAATGCCACCTCTGCCTCTGTGTACAAACCAAGACCCCAAATTGGGATGAAGGAGATGTGGGATTCCAGAACTCTGTCTATACTCATGAACTGAAGGATACCATAGTAACAAGGAAAAACCATCCCTTCTTGCTTATAACTCCATTTGGCTGAATATTAATGGAAAATGAACATAAAGGTGGTATGAACACTGGAAGAGTACATTTATTTTTCCACTCAAACAAAAATATTTTGCAGCTCTGACCCCAGCTAACTTTGTTGCCATTTCTATCTGGTATATAGTTATGTGTGTTTAGCCTATTTTTTTTCCACCTGTCTGCCTCACTAGAGGGACCTCTTAAGACCTGTCCGTTTGTAAAGCAAAACCATTGTGATACATATGCCAGCACAGCTTTGTGAGACAGTGAATTCCTTTATTCCTACTTGGAAATCAGAATACTGTTAAGCGGAGACTTATCTCAAAGAGCAAAAAGAATTAAGCACTCAGCAGGATCAGGATTTATCAGTACTTCCCAACAACAGCAAATGAAAGTAAGCTTCCACAGCCACAGGTTTTACAAGTTGCTCACTGCACAGCATGTCCACGTTCACAGGCAATCCTGCAGGGCCAACTGGACCAAAGGATTTCAGGTAAAATGATCTGAATGATTTTTAGACCATTACAACTGATTTACAGCAAATATTTACAGCAAGATCAACACTAATTTTTAATTTGAAGTCCAATATATAACATCATTATATTTGAACATTTTTTATCCTTCTTAAATGCAATCAAACCTTATTTGCTTGCTCTTTTTATTTTTCTGAAAAGCTTAGTTTTTTTTTAATAATAGTGTTTTATTTTTATAATCACTGAGTAGAACATTGTCTCCCTCTTGTATTTTTACACTACTATAATAGAAAATGTAAAACAAGAATTCCTTGTGCAATATTTCTGTTAACAGTGGGTGCATCTACACATGTGGCTTACTGCAGTTAACTAATTAGCTCTGCAGTAAAGTGTCACTGTCTACATGTGTGTCCATATTAAGGCACAGTAAATTAATTAACTCCACCATAGGATAGTACCCCTCTGGGAAGACTGTTATTCTAAGGTGGAGTAATCTAGGCCCCTGTAACACACATGTAGTGGACAGTGACGGGGGCTGGCTGGGACATGAGGGTGCTACAGTGCAGGGGCTGCCTGCCTCATGCCCCAGCCAGCCCTTCCACACATGTAAATGCTGCGTCACGAGAAATAAACTCCAGCGTGAACTATGCCAGAGTTTTTCTTCATCCTAACTGCATGTGTAGATGCAACCCAGTTAGCACTACTCCAACTCTAAAGGCTCTTTATATTGTCTGAAGTCTGACTGAAACAGTTGTTAGCTAATAATTGTGTAAACCTTAAGCTCAACAACTATTTTCCCTCTTTTTCAAATTCATTTATAATTATCTTCCAATAGTTCCAGGTCTGAATAATAATTACAACTATTTATTACTCGTATTGTAGCAAAGATTTCCACAGAACTTCACAAAGCAAATCAGACTGAGTCACTGCTTCAATTATCCTACAATCCAAGTTCAAGTCTTTAAAAAAACCACAAAAAACCCAACACATGAGTAGATAAGGCAAAGATTGAGCTATCTGTATGTAGAAAATGAAAGCAATCATGTATTTGACTGATTATTCCAGATCTAAAGAGTTACATTTGTACTGAGCAAATAAGACATAGGGGAAGCACAATAAACAAAACCAGATATAGAAAAAGGTTAACTTGCAGAAGTGCTCAAAGATAAAGACTATTAAACAGATCCAGACTAGTTCTGTAAGCATTACAAGGGGCTTGCTACTTAGACACTGCCGATATCTCTGTATTCCAAAGAGCAATCCAGATTGATCCTACCACAGCAAACACAACATGTATTAGGCAACTGTTCATTCAGTGCCTCCATTTTGGACTTCAAAGTTATTCTGGGATTTAAGCGTGAGCTTTTAAACATGCTTAAGCTAGCCAAGGGCAACCGAAATCAGCGGCAAAGCAAAGGGGGACCAAGCAGTGGCAATGCTTTGGTCTTTGGTTTAATCCAGGGGCGGGCAATTATTTCGGGCGGAGGGCCGCATACTGAGTTTTGGCAAGCCACTGAGGGCCGCATGACAGGCAGCCAGGGGTAGATAAATATTAATTTTCTAAATTTTTTAGGGGCCCCGTGGGCCAGATAGAATGAGCTGGTGGGCCACATCTGGCCCGCAGGCCGCATTTTGTCCACCCCTGGTTTAATCCTTTGGTTCTGGAGCTGTGTCAACACAGCAGCTCCAAAAGCCATGCCAACAAGCTGCTGCAATACTACTGGAGGTGGGTTGTCTAGTCCACGAAAATCCCTGCTATCCCTGGTTATAGTCTGCAGGGCCAAAGAAGCTGCACGCCCCAACCTAGGTGACTAATTCCCACCTAAGCTCCACTGTTATCTAAACTGGTTCTGGGCACTAACTCCCTGGTGCTAAACTGTAATCCCTGTAGGACTCCTATCCATTAGACATGCTCACAGCACAGCTAACCCATACACACAGCATTCAATTCAGCACAAAAATGCTAGTTGTAGTGATGATGGCTAGTGGGAGAGTGAGTGAACAGGTAAGAGTTTAATATGGAATCTAGCGACTAGGGTACTCCTGGAAATGGGAAAACCTGCATCCCAGTTCATCTGTGGTGACTGTTTTTCAAACAATGCCATTTTTCAAACAATGGCAGCACAATATGAAATGCATAAAAAGTCCTGGAAACAGGGAACAGAACTCATTTCCCATCACTAGTCAAGTGCTAACTTCTAGGCAACAGAAACAATTCCCTTCTTGCTTGCACCTTCTCTCACTGGCTCATGACTCTTGCAGTCTTTCATATATAGTGGCCCATTTTCTTGAACAGGAGAGGCAAAGGGTATTATTCAACATTTTTCTATAGCCTGGTGGCCAGGACAGTGTTATGCATAGTAAGAGTGTTTGAATCACTTAGAACTGAAGAAGGCCTACACGCTATGTCTCCCACTTCCTGGGTTAATGCTCTAACCCTGTGGCCATTATGCAAAAGCAAAGTGGAATCATCACTTTTCTGAATGAAAATGACTGTGCGTGCCATTACTTGTACTGAGCTCAGTGCTGTCAAGTGTAAGCTAAGCATGTTCTGGGGATGGCTAACATATCAGGACTGCTGGGGAAAAATAAATCTTAAACTGCCTCTCTCTCATATTTTCTAGGGAATGTCTAGACACCAGCTCAAGTTCAACATGGCTACAATAGACATCTTAATCTTCCATGCCCCAAGCCCTCCTAAAAATAAATTAAATAAATAACATCCTTTCTGAGTTACCATAAATGGACATCATCACCCTCCTGCCACCATTCAGACCTAAATCTGGGCATTCTGGGTGCCTGTACACAAGCTGGGAGGCTGCTCCAACACACTGTAATTATAATGCATCAGAACAGACTCAATGAATTGAGTTTGCTGGAGCATGATAATTGCCATACTCCAGCCAGCCGCCATGTCTCGTGTATTAGTGTCCCCTTGCTTCAAAATGGCAGCAGGGGTGCTTTAACCAAAGCTTGTACGATGAGCTTTAGATAAAGCGTCCCTGCCATTTTGAAGTGCAGGGACACTGATACATGAGATGCTCTGGGCGCTTTAAATAGAACAGCTCTCAGAGACACTCTAAGTAAAGAACCCCGCTCTCACCACCAGACCATTCTCATTATTGACCAACTGTTTTTTTGTGGTCCCCGGTATCAATTCTGTTGCTTTTTCTTTATTGTCTTGTATGTATCATAGAATCATAGAAGTAGGGTCGGAAGGGACCTCGTAGATCTTCAAGTCTGACTCCCTGCCTGGGCAGGAGGAAAACTGGGCTCAAATGACCACAGTCAGGTAGGCATCAAGCCGCTTCTTAAAGACCCCCAGGGTAGGAGCCAGCACCACTTCCCTTGGAAGTCGGTTCCAGATCCTAGCCGCCCTGACTGTGAAGTAGTTCTTACGGATGTCTAATCTAAACCTACTCTCCAACAACTTGTGGCCGTTATTCCTTGTTATCCCAGGGGGCACTAGGGGAAACAAGGTTTCCCCCAAACCCTTCTGGTCCCCCCTAGTGAGTTTATAGATGGTTACCAGGTCCCCCCTCAGCCTTCTCTTGTGAAGGCTGAACAGGTTCAGGTCCCATAGCCTCTCACTGTAGGGTCTGCCCTGCTGTCCCCGGATTATGCGGGTGGCCCTCCTCTGGACCCTCTCAATGTTGTCCACATCCCTCTTGAAGTGGGGTGCCCAGAACTGGACACAGTACTCCAGCTGCGGCCTGACCAGTGTCGTGTAGAGGGGGAGGATCATGTCCTTGGACCTACTTGAGATGCACCTGTGGGTGCACGATAGGGTCCGGTTAGCCCTGCCGACCGTGACCTCGCATTGTCGGCCCATGTTCATCTTGGAGTCATTGATGACTCCACGATCCCTTTCTGCCTCTGTGCTCTCAAGAAGGGAGTTTCCCATCTTATAAGTGTGCTGCTGGTTACTACTGCCCAAGTGCAGCACCCTGCACTTGTCAGTACTGAAACGCATCCTGTTTTTGTTAGCCCACCCCTGCAACCTATCCAGGTCTTGCTGCAGTCTTTTGCTCCCTACTAGTGTGCCCACCTTACCTCAAAGCATGCCCACCTCACCCCAAGTACTGCTGTTTTGCCAGCCTTGGCCATCTTTAAGGGGTTCAAGCTACAGAAATGTGGCTAAATCAGAATGCCCTACCTAGTGACTGCAGCTAGCTTGGTCAGCAAAGTAAAACAAAGTAATTAACATATCCAGCCAAACTAGTAGTAATAAAACTAGTTGAATAAAAGCACAAGGCCTGAGAAGAGATATAATAAAAGAAGACATTAAAATAGTTAATCCAAACATCATATATTATAGCTTTGGCATAAAACATTTAGTAGTAGGAACTGATGCAACCAAATGCATTAGATGTTGTTTTTGCCATAATAGGTATATATGTATTAAGTTTCTTAAATTAGTTGTAAAAAAGAAGTTCCATTAGTGATGACTATAAAAAAAGGTGAAAAGAAAAGAGGACACTGACAAGTGATATGTCAAAATGGTGAAGGAACAAGGTAAGGAATCCTGTCTACCAAGAACTCTAAATTTAACAAGAACATAAATCCCATGTAACTGAAACCTTTCCAGGCCACAGAAAAACTGACTCAATCTGGTTTCCAAAGTCTCACTGAAACAAAGAGATCTGATTTAACCAATCAGAGGATGTGTATCAGAGTAAGCCATGTGTAAATAAACAGTATAGACCAGACGGAAAATTGGAGCATTCAACAAATCCAAGATGACCTGCGTTCAATCTACAAGATATCCTCCTCCTTCTTCCTAAATCTCCCTAGGAGATAGAGATGAGAATCTATATTGGTAGATTCCCAGGTATTGTCCCAGGTAAACAACTGGACATTTGGATAAGTGTTTATTCTTGTACTTCAGAGGTGTAAACAATAAAAGATCAAGCTGTAGATCTGTCTCTTGCCTGTTACCAGTAGCCAACCTACAAAACATGTGTATTCCAGCCCAGATCTTAGAGTCAGGAATCATTTTCTGTTTTTCTGGCAACTAAAATAGACAAGTTCTCATTCGTTACTAGGGCTCCTTGGCATAATGGTAGTAATCACTCTTATCACTGATGGACTGGAGTGTTATAAAAGTGTTTTTGTTCACAAACCAGACTAATGCAAAAACTCTCTCTTTTTTCTCCATCTTTGCTCTAAAATGGTCACCGGGACTGACAGATAGTTTGAGAGGGACATAGCAAGAAGAAATATTACCAAAGCACAACTGGCAGATGCCCTGATACAATTCCAGTTGATTGCAGCATACATTTAAAAAAACACAAAAGAAATATTATGCCTCTGCCATAACTTTGGTAAATCTGCACATGGCAGAATTGCTTTGGATGTTAAATTGTTTTACCATGGTTAAAATGCAGGCCATCCCCATTTGAAATAAAAGAATTTTTTTTCTCTGTGATGAATATGCTGCTGCAGTGAACTGTGGATCAATTATGGTGAGTTGGACACAGCTATTTGTATCCATGGGCACAGAAGGTAAAGACTAACTTTTTTTTCTCATTGAATTTCAACCACAAACGCCAATCATGAGAAAACAGGACAGTTGCTGGAGAAAACTGTCAGTCCTCTTCAGCTGACATTGTTGATTTTGCCAGTTACAGTATATATCTCCCCCCTTCAGCTTTTCATCGAGAAGGTATTGGCCAACCAGCTATGTCATATCAACTGATGCCTTCAGATTTTCTTGATTTCAGCTGGTGTCATGATGAGACAAATAAATCAGATTTTCATCACCGATGTGTGACTGACCTTGGGACAGTGAATATAATCCGATGGCTAGATGACATCATCATGAATAATGCTGATAATAAAAATCAGCCATATTGACTGATCTGTGGTTCCCATTAGCAATGGACTAAACAATTTTTAGGCATTTTTGCTAATCTTTAAAATAAGGATTCTGGATGTTTCTTTGGATAAGTGTCCATTCATTTCTACGGCACTCATGAAGAGTTTTAAAGTGTTCTACTATTTCCCCTCTTACTAAGACATGCATGACAATGAGCTTGCCATGATGTCCAAGCATCCAACAAAGTTCCAGCACTGTGCTGACAGTGGCCAAAGTGTCTTTTGGCTTGGTCATAAAATGGGGGACAAAGTTCAGACTTTTCTTAATCAGAGCCTTAAACATTTTTTCTTAGCCTCTAACAGCATACTGGTAACAAAGAGCACCGTACCCCACAGATGTACTCTTACTTAGCTGCTGTAACTTGACAATTACACAAACAACCAAAGTAAATGAAAGTACATTTTTCTGCCTAGATATCCTGTTAGGGAAGGCAGAATCCAAAGATATTATTAGTCATTTGTTCTTTAGGAACCAGAGCCCCTTAAGAAGCTGAACTGCTTTTAAAAACTACAAAGTTTATACTATTCCCCTGCAATAACTTTTTGAAGTATTTTACTTCTTATTGTCTTTAGTGGTCTGTGGAAAGTGAAACACTGCACAAAGTAAAAAGAAGATTTTTTTTGTTCTTTTCTCAGAAGTAGAGAAAGGGCTGTACGTCTTATTTTTTTCACCTGAGGTATACCTTCCTTCTATGTTATCAGAATAATCTACATTGTGCTGTTTGAGAATAAACATCAGTTGAAAATTAAATGGTGATAACAGCAAAAGTCCTAAGAAAGAAAAGCCTATTTTCCTGTAAATCTACCAAAGAACAAGAAATTAGAAAGAGCAGGTATCTTCCAAATCTCAAAACTATACCCCTGATAAAGAGAAGAATGTTGTTTTTAATATTTCAGTAGTAGATTAAAGATAAGTTACAATATTTCACCACAAATAATAGGCACAAATTTAAATAAAAGAAAGTATCACTGGTGTAAAAAATTCTGGAATGAAAATTATACCAATAGTAATAACAATAAAAATCTATTATACTGCCAGTGCTTCGTTATAATAGAAGTTCTGATCACCCAAATACCATGCAATCAATTAAAAGCTAAACATTTTATATGGTACAGAAAATGTATATTCTAAATCATACCTCTGGAGCTAGGTATTCTGGAGTACCACAGAATGTTTTCATAGTAGCTGCATCTGTGATCCCTTCTTTGCAAAGTCCAAAATCTGTAATTTTTATGTGGCCATCTTTATCCAACATTAGATTTTCTAACTGCACATTAGAAAGAACAAAGCAATTGATCCTTTATTATTTTTTAAAAGAACCATACAGCATATCAATAAAAAAACTCCATAAGCTATATTTACAAACTAACAGTATGTACTGTCTTTGCCACTGTGTCTGCATAGCTCATTTGATGGAATGCATGGGTATGTCTACATTATCTTTGGCACTCCTGAGCACACCACCAAGCAGCAGAGGCATGCAAACCGTGCTTGCTCTTCATGTACCAAATCCAGAAATGAGGTGGTGAAGCCATCTTGGGCATGGCCCCCAGAGGCACTCTCAAGCTCTGACTCCAGCATGATTGAGAGCAGCAGTGAGGCATGCCCACACAGTGGTTGGATTGCCTAACTTCCAGGATTAAGCTGTTCAGAGCAGGACTGGGTCAGTAGCGTGCTTCTTGGCTGTGCCCTCAGCACTAGGGAAGTTCTATGACATACTTTAGGTGAGTTTTTCTCAAAGCTTCTTTCTACCGAAAGAAATTAAGAACACCTCTAAACACTTTCAAGACTCACAGTCAGAAGACTCGCTGCCAACATCATAGTACTGCCATTTGGCAACATTTTATATATATCCTCTATGAATAACTTGTAGCTCAGGCCCATAAAAGTGATTTTCAGGTGTCAAGTCCTGCTTTCCTTATTTTCAATTTTGAAACATTTAAGAAACCAGAATGAAAACTGGTACCTAAGAGTAATGGCTAATATTAGGCTCCCAAAAGCTTTTTCTCAGATAATGATTCTATCTAAGGACATTACAAATATATCAGATACAGCAAAACAAATATACTTCTAAATAACATTTTGCAATATACTATCTTGTGCTTGATAGAAAATGTGTACTGAAAATGCAGATTCAACATTTGTGACCTACTGATAACACAAATTTAAGTTCAATAGAACTCTAGTGTATTTCAAGTATACAGTAATCAGGATTCTATATATCCTTTGCGAAAGAGCTGTGCTTAAACTGGCATTCTGTCTTTTAACAACAAAAATAAAATCTTGAAAACAAGAGCCAAATGCCACCATAGTTTTGTCTTCCTGAGACTGAATAAATCTAAAACAACAATTCAGAGGTGTAAATTATCTTATTCATATTAACCAAGACTCTGTGAACTTCACAATTCCTCAACCATGAACTCTGACGTTTTTCCAAGAAGGCATGGAATTCCACGTTAATACAACAGATTTTGCCACTTTGCAATGCCCAGGTGTCTTCTATTTTCCTGCTCGTCTGTGATTGATCTGCAACTGCCTTGTCCTCTTCAACAAACAAGGGTGAATTAACCAAAGTATACCGCTTGAGTACAACTGAAAATGTGTTTTCCCTATATGGGAAAAAAGACTATTTCATGAAGATAAAATTTAAGAATGTAGTCATTCTTGTTGCATGAAAGTAAAGATTGTTGCTGCAGAATCTAGGAAGGCCCCCAGGGAATTTGATCCTATTGTACCACAGTAGATTGGGTACAGACACCTGAAGCAAAATCTTCAGGTGTCCTTTGATATATTTGGCATAGAAGGAGTTTCAGATTAGTATGCCTTAAATATATGGTGTTAAATATATAAAAACAGAAGACTTTCGTGGCTGAGACTCCAGTCCTAATATATCACTATTCTGAACCATTGCAAAAGTCTCTGAACATGGCAGGAATGTACTATTTTTAGTGACATAGGTAGGTAGAATTTATAGATTAAGGTTAAGTAATATACTTTTTATTTTGACACAGTTGTTTTTGTGATTCAAATTAAAAATAATGAAGAACAACTGCAATATGCAAATTTGCTTGATGGGCATCATCCACAAGCATCATCTTGTTTGTACTAAGTAATTAGATTAAAAGAACTACAGTGCATACAGATTATTGTATAAAACTGGATCTTCAGCAATGTATAGAATTTAAACTGAAGACATCATTTTTCCTCCCATCAACTCTTCTTTTCTCCAAACCATGCAACTTTGTAATTACTTTGTGCTTGTCCCAATAGTCTCTGCAAAAACAAAAATGTGATTACTTTTTTTTTTCTTACCTTGAGATCACGGTACACAATCTTCCCAGAATGCAGATAGTCCAAAGCAGAGACAATTTCTGCACCATAGAAGCGTGTGCGGTCCTCAGAGAACACCCGCTCTCTCGACAAATGGAAAAACAGCTGCGGGGTAAACAGCAGGGACAGGATTGTAATAATTACTGATTTAGTGGGGGAAATTAACACAAACATAAAACACCTCTCATCACCATATTGTGATGATAGATAGTGTACTCTCAGTGGACACTCAGCACTCTTAGACAGCAGCTGGCTTATCTTTTCCAGGTTTCCAAGGGGAGAAAGCGAGCTGTTAAATCAGCGTTTTAATCAATATACCAATCTTGTTTAAGGCATTCTGCTTGCTACCCATTTAACCTTCAGTTACCAGAGGAAAAGAAAAGTATGCAACAGCACCATCCTGTACACTTTCTTTTGCCCCTCCCTCATATTCATATTTAGTTGCTGAGACTTATCAGTAGAAGATCTGAACACAGGTATTGCTTTAAGTTCTGGTTAACTGGCTGATTTTACCTTTGAACTGAGAAAATGCTCTCTCCCTAGCTGGATACTAACCAAACAGGTAAACAACAAATTCAACATGCCCATGCATTTTTAGCATTTTTTAAATGTCATATGCTTCTTTTAGGATTAATTTAAAAAAAAATCACCGAAACAATCTGTAATATTAATATTAATTTGATATGCAACACAGTATATATTTCTTGGATTTGATACTCTTTTTCTGTGTCACACTCAGGACTTTATGATACTATTTCAAATATCAGATATTGAGAGAAAAATCTCAGTCACTAAAGCCATGATTAATGTGTTAATCTGGAACCAGAAACAGTGCGGTCCCCGCCAGGCTGAAATTCAGGAATTATTACAAATTAATGAAGTGCTGCACATGGAAATAAAATGTATTTGAAAATGCATTCTTGCAGATATTTTCATCTTATGGACTCTTCAAATATTAAATTAACATTCTGTTAAGTGCTACAACAAACATTTTAATCAGCTCTCTCCTTACAATTATACTTTAAATAAGATGTGGGTTTTTTCCGCTTTTAAATTGAAAAGCACACTATACTAAACCCATCTAACTATATTTGTAGGTGTGGGTGCTTCATGGAAAACTGAAAAAACACAGCCAAGGACAATTTTGGCTAAAAAAGAAATTATCATTTTTTGTGTTTCTCTATCTTGCTTATTTTACTCTCTTTCTCCACGCCCAGAACATCCTGTACAAAATTGTTAGATACGTTTGCATGAAAACAGAAACTTTGTTCCCTAGGTGTTTCAACTGTTTCTGCTGCTTATTTCCCACCTCAAGCTCCATTCATGACAGCAAAATTACTTTTAGTGTGGAAAAATATGACATTCTACACTGATACTAATGACACATCAGATATGAAATAAACATAAGAAATATATGAGCTAAGGAACTAAGAGTTTATTTTTATACAGTAACCTCATATAACAAAACTAGGGAATAAAAAGATGATAGACTATATTAGGATGGTTTTTAAAGTGAATTGTTTTTAAGGTTTTCCACTCAGTGTTCCACAGATACGTATAACTGATATTTCTAATGCAAATACTGTTGGATAAGAATTCTAATTTGCCTATATTCTAATACTGAAATACACTTAAGTATGTTTATATGTTAGTTCTGATCTTGTCCCAGGGAAATGGGAATCAAAGATATTATATTTAAAAGCGTTTTTTTTAAGGATTCTTATAGTAATTCAATATAAGGAGATTTTATTCTGCTTTACAAACCACTTTTTATAAATTTGACAAATATACATTTCATAAAAATTATGCACCTTTCTCTCACATCTAGATATCCCTATGTGGATGTCTGTGTACAAGAGAATATTAAACTTTTCCATCTGACCATCATTAGCATGGTCCAGCAGTCAAGCAGTGAAATCACTCAGACAATTCTGAAAGCTCAGAAGAATCTGAGGAACGGCTCACCTCAAGGTGAGCACAAACATTCTAATCTAAACTGGCAAGAGATGATAATCTAATTTGAATAAAATAATTTGTTTTAAAACCCCTTCTTTTCCTCCTATTCAAAACATGTTGGTCAAATACCATTATAAAACACTAGCAATAGTTCTATGGTTGCCAGAACGTCATGAGTTCCCAAATCAGGCTACTTCCAGGATCAAGTCTGAAAAAAGCACTCTAAGCTCAAAAAAAGTAGTCTAGGAACTAGTAACTGGGTTTGTACTAAAAGGTCCCAAATTCACTTCATCCAAACACTCACAACTATATCAGTCCCTGAGAATTAGATGCAAAAAGCATGCTCATATTATCATAATATTCTCTTGGCTTAAAATGTCCAAAAGTCTACCCATATACAGCTGAACTGAAAATTAATTCGGACAGTTTTAGAAATGTATAAGATTCGATATTCTGGTTCATAATTAAATGAGATCTTATAAGTGACAAACCATGCCATAAACAACAGAAACGTGTAGTTTACTGTTTGCCATTGCCATACCCTCCCCTAAAGTTCAGTGAGCACTAGATCAACTGTCAACCACACGTGCAATAAACAGGTTTTTTTTTTCCTGCAGTCTCCCATTTATAGTGTCATCAAATATTTTGCACTATTGTTTTTGAGTCCTGCCCACAAGGCCAGGACTCCATGGTGCTAGGTGCTGTACAAAGACAAACAGAGAGCCCCTACCCCATAAAGTTCACAATCTAAAGAATAAAATAAGAGTCAACAAATGGATTTAGACAGATAGAGGAGTACAAGGAAAAAATAGAACTATAATAGCCAGAATGATATTCAGCAGTTAACAGGAAACAGAAAACATACACGTTTTAATATAATAAAGGGCTTAGTCCATTGGTCTCTGTCTGTAACACTGTTGGAGCACTTTGATTGATTACAGAAACAATCAGAGTGCTCCAAGAATGTTACAGACAGGAGGCGGCAGAGCGCTGCCATGACGATGGGGACGGAGGGGATGGAGGAGGGGGACTAGGCCAGCACTGCTGGCCTCATCTTCCCCTCCCCTGGCCCTGTTCCTCAGAGATGGCAGAGCACCACCATGACAGCATGGGGGGGGGGGGGGGAGAGGCAGTCTTTTTTCTGTTTTTGTTATTCAAAAGTATCTGTCATTCTTGATAGGCAATTTGCTAGTTTGTTATAATTTTCCAGGTATAAAACTGAATTTTGGAGGTTTGCCTTGAATTTACCCCCTGCCACTGCTACAGCAGGGAAAATAAATCTGGAGGGTCAGGTAGCCCCCTCACCCTCTGCCCCTCCAACTTCTATCCTCCCCTTCTTACTGTTAGATTCTGCTCTTCCTGAAATGGAAATGAGCGGCAAAATTAGCATATAAGCAAATTATTAGAGTTACCCATAAACTTAGTTCAGGCAGAACTGATGCATTTTCGGGAACCAGCAGCGGGAAGGAGAGGAGGCAGCACACGTGTGTCCCGCACGCACGTGTGCCCTTCTTAACAACCAACTGACCGGAGGCGGCGGCGGCAGCAGCAACAACAGAGGAATCGGCAGCGGGGGCAGCAGCAGCTGATCCCCCGAAGGTAAGTGGGGCGGAGGGACCCAGTGCAGCTGAGCCGGATCCGGAGGGGAAGCCCCCCGGGTCCCATATAGCTGAGCTGGTAGGGAGCCGCGCGGCGTGAACAGAGCGCGCAAACAGGGAGGGCTAGGAAGGGGACTGTCCCCCCAGGCCAGGGGGCACCCCCGGGGCTAACCCTTGGGGGAGCAGGCTCCTGTGGCAGCGGATCCCCCCAGCGGGGGAGCGTAGAGGCAGAACTGCCGGCAGGCACTTCCGGGTAGACTGGGGCACCTGATTGGCCGTTGGAGCGGGGCGGGTAATTCAAACCGCGGGCTTTAAAGCCACGGAGTGACGTAGTTCCCAGCACTCGGGAACCAGCAGCGGGAAGGAGAGGAGGCAGCACACGTGTGTCCCGCACGCACGTGTGCCCTGCTTACCAACCAACTGACCGGAGGCGGTGGCGGCAGCAGCAACAACAGAGGAATCGGCAGCGGGGGCAGCAGCAGCTGATCCCCCGAAGGTAAGTGGGGCGGAGGGACCCGGCGCAGCTGAGCCGGATCCGGAAGGGAAGCCCCCCGGGTCCCATATAGCTGAGCCGGTAGGGAGCCGCGCGGCGCGAACAGAGCGCGCAAACAGGGGCGCTCCGTAAGAGCACGCCGGCGTTTGCGCGGGCGTTCGCACCGGAGGGCGGGACAGGAGGGCCAGGAGTGGGACTCCTGTAGGGGTAGGATGTAGACACCGCGCAGGTCTATAAACAACAGCTTGTAGAATGGTGTGTACGAGGAGTACTGCTAGGGCCTCTGCCCAGGGGGACAAGGCTACCAGGGGCAGGTCTGAGGCCTCCACCCAGACAGAGCCCATGGGGGGGCCGGTGTCCCCCTACCTCCTGGCCTGTGGGGTATCCCCAGCAGGGCCGGGTGGAGCAGAGATTGGGGGCCCCCACACCTGTCCAGCAGGTGCCCGTCTTAGGGCTCTGGAGGCGCAGGTGAGGGAGCTCCGGGAGGAGGTTAGCAGGCTGAGGGGGATCAGGGAGGCGGAGGATGAAATTGACAGTTACTTCCTTTCCCTGCAGGCCCAGGCACCCAAGGAAGAAGCACCCCAGGGAATACCCTCCACAGCAGAGTGGCAGACGGTCACAGCCAGGACCGGAGCGGCACGCAGTGAACCGGTACCAGCTTCTCCAGTCCAACTGGTGAACAGGTACGAGGCCCTGGCGACCCTGCAGGAGATGGAAGGGGAGGAGGACACCCTTGGGCAAGAAGAAACACCACGTTCTTCACACCCCAAACAGATCAAGAGATCCACGATGACCCAGAGGAGGAGGCGACGACTGCTCGTCATAGGAGACTCCATCCTGAGAGGTACGGAAGGACCCATCTGTCGCCAGGACCCCTCGGCACGAGAGATATGCTGCCTCCCTGGAGCAAAGATTCGGGATGTGACGGAGGTAATCCAGGCCAGGATCAAGCCCACCTATTATTACCCCATGGTCCTAGTCCATGTGGGTACTAATGATGCGGCCAGGAGAACCCCCGATCACTTGATGGCGGACTACTGTGCTCTGGGCGGCGTGCTGAAGGAGTTCGGTGCCCAGGTGGTTTTCTCTTCCATCCTACCAGTGACCGGACGAGGAAGACGGCAGGAGAACTGCATCAGAGAGACCAACTGGCGGCTTCGGCAGTGGTGTCTCGAGGCAGGCTTCGGCTTCCTGGACCATGACCCGCACATCACGACGAGGGACATGCTCAGCTGGGATGGGCTTCACCTGTCCCCCAAAGGTAAGCATGTGTTTTCTTCTAGGTTGGTGGATCTCCTCCGGCGGGCTTTAAACTAGGCTCATCGGGGGGAGGGGAGTACGAGGGCAGGGGAAGCTGTGGACCACCAAACCATGTGGCACCCACAAGGACAGCCCAGCCTGAAGAAGGAGAACATTGGGAACCTGAAAGCCATGGGGAGGCCAGCACAACAGAACAGGTAAGGAACAAGAAGGTAAGAAACAATGGGCCCCATGGGACTGGGAGCGGGGGGGCAGCAAAGGCACCAGTCGCAGGGCTCAAGTGCCTATATACTAATGCTAGGAGCATGGGGAACGAGCAGGATGAACTAGCGCTCCTGCTTGCACTAAACACCTATGACTTAGTGGGGCTAACAGAGACCTGGTGGGATTCATCCCATGACTGGGCGGTACATATTGAGGGCTATAGATTGTATAGAAAGGACAGGTCGGGGAAGAAAGGGGGGGGGTTGCACTTTATGTCAGTGAGCAATATACATCAACCCTCATCAAGACAGAATCCAAGGCTGAGGAAGTAGAAGGATTGTGGGTTAGGCTACATGGGGGACAAGGAGAAAGGGATTTGGTGGTAGGGGTCTGTTACAGACCCCCACACCAAGGGGAAGAAATAGATGCGGGGCTCCTGAGGCAACTCTCAGAGACCATAAAAACTAAAGAGGGGGCAGTCATGGGGGACCTAAACTACCCGGACATCTGCTGGGAGACGCAGACAGCAAGGTCCCATCGCTCACGCAGGTTTCTAACTTGTGTACAGGACCTCCACCTGACACAGGAGGTGTATGGTCCCACTAGGGGGAATGCCATACTGGATCTGGTATTGGCAACGGGAGATGACATGATAGGGGACCTCCAGATCAGTAGCTATCTGGGAGACAGTGATCACCTTATAATAGAATTCAACATAAGACGGCGAGTGGGTAAGGTAACTAGTAGGGTGAAAGTGCTAGACTTTAGGAAAGCTGATCTCATTGCACTCAGGCGATTAGTCAAGGAAGCACTGCAGAGTAGGAGTTTTGATGGGATGGGTGCCCAAGAAGGGTGGCTGTGCCTAAAGGAAACAATCCTTTGGGCACAAAGCAAGACGATCCCCGAGCGAGGCAAAAGAGGGAAAGGGGCCAGGAGGCTTCCATGGCTGACCAGAGAAATCCAGGGCAGCCTAAGGGCCAAAAGGGGAGCACATAAAAAGTGGAAACAAGGTGAGATCACTAAAGATGAATATACCTCCTCTGCTCGTGCTTGTAGGGAGGCAGTTAGGCGGGCCAAAGCTACCATGGAGCTGAGGATGGCAACCCAAGTAAAGGACAACAAGAAATTGTTTTTTAGATATATAGGGAGTAAAAGGAAGGCACAGGGAGGAATAGGACCCCTGCTAAATGGGCAGAAGCAATTGGTGACAGATAGGGGGGACAAGGCTGAACTCCTCAACGAGTTCTTTGCCTCAGTGTTCCTAAGCGAGGGGCACGACAAGTCTCTCACTGGGGTTGTAGAGAGGCAGCACCAAGGCGCCAGACTTCCATGCGTAGATCCTGAGGTGGTGCAGAGTCACTTGGAAGAACTGGATGCCTTTAAGTCGGCAGGCCCGGATGGGCTCCATCCGAGGGTGCTGAAGGCACTGGCCGACGTCATTGCAGAGCCACTGGCAGGAATATTCGAATGCTCGTGGCGCACAGGCCAAGTCCCGGAGGACTGGAAAAGGGCTAACGTGGTCCCCATTTTCAAAAAGGGGAGGAAGGAGGACCCGGGCAACTATAGGCCAGTCAGTCTCACCTCCATCCTTGGTAAAGTATTTGAAAAAATTATCAAGGCTCACATTTGTGAGAGCCCGGCAGGACAAATTATGCTGAGGGGAAACCAGCATGGGTTTGTGGCGGGCAGATCGTGCCTGACCAACCTAGTCTCTTTCTATGACCAGGTTACGAAACACCTGGACACAGGAGGAGGGGTGGATGTCGTATACTTGGACTTCAGGAAGGCCTTCGATACGGTATCCCACCCCATACTGGTGAACAAATTAAGAGGCTGTGATGTGGATGACTGCACAGTCCGGTGGGTGGCGAATTGGCTAGAGGGTCGCACCCAAAGAGTCATGGTAGATGGGTCGGTCTCGACCTGGAAGGGTGTGGGCAGTGGGGTCCCGCAGGGTTCGGTCCTTGGACTGATACTCTTTAATGTCTTCATCAGCGACTTGGACGTGGGAGTGAAATGTACTCTGTCCAAGTTTGCAGATGACACAAAGCTATGGGGAGAAGTGGACACGCCGGAGGGCAGGGAACAGCTGCAGGCAGACCTGGATAGGCTGGACAAGTGGGCAGAAAACAACAGGATGCAGTTCAACAAGGAGAAATGCAAAGTGCTGCACCTAGGGAGGAAAAATGTCCAGCACACCTACAGCCTAGGGAATGACCTGCTGGGTGGCACAGAGGTGGAAAGGGATCTTGGAGTCCTAGTGGACTCCAAGTTGAACATGAGCCGGCAGTGTGACGAAGCCATCAGAAAAGCCAATGGCACTTTATCGTGCATCAGCAGATGCATGACAAATAGGTCCAGGGAGGTGATACTTCCCCTCTATAGGGCGTTGGTCAGACCGCAGTTGGAGTACTGCGTGCAATTCTGGGCACCACACTTCAAGAAGGATGCGGATAACCTGGAGAGGGTACAGCGAAGGGCAACTCGTATGGTCAAGGGCCTGCAGACCAAGCCCTACGAGGAGAGACTACAGAAACTGGACCTTTTCAGCCTCCGCAAGAGAAGGTTGAGAGGCGACCTTGTGGCTGCCTTTAAGTTCATCACGGGGGCACAGAAGGGAATTGGTGAGGATTTATTCACCAAGGCGCCCCTGGGGGTTACAAGAAACAATGGCCACAAGCTAGCAGAGAGCAGATTTAGACTGGACATTAGGAAGAACTTCTTCACAGTTCGAGTGGCCAAGGTCTGGAATGGGCTCCCAAGGGAGGTGGTGCTCTCCCCTACCCTGGGGGTCTTCAAGAGGAGGTTAGACGAGTATCTAGCTGGGGTCATCTAGACCCAGCACTCTTTCCTGCTTATGCAGGGGGTGGGACTTGATGATCTATTGAGGTCCCTTCCGACCCTAACATCTATGAATCTATGAATCTATGAATCTATTTTACCTTTTTTAAAATTTATAGAAGTTTTACCACAGGTACTCCATTAAATATGCTTTTGAGCAGCACTTTTGTTCCTATTTATATATAGCACAAAATGCACATGTTAGTCTAAAGTAAAAAATCTCATGATTTACTATATAGTTAATGAGGACAGGCCCCAGAAAAGTCAATAGCATTACAAGCCCACAGCTGCTGACCCCACAGCTCAGTACTGCTCAGTATATGTGTATGCTCCAGATACCCTCCATAAAGGATCCATATGCCAATTAGTTCCTGCTCATAAATGGAACAGAGTATACTTGTGATGAATCCTAGGTTCCTCCAAAATTTTGTATGCAGATTAGGCGCAGGGCAACCTGGTCTTGCTTCATCTCATAGAGGGCAGGGCCACGTTAATCATATGTGCCAGGCTGAAAGAGGGAATGACAGAGGGATTCTGGGTGAACTGTTTGGGGCCTTATTTGGTGATGTTTGCCAGACATTTAAGGCTGGGGAATAGGAATCACCGGAAATGGAAAAGAAAGGTGCAGCTTAGCTGTGGGAGTGAAGAGGAAGTAAAAATGTATTCAGTGTAGGGGCTCACCATGACTTGAAAAAGAGTTGGAACTGAGGAGGAAGTTGCTCAATGGGCACTATCATATATCTTATTCATATAAGATGCACTAATCTATCCTTGCAGTAGGCTCCCATCAACATATTACTTTTCAGCCTCTTGTGGGCTCAGATCAAGTCCAGCAGCTGGGCTGACAACTCAAGAGGCAGAAGCAGAGAGCAGTGACATGGAATTGGCGATGAATGTTGGTGATGCATGAAGATGACAGCGAAAGTGAAAGTAGCTGAAATTGAGCGGGAAAGAGCAAGCCAGAAGAAGAGCGATGGAAAGAAGATGGAGAGCAACCAGACTGGGAAAGCAGCACCAGGAACCAGAGAGGCATAGAAGAACAGAGAGGAGGAGCTGGACAATGGGATCCAGAAGAGGGAGAGGAGCAGAGCCAGGACAACAGGGACAAGGAGTCCAGAAAGACTTTGAGGCTTAGTGTATGCATGACAATGACTAGGGAGAAGGCACAGGAGAGACATACCATGGAGAGATATGACTTTTTCATTCAGATTTTGATTGATATTTTTAAAGTGAATCCCGAGTACTTACAATGCATGATGGCCTACCCAAATGGGAGGTCATGGAGTTTCACCTTCTGGTAGAGCAGCCTATGAGCAGTTCTGGAGAAACTACAAAGAAATGGAGGAAAAGAAAGAACTGCAAGGACTGATTTTTGCTGCTGAACAAGAAGTCAAGGGAGCAAATGATTGTTGGCAAACTGCATTTGGACATCCTTGAGGAAATAGATGTGAAGAGATGGTTGGAGAGGAGAGTCCAGAGAGTCCTGTTTGTAGAAAAAGTGAGAGACAAACACACTGTGTGGACTGGGGCATTTTGGGCACGAGTGCCTCTAAGTGGGGGGGAGGGGAGCCCAGGATAGGTGCGGCACCTGCCGTCAGTTATTCATGTAGGAGGGAACTAGGGCTATATCATATACCATGGGCAGCCCCAACAACGTAGCAGATGCAGGCAAGAAAGACATTTGGTGGCCTACTGTAGCCTAACTATTTGCTACCAGTGTGGTGGGAGAGGGCAAAGAGCCTGCATGCCAGGAAGTGCTGAAATGTGGGATGTGTCAGAAGGAAGGGCACATGCAAAACAGAAGCCCAGATTCTTTCTCTAACAGAGCACGACCTAAAAGAGGGGATGACTTCAATCAGATGAGTGAGGAGGAGGAAGAGGTGGGGGAGGTTAGGATGGATTCAGAGGAGGAAACGTTGGTGGAAGAAACACCAGAGGTGGAAAGGGGTGGAGTAAGTGTTGTAGTAGCAGCACAACAAATAAAGAAGGAGAGGAAAGAGGAGGGATGTGGAAGTACGATCACAGAAACAGAAGTAGAGAAAGACATTCTGGAAATTGACTGAGAAGAAAGTTCTGCTTTAGAGAAAGGGAAAGGGGCGTAACCCTGGGTAGGAAAAAGGAAGAAACAAAGGCCGACATGGTCGTGAAAAAAGAAAACAGGGGAAGACAGAAAGGGGGAGAAGTGACACTGGGGGTACATCGATATGGAGATAGAAGGGTCTGCTAAGCCAGAAGGAAGTAGTGGTGGAGAGGGGACAGCAGTAGCCTCTCAATATAGAAGCCCTGGAGAACCCAGTTAAAGTGATGGGGATGACAAAGGAGCAAGGGACAGAGTCACTGATCATCAGCAGTGACGTGGATGACCTATAAAACAAGAGATATGAGGACCAGTGGCTTCCACCTTTTCTTTATCATAGTGTTATGTATTGCAACTTGAAATGTGAGAAGTTTATTGACAAGGAAGAGTTGAGAACAAATGGCAGCAGCTTTAAGGTCCATCGATGAGGATGTGATATGTCTACAAGACTGTGGAATGCTGTGGGGAGATGACTATTTGGAGCAAAGATGGGGGGTTTGGGATGATCATGGTGGGCGGGGACAAATGTGAACAAGGTGGCAGGACTGGCAGCGCAGGACTGGCAGCATTGATTAAAAACCTGGGGGTTAAAGTCAAGCAAGTGCAAGTGTTAGTAGGAGGAAGAATGCAGAGGGTATTGTTGGAGACAAAAGAAATGGAGGTAAAGTTGTTTAACATATACACACCCACAGAAAGAGAAGGGAAGGTGGCTTTATTCCAGAAGTTGGAAATATATGTGGTGGGTAGGAGACACAGATTCATAGTTGGTGACTTCAACTGCATAATTGAGAAAGGAGACGGGAGCGTGGAGGGGAAGTTAGACAGTTCCTCGAAGATGTTAAAGAAAATTATCAAGGAAAAAGATTTCAAGGATGTATGAGCAGGAGAGAAAGCACATACAAGAGTAGAGACAGGAGGAAGGAAAACTTAGACTATCAATTTAATCTTAGCTTCAGAAGGAGTGCTGGTGCACAAGAGATACAAGATGTGGATTTTAGTGACCATTGAGTGCTACAGGTGGGGATGGGAACAGGGGGATGGAACAGGAAAGGGAAAGGGCTCTGGAAATTCAATGTTAGGCTGCTTCATGATGAAAAATTGTATAAGGAGAGTTTATGGAGGAGTACGAGGAATGGAGAACCTTAAAAAATTGTTGTAAAAGCAGGTGGGAATGGTGGTGTATGATTAAGAGAATAACAGGCACATTTTTCATGAACATTGGGAAGAGAAGGGTGAGGGACAAGATAAGGGAGCTGAAAAGGAGGCAGAAGAAGGTACAGCACGACTCTGGAAGCATGAAGGGAGAAATAAGTGAAGAATAAACTGGAAGAGGCAAAGTTGGAGGTGGAGGAATGAAAGGAGGTGGAGGTTTAAAGAAAGAGCCACTGAAAAGATAGTCCTAGAAAAAGCACCTTGGTTGGTGGAAGGGAAAGAATGGAACTCATACTTTGCTGCAAGAGTCCGGAAAGCAAAGGGAGAAGTGGAAAGAGTGAAAAAGGAGGGGGGAGGGAGGAAAAAGGTTTCCATCAGTATGTTTGCCCAATGTGGGCCATGTGTTTTACAGTCATGCTCAGCGCTGGCTGCATTTAATCAACTTACTAGTTGGTTTCCACTACTACTTTTGGCAGCAGTTTAATGATAGAAAATGTATTTAATGACGTTTCCTTTTATATGACCATAAGATCAGGGGGCTTTTTTCCCCATGCTGGCTGCAGGGAGGGGAGGGGGGTTGTCTTGTAGTCAAGTAAATATGGTAAGATTCCTCCAAGAGCTCTAAATGCCAGGGTTACATTTTCTTTTTCCATTAGAACAACAATATTATTGTAACCCTACTAAATTATTCCATAATAAAAAACTGGCCAAGCTGAAATGTAATCACTCCATTCTGTTCTCTTCCATAACACTAGCTGGGTAGATTGTTTGAATTTAAAAATATTTTGCCTAATTTCAGTTCTTTGTTTCTGACTGTTTGCAAAGAAACTGAAATTTTATCAGATGAATTTGGTAACTGCAGGAGTGCCATAATTTCTCACATCCAACAAACCAAAATTAGGATGTGCAAGTTTAGCAGCACCATGCCTTGATTCCTGTTCCATAGTGCAGCAGCAATACTATTTCAGCACCTGAGGGAGTCAATTGATTTTTTTTCACTCCACAGGTGTTAATGATCGTCTCTCCATTTTAATGGTCTTGATGTTCCTCTAATTAAGCTAACCTAGGGCAATTTTGCTATCTGATAGCTGGTCCTGTTAACCTAAGTAGGAAAAGGAGGATGAGTGAGCTGCAGATTAGGTTCTGTCCCTACCCTATGGAGTCATAACTCTGGGGAAATCCCTTTTTCTTCATTCTGCCTTTCAAAACACGACATTACAGTCTATGGCATATAGTATGCAGAAAATACAGTAATTCTGCAGATAGTTTTTAGTCAGTAGCTTACTCCAGTTGCAAACATTCAACAAATGCTACTTTGATCATGACTATAGTGTTTAAACAAGCTGAAGGAACGAACACAGTTAACAATTAGATTTCTGGGCTAAGTAAACATGTAATTTGAAATTCACCTTTTGCAAATATTCTGCAAAATTTAACAGAACAGTTTAATAATGGACAGTTGAATAATATCCCTATAATAATCTCATTTGTTAGAATGAAAAACATGTACAGCCATTACATAATATAGAACCAAAATCAAATAATTTTTAAAATTAAAAAAAAAAATCTGGATATAGCAAGCTCTGCAAGTTAATTAATTCCTGTGAATGAAGATCATGATGTTTAAAAAACATACAATTGTTAGAAATATATCTAAAAGTTGAGCTCTCACATAAAATCAAAGAGTTTAATATTGTTTCATTTCCTCAGAGTCCCATCTTGTTAAAAGCTTGAGTACTATTTCACAATACAGCTAGAAAAATGCACAATATAGTCAATAAAATGTCTCAATTTCAATCATTATCATGTGATTAAAGTACAACAGAACAAGTACTCTTAAGATGACTGATCAAGCAATGAGAAACAGAAAGCCGTGCAGAAGTACTCATTATTTTACTCTCAAGGATATGGGAAAGCACAAGATGAGACATTTGGAGGAACCATGAATATATATTTTTACACTCTCTACATTTTATTAGAACTATATGTTTTAAACTGGCTTGTCAGGTCCAATTCAGCACGCTAAGGCACTAGAACATTACCTTTGTTAAACTGTTAAACTGCTCAAGAAAGAACACTCCAATAGCAGAAAGCCAGTTCAGGGTTTCACCCTCTTCAATCCTAATGGCATAATGTAAAATCCTAGAAAGGTATGTAGGAGAGCTGAATGAATGATCTCCAAGCAGTACCATAAGCAATCATCAATGTCACTCCACCTCCACCACAGGAGTCCCTACCGCTGGTGCAGGGAGAGGTGGGCAGTCAACAGCTACTGGACTATCCCTATCACAGCCACTACCAAATTAAAGCTTTTACAGACTTGTTCTACATATGTTTTGTATCTTTTCAAGTTTCTATACCAAGTACATATAATAACCCAGAGAACAAAATATTCTCTGGTTGGATATCTTATATATCTGTAGATGCACATTGTAAGGAATTTTCTTACACATTATCATGAAAGAGCCCACACTTCCAGAAGATTTTAGGAAAGACCAAAATATGTATTCCAAAAGAACTGCCTCATAATTTTCCTTCTGGACCCAAGTCCTTAAGAGGTGAATACCAGGATCATATACATGTATACAGCCTGCTTATGAGGTAGGCAATACACTGACTTAAATAATGTACATTTTAAAACAATCTTTAAAAGGGTCAGTCTATCTAAATTCTACCTTATATTCTAGGGAAAGCAACAGAATTCTAGTGCTCTCAAAGATAAATTAACAACAGAGTGAAATAAATCCAATATCCAAGTACTGAACAGAAAATTATGTTAGAAAATCTCAATAATGCTGAATGAATTTTTCTTTTCCTCCTCATTTACTAGAACTTACCAAGTTACTCAGTAGAAGCTTTCTTAAAAGATTTTATAAACATGCAGTTGGCAAGGTATCAAAATTATAATCAGTGAACCTAAAAAGCGAGGAAACTGCAAATTATTAAAAAAAAACAGCTCATCCAAAATTATTCAATTTTCACTTAGGTTGGGCTAAGAAAGAAGAGGAAGAACATCAGATTTTAGGAAAATAATCCCATGAAAATAAATACTGGATTTAGAAAAGAAGAAATGTGATAGAAGATTAAAAACAATTTTCCAATATTCAGTATTACAATATACAATTATTTAAAATATAGGTTAAAGTCAGTGTATTACAGGAGAGCTGAATTTGGCAGAAAAAAATCTGAGTAACGCAATCTATAACACCCACAGACATTTTTGTTTTTCCATCAAATGTAAACATTTTTCTTATGGGGCACAGGTTAAATTTGATGCCTAAATACATGTGCAATCTGACACAGTTGTATTAGCTGTTAGGACTACAATCTTGAATTTTTATTTTTTGCTGTTGTTTCATAGATTCATAGATGTTAAGGTCGGAAGGGACCTCAATAGATCATCGAGTCCGACCCCCTGCATAAGCAGGAAAGAGTGCTGGGTCTAGATGACCCCAGCTAGATACTCATCTAACCTCCTCTTGAAGACCCCCAGGGTAGGGGAGAGCACCACCTCCCTTGGGAGCCCGTTCCAGACCCTGGCCACTCGAACTGTGAAGAAGTTCTTCCTAATGTCCAATCTAAATCTGCTCTCTGCTAGCTTGTGGCCATTGTTTCTTGTAACCCCCGGGGGCGCCTTGGTGAATAAATACTCACCAATTCCCTTCTGTGCCCCCGTGATGAACTTAAAGGCAGCCACAAGGTCGCCTCTCAACCTTCTCTTGAGGAGGCTGAAAAGGTCCAGTTTCTGTAGTCTCTCCTCGTAGGGCTTGGTCTGCAGGCCCTTGACCATACGAGCTGCCCTTCTCTGGACCCTCTCCAGGTTATCCGCATCCTTCTTGAATCCTTCCAGAATTGCACGCAGTACTCCAACTGCGGTCTGACCAGTGCCCTATAGAGGGGAAGTATCACCTCCCTGGACCTATTCGTCATGCATCTGCTGATGCACAATAAAGTGCCATTGGCTTTTCTGATGGCTTCGTCACACTGCCGGCTCATGTTCATCTTGGAGTCCACTAGGACTCCAAGATCCCTTTCCACCTCTGTGCCACCCAGCAGGTCATTCCCTAGGCTGTAGGTGTGCTGGACATTTTTCCTCCCTAGGTGCAGCACTTTGCATTTCTCCTTGTTGAACTGCATCCTGTTGTTTTCTGCCCACTTGTCCAACCTATCCAGGTCTGCCTGCAGCTGTTCCCTGCCCTCCAGCATGTCCACTTCTCCCCATAGCTTTGTGTCATCTGCAAACTTGGACAGAGTACATTTGACTCCCTCGTCCAAGTCACTGATGTTCTTTGTTAAAATCTCAACAATAGTGGCCATATTAGTTTTCCAGGAAATTCAATTTTGAATAATAATAAAAATAAATGTATGAAAGCAAAAAAAAAAAAAAAAAAAAAATCAAATATAATATAATGATATATTTGACTGCACAGCCAAAAATCCCACAAACAAATATGTAATAAAAGCCTCAAATCTTGTAAGTATCAATATATTTAATTTCAGAAAGAGATGCACAAATGAATGTTTGAGTAACAAGCCTTAGGTGGTTGAATAAGGTGAACTATTTAAAATGTTATAGTTTCTAAGACTATATCCTATACCTTAAGAAACAGGTAATGTGTTTTACCCTATAAGTGATTCTGGAAGGGGCTATTATAAGTAGAGCTACCTCAAGATGAGATAGTACCAGGCGTTCAAAAATAAAAATTACAAAACTAACAAGAGTATACATTAGTTTTCCAAAGATAAATTGTAAATCCCTAGTAATTATTTTCTAAACATACTAATATTATTTGCTACAATATGGCAAATGGATCTTCCTTATTTAGATCCTCCTTATCTACTAAATCAAAGTGAAAGCTATGAAAGAAGAGAGAATAAATGCTAAATAGGACAGAAATGCTCTTAAGAGTTTCAGTGTTGAGAAAAACATCTGGCTAATTTTAAAATCTGTATTTAGTCTGTTAAAATGCTTAGGTAATAATCAACTAATAAGTCTAGCATTTAAAAGCATATTGAAACTAAACAAGTATAGAAATGAATGAAAGACAAAGTAGTCTCCAAAAAGATTCATGCAGCATAATTTTTCCATTGCCGCAGATTTTATTTCTGCTAATTTCTGAACTACTGCAAAAAAGGACATTAGAAATGGGAAATGTCTATTAAAATATACAGTACATCTCTCTTCCAGTAAATTGTTCATCCTACAGTTTATAGGCCAGCTCTTATTCCATCTTTTAGAAGCCTAGGTGGATTTAGGCACCTAAGTGTGATCCCACCCTGCTGTATAAAAAACTACCTGCAGTGATTCAAATTTAAGTAATGAACTGAAAATATTTGCTCATATAGCAGCAAATCCAATTACTGGCACCTCCTGGTACCAAGTGACCAGTGAAGATAACCACTCACTTGGGGCTCTGGTTCTTTCAGAAACCAAAGCTGAAGTGGATTAGGAGCAGAAATCACCTAAAGAAGTTGAATAATAGGGCTGGAGCCCCTAATAATTGGTACAACACAAAGACAACCCTGTGTGTGTGTTACTCTCCCCCCTCCTCCATCCCTAATACCATATCTTGTATGAGGGTCACCACAAGTATGCCAAGACAAAGTTAAAAGAATGAGGGACTGATGATAATGCTTCACCGAGTGGTATGGTTTACAAAGGAAGGCTGTTCTGCAATGAACAATGAATGGGCCAAATCCACTCCTAGTGTTAACTTTACCAAAGTCACTAGATAGAAGCTCCGGCCTTTGACAGGAAAAAAGCCTTTAGTTCTTTAATCCTATTTAAAAGCCTTTAATTCCTATTACTGTGCCATCATTGCATTGTACTGCTGTTCTAATATATATATATTTCCTCCTACTAACTGAGAAAAGTGGAATCTTGTTTATAAGATTCTGGACAGGTAAATTAATGCATGCGGAAAAAACATAAAAGTTCTAAAATTTATTTCTATGTATCATATTTTATGAGGTTGAAAGAAAAGGCAGCAGAAGATAAAACTAACTAAAGGGTGTCTATACATGTGGTCTGGGATGGAGGGGGGGGCGCTTTAATTAGAGCAGCTCTCAGCATCACATGTATTCAGCATCCCATATTTCAAAATGCTGATGGGGAGCTTTAAAGATCATTTGACCAGCTTTAGTTAAAGTGCCTCCAAAACGATTTTGAAGCACAGAGATGTTGAATGCACATGATGCTGAGGCTGCTGGAGCGTGCTAATTAGCACACTCCAGCAGGCTTTCATAGTTTCATAGACATTTGGGCTGGAAGGATGATCATCGAGTCCAGCCCCCTGCCCCAGGGGCAGGAAGTCAGCAGGGATCATAGGATCCCAGCAAGATAAGCATCCAAATATGTCTTGAAGGCGTTCCAAGTCGGTGCTTGAACCACCTCCGGCGGTCATCTATTCCAAACCTTGGGGGCTCGGACAGTTCTTTCTTATGTCCAGCCTGAATCGGTCACAGTGGAGTCTGTGACCGTTCGATCTTGTCATCCCTTGGGGGGCTCTGGTCAACAGACATTCCCCCAGATCCTGATGCGCACCCCTGATAAACTTATAGGTGGCCACCAGATCACCCCTGAGCCTGCGCTTTTTCAGGCTGAATAGCCCCATGGCTCTCAGCCTCTCATTATAAGGTCTGTTTTCCTGACCTCTGATCATGCGCATGGCTCTCCTCTGCACCCTCTCAAACTTCTCCACATCCTTTTTGAATCATAGAGCCCAAAACTGGACGCAGTACTCCAGCTGCGGCCTCACCAAGGCCGAGTACAACGGGAGAATGATGTCCCAGGATTTGCTTGAGGCTCACAGTACACTTGATTAATCAAGTCTGCTCTAATGCGTGCTAATTAGCAGAGGTCCGTCATGTGTATATGCACCCAAAGTTTTTAAATCCTATATACTCCTACAACACTTATAATTTCTCTTACTACAAACATCCACATGATCATCTCGTATTCTGGTGAAAAAACCTACATGGTAAAAAGATGGTAAAATTGCAGACTAAACTCTACCAGATCCTGGCACAATACTCTATTTTCCAAATTTTGAAAACAGCTTGTGCTCATTTAATAATTTCACCTAAAGCAAGATCTTTTATTGAAATCAAAACAAAAGACAACACCTTTAATTCAGCTCCTTCCAGATCAGAACATATTTTTAAAAATGAAACCATAACTGTGGAAGCATCCTTCCAATAAAAATGTTATCACAACTTAAAATAGTACAAATATTTACTATTTTTAAAAAATATAGGTATGTATAAAAATATCTAGACATTTCTTCTACCCAAAAGGTCCAAGCAGAGACTAAATACATGCAAACCATTCAGTGTACAGCAAGGTTTAAAGGAATGAGTACTTGAACTACATGATTAGCTGTAAAAATTGGGAGAGAAAGAAAGAGCGGGCAGTTTATCTGAATTTTAACAATTTTAAATGTTCCTCCAATTTCAATATAAACAGATAATTCAGTAATAGCAAATATTGTTTTTAAAGGCAGAAGTCCAACAGATAAAAATCGGAAAATAAATATTCTTCATTCTACACGCATGTGAATCAGTAAGATAAGACTGAAACAGTTATATTTGTATAAAATGTGTTCACCTATTTAGCTGAGCTTTGTGTATCTGAAGCCCAATACACAAGACAGGGTAGAATACACTTAAGATAAACAACTGCTAGTTATGATGACATCTTAAAAATTATAGATGTTCTCTGGGAGGCGGGGTGGGGGGCACTTTAATTAGCAAGCCACACTAATTAGAAGTACCTAAGCATCACATGCATCAGTGTCCCCATGCTGAAAATGGCAGCAGGGCACTTTGAACTAAAGCTCATGAAAATAACTTCAATTTAAAGTGCCCTGCCACTATTTTTCAGTGCGGGGACACTGATACACATGACACTGGAGGCTGCAGGAGCACGTTAATCTCCACACTCCTGCAATTAATCGAGCCTGCTCTGACTAGCTGGATTTACAGCACATTGAAGCAGCCTCACTGCACGTCTATGGGAGCCCTTTGGTGTTATATACCAGAGAGATCTAGACCCCTTCTTATTATATAGAACCATATGACCTTCAAAATAAAATGTTATGGACTTGTATTCTATTTTTCTTCATGTGCCCAGAAATGCCTTGCTGGACTTGGTCCTTGCCACAGAGGTGATGACCTGGTGAGGGATCTGCGGCTGGTCGACGACCTAGACGTTGGTGACCGTCGTCTGCTGGAATTTACTCTGCTGTGCAGGTTGGTGAAAGCAAGCAGTAAGGCAAAAGTCCTTGACTTCAGGAAGACCGACTTCAATGAGCTAAGGAGATTAGTAAAACAGACATAGGGGACTTGGAGCCTCACTGAGATGGGAGTTCAGGACAAGTGGTTGTTCCTTAAGGAGACGACCCTCCAAACTCAGAGGGAGTCAGTCCGAACATGAACCAAAGGGGTCAAGAGTGCTAAAAAGCCCCTTTGGCTCAGTCAAGACATCCAGGAGGGCCTGAGGGCAAAAAGGTGGCATACAATCAGTGGAAGGAAAGGGCTATCACCAAGCAGGATTACACCTCTGCTGTTCGTGATTGCAGGGAGGCAGTTAGGAAGGCCAAGGTAGAGACAGAACTAGGGCTGGCAACCAGAATTAAGGATAACAAAAAGTCCTATTTCAAATACATAGGGAGTAAGAAGAATGCACCAGGTAACGTGGGGCCCCTACAGGACAGGCTTGGCAATCTAGTGATTGCAGCAAAGGAAAAAGCTGATCTCTTCAACGAGTTGTTTGCCTCCATATTTCTGAGCAGGGACCGGGATAACTCCCCCACTAGGATTACGGACAGACTCAGGGGACAATCTAGTTAGGGAACTTCTGGAGGGGCTGGATGTGTTTAAATCAGCAGGTCCGGATGCTCTTCATCCAAGGATACTGAGGGAATTGGCGGAGGTCATAGTGGGGCCCCAGGCACAGCTGTATGAGTGCTTGTGGTGCTCCGGCCAGGTCCCAGAGGACTGGAAAAGGGCCAGTGTGGTCCCCATTTACAAGAAGGGGAGAAAGGAGCACCTGGGTAACTACAGGCCAGTTAGTCTCACCTCGGTTCTTGGGAAGACCTTTGAGAAAATTATCAAGGAGAACATCTGCAGGGGCTCAGCATGGGAGGTAATGCTCAAGGGCAACCAACACAGGTTCATTGCAAGCTGATCCTGCCTGACTAACCTTGTTTCCTTTTACGACCAGGTCACAAAGTCCTTGGATGCGGGCGTTGAGGTGGATGTTGTCTATCTGGACTTCAAGAAAGCCTTTGCCACCATTCCTCACCCCATGCTCGTAAAAAAAAGGTGACTGCAGCATGCATGCCTACACAGTCAGATGGGTAGCAAACTGGATCGATGGTCGCACCCAGAGAGTGGTGGTGGATGGCTCATTTTCAACCTGGAGGGATGTGGGCAGTGGAGTTCCCCAGGGCTCGATCCTCAGGCTTGTGCTATTCAACATCTTTATCAGCGACTTGGAGGTGGGCGTGGAAAGCACACTGTGAAAATTCGCTGATGACACAAAGATGTGGGGAGAAGTGGGCACACTGGAGGGGAGGGACAGAATCCAACTAGATCTAGAAAGGTTACAAAGGTGGGTGGATGAGAACAGAATGGAATTCAATGCAGACAAGTGCAAGGTGCTACATCTAGGGAGAAGGAACCTGCAACATACCTATAGGCTGGGAACACCTTGCTCAACAACACAGTGCCTGAAAGGGATCTTAGCGTCATTGTTGACTCCAAGATGGACATGAGCCACCAATGCAAAGAAGCGGTCAGTAAGGCTAGCTGTACCTTGTCGTGCATTTACAGATGCATCACAAGAAGGTCCACAAAGGTGATCCTTCCCCTCTATGTGGCATTGGTCAGGCCGCAGTTGGAGTACTACATCCAGTTCTGGGTGCCGTACTTCAAGAGGAATGTGGCTAACCTTGAGAGGGTCCAGAGGAAGGCCACTCGCATGGTCAGGGGGCAGCAGGCCAGGCCCTATGAAGATAGACTGAAGGGCCTGAATCTATTCACCCTCCACAAGAGAAGACTGAGAAGGGATCCGGTGGCTGTCTATAAACTCACCAGGGGGGACCAGCAGAAAACAAGTGAAGCTCTGTTCCCCCGAGCACAACCTGGGATAACAAGGAATAATGGCCACAAATTGAGAACAGGTTTAGGCTTGTTATCAGGAGGCATTACTTTACAGTTAGGGCTGCCAGGCTCTGGCATGGGCTCCCAAGGGAAGTGGTGCTCTCCCCTACCTTGGTGGTCTTCAAGGGGAGGTTGGATACATATCTGGCTGGGGTATTACGATCCCAGCACTCATTCCTACCCAGGGCAGGGGGCTGGACTTGATGATCTGTTCAGGTCCCTTCCGACCCTAGAAACTATGAAACTATGAAAAGGCAGCAGTTACTTTTTTAAGTCCTGCAGTGGGACATAGGGTCTTAAATCTCTGAGCTGCCTTCCCTTAATCCTGGGTCAGAGGCAAAAAATGCTGGTACAGATTTGAAAGCTGATTTAAAGGCTGCATAGACTGTGCAGCTTCAAAGATGAAGGCACTCATGAAAGAACAAACAACCAATCCACTCAGAAATAAATGTTTTACAAACAATAAAGTCTTAAATCTTAAGGAGTTGTGAGTCAGACACATAACAGCCAGGTTCTGTGCCCAAGATGGCAGAGGCTGGACCACCTGCAGCAGCTGTGACAGCTTGGCTGGAGGCTGCCATTCACGCATCCTCTAAGTGGGTGCCTGGGGCTGGTGCCCCAGTTGCTCACTACTCTTTATGATACTGGAGTGCATAAAACTGCAACAGAAAGAGATTTGTGCAGATGAAGCTAACAAAACTCAACATGACACTACACCTACAACTCCTGAGTCAGGGTATATAGTTAAAAGACACCCTCAAAACAGGAAGCTCCAATACCCTAACCAGTGAGAAACAAACAGGTATTCATGTCAAAGAAGAATAAAATTATACAGAATACATTCTTCATAAAACTGATGCAAGAGCAGCACAAATTGCAAGAGGGAAGAGGAGGTACTGGTATGGACATGACTATATACACGACTAGAATACTAGCTGCAGTTTCAGCATCTCTTTAAATTGTTCTCTTAATAAAGAACCACATTAGTTTTACAATAGTATGAAACAGTTCTTCCATATTATTTCTTAGCACACAGTCCATGAAATATGATAGTAGCAATCAATCTAGAACTCTGGCATCCACATAAAATTTTGGTAACATTAAAAGATTTACTAATTAAAACTAAGATAGTTTGTGGGATTTGACTGCAGCATACAGGAGAAGCTAAGAGAAAACCAATCTGACTCACATGTCACACTGGAGTTCATTGCTCCCAGGTCCTGAATTTACACATGCACATGGGACTGCAGCACATTGAGCTGGATCAGAGCAGGCCTGCCTGACAGGGGACCATGGGGGGGTCGGTCTGCCAGATCAGGGCTGCTCCAACCCAGCTCACCATGCTATGAAGGGGCTGGATGGGGCACAAGATGCTTCAGTGTGGGGCTAGCCAGCAGACAGCCCCCAAACTGAAGCACCCTCATGCCCTACCCAGCCCAGTCAGTGCCTACACTTGCGTTGCTGTTGAGTAAAGCACTCCACCACAGGACAGTACTTGTATTTACAAGTATTAACCTATGGTGGAGTTAATTAGCTTACTACATCCTAATAGGACTGCAAGTGTAAATGCAGAGACTTTACTGAGAAGCTAATTAGGCAGATCAACCGTAAACGTCTCATGTAAACGTGCCCACTAAGTAGTAAGTGCAGATGAACTATTCAGAGCAGAGTTAAAGCAATAACACCCCACAAGCACAGAACAAAAACATGGGCTCAACTCAAAGGAATCCAGGAGGCAAGACAGAGACAGGCAAATGAATAACACAGACATCATGATATAGAAAAGGGGCTTTCAACCTTTTTGAATCACTGAACCCCCCCTCCCCCACCCCTACCCCAGTGGTCAGAGGCAGAACAGTGTACCCCTGGCCACTGAGAGGGGGGAGGAGGGGCAGAGGGGATTCGCACAAAGCCAGACAGCAAGCAGGGGGATGGTGCACAGCTGGATACCGGGTGCGGGGGAGGGAATGTTCAGATGCCGAGCAGCGGCAGCTGCCATGTGTGAGCTTCCCCTGCCCCCCACATCCGGCCAGGTGGGTGGCACCTGCACAGCACTGCAGGATAGTGTGTAGTGGCACTCTGTCCCCACCCACCCGCACGTACCCCCCACCCAGGGCCTTCTCAAGTACCCCGACTGACAATCCCTGATATAGAGCATATAGTACGAAAAATACCATTAAAGAGAGCAAAAAATGTTCAGCATCACAAAGGATATGGGAGGCAGAATCAGTTTATGTCTTGCCTACACAATCACCCCTGAAATAAAAAACTGCAATACATCTAAAGATTGGAGATGCAAAGTCTTCCAATGAAGAGGACATCTGCAGTATGACTTCAGCAGATTGAAAGACCCTCAATTTAAACTTTCCAGAAGCAAGCTACCAGCCATTCAAGTGTTATATATCCTTCTATGCTATTAAATCAATAACTACTTTGATTCTGCATGGATTAAAGAAACATCTGCCATGTAATCCCAGCAACAGTATTAAGCAGCAGTATTAGACCAGAAAAATATCTGCTGAATGACCAACTGTTGATGATGCATGATAAAGCTATTCTGAGGCCAGCGAGCAAATGCAATCAATAAGAATTCTAAAAGGTGTGGGATCTGATGTAATCCAAACCAAGACTTCATGGTATCATCAGTGTCTTGGCCATACAGGAGCCAGAAGGATGACCTAAGCCAAGACTTACCTCACCTTTTCAGCAGTCTGTGGAATCAGGAAAGGGAGTCCAGAACCAAGAATACACCCAAAAGAGAGCAAAGATTCAGGCCTGTTCTGGGACAGGAGAATTGGTGCCATCTACTAACTTCAGTTGCAAACAGGTCTATTTCTGGGTAACAATATTCCACAGCCAGTTGAGGGAGAATCAAGTTCTTCATCTCCCTTTTGTGCTGAACACAAAGACATCTGACGAAGCAATTTGCTGGGGCTAGTGCAGCCCTTCTGTTAGATGCACAATGGTGGAGGTGGGTTTCCCTTTAAATGTGCAAGGGTAAACTCTGAAAGAACACAAGGTTGCTCTGCAATCCTTAAAAGAGTAAAGAGTTGAACCAGGTTTAACATTAAGTATTTCATTCCTTCAAAAGGCAAGTGTTCCTTTGTACTTCTTTCATGAGGCTGGAACCCTGCAACCAGAACCAGCTCCTCATGATGACTGAGATGGTCAAGGAACACGAGGCAGCATCCTTCAAGTCCAGGGCAGGTTGAAGGGCTGTTTTCACAACTGATATGACCTCAACTATGAATAAAAAAAGGTCTCACTAGACTGGGAAAGCACCAAGTCCGAGGTTCATTCACCTGCTTCTCTGCCATCATCGTATATGACATGCTACAGCCCAATTTTTCTGACAGTACAGAAAAAGTAGTTAAGACCATGCCAGACTAAGCAGGAAGCCCATCACAATAAACAAGTCAAGGACATGAGGCCACCAGGAACAAGGGAGCAGATCTGTGTCCAACATCAAATCACCACATAACACTATGGCAAACAACAAGACTGCAATGGAACCGGGGTCATGTGATGTAGCCTCAGACTCAGGACTGTTGTGGAGATGAAACCCAAGATAACTGGCACACTGGTACAGGGCCAGGATGATGAGCTCTGTCCTTGAGCTATCTTGGTACTGGAGAGTTGGAAGAAATGAGATTTGTGATAAACAGAAAAGAACAGGACACAATCCAACAAAAGGAAGACAACAACAGGAAGAAAAACCCCCTAACCAACAAAAAAAAAGCACAAATGATAACTTGAAAACTGGTCTGAAGATCAGCATATTAAAGCACTAGAAGCACCACTGGAAGGTAGCAATGGGATATCAGTAAAGGCCAGAACTTCAGCAACCTCTGCCCTTTAGCAAATCGACAAAGTCATTAAAATATAACAATTGTTCAAAAGAAAGATGCATCAACCTAACCAAAACTTGGAGAGAAGAACGCAGTTGAAGAAAGGAAAAATTTGCACCAGGAAGTCAGTCTGTGCACATCTGCCTAGAATGGCAGTTGTAAATAGTTCTCTTAATAAAGAGTCCAGTTAGCTTTACTAGTATGGAGTATTTTCATGTTATCATCAAGAATACAGCAGTTGAAACACAAGAGACCTCTAGCTCTCTCTGGGAGCATCTACATGAGCTGCTTACTGAACATTAGCCTACTAACACTGCTCAGTAGCATGGCAGTTAAAAACCATGTTAATAGCCTACTGCCCTGTGTTACTAGGCTAATGCGCAGTAAGCATCACAAAATAACCATGTGCTGGTGCTACTGAGCAGTAACTCCACTTACTGCACATTTAGAACTTTATTAAGCAAGTACTAAACTAAATGAGCAGTATGTAAAGTGTGTTAATGAACGTGTAGATATGCCCTCTGTAATGGAAAATGTCTAGGTAGAAAACTCCTCCTTGAAGACTAGCCAAAATTGACCACAGAAAAATATAAATATACCACTTTATATGTAGGAAGAAGCTATTGTTTGGTATTTTTAAGTTAACGGCTAGGACAGAATAAAACATGAAAATCAAAAGAAAGCGCTATTAGAAAACTGATTTGGAGTTTAAATTCTCACTTTGCACCCTGACCCAGTGACAGAAGATTCATGAAAAACACACACAATTTACTCCAATTTACTACAAGTTACCCAGACTATGAAAAGGAACAGAGCAAAGGTGCTATTTGTAATTATTTTTAAATTAAAGGGTAAAGAATAGTATTATACACAGTTTATATTACTGTAGTAGTGCACAGGAGCCCAACTCATGCAATATCCTTCTCAATTCATTTAGAGAAAAAAAAAGGAAACCATTTGTAACTCTGAAATTACTTCTTTGCCATTAAATGGTCCTTTAAAACACTGCAAACAATTTTTTTTAAATCATAGAATCATAGAAAATTAGGGTAGAAGGGACTTCAGGAGGTCATCTAGTCCAACCCCCTGCTGATCATTCCAGCCAGGGCCTTAAAAAAGGAAAGCACAGTCTTAAAATAGGTGTCCATTTAGTTAAAAAAAAATTAAGCTTAGAAAAATTCTGAAAAAAATAACTGATGCTTGAAGTACTGAAAAATTCATGACACAGTATATGATTTAAAACACTGCCTAATGCTAGCATCCCCGGTGTAAATGTATTTTATTTGTTTGTTTGACTTACCTCTCCCCCATTAACATACTCCATCACAAAACACAAACGGTCCTTTGTCTGGAAGGAATATTTCAAAGACTTTAAAGAAGAAAAAGAAAACAAAAATATTACCTTGATATATTAACCTAATCTGTAGTAATTAAATGGCAACCAAATGTAATTGTGTCTTCTTAAACAGACAAATCCAATTTTTAGAAACCAATCACTATTTCCTATTGCTCTAACTAAAGTATAAGAACCATTAACAATAACACTCCACATATTTTGTTCACCTCAGCAGCATTCACTAATAATGAGCATTTTTGAATAAACCAAAATGATGAATTGCAATTTAAAACAGCCATTGTCTTCTACCAATATTTTTAACTGTACTATTCAGGGCCCCTCTACACATGCAGGTGAAGGCACAACAGGATCTAAAGTGCAATTCACACAATCACACCTCCTACCATGCCACACATGCATGGCAGGAGGCATGATTTTGGGATCATACATGAGATCCCAAATCCTAGCCCCTCCCCAACCCCCACACCAGCAAGAAGAAAGCTCCTGTGGCTTGGAGCCCCATATACCCCAGTTGAGGGGCTCCCAGCCACGAGGGCTCCACATGCACCCCAGGGCTGGCAGAGCAGGAGGAGGTCGTTGCAGGGGCATGAGTGACCTGTGGCAATCCTCTGGCTCTAGAGTTTCCTGAAACCTGAGACAGGCAGATCAATCTAGGACAATCCTTTGGCCCCAGGGATTTCCTATGCCCTGGAACCCTAGGGATCACCACAGCTGCGATCCTCAGGTCCAGAGGATTTCACACATCCCAGAGCCCTAGGGATTGCAGCAGCCACAATACTCAGGATCTGGGGGTTGCACGCACCCCTAAGTCCTGCAGATAACAGCTGCCTCAATCCCCAGGGCCTGGGGGTTTCACACTGGGCATAGTGTACCCCTGCAGTTAAGAGCCCTGTCAGCTGAAGGGGCTCCCAGCCACAGAAGAGACCCTGCTACACGTGCAAATTAAAGCTCAGTAGCAACCAGCTATAAAGTTAGTACACATTTTCGAGGTCTAACTTTATAGCTGCTTGAAGTTTTTCATTGTGTGATAACTGCTTTGCATGTGTAGCTGGTCTCCAGGTAATTGTGCAATTAACCACTTAATTGCACTATACCTGTAACATGTAGAGGAGGCCTAAGCTGCACATTTCTCTTATTCCCTGAATGTGGTTTAGCCACATGCCTCCACCATCCACTGTTCTCATTCTAGCATCTCCCCAAACTTCTTCCACAACGCCTAAAAAAAGTGAGAGTATTATAATCTGGAAGGAAGAAGGATAAATAGACATTCAAACTGATCCTCATCTTGATACAATCTCTCTGTTTCATCCCATACCCATGATTCTCTAGTTTTACATATCATGCTGAACACTGTCAGTGTATAATGTTTTACATACAAGATTACATTATAACTTTAAAAAATAAAACAAATGCTATCCCCAAATTGAAAATAAACTTTAATTCCCACATTTAAACTAATTTTCATGGATCAAAGTTATACCTAATGAAAACGCAGAGATACACATTTGGCCCAATGATCTGAAATGTAACATAGCAACATCTAATGCTATTATAAAGGCAAACATCATAATTTAAATATGTGGGCTAAGTACCTGTATTTTGCTGGTATTATTCCCGGAGAAATTGTGACAAGGGGAGTCAATCTCCCTCCTGTTCCCCCAGCTGCTCTAGGGAGAGTGTAAACTTGCTGGGTCTATATGTGGTATAGCATATGGCTCCCATATATAGCAGGTATGTGACCAGCTGAATTTGAAAAAAAGGCCAAACCTTTGCCCACTCCACCCCCCACATCTTTCTTATCTGGAACATGTATCCCTGTTTGTGCTATTGGACAAGTTGGATCATGCTTTGGCCCAAAATGTCTACTTAATCTGCCAGCCAGTGTATTTATATGACACTGTTTTATTGCCAGATTGTGAAAATTATCTGAATTATACATGGCTTTGGTTGCTTTGAAGGAAAAAAAAAGTTATTTAGAAAAGCAAAACTTAAAAATTATATTAATTTCTATAATAAAAAACAAATGGTCTATCCATTCCCTAAAGAACACAATCACCACCAGACCACCTTTTCTATTCCCATTTATCTTTACCAGCCAAAAAAATTAAAATCACATTAGACACTTGGAACATCTTCAACCACTTTTTGTTGCTGCTGTTGAAAAAATGCAGATAAGTCAAAATCCAGATTTTGGGGGAAAATGGTTGGGTACAGTGAATTTTCTGTTTTGAAATATTTTGAGAAAAAGATTTCCAGTTTTTTAAATTAAAAGTCTACTTTTAAAACTGAAACTTTTTCATTTCAAAATATAGGTTAATTTATAATAAAAAATACAAAAAAGAAGTTGTAATCAACACAATTTTTTCCAAAATTAGTGAAATAAAATGTTTAAAATTACCTGACTGGAACTGAACTGCTTTAGGGCTGTTCAGTTTGAAAACAAATCTGCAATTTTAGCGTTTTATCCTGATTGGGGACAAAAATATTTTTGAAATATTTTGTTTTACACCCAGCACTAAAACAAAAGCCATGTAAAAGGCAGTTTGGCAGACATAGCGTACATCCACACATGCACTTGCAGCGGTTCAAATACCAGCAGCAGAAATTTGTGCCAGAGATTTGTACCTCAGCACACATGCCTTAACATGCACTTTGGTGTGGGGCAAATTGTGCCACTTGGGGCAAACTGATTCTGCCCAGATCCTCCCAGATCTTCAGCCAGGGGAGCTAGAGAATGGGGCCAGCACCTGTGAGCTTCTGAGGCTCCTGGCCCTGGCCAAGTGGGCCTTGTACTTAACCAGGAAGGAGGCTGTGGCAAGGAAGGTGCCTGGAGACTGCAGGGCCGCTTTCCTCTCACTGGTCCGTGCACGTTTCTAGGCAGAGCACCAGTAAGTGGTATCCACTGGCTCCTTGGATGCCTTTGAGGACCGGTGGGTGTGGCCCAGGAGGCTCTGCTCAGTGTCCCCCTCAGGCGCATTTATTTTCACATTTTGACCCTTTGACCCACATGACGCTCCTAATCCTGTTTTTTTCATTAGCTGTCCCAAGTATTTTGTTGTAACATTCACCCACTAGCCCCCATACAATAGGGGCTACTTGCTAGCTGGGTGGGCCTTAGGGCCCATGCTATTTTGAATGTTACAAATAGACAGGAGCTTCTGAGGCTCAGCCAGGTAGTATCTGGGGACACTAGCCCTTTGTGCCAGCTGGACTGCTGAAGCAGCCCTAACCTACAGTGGCCCCTGCACCCTCTACCCACTGCAGCAGTCTAGCAGTGGGAAATGCTACCTGTTGCCACCTGTGACAGCATTTGCCCCCTCGGACCTGCAACCCCATGGCTGCGCACCTTCCAGACCTGGATGGAGGCTAGATGGCTGCCTGGGCCGTGATATGGGCACAGCAGCAGAGCCACCTGCACCTCTGGGCCAGCTGCCAGTGGGCCACTGCTGCACAGCTAGCCTTCATGCAGTACTGCTGTCATGTCTTCTGCCTCCGCTCTGCCATCAGGGCAGCTACTGCCCAGAAGATGTAACTTGTTGCAGTGGCACACTTTGAACTGTCAAAGCATGTCCTCCTGTCCCCAACTGCCACCTCATCTGCCCTCCAGCTGGGTCCCCGGTGCTGGCCCTGGAGAGTCTCCTTTGCCAGAGTCCCGCCACTTGCCTCACCAGCACGGATCCTGCTGTTCCCTATTTAAAAATTGCAAATTCTCTGATAAAAAAAATTCTCTCATTAAAATCCCCAAAGTCTGCATTCTTCTGTGATTAAAATGAAATACCATATATAGAGAGATCAGTTGAGCAGTGTATTATTGATATATTTCCAATTCTAAAGCAATTTGGAAGCCTATCAGTGCCTCTATCTTCATAATAAAACCAGTTCTAAATATCTATAAGCTTTGGCATTTGCTTTTGGTTTTTTTATCATAGAAAAAATGAGAGCTGCCCCTGACCCCTTCGCTCACCAGAATGTGGGACGCTGAGCAGCACTGGGATGCCAGTGTCCTGCCCCTGCCTATGCCCTTGCCCCTCACTCCCAACCCACAGTCCTGCCAGTGCCCCTGACTCCTGACTCGCAGCCCCTGCCTGTCCCCCCACTAGCTCCCTCCTGGCAGCAGCTCCGTCCCAGCACCAGGACATGCGTCCAGCTGCAGCTGTCCCATCCGCTGCTTTGTGGCTCTAAGCAGTGCCAGCCCTTGCTGTTCTGCTCCCTGCACCTGTGCCCACGCCCTCCAGAATCCCCATGCCATTCCAGGGAAGCCCTTGACTGGGGCTCAGGGACATGGCTGGGCAAGCCCCTTCACTTGCAGGCTGGCCTCCCCTGGCACAGGCTGCTCTAGTGGGGCAGAGGAGCTATAAGGCTGGCTCTGGCAGCCTCTCCTACCCAGAGCTCCACAATGAGACTTACAGGGCTGACTTCAATACTGGAGTGGGGTGGTTTCTATTTATTTTCTATCTAATGATAAATAATATTTTTGTTAATTTAATCTTTTTTGTTAGACTTTGAGGAATGACCTTAGGCCCCCTCTACCTGCTCAGGTAAAGACAAGATAGGATCTAATGCATGATCCACACAATCTCACCTCTTGCAATGCCACACATGCATAGCAGGAGGTGTGATTGTGAGATCACACATCAGATCCAATTGCACCTTATTGCTGGTG
This sequence comes from Alligator mississippiensis, assembly GCF_030867095.1. Classification (NCBI taxonomy): domain Eukaryota; kingdom Metazoa; phylum Chordata; order Crocodylia; family Alligatoridae; genus Alligator; species Alligator mississippiensis. Next base: position 159,933,491 of record NC_081824.1, read on the forward strand.
TAGGGGGAACCCAATTCTGGTTCTACATCCATTAGCAAGGAACAGGCTCCCACAGCTAGAAGCCCCCTTTGCTGAGGGGGCTCCCAGCTGTGAGGGCCACATACTGCCAAGGCAATCTCACATGTGACAAGGATTCTCAGTCCTGGCTGTGCTCCATAGGCAGCCAGGGCTGAGTGCCCCTTCAGCTGCAAGACAGATCCCATAGCTGTGGGGGCACTGATACGGTCTCCCAGCTGTGGGGATGCATGGAGCGCCCCGACACCCCTGTGATTGGGAGACCACATTGGCTGTTTTCTCCCAGTCCCTGGGGTACATTCTACCCCCAGCACCTGGGAAATTGCAGCAGCTGTGATCTCCCCACAGACTGCCTACATGTGTAAATTGAAGTTGGATAGAAACCAGCTATAAAGTTACTACACATTTACAAGCAATAACTTTATAGCTGCTTGGACCTTTTTAAGGCAGGACAGTTAATCTGCACATGTAACCAGTCTAAATTTACTGCACAATTAACAAGGTAATTGCCTAATAGATATAACAGAGGCCTTACTGACAACAATGCTGGTTTCTTTTCTACTCTTTTGTATTGAATTAAACCCCTCCCCCCCCCTCCATGAGGGTGCAAAGCACTTTCAGTTACGACTCAGTCTGATACATAGTCAACTTTCCTAAATTCTGATAGAGTCTATGCTGCAATGGAATGGAACATCCCTCATGTTAAGAATTACCGGTTAAAAATATTATTCTAGTTTCCCAATATTTACCGTTAAAAAAGGATGTCTAGTGTTTTTCAATACTCTGCTTTCTGTAAGAGTGTGAGCCACTTCATCCTGAAAAATAAAGGGTATAATATTAATAAAGAAGATGATGAGCTTATGCCTTCACTTTTGTTTTTTTCCCCAAAGACTTATCATTCAAACATACATATTAAAACATGTAAAAATAAGCATAACTAGTACATTTGGTAAAATTTAATATGTACTTTATTTGAACCCAAAAGTTCAACAAGAAAGAAAATGAGAAAAAAATACCTATGTTTTAAATTATACAACTGCAGCTCTGATGCAAAGCACATCCCCAGACCCCAGGCCCAGCTCACATAGGATGCTGGAGTCCCTCCTGCACCTGCTCCAGACCCAACTTCCTGGGCCACAATGAGCAGTGGCAGCAGCAGCCCGGCAGAAGCTGCTGCTGGGTATGGAGAAAAAGTGTCACTTGGCAGAAAGCACAGTTGTCTCCCCCTTACAGCTGCCAAGCCCTTCTCACTGCCATTGCCTAGAGCTCACACCAGGACTGCCTTGCAGTTCCTCTCTACCAGTGCCACTTCTGGGCCACCCCAGAGCCCTGTGCCCAGCAAAGCAGCAGTGAAGAGGAGTCACAGGGCAGCCGCGGCATGGGCTCTGGGCAGCAGACGTGAGAAGGGCCTGACAATGGTGAGGGGGGAGGCGACCATACCTGCTGCCAGGTCCCACTTTTTCCCCACAACCAGCAGCAGCTTTTTCCTGGGGCCAGCAGGTCTGGAGCAGGTGTTACAAGGACCCCGACACCCCACGTGGGGCAGGCCAGGACCAGGGCTGGGTCTGGAAAGAAGCTGAGCAGCAAGAAAAAGTGGGACCTGGTAGAGGGCACAGCTGCCTCCCCCTCCCCACTGCCAGGGCCTTCTCACTGCAGCTACCCAGAGCCCACTCCAAGGCTGCCCTATAATTCCCCCTGCAAGGCCCAAGGCAGACCAGAGGTAGTGCTGGTGGCAGCAGCAGTGGCAGGGAGGAGAGCCCCAGTGCAGGTTCCAGGCAGCCACAGTAAGAGGGACCTGACAGCGGCAAGGGGAAGGCAAATGAGCCCGCCACCAAGTCCTGCTTCTTCCTGGCACCCAGCAGCAACTTCAGCCTGGCCACCAATGCTGAATCCAGGCAGCAGCTCCAGCCCCTCCTTGGGGTAGAAGGGTGGCCGAAAGGCAGCACTGTTGGCAGCAGAAGCCCCGCTGAGATGCCCCTGCTAAAGCTGCCACCTGCCCATGCCAGCTCCCCACCCGCCTGCAGCCCCATCCCACATACAGAATTTTACTGAGCTTTTGCGGGTGGAGTGCTAACCTGGTCCACAACAGCTCCCCAAAACTTCCCATGTGGCCTGCAGGCCCAAATAATTGCCCACCCTGGGTTAGACAAACATATGTCCAGTTTAGAAAGGAATGGCCCTGCCAAATCAGGTGCTGGATTAGATGACTGCTGAGTTCCCTTTCACCCCTATTTTTTTTTTTAATGATTCTATGATTCTACACTGAATATTAAAAATTGTTATGATATGAAATTTGCAAAGAAAATTCCTTACAACAATCCAACTGACTCTATCCTAAAGGAGAACAGTCAGCAACTTACTATGGTACCAAGTACTAGTTCACTATCGTAATAAAATGAAGACAAGTTAGGTATGACTCACAAAAATAACAAGAATAATGCTGTTTAAAAAAATGTATTTGTTCAGTATATACGTATTAAATATTGCTACAAATAATACAAATGTAGCCTTCCACTATTACACATATTACTTAATCTATGCTGGGAAGATAAGGAACCATTAAACCACAAAGTAAATGCAGATGCCAGGAATTCCAAACTGTACTTCAAAAAAATCATCAAAACAGGAAATTAAAAATATAAGCAACAAAATTTAGTGGCTAAAACATTATGACAACATTATTTCTGCTCCTTGCGATTCACAAGTAAATCTTAGAATACTATGAGCCCTAATTACTGTACTTTCTCACATTTATTTTATACAATTAACTTCATAAAATAAATTTCATGAAGCTTATATACAAGTTAGCTTTAAGTTACAATCCACTTTGGTTCCCTTTCCAAAAATGTCTGAGTATTTGAAATCCTTGCTACTTAGACAGTAAGTAGTTTCCATATCCACATACAAGAGAAGGTAAGTTGCAAAAAATACTAGGATTAGGGGGGAAAAGAGGTTTTTTTCTCTTCATATTTTCACTAGTGCTTTTCTCGAATGTGGAAATGAAAACTGATTATGCCTAACCAACTCAAGGACATTATAATGCCTCACAGGCTTCAGGTGAAAAGGAAGTTCAAAATTTGCATATTATTTACAAACTGTGGAGTTGCTAAAGACGTACAGAAAAGTTAACCTTAAAAAAATAAAATATGGTATCTGTGCTTTAAAACGCGTTTTGAATGTATTTATGTATTTATCAGAGTAGTAATTATGTAAAAATGGCACCTTCCTGTTCAACAGCTCTCCAGTTCAGTGGTGGGTCATTATTTTGGGTGGAAGGCTGCTTAATGAGGTTAGTGAGCTTTCGAGGGCCGCATGGTTAGCCTCACCCCTTAACAGCTGCCACGCCCCCTGGTCGCCATCTTGGGACTGGAAGTCCCACCCCTAACCCCTGACCTTTGCCACTGGAACTCCCTCCACTTGCCCCTGGGAAATACTCCATTTGGGAGGGAGGAACCGCCATTTTAAAGCCAGAAAAAAAAAACCATATATCGCAAAAGTCAAACACCTACTATAACGTATTTTAATTTTATTACAAAAAATATTTTTGTCATGCTTTGTGTTTGTGTAGTGCATACAGAGGTAATCTATAATTATAAACATAATAACTCAACATAAATTCATATATACATATACACACACACACACACACACACACACACACACACACTAGCCAACTGCCTGTCAAGAATGATGAGGGGAGGGGACAGAGGCCCATGTAGGCCCCCCCCCCCCCAGTGCTTTGCGTCTGGCTCTGCTCCCCCATCCCCATCCATCTCCACCTCTGGACCTCAGTCTGGGCCTGTTCCCCACCTCTCCCACCGCTTCTGGTCTGGGCCTGTTCCCCACACCCCACTTGGGAGTCTAGCGCTACCTTCCCCTACCCCCATGCTCCAGGTCTGCCCAGCCCACGTCCACCTGCTTCCCCCTCCCCTTCTTCCCAGCTGTTGGCAGGGCCCAGCAGCGTAGCAACATCACTGTACCTTTCCTCCTCCTCCTTGCCACTTTCGTCAGGGCCTGGCAGCAGTGGAGCAGCAACAGCATGCTCCCCGCCATCATGGGGGGCAGGAACAGAGTCCTGCGCCCAGCCCCACCCCCACTTCTCATCTGGTCAGAGGAGGGGGGTGCATGGGCCTGCTCCCCCAACCCTCACCACTTCAGTGCCGGGCCCATTCCCTGCCCCACTTCAGGGCTGTTGTCGTGGTGCGGCAGCAGCGGGACACCATCACTGTGCCCCCTTCCCTTCCCTCCCTCCCTCCTGGCCTTTGTTGGGTCCCCTCAAGTCTGGCCCCACCACCGCCCCATATCCAGTCGAGGGAAGGGGGGGAACAGGCCCACTCACCCCCTCCCCCCCGCCTGCAGGGAGTGGGGGGTAGGGGGCAACAGGCCAGCTGTGCTGGCCTCCTCCCACCCCAGCTTCATCCCGTTTCCCCATCATGACGGCGCTCTGCCATGCTATCTCCTATCTGAACGCTCTTGGAGCACTCTGATTGGTTGTTTCAGTCAGCCAATCAGAGCGCAAATAAAGCATTATGGACAGACAGACTAAGGCTTTTATAATATTAAAATACACACACACACACACACACACACACACACACACACACAAAGTGATTTTTATTTGCTTCCTCACATTGGAACTTTTAGGATTCATGTTTTCAATTTTTTTCTGTAAAAACATAAGGACTAAAAAACTTACTTTTAAAAAAATAAGACTTTAAGTTCTATTAAAGTAATCAGATTCCTACACTTGGGACTTTAAGAATCACATCATTTTGCAAGACTGAATGATACATTATTGGAGGAGTGACTAAATGTAATTTTGGGTTCATGATACTCAGGAGTTCAGGCTAATCGATCTATTGTTCCTACCCTGCCTTAAATTATATGGGTCTATGAATAACATTTCAAGTATTGGCAGTACTTAGTTAATCAAGTATTAATTTAAATTATTTGATATCATCCCCTTAAAACACATTTTTTCATCAATTACGAGTTTCAGCTTCCCAAAGCTGAAATTCTTGATCTCCTGCATAATTTCCTTACCAAGCAAGGCAAGGAACAGAATATAAACCACATTTAATTATCCTGTTGTCTGAGAATGATCACAGTTTGCTTCTAAATAAGTTTTGAAAGCATACAGTACATACCAAAGTACATTTTCACTTTATTTAAACCTGACCTGCTTTCTAGTGCTTTGCAAAACACAGGTCCATTGCTTTCTCTTCTCTAAATTGATAAAGAACTGAAATTAAGTATACAGTAAAATCCCTGATATCTGGCTTGAGTGGGGAATGGGGGGTGCCAGTAATGTAAAAATGCTAGTTACCTGAGGGCACAGGGTTTCTGGCCAGACACAAGGGGGGGGGGGTCATGGCCTTGGCTGCATGCACAGCAGTGACAGCACAGTGCGGTGGGTGGTGGTGGCAGCCATGTGTGAGCTTCCCGCCCCACCTTGTCCAGCTGGCCAGCCAGAAATTCCAGTTACTAGAGTGTGCTGGTTAGTAAAATCCCAAATAACAGGGATTTTACTGTATTAAGTATGTACACAGCAAGAAAATTGTATACTTGTATTATCTTAAGATCTGTGTTTGTAACAGATAGTATTCCACTCAAAGGAACATTTATGCAGACAAAATAATATAAGTTTACCTTTGCAATAATTACTTCTTTTTTCAAAATCTTCATAGCATAATATTTCCCACTCGCCTTCTCTCGGACCAAAATAACTTTGCCAAAAGTGCCTTTTCCAAGTAGCTTCAAATAGTCAAAATCATTCATTGTCTGTAGGGAGCAAAAATCAAGAATTAATCAGATTTTTACTCTGTGGATGTGGTACATATACATTTTTTCTGCACTTCCACCAAACAGAACCACTGACATAAAAATTAAGTATGAATTATACAAATGTGTAGACTTCCACGATCAAGTTCAGAATACCAAAGAATACCATTTAATACAAAAGTTATATCTACCTCTAACTTGCTTATGATTAGTAATGAATATTGTTATTATAGTTCTTTAGGGGAGTACCAAATAATACTACATAAGCAATCTTATTAATCTCTTATAACAACCAAAAATCAAAGCCACAACCACTATATGTTGAAATATGGCAGCTCAATTAAGATTTCTTTACTACTGTGCCGCTATGAGTTCAGAAGCACTGTGCTGGCATCTGTTTTGAATCTTACATGATCTGTTCCTTATTAAACTATGCCAGTTTCTGCATCTTAGCACCAATAGTTGATCTCTTTAAATCTTTGGGTGTTGAGTTTATTTCTTACTGGACTACTTCTATTTTCTTTTCCCACAGCGACTTTAACTTTTCATTTTATTTTCTTTGATTTAATTGACCTACAAGCAAAATAGTTTCCAAGAATTAAAATTAAAAAAAAAAACAGCCCTGGAAAACTCCTTTACATAAATCAGGCAGGACAAGAACAGAGGTGAACTGTGAGAATGTACCATTGTTTATTCCTTTCTCACCTGATAGAGTTCCTTTTCCTGAATTCTTTTATAGTTCTCTAAAAAATGGTTTGGAGTTACAGAGCGCACAAATAAAATGTATCATGGTGTTACAAAATGAGAATAGACTACAATGATGAAAACTGAAACCATAAACTTAAAACATTTCAAACTGATATTTAAGAAAATATCTCTCTCAAAAGAATTTTAAAAAGCAGAAGAGAAGGAGTCTAGGAATCACTGGCTGCTAAAAATTTGAGTGTTCCAAAGGGTCAGACGCAAAGAAAAGCATTTGGGACAAAGGACAATCCAATGATGGAAATCATATATTTCCATTTTTTAAAAGGACACTTCCAACTTTTCATTTGCTTTTTAGATAAGGAATTTCAAGATCTTTCTTCTGACCCTGGGATAGCTTTAATACCTTTTCACACTTTCCTTTACCAAAATAGACAATAAGCATATATAAATGCATAGGCATATGCATACACACACCTTGTGAAAGAAGAGATGACTACTGTCATTGACAACCAGGCATTCTGACTCCCTGGCATATGCATTTTTGCAGCCGAAGGCATTTCAATTCAGCGTCACATAGGGCCTCTCTAAATGTGCAGGTAAAGGTGTAATAGGATCACACAATCGCGTCTCCTGTCATGTCACACATGCATGGCAGGAGGCATGACTGTGGGATCATGAATCAGATCTCATCATACTTTACTGCCAGTGCGCAAACACAAAAAAAGAAGAGCGATGTACATGGGGGCAGTGCACACCATTCTAACCTGAAGCCTGGATGGCCGAAGCCATGCTCTAAGTGGCAGGATCACCATGGCTGCAGCCCCAGAAGGCCCCCAGGACCCAAGGTAAGGCTGCTGGGGCCAGCCCAGTGCTGGCCTCAGCCTCCACTACCCCACCCAGGGTAACCTGCCACACGCCACAGGGCGCGTGGCATAAACGTTCCCTAGGGACAACTAGCGGTGGCACAAGGTGTCCCACTGCTAGTTGTTCCCAAGGAACCAAACATCCACACTCATGTGCACGTGTCCAAAGAAAACTTTCCCATGAAAAACTCATATTTCTAAGGTATGGTGTACTTAATTGGGAGACAGAAGACTCCAGGTTCTAGCTTTAGCTCTTCTATTTACTGGTGTAAATATTCCTGTAAACTTCATAGCCTTTATTACCAGCCAAGGACTCATGCCACTATTCCAGGGACAAGAAACTATAGAGATGTTGTTGCACAAGGTCACTTCTGAGAAATCTAGGAAAAGAACCCAGGTCTCTAAAGATGAAAGTTAAACAAGGTTCATTTACTTATCTGCAGTGGCTTTCAAAATGAGTATGCAAAATGTGCGTGCTTGACAGTGCTGTCTTTAATCATTAGATCGCACACTGCTGCTAGAGCTAAAAACACAATAGGTTTCACAATACAGAAACATAACCTGATATAACATAGGACTGGAAAAGATAAACCACCACCTACACACAGACACAACAGTTTACTTGTTTCTCAAAATAGTTGAGTATTGTATTGGTGAAGTATATGTCATTTCTCTCTACCAGATGATCCACCTAGAAAACAACAGCTTATTTTTATGCTACTTATGTCTTTAAGTTCAAATGAAATAGATTTTTGTAGTAGCCCTGAATTTTGGACTTAAAATCCTGCTGACAACACAGGTAAAAAAAGTTAGTATGTAATCATGTAGTTAATCTATATTAAAAAAATCCTTAGAAAGGAAAAACTGAATTTGTACCAACTGGGTTAATTCTGAAATTCCCTGATATTTGAGTGCTTAACCTTGCAACTTAAAATACTTTTACTACTTTTTTTAATGTAAAATATAACAATATTCAGGGCTATTACATTGTTCCCACTTAATGGATGTTTGGTGACCCCTAAGCAGTATGATTTTGGTAGGAGGCCTCTTTTCCAGTTTTACTTCAAAAATATATAATCAGGTTTTGCAATAAATGGTGGATCCAGTAAAGCAGTATATCCCTTTATTGCAATAAATGCACACTAGCATGTTTAAAGCTGAAGTTTATGATTAAAGACAATTTATATAAAAATTTGTTCATTTTAAATGTTATATCTGTAGCTTCCCAAAACTTGGCAGCTATGGGCAGGTGAAAAATAACTTTGTTGATTTAAAATAGGTAACTCAGGGCATGTCAACATCATATCCCTGGTGTGTCCCAAGCTAAACACAACCAAGCATGTCTGTCTACCTGTTGCATATGCCAAACCCGGAAAAGAAGGTGACCTAGTTCCACCACATCCCAGGTCTTGAAACAATTTTAGTGGAGAAATATCCCCCATCTCTTGCACAGAACCAGAGGACATTCCCCTTGCACACAACTGGGGTGAGGGACTGGTCACAGACTTGGGCAGCTGCCAGGACTTAGCGCACTGTCCTGGTTTGCCCACAGCAGGCAGGGAGCAAGCAGCATGCTTATCTACCCTGTGGGTGGCTGTGGGCTTTATCTGGTAGCCCCAATTACCACTCTGGAACTGGTAAGGGTCCTAGCACAGCAGCTGAAGCTGTGAGCAGAGCCCCAGTTTGTCCATAGGGGAAGCAAGAGCAAGAAGCAGTAAACCCTGGGATGCTGGAAAATCCAGTCAAGGCCTATCATTCAATGTTTAATATGTCACATATTCAAACTGAAGCATGACATAAACCAGCCACAAAGATGTTCCACATTTAACAGATAATACTTTTGAGGCTGGTTCACCATTTTTGTGCCTATTTCACTCTTTACTGTATGAAAAATTGCTTGAATATGTGGCATATTATACAATTAATATGTTAACTGAGGTAATTGTAACATCTTTCAGGGACTTCAGAGACATAAAATTGGCAAGTCATTCAAAACTAAACTGCCAGTAGCTATGAAGGAGCTATACAGGTTTATTCAGCTAAGCTAAGCTTCAGATCACTGATAATGGGGAACTCTAACAGTTTTAACATATACAATTTTTGAGAAAAAATGAACATTGCTTGCACCTCAAAAATGAAAAGGATTAAAAAGTACAGATTATTTCAAACACCCCTCATCACGAATCCTTTTACTCATCTTTAACAATCTACGTTGCTCATTGTTACTAGCTTTAATCAATTTAATTTTTAGCAAAAGTAAGCATGATTACTTTATTAAAATTAGTTTATAGTTTTCCCTCCAATTATGGCTGTCACTAAAAGCATTAAAAGCATTAAAAATATAAGATTGTACATTGACATTCTTTCAATATGAATGTTCTTACATTGATCTCTGACCCATCGATTGATAATTCAATTTTTCCTTTTTTCTCCTTGCCTATTAATTTTCTATTAATTGAGGCTTAAAATCAGTTGTTTTTCTTCTTTTTTGTGGAAAGAGAAGACACAGAGAACATTTGTTCCATCTTCTGAACTTTATTATAAACTACTGAATCTATAATAATTGTTAAACCTCTCCAAAGATGCCTGAATGACAACTTATAAACATTATTCTACATTGCTTGTCTACACATCATTGGAACTTAAGTTGTAAACAAACCATATATTAGTCAAGTGGTTTTGATTATTGTACAGTGACCTTCCACCACTAAATTCTTTGTAATGCTTGTTGATCATAAAATTATTTTTTACCTCTGCAAATGAGTGCTATTTTTAAGTGATTAGGTGGCCCCTCTAACATTACAAAGCTTTCACAATATATTGAAGTCAGTGATTCTCAACCAAAGTAGCATCCTGGGGTGCTGAGAGATCCTTTTAAAAGGTGCTGTGGGGTGCTGCACAATATTAGCAATGTTATCCCCACACAATTCACAAGATAAACCCAAGGATTTTGCTATGGGAAGGCATCCACAGTGTCGAGTAGGAATCCACAGTGTCAAAAACATTCTAACCTGTTGAGGGTTTCTGAGTGCTTTGCAACAAAAGAACTGCTCTTTTCTTTTTCTGTAGCCAAAAAAACCCAGATGAAAGCTAAGATCTGGCCTTTTCTGAAACATGTTTTCAAGTCTAACAAGAGATGTGCTGAGTCTAAAAAAGTTGAGAACCAACTGATCTAAACATCTGATGAGTGGTGGAGAACAGGCAGAATGTCTGCTAAATTTAAGTGCCTTTTTGTATGGTAGTAGTACCTACTACAGGTAGTAGTGAGTAGTGATAATTCTTTCATAGATCCAGAGAGAATGTATTAGGAATCAGAGAAGGGGGCAGACTGATTAGCCTTGAGCTGGTCCTGGCTACCTGGGTGGGCCTGATACCAGGCTGCCTTCAGCTGGTTCCAATGACCAGCATGGCTGGCTACAACAGTCTGGATATAAGCAGCTACTCTCCTAGAATTCCTTGTAACAACTGTTCCACAGACCCTTTTTCTCTGTGGTTCCTAGCCCATGCCTCTGCCTCCCTTCAACCTTCATTTAGCTTCTGTCTTGAAACCAGTCGGCTCCTGCCTTAACTTCTTCCTAGCCTGCTGCTTTGTTTAGCTACTGCCTGAACCTAGTTGCCTCCCTGCCTAGACCCTGAACCCTTGGCTTGTGATCCCCAGCCCTGGACTCCTGGTCTGTGACCTTCTTAGCACCAAGATACCAACCAACTACATCTAGGTTGTGTCCATAGCAAAATGATTCTTGTAATTAATTTAAAGGTGGTCATAGTCAAGACCAGTAGCATAACTATGGTAGAGTGATTAGGGCAGCTACTCAAGGCACAACTTGGGAAGAGTGAAAAAAAAATATGGCCACCGAAGTTATACAACGGTGCCAGTACCTCAACAGAAGCCAAAAGTCCCCGCTGCCCCCATGTGTCACAAATGCCCTGGATGCCCACCTGTGCTGTTACACCTCTGATCAGGGCAGAAGAACCATAAAGCACTGTGAATTATAGATTTCATAGGCATTAGGGGCTGGAAGAGACCTCGCAAGAACACTGAGTCCAGCCCCCTGCCACAGGCAGGAAGTCTGCTGAGGTCTAATGATCCCAGCAAGATAAGCATATGAACATTTTTTGAATGAGTCCAGATTAGGTGCTTGCACCACCTCTGGGGGCAGTCTGTTCCAGACCCTAGACACTCAGACTGTAAAGAAGTTTTTCCTTACGTCCAGTCTAAATCGGCCTTCCAGAAGTTTGTGGCCATTAGGCTTTGTTATCCCTTGGGGAGTCCTGATGAACAACTGTTCTCCCAGATCCTGGTGCACACCCCTTATATACTTATAGGCTGCCACCAAGTCCCCCCTGAGCCTTCTCTTCTGCAGGATGAAGAGCCCCATGGCCCTCGGCCTCTCCTTGTAAGGCTTGCTCTCTTTGCCTTTGATCATGTGAGTGGCTCTCCTTTGGACTCTCTCAAGCTTATCCATGTCCCTCCTGAAGTGGAGGGTCCAAAACTGGAGAGAGAACTCCAGCTGTGGCCTCACTAAGACCGAGTAAAGCGGGAGGATGATGTCCCTGGTTTTGCTTGAGATGCATTGGTGCTCCATATATTTTTCCAGTTTTGAGGGATCAAAAAAACCCCTCTGCAGCGCAGAGAACAACTGAACGTGGAGTGTGCGGTATGTGGCACCATTGCACTGGTCTGGACGTGGCCACACGTGGTAGTAACAGAACGCTTTAACAAAAATAACACAGCTAAGATTTACTGAACACTTTTCTAGGGTAAGGAGACAAGCAGTCTTTCAACTGATGGTCTGAAGGAACCTAATTTCTGAAAAGTTTCCAATAGTTGGATGGGATTCTCTTCCCTTGTCCCTCCTCTCCGAACACTAGCACATTCTGGAGAGCAATATTTCTTCATATTTTTCCTTACTTCTGCAAATCTATTCCTTATCCATTTTGCATCTTGAACAAATCTATGACAAAAGGAAAAGACAGAGAAGGCATAGCTGCAACGTCTTACTTTTGTTGTTGGGAAGCCAAAATAACCAAAAAAGTATATAGAGTTCATCCTCCTATAGAGCTGACTGACTATCTAATAATGTGGTATTTAACAGAAAAACAGTAAAAACAGACTTTAGAAAACATGACAAACTATTTAGAACATACTTAGTGTGCATACAGAGAAAGTGCCAATATCTATATGCACACAGTTCAATGGGAGTAGTGTCATTAATTTTAATGGGAACAAAATCCTGCCCATAATGAACAAGTGAAGAGAGAAATAGAAGAAACACCATAGCCTCTGTAACTTAACATGAGGCACTCTGCGTCAGTTTTAAAGGTAGCATTCTTTTATAGACACAATAAGCATTGATGGCAATTTAAGATGCAATTCATACAAAAAATTACCTTTAATTTTCTGAAGTAACCATAGCAAAGGATGATGGAGCCACTTCTGTTTAAATTAAATGTTGTATTCTGAAGACTGTTTTCTTTACAGACTCAATTTACTACCTTGTCAGAGCAGAGAAGTCTTATTTCTGTGTATTTATTTCTTAACCTGACTATATTGTTCTACTTATAAGTATACCATCTGGTGCACACACAAGCAAAATTCATTGGGCTTAGATGCAGAACCACATGACAAAGCTAATATACATAGGACACTCTATGGGGAAAAAAACCTCTTTGAAATTAAATAAGTAAAAAATTAATAAATAGATGAATGACATCATGAGAAATTAAATGGTTTTGACAATATCATTACCAGCTTCACAAAATCAAATTTCTGAGACTGATTAGCAAGCAGTAAATGTTACATTTTTTCTTACAGAAAGGACTTTAATAAAAGATGCAAGAAAAAGTATTCTAAATGGTTACCATTATTTTAGTCTTCAAGGCTTGGCCCCTTACCTATTTCTTGCAATCAGCTATCCTAATTTTTTCTACAGTACAGGTCTGTGCTGTGTGCTGAAAGTTCAGCTTTCAACCCTTCCTGCATATAGAGTGATTGTTGTGGAGCACATAATAGAATTTGGCTTTATTTTTCTTTTTAAATAAAAGATTAGGATATTATATGCAAAAATATTATAAATATTATAAAGTCAAGCACTCAAAAATTTGGACATGCCAGAATTCAAATGACCTCTGTAACATTCTGCATGTTGATAATGATACAGGTCTTTCACATACGTAATTCCTGCCTCCTCCAGTACAGACAGAAAAGCATTCTGTGAATGAGGAAACTCTTCAATATTTTTTTTTAACATCAAAATTCAAAGGCATTCAGCTACCTTAACCATGACATTACTTTTTTCTGCTGACATTCCTTTACCTACTTTTCTATATACCTTCCAGTTTCAACACAGAATGCAGAAAGTCCTACATAGACTGTAGCCAGAATGGCCTTTCATTCATTTGCAACACTGATTCTTTTCCTGTGCACACCCAATTCTGGGCACTGAAGAAGTCATATCCAATCAAATTTCAGTATCCATTTTAAAAAGAGACCACTACTCTACTAACTGCAAACCTAAAAGCAAATCATAGCCATTATTTTGTAGGATTCAAGTTCAAAAGGGTTCAGCGACTGTTCATCCTGCTGGTTTTGCAGCAACAACTAAAAATATGCTATTTGCAATAATGTACATATTCCTGGTGATATCAGAAGAGGTGCAGGCTACAGAGAAAGAAACAAATAAAATAGCTCTTTTCTTTCTTTTAAAACAGAGATTTGTTTCCAGAAAGCAAAGACCAAGGTCATTAAGAGACACATTCTGTCTCTCTCATGCAACTCATGTAAATATTTAATACAAATATTTGCATGAGAAAGGCAAATAGTATTTCCTCCTAAGAAAAAACATTTTACTTTCAAATTTCTAAGAGGTATAAAAATAAAAGGGAAAATATGAAAATATATAATGAATAAGTTGACATGTTTTTTTAACCCTTACAGAAGAGTCAGACTCGAAATTGTAATAAGCAATATGTATATCTGTTAATATTTGGTACCTAAAGGACTGAAAATGGGCTCAAAGAGTTAGTTATATTAAAAATAACAAATCCATAACTATTCAACTTTACTATAATAAAACAAATATGCATTTCCCTGATCCATGGCAACTAGAGACTGAAGAATAATTGTATATTGATTTGCCCAAAGACAGAACTCTACTCGCAAGATATTCACATATTAAGTAAGCTTACCAGTTTTACTATATCTGTGTCTTATTACCTTTCTTTTATGATGAGTTGTGGAAGCATCCATCTCTTCCTCTCCTATATTGTCTATCTGTGAAGTTGGACTACAATTCATTCTCTCTTCTTCTTGCCTCTGAAGTCTGTCTGCTACAGCTTGGATGGCTTCTGTCCATTCTTCCCTATCAATAATAAGGCAAAACTCCTATTTGAAAATTCATGAAATATCAAAAATAATTTACTTCAATTTACTCCCAAATCCTACATAGTTTAACAGGCAGGGATAGATGTTGCAGATCCCAGAAGCAAAGAGAGTAACAAGAACTAACTGAGTGTGATTTCATAAATACTTTAATACCTAAATTAAATCTTTTAATAAGAGTCACAGTATAGCTCAGGGCATATATAAACAGTACTGTGCTATCTTAAAGGAATCTGTTCTTTCAGGGGCTCTTCAGAAGAAATGCAGCTAAAAAACAAGACATGCATACAAGAAAACAGTGTTACAAAAACAACTAACCACATTTAAATTTGTGATTATGACTGAATTGATGAAAGATTAATGATGTTGAAAGGAAAGATACCTATTCCAATTCTATCTAAACCATGGACTTAATTTCAAATGGAAGGGAACAATGAAAAAGTAGAAAGACTTTATTTCAGACTTTATAATAAATCTAAGTAATGATATAAAGTATATCATGTTCTCTTATGGTACCTTGTCTCTTGTCTCCTACACACTTTTCTGTAGGAAGAATCAATTCTTATATTTATGGAATTAAGTGTCCATCATCGTAAAAAGAAATATTAATTATATCTAAATATATATGCTATAATACATTGCTTTTTGCACAAAAATAATGGTACACAAAAAGGACACTGTGAACTACTGAGATATTGAATTACTTTTCAAAGTTGGTTTCCATTCTTGAAAATGTAACATTTCAGAGACATCCTCAGACACAGCTTGGGAGTAGTTGAACATACTTTTCATTCAATTATAGAAGTAGTTAGCCAAGTTAGTCTGAAATCAGGCAGAAGTTAGAGCAGGACAACACCTTAGAGACCACCTGGTTTAGAGAAGCCTGAGCTTTCCTAGGAAACAACTTGCTTCATCAGTCCACTCCTACCATCTGATGTAGTAGGTTGTGGCATAGGAAAGCTCATGCCTCTCTGAACCAAGTGGTTTCTAAGGTGTGGCTTTGTCTTACACATATCAGTGTAAAGTTCTTATACTGGACATAAGTTTAAAAAGTTTTACAGAAGCATATTTATAAATTTTTTAAATTGCACACAATCAAAACTACAAAGTTCTCATTTCTGATTACTATGTAAACTAATAGATGTGCTGAGACTTCTTTCCAATGTTTTTTGGAAGACAAAACAATACAAAAACATCCCATCTTAGTTCTCACCGTTCTTCTGGAGTATCTACATGAAATGTTCTCTCTATGACAGTGGTCCACTGAAGACATCTGATAATGAATGTGTTTGGCTTCGGTCGCTCTGTTTTCATTAGCTGACATTCTAGAGAGATAAAGGACATATTTTTATATTACATAATACAATGGTAATATGGAAAGAGCAAACACAAAAGTTTTAGCTAAATCTCATATAGTTTATATACAGATCCAGTATTTACAAGGAGTAGTAGGACAAATAATACTGTCTAGATGTACTTGCTGCCAGGATGAAAGCCAGTTGGCCTGCAAGGAAATCTAGACAAGAATAATAATGTTTACTGACTGAAGATACCAGCCAGAAGAGTTGACAGAATCCATGTAGGTACCTCTAGGAGTGAAATCTCCATTTCTGAGTTTGCCATTATTGTGAACTATGTACAGTTTGAGGTTGAGATACAATTAAGATACTGATCTGCTCTAGGATTCCAAAGTAAAGAGAATAGCCCATGGCACCTGCACTATCTGCACCTGACAAGATGGAGTAACATTTTCCCTCCAATATGAGCCATGCTACAATTATCCATCCCATATTCACCTCAAGATTATGTTGCTGTAATATGTTGTACCTGTGACTGTTACTTAGGGTCAATGAAAAATGAAACTATCTAGTAGAACAAATACTACAACCTGCTTATTACCTATGTAACCACAAGCTTGGAGGTAGAATTCAAGCTTTGGTATGTCCTAAATGTTTAAATACCCTGCTCTCTCTCTCACTCTCCTCTCTCCATCCCCTCCTCCCCTTGCCATCCCACTCTCATCCCACCCCCAATCCCATCCCACTGTCCCTCAATGATAGGCTGCCACAGTTAATACCAGCAGAGTCACTCAAGCTCTAAAAGAAGAGGAAGCTACTGACTAGGCCATTCTCTGTAAAGGGGCCTCAATTTTGGAGCTCATTTCTCTTATTCCACAAAAGCCTATATTTGTTACCTTTTCAAACAAACTGCAACGGCCAGTGTTTTTCCTTTTTTCATTTACATTGCTGAGGATGCTGTAAGTTGGTATAGATATATTCATGGGCAGCTTTTGGCAATACTTTATGTTTATATTATACATTTTAATTTATAAAGCAAGGCCCTAAAGCATCGGATGGGTACATGTGAGATGTATTTTTTAAATCTAAATGAATAAAAATTTTAAGCAAACATATGCAATACCCCATATGTGAACATATGCACAAAGCTACATCCACCATGAGTCTAGAAACATGTATTCATATTCAATAAATGATAACTGAACGTTTGCATTTTCTAGTTAATTTTTGTCTTATAAATACAATTTTCCCAAGTAAAAGGAAAAAAATACGGATTTTTTAATGAAAATCCTATAAGAAATTGCATACAGAAGTTACATAAAGTTATAAGTTCAGAAAAGATAAGTTTCTATGTGCAACCTTAAGTCTTTTCCTTTCTGCACAACATTCTCCATTTGTAAACATACTAATATAATAAATAACAATACTATGAAAAAGGAAAACCCACATGGAATCTGAGAAAGTCCACATTTTGGGTTGTCATTTGGCTCCTGGACTCAAGGTCTCAAATTCTATTCCACCTATTAGGTGGATAAGTTTGCTTAGGTGCCCAAACGTGATTCTCTTCCACCCGGCTCCCCTCCAGAAGTCCCCTCTCTCAATCTTTTCTTCCAAGAATCTCTGATTTTCTTTTGAAAGATGTCACATTATAGAAACATTCAAGAGCTCACTGGCAGCAAAAATCTGACACCATACGGACCCACACAAAGTTAAAGGAGGATTCACTATTCTGACACATTGCCAAGCCTCCATTTTCAAAGCTTCTTCCTTAGGCCAACCTCTTGTACAGAATTCTGCATTTGAGAGGAAAAGGAGAAAACCAACAGCACCCAGGCACTTAAAACATTGCTTTCCCTTGTACTTCGTTGACTTCCTCATGGTACCTCATTGATTTGAAGTACAAAAATAATGGAGGCACTTCCTCTCTTATGAAGTACAGTGTCACTTAAAATGAACTCTGCAGGAGTTCTCAACAGTCCCCCAACCTGAGAGCAGCTTACCCACAGAGCAATGACAACCTACCGCAACAACTGCAAGCAGGGTAATTTTTGCCTGAAGAGAGAGGGTGGAAAAATCATATTGTCCAGCAACCTAAAATAACCCAAACCCTGTAAAAATGAATGTTCACTGGAAAAAGAGTTGACCTGCCTTTCAAAATTGTGGATATACCAAATAATCATCATACATGACTGAAGACTGAAAAAGGAAACAAGCAAATAATCATCACGTGATTGAAGATTGAGAAAGGAAACAAGCCTGCAGCCTCATTCTTCTGTAAATAAGAGGAGTTGCCAATGTGCCAGTCTAGCTCACTTTTTATTAAATTCCCGAAGCAACAATTGCACTTTAAAACAGTATGCCAAGCTGCTTTTATAGGATGGAGTGGAAACTTGTACTGAAAAAGGTCTAACTTACTTCCAAGTCCATAGGACTGGCATGATTAAGGTACATTCATTGCTGAAGCCAACAGCACACAAAGGAATGATCCAAATGATGATGTCACATATCCCTTACACTTGTGTTAAATGGAGGTCACCTTTGGCACAAATCCACTTTGGTGTTGTATCACCAGAAATTTATATTATTTGCCTATTATTAAGGTTGCCGGACACTCCTCATTATAAGACCTTATTATCAATTGTTTTTTTAACTCAGCCAAACTTTAGCCATTTGAACTAAAATTTTCTATGTCTGGTGTTTGCCTTAAAATGAATATATTTGGGAAATTTAGTGGGAATAAATATATACATATTTTCATACTGAAAAATTCCAGTGACTTTTCCCAACAAATTCATACTGCTCCCATGCTGTGAAGCAGACATTTAAAAACTGAGTATGTGCCTTTTGCATCAGGGATGTGCTTTTTTGTATTCCCATGAAAATTTGCCCAGATTGGGCAAAAGATTTTGAAAAAGTCATTTTGCATATGTTCAATTTGATTAAAATCCCTGAAGAAACCAACCAATGGAGCATGTTCTAGCTTGAGGCTCCAGGATGTTCTCTAAAAGTCCAGCAGTCAGCTGCTGCACAGGTTAGAAAAGTGGGCAAAACACAACAGGACGCAGTTCAAAAAGGATAAATGCAGAGTGCTGCACCTAGGGCATACACATATCCAGCACACCTACTGGCTGAGGAATGTCCCTCTCAGCAGCACAGAAGCAGAAAGGGATCTCGGAGTCATAGTGGACTCCAAGATGAAATGAGTCATCAGTGTGACAAAATCATCAGCAAAGCTAACCGTACTTTACCATGCATTAGCAGATGCATGACAAAAAGAACCAAGGAGGTGATACTTCCCCTCTATGCAGCATTGGTCAGACCGCAGTTGGAGTACTGCGTACAGTTTTGGGCACCGTACTTCAAGAAGGATGTGGATAACTTCGAGAGGATCAAGAGGAGAGTTAAGGGTTTGCAAGTCAAGCCCTATGAGGAGAGACTAAGGGACCCTGATCTCTTCAGCCTCTGCAAGACAAAGCTGAGAGGTGATCTTATGGCTGCCTACAAATTAATTAGGTGGGCACAGCAAGGAACCGGAGATGCTCTGTGCACCAGGGTGCGCCTCTTGGGGTAACAAGGAACAATGGTCACAAACTGACGGAGAACAGATTTAGGCTGGACATCAGGAAGAATTTCTTCATGGTAAGGGTGGCCAGAATTTGGAATGGGTTTCCAAGGAAGGTGGTGCTCTCCTCTACCTTGGGGGGTCTTTAAGAGAAGGCTGGACAGGCATCTGGCTGGGGTCATCCGACTCTAAGCATTCTTTCCTGCCCAGGGCAGGAAGTCAGACTCGATAATCTGTTGAAGTCCCTTCTGACCCTAGCATCTACGAATCTATGAGTTTGGGTCCAGATCCAGGCACTGGAACACACCAGCAGAGAGCCAGTTTTACCATAATGTCCTTGTGTGCAGGCAGAATGGAGAAAGAAGCTGCCTGATTTAAATGCAAAGGAGACAAAAGCAAGGCTTGGGGACAGAAGACTGGGGCCACATGTAGATGTTCAGTTTCTACCAAGAGAATTACTATTCTCCTGCTAGAAAACAGAAGTGTGTAGACATTCAAGTTTTTAATCCTGGAAAAAAATATTTGCTTCAGAAGAAAGATAGCTCAGGAACAACCAGGGTTAAATCAGCTAAGCTGTTCAGCTAATCAGCAGAAATAGCAACTGAAAAGCTGGAGGGGCTGGAAGCTGGGCTTGGCAAAAGCTTTCCAAGCCCAGCTCCCAGCCCTTCCATTTTCCTCTTGCCCTCCAAACTACTCAGTTGAATGGCAGAGGGATGGCAACTGAAAAGCTGGAAGGGCCAGGAGTCTGGTGTACGGAGACTTTCTACAACCTAAACTGCCAGCTTTTCCTTGCTGCCCAGGTGCTGTGAGGGAGAACCAGGAGGGTTCCCACCATGGGAAAACATCCCCTTTCCTGACAATCAATTGCCACTTAATAGCATGGCCCCTTCCCAGGCAGGGGAGAAGACAGACTATTAATTTATGGATTCACCTAAGGATGAGGGTGGCCTTTTAGTGCTCCCTAGCTAAGTGCTTGCCTATGAAGCTTTCCAACCATGAGTCTGAAGAAACTTCTGTGTAATCCAGCTCCAAAGCTATTCATTTTATTTTTACCAGAAGAATTTATTTGTGGTAGAAGTGAACATCTGTATACAGCCTAAGACAATGAACTGAAGGGGAAAGAACTGAGGGAGAAGACAACTGGAACTGAAGGCAAGCATGGGGGAAAAGGGAGAAAACTGGGACTGGGAGCATAGCTAATAGCTCAAAACTGGAGTTTGGTGAGCTGGATAGATTTTGACAAAGATGGTGAGTCCACAGGATACAAGTAGGGCTAGCTGAACAAGGAGACTGGGATTAGGATGAGAAGCCTGAAGATATGGAGTGCCAAGGTGAAAAGCCTGGGATTGGGACAATGAGTAGGATGAGTAAAACAGACAGGACTTGGACAGGGCAAATTGAAGGGCAGAGGTAGTTAAACTTGAGTGGCAGAACAAAAGAAGTCTTTAAGACACTTTCTTCCAGACTTTGGAATAGAACCAAAGCAAAAGATCTTGAGTTCTACTACGCTGCTATCGGCAAACGTATGGCAAGAACAATAACAATAACAATTATACCAATAATAACAAAACCCTACAATAAAAATACTTTATTAACATGTCTAATTCAAACACTTGAAAATCAGGAAAATATCATAATTGAGGTTGCCTAGATAACCTTAATTTGACCCTCTAGCATGCATACATTATAGTCCAGTCTTTAATTATTTGATTGCATGCTATTTTCTCCATGTGACCCCTGGTTCTTGTGTGCTTCTGCACTAGGAGTAAAACAAAGATGTATAATAGAGAAAATGGTTTTCTTTAGAATAGCGGCCATATTTTTCCAGAAATACGTGGTGAATAAAACTGAGGACCGAAGAAAGAAAAAGAGTGTCATGGTTTAACTGAATGCTGCCCTGAAGAACTGGATTTTCTCCCTGCTTCTGCCATAAAGTTAATATTTGACAGTAGGGAAGCCATTTAAACCAAACTTTTGGGCTCTAACTGCATGGATTATTTTCTGGGTACCTAATTTAAGGCCCTATGGACTGTTTTGCAGCGGTACTATGCACTCATACTACAACAGGAACTGTGCCTTGAATGTATCATGTGATACATCATGCTAATTACTCTGAAAAATCAGCTCTAGAATATCTCAAATTGGGCATACAAAATTAATAAATACTTTTGGTATTCGATACCTTAGATCCACCTTAATTTCAAAGCACTGTGGCAAAAATATATATATATTTTTTGTGAATCACTCAAATGCTATAATGAAGACTGCCACAGAAGAACTCACAATAAATTAATAGTTTCCTGCACTACAGGGTTTGAATAACATGCAAAGACAAAGCATGAAGCCACATAGTGAAGAAAGTGGAAAAGAAAAAGTATCAAATACATAAGCATCATGCATTCTGTACAAGGAATGTATAGCAGGGTTCCGCTAGAAAAAATAGCACGTGAACATATAATTAAAGGCCATATTAAAATGCATGTGCAGCCAGCAACCAAATTCATTTTTACAAACTTACTTATGGCATTCCAGCATCTTTAAAATATTAATTTTATTTTAATTTTATTTGAAATTGGGAATTCACTTTTTCTTCTTTGTTAACCTATTCTGAAATCAATAGAGAAAGATACCCTACTGAATTTAGATTTATAGATTTTTGGTGATTTTATGACCAAACAAACCATATAATTATGATAGGCAACCTTTGAAGAAGGCAGAGGAGAAGGAAGGGTCTATCAAGCACTGCTATGACTAAAATCTGGATTGCAAACCCATCCTTCATATGTTACCTTTTCCAGATGGAAAAAAAAGTATTTCACCCCATGCCCCAAGTTCAAAAGTCCTGTTGCTGGAAGCAGCATCTTCTAGGGGTGCACCAATAGAGATTTTGAGCCAATACAATTTGCCAATTTTTAACAAGCCATATCAGCTGATACCGATCCAATTGCTGATATGTGACCCAGCAGCATGTGTCCAGCTGGTAAGTCTGTTGTGGCAGAAGGGGCAAGAGAAGGGGTAGGGGGCAGACTGAGACCCCTGCAATGAAGGAGGGAGTATGGCTGGCAATGGGGCTGGGGCTGGCGCTGCACAGCCAGGGCGGGGCAGAGCAGAGTGGGAGATGGAGCTCCCACATCCACGGGGTGCGGGGAGATGGGGGATGGCAGCTCCTGACATTGCATGCACCCTGGGAGGGCATGAGGGATGTGTGACCCCCCAGATCTGTGCACAGGGTGAGGGCAGGATCCCATTTCAAGCTGGGGCTGGCACTGGACTCTTCCTAGTTTGTGGCGGGGGGAGGGAGGCTGGGCTGGGCTCAGGGTGGGCAGCAGCACTGGGATAGGGGCTATGGCAAATTTTAGGTGTGGCTGTAGACCTCCCCCATAGACCCCCCCCCCCAGCGCCACTGCCACCCATCCCAAGTGCAGCCCCAGCCCAGCCCCCCCCCCTCACTAGGAAGAGCCTGGCACCGCCCCCAGCAGCAGCCTGCCCTCACCCAGAACACAGAGCACATGTCCACCCCATGCCCTCCTAGGATGCATGCACTGGCAGAAGCCCCCACCTCCCACCCCCCCACGATCCCTAGATAAGCTGCTCGCAGCTTTGTCCCATGCCACACCCCGGCTGCACCTATCCCAACCCCAGCCCCACTCTCTCCCTCACTGTGGGGGCCTCAGTCTGCCCCCCATGCCCCTTTCTTCCCCCACAACAGACTTATCAGCCAGACGCTGCTTTCCACACTGCCAGGTTGCATTCTTGGCCACCTGTGTGCTGCACTACGGCTGCACACGTGCACGCAGCAGTTGTCGGTGGCATTACTGGTTACAGCAGCCATAGAAAGCCAATTGCTGATAATGACACATTTCTTTTTATCGGTGCCGATACAATATGGGAGAAATGTATCGGTGCACCTCTAGCATCTTCTTCTGAGTAGAGTTCATTAGGAAGAAACTGCTGCTAGAGAAGAAGATAGCGTATTCACCTAGCAATAAGGAAGTGGGGTACAAGCTACTTGTCTTTCCCTCCTGCCAAGTAGGCTAATTAACACAGTGATAGAATAGTCACACCTCATAAATAATAGTGCTTCTACCGGTGGAAGTATACTGTTACTGCTCAGGGAAGGATAGGGCAGGAGTAAAGTTTTTGTGACATTGGGAACAGAAAGACAAGCCACCTTAAGCCTTTATTGGGAAGAGTTGTGCATAAATCTAATAAACCAAAAACTTGACATTTTCCAGATTCTGTCTCAGAATTGAGACTTTTACAAAAAAAAATTCTCCCTCTCCTGTCCGCACTGAGAATTCAGGGTCCCCAGATAAAAGATGTATGCATTGGCAGAGTGAAAGGACTGAGAAGACTAGCAAGTCCTTACAATTCAAAATTAACTTATATAAATAAGATTACCTCATTATTTGGAAAATTCCTTGCTAGGTATATAAAATACTGAAAATATAGAAGTTAGTGTATATATTTATATAAGGGCAAAAAATATACATTGTTTAACACTGATGATGACTATATTTGTACGGAAAAGGACTGTGAGCTTTATGAATGCTTAAAGCTTAAACAATCGCTGGACTTCTGTCAGTTTGAAAATGAAGAACCTAAGAAGTAATAAGGTATTATTGATATATTCAAGAATCCATAATAAAAAAACTCTCCTAAAATACTAAACATTAACAAAATTAGTCTTGCATATTAGATTCTATGAAGAACTAGTGAATGCACATACATATACTTGGATCTTGTACAACACACATTTGGGGTTGTAATTTTTGTAAAGTCATACTAAAATACCTGGCAAAATAAAAAAATTAACTGAACATCTAAGTTTCACCTCAGGAGATCGTTATTAGAGAGAACATAACATTTTCCAATAATATCTTCTTTTGGATAGATAATAACATGAAAAATTGATACAGAAGGCAGATTTTTAGAGTTATTGGAAAAGTAAAAGATGAAGTGTCTAGAGTAGATGCAGATTTAAAAGTTAGTTCCCTATAGAGGTGCTCCAATACATCTGTCCAATATTGGATCAGTACCGACATAAAGAAAATTGTATATACTAGATATAGGTCCGATGGAGACGATAATTTGGCCAATAAATGCCCGTACTGTGAGCAGCCACAGCGCAACACAGAGCAGAGCCCGCAGTGTGGAAACTTGTCTCCAGGTGATGTCACAAGGGGAGGGGGAGGAAAGTGGGCATAGGGGAGCAGATCAATTCCCGCCATGGTGAGGGAAGGGACAGGGGCAGGCACTGCCCAGCCAGGGCAAGGGTCGGGGGGGGGGGCTGCAGGATGGAGGTGCAGCTCATAGGGTGGGGGCAGCTCCCACCGCTACTTGCACCACAAGAGGGTGGGGGCAAGGGTTGTACGCCACCGGATCTGTGCGGCACAGGGCAGGCTGCACTGGTGGGGTGGAGCCAGAACTGGTGCTGTTCTCTGTGGGTGCTAGCTTGGAGTGGGCTCTGGCAGCACTGAGAGGAGGCTGTAGCCACTCCAAATTTTGCTGCAGCTCTGCTCCCAGCCCCTCACCACCACCCGGCGCAGCCCCAGCTGAACGCCCCACCTCCACCCAAGCACTGGGAAAAGCCACAGCTGTGCCGGGTGGCAGCGTGGGGTTGGGAGCAGAGCTGCAGCAAAATTTGGCATGGCTGCAGCCTCCTCTCAGTGCTGCCAAAGCCCACTCCAAGCCAGCCGCTGGCAAGAAAAGCCCCGCACAGTGCCAGCTCCACCCTGCAGCTGCAGCCTGCCCTGCACCGCGCCATGCAGATCCAAGTGATCTGGGGTGAAAGCAGTGGTGGGAGCTGCCCCCACTGAGCCACGCCTCTGTCCCGCATGCTCTCCCCACCTGCTGGGCAGCGCCTGTCCCTGCCCACTCCCTCACCACGGGGGGTATTGATCTGCCCCCCTTTCCACCTCACCGGACTTACCAGCTGGAGGCTGGTATTGGCCAATATACCTCCTTAAATATCGGCTATCGGTATCAGCCTCCAAAATTTCTATCAGTGCACCCTTAGTTCCCTATAGGAATTCCATAATAAATTAAGTACAGCTGTGTTGACAGAATTCCTGTGTTCTCTCCATTGTCTCCTCATACTATCTGTTCTACCCCACCTACTATGTTTTAATGCATATGTTTTTAAAATGTAAACTATTCAGTAAAGGGAGGGATTTTGGACCACAAGTTGTAGAACACCATCAAAAATCTATGGTTCTATGCCAATATAATAACAACCACAACCACTACCACCACAACAGTAACAACCAAAACAACAAAAACACTGGAGGCAAGAAAATGTACAAGAGTATTTAAAGAAGTGATGTGTTACCCATATTTCTCAAGTAGTTGAAGTAACTGATGTCTGCTCACTCGTATTTGGTACACTCACACCCTTCCTTGCTATGTATGTGCAATATACCTATTATGATTTCAAAATAAGTAAAGACTAATTTGTCAATATCATTCACCAACAGCTAATGAAAATTGTGCATAAACAAGCAAATACCATAAATATAGGGCATTAAATACCTTTTCTAAAAAAATTACTAAAAAACTTAAGTAGGCTGACAAAAGAAAAGTTTTGAAAGCAAAGTACAAAAAGGACAGAGAAATAAGTGAAGCTGGCTATCGAGAACTGGCTCAGGATGCTCAAGTGATAGTTGGGTCACTACCAAGGTTAGGGAACACTCTACCATAATTTCTTCAAGTTTGCTGCTACACATAAACAAATGTAATTAAAGGGCTGAATCTCAACTGAAAACAGTTGGAACTCTAAATTATCATTCAGAAAGATGAGTAAGCCAGTAAACAAACAGACTCAACTTTGTGTTCTTGTATGCTAGCCATCTACAACTTGGAATTACAAATGTTAATCCTAAAGCTCTTTGTCTTGAAGTGATTCAAGATCAGTCATCAGAGTTTTATGACCTTTCAAGGTAAGACAGGATAAAACATATGAAGGAAGAAACTGTTCAAATCAGCACAATACTAAATTAATAACAAACTGGTAAAACAAGTACCAGATAAAAACTTTAGTACTTGTTGGGCCATTTCTGATCTGATGTAAGAAATAAACAAGAGCATAAAAGTATAAAAGATGTTTCTGAATGACCAAACTTACCTCCTTTAAAATGAAAAGATTATGTAAATTGCCACGTAACTGGAAGATGTTAACTTTCTTCATCGTGGCCATAAAATGTTTGACATTGTCCAAAAGATTTGTAACACTACCTTTTTCAAGTAAAATGATACTGCTATCTAAATTTTAGTTATGTTAGTTAAACTCTCCTGAGCAACTCTTAACTACAAGCTGTATTTCAAAACGGTCTGTTTACTTTACACCATTCTGAACCACAGATGACAAAGTTTGCTTGAAGCTGTAATTACTCTGCAAAGCTGGGAAGCCAATTAGAGGGCCTGAAACCTGCCAGTTCCAAAAAAAAAAAAAAAAAAGAGCAGATCATCTGTTCAGATTTTATTAAAAAGTTTAAAATTTGAATTCTATAACTTTAACTATGTAATCACCAGTTTTCTTTTTATTATCTACAGCCACTCAGCATACACCTAAATAGAACACTAAAAGGTTGCTGTTATTGCTTTGCCTATAGGAGATTCCAGCTGCAACCTAATTTCCTGGTATGGCTAGATAAGACTACTGACCATGTAATTAAGCAACAAGATGCACAGAATATACACCAACACTATAATCTGAATAAAAAGCTGCTAATTTGTACTTGAGAGTTTACTTCTAACATGGACTGATGGAAACTTAAGCACAAAAGAAAACTTCTTCAGATTAGCATGATATAAAATAAATTATAAAAAGTAATAATTAGTTAGCTTAAAGACAGAGTATGTATTACAACATATTCCTTAGCCTCTTATTCTCCTGGGGTTGGATTAGGGGCTGGACTAGATGATTTATGGAGGTCCCTTCCAGCCCTACTAGCCTATGACTCCTGTGGATCTTTCCATCACAATACAAGCCATTCTTTAGTCCCTCCCATTTTAAAATACCTACTCCTAGCCTTCCCCTCCCCCCAACTGCCTCTCATTACAGCCCCATAAAACCTTTCTTGCTCATCTCTAACCTGTCTCCAATCACTGTCTGATTTTCCTCTCCACCAATTCTATCCCAACTTCTCCACCAATTCACCAACTCTTACACCTAGGTCTAATGGCCTGTTGCTAGTCAGCTCTCAGAACCAGTACTCCATCTTCACGCTTCTGCCTTTAAACCACGTTTACACCGTGGATTATGCTATATGTTCAGCTTCATCACCATTGACAATCCCTTGCAGTTGAGGATGACTGTCTTCCATGTAGTCTTATTTGTGGGTCTCTAAACATCACTGACAAGGCCCTATCTGGAAATGACAGACTGCTGCAACTTGTGCATGTGTTTCCATGTCAAGTGGGTGACTGGTTTCTTAATTTGCTCTGCAACACACTGTTTCTGTTGCTACTGCTTTTCCATCTCCTGTTGTTTTCATTAAGTTTCATTGTACTGAGATCCTTGCAACAAACTCATTGAACAGCGATTGTTGCAACTGTAGCTCATTGAAGACTTCCCTGCCAAACCAAGCTGCTCTTCTCCCATACTTACTAGTCTTCCTCAGCATTGGGATGGTTCATTCCTGAGCCCTTAGTAAGGTTTCTTCAAAGCCTAACCAACTCTCCTGGACCTCTTGCCTCCTCAGGCTGTCACCCAGGGGATCATGCTCATCAGTTCCCTAAGTGAATCAAAGTCTGCTTTTCTGAAGCCCAGGGTCCTTACTCTGCTGCTCTCCAATCCTTTCTTTCCTCAGGATCCTAAACTCAATCATCTCATGGTTGCTGCTGCCCAAATTGCCATCCACTTCTACATTCTCCACCAAACCTTCCCTGTTTCTGAGCACCAAGTCAAGAAGAGCACAGCCCCTAGTTGGCCTCTCCAACACCTGCATCAGGAAGCTGTCCCCAGCACTCTCCAAAAACTTCCTGGATTGCCTGCACAGTTTTGTATTGCCCTCCTAGAATATGTCAGGGAGACTAAAGTCCCCCATGAGACCAGCTCTTTTACATGAAATGTAACGCCCCCTCCTCTTCTCCCCTGCCTGTCCTTCCTAGACAGTCTATACCCATCCATGACAGTGCTCCAGTTATGCAAGGTATCCCACCAAGTCTCTGTTATTCCAACCACATCATAGCTCTGTGACTGCACGAGGACAAGCAGGAACTATGACTTCCTGCTTGTTTTCCAGGCTCCATGCATTCATGTACTGACATCTGAGGCAACTAGCCAATTGCTCTGCTTCCTCATGAAGAACAAGAAAGCCGCCTTTGCTGCCTCCTCCTGCTTGTGCTTCTTGTCACCCACTTCCCAACTTACCTCAGGGCCTCTGTTCTCCAAGAATGAATCCAAGCTGGATGTCTTATCTTTCTACTGGGCATTTTAGATGACATGCTGCCACTATCTGACAATTGGCAAGGCACATTCTCAGAAATTCTGGACTTTATTGACTGGAAGGCATATTCTTCAGTCTGTGTCCCTCTTGTTCACAGATGTTAAACAAGAGGTGTGCTCTTTGATTTTTCCACAGTGACTGTAACTACTAAGTAATTTACATCCAAGCAGGAGTGTCAAACATATGGTCTGGGGAGACATGCCATCTGGCACTCCAGGCTTTCACTGGGTTACCAGAAGTTTGGGGGCAAGACCTGCTGCAAAATCTGGGGGCCCTAGACCCTGGCTGATATGGCCATCAGTAACAAGAGGGCAAATGAGGGCTGCTCTGATATAGCCCCACTTGCCCTCCAGCCAATTTCCTTACTACAACCACAGCTAGCCCCTCCCATCCTGCCAGCAAGCCCCAACATAGATGTCGCCAAGCCTACTAGCCCCTCTGGTCCTGCCACAGCTGACAGTGACCCTGCTGGCCCTCCAATCCCACCCCAGCCAGCTGTGGAGATTGTTCCTTGCTCAGCTCCATGAGCGTAGAACTGGGTGAGGAACATGCCAGAGAGCTTGTTCCCCACACAGCCCTGCACTTACTTAGTTGAGTGGGGAACAGGCTCTCCAGCCTGTTCCCCACACAGCTCTGCAATCAGGGAGCTGGGTAGGGAACAGGTTCCCCAGCCCCTGCCAGCAAGGGGCTCCCAGCACCAACTCCACAATCACAGGGCTGGTGTTGGGAGATAATGATTTTGCAGCACCAGCCCCGCTGTCATGGAGCTGGCGCTGGGAGATAAAGATCTCCCAGTCCTCCGCTCCCCAATCATGATCTCGGAGCAGGGGGCTTGGAGCTCCCTGCTGCCAGGGCAGGGGGACATAGTCCCTGCCAAGGATCCAGTGGTGGAGCCCACCCCAGCAGCAGGCAGCTCCTAGGGGCAGGGAGCAATCTCCCACCCCCTGGTGGCTGGCTACTGAACCATTACTAATTGAGAGTACATTTGCTACTTGCATTTGCATGTAGCAAAATTTACTCGTGATTAGCAAGTTTTACTGCACAGTAAAAGCATGTGCATTTGTAGACATCCATGCTTACCACACAGTAAACTACGCTAGTTTACAGTAAAGTGTCTCGTGTAGACACACCCACTGAAATGGCCAATGCCAAGGAGAAGCAGAAATGAAGGGTGCTGTTTCCCTTACAGTACAGTGAACATGAAGCATTTGTGAGCATTCTGATGCTGATGCCAGTATGTTTTGCACCCAAGTAATATTCTTGAACTTACGAAGTTTTGGTAAGCACCAGAAAAGGCAAGGCTTTTGAAGTGTCAGTATAAGAGCTGTTCTTTAATGTCAATGTGAGAAGGAGTGCTGATTTGGATGTTGCAACATGAAGCTTGGCCCGTTTAATTTATGTTGGCTTTGATGCTGAATCAAGTCATCCAGGTTGAAAGTTTCATGACTGAAAGTCTTAGTACCTTATCACTTACATGCACTCTTAAACTATTAGACTAGGTGACTTGTACATCCACGAGACTTAATGACTGAGCGCTGTATCATGTTTTGGACACGTATCAAACAAGTTAAAAAAAACTCAAATTCAGCTGGAGTTAAATTTCCTGCTGTACTTCTTCCAATGTTATATTGACAACTTTAAGAGTAAAAAATCACGAGTCAATTGAAACTGTAAAAAAATCATGGGATTGGCTTAAGAATCAGAAAATTAAAAAAACCTGGATTGTTTAATGTCTTCTTTTTATACATTCAGTTCATGTTTTTAAAGCTTTCTCTAGAAGTCTGAGACACGGGGAAAAATGATTTTTTTAATAAAATATTATATTTTCAGGTGATAAAGCTTGAGGGAAATCACTGACTATCAATGAGACTTGCAAAAATCATGATACTATACATAACTGCAATTTAATTCCAGAAAAACAAGATTTGAGACCCTCAAACTCAAACATTACAAAATCAGCAAATGCTTAGTTAAGATCTCATTATGAATGCCTGAAACATACAAGACAAATAAGAACAAGTTAAAAAAAAAAACAAACAGAACATGCAGAGTTAATGTCCCACACAACACACCACAAACCTTAACTCAGTCTTAGTAGGGAAGGTAATAGGAATGGCAACATCACCGTACCTGTCCATCACAAGTCCAATTTAAGACTCCTAGTCACATAGACCAACAGGACCCTCAGTAGCAGTGATATGGGGAGTAACTGTTGCCGACTGACACAGTTCATAGTGGACACATTTTGCTATCTCTCCATCTTGTTAGCTGCACAGGCACAACAGAAGATGTAAACAAAATATCAGGAATTTCCTAAAGGTAGGATCTATGCATGGCTCAAAATATTCCAGTGGCTTGTTCCGCAGAACCAGAAAGCAAACTCTACAAATCATTAGGTTTGTTGTTCTGGAACCTCATACTAGATCTTACTGGGAGCACCCCAACAATATCAGTGGTGTATTCACTACCCCTCTTTTTGCTCCTTCAAAAACAGTTTTAAAGACAGTTTATTTTTAAATAGATCGTGTTGAGTCTGTTTTTTGGAATCCATTGGTGAATTAAAATCAAACACGAGCTACAAACTTTATTCCAGTCTCTGAGCAATTTTTAGTCTGATCCAACTGTACAAGCAGTTTTAGAGACATTTAAGAACTGGATTTTAAATATATGATTTTTTTGCAAATTCAACTATAGAGCTGTTTATTCATAGTTACACATCTAGTGATCATTCCCTTAGATCTTAATTAATTTTTAAAAATCACCTCCACTCAATTCTGTAGAGAACTGAAATCTTCAAATTCTCATTTTTTCAGAATCTTAACATTATCCAAATGATGACAGTTACTTTCTGTCCTACTGAGAGTTTAAGGCACTGGACAAGTAATGCTAAATTTCTATTTAAAGACAGCATGAGTTTTCAGAATATATTCTTAATCCAGCCTCTGAATAATTCAGAAGAAAAATTAAATACATCTTCTTATAAAAAAAGTACCTTGAAAGTCTCTAAAAAAAGTCTGACTTTATCTCCACCTTAATAATTTCTTTTAAAAAATAAGAAAATTACAGTTGCCATCAAGAATGCCTAGAAAGACCAATCTTTCAAAGTATCAGGCAAATTCCAGTTGCTCTCATTTTTGGCCAAAACTCAAAGCCTACTGTGAAGGGACACATTTCTTTTCAGTTACTCTCAAGATAAGACAAAGAATGAAGGCAGAGAGCCAACATTCAGAGATATTTAGTTATAAACATGCTGTGTGATTACTTGCACACTCATTGCATATGTGAAAGGTAATTTTTATTAGCAGATCCATGAAAGCACCTGGAGCAGAACTGGCAGAAACTACCTATTCTTCCACATTCCACTAATTCTGGCTGTCTATGGGTGGGGTTGTTTACACAAAATATCATTATACTAAATTTTCATTTCTGTTTGTTAATAAAAGTCAGATATGTCAGAAATGTTTCTTTTACTTTTTTTTTTCTTGCTGTTCTGGCTGGTGTAATGGAAAGAGAGAGCTTTTAGATATCATGATGTGTGTACCCTATCATAGAATCATAGAATGTTAGGGTTGGAAGGGACCTCAGGAGATCATCTAGTCCAACCTCCTGCTCAAAGCAAGACCAGCCTCAACTAGATCATTCCAGCCAAAGCCTTGTCTAGCCAGGCCTTAAAAACCTTCAAGGATGGAGCTTCCACCACGTCTCTGGGTAACCTGTTCCAGTGTTTTACTAACCTCCTAGTGAGGAAGTTTTTCCTAATATCTAAACTAAACTTCCTTGTTGCAACTTGAGACTGTTGCTCCTTGTTCTGTCATCTGCCACCACTGAGAACAGTCTAGCTCTAGCCTCCTTTGAACCCTGCTTCAGGTAGTTGAAGGCTGCTATTATATCCCCACCCTGTCTTCTCTAAACTAAATAAGACCAGTTCCTGTCCTCATAAGTCATATGCCCTGGCCCCCTCACCATTTTTGTTGCCCTCCGCTGGACTCTCTCCTATTAGTCCATGTCCTTTTTGTAGTGGGGGGCCCAAAACTGAACACAGTACACCAGATGTGGCCTCACCAGTGCTGAATAGAGGGGAAGAATCACTTCCCTTGACCTGCTAGGAACACTCCTACCAATGCAACCCAGTATGTCATTAGCTTTCCTGGTAACAAGGGTATATTGTTGGCTCATATTCACTGTAACCCCCAGGTCCTTTTCTACAGAGCTGCTGCCCAGCCAGTCAGCCCCCTGCCTGTACTAGTGCATGGGATTGTTCTCTCCTAAGTGCAGGACTTTTAACTTGTCCTTGTTGAACCTCACGAGATTCCTTTTGGCACAATCCTCCAATTTATCTAGGTCACACTGAATCCTAGCCCTACCCTCCAGAGTATCGACTACTCCCCTCCCCATCCTACCTGACAGCTGAAGTACCTTGATTTGTATGGAAGAAAAGTGCTTGGGAGGCAGGGGTTAAACTTAGGAAATCTTTATAATATAAAACTACTTGCATGCAAGGAGCTTCAACTGATTTAACCAAATTAATTTAGCTAAATGAACAAAAACGCTTAAGACTCATATTTTAAAATATTGGTTATGTCAGTTTAGCTTGTGCCTATTATTTACCACTGTGAATTAAACCAATATAAATGGGGTTTAAAACAAGTCAAAAGTTCACAAAAGATTTTTCAGCAGTTTTATTAAATTGGTTTTTAAAGATCACAGTTTTAGTTAAACTGATGTAACTTTTTGTGAAGATCTAAGCTTTAGAAGATGGAGTTTAAAGGAGATGAAGGGTACTTCAAATCCACTGACCTGAAATGTCCATGCAGAAAACACAGGCCTCATAACTTGAACACATTTGTTGGCAGAGGTCAGCCTCCCAAGTAATTTTCAGTAGGGCTGCGCAAAGCTTCAGTAGCCAATTCAATTCAGAGATTTGGCCTGATTCGGTGGCCAAACCTCCGAATCCAAATCAAATCGGGAGACCCATTAATCTCTCTGAATCAAATCAGAAGCCTCTGAATTGACTCAGAGAGATTCGGAGATTCAGCCATAGACTCTACAGGCTGGCACTAGGCAGTGCCAACAAAAGCAGCTCGGGGAGCAGCTGGATGAGCCCCCCAGCAAAAAGCCACAGCTCATCTGGTTGCTCCCTCAGCTGCCCCCCTCCCACCAGGGCGAGGCAGGCAGTGCTGGCAGCCCCAGAAGAAGCCATGGGGCCTGGAGGGAATAATCAGGGAGCTGGGGGGATAGAACTGGAAGCTGGGGGGAATGAACAGAGGCTTTTCCCCAGCTCCTGCTTCAATTCCCCAGCTCCCAATCATTCCCCCCAGCTCCCCAATCTTTCCCCACAGTCCCCAGGGCTTTTCCTGGGGCTGCCAGCTCAAGCCACGGCTCGTCCGGCTGCCCCCCCCACCAGCTGTCCCTTCGCCAGGGTGAGGCAGGCAGTGCTGGCAGCCCTGAGAGAAGCTGCGGGGGTTGTGGGGAATGATCAGGGAGCTGGGGATTTGAACCAGGAGCTGTGGGGAATGATCAGGGGCTGGAGGAATGAACAAGGGCTTCCCCCCCAGCTCCTTGTTCGATTCTCCAGCTCCCAATCATTCCCCTCAGCCCCCATGGCTTCTCCCAGTGAGGCCAGCGCTGCCTGCCTCGCCCCAGTGAGGGGGCAGCTGGGGGAGTAGCCAGACAAGCCATGGATTCTCCCAGGGTTGCCAGCTCAAGCCAGGGCTCATCTGGCTGCTCCCACCAGCAGTGCCTGCAGGTATAGTCTATGGCTGAATAGGATTCGGCTGAATCAAATCAGGACAGTGAATCGAATCACTGTCCCTCCGAATTGCCAAATCTGAAACTGAAGTGAATACTTTCCACTTCGCATAGACCTAATGTTCAGCTGCCTCAGTTCTAAGGGAGGTCTTTGCTGGACAGTTCCTGTGACAAATAAATAATAAGTGGAAGAAATCCACCAAACATCACCCAGAAAGAGTTTCATAAGGGGAACTCTTCCCACTGTGCTGCCTCTCCTCTTCAAGCTCTTGAAGTCTGTTGATACTCTGCCTCTGAGCACTTTTAAAGTGGAGTAATCTACCTTGCACAAATGCACTCTTAAATTGCACTAGAGAGCCAACATTCCGGGATATCTAGTTACGAACATGTTGTGTGATTTTTTGCATACTCATTGCATATGTGCATATGTTAGAACATGTGCATTTCCCATTTCACCTTGTGCACTCATCCAGCCACCCAACCACCCAAGTGCTGTTTTTGGCATTTAAACAGAGTTTGTGATCCAATTCCACAAACAATCCACATAGCTACTGAGCACTTTCTGAATCAAGTGCATAAGATACTCAGTAGACTGCACTCTGACCGGACAGTGCCGTGTACCATATGCTGATTCATGTAAGGACTTAAGGTCTAAAATTGTATTTAAGAAAAAAACCTCCACAGCAGGTGTTAAGACAGTGGAGGAGGACTCAGCCACTTTTCAACCCATTAGCCTAGTAGTTATGGCGCTCACCTGAGAAGAGGGAGGCCCAAGCTCTAGGCCCCATTCATGTAGATGGCGTTTGAACCTGCATCTCCTACTTCCTAGGAAAGAAATCTAATGACACGATGCACAAGTAGACATGCAAGAGTGTGGAAGAGGGTCAGCCAGAGAAGGCATTAGAAGGAAAAGAAGACCTGGATGTTCAGGAAGGTCGAAACTGGTAGCTGGTTACCTCTGGCAGCAGTCAGTGCTCCACTTCTGAACCATCCAGGTGAAGAACAACACTGCCACTGGAAGAGAAGTAGCCTATTCCATTGGTGGAAAACAGCAAGCTATGTACCCTGAAAGCTGGGAGGATCAAGACCATTGCCACCAACATGAAATGAAAGATGATGGTGGCTGATGACTCCCTGTTGTCAAGGACTGAGACATCCATCTGCTAGCTGGACCTGGTGTCAGGTGACCTGCTGCCTGTTATGAGCCCAAATTTGAGATGTTACGGAAAGCTGCCAAGGCTGATCCTGCCCTCTGACTACTATCCCATGCTGCTCAAGCATGTGGGCACTAATAATATCACCAGGGATGCCCCTGAGCAGATCAGAAGTGAGTACAGGACTCTTGGTGCAAGGGTGTAAGGGACAGGGACTTAAGGTTGTGTTCTCAGTCAAGGGTATAAGCAGAAGTAGAAGGAGAAACATTCTGGAAATCAGCAAGTGTCTGCGCAAATGGTGTCACCAGGCAAGGCTTTGGCTTCCTTGAACATGGATGGGGTGATGTTCCAAGAAAGACTGCTAGGCAGAAATAGGGTCCACCTGACAAAGCAGGGGAAAAGTAGCTTGGCATACAGGCTTTCTAACCTAGTTAGGAGGGCTTTTAGCTAGAGACAAAAGCCCACATGTAAGTAAAGATCAAAGAAACCCAGATAAAGAAGTAATAGGGGGCAGTATGGAGAGCTTTAAACAATGTTCTCAGCAGAAAAGCAGCAGGCCAACAAGCTAGTCATCTAAGATGCTTATCTACTAATACAACAAGCACAGGAAATATGGCATAAGAACTGGAAATCCTAGTACAATCTTACGTAACTGAATTAACTGAGATTTGGTGGGATGGTTTTCATGACTGGAATACTGCCATGGATGGATATAACTTTTCAGAAAGGACAAGCAGGGGGAAAAGAGAAGTGGTATTGCTTTAAATTAAAATGAGAGACATACACTGGTTCTCAAAACGGGTGCAGTACAAAATGGGTATGTACATGTGATGCTTTACTAGGCAGTAGACTAATCTAATTGCCCAGCCTGGGGCTGGCACCAGAGGGAAACTGGCTGCTGTAGTGGAGCAGAACAGGGCATAAGTAACCCTGCTCTTAACTGCTTCCATCCAGAGCAAATTTGCTCCCAACAGGCAGATATGTAGATGCGCTCCCAGGGAAAGCTTACTGCGCAGTATTTTACTGCACAGTAATCTTGCAGCACATTAATTTCATGCGTTGATGTGCCCAGTGGGAATTACATCTTTTGACAGTCTCTAGGTCATAGTATGAGATGACAAATGCAGCTGGTAGCAAGGGTACAGGAGAAGATAATCAACAAAAAGCAGGGAAAAAACAGGCTGGCTGTTCTTAAGTCAGCAAGACTGGATGAGTTTCAACCTAGAATCCCCAAGAAACAGCTAAGCAAACTGAGTTGTATTAAAAAGAGTATCACCCACAAGTCAAGGGAAGTGGTTTTTTTGCTGCACTGAGCACTAATGAAGCTTCATCTAAAGAACAGTGTTCAGTCTTAGGCACCAAACTCCAAAAAAAGGAATGAGCAGCAGGAAGCAACAAAAATGACTGGAGGTCTGGGAAACATGACAGACAGAGAAAGGTTGGAAGAACTGGAATCATTTAGCCTGGAAAAGAAGAGACTGAGAGGAGATTTGATAACAGGCTTCAAATACTGTATACAAAAGTTGACTATAAAGAAGATGTCAAGAGACTATTCTTTGTGGCTGCAGGGGACAGGATAAGAAGCAATATTCAACTTGCAGCAAGGGAAATTTAGGTTATATAGTCGAAAGAGCTCTCTCACAATGAGAGTGGTTAAGTGCTGAAACAGATTACTTCCATTCTGGTAAATTTTTAAGAACAGTTTAGACAAGCATGTTTTGAGATAAGGATAATCCTGTTTTGAGTAGGGGGTTGGGCTAGATAATCTCCTGAGGGCCCTTCTAACCTTATTTTTCTACAATTCTAACCAACAGATCCTGGTCAGGTATTATACAGTCCCCTTTCTAGCCTTCATTTGGCACTAACCCACCATACTTTGCATTTAACTGGTGCAGCCTGGAACAGCCTAACATCGGAGGTGGGTCAAGCACCTACATTGAACAACTTCAAGACAAAAATCACGTGCTTATCTTGCTGGGATCCTATGACCCCAGCTGACTTCCTGCCCCTCGGGCGGAGGCCTGGACTCGATGATCTTCCAAGGTCCCTTCCAGCCCTAGTGTCTATGAAATCTATGAAATTTAATATTTATTAGGTAAAATGAATGAACAATGGAAAAGTTTCTACCCATGCTAGAACCCAGGGTTCCCTCTCATCCAAAGCAACATTCATCTCACTGAGCCACCATCTAGATTGCTTTTTTTCTCCTGGCTCCACACACATCTCTAGCTTCAAGAGGGGCAATGTCTGGCAATGTCTTGGGAATGCCCTGGGAAACAGGAGATGTAGGTTTAAGTACCCTATGTATAAGGGGGGCCCAAAACCTGGATGAGTGTCTTAACTACTAGGATACCAAACTAAAACATGGGAGGGTCTTTCTTCTTCCCCATCTTGTTTCTGGCAAATATAACTGCAGGTACAAATTGTACGTTAAGTGCCAACAATGACGTACACAGCTGGGTAAGTGCCATTTGAGCATGTAAAGCAAAAAATGATGCAGCTCCAAGTGTCTGCACAGGGAGTTAGTGTAGAGCAGCGGTACTCAACCGGGAGTTTGCAACCCCCTTTGGGGGCTGCAAGCAGATTTCAGGGGAGCTGCAGATCTGGTACAGTCATCATCTCCAAGGTGAGCTAGGGCAGTCCACACCTGGGCTGACTGAGCCTGCTGCTGCCAGGTTCATGGGAAAACATGAATTTTCTCCTTTAAAGGAGAAGCTCACAGATTCTCCTTTAAATGATAAAAACATGAGAAACTGCAGGTTTCCCCTTGCAGGCTGGCAACATTCCAGCCTGCAAGGGGCTGCTTGGAGCTGGGGGGAGCGGGAGGAGGCCAATATGGAAGGGGGCACCATGGGCATATTGTGGGTTGGGAATGCGGGGCATCAGCAGGGTCAGAGGGCTGCAGATCAGGAGTGAGGGGCACTGGCAGGGCCAGGGGGCTGAGGGTCAGGAACGAGCGGCACAAGCAGGGCTAAGGAAGAGGGGAATGGGGGCTGTAGGTTGGGAGTGAGGGGCATTGGTAGGGCCAGGGGGCTGCAACTCAGGAGTGAGGGGGGCCTTGAGTCCAAAAAGGTTGAGGACCACTGGTGTAGAGTGGTCCTCACTCTACACTAGTGGTGTAGAGGACTGACCTGTGAGGACCACTCTACACCACTACAGAACTCTACACCACTCTAATGCACTCTAGACCTCATCCCGTAGCTTACTCCACAGCAACTTCCCCACAAAGATAAGCCTGAAGCTTCAGAGAGGAAGTCAGGGAAGGGACTGCCGAAGCTCATGTTATGTTACATAGAAGAAGCTGGAATTAGCAGTAAATATAGAGAATCTCCTTTGAACACTTTATCCAAGAGCATTTCTTGAATACATGATGTCACGGATCTGGCCAAGGACCATAACCTCTACCCAAGAGATCACAAGACTGATGGAAGGAGTGGGGGGGAGGGGCGGACTTATCAATGTTTCCTGTATAGCTTATATATATCCTCTCCCAGAATTCAACTGCAGTTGCTGAGACTCTCCTGGTTTACACATCAACTCTTCAGAAGCATGTGAGAGATGCAGGCTTTGCACAAAGTTCCTAAACACACCCCTGCTCTTTTTTAAGCAGCACAAGGAATACAAATGATTTAGAAAACAAAGAACATGCTAAACTCATCCTTCGCTCTAGCTCACCCTGTCTTTAGAGGTCCATCTGTATTCAGGAAGGCAAGGCTCCCCTTCACCTCCTCAGGTTCACTCATTTGAGCTGCTGGAAATAACTAAAGACTCCTTAACCTAAATCTGATTTCACCTCTGTGCACCAAAATGGCAATTATTTGGCACTTATGCACAGTTTAGATGATGTCTTCCCTTGTCTAGCTATACTTGCCCTGCAATTACCTTCTGAGCACACGCACTAGATTGCACAATGGACATGCCTAGTCAGATCATTCAGGCACACATGTAACACACTATGGAGGCATTCACTTGAGATGCTACGTTGCCATAGCGATGAGCTACAGCGATGTAGCTCATTTGTTATGGCAATTTAGCATTGGCGGGCACGAACCATGATGCTGCCACTACTGCGCAGTAGGGTTGGATATGACCCATGGAGTGCCAGGACTGCGCAGTACCAGAAGTTACTGCACAGTCATGCACACGTGTAGATGTGCCCTGTAAGTTCTAAAGCTTTGGGCCAGGTAGAGACATTACACTTTTACTGGTATAAGTGGTCTGAAACCAGTCTATACCTATAAGAAAACAGAAGCTCATCACAGATAGAATGGTTTAAAAATGGCAGAACCTGATCTAAGATTTACCCCACTCCCACCAAAGAGTGAATGTACATTCTCTTCACTTCACTACTGATCTAAAAAACTACACCACTTACAGAAAACCACGCAACTTAGATCAACTCTGCCTCAGGCTTTTTGAATATCTGTACCTAGCCTTAGTCACAGAAAAAAATAATCTTTTTGCCCAATCTTTTAACCCAATAAGAGGTCAGACTACTTGCTCAGGGAGCGGGAGACCCAGGTCCTCAGCCCCTCTCACCCAGAGGGGTTTCAGCCTGCATTTCCTGCTTTCCAGAAAATTTCTCAAACGATCAGGCCACTGTCAACTCTCTAGACTTCCTTTGAAGGTGGCTCAGTGGGCAAAAAGGAAGGGAAGATCTACAGGGCCAAGTGGGGAGAATAGATCAGTGAGATGAATACTGCCCTAAAACGAAGAGCCCTTGGGTTGTGCCCCAGCCCCTGTCTTTCTAAAACTATGAACACTGGGAAACAATGCCTAATCCATGGGAAACAGTGTCTAATCCCAGTATTTAATTCACAGGGAAACATTATTTTAATCCAAGGGTTTTCAACCGTTTTCAAGGAGTGTACCCCTTCTGGGTACACTTCTATTGGAGCAGGGGTTAGGAGCAGCCGGACGCAGAGTGAAGGGAGTGGGTAGTGGCCAGATGCAGAGGAGTGGGGGGGCTTGCACATGGCAGCAGTGGCACAAGGTGATGAATGGCAGCAGTGGCCACCATATGTGAGCTTCAACCCTCTCTGCCCCCCCGGGCATCCAGCCAGGTGGGCAGCACCTGTACGGCCCGCACAGGTGAACCACTGCCCTCACCTCCCCCCGGTGCTGCTTCTGGGAAGCAATGGCACAAGGTGGTGGGTGGCGGCGCTCTGTCCCCACCTGCCCATGCATAGTCCCTTTCCACGCACCCCCAGTTAACAACCCCTGTTTTAATCCATAAATGCAGGATTAAAATGAAACTTGCCAAGTTTGGTATTTTGCCTCCAAGTGTTCTTATCCCCATTCTTTTCTTCTCCCCAAACAGCTCCTTTTTTCTCCCATGCTACTCTGCTGCCTCCTTCCTCTTTAGATGAAGAAAAGTACCCTCCTCTCTCTCATTGCTGATTTGATTTGGATTGATCTGGAGACATTTAGTTTAATATTTGAACTTTTCTTCAAAACTACACTGTGCTCACTGCTGGAGCATGATAAGGGGGTAAATGTGTTAAGGGTTCTGTTCACTACTTTGACATCTTCTGGCCATGACACTGGGCAAGTAATTGGAACTTTCTTTGTCTTTATTTCAACTCCGGGAGGTAGCTAGATTCCAGTAACATAAAATATCAGATTTATTGTTTGTAGGTAACATTGAAACACATTTCTTTTACAATGAGAGAGAGAGAGAGAGAGAGAGAGAGAGAGAGAGTGTGTGTGTGTGTGTGTGTGTGTGTGTGTGTGTGTGTGTGTGTGAGAGAGAGAGAGAGAGAGAGAAAGAGAGAGAGAGAGAGAGAGAGATTGATGAAGGCTTCTCCCCATGTGAATTTACAACTGATTTCATATGGTAATAGACTTTCCCTTATATTTCCCCAATAACTATATGCTGGTCCTTGACCAGGATGGCATGGCATACACGTGTCCTCAAATCGAGGGACTGTTGCCATGTCCCAGTGTCTCTCACCATCCACAGGCCTTTAAAGCTGAGAGAGTTAAAAGAAAATGACAAGACCACTGGGAAACAGTATTTTGCACAGAACTGAGCTGAAGTGAATATAATCCTCAATGAAAGTTGCTAGTCTGATAACTTTTGAACCCCAGGCAGGCACAACACAGACAACATCAATGAAAGCTTCTCAACAACACTCCACCTGTGAGATGGAACCACAAACTTGGATAGTCAAGGGACCACCACAAACTTCAGCTTTTCTGTTTACATAAGAAAAAAAGAGAAAGACTGGTTTTGGAACTCATTTTCATACTTTATGCTTTGGATAACAAGCACTGGAATAAAATCACATTCTCACTTCGTGAAGTAGCAAGCATAGTAGCACCATCTCTTGCATGATGTCATACAGCCATTGGCACCCTGGTCATGATGGTAGCACCCTCTGCCCAGTAAGACTTTGAGGAGAAATTACTCTACTTTTATAGGAACAAATATGCACCAGCTCAGGAACTTCTGGATCAAAGGACATCATACCAAATACTGAAATTTACCATGCATTGAAAAAGAGACAGAATGCCTTCAAATGAGGTTTTGATTAATTTGTATAGCTTTTAATGGCAGTTTAAGCTGTTTGTCCTGTTGTTGACTTCATCCCCTAAAAGATAAAGCAGTGGACAAACAAATTATAATCCTTTGCTAATCTCCAAGTGTAATGTCATATTGTACTGTTTCAGTTCTTTTCTACATGGTATAATTTTTATGCTTATGCACAGATGTATGATGATAGGTCTTCATTCTGCACTGTATAAGGGAGACGAAAGGAAATGTGTCAAAGTTGAAAAGAAGTAAGGGTAGATTTGAACCTTATAGACTAATTCAATCAGAGATGCATAAGTTTTTGTAAGCAGCAGTTGTTTCATAGCTTCTGATGAACTAAGCCACTGCTTACGAAAACTTATGTAATTCTTCCCAACTTCAGACTAACACTTCTCTGCTCAAAGTTGGGAAGCCACACCAATCTGATACTCTATGAATCTGAAATTATTTTCAAAGCCAGCAAAATATCACTGATCAGAACTTATTAGTATAAATGTTATGGGACCATATGTTTTTAAAAGATAGCAAAAACTCAGTGAAGAGTGCACTGGAGTTCAAACTAGTCTAATTAAAGATTCTTTATGACAGAACAGAACACAACTGTATCCCATCTCCCAAAAAGACTCTAGACCCTGTGTGGATAAGATATGGGGACCTCAACAGGAATTTTTTTGGTAAGCAAGATATAAAGTTTCCTGTTCTCCAGCATATCAGATGAGATTTTAATACTAGTATTAAGTAGGATGACCTTTAGAAATTATGATACAGAAGTAGTCAATGCTAATAAAATCCAAGTGTTCTGCTCATTATGCATTTCTCCTCCCACAGGAACTACTGCCTAAACCACATGCCCATTAGAATATAGCAACCAGAGAAGGAGTTTGCTCTTTAAGTCTGTGATACTTCCCAATGAATATTTTTAAAGCAATCTTGTTTTCTGAAGCTGAAGTATACAAGGCGAAAACTCAGTGTTCGGCCAGTGAACTCACGAGAAATCAATCAGTAGTGCTATTCTTAGAAACTGCCTACTATCTGGGTGAAATGAGAATTTACTCTTCCCAGAGGAGTATAAAATCATGCATAAGGAAAGCAATTGTAGTTGATGACTTCACAATATTTAACTGCCCTTCAAAAGTCCGTTTCTGCCTCTTCCTTCTGATGTGATGCATCCAAAAATGGGTGCACATGGAGACTCCTGCTTCAGGGCTGCTAACAAAATATATGTATACATTGTGTGCAGTTGCCAAATCAAATAAGAAGCAGCAGCTCTACAGTGGTGGTACCCATAAGCAAGTCAAGGGCAAAGACTGACTGAATAATGAAATAGGCTTCACCAGTTCTATGGAGCACAGGAAACCCTTTTGTTAATGGCTGCTAAGATTAACTAGTGAGTCTCCATTTTGAATTTGGACCTTCTTCAATAGCTGTCTAGGTATTTCAAGTCAAACAACCCTATTACCTGTAAGTGGTTTTGCACAAGAAAAAAATAGAGCAAAGGCCAAATCTTCCTTAATAAGGGGTCAGTTATACTGCCCCAATTTGAAGCACGTGGTAAATATCATTTCTGCTATACTGAACCAAGTAAAGACAGGCAACATGTTTAACTAACTTCTCACTGAGTGTTCCTGAGGGGTAACCTGAGCATCAAGGCTGGTAAAAGGACAGGCCCAATC
This sequence comes from Alligator mississippiensis, assembly GCF_030867095.1. Taxonomy (NCBI): domain Eukaryota; kingdom Metazoa; phylum Chordata; order Crocodylia; family Alligatoridae; genus Alligator; species Alligator mississippiensis. Next base: position 159,977,655 of record NC_081824.1, read on the forward strand.
CCAAGGTAAACCCAGGAAAGGAAGTCACAAAGCTCTAACCCCTTTGAAGCTGAAGGCAGAAGGCAGTAGTCACTGATGTTCAAGCAAGCTGCACGAAAGGAATCCCTGGCCAAAGTGAACCCCTAAGATGACTGTTAAACATGAATATAGATATAAGCAAGGCAAGACAGATAATTCACAGGGCAAGCAGCCCTGGAAAAGGCATACAATAATAAATTATAATAAATGAGAAAGATAAAAAGCCATGAAGCCCCAATCTGCAATATCCTCTGGTTGCTCTGCCTGCCTTCCTACTGTTGCTTGCTGCTAGGCAGAATTTTTTTCAGGTTTCTACTCAGCATTCTCTAAAGCACTGTCCTTTTTCTATTTAGTGTCTGCTCCAGAATATATCAGTGTTGTTGGCAGTCTCTCTACTAGAGCTAGAAGGTCTTTCCTGTCTGCTGTTGCTTTAGCTCTGGCAGAGCAAACCAAGGAGATCCTTTCCTCAAAAACAAAGAGATCCTTTGCTTAGGGCTCTGATTTGTCCTTAAAGTAACAGAATAAAACGATGTCCTGACATTCAATGGGCGTGTCTAAATGTGAGCATTTAATGGCATTAGCTCAATTTAAGGTGCATTAAGGGCATGTATCTACACTGCATGCCCTTAATGCACCTTTAAATGGTGATTTAAGGCTATTTGAGCCTAAATTTGATACCTGCATAAAGCAGGTATCAAATTACTGCACAACTAGTTAAATCGCATTAGTGAACATGTAGACATGCCAATTTCAGAATCCTCCTCCTGGGTTCTAAGGTCCTCCACTAAAATATTTCAATTACAACTACCTAATATCATCTCTACTATATTTTCCTAGTTCCCTTGATACTAAGCTTTTGTTTATTCCTCATCAGCTACCCTCTTCCATGGGACAATGTGAACCTGCCCTCCGTAATCAGATGATTCCCTAACTTTTCAAAGCTCATCTTTTTGTGGCATACATGGTCTTAACAGTCTTCAATACAACAATCAAATCATATTATCTGTGCTTCTACTCACTTCATGTTTATTCCTCAAACTTGGCCATATGGTCTTTCCCAACTACAGCCATCCCAGAACTGAGGATATTATAAGGTATACTATAATCTACTCAGTTTTTTTTTTTGCTATGAGTATTTATATACAATACAGTTTGTGTATTGTATCCTATCAATCTTCTTAGCTAACAGTATAACTTGTCAACTATTATGATAAATTAACCTTGTGGATCTGTAGAATCTGAATTAGACTTTTCATAAGAAGCTAATGTAATTAAAGTATCCATTGACTTCTGGCTCCTTTGAAAATTCCAATCTCTACCTATAAACTTGTAATATTCATTTTTTTTTATCCTTCAACTTAGTCCCAACAAATCCTTCAATTTCTATGACAAAAAAACATAGGTCATTTTTTCCAGTGATAAGCACCTTCCTTCTTCCTTCTATCCCACCTTGTGGAGTTTAACTAAGGCTGTCTTTTTAAAATCTCCTTAAAACTTTGAAAAGTTGAACTGGCTTAATTTTATCCATTGGGTACATACTTCACAGTTTTGCTCACACATGCAAATTGTTTGATTGCTTGGAGTTACTGATTAACCAGTCTGCAGAGCTGATTACCTGATTATCTGAGAGGCCAATCCTTTAGTTTGATTTTGTGGCATTTGACAGTCTGAATAATTTTCTAATTACTTTAAGTTTTCAAGTGATTTTATAAATATAACTGGGAAAGGGGAAAGAGGGTAAGAATCTGTGTAGAGGTAAAGTTTTTCTAGTAATTTTCTTCTTGTGACAGTTGCATGGAATTTTCTTTTTGGTTTACCAAGGTTTAAAAAGTTCCAAAAACTAATAAAAAAATGCTCCTAGACCAAACATCTTGTGAAATCTTTAATGTTATTTACAAAAGTGCACTTCAGATTTTGACTGTGTACAGTTTTAATTTACAGAATCAAGCTCACAGTGTTAATAATGTACCTCTAAATTGCAAACATAAGATGCCTATACATATGCTCCAGGGTGGGGACTAAAGGGGCATTTTAATTTGAGTGGCTCTCAGGAACCACTCTAATTAAAATGCTACAGCATCTCATGTACTCAGTGTCCTACATTTCAAAATGGTTATAGGGGTGCTTAAATTAAAGCTTGTTCAATGAACTTTAGTTAAAGCACTCCCACTGCTACCCTGAAACATGGGACGCTGAATACATGAGACACTGCGGCACACTGGAGCATTCTAATTAGAACACTCCATTAGACTTGATTAATCAAGTCTGCTCTGACACGCTCTAATCAGAACACATTGGAGCATGTGTATAGGCTCCCATAAGTGTTAACTAGTAGATATTTATCTATATGCCAAAAACTAACATTTAATATTTGATGTATATCCATGCCCCTTTATACACACATTCATGAGTCATGCATAACCAATGATGGCACCTAAAATAATTGAATATTTTAAGCAAAATACATTTCACAATACCATATGCAAGGCATTCAGTGACTTACAGAACATTTAAATGTTGTAGATATAATAGATGCTGAAGAGACTTAGACTTACTTGCCACTGAAAAGTTGTTGAGGGGATATGGCAGATCCACATCTTGGGGCTTCTCTTTATATCCTATGAAAGATCCATCCGTCTTCAACAGAAAGTATCTTGGACGCCAGTTTTTTATATATTCTCCTATATGAAAAATAAATATTAATATTAAAGAAGGAAATTAATTATAATGCTGTATAACTGTCCAACAATTCCAAACTGCTTAAATGATTTTCCTCACTTTCAAGAGAAAAATAAAATAAGCTCACAATTAAATCCAAAATCAATTCTGTTTTTATCCAATTTTACACTTCTAAATTTTTTTTGCAATTTATTCCTTCAGTCACTTGACTCTATATGCATATTTTATTATTTTGAATGAATTCTAAAGTTATTAAGATGGAAGGACTTACAACATTCCTACATGATTATTAATTTCAGTAAAAAATTTTGAAGGAAATAAAGAGCTGTCATAATGAAATTTTACCCCTAAACAAATTTTAACTTTCTCCAAAGAACTTTGGCAGACATTACACTTAAGACATGATTAACCAGTTAATCAAATCTTAAATAGTAACCAAGCCACACATTCAGGCAATTGATGATGTGATAAAATGGGAAATAAGCCACAAAATTATTCCACAAAATATATGTAAAATGTTGTGGATGGTTTCCATCACATCCTAAACTGAAGATGTAGCAGGGTCCCCAACATGCAGTCAATGACAAGGGGCTGCTGATTGTGTCCCAGCCCTCAAACTTCACTGAAGCCAGCTGAAGAGTCCAGTGCCATCCTGGGGCTAAAACTGTTCATAATCTCCTGCTCTCCCTGCACTGGCAAGTAGTAATGATGCAACTGAGATATGATTCCCCATCCCAAAATCACGCCTTCTGCCTGCCAAGCATGTGGCAATGCAAAAGGCATCAGTTGCTGGGATCTTATCATGACATTAAATGAATGTGTTCCAGGGGCCCAAGATGAAAAAAAGTAAAACTGCAGTGTTGACTTAATCCTTATAATGATCCTTTGCTGCTTATCTTCTCAATGACAAGGGTATTTTTATACGTTACCTTATCCCCATGGAACAAAGAAACTATATTCAAGGCAACACACAAAAATATTTTGTAAATATATACTTTCCTACAACAGTTCTTTTAAGGTTTCCAATACAACTTTTGGTTACCTTCAAGCAGAATAAAGCATCTTACATCTAAAGAATGTAAGTGTTATGCTTCTCCAATCTGACTCTAAATATCTGCACTCTCACAAGGTGGAAAATTTTTGTCTAAAGTTTATATTTTTGCCCTAAGACTAAATATTTTATGTTTTCAAAACATACAATTCAGACCAAAACATGAAAATAAGGAAAGCACTACATGTGGTGGAACGGATCTTTGGAAAATGAACTTAAAAGTAAATGAACCGAGGCCAGAAACAGAAAGATAAATGGAAGAAGCAAATTATCCAAGGTGGAGACTCAACAAATCATAAGGCTATTACAGCACAGGAAAATATACACAACAAATACATAAAATGACAGCACACAATACTGTATTTTGACATCTATTTGTAACTAAAGCAATCCTAAGATTTGCAACAATGCAAGCAATCTAAGGGCACTGATAGACGTGCACCAATTAACTCCATTAATTTAATCTACAGGAGCGTGGCAATTACTGTGCTCCAGCAGACCCCAGTGTCACGCACATCTGCATCTTCCATGTAAAAAATGGTGGCAGGGGTGCTTTAATTACGCGTTCAAAAAGCTTTACTTAAAGCGCTCCCACTGCCTTTTTTCAGCGCAGGGACACTGATGCATGTTACACTCTGGGTGCTTTAATCAAAGCCACTCTAATTGAAGTGTGCCCCACTCCAGGACCATAAGTGCCTTAAGTGACTTCAATTTTTCTTAGATGTAACTGCTCAGATGATGATCTCCCATATACCCAACTTGCTAATTCTCACACTTCTATCAGTTCTGGATTTCCAGTACTAATGACATAAGCCTCGATCTAGATAATGGCTCTCCTACTTCTAAGCAGCCAGACGCTGCAAAACACATGAGCTACCTGCCATACAGACCCCTCCCACCACAAGGGTTATGCTGACTCCCTGGCCTGCTCAGAGGAGGGGAAGCTCAGACATCCAGGAAGCAGTAGGAGCACTCTGGGCAGCGAGATCCCATGGGCAACATGTTAACTACTCACAAGCTGCCTGTAGCCCATGGGGCTGACCTAGATTTTACGTAACTTCTTTGCAATTATGTCACTGTTCATTTTAAGGAAAACCAAAAAATATGACAATGCAGAATAACTGCTTTGGGCTAGCAACCGCTTTCGCTCAAATGTCAGTACATTACATTACATCGAACAACAGGGCTATGACTTAACAGTGATCTTTAGACTCTAGAAACATATAATGGTTAAATAGTTATACATATATATATTATAATATATAGTGAAAGGAATTAGCAATTTATATTAGTTTCAAAAAAATCTTAAAACAGTGCCATTATTACTGAAAACCTTTTTTTCTAATATGAACTTTGTACTTGTTTAAACACAATAAACAATGAGATAAAGCATGGTCATATTTTGCATTCTAAGCTTACATAATTTTATAAATTAATGAGTAAAGATCCAGTACATTTATATTATAATGAGTAGTCAGACGGAGTTTTCTGTTGTTAACCAGTTTTGGGATGAAACTGGTTAACAACAGGCCCCAATCCAAAAATGCAGTTAAGCATATTTTTGCTGGTAGGTGTTACAAGGCTTCAGCCCTTCTTGATTGGAGCCTTGCTCCCCAGCGATGTTAGGGTGAGATCTGGATTTAGCACCACCAAGATGGTTCGGGTGCTGCTCCTACTTGCCTGCCACATCTTTGATGTTCATTGTTCTTTTTCTTGGGAGGCAGTTCCCTGTAAGTGGCCCGAGGAGATCTCAACCCTGGGTTTCTTCGTGAGGCTCCAACCTCCCCTTCACCCCAACCTCACCACATCCACAGCAAGGGGAGGACTCTGATTTCTGCAGATCTTATGCCAGGATAATCCTGTCTCATCCACATCACCCACCTCCACAGGTCGGGTTGTCTAGGTCGTCACTCCTCCCAAGGCCATCCTTCATCTTTGGACTGTGGCCTGGGCAACTAAACACTCCCCAGTCTGGCGTCAATGGTAACTCAGAAGAAAACTGAACATAAGAGGTCACCCGTCTGCTGATGGGCTCTTGGGATCTCGTCTCCCAGGGGCCTTCAGTCTCACCGAGGACTCCGCCATCCCTCTCTGCCTAGTAGGCGTTTGGAAGGGTTGGCCACCTTATGTTGGGACCCTGCTGGCTCTCTCGGGCAGGCCCCCCTTGGGTCCATGTCCCTTCCCCCTTCGAGCCTGCCTGACCTGTGGCTAGGGTGCTTGGGTCCCACCAGCCAGCACTGCCTGGGTCTCCCATGCTGGGCTCTGTGGTCTCCCACGCCTCCCTCCTGGCAGGGCTGCCTGGGGGTGTCAGTGGCCCCTTGCTGCCCCTCCCCGTCACAGTATCTGGGTCTCCTGTTGGGGTTGTGGCCCTTCTTCTGAGCATCCCAGGGGACTGCTCTCCTCCAGCAGGGCTCCCAGGCATCTCCCTGCTCCTGGGGCTTAAGCTCCCTGTCCAAGCTGCTGGCGTTCTCCGGCAGATGCTCAGCCTCCTTCCCCCGCATCCGGGCTTGTGCTCCCCAACTCTGCAGCCGGTGTCTCCCCACCAGCGTTCCTCTCCCTTCTCCCAGATGCCCACCCCAGCTGTATTCCTGGCTGCCTTCTGAGCAGCCCGTACTTCGCCAAAGCCACATCCCCGGTGTCTGCCAATTCGCAGGCTCAGGCAGCTCCGGAATTGCTGAGCCTGTATCGGAATCTCTCTCCAGCTGCTGTTTATCTTCGCCCCTGCGGTGAGTACCGGGGGGCATCGGAAGAGGGTCTCAGGCAAGCTAGAGGGGTTTTTGCCTCCCCTCTCACAAATATGATCAACTTTCAGTCATAACAGTCAGTGAACTTCTCATGTGATTAAAGAGCAGTAAGGGAATAACTGCTTTTTTCATACTGGGACCATGGTATGAAATAGATATGGAAAATTCACTTGCCTATTCACTAATAACAAATAGGAAGTTTCCTTACAGAATGTTAAGTAATTCATTTTTATAGTACTTAAACTTTGATTTTAAAAAATTCTAGTCTGCTTGCAGAGACTACATTTAGTTAATCAGTACACAGAGACAGGGTTATCTTCCTGGACCTGCAGGTACACAAATGACTGGATAAGCTATAATCAGAAATATAACAGGTAGTCATGTTATTTATGAAACAGGAAACTTAAAGACAGATAGAAAGAAAAGGCTGAAGAAAGACAAAATATCAAGTATTTCTTCCTTTGACCTGGTTTGGAGTAAAGGAAAAGGCATAGCTGTTTGCTCTTCAAGGTACTAAAAAGACAAGGAACCTCCAATTTTTCAAATACCTAATACTCATGTCATCTTCCCGCTGTACTCAGCCTTGGTGAGGTTGCAGCTGGAGTACTGCATTCAATTTTGGGCTCACAATTCAAGAAGGACATGGAGAAACTTGAGAGAGTCCAGAGGAGAGCCACACGCATGATCAGAGGGCAAGAGAACAGGCCTTATGAAGAGAAGCTAAGAGCCATGGGACTCTTCAGCCTGGAAAAGCACAGGGTCAGGGGTGACCTGGTGACAGTCTGTAAGTACATAAGGGATGTGCATCAGGATCTGGGGGAATGCCTGTTCACCAGAGCGCCCCCAAGGGGTGACATGGTCCAACGGTCATAAACTCCTCCAAGACCATTTTAGGTGATGAAAGGAAAAGCTTCTTTACTGTCCGAGACCCAAAGGCCTGGAACAGACTTCCTCCAGAGGTGGCGCAAGCACCTACTCTGGACATTTTTAAGAAACATTTGGACACTTATCTTGCTGGGATCCTTTGACCTTAGCTGGCTTCCTGCCCCTGGGGCAGGGGGCTGGACTCAGTGAACTTCAGAGGTCTCTTCCAGCCCTAATGTCTATGAGTCTCATGTACATATTTCTCATACATACAAGATAGTATACCTAAGGAGGGTCTGAGGATAATGTTCCAATAACAATTCTAACAATTAATGCAGTGGTTCTCAACCAGGGTGCTGCAAGGTCCTCTCAGGGGTGCTGTGACTTAGGTACCACCACTGCCATCAGGTATAAGTGTCCCATGTAGCTGTCGCATTTGCACACTCTTGCCTGCATTAGGGCTCTGATCAGCCTAAACAGGCAGGAGAGCTGGCTGCCTTGTGCTATAGCTCTTCCTGATCCACCACCCACCCTGCTCCTTCTGGAAAGAGAAGAATGTAAGACAGTTCTAACTGTCTGACATCTCTCCGTCTCTGGGGAATGTTATGCAAGGTTGGACAAGGAAGGACTGCAGCACTAGCCAGCTGTCCTGCCTGCTTTAGGCAGAACAGGGAGCCTTCAATTTTGAGTCCTGCTCCATTCACCAGGAGGCCAGCTGAAGGCATTCAATTGCTGTTGCAGTGACATTAGTTACAGATCCAGGAATTCAGTCGGCATACCAAACTCATCAACACACAACTCTACTCAGTAATAAGGGCTATCTGTGGAACTCTGATATCAGCTCCAGTGCAGCGGCTGCCAGTACTTTCAAACATTACTCCTCCCTCTATTCAGTGGGATGCAGCAACATACAGAGACGTACGGAGTATCAATAGTAATCCGGACTTTCCCATCCACAGAGACCTTCAAGATCTCCCAACTCGTCACAATTTCATGAAAACCTTTTTGGACACGAACCAAACACCTCTTATGCCATGATACTGAAGAATCTTAGAGGAAAGCTTGGACAGAAAACACTTTCCCAAATAAACACCTTGGTCATTTTTACCCATGCAAGCACCACAGCGCAAGGCGCTTTGAAAAGTGCCCAGTGCTGCAACATTTACAGTTGTGTAAGTGGCGAAATGTGCATCAGTGCCAAGAAATGGTGGTGGCACACTTTCATACTAAAACACATTGGAGGTGCTTTAGTCCAACAATGCATTGCCGCCATTTTCTGCATGCTGATGTGCATTTCGCCGCTTATACAACCGCACACAGTGCAGCACAGTGCACATCAGCTCGCATGCAAAGCAGACTCAATTAACCAATTAATCAAGTTCGGTCCAAAGTGGCGGATCTCCAGTGCATCGCAGGACGAAAAAGTATGTGTATAAATGCCTCTTGTTTCTGACCCAACAATGCAACAACCAGACTTCAACCTTCCACAGACCATGTGGACAACCCTTAATAGGATACGCACTGGACATGGCCGGTGTGGCCACCTGATGTACAAGAGGCACCTAAAAACCTCACCTGGTTGCGACTGTGGAAATCCTGACCAAACCATGGAGCACGTAATAACATCCTTCCCCAGATACAGATTTGAGAGTGACATCTTGGAGTTACACTCACTTTCCAGCAGGGTATTGGTCTGGTTGGGGAATTTGGAATTAAAACTGACAATAGCTCTTGCTCCTAAAGCCATACAAAAGAAAGAAACAAGGAGTCTTAATGGAGGCAAAAGAGAGCACAGGCTACAGCCTCTCTGGTCTGGCTGTATGGCAGGAATACTGAGACGCTTTACCAGGTCATGGTGGCAGCAATGTTACCCCAACCAAGAGCCACTTAAGTAAGTTAAGGCAGTAGATTTCAGTCTGGAGCTATGCAGTATAACTGATTTCTGTATGAATCTCCTTCAGGCATAGGACATTAAAAAAATTCTGTATTAACTCCCAAGCTACAATCAGCTCTCTATCTAAATAGGCAGAACTGGAGATACATTATCCCAGAACCAGCAAGGATTTTTTTTTGAGTCTGGTCAAAATCACTGTGGCAGTTTTCAGAAAAATAAAAGATTGCACAGTGTGTCTGTGGTTAACTCCTCATTGATGCCTTGTTCTAAATGATTAAAAACCAGAAGCCTAGTCAGACAACGGAGTCCTGAAGTACTATTATTGATTTAAGGCTGGATGATTCAATTATATATTTTGGTCAATCGTGTCCAATTCCCCCTTTCAATGCACGAAAGTTTTTTATGCCTCTTCCCTGCATCTTCTAAGCACTTTCCATGAGAAATGCATGGAACACATTACAATAGTTCAGTGGTACTCAGCTGGGGATACCGCCACATTCAAGAGAGTTCTGACTCTAAAAAGGTTGAGAACCACTGAACTAGAGGCTGCAAAGGTGGTAGGTAGCTTTGGGAAGCGCTTGAGCTTCTATACTAAAGTCAAACAACAATCTGTAAACACTAGGAGAAAACATACTTAGTTAATACAACAAAGTATACAAGTATGTCACACTAAGGTTGAGGTCACCACCCATGTGCCTCCCTGGAAGAAAAGGAAAACATACAAAGATTCCTTAAAATGGTAAACTATGTAGGGAAAATTTTGCATAGCTTAGCTGTCCAAACAGCAACCTACAAGTAGTACTATGCAAAGACACAGGTCCAAATTGTATTAAACAGTTTAATAAACTGAAGTGGTTAACAAAAGAGGTCCCAGTCATGAGCTATAATCATGGGAAATGTCAAGAAGTCCATTGATGTTTTGCAGGATGGTATTGGTACAACCAATGGTTATTTACTGTTGCCCCACAACAGTGGTCTTGATATAAGGGGAGACCTGATGTTATTTTTTAATTACTACTGTTATATTTGGCTGGGATAGGAAGCTGTGGAAACTGTATCTTTAAGAGATATTAGCACGGGCCAACTGCAACGGTTGTTATGTTAAGTAGAGCTCTTTTTATGTGATGCTAATCAGCTAAAAACACAGACAATGCATGAGGCAGGCCTCTGTCAGACTCCCTGTCTCTGAGTGATTATTACTGAACAACACAAATTGTTTTTCATGAGAATAGGGCTATGAACATAGGTAAATTTGCATCCACATAAAAAGTTAGGGTTACTGGGTAAGTCATCAGCCTGGGACAGAGTTCTCCCCAGCTGTGGTCTGTGAACAACTGCTGGATAATCAAGCCCTCTCAGCCAGGCTGTAGCAATCTTAAAGCTTTGATCTCTGTCTTGAGGGCCAAAAAATATGCCCAAGAGAGATCTTGACACTGGGGTGAAGCTCAATGGGACAGTCATATGGATGAAGAGATGGCAGTTAGCCCACTGCTTTCTCATCAAAATCATCTGTCAGATCTAGGTACTTAGCTTGGAGGCAAATCCTTGTGGTAGACCTGGAGAAGACTAATTCGTAAAAGTGAAGCAATGGTACAGGGTCTTCTTTTGAGAAGGCTTAGCCCTTGGATCACAAGCCTGGCAGCAATGCATATACTTTAGCAGTATTTTACTAGCCGTCACTGACTATGGCAGGCCTGCAGCAGCAGAATTATTCCTAGGTTAATCAGGAACTGTAGAACACAGATCAGGTCAAAACATGGGAACTCTCATTACCCCTGGAGAAAGACTTCAAAGGGAGTGTCATGTCCCATGTAACCAAATCTGGATACAGAATGGACCTGTCAACTGCTTCGACCAATTCTAGGGTGGTCTTGAATCATGCTGTTATCTGGTGGTCCCTGGAAAACTTCTGAAGTCCATAATGATCCTGAGAGCCCCAAAGCTAACAAACAATGCCTGGAGGACATCCAACAAGGTGAGATGGCAAAGACACAGGTGGACCTGTAGATGCATAAGGGCTGCTTTGATGCAGCAGATTTCCTGACAATACCGATGGGAATGTGTTAAGAGACAACACTGGGTTCAATCTCAGCTCCTCTACCAAGGCTAGGCCAGGGATGGATCTTCAAAAGGCAAAGTTGAGATAAAATCCCAGGTTCCCATAGTATACACAGAACTCACTGGGGTTGTGCTGGCTCTTGCCTCAATAGAGAGCTGAGTCTGCACTATATCTACTAGAATGGGAATAGCCATTTGTGGCAGTTCAAGCTCCTATTGTCCATAGATACCGCTTCCTTTCTCTTGAGACATTCCTGCAGCTAGTTAGTCTATCTTGATGAGGAGCTTACTGATAATGCTCGACTGCAAGAGGGAAATCAATCTGAACCAGCTCTTTTATCTCATTATTTAGGTTCTGACAGAAATGAGGACTTTGGTCTGCCTTGTTATATGCCATGTCAGATGCCAGATGCTTAAACTCCACAGCATAAGTGGAAACAAGATGCTATCCTTGCCTCGGGGCCCACTGTGCCATTTTTTCTGTGTATCCTCTGACTGGTTTAACTGGGGATTGCAATTCTCAAAGAACAAGGAAGCTCAACCCAGTTAATAGACTGATAACAAGACCTGCCTTATACTGGTCAGTAGTTAACATTTGCTGCTTCAATAGGTGACAGAGATTCAGAACCTCGTGAAATGGGTAGAAAGTACAGCTGAACTTGTTGGATAGTTACCTCAGGTTCCTAACATAACTGGGCTGCCGAAGTCTGCTGAGTGACACTCGGTACCTGAGAGATGGATTTTTGGCCTGAAGATTCTTTAGGACAGTGTCCACTTTGTCCAAGATGAGGATGGACATAAAGGTATATAATCTTGTAATGTCCATGCTCAAACCAAGATAAGCCACATAAGATCTTTCAGGCTCCTGTGACCCCTGCCCACTTCTGCCCAGTCCTGAGAAACCATCTCCTTACACCCTGCTCCTTACATCCTGTATATTGGTAACTCTGTTGTATTAACAAAGTTGACCTACTGATGAAGGCGGCACAGGTCTCACCTGTCCAAGAAATGGCCCAACTCTTCTTAAAGTATGTTTTCTACCTGCACAATCTACTCATAAACATGGCCTCAGATTAGTTCACTTCTTGGTTCAGAAGGGAGCCCCTTAAGGTGCTAGAAATAGAACTCTGCACCTCCTCAGCCAACCATCCCTAGAGAAGCAAACAAGTTGTAGAATCACACAATCATAGAAAAGTAAGGCCGGAAGGGACCTCCAGAGGTCATCTAGTCCAGTGTTTCCTAACCTTTTTCAGCCCAAGGCATACTTACATTAATAAAAAGCGTCCATGGCACACCTGTTAAGGCAGGGATGGGAAAATATGACCCGGGGGATGGATCCGGCCCGTGAGGCCATTCTATCCAGCTCGTGGGGCCCCTAAAAAATGTAGAAAATTAATATTGATCTGTCCTTGGTTCCTGTCAAAAATGACAGGAACCAAGGGCGGTAGGACCCAAGGGAAGCCCAGCAGACTCCCGCAACAGCAAGGCCTGCCTGGCCCTGCCCCGCCCCAGCTGGAAGCCCCAGCAGGGGCTTCTGGCATAGCACCACATGGCTGCCCCGCACCAGAACCACAGGTAAGGAGGGAAGAGTAGGGGAGGACCCCAGGCAGGGAAGGAGCCCAGGGAAAAGCAGCCCGGGGAAAAGTGGCCCCTCCACCAGCCCGTGGCCGGCGCTCCCTGCTGCAGCCACTCACAACCCATGTGGGGCTGTCCTGAACAGGCACAGGCAGCCCCAGGCGGGCTGCGAGCGATTATAGAGCACCGGCCACGGGGTGAGCAAAGGGCCACTTTTCCCCCGCACTCAGCACCAGCTTGTAACCCACCCCTGCTGTGAGCCTGGGCCCCACATCGGCTCCAGGCTCACCCTTCAGGGCTGCACTGTGACAGCAGGAGCTGCGGCCCCCCCACTTGCCATGCTGGGCAGTATTTGCTGCTGCTGCTGCCCACCTGGAGCTTGCGCGCTGGGTAGCCCAGAGACGGCAGTGGCCGGCACGGGACCCAGGCTGGCAGCGAAGGCAGGTTACAAGCTGGTGCAGAGTGTGGGGGAAACGTGGCCTCTTCCCCACCCCATGGCCAGCGCTCTGCACTGCAGCCGGTCGCAGTCCGTGTGGGGCTGCCTGTGCCTGCTTAGGACAGCCTCTCGTAGGCTGTGAGTGGCTGCAGCAGGGAGTGCCGGCCACGGGGCGGGGGAGAGGCTTTTCCCCACGCTCAGCACCAGCTCGTCCCCTTCCAGTGAGCAGGGAGTCAGAACTGCGTGCTGCCCGCCTGTACTGCGGGGTTGGGAGGCACTGGGATTGAACGGGTTCATGGAGCCTACACCAGTGTCTCAGGGCCAGCGCCAGCAGGACCCAGAGCAGCAGGGCAGGGGTACAGGGTCCTGGCCAGCAGGGGCTCTATGGAGCCAGGCCAGCTCCCCGCTCTCCCTGCTGGTTCCGCTGAGCCTGGCTCCTCAGACCCCTGCCAGCCTACGCCCTGCTCTGGGCCCCACTGGTACTGGCCCTGAGACATTGGTCCCAAGATGGTGACCAGGGGGCGGGACACCTATCAAGGGGTGGGGCTACCCACGCAGCCCTCAACAGCTTGCCAAAACTGGGTAAGTGGCCCTCCACCTGAAATAATTGCCCACCCCATTCTCATACCTATTGTAGCTTATTGCCATGGCAAAATTCTATGGCACACCTGTTCATTTCTGACGGCACACTTTTGTGCAGTGTTTCCCAACCAGTGTGCCACGGATCTAGTCCTGTGTTTCTCAATCCATGGGTCACAACCCAAAAGTGGGTCACAAGAATATGTGAAAGGGTTGCAAACAAACTTTAAAAATGGATTCTCCTTTAAAGGAAAAAAGCATAGTAAACTGTGGTTTTTCCCTTGCAGGGTGGCAGAGTTCCAGCCTGCAAGGGGCTGCTTGGGTCCTCCATTCCCTACACATAACCCCCCCGTGCTCCACATACACACCCGTTGTCCAACACGCTGGGGGGCTGAGGGCAGCAAGATGGGAGTGAGGGTCACTGGCAGGGCCAGGGGGCTGTTTTCTACTTAAACTATTTACTGGGTCAGGACTGGCCATCAATGTTTACAAATGGGCCCTGGTAAAAAAAGGTTGAGAAACACTGACCTAGTCTAACCCCCTACCCAAGGCAAGATCATCCCTATCCAAACCATCCCATACAAGTCCTTATCTAACTTATTCCTAAAACTACACAAACGACCCTGTCTCACAACTACAAACCACACTGGCAAAAGACACCAAAAGCACCTTAAGCTGCCACAGGTAAAGCAGGGTCACAACAGTGATCAGTATTCTGCAGCTGGAAGGGCTGCTAAAGAGCACTTGAGAGATCAAAGGAAGAGGGCCACACTGCCTGCTAACAAGGAAGGCAAAATGCCCCTGGTTTCTACCAATCTGACCATGGGGTAAAATTCCTTCATGATCCCAAATGCGGTGGTCAGTCTGCTCCTGAATGGAGAGGCAGGACCCTCTAACTAGAGTTTTAGACCCAGCAGGAGCACTGGCACATCCCCATTGAAATCCCCCCTTCTAAGGAAAGCAAACCCAGCCCCACAACGGGAAGGGAAAAAATCCTTCCCAGACCCATATGGCAATGAGCAAAGTCCAGAAACAAGGAGGAATAAATACCCTTTATTCTGATCTACAACCTTGGGACAACAAGCATAGCTCCACATATCACATCAGCTTCTTAGACAGGCAGAACTCTTCTTTCTATATCTCCTTCATAAATTTATTCCACTTCATTGAATCTTCTTTCATAACTAAACCAGTTGTGAAGCTCTGCTTCATTCTCCAGCTGCTGAGCATGGTCCTCTCCAATACCCACCTGGCTTTATGTAAAAGAGCTCTTCTTATCTCCCAACAATCTGTTTGTTGCCCTTTACAGAGTGCTCTAGACCTAGCTACTCCTAGATCACCCCAGTGAATGCTTATGCAATCTCCTCTTGAAAACCTCCAATGACTGAGATTCCACAGCTTTCCAGGGCAGTCTATCCTACTGACTCACTGTTCTAACTGTGAATAAGTTTTGCCTGATCTCCATGATAAAGTGATAATCCAAGTCAGTCAGGACCTAGAATGTTACTTCAGATGCTCCCAGAATTTTCACCCAGACAACTGGGTGTCCCTACTTGTATTGGCCGTGTCTCAAAAATAACTATCTACACTCCTCTACAAACAGACTCTCCTATTCTAATTTCAGTTTCCACTTCACAAAGTTTCTTCTGTCCCCATTACTGCTGATCACCTACAGGGTTTCCCCAAGGCTCAGGAAGAACTGAGGGGGCACTTCAATAAAGTTAAAAGGGACTACAAGAAATATGTGGAAGGAGCCAACAGGAGGAATAAGGTCTGGTTGTCAATCCAGATCCTGAAGTCCACTAAAGTAGATCTTCATTATGTTTGTTCGTTCCCAATCCTGGAACAAACAAAATCTGGTGATTATAAACGTCAGGTTCCCTTCACCACGAGGAGACATACTGCTTTTTATGTCTCCCTGACAGAACTGTAAACGGATAACCTATTCCCTGAATCAATCTACTCCACCTCCTCCATGGTAATCATCTACAACCAAGAAGAATGTTGTACAGCAAATCCACAAGCCCAACAGGACCTGGGGAAAGATTATACAACCTGACTGACCAAGCGGATTACAGTTTTAAGGACTATCCCTGAGAACTGGTGTAAAACCGGGAATTCCACTAGAATTATTCTGATTCTCAAGGTATCCAACATGTGCACATAAGAGGTGGGATGCTGCCAAGAGTTACTGGACTAGTACCAGTCAGCCTGAGCCAAAATCCTTCCCAGCTGAGACCTGTTAACAGCTGCCAGACAAGCAAGACCTCTGGGCTGGACTGTGGTAGCCAGAGGTGCAGACACACTCAGTAGGATTGGCCAGTAGGAGCACCACCTCTTTGTTGGCTGACACTGAAGCCTGAAGCCGTTGCTCCAAGTCTGTCTTCAGACCTCCATTACATATCCAATTCTTATCGTTAGCTCCTAACTCTTTGGCTCACATTGTATCTTCACTAGTAATCATCAGCTGGCACCTTTGTTCCTGAACCTCAACTTATATCCAGTTTCCAAAACCTGACCCTAACCATTGGATAACACTACCATTAGCCAGTCTATTACATACACTGTTATCATCTGAAAATTCAATACCAGCCATGGTAAGCGCATCACCAGGTCAAGCTATACAAAGCCAATCTCCAATAAATCAAACTAGCCCCAATCAAAAATCTGAAATTAGAAAATTGATTTGTTTCAAAATGTTTAGAATGAACTTCACAAAATGTTTTACCAACCTAATTGATTCTATGGCATTTCAGAAGCAAATAAGCAATATCCTCCCTCATATAAATTTCAAGAAATGTTTAGCAATGATCAATCCATGACAATGTTTTGTCAACAATTAGCAAAAACTATTGCTGTACCTCTCTATGTTTGAGTCTTGAAGGATTTCATAAAGCACATTCCCTATGTTGCTTATATGTATCAATACCAAAGTTTTTCCTTTTCTTGTATGCTTATAGTCATATCTAGATGCAAAACATGCTATCTATAAATAATATTTAATACACAACTGCTTCTCAAGTCTCATGCAGTATGGTTCTTTATTTCTGCAGGGCTATAATGAATGAATCCTAGCATGGTTTTTTTTTTGTTTTTCAAGATGCACTGAAAGGTGTGTTTTTTCTTGAAATGATCATTACCCTGAAACAAAATTGAGCCAGGTAAAAGGATTGGGAAAAAAGTGAATAAATGTATAGGGTAACCTTTGCTTATTTTTAATTACAATGGATGAACAACAGTAACTGCATTTTAAAAATCAGAAGAAAAACAAATTACATTAACTGACAATTCATTTAATTGCTGAAACAGCTTGAGGTTTAACTATTTGCACACTAGATGTTCTCTTTTAAACCTAACTGTGCTCCTTCTATATAACCTCTCCATATAGTCTTTTCTGTTTGAAGAGGTTGGCTCTTAACATAAATACTTGAAGTTAATAAAAACTGGTCATAGTAAAACTATACTGTTTAGAATAGAACATAGGCTTATCAAATACCTTAAAGATAAAAGAACTGCAAAAGACTTGCATCTGTAAGTTCATATATTCCAGTAGTAAGATCAGGATGAGGGATTTGAAGAGAAAGAGAGAAGTCCACATAAAATAACCAAAAGCAAAGACATTCTGACAATTTAATAAAATATAGTCTTTGAGGTAGCTAAAATAGCAGTAGTTTTGCCATAGAGAATTATTCAGTTTGTACCCAGCTTCCTGCTGGGTTAATGTAAGCTAAATTATTATTTTGCTTAAATTTACGCCCTTCTAAATTGAAAAACAAGTTCTCTTAGAATCTGTTTACTAGACTGTAAGAAGAGGTCCCTAATTTTACACATTGCACTAAAGAAAACCAAGCAATTCATGCATCATTTTAATTCTGGTCAAAGTTTTTACAGCTATTAAAGAACAATGCAGCTACAATTACAAAGAACATTAATTTAGTAGCCTAGGAGTTTATTTAATCTTTTTGGTTACTAGAACATATTTCTACAACGTGCCTCCAAAATTCAAGATGGAACCACAAATTCTGAGCCACACAAAAAATAAGTCTAATCTTTGACACAGATAAAATAAGACGTTGAGGTTGCAATATAAGAAAAAAAAGTCACAATGATAAAGTTTCAAAAGATTCTTCACTTGGCATTCTTTTGTGATTATCATTACCTAAGGTATTATTGAATACAACAGCTAAAAGTTTGAATTTGAAAAGACTACATTTTTTTCAGGCAGCTGGCAGTGCCCTGCCTTCAGGGTATTTTAGAAATGAATCTGTGCAGGTGATATAATGCTTGTAGGTCTGGTACCGATTTGCAAAGCTCAGTTAGGAGAAGTTTTCAATGGGTTCCAGAAAAACACTTCAGCCTGCTCATGCTCAGCTAAATTAATCACTTAAGGTCAATTGTTTTTAAATTCATGGAAAGATTCAATTTAATTCTCTTTTTAAACAGGATTCACCTAACATTGTGGTAGCCATTACTATTGACAGCCATTAGTAATCTTAAAAATATAAAAACTCGGTGTTCCTTTTGAGATTTACTAATTAAAAATATCAAAATAATCTTAAAACACAAAAAACAAAAAAAACAAACAAACCCCTCCTGCAAAAACATTCTGTGGCATATTAGTCATTTTACAGCAGGTAATTTAACCAATTTTACAGTGTAGAATTTGATACTTTTGAATATGTAAAGTGTTTCTGGAGGTGTCAGAGAAACATTTTTAAGACACAGAGCTGACAGGCAGTAGAAGCCTTTGAGTTCAGTAACTTGCTTCCCTAAAAGGAGCAACAGCTGCCACACAGACACAAGTGAGATAAAAAACCTAGCAAGCAAAGAACACCAAAAATCTGCCTCATATTTCCTCATCAATTTATCAAAAAGGTCTTAAAAGAAAAAATGTGTATTTTTTCTTTTTTACTTTGTTTTTAAAGGGAGAAGGATACATTTTTGTTTTGTTTAAATTAGACTATAATCTCTTTCAGGTGAAGCTAAGTAAACAGAAGGACAAAAAAACAGTGCATTATAACAGCAAAGTCTAAGAAAACAGGTCATACAAAAATGATCTGTCTTAGAAAAAACAAGGCTAACCACATGCACATTTATCTTTAAAATGGAACAGTATTATGAAGGCTGCCAGGTCAAGCAAGATATAAAAAGTATTGCTTCTAGTTTTAAAATTGAATTTACTTACCTTGGCCCTCTGAGGGCAGTATTACCTAACACATCATTAGAAGCATCCAAAGTGAATTTTTACCTATGACAGCAGTTACCATTAAATTTAAAATTTTTTTTTTAACATTTTTGCTTTGGGGTGATTTTATGGTATATGGAAATTGCAATGTAGTGTGAAGCAATTGTAAAAAAAAAAAAAAGATTTTTTTTAAAAAGCATATCGTCATTTAGCATCAAGTATATCCTGCTCAATATAATGGAAAATGACAGCAATGATTCAGTGTTATATATACAAAGTTTTGAAGGAACCAGCTTGCATCCCACAAAAAAAATAATAATGTCAAGTGAATTTTCTCAACTTGCATTATTTTTTAAAACATGCCATAGTATGCATCATACCTTATATATATATATCTCCTTAAAGGATTTAGAACCAGTTTAAAGAGAGTAAAAATTCAACAGTAATTTTTTAATATTATCCATTTTCTTTAATATAGAAGACAGACCATACTTATATGAAAGTGTAATATTGTTAAGTATATGATAATAATACTATTAATAGTAGTATTAGCATTAATAATACTATATTTTGAGTACAACTGTATTAAGAATTGAAAATTGCATTTGCCTAGTCACCAGCAACAAATAGGAAGCACTCTTCATAACTGTGGATGGGATATATACAATCAATTAATGAAAGCTGAACAGTTACATATAAAAGTTCTTAGTCTGGGAATAAAGATAAATTAAAATTGAATATAAAATGATCTGGTGTGTATTCCTGAGACTACAGAATTTCCAGTAACCCTAATGTCTTCCATTTCATGACAAAGCAGCAGCATAGTGCAATTAATAAGATGGTCAGTTTAACTACTAATATTTTAAATCATGTGGGCAAAAAGTGTGAATTTTTTTGTTTAATTTCATAATGATAAGTTATGCTATAAGTAGAAGCGAGAACGGTACACTCTATACATTGCTACATTTACTTACACACCAGAAGCACCTTTTTTCCTCAAAATCAGCCTTTCAAAAATGGGATGCATGTCTGAAGTGGAGAACCTGATTTCTCTTGGCTAGAATAGAAGCTGGGAAGAACAGAAGCATGCTGACACTGTGCTCTAATGGCTACCATTCCTCTCTGGCCCCAGGAAGCAGAAGGAGCAGAGTCCTGTGTTATCCCTCTCTCAGCGGCTAATGAATCTCTAGTATTGTCTGAGCACTGTAATTTGTGCTTGAAGCAGCACTTGAGCTGGCCCAGGGCAAGTGAGCTGCTGCATGCAGTCTGTAGTACCCTGATGTGTTTGGAAACAACACATTATTTATAGGAATTCATATAAAGAACTATTATTGAAAAGAGTAATAGTCTTGCTATTGTCCTTACAAGGAGCTGTGGCCCAGTCTTGTTGCCGTCCACTATAGCAGGAAGTTCCTGCTGCCTCTCCTGGACTGTCTCTTGGGATACCATACTTCCTGCATACTCTGGTTTCTCTTCAGATTGTATAAATCTTTCACTTTTTACTAACAATTCCCTAGACACTTTATGTTTCTAGGAGGGCTTACTCTAAGTCATACAGTCAGCCACAAGTCTTGGAAAAATCTTTTGTAACATTCTGCCTTCCAAAAACAAGGGGGCGTGAGACGTGTGACAAAATACAGTACATTTAAAGGATCCTAGGGTAGATACTGCAGCAAGGAAGAACTAAAAGATGCATTTACATATGCTTCATGTGTGGGGAGAGGCACTTTAATTAAAGCGGCTCTTGGGAGCTGCTCCAATTAAAGCACCAGCAGCATCTTGTATATTTCAACATCCTGTACTTCAAAATGACAGGGGCACTTTAACTAAAGCTCATTCAACAAACTTTAGTCAAAGGGCCCCTGCCGCCATTCTGAAGCATGGGGACGCCGAATACATGAGATGCCAAGGCTGCTGGAGCACGCTAATTAGCATGTAATTGCAGCATGCCAGAGCAGGCGTCCCACATGTCTACAGGCACCCAAAGAGAAGAGAAGGCAGAAACATTGCCTTACCAATAGGAAGTATATGAGAATCAAAAATAAAAAGGAAAATCCTACTACTAGTAACAATTTAAACCAAATATGGAGTCACAGGCAAAACAGTCCTCCAACTGACATTTTTAGCAAGGGCCTTATTGATATAGGCCATATGCTTATATCCATATTTTTATTGTTATTGTTGTTCTTGTTCTTATTATACATCCTGGGGAATTATGCAATTATGCACCTGCGCAATTTTGCTGATAAAAGGTATGACTGCACATAATTGCACAATTTTACATAATTTAGCTGCAGCAAGCTCTGTGCCTCCATGATGTGGAGGCACAGAGCTGTGCAACTGAACAACTGGGTAAGTGGGGAGCTCCTACCTGCAGGTGGAGGAGGGTGGACATGGAGTTTATCGGTGGGTATACACCACATGCCACTAGGAAGGGCCAGCCAGCCAGCTCAGTGCCTCCTCATGGGGCTTCCAGCACTCCAGCAGGAAGCCTCAGGTGGTGGCACAGAGCCCATCTGGCCCAATGGCATATGACACCATGCTTCCATGTCCAGTTTTCCGTTAAAGGCACACAGCCTGCCCAGCCCTACAGCACACAGCTCCTTGCAGCGCCACAAGTCCCACATGCTGGCACAGAGCCACCCAACAACAAACCCCACACACCCCGCCAAACCCTTTCACAAGCCACCCACAAACCGCACATCCACTCACAACCCCACATTCTCCCATATCCACTCCCCCTACAAACCCACACACATACCCCACACCCCTTCATACACACACCCACACCCATTCATAAACAATGAACCCACCCACACCCCTTTACAATACCCCCACCTGTCCACAAGCCCCATATATTCCCATACCCACATCCACCCACAAACCCCACAGACACACCACAACACCTTCACAAATCACCCCCACACATACACCCTACACCCACTCACCAACCATACAAACCTGCATATATTTTTTAAAAAGGTTCAAATAGTGTTATGTTTAACTTGTAAAAAATAAAAGTAATTACTTTTGCATAATTTTGAGTTTTTCTGCACATAATTCCCTGGTGTGTATTATTATTATGATAATCCTCAGTTTGAGGGTTGGTGGCCTGATAAACCAAATATTCTGTACAGCTCTCTAAGAAAAAAGGTGGTCCTCCAGCTAGTGAGAAACTGGTAAAATGTCCAACTCCTTTCACTAACTATCTCCTGCTGGCAGAGCAGAGAACCTCACCACTCCTTGTATTAAGATAAATACTTGCTGACATCATTAGAATTCAGATCAGTTGCAACAAAAGGCTCCTGTCATTACACAGAGGAAAAAAACACAAGTATATAAGCTGATTTCAAGAAGATCCACATATCTGTTTACATCTTTCAGGGTCTTTTTAAATATCTGAGTTTTTTGTTTTAGGACATATACCTATTTGTACTTTTTGTTCCCAGCATATTAGGAACAAGGGGCAAAATTCTTTCACAGAATACCATATCAAATGGAATCTTCTGTTTACTTCTTGGTTAATTTTAAACAAAATTAGAATTGAGTTATTGGAAAGAGTACACAAATGCATTTAATAGTGGTATCTACCTTTGTTTATACTGAGTTTTTAAAAGCACTTTTTTAAAATGGGAACCTAAACCACCTACACAAAATTACTGATACACACATCACACGTTGCACTTTATCAACCTGAACATGCATAAAAATATGCAAGTACTTTTAAAAATTCAGGTCATATATATTAAGGGTTAGTATAAAATATCCTGGCCAAGTAGGGAACTGACCTTTTCCATGTCCAGTTTGAAGTACAAGGAAGAAAAACTTGCCAATCTAAACATCCCTCTAATTTCCCCTCCACTTTTGAAGGATCAGGATTAGAATAACAAATAAATGTAACAATAGTACTTGATATTAACACATGTTGCCTGGAATACCACAAATCTATACTATATGACAATCATTGAATTAAAAAGTAGACCAATACTTTCTTTTTCTGACTGTTAAATCTGTTTAAGAATGAAAACCAGGATCCTGACCCTGCAAACAGTTAATGAGACTACTCTCACATGTCTACAATTACTCCCCAGCATAATTTTTACTAGGATTAGAACCCAAACTGAAAAGGTATGTAGCTGCTTGTCAAAGAGGCTTTATGATTTTTAGTAATATTTAATGCACTTATAGTAGTTGCTCCCAAACAAATTATGATGTAATATCTGCCTCCAACTTTTTTTATACCACTGAGATAATTTAGCAAGTGCAGAATACAATTTCAACATTTAAATTTTAAGAAAGGCTTATATTAGAACCAATTGAATAATACTCGCTAGGCAATTACTTTTTTCAAATTCTGCCGTTTTTCTTTTTGCTTCATCAATAATTTGATGTTATTTTTTGCTTCATCAAAAACTACTAAACCCATTACATTGTTTGTAAAACTTTTCAGTATTTGAAAATATTTGAAGAATACAACAAGTAACAATCTAAGATTTATGCTGAAAGAAATGACCACCCGAAGTCATTAATGAGTTCAATACACATATTCAATCAAAATGAGACAAATGTCAAAACTCTGCACATGTGGCAGGTTTGAACTAAATGTTCTAATAATATACATTACATATTTCTTTTAACTTTTATCAGAATTTAACCAGTTCTAATTTACATACAAAAACAGCCTGGGACATTTCATTACTTATGAAACACCAGGCTAACTTAAATTTTTATTCAGCTGGAGGGGAGGGGTTCTTTGCTGGTTTTTTGGGGGGAGGGGTTGGAGGGATTAATAAATAATCAAAATTATGCAATGTACCTTTTTATACCTAAGATACATAGCTAAACAAAAGCAACCTCTTTACCTTATAGAAAAATACTATGTATCCTGCATAATTTGTGAATAATCATCTATACATAGATGGAGATACGCATTTGCCAAAACATGAGATGAAAAAAGATCTTTAAATAAATTCCACTGCTGATAGTCTTGCAAAGAAATATACTGAAATATTTATGTTAAAATAACTGTTTAATTGCAGGAAATTCTTGATGGCAAAGAGTAATACATTGCTGCCTGAGCAACCATTCCTACATTGTCTATAATTTTAATATCTAGATCATCCTGATTACATATACTCATTTCTCTTGAGACAAGTAAACCTAAACATTATCATTATATTAAAAGATGCTAACCTGAAATACTAATGTCCTTTTTGTAATACTAACTTAATCGTGTCTAGAAATGAACTTCTATTCAAAATCCCTTTCTCTAAATAAACATTTACAAATTTCTTTGCACTACACAAGAATGATGCTGATTAGTTAGTGTTTTCACTCCAGTTCAGTAATAAGCCTAGCTAGCTCTAATCCCTGTGAGGTATTGTATGTTCACATACTAAACATTTTACTGTGCAATTCTGTCCTCTGATATGAAAGTATCAACTCTTAGATAGTGGATCAGCCTGAACCACCAAGAGCTTTCTGGCACTCTGGAACGCAGACAATGGAGTAATTCCATGGAGAAGAACTGCCAACCCAACTAACAGACAGAAATTGATTCACCATTTGCAATTCCACTGACCTCTGGTTGGACTCAGATGTAGAAATCACTACTTAGTGGGAGGTAGTCACACCTGAATTCTCAATTAAATGCCAATTGAAAACATAATCCCAAGCTATCTTCTAACATTCAGCCAGATAACTGAAATACTGCCTCCAGGGACTGAAAAAAGGAGACATCAAATGTTCTGATCAGTTATTTTTTGTTAGATTAGAAAAACTATTTATCACACCTAAAACTGAAGACACAAATGAAGGTTTCTGCTATGCTCATTCAGGTTATGCCAAGTCATTCCAGGGCTAACCAAAGACCCTTGTGTCCTGATGTGAAAGGATGCAAGAGAAGTCTGTAGTCCCGTGAACACAGCCATGGTGCACCACAAAACTAGTATCTCTATTTGCCCTTCTTAAGGGCAGTATCTTCAACACATTAAAATAAAACTACTAAGGTATTAAACTTGTTCTTAATATTGAAGAGAAGAAAGACTGTGCATTTAAACTTCCCACATGCATAAACTGAAAGATCACCTGACAAGCAGATGATGATGATGATATTTACACTTAACCCTTTTTCAGTGCCTGTACTCATTTTCCTTTCACAATTTTTCATAAAAATATTTCCTTTAATTCATCCAGAAAACTCAAAGTATACCAAAAATACCAGAGAAGAAGTTCGAGGAAGAAAAAAAAAGTATGCTGTAAGACAGTGGTGACAAATCCAATTTATGTGCAACTGTCAATAATCAGGAAAATACGAGCAGAGGTTAACTGATGCTCTTGGGAAGTGGACCAGGTTTCACCTCTGGAGAAGAGTTCAAAAGGGATCAAGTAACAAGAGAAAATTAGTTTGCTAATCTCAATCTAACCCTAGTGTTTTTTCTTCCTCTGCATAAAACTAGACAGTTTCTGATTGGCATTTTCTCCACAAGAAAGATGCAAGATGCACATCAGCCTTAAAATATGTGGACAAAGCTACATAAGACAGTTTACACAGCACCTGTCCACAAAAAGTCTGGGATCAAAATAACTATTATTCTGTCTCTTTCCATGAGTCTCAAGATCTAGCAAAATTTAAAAAAAATAGAGAAATAAAAGTTTTCCTTGCTCCCAAAAAGCTTCCTTTTAGACATAAACAATGGAGGGAGGGAAGATATTAAACTCCTGAACTAATTAACAAAACTAAAAGCGGAGGTGGGGGACAATGATAATTAGTATGTACCCTCCCCCTAACCAAACCTCCACATACATTCATTCTGTATACGCACACACAACAGCAGCATCATAAACCGTCTCAAGTTCTTGCCATTATTCAGTTCGACATCTGCACATGTTTATGCGTCTCTCCAAACAACCTCTTGAACACCCTGCTGGAGCTGTCATTTTTTTCTTCTCCCTATCTGGCAGATGGCAAGTCAACAATCGGCATCAACAGCAGCCGAATATCTCCCCCCTCCATCCTACCCCCCTAAACAGACACAATAATAACTTCTTTGTGCTTCCCCACAATGCAGCTGCTTAAACCATTTCGCTACAAGGCTGCTTTGCCTTAATAAAAAAAAAATCCCTTCTGTCAAGTCTAAAAAGCAGCATAATGTTAAGCAAGCTAAAGCCACAGCACAGCTGCAAACGGGCAGACACATTGACAGCTCCTCCCTTAACAAAGCCCTGTGAATTGAAGGGGGTTCATCTGAGGCTCACACAGTAATTAGTATAAAAAAGTCCGACAGCCTCTATTATGCTGGGGAAAAAAAAACTGGACAGAACTGGGCTGCTGTTTTGCGTCAAGAGTTCTGCTGCAGAGTAGATAAATCATGTTGGGGTTTTTTTTCCTCTCTTTTTAAAGACAGTAATAAGGAGGATGAGAGAAGCTAATTTGAAAACTTGGACACAGTAATTGTACCATATGGTGAGCATTTATCCCTTCTGAAATACACGCTAACAGTCACTTACATGCACAGTGCTTTGTTTTACAGTTGTTATTCTCTCTACCATATTCATAAAATGGATCTGAATATCCGATACTCCAGAGAAGTTGTGTGTAATTAGCAACAAAACTGCTTGGCCTTAATATATTGGTCCACCATAGCAATCAAGTAAATTGCAAGACAACGCCTTCACCTCAAAAATTAAATGTTGTCCACTTCAAGGATTTTTTCCTTAACCAAGAGCAATCAAATATCAAAACGTGACAAAGTTTAAAGAAACAATTTCTTGCCACTTCCAATGCATCTCAAAACATCTGGGTCTAAAAAACACTAGAAGAGTCTGTTCTCTTGTAGTCTTACACTACATAGCACGCAGGAGTTGGTTCAAAAGCACTTAACCACAAAACATTGAAGTTTTATGCTTTGGGGAGGAAATGTATAAAAAACTTGTACTGCAACACTGACCTTTTGAAAAGGGAGTTTTAAAAAACAAGCTACCTAAAGAAACCCCTAAGACAAATTAGGTAACACAATCTTTATTTTTCACCTGGACAGCATTTAAACATATTTTTATAAGTAGTTCAGCCATTTCAGTCTTAAAATGAATACCATCTAATTCTTTTATCATTTTATGTCAACACTTGATCTTATTGTACCGTCATCCTATAAAAAAATCACAGAACAGAAATAAAATAAAATAGAAAATGAGAAGGAAATAAAGATTTTTTTAAAAAACCCAACACAAAGCAATATGAAGTTATTCATCCTATAGCCTTCAGAAAACTGAAATCAAATCATGATGACGCTAAAAGAAAGAAAGTAAACCAAGGAAAACAAAAGAGCAAAACGAAGGTATGGAAAACTAAGAAGAATTGTTGAAATGCTAATAACCAAAAGCTTTAAATAAATAAATAAATAAATAAATAAAGAGCATCCAGTCAGTCAGTCAGTCTACAAATGTATCAGGGAATGAAGGCTGCAACTGAGGATAAGATTTTTGTTGAAAAACTAATAGATTTCTTTTTATCAATGTTTATCACAGAAGATAGCAATACAAAGCTCCTCTGGACCACCTCTTTTCAAGTAATAAGGACAAAGCAGTATTGTTAATCATTGTTATATCACGAGATGAGGTGCTGGCTCAAAGTAGTAAGGAGTTAGCAGTCCCTGGGATTGGATGGTACATACGCAGCACCTTAAGAGTAACATTTCTTTAAAAAAACCAAAAAAGCCCAAAACCTTAAGAGTAAAGTGACTAAACTTATAAAAATATGCAGTCTTTCATTAAACGCATAAATCGCACTGCGGGATAAGTAAGTGGCAAATAATTTTAAAAAGAGGACAGGGTTATCTGAGGAACTGCAAGCCAGGGGAACTTCCTTACTTTTGAGACAACAGATTTGAAAGTGTAATTAAAAGTAGAATTAGAATGTAGATTCATATGAGATGGACAAACTTGTACTGTTTCCGAATACAGAAATCATACATCTTGATCTATTGAAATAGTCTGAAAAACTCAAAGTGGATAAAGAAGATTGTGACATAATTTATTTGAACTTTCAAAAGCTTTTAACACGAATTTATTAAAGAAGCTGGATAGCTCTTCAGGGAGAGAGAAAATGCTGTGTGCTGAGATGCATTCAAACCTACCTAAATGAAAAACACAAAGCAGGATGCACAATACATTTTCAATAGGGAATAATGTAAAGTTCTTTCTTTGGACTGGTTTTGTTTGATATATTAAATTAGATGGAAAGGTAGGTATACGCTGAGGTGGTAACCTAGGTTTATCAAGAACAAGGGAATTTAAGAGGAACCTAATAAACTATTAAAATGGTAGACGGATAATAGATGAACTCAAAAGTAAGAAAATACAAGCCAATCAATTTAGAGTATCCATATACTGTGCTGAATCTCCACTACCACTACCACTGTTCAATATGTACTATATGGGGAAAAAAAATCAAAATATTAAGAAATATAAAGAATGGGATGTAAAGAATACTGAAAGGATTAAAGTATTATATTCCAAAAGATGATATTCCCCTTATAGATTACTATATTCAGTTCTAATCACCCTTTCTGGAAAAAAAAGATGCAAGAGAAGCAGAGGGGATTCCAAAAAAGAGGCCAAACAACTAGAGGAATGAAGAGTGTCCATATGAGGATAAAGTAAATGGATCGAGGCTGTTCCATTACAGAGGAAGGAACATGCAAAAGTATACAAAACAAAGGATCTAGAGAAGGGTATAAATTAATTTAAAAGTGTCAAATTTCCAAATGAAAATTAGGACCAGACTTTGAAGTGCTCAGCACCCCCAGTTACAACCATGTTTTCAGAAGTATTCAATAACTAGCACTTCCTGTCATGATTACTGGTCATGCAATTTTTCAGGCCACTCAGCAGCCAATATACAGAAATCTTCTGAAAAATCTGATTCTTCACTTAAACACCTAAATGGAGCTAAGCTCTTGAAAACCTGGTCTCAATACATGTGTCACTTTCTTTTCGATGTCTTGAGCCCGTTTTCCAGAGTTTAAGAAGAAATTTCTCTTACAGTCATGTAACAGAGGGTTTTCTCCTTTGAAAGAGGAGACAGAATAATAGGCTAAAAAAGTAGACCACCCGTCTGATCCAGGTTGGCAAATATTAATCTTAAATTCAGCCAAAAGTGCCAATTGTTTTTAATCAACAAAAATGATCAGACTTGTTATAATCACCAACTTCAAGTAAATTTTAAAAGCAGAGATGCCAACAAGGTTCTACTAAAGTAATGATACTTATTCCAAGGACAGGACAGGACAGGACAGACGGGACAGGAAAATCTTGAGACTTTCTCTTGCAGGTTTACACTTGATACAAGCAAAATTAAAATATTTTAACGTTCAGTTATTGAAATGATATAGAGTAGAAATATGTAAGCCACATAAAATCTTTAAAGATTTGTATAATTTACCCATGCCTTTTGGAGAGTTGCGTGATAACATTTGTAGATGAAAACTTGAATAACCTGAAAATAATTTAAAGGAAAATACTTTAGCAGTTACCTAGGATTTAGTAATCATGTCAACAAAATATTATGAGCAATGGAAAGAATCCAACACAACTGATTTTTCAAACCGAGTTAGTACTGTAATACCCAAAAGTATACTCTAAATAGCACCAAGAAGAAAGGAAGTTAACAGACTCAACAATATACTTTCCTCATCTTATAGAAAAATCTCACAAAAATAAGCTCAAATCTTCTTACAAACAACTTCTGATTTTTCTGTCAATGAGTGCATCTACACATGTATTTTGCTCCAGGGTAGCTCCACAGTAAAGTGTCACCATCTACACATGCTGATATTAGGGCGCAGTAAATTAACTCCACCATAAAATAGTACTATTCGGGACAACACTATCTTACAGCTAGTCATTTACTGTGCTGTAATGCATGTGTGGACAGTAATCAGGACAGCAGCACTCTGAGCCAGGGCAGAGGAGCCCTGGGCTGACAGCAGGCTTGGGGGCTGCGGAGGTAGGGCATGTCAGCCACATAACTGCATTTCTGGCACTCGTGTGCCTCAGCCAGCCCCTTCACCGCCACCCGGAGCCCAGAGCCCCGGGCTAAACCTCCCCACCCCCAAGCCTGCTGTCAGCCCAGGGCTACTCTGCCCCAGCTCAAAGTGCTGCTATCCTGTGTGTATGTATAGACACTGCACCTGGGAGTAGTGTACTCTGGCTCAAACTGCTCCAGAGTTTATCATGTTGCATTAACTGCATGTGTAGATGCACTCAATATGCATTGTGTGAGTTCTGAAGAACTTTAATTGCCTTGAATTTACAATATTGGTCATGGCAACATAAGAATCCCATGATTTTTTTTAAACTGTACAAAAACTATTTTATACCATTTTACCTTTTGCACCCACTTTTTAGGAAAGATGTGTTGTCAATTGTAATAAATGTTTACTTAGCTGCTTTTATAATAAGTTTCTTTATCTGCTATGTTGAGTGTTCACACCTATCAATATAGGATTCATTAAGCTTTTCCATCCTCTGCATTCCAAAAGTTGAACTAAAAAACAGAAGCATACATTTCTGCGCTTTAGCAGTGTACAAATTTGTCTGGTTTCCAGTCATGATTTGATAAGCTTTTAAAATAGATGTATACAAACAGTATCTCCAGAATTCCTGCCACTGACAGCTCTATCAAGCTAGATGACAGGAATGACAGAAATATAATTTTCCTAGTCAAGTACAACAAACTTGGGTAATTTTTGTCTTGTTTTTTCTGATTACCACATACTGTATACACTATTAAGACAGGTGAATGTTTTGCTTTTCTCCACCAAAACAAAACTTAATATTTTTATTAGATTTTTAAAACTAAAAGCTTAAAGATACTTTGCCTCCACAGAAGTCTCTGATGTAATTGGCAATTATAAAACTTATCTGCTTACCTTAAAAACAAAAATTGTGGTAATTCTATTCAGTACACTAGTCTGAAATTTCACATCATAGGAAAGATTAGTACATGTACTGAATTCTAAAACTGACATTTCTGAGATTTTTGCTGGTGACCTGTCTAATGACTACCAAGTGACTTTGTCAGGAGTGAAGCAATTCTAAGACTATAAATCTTGTTTACTATTTCTACTAATTTTTACTAGGAAATACAGTACTGTAATTAGAGCTTAAAATAAGAATAAGTAACAATATTTACATAATCTTTTTGTAATATTGATTTGCTTACAATAAATGCCAAATTACAACTTCCTCACCACCCTAAAACACCTTTGGCAAAGCACTAATAATGGGGGGGAAAATAAATTTTGACATACTTGTAACATTCTTAAATTAAACCTGCTAACTTATAATATGTCAACACTACATTTCTTCCTGAATAATTTCCAGTGCAAAACATCAACTTTTGAGTAATATTCTCTATTAAGTGCAACCTATGAAAGCAAACCAACTGAATAGCAGTTTGAATTTCTTGGTTCAGAAAATCTAATATGATTTAGTTAATGTATTATTGATACTTCATAACATTAATGGCCACATGTTCAGGTTCAGTTGGTTGATACACTGTTTGGTTTTTCCTTCCGGGTTTGGGGTGGAGGCAGGGACATTTCCTCTTAGTTCAGATGCGTGGGGCTTCTTAAAGCAGCGCAATGAAATTAGCACCTCACAGGTGCTTGCAGAACTGATAAATGTTACATTCTGTTAACACTAGAAGTTAAATAAGCTACATGGGTGCAGACAGATGTGCAGAAGTGATCCAATTGACTCCGATTCTAAAGGTCCGAATGTGTCCAAAAATAATCTCAGCTCATAACACTGCTAACTTTTAAAGACCAGTAGAGATGTGAAACCAAGCTTCCAGGACTAGAGCTTCTAACCAGTTGAAGAAAAAAAATTAAAAGCTGCGAAGCTGTAATCACACAAACTAAAATACTATTCCAAGTCACTGAAACACTAAGCACTTCTGAGAGATTTCTAACACATTCTAACATTAAAGAAAATGGCCTCTAGTTTCTTACAGTTTCAAGAAAAGGAATAAAAAAGAAAATCAGTAATTCTATATGTTAATTAATGTACCCAAATGTTGTCACCACTATCACGAAGAACAGGACATTGACAATAACTAACTTGATTTTAGGGAACCCCCCAGACAGGTACAGATAGTTAACAGTTACTTTCTTATCTGGGTAGATGACAACAACCAGATTAGAGAGCAATGAACAGTGCTGTCTAAAAGCAACCATAATACTTATAAACAAATATAGTATTGAATCTAATACAACTGTAGTTCCAGAGATTTACTGTTTCCGTGAAGACTTCACTGTGAAGACTCTTACTGATGATGAACATACCTTTATGGTTAGGGGTCTACCTAAGCTGCAGAGATACTTACCAATTTTGGTGGGTTGGTCAAGGTGTAAAGTTCTAACTCAAAGGGCATTTTGCAGCAGCTCCCCTCCCCTCAAGGCTGACTGGCAGAGAAGCCCCAGCCCTCATTGCTAATTGGCAGGGAAGCCCTGGGAGGGAGAAGGGGGATCTTGATTGCTGGCTGCCCTTTGCACAGACCGGCCCCTCAGAGATGCCCAGCAGAGAGACCCTAGTGGGAGGGGGCAGCAGTCATGTCTGCTGCCCTTCGTGCCACCCTGCTAGCCGGTCTTCCTCTCCCAGCAGCAAGGAGCACTGGCTCCTACTGGGGAGCCAACATTTTATTTTTAAGGGGGTTTTTTTGTTGATCTCACAGATTTTGTAGACTCTCTCTAATTTCGCAGTTTCCGCTAAATCCACAAAAGCACAAATTCTGTAGGTCCCTATTTATGGTGCCTGTGTTCATCATTGTCACAACCAAATTAAGTAGTGCCCATGTCACAAACAAATAAAACCATTCAAAACAGTTTTTTTCTACACTAGGTTAACTAAGGGTTAACAATAATGATAATAACCGCTTTTTTTTGCTGCGCATGTCAAAAAGAGATTTATAACTGCGACACTAACTAAAAATGAAACTTAGCCTTCTGTGCTGTACATAAATCATTATAACTGGTCAAAAAAAACAGGGAGTAACCCTATAATAACACCCTAGCGAAGACCGCTAGATAATTGGCGATTCTAATTAAATTTATGACGTGGCGAAAAGCAATTGGCTATTATACAAATAAAACCCGTCTTCACTTCCGTAAAGAACAAGAGACCTCCACGCACACACCTGAAAAAACCTCTGAATGTATGCGTGAAAATAACTGACAAATTGATCACTTGTCAATCTCCCCCATCTCGACCTAATCAGATGTAAATCAACGACCTGCCGGCCCGACTTTTTTCTCTATTTATCTGCCCGACCAACAAACTCTTATGCAGACCGACCTATGACCTACGAACCTTAAGCTGTAACTAACCAAGTATCTCTGACCTCCGCTATTCACCACTTTGACGGCGTGAATAAATAATCTTGCTTTACAACCCATAAGCGTCCGCCTAATTAATTCCACTCCAAGCGTCACAAGTACCCGCCTGACGGCCTTCTAAGGCCTCGGACCCTTATCTGCCTGGGTGGGAGTCAGGGAGAGCTGCTGACTGGCTACCCTGGGTCCCGACATGGCATCACGAACAGGATCCAGGGAAAATGTGATAGAGGTAAAATTAATTAAAAACTGTCCCTGATATAGTGGGAGGCGCCACGTAAATAACGCGGATGAATTATGGGCCCACATTGCTTATCACCAAGCGAGCGGAGTGGAGACAGGGTGTGTCAGCAGCTACTTCTCGCTGAGAGGAGAGGAGGGAGTTGGAAAGGAGTGGGGAGGCTCCAAGTGGGACAAAGGGAAGATGATTAACGTGCCGCTCTGCGCAGTGTCACTCCTGCTGCGTGAAAATGCAAACTTAAAAACCCAGCTAGCTACAGTCAGCAAAGCTGCTGCGGAGATGGCAGCATGCCAAAACCCTCCGTTGCCACCAAAAAATGACACCGAAAAAAATATGAGCTGCCTGGAGAACCTAAAAAAAAAGGGCAGAGCCGCAAAAGAACAGGCGGGACTCCACCCAGCTACCCCGCCCCATGAGATGACGTCGCTCCCAACGGCCCCACCTCCGTCCCACAGGGAGGGGGCAATGAGCGAGAATCCGATCCTCCCACCAAACACAATAACAACTACAGCTACCGCTCACCCTATAACAATAACCAAACAAATAACCAACCCAGAAGGTGCAAACACCACCACCACCCTTGACATCATCAAAACATACATGGAGATTTATAAAAAAGAAGATACCATCAACCTTCGCCTTCTCCTCAACCTGCTCGTTACTCAACCAACAGAAAATCTTTTAAGTCAACTTCCACGACTACAAGCCCTTGTGAAGTCAGCAACCGCAAACTCAGCCATGGCCGTAAGCTATCTTACTGCATATCCAGTCAAACATCAAAGGCCAAGACATTCCCAATTCAACTCAAAAAAAAAATCAAGACTGCCACCCCAGAGGACACCGGAGGAAAGAGCCACGTTTGGGTTCCTCCTAAACCACTTTGCGCTTACCAAACAACGGCTACACGTCCTAGAAGATGCGGGACAATGACAACTGGCACATATACTAGGCTACCAACCTCGACTGATCCCGCCAACTGGTCCGGGCCCCGGAGACACCCATGCCTAACAGCGCGTTCCAGATAACACCGCAGCCTGCCCCAACAAACAACTACTCGAAGGGGGCATCTATAAACTATTCAAACCACTACGACATTATGCTCATAGATATACAAAAGACAATTTTATTATTTTTTAGTTTTCTTTGTTTGTTTGTCTGTTCATTTGTTTTGTTCCCTTACAGGCCCAGTGGTGACGAAGAGGCAACCTGTGACTGCCCAATCACAAAAATCACCAAGCACCCACCTACAACACACCCGGGTCGACGCCACAATGGCCGCCTGCTCATACGTCACAAACAGGGTCGTTGCTCTATTCCTGCTGTTACCAACAGGTTCCTCGGCAAACGGAGCTGACTTCAAAACCTCCAACTCGGTCCTAAACCTTTTGTCATTTTAGGCCAAAGACATAACTAACGACTCATTTTATGGTTTTTCTTTTCCTGTTAATGATTTTATACATACTAATTTTGTTTTGTTTTAAAGCCTATTCGAGACTTTACACAATAAAGCCAAGTCATAATGTTTTAAATAAAAAGCTCTAAATTATTGAGAAAGAACAGCATTGGTAGTCTGAAGGTTTGGGGGATGTCGCAAAAAGGTCGGATGTGGACAAAAACATTCATTAAAAAAAAAGTGAGAAAAGAGATGAAAGAGATGATGATGGAAGGGGGCAAATAGTCACGGTTCTAAAGGAACCTATGCATTCAAAAAAAAAAAAAAAAACGATTTGGGAAGAGAGGTAACAATAAAAAAAAAAAAAATGAAGAAAGGCCGCTAATAACGATACAAAAAATTGGT
This sequence comes from Alligator mississippiensis, assembly GCF_030867095.1. Lineage (NCBI taxonomy): Eukaryota > Metazoa > Chordata > Crocodylia > Alligatoridae > Alligator > Alligator mississippiensis. Next base: position 160,013,170 of record NC_081824.1, read on the forward strand.
GTTTTCAAAACTACGATTTAACTCAAATATAATAAGCCATAATTTTAAAAAACCCTCCGTATAGGGGGCATTAATCTAATACCTCACTCTCAATTACCTTAAAAAATCAAATTAGAGAAGATTACATAAAATCAAGGATAACAGTTTACTGCGTTTAAGTTAATTCAAGTGTCAGCATCTTTGATTATCTTGTGTTTACCATAAATCATAATAGCCATTATTATATTTGTGTGTTTTAGTTATTAGATTTTACAATATCTCAAAACAAAGTTAACCACGCTTTTTGCTTTTATATACACCCGCTTGCCAAACACTAACAATGATAAACAAAATGGTCTATACGTAAACATGATGTGACTTGCTGTGCCATGGGCAAGGGGGCATGTCACAACCAAATTAAGTAGTGCCCATGTCACAAACAAATAAAACCATTCAAAACAGTTTTTTTCTACACTAGGTTAACTAATGGTTAACAATAATGATAATAACTGCTTTTTTTTGCTGCGCATGTCAAAAAGAGATTTATAACTGCGACACTAACTAAAAATGAAACTTAGCCTTCTGTGCTGTACATAAATCATTATAACTGGTCAAAAAAAACAGGGAGTAACCCTATAATAACAACCTAGCGAAGACCGCTAGATAACTGGCGATTCTAATTAAATTTATGACGTGGCGAAAAGCAATTGGCTATTATACAAATAAAACCCATCTTTACTTCCGTAAAGAATGGGAGACCTCCGCGCACACACCTAAAAAACCTCTAAACGTATGCGTAAAAATAACTGACAAATTAATCACTTGTCAATCTCCCCCGTCTCGACCTAATCAGACATAAATCAACGACCTGCCGGCCCGACTTTTTTCTCTATTTATCTGCCCGACCGACGAACTCTTATGCAGACCGACCTATGACCTACGAACCTTAAGCTATAACTAATCAAGTATCTCTGACCTCCACTATTCACCACCTTGACGGCGTGAATAAATAATCTTACTTTACAACCGATAAGCGTCCGCCTAATTAATTCCACTCCAAGCGTCACAAGTACCCGCCTGACGGCCTTCTAAGGCCCCGGACCCTTATCTGCCCGGGTGGGAGTCAGGGAGAGCTGCTGGCCGGCTGCCCTGAGTCCCGACAATCATCATGTTTAAGCTATTTTGAAGGCATTTCAGCAACTCAACCATGAAAGCGATATCAGTTCCACATCCCCTCCATCCTACCAGTGAAAAAATACCTCCACATTTTACACGGGGGGGCGGCAGGCAGGGAAGAATGTGGACTGCTTGCAAGAGAAAATCAGCAGCAGAAACAGCATGGTTGGACTGACTTTTACATTTTACCAAAAAGCCTTTCTTCTGAGAACCTACCCTTTAAACAGTCATGCTGAAAAATCTTGAGGTAAACTAGATGTTAATGGAAATTTGGTCTTGCATCAATAGATCACCTCTTGTAGCAGGGAGATCAGATCTTCTGACATATTTAAATCAGTTCTGAGTGTCCGGTTCAGCTCCACTAATCTGAGATAATGAAGGGAATAAACATCCCCAGAGATCTACCTATTCTGTGCTTTACTGTTTACCTTATTCCCTGATGGGGAAAAAATGGGCCTAAGTAAAATTTAATTCAAATACTAGGGCTTCAGAGCAGCCATATCTATCACTCCCACTCCTGATGAGATAACTGTCCATTTTCCTGTTGGACTTTGGGACTATAAAGTCTATTTGCAGTCTCCTCCAATTGTCACTAATTTATTCAAAATATTTTGGGTTGATTCTCCATACTCCCAGACATATTGGAGATCTACTTAAGTCCCCAGTACATGTTCTTGTGTGAGTGACAGTTAGAACGGTTGTGAGTTTATCAACGGTTCACAGAACAAGAAGAAAAAACATATGGCTCCTTGCTCCAGGTCAGTCTGTAGGTGAGAAAACATTCACGCTGTTCAACTGCATCCTCACAGAGGCATTTCTGAGTCTTCAATGAAAGTACAGAAGAAACTGTCTGACTGCTTTCACCTGCAAACAGCTTAATGACCATTCATTTCTGTTGGTGACTACTAGCAGTCAACTCCTTCAAACTGAAGTTTGCAGGAGAGGACTCCATTGGGTTGCATAAGGGTATCCCTTATCTGGATTTTTATCTTTCAACTGCCATTCAATCATTTGGAATACTGCATGATTTTAAAAGGATTACACATAGCTTTTCACTAATGAAAGATACCAACTTTCAGTAGAGTTAAACACACCAAAGGACAAAAAGTAACACGGTATGTTTTGTTTTCCCCTGCTGGCTTGTTGCTGGGTTTCTGATGAAACATGTGTATGGGATCTCAAAAAAAGCAGAAATTTTCATCTAGTTAACAAATATACAATTACATTTTAAAAGGCAGAGGCTTCTTTCCACATATTACTTCAACAGTTCTTTTATCATACAAGAGATTTTATTCACCAGAACATGTTATTTGATTATTTAAAGTTCTCATCAACCTTTTACAATATCTGTGTGTGTGTGTGTGTGTGTGTGTGTGTGTGTGTGTTACAATGCCACAGAAGAGTAGAGCTTCAGGCATATGAGTTATAGGTTTGGTTACACAAACGCAGGCATTCTGAGTTAAGTTAAAGACATACCAAGTCTTTTTAAAACCTTCCATCTTCTGCTGTTATGGGTCATTGAAAATGTTCTCTCTCTATGGACAAAGAAGACATTTTTAATTCCCCACCCCCCCCTGCCAAATCTAGCATTCCCCCTCCCGCCCCCACCCAGAGTCAAACTGTCATTAGCATTCATTTCACAGTGCAACAAGGTGGAAAGTAAGAGTACACTATCCAAACATTTGGAAATCCTGTCAGAAGACATTGTCTACCTTGGATTATCTTCTGAATCTGTTGAATCTCTCAGGCATAAAAAAAATGATTTTTTAACTTAAATTTTTTAACTTTGAAACCTTAATATTGAGGAACTCTTAAGCACATTATGAATGCTATTTGATGTTTCAGTACAAGATTTCCATATGTGCCTGATGACCAGGGATCCTGGTTTTCTCCAATTTAAAAAAAATCCCCAATTTTTGGTTAAAAATAAGTAACATTTTTCCATAATTAAAATGGAACACCACTATATATAGAGAGATATCTATGTATCTATTAGTGGTGTTCCATTTTAATCATGGAAACTGTGGATTTTAAATCAGAGAAAACCAGGATCCCTACTGATGACAGTAGACTTGCATTGTACTGTGCCTAGTGGAAGAAGAAATGAAAACAAATTTTACATGTAAACACAGAACTAACAGTCCTGGTCATGGCCATGGCCATACGTCTGTTGCTAAAGCTACTTTATTAGAATTATGGTTGCACTGTGACTGCTATGGGTCCAGAGTGTTAATACTGCATTGATTCTGCCATAGGTACTGTGGAAATTCCAAATTCCATAACGCACTTAAAAAAACCCTGCTTTTTCAATAAATCAGATTTTTAAAATGTGAAGAAGGATTTTTGAATTAAAGGAACAAGGTAAAAGTATATAAAGCTGTCTAAACTATTCTTTACTGAAGTAGTCCACATATGGTCAATAAGCTTTGAGTTGTTCTCAAACACAATACCCAACTGCTAAGGACTTAGCAGCAAACTCCTCTGGTCAAGATCACAGACAGAGCTTGGTGGGTTTCATCGTCTTTATAAAAATATTTCAATGCCTGAATTAAATAAAACTAACTTCAGCCTTTGTATGATTTGTTAACTATCTTGATTCAAGAGGAATATTACTCAACTCACTTTCATTAACAAGGACATGATAATCATGTATTAACATGATAATGACAATGATAATGACAGTGTTTAGGAACTCACAGAAGTTAAACAGAATATGGTATACAGTAAAGTGAAAAATCAACCTTTTGGATACACATAGGTACTATAGTTCAGGTACATGTTACATTTTAATGTGAAAATTATTACTGCTAAGTAAATCTCCCTCCATTACTACTGCTGATGCAAACTGCTAGTGGTAGCAAAGATCCAAACACTAATATAGGTTGCCTTAATCATCTGATGAGATGACTGCTAAAACACTAGAAGTTACCCAGCAACCTCTCTATATTACCACTATATTACCATTGCCAGTATTAATACCATTGGAAGAGACACACTGTTATGAAACTGAATGGAAGCAGGTGTACTATATAATCCTAATGTGCAACAGTTTGGAAGCATCTAACATAGACCTGACGCATACATACAATAAATTGTATGCTTATATCACAGAAAATGATACAGATTGCAATATCCAAGAATCTGGATAAAATTAATACCCCACAAAAAATGATTTTTCATTAAGCAGGCACTAAATGAAATTTGGATATACGTCCAGTTAAATATGAACAGCATTAGGAATCCTGAGTTTCTCTCCTACATTGAAGTTGGGGGAAGGGGAGGATGGAAGGAAGGGAGAAGTGGATAATATGATCCTAATAAGGGAGATCCCCAAACCTATTTTTAAGAAGGGGCAAATAAATGCTTCCTATCCTGCCTTCTCAAAGACTCTCTGCTGTTTCAAACAAAGCTATGATTACACACATCTTAGCTTGGCTTCAATCAAACAAATCCAAGAAACAAATGAATAACAACAATACAACATATAATGAACTACCTGATATTATCAGCCACTTTCTCTCCCTCTCACCATAAGCCTGTGGTTGTGCATGCACCATTCTTGGTCCACAGAACATGCCCAGGAGTAGTTATGGGTGAGGGGAAGGGGCACAATGGTATGGTTACCATCCCCTTTCATTCTTGCCACAGATGCAAGGGGAAAGGACCAGGTCCTCACTGGGGCAGCTGGTGAGATGGGGAAGACAACAGCTACGAGGGACCTGACATGGCTCCCCTTGACTCTCTTGAGCTTGGTGCCGACCAGATCTGTTAATGACACTGGGGAACCACAGCAGGGATGGGGATGAAAGGAATGTTTAGCTGACCACCAAAAAGCAAAAGCAGGAGTGTTACTGGTTATGTCCTGGGCTCCCTGCAGGCCAGCTGGTGCAGTGCAGGTGTGGACTCCAGCTGCTATGGGTGCTGGACAAGTTTCGTGTACACTGGCTGCAGCAGACCCTGCAGAGTAGACCAATGCACTGTCACCCATTTCTGACCCAGTGAAGCCCAAGCTCATGCCTGCACTTGCACCACAGCAACAGCAGCTAAAGTGTGAGGAGCAGAGCCCAAGCTATGGCACATAATGCCACTTACACTGTTATTCTCTAGAGATCAGAATAATATCCCCCCCAACCTTCACTCCACTCTGTCCAGGGTGCAGAAGCCTGCAAGAACTAGGTGAGATGAGAGAGAAGGGAATATAAGGAGCCCATTGGGACGGAGGAACACGGCCTCAGGCACACAGGGCCTCCCTAACATCCCATGACAGGACAGAGAAGGTGCTGCTCCCTGCTCTCTCACCCATTGGCCCTGGTCCTGTGAGGCACCCAAGCCTGGGCTGGGGCAAGGAGCTTGGACCTCTCCCCACAACTTCAGCAAGCTGCTCCCTCCCACCCCTTTTCAAAATCCTAGATCCATCGACAAGCATACCCAGTACGTGTACTCTCTACCTTCATTTGAAGGAAAGACTAAATGGTCAATCCAATTTAAAAAATTGAGTATAAAGGAGGCAAAGTGGTGCCGGCTGCAGTGCAAAATAAAAACAACTGTAGAGTACTGCAGTCAATGCAGGCAAGCTAAAAAATGTCAGTTATAAGACTTAAAATTGCCAAGGTGTTACTTTAATAATATATCAGGTTTTAATGCTATTAAATGCCCCTGCAGGGTAGAAGACAACCTTGATTTATGTTTCATTCAAAAACTAACAATTTGATTAGACTTAGGTAAGCGTCTGAACAAGGAGGTTCACAACTCGTTACAAGACTCAAGGCACCCCTCCGTAGCTCTTCTGAATTTAGCAGCATTCCATTTAAAAAAACTAATTTCACTCAGTTTTTGCCACACCCTGGTTGAGAGTCACTGTTCTAAACTTTCAAAAGTTTAGTTCAAGTTCTGATAAGTATCTAAAAGCTTGATCACTACTATATTTATTCAATTCCAAGATGAGGCTCCCACCCCCCTATTTAACAGTCCCTTATCTTTGAACTGAGTCAAAGGCAGCAGGAGGTGCAGGCAGCTACTATGGTAGTGGCTCCAGCCCAGGGGTGGGCAAAATGTGGCCCGGGGGCCAGATGCAGCCCATCAGGCCATTCTATCTGGCCCATGGGGCCTCTAAAAATTTAGAAAATTAATATTTATCTGCCCCTGGCTGCCTATCATGCGGCCCCCAATGGCTTGCCAAAACTCGGTAAGCGGCCCTCTGCCCAAAATAACTGCCCACCCCTGCTTCAGCCCCACCCCCAAGTTGGGGCTGGCACCACAGCTGCTGCATGCCCTCTTGCTCACTGCCTCTGCACCAGCTCCATACCACTGCTACAGGGCCTGACTGGGGCCGTGCTCCATGTCCCAGGTTTCAGCAGGGACAGAGCCTGCTTTGTGGAGCAAAGGTAAGTGGTGGTGGGGGAGGGGTAGTTGGCAGGCTGTTGTGGGGGGTGTAGAGGAAGAGGCATGGGGGGCAGAGGCTGCAGGGCCAGGCACAAGCGGGGACAAGTGATGGGGCAGGCAGCAGGAAGCAAGCTACCTATTCCCTCACCACCTGGCCCTCTTATGCCTGTCCCCATTGCTTCCCCCACAACCCTTACTGTCACCCCCTCTGCCACCCTACCACATGCCCCACCACCCCTTCACCATCTGCCCCCTTACTGTCTCTACCCATCCCCTCCCTCATTACTGCTGCTTTCCCCACTGCAGTAGTGGAGATGAATTCGAGATGATCCTCTGATAATTAAACTCTATACATAGAAAATTATAATAAATTATACATCTTCCATGTATAGAATCTAATTATTAGCAGGTCTTAAGTTCAGGGTCATCTTGGATGTAAGCACATACAGTAATTTGCACTTCCTCAGAATGCATATCTAGAGGGAATGCACGGGGTTTTCTGTGATACCGTTTACTGGACCAATTGTGTAGTCCCAACTCTATACTCTGAACTATACAGTTGGTCTAATAAAAAAGTACAAAAAAACCCTCGTCTCTCATACATTTCCAAATATAACACTTCAAGCCATCTAGATAGGACATGAAATATTCTGATGGTCATAAATTCTCGGGTCAGAAGGTAACATTAAATCATATTGGCCAGGGGTCAAAAATCATTTGTCACTGTGGACCACAAATATCCACCCCTCTCAGAGCACTTAAGCTGCCTGCACTTATACTAACTGCTGAGATCCAGCCCCTCTGCAGCCAAGGTAAGCACAGGCTGAAAACAGTAGCAGGAAGGGCTGCAGAGGCAAATGCTGTAGAGACAGGTGGCTCAACAGAGTTGAGATCTGCCCGATCCCCCATGCTGCCCTCAGCTGGGTCAGACCTTTGCAGGCCATAGGTTGCTGACTCCTGATATAGGCTGACCTCTTGGATCACAGAATTTCATCAGCTACCTCTGTATTTGTCACTGGCAATCCTTCAATTCAAGGATGATCACTACAACAGCTCATCATGGATGACTTAAGAGTCCAATCCTTGAGCCACAGATCCAGCTGCAATAGTTGCAGATCTTTTTGCAGAAGAGAGTAGGCTGTAGGCTGGGATTTCTCTCCTTTTCCTTCCTCCATATTCGCTTGTCTACTTCAAGGACAAGATACTTTACTTCAAAGTGGGCTGCTGCTTGGTTGAGATTGCGGCGCCAATGGAGTCAGTTAGCAGCCAGCTCCTCACAGCTCTTGTTGTCAGTATCCATTTTCTTGAGGTATGCCTTCATTATATCCTTGCAGCATTTCCTCTGGCCACCATGAGATCTCAGACTGCAATTAATTTGGGAGTACAGCACTCATCTAGGGCTCAATTCCTCTGTATTGAGCCCAATAACTGTTGCCTTAAAAGTCATTCTGTCCTGATCTAAAGACAGAGATGGAGAATATACTACTTCAATTGGGAGTTTTCCTAGTAACTACTCAATCTCACTGTTAAATTTATTGCCTTGTTCTACTTTGAATTTTCCTACTTTAATGTCTACCAATTGATTCTTGTTATGCCTTTCTTTGCTAAGATAAAGAGCTCTTTAATACCAAATGTTCCTCCCCATAAATAAACTTTTTCATAGGAAATCAAGTCACTTCTTGACATTATTTTAATAAACCACATAAGCTAAAATGATTGAGCTCCTCAAAATATCTCGCTGTAATATCATTTTCTTCAACCCTCAAATTATCTGGGGCTCTTTTCTCTATACCTTTTTAAAATTTTCTATGGGAACTGGTGCAGTATTTCCTTATTGGTGTCACCAGTGTTTTAACAGAAGTAAAACCACCTTCCTTAGGGTTACCATACGTCCAGGTTTACCCGAATACATCCTCTTTTTGGGTCCTCGGACTTCCATCTGGGTGGTTTTTTGAAATACAAACAAATGTCCCAAAATTTGTCCACTAGTCCTTTTTCAATATGGACACTCTTAAGTAGAAGAACTTAATTTCCTAGCTAGGCAAGTGTGTTGGGATCAGAGTTTTCCATTTCTTGCAGAAAAATGAAGTACCACTTCCAGAGAATGGCAGCAGGGAGCACCATGTGCGTCTGCGTGCACACGTACACATACACAGGCTGATGCATACGCAGACGGACATGGCCAACATGCAGCTAGGCAGGATACTGGGAGCAGCCCGCAGCAAGTCTATAGGGAGTCAGGGTTGGACTGTCCAGGCCCCCAAAGTAAGAGAGAGAGAGAGAGAGAGAGAGAGAGAGAGAGAGAGTGTGTGTGTGTGTGTGTGTGTGTGTGTGTGTGTGTGTGTGTGTGTGTGTGTGTGTGTGAGAGAGAGAGAGAGACCAGGAGCTGAGGCTGGCAGGACAGAGGGGCTGGGGGGAGGCACCTGTCCCTCCAACAGGAGGAGGGGGCAGTGGGGACTGTGCAGCTGGGAGACGTTGCTCAGGGCAGGAGGCATCACAGGCCTCCGCTCCTCTTCGTTCCAGCCCATGCCACAGTCAGACTTGCTCCACCGCCACCAGCACGAGCCAGAGCTGCTGGGGGGGGGGGGAAGGGGGGAAACGACAGCTGCACCCTGGCACAGGGACAGCTGCGGACCCCCTCTGGAACAGCTGGGGGGAGCAGGGAACTGTGGGTGGAGAAGGAGGGGCACCAGCAGGCCCCAGGGGTCTGTGGGTAGGGAGTGAAGGTCAGCAGCAGGGACAAGGGGCTGAGGATTGGGACTGAGGGGCACCAGCATAGCCTGGGGGCTGGGATCGAGGGACTGGGGGTCAGGAGTGAGGGCCCCCCCCAACAGGTGTCCTCTTTTTTGGAACTGGAAATATAATAACTTTACCTTCCTACTCCAACTTGCTACTCCCCTGTTTATACATACAAGGATTACAACAGCACCTTTTGCCATGGCATCACGTGGGGAATTTATGGTCAGCTGTTTGTCTTCTATGACCCTAGACTCTTGTAGAGTCACTGCCTTCCAAAATATAATTTCCCATCTAAGCATATAAGGTATGGTTCCTAAATACATTCCCTTGCATTTGGTTATATTACAGCACACTGTGAACAGATCCAGGTTACAAAGCAATCCAAAATACTCTTTGTGACTAGCCTGTCCCCATCATTATTTCCCACTTTGCCAAGTTCTGTGATATATAAAAACTGTATTAACAATGATTTATATTTGCAACTCAGTCATTAATAAAAGTGCGAAACAAATTCAGGCCTGACAGATTCCTGCAAAGCTCCACTGGAACTTTACTTCCAGTCCATTAGTCCCAAAGTATTGTTAGAAATACCTTTCAGCATGGTCAAACACAGCTCTTTGGGAAAATCTGATTTCTTTTATAAGACCAACTCAAATAGTTGGAAAAATTTTGCTTTGCAAGCTTTTGGGTACAATTAACCTTTAGCATGGTATGCGTTTCAGAACAGCATCATGTAAAAACGCAAAATGAAGGAAAAAGGTGAAACCAGCAGAGCCTTAAAATGCAGTCTAGCATTTTATCAAATGTTTTCTACTCTTATTCTCTGGTTCAAACCAAAACACAGGACCCATCTTTAACTCTGACATTAAACACAATGTAGTAGAAACAGAGTTCCAGAGTACTGGCATAATTAACTCAAAATACTCACTGCAAATAAAAGGAAAAACACCTTCAAATATTCAACAAATAGCATCTTGCCACAACTATTGTTATCTGCTGCTGCCAATCAGTATTGTTATGGTTCTACAAAGACTCCAGTGCACCAGACTGTCGCTAATTATGTATATTCAAGTGATTAGCAAGCACTTGTTGCCTCGTTCACACCACCCTCCAAACAGCAGCCTTTGAGAGGAGAATAGACTGCAAATTTATTGAGAGAACACTGTTAATCCTTTGGGGAGAATGTAAATGTAAACAGGACTACTCTACATCAAGGTGCTTTGACAACAACAATCATCTGCATAAACACATGCTCAACAACAAACAGGTGTTCTATTTCACAACTAGCGCCCATTTGATGCTTTCAAGTAAGCATTATGCACAAACTGTTAGAAGTACTTTGAAACCAGCTGCAATTACTATAATTAGCTGTTTTCCTGCACTTTGTTTTTTTTCCCCTACCTGTTCGGTATGGTGCTGGTGCAATCTGTAAACTCAAAGTAAAACCAAGGTTTCAAGCTCATTTTGAGACTACCATCCTCAGCAAGTTCATACTTACCATTAAAGTGCCACTGGTGGTAATAAGATACTTAGCATAAAATAGTTTAACAGTCTTACATGTCAGGTCTCATGTATGACACTACTTGTCACATAGGACACCAAGGACAACTTGCCAAAATGACGTTATAAAAGCCAGTAAGCATTCAATGGGCAGAATTTCTCCTTTAATTAACAAGGAGATGCCCAGCAACTGTAAGGACAGGTCCATGTTTAATAAAAAAATCTTGCATCTTGTTTTACCAAACACTGGGAGAGAGAAGGGTTTCCCAAATGCCTCATGGGTAGATGGCCACCATTTTGAATATGCTAATATGACTGAAATAATGTTTAAACAAAAAAGAAATGTTCCTTTTCTTTTTTGTTTACACTGGCTGGAGTTTTATATCCACACATTTCACCTATAGAATACATTTTTTTTAATTATTAAAAAGCATTTTCATTTTGTTTACACTCACACATCTGTTGCTTTCAGGCTTCTCATTCAATAATATGGTAGACCATTAATTGTCTGAAACCTGTTCACATAAACACGAATTCTATGGACTCCAGCCCCGGTCACCGAACATGCAAAAAGGCAAACACCTGTGCATCCATAGGCATGTACAGATCCTTTTTAGTTCTAGGTTTTGTAAAAAATACTATAATATTTTTGTCTTTTGTATAAGATTTTTGTTATCTTCCTCTACCTTTTTGGTGCTCTTTTACTGTATGGATGTCTAATATCAGAACATTTTGTATATATAAATATTTTTCATTTTTGAAAAGAAGGCAGTCCCATGGGCTGAGATAAGCAAAAGCCTACTGTAGTCCCTAGTGTCTAATATTGGCACTGCATTTCTGTGAGTGAGTTCAACAGAACAAATGAGTACCTATCATGCTCTTGTCTGCAAAGTCAATTTTAACTGTACCACTTACATGGGTTGTGTATGGTGCCAAACTTTAACAATTTGGGCTGAAATCTTCCTTTGCAGGATCTCTATCCTAATTTGAATCTCAGCTGAAATATTTCAGCAGTTTTAGGGATATTGTTTTTGCTAATATTTAGTTGGTCTAATAAAAGATATCGCCTCTCAGATTCACAGAAGTTTAGGGCTGGAAAGGACCTCATGAGATCATCAGGTCCAGCTCCTCTGCTCTGGGCAGGAAAGAATAACCCCAGCAGGGTATGCATCCAAAACTACCACAAGAGTTTTGTTTGCCTATCCTTTTAAACCAACACAGCTAAAACCAATATTTCTGAAACACTGAAGATATCGTAATTAGCCATTTTGAAATTAAAACTTCACAGGTGAACAAGATAGAAGCAAAATTCAACATCCTGCCTGCAATCAGACACCATCCAGGAACAAGCCTGGAATGGGGAACTGACAGACTGGAGGAAGAGCACTGAAACAGACACATACACAAGCCTGTTAAACCAGTTTAAATCTGCCTGGAACTGTTCAAAAGTGTACCTAGAAAAGTTCTGGACCACTTCACTGTGAACTAGCCCAGTGTTATGTGGGGATATGAAGCCTTTTTTAACACGGGTCCAGGCTTCCCATATTGCACTGCTCCTCTCCCTCACCCCATATACACATACTGCTGCTGCTACATACTGGCTGTTCTGGTATGCAGCCAGAACTCTGCTGACTGCTTTTTTCTTTTATTAGCACCCTTTATCATTGGAGTTCCTTTGCAATGCTTGTTCAATAAAAGCTGTCTAACAACCAGTTGTGTCCTCACTCCCTACTCAAAGGCAGCCTTTCATCATTCCCCTCCCCTTCCCACCCCACCCCGCCCCTGCCTCACCTGCAAAACCAAAAACCCATGGATCCCTTCTCATCCCCAAGTCAGACAAGCACACTGCCAACTGTGGTCATCTTCAGGATTCTGAAGTTACTGAACTCATGTTTAGAAAACAACAGAAAAAAGAAAAATGACAACACCCCCAAGCCAGAGGTCACTCTCCTCTTGGGATTCTCAAAATCTGGGTGCAAGCACTCCTGCCCACTCACCCAGTTCAAGACCTCCCCTGCTGGGCTCACTCCTACCCCCTGGTGTCAGAGCCACAGCACTTCACACAATCGTAAACCAATTCCAAATCAGTGACATTTTGGAAGGATCCAATTGTTATGTCAGTCCACACCCAAAGACTTTCATGAGGAGCAACAAGGGTGTGGCCACAGAAAGACTTGAAGCCCAATCAAAAGGGCAGCAGCTGGTATGTTTTAATTGTTGTGTGTGAACAAGCTAAGAACAATTCAAGTGCAAGAACCTGCTCCAACTTTAACCCTGGATGAAGGAGTGCTAAAGTTGGAGCAGGTTTGCTGCATTTGAATGGATCTCAGCTCATTCACACGTAACAATTAGAATGTACCAGCTGCTGCCCTTTTGAAATGATCTCCTTTTGAAAGGGCTCCAAGCATTCCTATATCCCCACCCTGAACTGCACAATCACATTTTCTCAGAGAGCACAACTGGCATTTGTTAAGACACGTAAGATATTTTGATAAAAACTGTTAAGATACTTGCAAAGTACCAATATCTTATAAGATGGAGGCATGTGTTTAACTTGGATAGAGGAGACTACTTACCATGCATAGAGTTAAATATGTACCTAAGTATTTGCAAGATCAGCATGAAAGCATTCGTAGCCAATGTATTGAAACAAATGAACCAGGCAATGAAAAACTATAGAAAACTACAGTCACACCTCCCAATGCAAAAAATAATAACATGTTCATAAAATTAATTACGTTTTATAACATGGTTATCAACTCGATTTTGCCATTTTTTACAATAATGTACACTTAAAATTCCTTTTCCATAAACACTGTATATGGATTTCCACCTTATTTTACACATACACACGCACAGAGTCAGGTCTGGGCCATGGCTGGAATTTTTTTTTTTTTTCTTTAAACATTCTACCTTGCAAAAACACGGTCCATGTCTCTTCTTTTGCTGGGGCCGGGAGTATGCAAGAAGATACAGGTTTTGTTTATAATTTTGCAAGATTCTGTTCCTGCATTCTGCAAGATGTGCCCATTCCCATCTCCCTTTCCTTCTCCACCCCACAAAAATAATTAAATAAAATACAATGATATAAAAAATATTACCTAAGAAAAGCTATTCTCCCTTCATGCATCCACACAAGTATGCCAAAATATTCTGTCAGATGCATCTTGAGTCAGACAGGGTAAGCATACTCTACAGGCTAGTTTGGATTTTTTACCAGAGACCAAGACTATTGTGGATGTGTGGAAGTGTATGTGGGAGGAGGTCAGACAATGTGGTACTAACAAAAATATTTAGAAGAGAAAATACACTTTAAAATGTGTAGGGATATGATAAATTTAAACAATCTGATTAATTTAAAATTAGGGTTACTAAATTAAAATGTTTATGCCAGAATATCCATAGCAAAATCAATGCATTGTAATGGAGATTACAGTGTGCCACTGTAAATGCAGTACAACAAATCTTTTAAGCAGCCTTCGTGATACTCACATTCACATCTCTAATACAGTAGAAAGCAGTTGCTCTCCTTACATCCTGTTCCCATAGAGGAATGGAGGAGAGTGGATGTGGCTTTCAGAATAGTGCATGAGTATGATGTCACCCTGGTGCTGCATGAGAACAGTAAGTACTAGGAAGTGTCAAACCTTTTCACCACACAGGAACTAGCTGGGACACAAGTTATACAACTAAAGAATTAAACATAGGAGTTTGGAATAAAAGTTCACTTGTAGGTTTCTAAGGCAGTATAAAACAGAAAGCTATTTTTAAAAAATATGGTCTTCTTAAATTTGCAGCATTCATTTAACAGCTGTATTTACAGTTAACTGTACTGACTCCACTTAAAAAGGCAAAGCAGCTGAAACCCAAAAAAGCTGACCTCTAAGAAATGTAGTAAACATCTATAAATATTAAGATTCCAAATCACTTCGACTTTTTCTGTACCTTTCTTTTTCCCCACAAGATAACTTACAGGTTCAGAATGACATGACTACAGATTTCAACAGCAAACATTTTTGACCCTGAGAAGTTAAATTTAAGCAGGAAACAATACATAAGATCATCTGGAGAAAAAAAAAGAAATCTTTTCAGAAGTTACAGCCACTTTTTATAAATTTTTACTTTAAAAAATTTGCATCCTAAAGCTCTTCTCAGTCTCTCCATTATGTAACAGTCCTTTAGGAAACCGCCAACTACCCTGACAACTGGGATGTTTTGCCAGAGTGGCTTTGTCTAAATCCTAAAGCAGTACTTGGCTATGCATTGAGCCCAGTGGCTGCTTGTGACATGAATGCCAATTAAGAGTGCTGCCCCTGTCGTCTGACAAGTTAGAGACTAAAAGGTCTATTTGAGGTCAACAAACTGTCTGGACTACTCTCATAAGCTAAAGGGAATGGGAAATACAGCCAACAATGCATGCTCCATGAGGTTGACAGTGGACAAAACAGTACTTGATGTATAATCTTCATTATGCTATTTAAGTAGGAAAAAAAGAAATATATCTCAATATCTATATCTATACATCTTTTTTCTTTTTTTTTCTACTTAAATACCATATCTATCTATCTATCTAGCATCTCTATCTATCTATCTATGTGAGAGAGAGAGAGAGATTCAGGTTTTATTTCCATTTTGAATTCTTTACATAATTCCCTGAATTATCACTGAGGATTTCACCCTCTAGTGGACAGGTGTGGATAAGGACAGTCACCATATTTCAGAAACTAACATAAAACAAATATTTCTAAAATATACATGAAGTACAGAGATTGTGCCCCTATAGAAGTGTACAGACAATTAATACTGAAGAAATATGACAGCCTTTGTATTGTTTCACATATATAAACTACCGTGAATAAAGACCTATTAGTCCTGAATGGGAACAGCCATAGTGGGGTTTACCACACTTTAGCTTTTATGCATTGGCTTTACATATTTATTTGATCTATCCTTAACTTTCCAGATGGTCCCCTCAGAGCTGGGTATTTACAATTAGCTATACTGTGGAAAAGTATTCAAATACCATACAGCAAGGAAGTTGCTCAATCTGGCCTGCTAGGTTACCAGAAGTTGGGGGCATGGTTAGTGGGAGCAGGGCCTGCCACAGAATCCAGGGCCCCTGGGTCCTGGTAAACATGGCTCTCAGTAGCAAGAGGAAGAGGAAGGACTGTTTTCATACAGCCTACTCACCCCGCTGCTGCTTGCCTTATTCTGACACTGGCCCCACCACTGCCAGTCACTAGCACTGCTGGCTACTTGGGTCCCACCCCTGCCGCAGTTACCACCACTACCAGCCCCCCTAGTCCCACTGCTGCCCGCCAGTCCTGCAGCAGCCACAGCCACCCCATGCCCCAAGCCAGACATGGCCCACAAGGTTTGGATTCAACCCAGGACACAGGTGAGCTAGACTCACCAAATGACTATTCAGTTATTAATATCGATTTATTTTAAAGTATTCTATTATTATTTACATAGCATCAGTTAACTTTTAACTCATTATATCTGATCATAAGCAGTACATCTCAATTTAGTCTAAAATGACACACTTTAAGCTGTAAGGTTAAATGATATCTTTAATAAAAAAAAAGTATGGTTCAGGTTTTATTTTAAAGATCTTGCTTGAGAGACTGGTAACTGATTCTATATGGTGAAATTCTTTTCAAAGATTTGCGTATAAAATCTCAACTCGTATATAATGTATTCCACACTCCTTACACCAGCGTATTCCATTGATATCAAAGTGAGTCTATAGCCTTGTTGCTTACATGTTGCAGTGGATGCAGTTGATGGATGTAGGAAGTAAGAGAAGAATATCCAAACCAAGTAATCCACATTGATTTGTATTATACCAAGTAATATATATTGTGAACCCTACTTTTATGTTTTCACTGTTTTTTAGGTGGACTATAGAACTATAAGAGATGAAGCAGAGGTTAATTTTATTTTATGTTAAACAGCTCAATTCATTTAAATATTTGCAAAATAATTCATCAACTTTCATTGCAATGTTTTTTCCAGTTGTTTACTACAAGAGAAGCTATTGGTATGTATGAGAATAACACTGACATATTGTTGAAATTTTAAAGCAGGAAGGTTGTCAGGTGTATCTACAAACTAAAGCATGAAAAAAGTATTTAAGACGAATGCTTATGGAAAACAAGGCCAGGTCTACGTTAAAAAGATTTGCTAATACACCTGTACTGGCAAACCTTCTTTAAACTGCAAAAAAATGGTTGATGCCAATTCCATTTCTAAGCAAAATCATCTATAATAAGAAAAGCACTTTTCTGTTGGTGTAACTGTGTCTACATTATAGTTTTTGCCGGTATATGGGGGAGAAAAATTATAGCTCCATTAGTATTGTATTGGTAATTTTCAATTTAGATCTGGTTGAGCAGGTAGGAATATCTTATTCCACTATAAAAATTACATCCTTTTTTAAGTTAACAGTTAATGTGAATAAGGGTTCAGATAGCCATAACACTTATATCAATATCGAATGATCTAATCAAAGCTGTTATGATATAATCATTACATCTGCATCATCACAGCAAAATCACTGAAGACGTGTTTCATTAAGTGTTAAAGTTACAGTAATTTAGCTTGCTTGTACCACTATAGGAGCAGTAGGTGTAACAGTTACATTGTAACAGCTGATGTGTTTTCCCAAGAGACAATTCCTCCTCCTTTATAAAAGCAGTTAAAAGTTATGTCTGTCCATACCCTAAATTGATTAAGGTGGTTCTATCAATTCCCTGTAAACATTAAATATATATTCCCTTTTATGACTCCTATCCCTTGATTGTAGCTGTATATGGACAATTTACTGTTCTCCCTCACCCATGAAACACATTCCTGCTCTTTCTTAATCTTCTCCAGCTTTGAACCACAAAACCTGCTGAAAGTATTTCGCCAACTTTACCCAAAGTGGAGGACAGCAAAATGGCAAGCATTCCTTAACACCTCATCTGAATAGGCAAGTACATATGACATTTTTAGTTGGTATATAATTAGATTTTCTTGCTTAAAGAGCTAGATTCAGTTTAGTTATATAGGCACCTCCACATGGTTACTGGATCACCTAAAACCTACACTTTGGCTCAAAGAATGTGATCAAAACTTTAGATACCAGGTTTAGGTGCCAATGACCCACAGAGTCAAAAGGCCTCTGAGGATAGTGATGATCCAAATAGATATAAAGTAAGTGCATAGGTATTCTCTATACAGAGAATGGGGAAAGACAGGCACCTGCAAACAATTATCTAAAAAGCCTTCAGGTGCCTATTGGTAACCAATATGCAAAAGGTGGGGTAGTGTGGCCCCTTAAAAACTAACTCAATTCAAAGAGGCATAACCCTTTGTAGGCTACAGATACTATGAATGGACTTGCAAAGGGCAGGGGTATTAAATGAGAGAGAATAAGAGGGGTACTATGGTAGGTTACCTTGGTATTAAATATCCACCCTATCCTTGTTATGACATAAAACTTACCAAAAACTGGTGTCAATTTGAAAGTGATTGTGAAAGGGTTAACAACTGTGCCCCCCCCCCCCCTTTCTGCTCTACTGGAAGGGAAAGATAAGCTGGCAGCTATTTTGCAACATTGTCTTAATGCTCTTCCTCTTAGAACTCTTCCATAGTTCTATCCTGACAGAGAAAATAACCTTTTCCACATAAGACATGCACCCCAATATTAGAGGGCTGATTTTTCAGAGGAAAGGTGTACGTGATATGCAAGTAAATATGGTAGCACCCTTGCAATTCCATATTAAACCAATTTCAACCTCACTCCAGGTATAGCAGATGTTGTAAGGCATTTCTCATCTGGTGCAAGAAAAATTTAAAATGTACAGAGTGAACAAGTTCGGAGCTATAAGTGTAAACCTTCTGCCAGGCCTTAGTAGCAGTACAAGGGCCAGGTCCAAATCTGGGGAGGGATTGGCTTGAGCCCTCACCCAGAAGCCTGAAAACGTTTCACCTGTACTGAGGACCCTAAAGGAACAACTTCTCCCTTCCAAGCACTTTGGATACCAATCAGAATATAAAAGTTTATTAAATGGAAAAAAGAAAACAACTAAGCCTTCACAAACATAACAACTATAAAATGCCCCAACTGTTAAACAACACTGCAAAAATATTAAATACCTAAAACATTAAAATCCTTAGAATAGTCAACTTTCTGAATTTTTGGTTGCTGTTTTAACTGCAAGTTCCCCTCCCAGCAAATTGCTACCTTGTCTAGTTCAGAGCAGAGAAAAGAGGAGTTTCTTCCCAAGTTGCTAGGGAAGATGTTGTTTAGTTTTGTTTTTTTGCCTGCATACCAAATAAGATCATGCAAATCCACAATGGAAGAGAGTTCTACTATCAGAGCACTTGGTCAAAAACATGTGTGTGCGCATGGTTACACAAGGAACCCGACTGTTACCATCACCAGATCTGACCACAATGACCCAGCTGACCTTTAAGAAGCAGCAAAGATAACTGGGTCATTCTCAATTTTTCTTATTAATTATCCCGCCTATAACAGGAAGAGAGACAAGAAGAGGAAAACAGCTTGCTCAGGTTTCAGGCAAGGCATCCTGAAATAAGTGAGGATTTCAGCCAGGGTGCTGTTAGTCCATGGTTAAGTGAACCGTGAAAGTAGCATTACAAGTCATTTGTGCAGCTTTTAGACCCTATTCCCCAGCTCTCCCCCAAGAAGCTGCAAAAATCTATGTAAGTGACAAAACAGAGGAGAAGCCTCCCCTCTTTTAGCCCAATAAATTAGCAGTCAGGGCACTTAGCTAAAGAGTGAGAGACCTTAGTTTTAGGTCTACTTCAGTCAGAGAAAGTTTGAACCTACATCCTTCCATATTCCAGCAAAGTGTCCCACATAGATAAGACTTCAATTTTTGTCTAATCCAGTGGTTCTTAACTTTTTAGACTCAAAACATGCCACAGAAAATGCCAACTCTTACTTTTCAATCTTTTTTTTGTCTACAGAAAAATAGAGCAATTTTTCAGTTCCAAAGAACTGAGAAAGACCACAACAGGTCAGAATATTTTTAACACTATAGATTCCTTTTTGAAATCTCTGGGTTTGTCTTGTGAATCATGTCTGCACAACTGACAGTTACTGAAAGGATCCCAAGGCACCCCAGGGGTGCTGCAGCACCCTGGTTAAGAATCATTGGTTTAATCTTTTACCTATTGCTTAACATCTTCCCCAACCACAGAGCTATAATCAAGACTTTCTTTCTACTCACCTCTATCACACTGTCAAAGAGCAGAAGTTAAAAGTGTCTATGTACCAAATTGGCGCATTTACATTCTAAGGAATCTGTTTACATTTCTTTTTAAACTACAATGTCTAGAATTCTATGTCGAGATCCCACAAGACTCAAGAGGACTCAAAGACCATTAAAAATGCCATTTTGGAAAAGAAAAAATTTTACTTTCAGAGACAAATTCTCTAAAAATTGTTCTTTAGCTTTTGCTAACAGAAAAACTTTATTTTAGAAAAACATAAATTACCATTACATTTACTAATACACCGTAAGCACGTCTACACAAGGTCCTACTGAGCGATGCTACTGGCTACTGCTCATTACTACTGTGCAGTAGTGCTGAAAAAAAACTGCATGGGGACGGTAGTGTGCAGTAATGCCAGTTACTGTGCAGTCTGCTGCTTGTGTAGACACAGTCCCTGTACATAAGACTTCAGTAAGCACTAGCAAATTGAAGTTTGGAGACTGTATTATTCCACTATGAAAGGCAAAAAAGATCTGATATGGCATGCAAAAAAAAAAAAAAAAAATGACTACTGTGGAAATGTTAAGTATTTTTAACTCAAATAACAATTGTCCTCATCAAATTGCATAGCCATCATTTCCACAACCATTTTAGCATACTGACGTATTTGTGGTATGTTTTGTAATTTACTACTGTGTAAATGGACCATAAATGTCTATAGTCAGGACTGTTCAACCCGCAGCTCGCAGTCATGCCATGTGACCTTCTGGGGTCCTAACAGATCTGAAAATTTGGCAGTGGGGAAGCTGAGGCAGCAATTGCTACTCCCCAAGTGCCAAATTTCTGAACCAGTTGGGAGCTCCATGGGATGGATAACACTATACTGGCATGCAGAGGTTACCCACAACTCAATCCAGGTACATGGGGACCGACTGGAGACAGTGCAGGGCCCAAACCTGCAGTGTGGGGTCGACGTAGGCAGTGCAGGGCTGAGCAGAAGTAGCACAGGGCCTGATCTGGCCTACAAACTGGCCAGCACCACTCACTGGTTAGCTGAATTCATGGTTTATGCATTTAAAGTACTGCTATTTTAAGCAGTCAACAAAAACCTAATGGTGATAATTACTACAGATTTATTTCAGAACAATTTATGGAAATGCTTTATCTCTTTACAGGCATTATAAAATTGAAAAAAACAAAACATATATATTAAAAAGGAAGGAACCACATGTGTTAATAAATAAAACCTGGAGGCATTTTTGCTATCACAAGTAGCAAAAAATAAGCTAATCATGTTCACGGGAAACAGGATTGTTTAGACTGAAAGGGAACAGACTTTACCCTTATAACATATTAGAAAACAGTGAATATTTTTAGAACGAAAAATTTAATTATACTTTTAGCTCTAAAATTTTCTGCAGTAGAACCACTGCACAGGAAAGAAATAAACAAAAGTAGCCATGCCAAGTTTAAAAACAATCATCAAAAGGGGCTCAGGGAACTCAGACAGCTGTAAGAGTTTTTGTATTGAACTGTGATTCCATTGGGAAGAGAGAAGCCTTAAATAATGATGTCAAAGTGTCTTTTCCCTATGCACAATTAGCTATTATGAAGAAGAAAATATATTTGTCTACAAAGAAATTTAATATCTTTATGAACATTTTTCAAGAAAGGGAGAAGTGTTTTGAAGCAACTAATCAGAATCATACTTCATACTATAAAGTAAGTAATATTAAGCAACAATAATCTTAAGCAACAACTTTTTTCACCATATAAAGTTCATCTGAAAGTATAAAATGCTTCTAAACTGTAAGATTTTTGCATTAAATTAGTATTTATTTGTTGCAGGAAAGATGGTGTTCAGTTAAATTTAAGTGCTTTTAGAGAGCTCTAGAAAATAAGAACACTATTTTTTGAGAAACTCAGATGCAGGTTTATTGGAATGCATTTACTACTGAACTCAATGCTACTTTACTTTGTAAAAACCATACTTCAAAATTCTGTACTATAAGAATATCAATACTAAAGAATGACATGATCAATCATACTGTAAAAACAAACTTTGGCCCAAGCAGCAACACTTGCATGAGTATTAATATTCCTGAAGTCACAAAGAGATGGAAGTACATCAATACTGTTGACTTCAACTAATAAGAGTAGGGGTTGTCAGCCAGGGGTGCACGTACTCCTGGGGGTACTTGGGAAGGCCCCAGGGGGTATGTGGTGGTGGCGTGGAGAAGCGGAGATACTTGGGAAGCAGTGGCACAGGGGTGGGGCCGCCGCCACCGCCATCCATCACTCTGTGTTGCCACTGCACACCGCTTCCCCATGCCCAAGTACCCCTGCTTCTCCATGCCGCTGGCTTTGCGTCTGGCCAGAGGGGGTGAGGGAGTTGCTGACGGCCGGCCAGATGCAAAGTCAGCAGTGTGGAGAAGTGGGGGTACCTGGGAAGCGGCAACATGGGGGGTGGGGTTGCCACCATCCATCACTCTGTGCCGCCACTGGGTGCTGTGTGCCACTTTTCTACACCCAAGTATCCCCGCTTCTCTGAGCCACTGGCTTCGCGTGTGGCCAGCCATCAGCACCCCCCTAGCACCCCAGAGCGCAGTGGCAGTATAGAGGGTGGTGGGGGCACCCACCACATGTGAGCCCCCTGCACCACCACCACACGACAGGGCGGAGGGGGTGCTGACAGCCGGCCGCACATGAAGCCGGCAGCGTGGAGAAGCAGGGATACTTGGGCATGGGAATGCAGCGCCCATCACACAGCAGCAACACAGAGTTTATAGATGGTGGTGGCAGTTCAGGCTATCGCTGTGGGCTGGGGCCAGGGCTGCACCAGGCTCTTCCCGGAGGGGGTGGAGGGAGGCGGACTGCACTGGGGAGGGCAGCAGTGGCACTGGCAGGGGGCTGCAGCCACCCCAAGATTTGCTGTAGCCCACCTGACCCCCCAGCACTGCTGCTGGCCATCCAGAGTGCAGCACGCCCCCCCCCCCACCAGGAAGAGCCCAGCACTGCCCTGGCCACAGCCCACAGTGGCAGCTCATCCTGCCCCGCAAAGATCTGGGGGCACATGCCCCCCATGTCCTCCTGGGATGTGTGCAGCAGCAGGAAATGCCACCCCTCCCTGTACCCCCCAGACAACCTGTGGCTTTGTCCTGCACCCCACCCCTGCTGTGCAGGGTCTGGCGGGGTAGGCGCAGGGATCCCATGGGCTCTGAGCCCTCCAGCCCAGTGGCACAGATGAGGCTGGCCCTGCTCTGACCCCCAGCTGGGGTCCAAGGGCGGCGAGGGGCCATTGCCAGGGCAGGGAGGCAGCCGAGGGTGACAGATTTGTTGGTGTGGAGGGTGTCGGTGCCAGGCAATTACCCCGAGCATGGGGAAAAGGATGAGCACAGCAGGCCCTGGCCCAATCCTAGGCCCGGCTCAGCTCAGCTCCCTCCCTATCCCTGCCACGTCCCAGCCTCCCCACCCCCATGGCCCTTTCACCTCCCCCCGCAGACTTTCCTACAGCCGGTCAGGCCAGCGGGGGGGGGGGGGGCAGGGGGCTGTACTGACATCAGCATCTCCTTCACATACACACTGCCCAGTCGGAAGGGGGTGCAGTCCAGAAGGGGTACACTCCTTAAAAAAGGTTGAACGCCCCTGCACTAGAGAAACCTTTAGAAGCTATATGTCTTTTTAAAGGCCATTATATGTGAACTACCTAAAGCCCAACTGTTTTCTTCTTCCAACTAAGTATATGGCTTATAGACTATTTCTATTCAGAAGCAGCAACCTGAAAATACTGCAGTTTACTTGTAGATCCCGTTTTCCTAATAACTCTAGGCTTCATGTCAGTGATAAGAGAAGAGAGGGATGCAGTGGTGGAGCAGTGGAATTATCTTACTTCAGATCCAAAGACCTCACTTCAAGCCTTCTTACAAACTGATGCCAAAGGACGCTGTTAGGCCTTGAACAGGCATTCATTTCTAGCAGGGGGGCAAAGAGCAGCTGCTACCTGATTCAGAGAGATTATCTGGCAAACCGTCTGGAGACCCAATCTGGGGAACAGACACAAGTGTAAGGAGCAGCTGCTTTAGTCCCCTCACAGATCAGTCCCCAGCCTAGGATCTACAGTCTGAGGAGCAGTTTGGCACTTTGATCCACTATTCCACTCTCCTCCTGGACTAGACCAAAAATGAAACATACAAGCATTCTTTCTTGCAAGAAAGCTTCTCTTGCAAAGGAAATCTTCCAAGTTGACATTTGGGCTTTTAGACATTGAGGGTAAATTGATTTTAGCCCTATATGTGTTTAGAACTCACACAGTTTGGATAGAAGTCAAGAGATATTAAACTTATGAAAACAAAAAGATATACACATATTAGAAGCTTTTACCTGAAAAAGGTAGGCATGTTTGGTCAAAATGATTTCAGAAACTTTAAAAGAAGCTGGAGCAAGATTAAACGTACAATATTCTACTCAGTGTCTTTCTGTAACAACTTTAATTACATGTCTGAATTGGTTACAGTCCCCTCCTGTTATTTATATGGTCACTAGAAACGATTAATAAAACTACAGTCTTATTACAGATGTGCGTATTAAATAGTCTCTATAAAATAAACTTCTTAAAGGGTTTTCATAATTTGATCAAGTTAACATACAGTTTTTAGCAGTAAAATATTTGGAGAAGGAAGAAGTGTGTCAGAATGATTTCTTTTATCTGGCTGATGCATAATCAATGATCCGCCCCTATACAGATGGCTATGAAAGCATCCAAAAATGCTTAGATGTGAGAGTTCATCATGTGCTATAAGATGCTTTTTTTCTTATTTTTTAATTAGACATTTAACATACACTCTCTCACACACCCTCCTTCCTGATCAGCAGTCCCTTTGCGGCTGAAGAGATTTTGGAGAATAATCAGATATGTGAAAAGTTGAAGTACTGACCTCATCACATCTGCCACCATAATTTATGCATAATAAGACAAGTATACTATTGCTGATGTTTCAAATGCTAATACTTCAGAAATTCCATATATCTAGTTTGAGGCAACAAGATTAAACAAAGCAGGAAAGGTTTCACATGTCCAGTCTATCCAGTTTAAACTGAAAATATCTGGAGAATTTCCCGTATGTCCTTTTGTGTGTAATGTCAACAGGTATTCTACTGCTTTATACTACAGAAAAGCAAAGGAATCTAATCAGAAAATTAAAGTAAATTTTGGGGACACAAGTCAATAATGCATACACATGATCAATAGTGTTGAGGATTAGCTCAAGAAATTTATCAAGTTCTAATAATGAATTTTCCAGCTGGATCAAGAACCAGAAACCATTCTCAAAATAAAGAAAAACTTGGTCTCGCTGTAATGAGAACAGTCATTACTCCTCCTACTCACAAAAACCACACCTCATTGCTCTTGGCCCTAGCCCTACCATTTCAGGCCCAGACTTCTACCATGCATTTTTGAGTATTGTCAGTACTAAGCTCTGTGGTAACCTGGCATGTTTACAGCAGCATAAAATCACCAGGGAATTACTCAAAAAGGGGTCTGTTTTTTAAAAAGCTGAAATGAACTTAACTGCTTATTTTATAATTAAGAAAAATCTTGTTTAATGCCTTTCCATTTACTTGGCATTGATGTTTCATTGACAAAAACATAGGTTTACACAAAATATTGATTCAGCTCACCAGAGATTACAAAATCAAATTATACAAAGTCTAATCACTGTTACACTCCTTCACTGTCCCATGCCGCCAAAATTAAGCAACAATATTACATCTTTTCTCCTCTTATTTTTCCTCATTCTGGAATAATACACATCTGCTACCTTTTTGTACATCAGCACCAAAAATGCATCTGCCTTGCACTCAATATGAGCTCCCTCTAGCACAGCAGCTTTAGCAATAAAGCCACAAAACTGCTGGAATAGCTATTTTTGCCTCTCTCAATTTTGGACATTCACTTGGAATTTAGTATAACTTCATGCATTTAACTGTTTCCTTTCCAAAAAAAATTAGTAAAAAAATGGCTCCCTCTATTCAAATACCACTCTTCTACACCTTCTGCTCCTATTTCTCCCATCTTTCAGCAATAATGAAATCATTACAATTCTGACTACTGAGAATTAAGATGACATATCTTATCTAAGCATAGTACTGTTACAGGTTACAATTAATCATTTTTCATATTTACGTTAAAATATATAGAATTAAACTCTATATAAAATGGAAAGTAAGAGTAGTTAAAATTGTAGTCTCAAAGAACCACTATTAGAAAACGTGGAAAACTGGGAAGTCTATATTTAACTTGGTACTCAGTCATTAGAAAGGTGCCCCATAACGACCATATGTTACTCAAATATGTTATCACACCTACAATTTCATCATATGTCTCCCAAGAAATTAATTAGCTCTAACTTTTTCAACTTTGACAAAAATGTCTGCAGTAAGTCAGATTACTAGCTGTTGCAAACGTTTCAAAATTCAAGCTTTCTTCAGCTTTTATTTAACCTTTTAATTACTATCATTGAGCAACATTTAGAAAGCAGATGTTCCATTTTTACATATGCAGTTTATACTATAAAAGATCATTTATTTTATATTTTGGATATATGTTACATTTTTCAAAATAAATAAAAAGCTCTGAAAAGTGAGACAAAAATAAATGTACTGGCACAATTAAAATAGTGAATTTCCTTACCAAGGTTTCTAGGTGTCTGAAGGGAGTGAATTCCAATAAAAGCACAGAATGTGATTACTTAACTCACACATGAGATTCAGAATCTGACTAGCAAACTAGGACCTTCAGCTGAGTCATGTGAACTGGAGTATCAAAAATGCCAACTTCCAACTGCCAGTCTTTTTTCAATCAAGGAACAATGGTAGTTTTTCAGGGTAATGAGTGAGGAAGTTTAGATCTATTGCATACAATATTTTAGAACCAAATAAAACACAGGGAAAAGTCAAAGACATATCAACAAAAACAAATGGACATATAAAGTAAACTGTAAACAGAAAATGTTAATTTATCTAGATAAATTATCCATTAGCTATCAATCACTGGTGCTCCGTGTATATTTCATTAGTATTTGTAATAAACCTGAAATGTGATCCAAATATTTCTCAGCTTTAAGGAATAAAGCATACACAAGAAAGAGCATAAGTAAAAAAAAAAAAAATAATAATTCAAAACATACAGAAGGCTTATAACTTCTTGCACACAAAAGGATTCCAAACCTCCAATCTCACTATCAAATACAAACGCAAATGAAAAAATGATATTCACATGACAAACCACACTGCCTTCATCACTACCACTTCAATATAGAGCTCTGGGAAAAAACTAACAACATTGCAAAATACAATACTCCAAAAATGTTCATATTGATATCTTATACAAGTATGGATTATTTCTCTAATGAAATACAAATAAAAAATAAAGTTCAGAGCAACAATGATTGATATCTAATTTGTTTATCGACAGATAAGAATTACTATGCAACAAGGTGTGACAAAAGAGAAAAAATAGGAATTATAAATAGAACTCTAAAGGATATTGAAAAACTAAAACAACCTTAGTTTCACATGCTATAGCATGTCAACATAAAAATACAGGATCAGTATTTCTACCCTTGAGGTTTCTTCACTCTGCTCTGCTCTCTGCTGCTACAAGATTGTTCACGGTCAAAACAGCTATTTGTTTAAATTAAAAAAAAACCCACACACAATAAAATGTCTTTATCAAAATGAAAAGGTTATTGTATAGTATTACATTACAGAACACTATCTTAACATGTCTGAACTCCTTTTAAGTCTAACCTTAACCCTACATTTTCTAGGTTTGTAGCTCTAGAATAGTTGCAATATTCCTGTAATGTTTATAACTTTAGGCTACTGATATATAACTCTGATCATTAACTCCATGTTAACATGATTTTGCTTAGGTGCGTGAGTGTGCGTATGTTAAATTAAAAATGTCATCCATTAATGCTATGCATTGAGTTTTTCCCAATATTCCAGAATAGTCCAAAGCAGCCAAAACGCATCGGCCAGTTGAGCTGAATTTCCAGCCAGAACAAACTGAAAGAAGAAAAAGGTATACTGATGAATCTCCCCTTAATTTGTAATGGACATTTTGGCTTTAAAAGGATATATTAATAAGGCTGGGGGTACGAGATTGGTGAAAAGAGACTAGTTGATCCGATTCCCAAATCCCAATGTTTTAGGATTTCCACAATGATTCTGCCTCTATTCCCCTAATAGTTCTGTCTCAGAGTGCAATGATTCAATCCCTGATGCTCAAGCTACCATGCAATTACTGAAGCATTCAGAGCTTTGTCATTTTGGCAAAAGTACTTACCTGCTCCTCTCCTCTACTACAGCACTAACTCACTACAACCAACAAAACTGCTGCATGCAATTGTGGACACTCTGGAAGGCAGGGCTAAGATCCAGAATGATCTGGATAGACTGGAGAAATGGTCAGCAATCAATCAGGTGAAACTCAACAAGGACAAGTGCAAAGTCCTGCACTTGGGATGCAATAACCACATCCAGAAATACAAACTGGGGAACGAGGGGCTAGGCTGCAGCACTGAAGAGAAGAACCTGGGGATTATGAAGGACCATAAGCTGAATATAAACCAAAAGTGTGCTCTTGTTGCAAAAAAAGGCACAAGCATCCTGGATTGTATTAACAGGAGTGTCACTTACAAATCAAGGGAAGACATTCTTCCTCTTTATTCAGAACTGGTGACGCCTCACCTAAAGTATTGTGTCCAGTTTTAGGACCTACACTTCAAGAAGGATGTGGACAGTTCAAAAAGAGTCCAGCAAAAGGCAATCAAAATGATCAGGGGCCTGGGAGAAAAGACTTATGAGGAAAGGATGACTAAGGTTATTTAGCCTAGAGAAGACTGAAGGGGGATTTGGTAACAGTCTTCAAATACCTGGAGGATGGCTACAGAGCAGGGGTTGGCAAAGTCTGGCCCATGGGCCAGATCCAGCTGGCAATGGACTCCATTTCCCAGCCACCCCTGCATACAGCTGCAGCTGGTCTCCATTGACACCCCAGCCAAAGCAACATGTGAAAGTGCAAGGCTGGGGTTGCCATGGAGACCAGCCCCAGCCGCACTGGCAAGGCATGCAGCAAGGCAGGGCAGAGCAGGGGGCTTCTCCAGAGAATACCTTCAAATACCTCAAAGCCAGACTACCACAATGGACTCTACATAGGGCTGCAGCTGGTGCAAAACACAACCGTCTACCTTCTAGACAAGGGTGGGTCATGAGGAAGACGATCCCAATGCAGGGGAAAGGGGCCAAGAGGCTTCCCTGGCTGACCAGAGAAATCCAGAGCAGCCTAAGGGCAAAAAGCGGGGCATATAAGCAGTGGAAACGGGGAGAGATTACTAAAGAGGAGTATACCTCCTCAGCTCACAGCTGTAGGGAGGCAGTTAGAAAGGCCAAAGCTACCATGGAGCTGAGGATGGCATCCCAAGTTAAGGATAACAAAAAATTATTTTCCAGATAGATAGGGAGTAAAAGAAAGGCCCAGGGCGGAATAGGACCACTACTGAATGAATAAAAGCAATTGGTAACAGACAGGGGGGACAAGGTTAAACTCCTCAATGAGTTATTTGCCTCAGTGTTCCTAAATGAGGGGCAAGACAAGTCTCACAATGGGATTGTAGAGAGGCAACAGCAGGGCACCAGACTACCAAGCATTGCCCCTGAGATGTTGCAGAGTCACTTGGAAGAACTGGATGCGTTGAAGTCGGCAGGCCCAGATGAGCTCCATCTGAGGGTACTGAAGGCACTGGCTGATGTCATTGCAGCCATTGGAAAGAATATTTGAGCACTCATGGCGCACGGACCAGGTCCCAGAGGACTGGAAAAGGGCCAATGTGGTCCCTATTTTCAAGAAGGGGAGGAAGGAGGATCCAGGCAAAAATAGGCCAGTTAGTCTCACCTCCATCCTTGGCAAAATCTTTGAAAAGATTAAGGCTCATATATGCGAGAGCCCAACAGGAAAAATAGCATGGGTTTGTAGCAGATAGATCATGCCTGACTAATCTAGTCTCTTTTTACGACCAGGTTACAAAACACCTGGACACAGAAGTAGGGGTTGACATCGTGTACTTCAGGAAGGCCTTCGATACAGTATCCCACCCCATACTGGTGAACAAATTAAGAGGCTGCGATTGGATGATTACACAGTCCGGTGGGTGGCAAATTGGCTAGAGGGTCGTATCCAGAGAGTGGTGGTGGAAGGGTCTGTATCAACCTGGAAGGACATGGGCAGTGGGGTCCCGCAGGCCTCAGTCCTTGGACCGATACTCTTCAATGTCATCGTCAGTGACTTGGATGAGGGAGTGAAATGTATTCTGTCCAAGTTTCCGGATGACACAAAACTGTGGGGAGAAGTGAACACACTGGAGGGCAGGGAACAACTACAGGCAGACCTGGACATTTTGGACAAATGGGCAGAAAAACAAAAGAATGCAATTTAACAAGGAGAAATGCAAAGTGCTGCACCTAGGGAGGAAAAATGTCCAGCAAACCTACGGCCTAGAAAATGAACTGCTCGGTAGCACGGAAGTGGAAAGGGATCTCGGAGTCCTAGTGGACTCCAAGATGAACATGAGTCGTCAGTGTGACAAAGTCATTAGCAAAGCTAACTGCACTTTATCGTGCATCAGCAGATGCATGACGAACAGAGCCAAGGAGGTGATACTTCCCCTCTGTCGGGCACTTGTCAGACCGCAGTTGGAATACTGTGTCCAGTTTTGGGCGCCACACTTCAAGAGGGATGTGGATAACCTGGAGAGGGTCCAGAGAAGGGCCACTCGTATGGTTAAGGGCTTGCAGGCCAAGCCCTATGAGGAGAGACTGGGGCACCTGGACCTCTTCAGCCTCCGCAAGAGAAGGTTGAGAGGCGACCTTGTGGCTGCCTATAAGATCATCATGGGGGCACAGAAGGGAATTGGTGAGGTTTTATTCACCAAGGCGCCCCCGGGGGTTACAAGAAATAATGGCCACAAGCTAGCAGAGAGCAGATTTAGACTGGACATGAGGAGGAACTTCTTCACAGTTAGTGGCCAAAATCTAGAATGGGTTCCCCAAGGGAGGTAGTGCTCTCCCCTACCCTGGGGGTCTTCAAGAAGAGGTTAGATGGGCATCTGGCTGGGGTCATCTGAACCCAGCACTCTACCCTGCCTATGCAGGGGGTCGGACTCAATGATCTACTGAGGTCCCTTCTGACCCTAACATCTATGAATCTATAAATCTATGAACACAGACTGCCAATGTTCCATAGTCTGCGCAGGCTCCCAAAAGCTTTCCAGATGGAATTCAAAGTGTTGGTTTTGACCTATAAGGGCCTAAACAGTCTGGGCCCTACATATCTAAGGAACCGCCTTCTCCCTCATTCCCCACCACAATCCCTACGGTCAACTGAGAGCAACTTCTTACAAATAACATCAGTACATCAAGTCTGCTTAGTGAAAACACATAGAAAGTCATTTTGTGCAGCTGCTCCTCAGCTCTGGAACTCCTTCCCACTTAAGGCTTGTCAAAACCCAAGCCTGGACACCCTATGAATTCTGTTTTCTTACTGTAAGCAACCCTGAGCCTTTGTTGGGAAGGGTGGCATAAAAACTGAATAAATGATTACCTAGTTTTATGGTTGTTTGAGTTCAGTGCATAAGCATTCTCATAGTTAGAAAGTTCTTCCTCTCACTATAATTTAAGACTTGTATTTCTAGTCTTGGCCCAAATGCACACAAATAACAATTGACTAGCATCCTCTTTATAGCAACATTTTGGTAGTTGAAGACATAATAAATCCCCTCCACCTCTAAATCAATTCTTCTCTAGTTTATACTGCCTCCAAGCTATCTCCATTTGTCATGTTCCCTAGACCTCTAATCATTTTTATTATTGATTCTCAACTCTTTCAAATCTACCTACATCTTCCTTTAAGTGTGGAACACAGTGCTCCAGGTAAGGTCTCATCAGTGACAGAGAGAGAGGAAAAATCACTTTCCATCACCTGCCTGTGACATTCTTGTTACTATACTTCAGGATTCATCCCAGCAGTACTTCAGCCTAGCCCGTTATTCCCCATTTTGTATTGGTCTATTCCTTTGTAAGTGTTGTAATTTGCACTTGTCCTTGATGAATTTCATCTTATTTCAAACAAATATTTCCAATTCATCCAGGTCCTTTGAAATCCTAATCCTGTCCTATTAAGTGTTCGCTACCCCAACCAGCTTGGTGTCATCTATACGTTTACTAAAAGTACACTTAATTTCTTCTTCCAATTAAGAGATACTGTACAGTACTGGACTCCAGACAGACTCAAGCATCCCCCCACCTGATACCTCTTCCCAGTCTGACATAGAAGCATTGATGATGACTAAGAATGTGATTACCCAACCACTAGTGTACTCACCTTAATGCAATTTCCTCATGACTACTGCTTCAAAAATATTTGTAATGCAATATTTTTAATCAATGCTTACAAGATCAATAAAAGCTTTAAAAATATATAGATGTATGAAACATATCTCTGCTTCTGGCTAAATCTGCCACAAACCATGTAAATTATATTCCCTTCACAGGGGACCAAAAGCTGGTAAAATTTTCACTTGAAACTGTTTTAATGGAAAATTTAGTTTTCTGCTCAAGACATTCTGCACAAAAATGAGACATTTCCCTTAAAATGAATTTGATGAAATTGGTATTTCAATTACTAATTATCCTCTACAAGCTTAGCTCTCTAGCAGAACCACATTTTCTACAAGGCAATACAGTGACTTTTTAAGAGGGGAGACTGACATGAATTATGAGAGTTATAGTCTAACCTGGAAGTCCAACTTGGAAAGAAGAAAAGGAAATTAGGCAAGATTCAGGAGGCAAGTAGGTGTCAATTTTAATTTTTTCTTAGTTCTGGATTTAATTTTTTCCTTCTCTTGGAATGTTTTTCAGCGGGGATTTTTGTTTGTTTGTTTGTCTGTTTTTCTAAAGAAATTTCCCTCCCCATTCTCACCAACATTTTCTATGGAAAAAGTCCTTGTTTTGCCCAGCTCTACTGGTAATCAGAGGCCCTAATGGCAATGTTGCATTGACTCAGCCAATTCATTTAAAATATGTACAGCCAAAACTGACTTTAATTTAAGCAGCTTCATAACCAAAAGCCAAATTAGTTCAACAGTCCTCAGCTTGTATCAAAAAAACAGACATTTTATTTTTAGTTTTAAATCCTATTTGATTTCATTTTTTTTAAATTGTATTTCTACTCTAAAAATTGGCTTGATAAAATGACATCTCCAAAATTCCATTTTTGTGTCTTAGTGGTTTTTACACAAAATTCAATTTATAGATTTTATCCTTTTATTTACCATCCCTGCAAATAACATGAAAGTACTGATCATAATACTGAAGTCATGGGATTTTTTGCTACTAGTTTATCATTAGAAAAATATTCCATAGATAACAATTTACTCTATCAACCTATAATCAGCATTACACATACAATAAGATGACCATAATGGCACAAGTATAGTACTTTACAAACTAAAACAACATGTGGACCATACAGGAAGTGCATGTGTTATTTAAGGTGTCATTTCCACATACCCATTTTTCTTATCATAATTCACCTTTTGCGAATGTGTGTGTACACAGTGTGAAATACAATGATTCAGACTGAATGTCTGAAGAATACTATGTGACATTTATTTCTGGGACCAGATACTGAAATGCTATTAGTCCCAAGGAAATAATGCTCTCTATTTCAGACTTCATTAAGTAGATATGCAGGCAAAGCAAACACTGCTATTTTCATTACACACTGCCCACCATTAAAAACTCATACTGATACCACAAAACATACCATTTGACATTACCATGTGACACCCCTTATAGTCTGCAGTATCTGTAGCAACTCTGCGATAACGTTTCATAAATATTGACTGACTTTCTAATGACTTCTACTTAGGTCCATTTTAACTCTGAACACTTGACCCACCAGCATTCTCTACACATCATTTGACTGTGTTTACAAATCCTTAGTGCTAGGCTAGGGGTCCTCTACCATCCCTTAACTTGCAAACCAGTATGAATAGATTTGAAAAGCATATTCCCAACCCACCATAAGAACTGCCCGTCATCTTGCTCAGGAAAATAACGATCCATAAATGGGACAAGAGCAAAATTATGTGTTTTTGTAACCTTAACCTATTATTTAAAAAAAAAAAATCAAGAATAATACACAAACTGCCATACTACCAATGCATAATGTCTGCACAATAACAAGCCTGAAGTTGAACAATAACAAACATAAAAGAGGTGTTCATTTAAGTTGCTGAATGAACACTGAGTCCTGTATCTGCTTATGCATATACCCGCTTCTTTCACATGACAAGCAGGAGGTCTTGTTATTTTCCAACTTCTTGAGATATGCTAGCGACTGTATTAGACCAGGGCTACAAAGTGAATTTTACGAGTATTCATTCGAAATTGTGGCATACACTGTACTTCTCAGGGAAAATAAATTATCCAGAGGAAATTAATCTCATTCTACTTGATGGTACAATAATGATGTTTCCAAGAACAGAGCAATGACTTTGGTAGAGTCCACTTTATGTTCTCCCAAATACTGGAGAAACATGAAACACTTTACAAAACGTTCCCAAAACTGCCCCAGTTAAATTCACCAGATGTAATTTCTTTTGTAGCAATCAGACTTTACTTGTTATTGCATATCCTAATCAAAACAAAGCAGACAAAAATAATTTGCTTACTGAAGACACTTTTTCCTTAAAAAACTGTCTTTTTAGTTCTCTTCCTCTCCCACTTTCTGTTCCATTTAAATAGCTAATGACATCACAAAGCAGCTGTGCTGCATTCAAGCAGAGACAGAAAAACAACTGTATTAGATCATGCTAGCGTTAATATAAAAAGTTTGTACTTAATTAAAATTCTTATGAGAGCATTATGAATATTTTGTATGGTAGCCTACATGTTTGGGTTTAGTATTTATCGTTCAAGCAATTCATAATTTTCTTTTTTTTATTTTAATCTCAAAATATACTGATGTTCTGTGTGAAGTGGAGAAAGCAATCAACAGGGTTGCACAAAATACTTGATTTTCTGTTTTGCACCTGCACCTTTTGCTCCAACAAGTGTTATTCATATTAATAGTTTTACTACCATTTCCTGAGGGCAAAGTTAAATAAACAGAGTACAACCAATATTCTCAAGATCAGAACTCAGATATAACTAGCAATTCCTCAATGAGTGTTCTTTAAATATGGTAATATCTTCTAATTTTTGCATTCTGAAGTTATTTTAATAATTTTCTTTGAATACTCTGAACTTGCACATATAAAGAAAGAGACGTACACAATATTTTTCCAGCTCTTACAGAATTTCAAAAAGATTCCATTACTTTATTATTCCATTAAACCTTTTTTCTGTTGAAATATGGTTTATAATGAAGTAGCTATGTAAACAATCTAAATTTTCCACACCTGGGTGCCTAAAGTGTTGCTCTATATTTAGGTCCCTAAATATATGTGGTTAGTTTTTGCAATGGTTAAGCATCACAAATACTAATGATAATGGCCTTTAGGAACTTTGAACCTCTGAAAAAAAATTAGGCTTCTTATCCTTAGCTGTCTGTTAGAATCTCAACGTTGAAAATTCTGCTTAAAAGTACTAAAACATAATCAACCGAGTACTTTCATAAATATTTAAAAATTCAAATATTTAAAAATAATTAATAATCTTCAAATGCCTCTAATGCAGTTAGTTTGGGTAGTAAAATATAGCAGCAAATAGCCAAAATGAAATATAAAATAGAAATAATAAAAAATATAAAAAATAAAATATAGCAACAATAGCTAACTTATCCAACAATAAGACTCCTAAATAGGAAGCAGCTACTAAGTATGCATCCCTGCACCTCTACAAACTGTAGGAGCCTCACTGACATTTATGAAGCTTTACCCGCATGCAGGGATCCACTTATGCAGAGATACATTCATTTAACTGCAGTTAACAGGGAATGGGGTGCACTCACACACTCATACAAAGCTTTGATGAAGTTAACAGGAATCTGCACTGTTGCTACTGCCATTTATTGAATCAAGGCCGTTATTTGGTTTTCTATTACTTTCTTTAACAAAAAGCCACTAAAATTAAATTAAAAACCAATCTTTAACAACGCATGTTAGAAATATGATATAATGTGAATTTTTATCTGAACTCTATGTCTAGCTAAACAAGAATAATCTAATTAAGAAAGAGAAACACAAGTAATGCATCCCATGTACCATATTTACCTGAATCCAAGACTTCACATTTAAGACAACAACGTCCCTTAGTAATTAGATCGCATACATGAAAAATAATACATTTGTTATAATTTTCCATGTACACAAACTAATCTTTGGAAAGTCATCTTAAAATTCACAACCCCAACCCCCTCCCTGCTGCAGCAGGGAAAGCAATGGCAGAGGGGTATGGGGTGGTGTGGCAGATGACAGGAGAGCCAAGGAGCCCAACCCTTGCCCCCTACGTATCGCCCACCAATACCTGCAACCCACCTCATAGCGCCCTCCTTGCCATCTGTGTCCCCCTGAAGCTTCTGTGCCCTCCTACAATGCCTGAACCCTTTGCACTTGCCCTTCTCATGCCTGCACTCCCTCCCATTTGCCCCCACCCCACAGTGCTTGCACTGTGCCCACCACTTACCCACGTTTAATGCCCACTTACCCTCAGTCAAGGGGTAAGGAGGGGAGGCAGGAGGCACAGAGGGCAGAGACAACATGGGGGCAGTGGCTGTGGCTCTGACTCTGACCACAAGCCAGGTCAGCACCAGGGCCAGGGCCACAGAAGTCACCTGCTCCCTCCACCCCTGGACTTGAATCCAAGCCATGAGGCTTTTTTCCCCTATGTTGAATTGGGAGGGGGGGGGGAGAAAAACTCGCCTTGGACTTGACTCAGTACTGAGTACAACCCTGTGTATAATGAAATGATTCACTTTTAAGTCTCACAGGTTTAACTTTGTCATATTCACTTCTCCATACACCAATTTCTTAGAAGCAGAATTGGGGGGGTATCAGACCTTGAGAAAGACCAAGATAATGATGGGAAGGTAATGTAAAAACTGACCTGGAAGGGATATGTGAGGAGGTGACAAGGTGGAAGGAGAATGTGCAAGATAGGAAATGGAAGGCTTTAGTTAAAGTGGTTACAGGCCCTCAAGCCTGCGAGACAAGAGAGTCAAGCTCACTACTGGCATTCATATTCATATTTATTTCCATTCATATAATGTCCATGTACTTTCTACAAAGTTTTGGCATAAACATTCAAATACTGGGGAATTTATAATTTCGCATCTATTCCATATTTAGATATCTAAAACAGACTTCAGGTGCATAAATACAACTTTAGATGCTTAATTTTAAACATTACATTTCAAAAGTGGCCCTTAATCCTTTGCACTTAACAGTAAACTTTTCAAACATGTATATTAGCAAACTTATTTTTCCTTATAAAACTTCATAGCTTTAGTTTTATACCAACTTCAGTTCCCTTCTACATTTGTTTTGCATAGCTCAAAACAACTTAGAAAATATGTTTCTGCCATGAACCAGAGCTATTCTACCCCCAATTATTAATTCAACTTATTTTTGTCCTCAATAGTCATGTGCATTGCATCCATAAAACACAGTTTTAAATTAAGTCTCTAAGATGGTTAGGCCACCAAGTTGCATTTTATGGTAATGTTATACTGAAGTAACTCATCACATGACGAAGATTATTTACAAGGTCTTCTGGCCGTGGTCATCTCGCCAGGTGCCAGGGGATTGGAAACTGGGTAATGTGGTCCCTATTTTCAAGAAGGGGAGGAAGGAGGACCCAAGTAATCATAGGCCTGTAAGCCTCACCTCGGTGCTCGGGAAGCTCTTGGAGAGAATCATCAAGGAGCACATCTGTGGGGGGCCTGCAGGGGAGATCATGCTCAGGGGCAATCAGCATGGGTTCACCAAAGGCAGGTCCTGCCTGACCAACCTGATTGCCTTTTACAATCAAGTAACTAAATCCTTGGATGATGGTGTCGCTGTGGACATAATCTTTCTAGACTTTAAGGCGGCCTTTGACACTGTCTCTCACCCCATCCTCATCAATAAATTAAGTGACTGCGGCATTGATGCCTGCACAGTTGGATGAGTAAAAAATTGGCTGATGGGACACACCCAGAGAGTAGTGGTGGACGGGTTGTACTCAACCTGGCAAGATGTGAGCAGTGGGGTACCCCAGGGCTCTGTCCTCGGGCCCGCATTGTTTAACATCTTCATCGGCGACTTGGACAAGGGGGGTGGAAAGCACGCTGTCCAAGTTTGCTGATAACACTAAGGTGTGAGGCGAGGTGGACACACTTGAAAGGAGAGAGAGACTGCAACTAGATTTAGACAGACTACAAAAAGTGGGCAGACGAGAATAGGATGGGGTTCAATGTAGACAAATGCAGGGTGCTGCACCTTGGGAGAAGGAATCCACAGCATACATACAGGCTGGGGAGTTCCATTCTTGAAAGCACAGAGGCAGAAAGGGATCTCGGAGTCATTATTGACTCCAAGATGAACATGAGCCGCCAATGCCAGACCGCAGCAGGCAAGGCCAGCCATACCTTGTCATGCATCCAAAGGTGCATCTCAAGCCGGTCCAGAGAGGCGATACTCCCCCTCTACACAACTTTGGTCAGGCTGCAGTTGGAGTACTGCATCCAGTACCGGGCACCGCACTTCAAAAGGGATGTGGCCAGCCTGGAGAGGGTTCAGAGGAGGGCCACCCACTTGGTGAGAGGGCAGCAGGACAGGCCCTAGGAGGAGAGAGTGAAGAACCTGAACCTGTTCAGCCTCAGCAAGAGGGGGCTGAGGGGGGACCTGGTGGCTGCCTACAAGCTCATCGGGGGGATCAACAGCAAACAGGCAGAGCTCTTTTCTCCCCAGCACCACCTGGGGTGACAAGGAACAATGGTCATAAGCTGATGGAGAATAGGTTTAGGTTGGAGATCAGAAGGCAATATTTTCCAGTTAGGGTGGCCAAAATCTGGAACCAACTTCCCAGGGAAGCGGTCCTCGCCCCTACCTTGGGCATATTCAAGAGGAGTTTGGATGATCACCTGTCTGGGGTCTTGTGAACCCAGCATTCATTCCTGCCTGTGGCAGGGGGTCAGGCTAGATGATCTGTTCAGGTCCCTCCTGACCCTAGCTACTATGAAACTAAGGTACTGAACGCCATAATGTTTTAGTTATGATCCATGTATTTGTATCAAGCCACTTAAGATTCTTGGCATTCGTATTTCTCAGACAAGATATTATAATTACCTGTATATGGTTTTCCCCTAATAAATATCCACTGATGTGGATAAATGGCCTATTTCATTGGTATTTATGTCCAATAAGGGAAGATGTCTTGCTGCTGCTTCTTTGACAAAAGGGAAATAAAGTAAAAGCTGCTCTGAAGGGTATGTTTGCTAAACAAACCACACCTGCCAAAATCAGAAGTTAAGGAAACACCAAAAAAAAACGTACTGATGCAAGCCAAAATGATTTAAGGTAGGGTTTAACTTGTTTAAATAATATTTATAATTAGGATTTTGCACAGGTTTAACTAGATCCATTTTTTTAAATTAATTTAAACTGGTACACATGCCTGTTATAGACAAGGTCTGAACTGTAAAAACGCATTAAGGACTGCTCAGTTGACTTTCAGCTCAAAATATCGCTTCTGAAAAATAGTATTTTTTTTTATTATACACACGTGTACATGTACTTATGCATGTGCACGCACACAGACATACATGCACTAAAGAGATAAAATGTATTAAAATCCAAGACAAGCAGTCATCCTAAATTCAACTGAAAGCATGCTAACAGTTGTATCATCTGCATTCTAAGCAGACAGTGATTTAATTCTGAAATGTTTAAAGGAGAAAAATATCAATATCAAGTAACATCCCAGAGTATTAACTCCTAAAACACACAGTTTCTACATCTAACATGTGGCATATTTCTCCAAGAAGCCTCAATATTCAAAAGGAGGTTTCAGATTGCTGATTTATGGGCCTGAATTATGGGATCATTCAATCCATCTGGGCAAAGTAGAATTTGAAGGATTTATGTAGCTGCCAAACAACATAAGCAAGGCATCCGACTTTCTTCTCAGATAAGAACAATTTAGACACAACTTTTGCCAGTTGATTTACAACAATTGAAAATAAACTTCTAGGTGCCATCAGGACAGAAAGGGAAAAGGGAACTGACTATTTGGATTACACTTTAGGTTATGAACTGGATGCAATGAAGCATTGGTCTGAGAGATATCTGAACTAGAGAACTGGATAACAGTCAACAACTGAAATAAAAATCTCTGATTGCTTTGCCTTCTCAAAGAAAAGCCATTTAAAGAACTAGAAATGGGAGAAATAATGACCAGCTGTTGGAAAAGTGGCTTTAATGAGCACTTGTAGCACCACATTAAAACACCCAATTTGCTTAATAAGTAGGTGATTGTGAGTCTAAAGCTACAAAAGGAGTGTGAAATGCCATGTCACAACTGAAGTATGTATCAGAAAAGGTTAGGATTAACTGAGATGTGAACTTAGGTAAAATTGGTCAGCACAAACAATGTACAATAAATTTCACAGGGAAATAAGACCAAATACTTGAATTTTAAGTTAGCACTATCATAAGGCTACAATCTCCAAATGACTCCCAACTCAAGGCATACACTTATTAACAGGCACAGGAAAAACAGTAAAAGGAGCAGCAACAAAAAATAAAAAGCCCTATCAGGAATAGATGTTTACCGTTACACAGCTATTTCTAAACTTGATACATTAAGCTAGCAGTGATAAAAGCTACACACACCACAAATTTTTATCATCAGCTGACAGGTACAGAGAAAATTCTGAGAATTCTTGGTAACAGGATCTCTTTGTTGTCTGGTAGGGTCAAATCCATTCCTGTACACATCCAACAGCTGAAACTGTAGAAATTTAGGATAGAAATACAGGCAGTCCTCGACTTACAGCATTTAGAGTTACAACATTTCGCACTTACAATGTTTATAAATTGACACCCTGTTTCAACTTTATGACGTCAGTTTTGACTTTACAACTCTTGATCCGATGTGATACCATGCCAGCAAACAAGTTTGCTGTGTCACCCATCGCCCTGGAGAACATCTGTCCAAACTTCATTGGGCACTTTCTTTCAGAAAGCAGACAAGACTCCAGAAAAACCTGCAGCCAAGATTCCTGAGAAGACTCCAGCCAAGA
This sequence comes from Alligator mississippiensis, assembly GCF_030867095.1. Lineage (NCBI taxonomy): Eukaryota > Metazoa > Chordata > Crocodylia > Alligatoridae > Alligator > Alligator mississippiensis. The sequence continues at coordinate 160,054,523 of NC_081824.1, forward strand.
ACCCTTCAAAAAGTTTCTCAAAATCACCTCAAAGAAGTGCTGCCAAATCAATGTGATTGCTATTTACAATATAAATACATTAATGTAGCTATATGACTCATCAATGATTGATCAAGTACAAAATTCTGGGGTATTTTTGGTGAAAATAGGGTATCAGGCCTTGGTTCAGGAACCAATCCCCCATTTATAACATTGTTTCTTGTGAGAAAATTGGTTCCAAGTTACATTTCGACTTAAGATGCGGTTTTCAGGAACCAATTGTGTTGTAAGTCCGAGAACTGCCTGTAGTGAAAGAAATAATTTGTGAGAAAATCATATTGACAAAGTAGGTTCTATTGGACAACCCCCAAGATAAGACTCCACTTGTCCCTTAAGTTCCTTATAATTTAGCTAGTCTGCTAGAAAATACGTCTAGTCTAGGCTATACCCAGGCTGGAAGAATAAATACCATTTGTTTATGGGACTAAATCTTGATCAACTCTCACTTACTTTAGAATTGACCGGAGGGGAGGGGAGGGGGGGAACGGGACACGGGACTTACTGAAAGTAAGATGCTGGCTCCCCAGTAGGAGCCAGCAGTTCTCACTGGGTCCCCAGAGAGAGCCAGCAGCCTGCTGGTGCGGGTGAAGCTGCTGGCACACAGGGGAAGCAACCAAAATGGCAGCCTCCCCCTCCTCCACCAAGAGTCCAAGAGGGTTGCCTGTCATGTGACCCCACCCCTTTCCACCAATCAGCAGCAAGGATCAGGGCCACCTGAGGGGTCAGTCAATCAGTGGCAAGGGGTGAGGCCACCACCAGGGCTCCTTGGATGATCAGCATTCTGGGGGCTCACCAGAGGAAAACATGGATATTTATGTTTTATCTGAGAATTTTGTATTTATTTTATCATGGAAAACTAGAATCTCTCCTGATCATTTGCTAGTGCATAGTGTACCATCATTTTCAACAAATAAGACCTTAAATGTTTATTTCATACATAAACACACAAAAAGCAGCCTTCTTTAAACCCTTAACAGAAGAACTGCCTAGTAGGGAAGGCTGCCTAGAGGTTTCCAAACAAGGGAGATGGTCGGTTAAAACATTCAGGATATATATATGAAAACACTTCTAGTTTTCAACCACGTTTAAGATCACATCACACTAGACAGCACTTATGGAGGATGACATACCAGATGCCCTAGAATCTTTGAATTTATATTTTGTTGGCAAAGGAAACGGACAGATGAGAAGGGAGACACTTGAAGACATCTCCTCTAGTACATTATTCGGATACCATTTGTCTGAAGTGGGACTAGCTCAAGAAAAACATAGGACTGGAAAGGATTCCTTGGGTCATCTGGTTCAGTTTCATGTTATCATGTGCTACATCATATAATCCCTTTCATAAATGTATCCAAAAAATAGGAAAAAAATAAATCAAACAATTACCTCTTATATTAAGGAATCCTGAAGCAGAAAAAATCTTGAAGCATCAAAAGAAAGCATTTAGGAAGTTAAAGGAGGATATAAATTAATCTATATATCACCAAAATGCAATGACATTTCAAACAAATAATCTAAAAGCTTTTGCTTCAAAGCTTCTGCTTGAGACTGCAGCTGGAGTACAGAGTCCAGTTCTGGGCACTGCACTTTAACAAGGATACGGAAAAGTTTGAGAGAGTCCGGAGAAGAGCCACCCGTATGATTACAGTCTTGCACAGCAAGCCATACATGAAAAGGCTAAGGGACCTGGGACTCTTCAGCCTAAAAAAGAGAAGGCTGAGAGGGGACTTGGTAGCAGCTTACCGCTATATCAGGGGAATACATCAAGGGCTTGGAGAACAACTGCTCACCAGGACACCTGTGGGGAAAACCAGGAGTAATGGCCACAAACTCCTGGAAGACTCTTTCTGGCTCAACATTAGGAAAAACTTCTTCACAGTTAGGGTGTCCAGACTGTGGAACAAGCTCCCTCCAGAGGTGGTACAATCGCTTACCCTGGAAATCTTCAAGAGGAAACTGGACAGTCACTGGGGTCACCTGCCCCCCAGTTGTCTTTTCTACCTAGTGCATGGGGGCTGGATCCAATGATCTTCCGAGGTCCCTTCCAGCCTTACTATCTATGAGTCTATGAATCTAAACCCTTAGCTTGTTGGTCTGATATTTCTACAATTTCTAAAATATCCTAAGGCAAATCTGGGTTGGGACAGAAGACTTTAGGATCACAGTAACAAAAACCTTCTGCACGAAGATCAGTATCTTAAGGGTGTCTGAAGATGAAAAGATCTATTTTGGAACTTCATGGATGATTTTATACCTAAACTACAGGAAATTGTAATGGATAATCCCACAGAGTGAGAGAATATCAGATTTCGTTAGGTTTTTAAGGTGAAAGCATATAATGGCCTTACAAGTGAAAAAAAAATCAATGCAAAAGATCTAGATAAAGCTATAAAAGCAGCAACACTCAAGAACAACAAAGAACACTGTGTCTAAGATCTTCTCTTCATGATAATTTCAGTCTGACTGCACTAGTCAGGGCAAAAGATGTTATTCCAAAAGTGGCATGATTTTGCATTCCAGAAGTAACATCTGCAATACCATTTCCAGTTACACAAAAATAACTATGTTAACAAAATTCGTGACATCCACAACACCAACTCTTATTCATAAATACTTGAGAGTAAAAATGAAATCCCTTTTAAGCTCAGTAAATGATAACTAAATAGTAAGGCGATACACAGTGAGTTCAACAGCTTCTGCATCTTAACGTATTAAAAAAACATTGAGACATCGGTGGCCTCATACATTCAGTTTCTCTTGGAAAAGTTCTCACTTTTCCAGGAAAAACCACAAGTGTAGAAATGTACAGGCTGTTTCTCCCAGAATAATAATGGCTGCACCAAAAGAAAATTAACCAAGAAACAACCAGGGTTAAATCACTCCCAGAAGAGTTCCTGCTGGGAGAGTAAATGCCTGAACATGCCAACAGACTGAGCTGAAGTGAAAAAGATGTTATTACTTGTGTAAGAGTTGGCACGTTCATTAAAGGAGAGTAGTAAAAGGGTTGGTTGGTTGGTTGGACTTTGCATTCCAAATGATCATTCTGTATTATGGGTGTTTGTGAAACCAGGTGATTCCTGCCATGCTTTCCAGAAACATAGATGGCTGACAAAGCTCTTACATGTTACTCAGTAAAAATTAAATTTCCCCAAAGCTCTTACATGTTACTTAGTAACAAAAATAAGTGTGTACGTGTTACATACACTACATCTTTTCTAAGATAAAATGCAAATAAATAAATATTATAATTCCTTCTACCCAACTACCAAGTTACAATAAAATGAAAAGGTCATTGTGATAACTTGATACATATGTTTTAATATAAGTTCTCTTCATGCATGCATATACAGGCACACAACATATGCTCCCCTCTCCCCCAAATCAAGAACAATTTCAATTGTTTCTAATATATATAGGAAGTGGAAAAGGGACTCTCTAATCATAAGAAGCTTTAACATCTGACTGTTGTGTTATGCAGCCAATATTGTTGTTTATTTTAAACCACTGTATTTTTCTTTCAAATTAATATTTTTGTTTTAAATGTACTGTATACAAATATGAATTATTAAATAATTATACATTATAATCTTCTGGCTAAAATATACTGACTCAACCTCTCACCAAAGCAACATTTCCAGTTCGAAATATATCTTGGAAATCCTACAACGTATATGACCTGTTACTTCCAGTCCATGAAAAGGTCACAAGTAGAGAAAGATAAGCTGCAAGAGTGTCTGAATTTTCAACAAAAGAAACCTATGATTGTCACCTAAGGCTTTCCAAAGGAAAAAGGTCTCGCACACTATTTGTGAGGCTTCCTTCACAAGCACTCATCCAAGAAAGTCAATATATTTATTTGAAATTAATTTTCCATGTTATATACCTGAAAGAAAATGACAACCTCTGCCAAAAAGCAGTGTAGCGCAGCATAACAAATTATTTTTTAGTAAACTAGTTCAGTATTACATTTATTAAAAAAACCCAAAAAATCCTAAATAAAGCCTTTATCATGGCAACATCTTTATTATTCAACACAATGTTTAAAAAGGAAAAAAAGAACCCTGAAATTTCTAAAGTGTTTCGGAATAAAAAGAACAACAGCCTGCCCAATTTGTTCTTATAGCCATTAATTTCTTTTACTTAGGAATTCCACTGTTCTGGATCCACCTGATAATGAACCACTAATGTATGTGGGGGGTTCTACTTCAAGAGATGTCTTTAATGCAGCATGAATTTCAAGAAATTTTCTGTAAAATATTGAGAATTAATTTTATTCGATTATTTTCCTTTGAATCATTATGGCCACATCATTTAAAAACTGTATCTTGTAATACTGCAGTGATATTTTGTCATTTTGAAAAAGTAAAAGAAGAGCATCCAAATCTTCCAGAAGCAACCAACATTGGAACAAGGTTTCACACAGCTGATTTTTGTTACAATATCTTTTTAAACAGCAAAGTAGAGACTCAGAATGTTATTATATTGCTTCTACAACTTCCTAATATATTTTATAGAACTACTTGCTTATACCCAAGATAAAGTTCTTTTCAAGAAAGGACAGCCATCTGAACTAGCAACTAACTGTAAAAGAAAGATTATGCAGCTGGTTGCACATTAAAGCTTTATCTTAACATCTGGCTCACAAAGAAAAATCCCAATGAAATCAAGTGTGGACTTCAGCAAATCTGGCTAACATGACAGTAGAGACAAAGCTTTCTTGTTCCTCAGTCAAGGGGAGAAAAATATCAGGACATCATACAGGTATTTTCAACAGACTGTTAAATAATATTCATGATCATTACAGGTGACCTAAAAAGGGAAAAAAATTAGGCTTTTTTATGACGCATTAAAAATTTGTATATTTAATACAGTGTGTAGGGGTAGGTAGGTGTGTATGTATATGCATGAGTAATACACACATATTACACATACACATATATGTATATCCATATGTATATCCACATGCCCACAGAGGTGCAGATGAGAGAAATTTCTCTATGTTTTTCCTGTTTGTTTGTTTTTTAAATCCATGTTCAGATCATGGCTGGCTGGAAAACACTGATGATTAAGAATTCAAAAAGTGCAAGCTAAGTACTAAAAGTAAAAGGGATTATTTATCAAAGTAATTAAAAATCGTTGGGTTTTTTGGTGGTTTTCTTTTTAATCACTGCCTATTTACCTTCAATTTCTAGTATCTTGTAAGTAAACCTCTGATTAAGATTCAGATTCCTTTTTGACATCAAGTGCTGGAGTTGTTTTCACCCAGGAGTTCTCAAGCAAAACCAAGACATGCCACACTTGACATTCCAAATATTTCTATGCCAGGAAACAAGCAGGAAAAGGTAAAATACATAAAATTAACGTATCATAATGTAAGTCTTTTTTTATAAACCATTAAAAACAAAGACTAACAAGTTTGAAGGATTAATTAAAAAAAGAGAAAAATTACGGTGCGACTCATCCTGCGACTAGCAACTGAGTTTGGTCAAGCTAAAAAAACCCTGTTGATTGGCAGCCCAGAAACAAAATGTTTTTCTGTAGCATACAGAAGAAAGTAGGGCAGAAGAAAGGAAGTCCAGCAGAGGAAAGGACTTTTGACTTTTAACATCTTTATTTCACAAAAGATCAGGTACAGAAAGCAAAAAACCATCAAACCACACCAAAGAGAAACCATTCCAGGACATTCAGAACATCACACCGTGACAAACACCTTCGCAGTAATACACATCGTGTCTAACATGCTATATATAAGCGCCAACTAACGGACGGCGACTGCCGCTCAGCCTCAGAACCAGACTGATTAAAGGGAGTTCATGGGACTGCTACCCAGTTTCACTCGCCTAGGGCGTCTACACGGTCGGAACTTTTAAAGCCATCTCTTCTCCCAACCTGAACATGCCATATATATAGCCCTCGAGAAACGAACAATTCCACCCTTCCCTGTTCCATAGTACACGTACAAAAACCTTCAACATCTCACCCCAAGAAAATAAACAAAAGCAGCCTGGTGAGGGCCCAGGGCACGGCACAAGCCGGAAGCCACAGTCCGCCACCGCGCCCGCCCGGTCGACCAAACCGGTCAAGACATCAGAGCGCGTATTTGAGACAGCCATCCTCCACATGGCACAGCGCTCCCTCAAGGGCCCAGAGTGCCTCGAAGGCGGGCACCCCCCGCCGGAGCACAGCGTGCTCAAACTCCAGCGAGAGGCGCGCCCGCACTAGGAGGCCGAAGAGCTGCGGGGCGTCATCTGAGCCGGTGCTGGCAAACCAGTTACGGCGGCTCTTGAGGACAGCCATCTTGGCCTGGCCCAGCAAGAAGTTGGCCAGGCAGATGGCGCCCCGCTCGGCCGCCCGGTACGGGTAGGAGCATACGTAGGTGGTCTCTGAGAGGCTCCTGCCCAGCGCCCGCAGCGGCGGCTCGAGGGTGGCAAAAAGCGGCCGCAGGCGGGGACAGCCCAGGAAGGCGTGAAAGAGATCCTCCTCCACGCCCCCAGGGCAGAAGGGGCAGGCCGTTGAAGCGGCTGGGTCAAAGTGGGACGCAAACATGCCAGTGGCTAGGATGCCGTGCAGCAACCGCCACTGCAGGTCGCCAGTCTTCTTGGCGGTTGGCGGCTTATACAATGCGCGCCACGCCAGGTGGGCCTGTGGGGAAGCCGGTGGCCCCAGGCGCCATCGCCACGGTGTATCAGGGTGGCCCGCCAGCAACTGAGCATGGCGGACACAAACCACCCAGGCATACAAGCTTCTACGCGATAGAGAAGCAAAGGGACAACCCGTGTCACTATCAGGAGGCATGGGGAGCCGCAACAGAGTGCCCGGCCCACCGGCCAACTCCGCGGCCACAGCCGGGGTGACCGGCGGTGAAGGGAAAGCCTCGCTTGCGGCATCTGTGGCCCGCGGGATCTGGCGCGCCTGGAGATGTTCGTCCAAGGCGGCCACCGCCACCGGCGGGAGGGCAGCGCGGATGTCACGCAGGAGATGACCCATGGTGCAGACAGAGCGCACGCCCAGCCGTGCGGCCAGTGCCTCAGGCAAGAGCCAGGCTGACCGAGCGGGGTCAAGGAAATGGTACAGGCAGAGGACACGCGCCTGGATGAGGGTGGCTGTGAGGCTGGCAGAGGCCAGGCTCAGCACGGAGCCCCACAGGGCTGAGTTGTGCACCAGAGGCTCCCTCAGCAGCTGCAGGAAACAGTGTCCGGGCTCGAGGCTGGAGGCAGAAGGCGGCCTGCCAGGCTCGTACCACACTGCGATAAAAGGCCGGAAGCACCGCCCAGTTCAGGAGCGTGGGTGTCAACAAAAAGAGCTCCCGGTCAAAGCCAAGGGCGCCGACCCTCTGCAGGAACCGGCACGCCAGTTGTTGCCATGGCAGCTGCTCCTCGCTGTAAAGCAGTCGCTGAAGGGCCTGCAGGCGGAAGGCCGCCACCCTGCTCGCCAGGTCAACCAGACCCTGGCCCCCCTCGGCGACAGGCAGGTGAAGGACAGCTCGCGGGAGCCAGTGGTGCCCATCCCAGAAGAAGTCTACCAGGTTGCGCTGGAGTCTCTCAAGTAAATCCGGTGGGGGGTCGAGCACAGCGCACCGGTGCCACAAGGTCGCTGATGACAAGGACGCGCCCCCGGTAGGAAAGGCTGGGCAGACGCCAGCGCCACCGCTGCAGGCGGGCCTCCACCCCCTCCTCGCGGTCGTCCCAGTTGCGCGCCATGAAGGTCGGTGGCCCCAGGAACACACCCAAGAGCACAAAGCACACCGTTCACCTTGAGCAGGCTGGAAATGTCTTGGTACAAGACCCGGAGGGCCCTAGTGAAGAGGGGCCCAAAACCAAAGGCCTCCAGAGTCCGGAAGAGATAGGCATGGCCCACCCGTCAAAGGCCTTCTCCTCGTCTAGAGAGATGAGGCTGATGTCAAGGCCAAAGAGCTCGCTAGCCGTGAGTAGGTCACGCAGTGGGAACAGGTTGTCTTGAATGGTCCTGCCCGGCACGCAGTAGCTCTGCTCGGGCCTGGTGAGAGGGGCCACGACTGCGCAGAGGTGGGTGGCCAGCGCTTTGGCCAGAATCTTATAGTCCGCGCACAGCAGGGAGACCGGCCGCCAGTTCTTAATGTAGCCAAGGTCTCCCTTCTTGGGCAGCAGGGTCAGCACCGCTTGGCGGCAGCTGATCAGCAAGATCTTGTCGGCAAAGCTCTCCTGGAAAACGCGCAGGAGGCTGGGGCTGAGGAGAGGTCAGAAGGTCTTGTAAAACTCGGCAGGCAACCCATCAAAGCCCGAGGCTTTGCCGGAGGCGAGGCCGGCCGTGGCGGCCGCCAGCTCTTCCAGGGTCAAGTCCCGCTCAAGCTCTCCGGCCCCCAGGGCATCAAGACGTGGTAGGCCCTCGTGGAGTTCCCGCGTGGCCTCAGGGCATGACGGCTCGGCCGCAAACAGGTCACGATAGAAGGCGACGGCATGTTCGCGTATTTCGCCCGGCTCTGTAATTACCCAGCCCTCAGGAGTCTTGAGATGATCCAAGACTTTGCTCGCTGCCCTCCGCCGCTCCAGATTGAAAAAGAAGTGGGTCGGGGCGTCAGTTTCCACCAGCTCCTGGCAGCGGGCGCGGATCCTCACACCGCGGGCCGCGCTCTCTGCCAAGTCGCGCAGACATTTCCTGCGGAACCGGAGGCTCTCGCTCAGTGCTGTGTCGCTGCCAGCGGCCAGCAGAGCAGCCTCGAGCTCCGCCACGTCCTCCTCCAACTCCCGGATACGTCGGCGCGTCTCGTTCGTGGCCAGCTGGGTGTACTGCTGGCAAAAAGCTCAGATCTGTACCTTGCCCACGTCCCACCACAGCTTCCAGGAGGAGTGGCTCGGTCTCGCAGCCTCCCACCTCCGCCAAAAGTGGGCAAAGCAATCCCGGAAATAGGAGTCCTGAAGCAGGCTGACACTGAAACACCAATAAGGTGCCCGTGCACAGGCTCTCCCCGGCAGGCTCAGTTCACTGAAGGCTAGGCCATGATCTGACAGACCCGAGGGAGCGATGCGGCTGCTGTGCAGGAGTGGCAGATGGTGCCTGGTGACATAAAGGCGGTCAAGGAGAGCTATGGTGAGACCACCAGCACCCATCCTGGCCCAGGCGTACTGGCGCGCATCAGGATGCAGGGCTCACCAGACGTCCACGAGGTCTGCCCCCTCCAGGGCAGATTGCAGCTTGCGAGCGGAGGGCAGATGGGGCTCAGGCCCTGTGCGGTCAAGCCGCAGGGCAGTGGTGCAGTTGAAATCCCCACCGAGGAGGAGCAGGTCATCATCCTCACTAGCGTAGTGCAGGAGGGCAGCCAAGGTCTCAAAGAAAACGACCCTCTCCTGGCCATCGGAGGGCGCGTAGACACCGATGAGCAGCAGGCGGTGTTGTGCAAGGGTGACACAGACGGTCAGCAGGCAGCCGGGGATGACCTCCCGCAGCACCGCCGCGTCAAGCCGCAGCTGCAGTGATAAGAGTCGCGACCCCAGTGCTGAGGTTGGTGCCATGGCTCAGGAACACCTGGCCTCGCCAGGCAGCCCACCAGGCTGCCTGGTTGAATCTGTCAGAGCGTGTCTCTTGAAGGAAGGCGACGGCCAGCCTCTTCTGTCGCAGGAGCTCCAGGACAGCTTCGCGCTTCACCGAGTCTCGACAGCCGTTGATGTTGAAGGTGCCAATGGTTGGGGCTGCCATGGATGTGGGTGTGGGAGAGGAAGAGCAAAGCAAAGTACGGGCAGAAGGGCGAGCATCCAAGAGCAGAGCGAGGCAGTACAGACAGGTCAAGGAAGGCCTACTGTGCCCTACTCTAGTCGAGGGACCCGCCCAGGCCCCACTCAACTCTCACCCTCTGGGCAAGCTTCTCCAAACGGTAGGCCATCTGGCGTGTGCCCAGATCCTGCTGCATGAGCTTGGCAGCTGCCCTGGCACCCTTAACGAACACTTTGGGGTCTGCGCACCACTGAGTGATGCTTCCCGCTATGTTCTTCTGCCCCTTAGTTAATTTCAACAAGGACAGGAGTCCCCCATAGTCAGGAGGGACCCAGGGGGGCTCCGCCAGCTTGGGGTGGATGTTGCCTACGGAAGAGCGGCGAGTCCGCACCCCTGGCGGGAGCTCACCCACAACTGCAGTGTCAACACCCTCGATGTCCAGGCACATCAGCCGCCTCTCGTCGTCCGAGTCAAGGACAGGCTAGCGAGGGCATTCCCTATCTTCTTTGGGGGGGAGAGGCCATCCCGCTCACAACGTCTCTTGCGAGACTCAGAGCTGGATCTCCATCTCACCAACTTCCCCATCTGATCCGCTAGGCTGGGGCGTGACCAAGGGGGTAGCAGGCTCTCCTGCCACCCCCGGGGCCAAACCTCCAAAAGAGAGGCATTCGCCACTATCCCCGCTGCTGCCTGACTCCGGAGGCTGGGGGACAGGCGAGGGGAGGGAGACCCCTGAAGCCCCCTCCCCCCCGCTAAGTCTGCCCCGTTGATGGCTACATCCAGCGGGGCGGGTGGTATGGCAGCCGGAGTGGGGTCAGGCTCTCTAGTGGGGGGTCCCTCGGCACTGGCCAAGAAGGGTCGTCCTGAGAGGCCCCCTTCATCTTCCTCTCTTTGTCATTGGAAGGAGGCCCGACCCCATCATCCGATGAGGCTCCAGCGCCGCAGTCCCCGGCCACCCCAGCCACTTCGGCTGGGGCAGGCAGGGGGCAAGGGGAGGCGTCCGCCCCTCCACCCGGTGGGGCTGCCGCACTGAGGGCAGGGGGCGCTACAGATGGGGGAGGTGGCAGTGGGGCCATGGTAGTAGCACCAACCCCTCCACTGGACAATGGTTTCACACTGGAGACCCCAGTCCCCTGAGATGGAAAAGGGGTGGAAGGAGGTCGGGACGAAGAGCTCCCAGCCTCCCTGGGCCTGCCGTGTGCCCCAGAAGTCAACGCGCCGTCTCTCGGCGCTGCCGCAGGTGGCGATGGTCCGGCCGCCTTGCCCTGAGGGCACTGAGCAGCCAGGTGGGAGGAGCCACCGTACTTAAAACACGTGGTCTCTCCCACAGACAAACAGATAATATACCTCCGACCCTCGAGCGTAAGGCTCAGGGAGCGAAGTAGAGACTGGGGGCCCTCCTTGAGGAGCATGAACACCTGCCTCCGAAAAGACAGGACGTGCTTCCGCTGAGGGTCCTTGCTTCCCATCGGCAGTCGGCGAAAAGGACTCATAGGAACTCCATAGGCCTCGAGTCCCCTGGCCAGCTCCCGATCAGAAATGTGCCGTGGGACGTTGGAGATCAGCACCCTCACTGCCTGAGTCTCTAGAGGCGTGACAGGGTAGTGGATGCCCGCAGTGTCTAGGCCCTCCGCACACACCCTGTCAACCAAGGCAGGCGTGCTCAAATAAATCATCGGGACCGTGTTCACATGACCCGCATAGCGGATGGTACGCCATCCCAGGAGCGCAGCTAGAGCCTCCATGCAAACCTTGAGCCCCACATGGAGAGGGGTATAAACCGTCAGGCCATGAGTCAGCGGGAGGTCCCGAGAGACATCCTCATGCCAGCTGCCAGGTGTAGGAGCATTCATTCCTCACTAGGACAGGGTTAACTACAAAGCAAAAAAACTAAGGGAACGAAAAGAAAACTTAAACACAGGAGCTCAAGGCCAAGCTCCCGGGAATCGAAAGGGAGGGAGGGAATTGGGGGGTAAAAGAAAAGCGTGGATAGAGCAAAGGGGGGGGGAAGAAAAAAGCACCCCTCAAGCAGCAAATGATAAGAGACCTCCCCGCAAAGGGGGAGGAGGGTGGAGGGGGGAAAAAAAAAATTGGCAGGGGGAGGAGGGGAGGGGGGGTTAAAACAGCAAAAAGAAAAAAGAAAAGGAAAACAAAGGGGTGAGTGGGGGATGGAGGGGTAATTAAGAGCACCTCTGGAAGGCAGGCTAATGGAAAAGGTAACTCCCCGCAACAAGCAGACAGAAAAGAGAGAAAGAAAAGGAAAGAGACAGTAAAAGAGAAGGCTGCAAGAAGCGTCTCACAGACAAAGAAACCAGAAGCAGAGGGGGAGGGAAGAGAGGAAAGAAAAGTGAGGGGAAAAGCTGCAAAAAAAGCAAGAAAAGAGTCAGAAAGCGAAATAAACAGAGGCTAGAGACCTTTAGAGAGGTGGGAGTGAAGAAAGAAAAGAGATAGGAAGCTGGGGAGTCTTACGCTCGGGATCGCCCCACGCAGCTCCAAGTGAGCCTGGTCCAGTGCATCCAAAGCAGAAGGAAGGAAGGTCATTTTAAATTCTTTTATCTTGTTATCTTTTATTGGACCAACCATGAAGTTGGGATAAAAGAGAATCTTTCGAATGCAAGAACATCTTGCATTTGAGAGCTTGTCTAACTGTTATCTCAATGACATAGTTGGTCAAACCGCGCTCCACGCTGCCCTAGCAATGCATCCCCTGCACATGCTGCCGCAGCAGGGACAGCAGCGCAGAGTTGTGCGCCCCTCACTGCTGCCGCACTGGCAGGGGACGCATCACCAGGGCAGTGTGGAACTCACAGCGGCAATGGGCTTCCCCGCGCATCCCTGCTGTTCATTGCAACACCAGGTCGCATCTGCTGTGCTGCAGAGGCCCCAAGGGAAGGCAGCAGGGCAGGAGCCTGAGCCTACAGCAGGCAGCCCACACCTGCCCCACACACAGATCAGGGGGGAATGGGTCCCTCCTGCCCCCCCCAGGAGTGCAAATAGTGGTGGGGAGCCACCCCCCACCTCAGCCACAGCAGCTGGGGGTCCCTGGCCCTGTAGCCCTGGTGGCTGGGGGGGGGGCGGCAGGGGGCTCTGGGAAGAGGGCGACGGGCACCAGCAGGGCTGGGGGGGCTGTGGAGGCGAGTGAGGGACCTTTCATTTTAATCAGAGAATTTGCAATTTTTTTTATCAGAGGATTTATGATTCTTTATCAAGGAAAACCAGGATACCCAACTATGATTATGGAGCCTTCTTGTTGGTGCTTACTAGGCAACTTCAACAATATTATCAAAACCCATGACTTCACCTATTTTAGGCACTTTTAAAATCATACTTTCGGGCCTATTTCCTACTTCTTCAAACCGTTTACAGGAAACATCAAGCTCTTGATGCATGAGCCAGGTATCAGGATAAATTCTGAAACAAAAGAATATAAAAATCACAAAAATAGGGGGCACATCCGGCTGACATAAATCCCATTCTCCTCTCTCAATTTCTGGAATGTGTCCTTTTCTCCTACAACTTTCTGTTCCCCTTTTTCTATGCTGTCTCCAGTGACTTTCCCCTCCCCTTCCTCTGGGTACAGCCTCTGATACCACTTTCCCTTTGGTAAATTCCAAACACTGATATTCCATTCCTGAACTTGTTAACCAATAGCAGCTGGTCTACTGCACAAGGTTGTATGTCTAATCCGGTTACACATCCCCTCTTAGCAGACTCCAGTAGTCTCACTAAATCTGTCAACCCAATACAAACCTGCCAGCATTGCCCACTAACCTCATCTCTCCAACCCATTTGCTCGAGAAGTCCTTGAGCCTACAGAAGGTCTTGTGATAACAACTCAGTCAGCAGCCCTGCTTTTATGCCACTCAGCTCTGTTTTGCAGCATCCTGGCTCAATTCACTTTCTCCTTCTATAAGGCAATGAGGTATCTAGGGGACAGGTAAGGCTTCTACTGCAGAGGCTTTTGGAAGGAAGGAGGCAGTCTGTCTGCCATGCCTGGTATACAGCTCTGCCCCACACGGAGACCATAGGTACAGCAGGGAATTACAGCTGCCATCTGTGAAAGCTGCACCACCGGAAACAGTTCTGGTAGCCCAAAAGGGAACTGCCCAAAAGGGAACTCGAGCAAAATTTGTTAACTGCTAGGCTGTTTAAAAAAATATATAGTTTCCACCACCACCCAAAACTAGCCCAGATTGTGTGACCCCATGAAACTTAAGAGTAACTTCATTCCAGACTCACCAAGGAGGTTACTAAACTGGACTAACAATAAGCACTAAAAGTTTCCCCCTTAAATAAAGGCTGAAAGTAGGGTACTTGTAAGCAATACTTTCCTCAAAGCCTTTGTTAAGATTTCTGCCTCCTTTTCTATTGTTAGGCCTCTATGGTCAGATACAGACATGCAGGCACGTGCAATCTGTAGTACCACAAACCCCTTTGCAGTGCCACAAACTTACAGCATGGGGGCATAATTTACTACCAGGAAATCCCAGCGAAAATATGCTGCGAAAAAAGAGCAATGGGGCACATGCCACAGGAGTGTGCGCTGGCAGACACAGAGGCTTGGATCTCTCAGGAGATGCTCTAGATGCCAGTCAGAGTGTCTCCACTCCTCTAGTTCTGCCTCAGCAGTTCCAGCACACCAAGAGCCAAGAGGAACAGGGAAACAGCGATTTCCCCAAAGCAGAGCATTTTGCCCCACACCAAAATCCACAAACCAAGGTGTGCACAGTGGCAAAAAGTAGCAGCACAAATTTTTGCTTTTACTTTTTTTGCCTCTGCAACTGAACACCCCTGCATGTGGAGATGTGCCCTATGGGGGTGATTTCAGGTAGGGCTAGCTTAAGAGACAGAACTTCTGCTATTTCAAATGGTACAAACTAGAAGTAAGCTGCAATGTGATTAGTCATATACGTAAGTAAAAACTATCGTTTTCTTAAGCTAAACTGCTGGGAAAGCCCTTTTTTACATTTGATGACAGTTCTGACAGCTCAGTCAGTGGTGGAGCCAAAGCATCTGATGGATACAATCAAGTGCTTTTGTTTCTATCTAACCTTAATAAACTGAAACCAACCAGAGGAGTGTTGTCATCTCTGAAATATTTCAGGTTTCTTTGCAATTAAGAACTGCTTACCCTATAAATGATATCTACCCCTGTGCTGTGCCACAATGGTTGTGATCAACAAGGACACTTTCTTTAAACAGAAGGGCTGGAGTCACAGTATTTTCTTCAACTCTCAGTTCTCAGTTACTTTCAGTGGGAGTAAAGCCAGAAGCTGCCTTCTTTTCTATATGGTTGACATTCCCTACAGACTTTGCAGGTTTAAATGAGGTGACCTGTAGGCAGTGAATAGAGAAATGGACTGAGATTTCAGGAAACTTCAGTCCTACTTCCACTTCTCCTACTCAATTGCTCGACATTCTTGGTCAAATCATTTCACCTATCTATGCCTCAATCTCTCCATCAGTAAAAGAAGGGATGATGACACTTGCATCCTTTGTGAAGTGCTTTGAGATCTGTTAATATAAGGAGCTACATTAAAAGCTAGGTACTAGCACTAAAAATAATGATGATCAGTCTTCCAATCCTTCCACTGGGACTGAAGCCAAGCTGCCCTTTTGAAAACTATCCTCTCCCACATACCCATACAGTACAGTCTTTGTTACCTGGGGTTTTTTTTGTGGGGAAGGGATGCCTAGATGATGCAAAACATATATATAAACATTGATCTTTTTCTTGAACATAAACAAGGATCTTGACTGGTTTGGTTGTTTTAGCTTCCTTGCCTACTCACACCAGACAGTTGTTTGCAGTCACTTCTGCTGTTACTTCAGAGACCCTCATCCTCCTCATGCCAAAAAACCCACAGAAGCAGTGGCTGTTTCCATACTCCTGCCCCCATGCCTGACTACCACTGGAAACTATTGCCATCTGCATCATAAACACTGCAGGCCAGCTGAGACTCTTCTAGTAGGTGGGTTTTATCCAGAAAGCTCTGCAAATTCCCAGGCATAGATAACCTGGACAATCCACTTACAGATAACTGAGAATCAAGTGCATATGTCCACAGAATATAAGGTGACAGAAGAGAATGTGAAAGGTTAAAATCTAGGAAGAGACAAATAGAATTTTGGCACTTGTAAACAGAAAGGAGGTAAGATATCACATGGAAGGGAGGGCAGAGGAGGGGAAATGTGTATGCTAGGAGAATGAACTGGAGGTCCTAGAAGGATGGAACAAGACACAGTATGAAGGAAGGAAAGTAATGAATTGTGAAAGTAGAGCCCCAGTGCAAACAATGGAGAGGTTCATATTTGTATGTACATATATGAAGGTGAATATCAAACTTACAATGATCACACAATGTAAAGGCAGACAAATTTGTTCCTAAATGTTACAAAAGTAGAAGGCAAATGGAAAAAAAAAAAAATACGATTTAAAAAAAAAAAAATCATGTAATGACTTTTTGGAGTCTGGCTCATCATTTCTGAATGCGTAATGCTGAACATACTACTAATTTAGTAGCATGTTCAATATTTAGTACTAATTTAGGGTAAAACATATAGGTATTTGTAAAATGTACGTTATCACAAGGTTAATGAATATTTTTAGTTATGCTTTTTGGAGATTTTATAACTCTCATAAAAAGTTCTTATGGTTGGATTTACGTTCTCCTGAAGTGTTTGCAACAATCATTGTAGCATTAAGCTAGTAATATGAAAGATTTTTAAAAATGGGCAGTAGAGTTTATAGTTCAGATACCCAAAATATTACTGCAAACAATATAAAAATTCCTACTTCCAGCATATGCCAAAACTGAGTTTTCAGAATAAAAATTCCATGAAATTTGCAGAATTTTAATTACTTTTGAAAGGGACTTTGTCATGTTTAATGCACTAATACAGATTAAGTCACACAAACATAATGAATCTGAAAGGTTTCATCCAGTTTGTGTAATCTTTCCTGATTTCTTAAAAAGAAAATCATGCAAATATGGAAACCCTTATAAAATTTTTGAGATCCACAATTAATTTTCACATTATAAATTCTTTCCATTTCATACATGGTAGTTTTCTAAGATATTTGTAGGGAGTAGATGCTTATTTCATAGATTTCATACACATTAGGGCTGGAAGGAACCTCAGAAGATCATCGAGTCCAGCCCCTTGCCCGAAGGGCAGGAAATCAGCTGGGCTCATAGGATCCTGGCAAGATAATCATCCAATTTTCTCTTGAAGGCGTTCAATGTAGGTGCTTCAACCACCTCCGATGGCAGGCTATTCCAGACCTTAGGGGCTCAGACAGTAAAGAAATTCTTCCTTTTGTCCAGCCTGAAACAGTCTTGCAGTAGTTTATAACAGTTCAACCTCGTCATCGCTTGGGGTGCTCTGGTGAACAAATGTTCCCCCAGATATTGGTGGTCACCCCTGATAAACTTATAGGAGGCCAACAGATCGCCCCTGAGCCTGCGCTTTTCCAGGCTAAAGAGCCCCATAGCTCTCAGTCTGTCATCATAAGGTCTGTTTTCCTGACCTCTGATCATGCGCGTGGTTCTTCGCTGGACTCACTCAAGCTTCTCCACATCCTTTTTGAATTGTGGGGCCCAAAACTGGATGCAGTACTCCAGCTGCGGCCTCACCAAAGCCAAGTACAAGGGGAGAATGACGTCCCAGGATTTGCTTGAGAAGCATCTATGGATGCAAGCCAGCATTTTGCTCACTTTACTAGCCGCAGCATCGCATTGAAGGCTCATGTTCATCTTGTGGTCAATGATGACCCCCAAGTCTCTTTCTTCTGTAGTGCTAGCCAGTGTAGCACCGCCGAGCCTGTAAGGATCCTGCAGGTTTTTCCTCCCAAGGTGGAGAACCTTGCATTTCTCTGTGTTAAACACCATCAGGTTCTCGCCCACCCATTTGCTGAGCCTGTCACGGTCAGCCTGGATAGCCCTCCTGTCTTCGGGTGTGGATGCTCTGCCCCAGAGTTTGGTGTCATCGGAGAACTTGGCCAGTCCACTTCTGACTCCAATGTCCACATCATTAATGAAGATGTTGAACGATATGGGTCCAAGGATAGAGCCTTGGGGGATCCCACTGGTCACAGTGCACCATGACGATTGACTTCCATTTATTACCACCCTCTGGGTCCAAACACGGAACCAATTTCCCAGCCAGCACATCATGGTGTACCCAAGGCCACAGTTGGCCAGTTTTGCCAAGAGGTGATCATGGGATACCAGATCGAAGGCTTTTTTGAAGTCTTATCTATACTTTTTTTGAATTTCCAGCTTTCACACCAATATGTTAAGAGGGGAACAATATTTTAAATGAAGGCAGGGCAGGTTGGCACCTTATATATAGACTGCAGGGGTTTTCAACCTTTTTTGGTGAGGGTACCCCCAGCAGCCAGTCAATGAGCTGGGGGGGGGGGGAAACGACACACGACCCCCTGGAGCCTTCCAAAGTACCCCCAGGTTGAAAATCCATGAACTCATTCAGAGATACATGAGCCTTTATAGGCTACAACCTACTTCATCAGATGCTATGAACAGATTTGCAGAAAACACCCACGACTTAGTGGGGTTAACAGAAACCTGGTGGGACTCTACCCATGACTGGGCGGTACACATTGAGGGCTATAAGCTATACAGAAAGGACAGAGTGGGGAGAAGAGGGGGAGGGGTTGCGCTCTATGTCAAGGAGCGTTATACATTGACCCTTATCAAAATGGAATTGGAGGAGGAGAAAGTAGAAGGATTGTGGGTTAGGCTACATGGAGGACAAGGGGAAACAGATTTGGTGGTAGAGGTCTGCTACAGACCCCCACACCAAGGGGAAGAACTAAATTTGGAACTCCTGAGGCAGCTCTTGGAGACCATAAAGACTAGGGAAGCGAGTCATGGGGGACCTAAACTACCCTTACATCTGCTGGGAGATGCAGACAGCAAATTCCAACCGTTCACGCAGGTTCCTATCCTGTGTACAGGACCTCCACCTGACACAGGAGGTACATGGTCCCACTAGGGGGAATGCCTTACTGGACCTGGTATTGGCAACATGGGATGACATGGTAGGGGACCTACAGATCAGTGATCACCTGGGGGACACTGACCACCAAATAACAGAATTCAGCAGGGCGCCAGACTAGCAAGCGTTGACCCTGAGATGTTGCAGAGTCACTTGGAAGGACTGGATGCGTTTAAGTCTGCAGGCCTGGATGAGCTCCATCTGAGGGTAATGAAGGCACTGGCTGATGTCACTGCCCAGCCACTGGCAAGAATATTTGAGCACTCATGGCGCACGGGCCAGGTCCCGGAGAACTGGAAAAGGGCCAATGTGGTCCCTACGTTCAAGAAGGGGAGGAAGGAGGATGCCAGGCAACTATAGGCCAGTCAGTCTCACCTACATCCTTGGCAAAGTCTTTGAAAAGATTATTAAGGCTCATATATGCGAAAGCCCAGCAGGAAATATTATGCTGAGGGGAAACCAGCACGGATTCGTAGCAGGTAGATCATGCCTGATAAATCTAGTCTCTTTTTACGGCCAGGTTACAAAACACCTGGACGCAGGAGTAGGGGTAGACAGAGTTTACTTAGACTTCAGGAAGGCCTTCGATACGGTATCCCACCCCATACTGGTGAACAAATTAAGAGGCTGTGACTTGGATGACTACACAGTCTGGTGGGTGGCAAATTAGCTAGAGGGTCGTACCCAAAGAGTGGTGGTGGCTGGGTCGGTATGGACCTGGAAGGGTGTGGGCAGTGGGGTCCCACAGCCCTCGGTCCTTGGACCGATACTCTTCAATGTCATCATCAGTGACTTGGACGAGGGAGTGAAGTGTATTCTGTCCAAGTTTCCGGATGATACAAAATTGTGGGGAGAAGTGGACACACCGGAGGGCAGGGAACAACTACAGGCAGACCTGGACATTTTGGACAAATGGGCAGAAGACAACAGAATACAATTTAACAAGGAGAAACGCAAAGTGCTACATGTAGGGAGGAAAAATGTCCAGCACACCTATGGCCTAGGAAATTACCTACTCGGTGGCACGGAAGCGGAAAGGGATCTCAGAGTCCTAGTGGACTCCAAGATGAACATGAGTTGGCAGTGTGACAAAGTCATAGGAAAAGCTAACGGCACTTTATCATGCATCAGCAGATGAATGACAAACAGAACCAAGGAGGTGATACTTCCCCTCTATCGGGCACCGGTCAGACCGCAGTTGGAATACTGCGTGCAGTTTTGGGTGCCACATTTCAAGAGGGATGTGGATAACCTGGAGAGGGTCCAGAGAAGGGCCACTCATATGGTTAAGGGCTTGCAGGCCAAGCCCTATGAGAAGAAACTAGGGCACCTGGACCTCTTCAGCCTCTGCAAGAGAAGGTTGAGGCGTGACCTTGTGGCTGCCTATAAGTTCATCATGGGGGCACAGAAGGGAATTGGTGAGGCTCTACTCACCAAGGCACCCCTGGGGGTCCTAGAAATAGTGGCCAGAAGCTAGCAGAGAGCAGATTTAGACTGGACATGAGAAGGAACTTCTTCACAGTTAGTGACCAAAATCTGGAATGGGCTCCCAAGGAAGGTGGTGCTCTCCCCTACCCTGGGGGTCTTCAGAAGGAAATTAGATAGGCATCTGGCCTGGGTCATCTGAACCCAGCCCTCTTTCCTGCCTATGCAGGGGGTCAGCCCTAACATCTATGAATCTATAAGAGCAGGGATACTAAGATTCTTAGTTTGGTCTTGCATCTGTAGGCTTACAATGACTAAATTTTATTTAAGATGGTAAATGAATTGCTGCCTTGTCAGTCTGTGGTATTATTTCCTCTGAAAATTTCCACTGGTTTGTACTTTACACTACCAAAGATGAGATGTAAACTAATCCAGTTCTTGTACACGTTTGGCCTTATATGTAATTACTGGGATGGGGTACTGCTGGGGTTCTCATTAGATTTGTATGTTTTTAACTAACTCTTAAACCCATCTTCTTTGCAATGCAATGCAATGCAATCTTCTTTGGAAATTCTTTCAGGCCATACTAGTATCCTGGTTGAGCTGACATTTAAAAAGAGAAACACTGTGAACAGAATCCAAATCTTTAGTGTACTCTCGCTGAGCCATGCAATAGCTGCACTGTATCCACCTGCACACTCTCTCATTATGAAGGCAATAATAATATTAAACAAATGCCTTTTTTAATCTATGGAATGATGATGGATAGTTTTTGTCATTTGATGCACTCTCCGTTTATAATTCTTAGGATGAAAAGCTGGTCAACGCAAAAATAAGTCTGTTCTTTTAGCTTTACACTCAACTGCTTCCTTTACTCCATTTAAGATGACAACAGAAAATATTTTGCCTATTTCAGAAAAGAGTAATACCTCACAAGTTACTGCAACTTCTGAAGTCACCTGCCTTTCTTCAGTTTCTGAACGTTCTAGAGGCTTTTCCTGGTTGCAAACTTGTTGACTAGTTTCATGATTTTTATCAACAGTCTCAGCACTCAAGTTTCAGCATTATTCCAGTGTGTTGGTCTTCACTTGCAGCTTCCCAAGTTTAAACATGCTTACTGTTTTTTTTCACTTCTTTGTGATGTTACATTGGTCTGTTTATGGGCATTTAATTTCTTTGTCAAAAGTTAATAGCTTAAAGTAATCTGTCCATCACTCACTCTCTTCATTTTTTGTTTCCTAAATAAATAAATACCTTAATGAATGGTTTCACTATTTGTTTTGTTTAGTTATCTGCATAAAAATACCCAAATCCAGCTAAAAAATACAAGCAGATTTTCAGAGGAATTCCAAAGACAAGATATATGAATTAATTTTTAAATATGCCATTTAGCAAAGCACACACACATGCACTCACATAGTGACAAGCCATACTTTTTATAAAATGTTAGTCTGTACTCAGTATAAAACTTTGTCTACTATAAAAATACACTAACACAAATAATTTATGAAAGACTTGTTTTTGGGAAGCAGTATGGAAGAAAATGGGAAGAACATTATCTGACTACAATCTGAATACAAAATTCCAATCACAATCAACAACAAAATTCAATTCCTTCAGTAAAGAAAATAAGAAGGGACAGTGTCCATGCAGCTTGTATACATTTGGGGCTTCCTACTGTGCCATGTCTTTCGATAACATAGCCTTTCCACATGAATAACTGCAGGTATTTCTCATAGTAAAGAATTATGTTGGGAAGGGACAGTGCAGGGGGGAGATGGAGAGGTGGGAGAAGAGTGTGGAAGGTACCTCTGTTTGCAACACTTGCAAGTTTGCAGTTATGACCTGTGGCCTATGTGTGTGCACAAATAGTGGTGTGTACTCTTAGGCAATTTAACTTTTCTTATCCTAGCTTTCATGTGTTTCTATCAAGTATATCATCTGCATAGCAACCCCACTTTACAACTATGTTTTCTGTTCATTATTTTTTTTTTTTTTTTGGGGGGGGGGGGGGGGGGAGGGCGGTTTAATGCTTAAGTGAAGCTAAGGAGCTGGACACACCAGAAAAAGAAGTAAAGCTCATGACAGAAGTAAAGTTCTTATCCATCATCAGCTCCACATGAGCTCTCATATATACCAAGAGCAAGGTAACGCACATTTATTCACAACATTTTGGCTCTGATTCAGGTAGGGCCAAATATGGCCCTAAATCAGGGGCAGGCAATTATTTTGGGCAGAGAGCCGCTTAACGGGGTTTGGTGAGTTATCGAGGACCGCGTGGGCAGCCCTGTCCCCTAGCCGTCATCTAAGGACCATAAGTCCCACCCCTAAGTCCTGACCTTTGGCACCAGAAGTCCCTCCCCTTGCCTCCCAGAAATACTCCTTTTGGGACAGGGGTTGCCATTTTAGAACTAGAAAAAACCAATTCATTCACTAAAAGTCAAACACCTACTACAGCAAAAGCAGTGCTATCTGGCACGTTATTAATCGGCATGTTCTATTAACCGGCATGCCAATCAATGCAGCAAAAGCAAAACCAGAAGTCCCACTGTGGCACTTCCAGTTTCGCCGAGTCCCACTTTGCCGACCTTGAACCATGGCCTGGGGCAAAGCAGCCTGCACAGGGCCCTGGTCCCTGTCCCCTGACACACTGATGCCAGGGAGTGAAAGCCCTGGCGCACTGGACATAGTGGCCCGAACAGGCAAAGACACCTCTCAAGTAAACAGCGTACTTGATTAACTGGCACTCCCCATTCCCCATGGATGCCAGATAACACAGCTTTTAATATACAACGCATTTTAATTTTATTACAAAAAATATTTTTGTCATGATTTGTGTTTGTGTACTGTATATAGAAGGGATTGCATAATAACTCACAAATAAATTCTTAGTTTTTTATATTTGTCACGGGCGGGGTCCTCCAGGAGGGCCATGATCTCCTTAAGGCCCCTTCCCCCATGTCAAGCTGGTTCAAGGGCACCCTCCAATTCTCGCCTGCCACGTCTTTGATGTTTATATAAGTTTGGGAGGCTGCCTCACGCCCTCTTGGACACGGTTCGTTGGGACCTCCGTCCCCGTGGTTTCCCGGACTCTCTGCGGGTCTCACTGTACGATGGGTGCTTCCCGGGCACCCTAGCCTTATGGGCTATGCGTGGCTCCAACCACCCCATATACCACGCCCCAAGCCTCACAGTTGGACTAGACTTTCGGTCTCTTGGTTTACTCTTGCGCCCCTCTCTCCGGGGGCCTTCTCTGTACTGCCGCCCTCTCTCCGGGGCCTTCTTAAGTACTGCCGCCCCTCTCCTGGGGCTCTCGGTGCCCACCCTGGGGACTTCTCTGTAAAGCCGCCCCTCTCCTGGGGACTTCTCTGTAAAGCCACCCCTCTCCTGGGGACTTCTGTGCCCACTCTGGGACTTCTCGGTCAAGCCGCCTGTCTCTTGGGCCCACCGCACTGCTACCCCCTTTCTCCAGGGCTCACCGCACTACTACCCCCTCTCTCCAGGGTTTACCACAATGCTACGCCCTTCTCCAGGGTTTACCGCAATGCTACGCCCTTCCTCAGGAGCTCACCACGCCCACACTGGGGCTTCTCAGTAGTACCCCCTCTCTGGGGCTCGCCACGCCCACACTGGGGCTCAGCAGTGCCCCCTCTCTGGGGCTCGCCACGCCCACACTGGGGCTTCTCAACAGTGCCCCCTCTCTGGGGCTCGCCATGCCCGCCCTGGGGCTTCTCAATAGCGTCCCCTCTCTGGGGCTTGCCACGCCCACACTGGGACTTCTCAGTAGTGCCCCTCCTGGGGCTGGGGTCTATGCACCCCACACGCCATGCCCTTACTGGCGCTGGGATCCCCACGCTACGCTGGGTCCCACATGAGGCCTCCTCCAACCCCTAATAGCCTCACCCAAGCCACCGGTGTAATAAATAACAACACCAATGCAAAACACAAGCCCCTAGGCTATAACATAACTTAAAGCCGCCTGGCTAAAACCATGTTGCTCACACATCTTAGAGCTGCCTTCCTTATTCTGCTTGAGGAGTACCTGCAGTTCTCGCATCTTAACTCCAGGAGCTCCTGACCCTCTGGCCGCTGGCAGGGAACTGCCCTGGCCTCAGCTCCTGGGCTTTATAAGAGCCAGGACTTGCCCCTTACAGCCAGCTGACCGCTGGCAGGTGTGGGTCGTTTTCTGCCTCCGGTTGCCCTGGCAACCTGCAGGTGGGCTCCTTATTCCCTGCTAGGGCTTTTTCTCTAGCAGTTTCTCCTCTTTTAGGACCAGAGCACCTCGGTGCTCTGCGACAATATTGTATGAAGGTGTGTGATTGGGGGTGTGAGTGTGTGTATGGTGAGGGGGTGTATGGTGGTGGTGGCAGCTGCCTGTGTGTGAGGGGGTTTGTGAGGGGGTGTGGCTGTGGGGGGGCATAGGGTATGCTGGGGGATTTTGTGGCATTTGTGGGGTGTAGATGTGTGGCTCTGGAACACACTGTCCTCTCCTGCAGTCAACACAGGCAACACTTTGGGGGGAGGTGTATATTTGTGTGCGTGTGACTATCTATGTGGTTTGTGGAGTGTGAGTGAGGGTGGGAAGGTTGTGGGGATGGGGAATCCTCCCCACATTTGTCCCATGGCGCAGCAGCAGGTAGGGGCGCTGGTGCCTGGCTCTGGCCAGTGCTGCACATGGCAGTGAGAAGCATAGCCCATGCTAGGCCGTTTGTATCTTTGGTGCTCCCTGCACTCGCAGGGCACAGGAAGGAAGCCCCAGGTGCTGTTGCCGGTTGCTTTCCCTGCCCCAGCCCGCTTCAGTGTCTGGGGCTTCCTTCCTGTGAAAAAACAAAAAGAGAATAAAAATTAATATTGTATGACATCACTTTTAGAGAAAGTTAGGATTCATATCCCATTTTAAAACTCAGCCATAACCTTGGAGCAATAAGGAGGATCCAAATAATACAATCCCTTTAAATTTAGAAAGCATCTGTGCAATACAAGTTTTGTTAAAATTCTCTTTATAAAGTTTTCAAATATGAGAGCATGTAACTGTATTCTCACAGAAAACCACACGCTTCTACTATATCATTACCATTTGTATTAAGATACTATTTAGGAGCCCTCTCAGAGACAAGAAGCTCACTGTGTTAGGTAGGCACTGCGTGACCAAAAATAGATCCTTATCTTAAACTATATGATCAACAAGTTACACTGTATCAAGATTAAGGACAGCATAGTCTAAGAACTGTTCTCAATACCAATTAGAAGCTAAAAAGTCTTGAAATATAATCAAATTAGCTTTCTGATATATGGTTATGGTTACAATGTATGTGTTATGTGCTAATATTCATAACAGACGCATAAGAGCGATATTGCAGCTGTAATAGTCCATAAAGTATGAGAGAGACAAGGATTTCTTAAACAGATATATTTTATTGGAGTGACTAGGTTTTTAGGATAAAGTTAGACAAGCTTTCGAATGCAAGACTTTGAAGAATGTCTCTCATACAAAAGCTTGTCTAACTTTATCCCATCTATATAGTTGGTCCAATAAAAGATATCACCCTAAGAAATCCTTGCCTCTCGCATAAAAGTGGTATTATAATTACAATCTCTCAAGTGTATTTTAACAACCACTTCCTATCCTTGTAGTGACAGGACACTGAAAGTGCCTTCATCCCCCTGTTCTACCTGTGGTGGGTTAGGGTTTTCTTGGTGTTTTGGGGCAATGTGTAGGGTAGTTGTATGACTCAGCTGTTTGTGTAGTTTTAAGACAAACAGTTATCTAAAACAGCTTATATAGGATTAATCACTCTGAGACGGAGGTTGGACTAGATCTCCTGACATCCCCTCCACCCCTACTTTTCTATTATTCTCAGCTTTAGGCTTCAACTGTCAGTTCATAAACTCCTAAGTGGCTAATTTATTGTTTTCCTGAAGTAAGTGTACTACTCTTCTCGCATATTTCAGTAACTTATGAAACAACTACATTAGAGGAGATTAGACAGTCACCTTGCTGGGGTTAACTGACCCCCAGTCATTTTTCCTGCTTGATGCAGGGGACTAGATCTTCCAAGGTCCCTTCCAGCCTTACAATCTATGCATTAAAAATGTAGCAAAGTAAAGCCCTCCAAAATTCACAAATATATCTTAATAACATCCCTCCGAGGTAAGGAAGCATTATTATTAGGGCTGTGCAAACCTTTGGTCCCCAATTCGATTCGGCAGATTCAGCCCGATTCAGTAGCCGAATCTCCAAATCTAAATCTGATCAGTAGACCCTTTAATTTCTCCAAATCAAATCAGAACCCTCTGAATGGATTAGGAGAAATTTGGAAAGATTCGACAATTCAGACAGACGCAGCTTTAAATGTTTTTTCTACATACCTCAAGGTACCAGGCGGCTCTTGAATGCCGAGATGGTGAGGCAGATGGAGCACCCCACAGGAGTGCGGGGGTGCCCCAGCATGCTCGGCAGCAGACCCAGAAGTGGACCAGAAGCACTTCCAGGTCTGCCGGGGAGCTGGGTCGGGGGGCACCCGGGATCCTCCTATAGCTGATCGCTGAACCAGGGAGACACGGGGGGGGGGTTCCCCACATCCCTGTAGGACGCTCCATCTGTCCCAACATTACAGCATTCATGAGCCACGCCTGGTACCCTGAGGCACGTAGAAAAAACATTTAAAGCTGTGTCTATGGCTGAATCGCTGGTGCTATGAATCAGCATTAAATCTTTAGATTCAGATTTGGCCGAATCGAATCAGGGACAGTGATCTGAATCAACTAACTGAATCACTATCCCTGATTCAGGCTAAATCCAAATCAAATATGGCCCATTTTGAACACTCCTAATTATTATATTCATCTTATTCATGCAGAACTGAGGCATAATTAATAGCAATATTTTTATGCAATTTCAGTACTGAATTAGTGATGCTAGTGGTCTAGTTATTCATATAGCTTAGCATTTTCCACCAGGGCTCTCCACCAACTTCATTTAAGGAGTTCTCAGCACTTCTGTAAATCAGACTCCAGGTGTCTCAAATTGTACACTCCTCATTTTCTAGGTGCAGGAGGGGGCCATTTAGCAAAATTTTGGTTTCAGTAATTTATTCAGCAACATTAAGCAACTCTGGCAGTAGAGCTAGAATCCAACTCTCTAAACCAACATTCCCTGTTCTTCACCATTAGGCTACTTTCTCTTTCTGTAATTGTCTACCACATTCACCGAAAACCTTACAACTTCTGCAACAGAGCAGGAACACAGGCCGAATACACAACAACGTCTTTTACTCAGGTGGCCAAGGCAGGCAAAATACAGCTCTCAGGCAAGCAACAGAGCTGGGGTGACCCCAGCAGCTCTTTCTGGCTGCTGCTGCTATCAAACCCAGCCCTGCTGCTCAGGCACCCCAGCCCTTCTGCCCCACTGCTCGGGGTGGGAACCATGCAGGCAGGGTGTGCATCCAGGCAAATTGGATGGGGCCCCAGGTGGGGAACAGCATCCACAAAAGGGACAGGCAGGTGGGGCTGGAATCATGGCATGGAATCACAGGACCATGACAACACAGGGGCCCAGGACAGAGCTGTGATCTGCTCCCCACACATCCCAGTGACAGGTGCTGGTTCTGTGGGCAGGAGTGTGCTAGAAGCAGATCACGGCTCTGCCCCAGGCCAGGCGCTGTCAATGCCCTACGATCCTGGACTCAACCCTGCCTGCCCATCCCGCCCCCAGACACCACTCCCTGCCCACCCAGGGCCCTACCTAACCCACCTGGCCACACACCCTGCCATAGGGCAGTGACAGCACAGGCTGAGGGAACAGCCACAATCCACTCCCCATATGCCTCACCTGAGAAACCAGCACTCATCACAAGAACGTGTCGGCAACAGATCACGGCTCTGCCCCAGGTCCCAGCCCCCAATTCCAGCCCTGGTGCTGCCCTCCTGTCCCACTCCCAGATGCCACTCCCTGCCCAACCATAGCCACATCACAGCTGTCCAGCCCAGAGCTCACCAAAATATCCTAAATTGGGGAGGGGAAGTGATGACCTGGCCTGCAATAGCTCACCAAAACTCCCTAGAGTGGCCCTCTGGCCCAAACAATTGTCCACCCCTGTTGTAGGTCTCCTACTGGAAAGGAATGAAGCACACATTTTGACAGTAGTTTTTGCAGCTGCTTTCAAAGTAATGAGCAGAGTCAGGAACCCCTGATAGGCCTGTGCAAAACTTCAGTCCCCGATTCGATTTGGCAGAGATTCGGCCAGATTTGGTGGCCGAATCTCCGAATCCAAAATGAACAAGGAGACCCTTTAATCTCTCTGAATCGAATCGGAACCCTCCAAATCATTTCGAAGAGATTCGGAAAAATTCAGCAATTCAGACACAGACACAGCTTTATATGTTTTTTCTACATAACTCTACGTATCAGGTGGCTCATGAACACTGCAATGCTGGGGTGCATGGAGCATCCCAAAGAAGCACGAGAGGCTCCCCAGCACACTTGGCAGCAGACCCACAAGTGAGCCAGAAGCACTTCCGGTCCACTTCCAGGTCCGCCGGCAAGCGCGCAGGGGGCCCTCCCGCACCTCCCTGGCTCAGCGACTGGTGCCTCCTGGGTCTAGGGGGGCACCAAGCTGGGGGACGGGGTACAGAGGGTCGCCCCTGTGTGCTCCACAGCAGACCTGGAAGTGGACCAGAACTATTTCTGGTCCACTTCTGGGTTCACTGCCGAGCATATGGAGGGCCCCGCCCACGCTCCTGTGGGACGCTCCATCCATCTCAGCACTGCAGTGTTCATGAGCCGTACTGGTACCTTGAGGTATGTAGAAAAAACATTTAAAGCTGTGTCTCTGAATCCCGATTCTCCGAATCAGCATTGAATCTTCAGATTCGGATTTGGCCACATCGAATCAGGGACAGCGATCCAAATCAACAAATCGAATCACTGTCCCTTGTTCAGGCTGAATCCAAATTGAATAAGGCCCACTTTGCACGCCCCTAACCCCTGACTGTATTTCTTGATCGCCAAGACAGCAAAAATGCTGACCCCAGCCTTATCAAATTTCAAGCTCTTCCTTGAAAGCATGGGGGTTGGAGAGCTTCTCAACAAGCAGGTGAAATGTTTAAAGTGGGAAAAACAATGCATTATTTTCTACCCTTCTTCTGAGAAACAGCTGAACTACTTTTACTGAAATGTTCAGTAACAAAAATAAACCTAAAGCATACATGTTATGGGAAATTTCAGCCCAAATAGTTAACTTTCAGTAACATTATAAGCAACTGAATGTAATTATAAATGAAAAGTTGGACACTGACTTCTCTCAAGGCTGGTAGGTCTTATTCCCTACTTTGCCCTAAATCCAGAGTAAGGAAGGAAGGCACAAAGAGAAAGATGTGTCTTTTCGATCTCACTATTATGAGATGATCTAAATCTGAAAACAGACATCTCTTCCTGACCTTATGCTAACCGTGTTAGGTAAGCACTAGAACTTAAAAATAAAATCTTTCCCCACTCTCAATAAGGTAACAAGTCTATGTGATGAAACACCACTGGAGTATGCACTTGGTAATGTAATATAAACAGTTAAGCAGCATATCTTCCATGGCAACTGAAACAAAGAACAAAAACAAAAAAACAACGGCAATGTGATCAGCAGGCATCCTGGTTTTCTTTGTTAAAAAGAATCACAAATTTTCTGATTTAAAAACCCCCAAATCCCCATTTTTCTGCAATTAAAATGAAATGCCACTATATATACAAGTATAAGTTGAACACAATGTTTTATTGATATATTTACAATTTTAAAGCAATTTGGAAGCCTACCAGTGCCTCAATGATTATAATAAAATAAATTCTAAATATCTATCTATTTTGGCTTTTTACTATGAAAAAATCAGAGCTCCCCTGCCCCTTTCACTCACCAGGACATACCCCGCTGCTTTGTGGTGCTGAGCAGCCCTGATATGCCAGTGCCCCTCACTCCCAAGCCACAGCCCCCCTGCCCCGCCCCCAAGATTGGCTCAGAGATCGGGAACTCACCAGGGTGAGGAAGGGAGCCACTTCCCTTACCCAGCATCATAGGCAACAGTTGATAATGGATGGGCATAATTTAAAGGTTCTACTGGTACGCAATGGGGTTCAAGGCAGGTACTCAAGAGACAAAGGAGTTTTGACTTCTATTCTAGAGCTACTTTTAATGTCATGTTTTATGATCCTATGTAACAGCAGATGGAGACTGTTCTAAAAAAGAGCTACACATGAAGAAAACTGTGGCGAGAGGATGTGGGGGGCTTTCTGGAGCTTGTCCCCTGCCCTGATGGTGCAGGGTTGGTCCAGACTTGCCAGAGCTTGGCTCCTGATGGCCCAGTCCATCCCTGTGTCATCAGGATCAAGTGCCAAGCTCTGGCGTACCCAAACCATGCCATGCCATTGGGGCCCCGAGGGTGCAGGGCTGGTTTGGGCTCACCAGAACTCAGCCCATGGCACCGACGGCACAGGGAAAGTACCCAAGCCCTGGACCTCCAACCCCACCTACTTACCTGCATGCAGCTGCCAGGACTGCTCCTACCACTCTGCCTGGCTATATTAATAGCCACATGTGTGCTCTGCAGCCCCAGATCTATTTTTCCTTTTACCTCTGTCCTCCCTTTCTATAAATGAAATTGATATTAAAATTGGGAGGGGGGGAGGGGAGAGGGAGGTGTTGCCAATGCCCAGCAGGATACGCAGAACCAGCACCAGCAGCTCCTGCAGGAAGCGCAGCCAGCCATGTCCACCAGTCCCCACACCACAGCCTCTTCACTCTCAGGCACCTGTGCTGCCGCCTCCCTGAACACCAAGCTCCAAGCCCCTTGCTCAAAAATGAAGGGGGCTCAGGAAGCACTGCCCAAGTCCCAGCCCCAGCCCAAAGGAGGAGAGCCCAGCCCTGCCTCTGATAGTCCTCCTCCCCTCAGCCCCTAGCAGCTCGTTGCAGGCTGAAACTCTGCCAGCCTCCAAGGGGAAATTCCACGTTTTTCTCTTCTTCAAGGGGGAAAATCCATGTTTTTCCACAGAAAATGAAAAACCCAGATACCTGGTGATCAACACATTCCAATATTTTCTCTATGTATAAAATAATCTATCATACTCAGCAATAATATCATCATTTTCTTATTGGCCAATCTCAGAACACATGAAAAAGCCAAACAATTTTCCCTAAGAAATCTTCCCTGCATGGGCTCAGACACTCTAGTTATGAACATCATCACAGACATGCTAATATATACTGCAAGCTACTGAGAAGGCCAAAAGCTCTAAACTGAAATCCTGCTGTTAATTTTATTCAGTCTCCTTCTCATATACCAAATTTATCCCTGAATCAAAAAGAAACAAATATAATACATGTTCCCATATGTTTTTGCTGAATTCATGTAGCGTTGGTAGCGAGACTGTCACAAAAATGCGTGGGTACTGGCCTAGAACTAACAAAGACTTTAGTCCTTGTTCTCCTTTAGACCAAGGAGTACTTTAGTACTGGTTCTATGAGTGGTCTGCTTTTTGAGCTTGGACAAGTAACTTCATCACTCGGTGCCTCAGCTTCTCCATCTGTAAAATGGAAATGATAATTCCTCTCTAAAGCATTTTTAGATATGCAGAAAAATAACCATATAAAAGGAATATTAATACTGTAACTTTTCTTCTCTCTTTGCTAACCCTCATTAATGTCTCTTCTACTCACATAATCCATTTTATTGATAATTAAAAGTAATTTAACACTTTTTACTGTTATAGATTAAAATAATATAAAAATTAAGTTTAAATTTCTTTCAAGTTATTTATCAATGAAGATTTTCTCAGAATTGAAAGTACTATTACTGAGACAATTAGAAGAAAAGATTTTTTTTGTGTAGCAGATGTTCAATATAGTCTATTTAAATTTGTCTTTGTTAGAGGTGTGTTAAACTACTCAAATAATTCAGACAATCTGCAAACAAGATATCTGACAGGTTGTGAACAACAGTCAATTAGTAGCGTAACTTCTGAGACTAATTTTTCAATCAAGGTTCCCGCCACCCCCAAACATACTAGATATTCTATATACATTTCCAAAATTAACATCTCTTTGGCCTCCGCATAATTTAAAAGCCTTACCTTTTAATTAATTAGCAAATTGCTCAGTTCTTTTTCATTTTTCCTACTGGAAGATGTATTACACTGAGAAAGCAGTAAACAATTACTTGAAATATCCTATTCAACAAATATTGTAATCAACTGATTTATTCCAATATGTACTTCAGCAATTGCTCTTATAGTCAACATAAGAAAAAATATGTTCCACAGATCTGTAGTCTTAAGATCTGATGGTACATGAACTGTTTTACTCATTTAAAAATCAAAACAAAAAAAACCTCACTGACTGCCGACAGACATGGGAAATGTAAGGGGAATGCTCTTTACCAGAAGAGACAGTGCATTAGTTTGACCC
Organism: Alligator mississippiensis; assembly: GCF_030867095.1. Lineage (NCBI taxonomy): Eukaryota > Metazoa > Chordata > Crocodylia > Alligatoridae > Alligator > Alligator mississippiensis. The sequence continues at coordinate 160,087,144 of NC_081824.1, forward strand.
AGCTCCACAGTGTTTGTATAGATCAGGTACTTTAGTGAGGCTTTTTGGCATTTTTATTTAACAGCTGATTCAATCAGCTATTAGATAAAAGTGCCAAAAAAGCCCCACTGAAGCACCCAATCTATAAAGACACTGGGCGAGCCAGGTCTAACCAACGTGATGCCTCTTCTGGACATTTGCTGGGCTCAGGGTGGGGTCGCGCAGAGTTGAAAGTAAAGTACCAGTTTTTTTGGTGTTTTTTTTGTCTGTAAACAGCCATTAGAATTAACCTTGGTATTAGCCATCTTGGCAACTGTAAGTCATACACTAGACCAGTGATTCTTAACAGGGGCACCTTGGGGTCCCAAAAAATCTTTTGAAGAGTATCATAAGGTATGAGGAGGTAAGTGCAAGCTCAGCCTACTCCCTGCTTGACTGCTGCCCTGCCCCCACTACCCAGGACCTCTGCAAAGAGATAGCAATGTAATAAATTTGTTTTTTAAAATAGTGTGATGCTCAATTCACAGAAATTATAAGGTTGGGGGTGCCTCAGGACTAAAAAGGTTGAGAAAAACCACATGAACCAAAAAAATACAGTGATCTGACATTCACTTACATCCCTTATGTTCTCGTTTTTATAAATACTAACACTGTGTCTACCAGAAATTCATACTCAAGACAATCCATTATCTTAAGAGTTCTGGAACTGTAGGAGGAAAGAAGGAAAAAGAAAAAAAAGACTTTCATCACCCTGATAAATATTACAAAACAACTACCTGATTACAAAAAACATTTCCAGAAAGTCTGAGAAAGTATCCTCCATCTCATTTTAACCCACCTGTGTTACCAGGGGCAAGTTATAACTTTTCTATGCCTCAGTTTCCCTTATGTAAATATGGAGATAATCGTACTTTCCTATGTTACAAGGATGTTGTGAGGATAAAGCAAGCTATAGTAACACGAATCACTGAAGCAAGATAGATTAGATAAAAATAGTAAAAATTCAAAATAAATGTATAAAGCACAGAGCTAGCAAAAATATTCTCTTTGAATGGAAAAAAATCATCTCACCAGCTATAACTAACTTGCCCTTCCTAGCTTAAAATAAATGCTCATGATGTCAAAATAATTTTTGACTTGCCCCTTACAGGGCCAAAGGTGACAAACTGATGGTTTCAAACTACATACATTTGTGCACACACTTTTAAAAAATGTAGTTAGTGAAGAAAGAGTCTCACTAGGAAAGACTGAGGGGAGGAGAAAGGGGGGATTAAAAAAAAAAAAGCTGTGACATTACATAGATCATTATATTGGCTGAATTTACATATAATATCTGATGACATTTTCAGATTCAGAAATTTAAAAAAAAAATTCTTTTAACAAAACTGAACACACTGAAATCTAGTGGCTGAAAGGACGCTTGCAAATTGTGTAAGGTCTACCTTATGAAAGTGCTGACAGCCATTTCATTGCTAATATTCTGTTTTGCAGAAAAAGAAAGGAGTTACGTTTTCTGTTATATATGAAAAATATAGTATTATTATCCCCAAACTAAAAGCACTTTTTGAATACAGAATGAAGTTTGAGTTAAAATTAAATTGGGTTTCTTTAAGAAAATGTGTCAGTTTCCTTTGTCCCAAATGATCTTTTAATAACATAAGACTCTTACAACTTTCCATATATTTAATTGAAATCTTGTGAAAAGGTTATATTTTAAGAAATTAGGCTGCAATGAAGCCTAGTTATTAACATGAGTATTAAATCATACTGTTATGACTGTAATAGGCCACAGACAAGGTCAAGTCCACAGCTCAGGTGAACTTTAATTTTCAGGTAAATATACTTGCAATGGCTATGCTAACCAACATTTTTATAACAACAGAACAGCATCCACGCTAGAGAATGCATCTGCTTAAATATGCCAATGTCTAAACCAGTAGTTCACAACCCTGTTAGACTCATAACATTTTTATGTTATTGGCACCCTACTTAAAGGCTGCTGGTGCTCACCTTCCTGCACCCCACGTCCCCCTTAAAAGGATCTCATGGGCAGGGTGGCCAGGGCACCCCCAAGAGCATTGCAGGGGGTGGTGCACGGTGCTCAGGACTGGCAGGGGCTGCTCAGTGGGACAGAATGGGGAGCTTGAAGGAGTCAGCCATCTTTGCAAGAGGTTAAAAGGGGAATGGTGGGATGACAGAGAACCCTTCCATGCCCTGCTCTTTCTAGTCTCAGCCTTCTCCTTCCACTACCTGAGGGGGAGAGCGCATCCCTTGCTGCTTCAGCGACTCCTCTGGGGGATTACCAGTACTCAGACCTACCGTTCCCTCTAGTCCCTCCCATTAGTTCCAAGAACATGGAAGGAGTTGGGGAAATGAGCTGGACTGAAAAAGCATGGCCCACATTGACTTGCCCTCTCACAGCAGATTGCCACTCGGAGCACAGGGCCTGTCAGTGCAGGGGCTGCACTTCTCACCTCATCTCATTGCCCTGCACCTCTCCTGCTCCCAAAGCTAGTGGGAAAAGCTGCAGGGAACAGTGCCAGGACACTGGGCAGGCACAGGCACAGAATTTACCTCCTCCCACAGGGGCCAGACATCAAAGCATCCTTCTAATGAGCTGTGGCACCCACAGGGTGATGCAGCACAATGGTTGAGAATCACTGGTTTAAACTGCTACTGTTATCAGTTGCCAAAGATCTTTATGTAGACAAGCCCTTGATCTGTCACTTGAAAGGACAGCTCCAATAACCAACATTCAAACAATAAAATTACTGCATTTTAAGTGAATTTGGATAATATATTTTGCAAAAGAAAACTAATTTCAATTTTTTTTAAGAATCCTTACATTTTTTATACATGCACATTTATTTTCCACCCCAATCTCCACATAGTCAACAACAGGTTTTGAATCCATTAGAACTTCAGATTCGCAGTCCAGATCACTTCCAATTTACCTATGAGAGTAACTAGGTAAAGAAAAGAGAGCTGCCATCCTGTCAGGGGTGCTCAACCTCCAGCCCATAGGGCCTAGTAGGTCTAAAACATGGCAGCAGGGGAGTGGTGCTACCAGTCCCCTGCTCCCAAATCTCCAGATCCATGGGAGCCCTTGGCCCTGCACACTCAATCCAAGTGCACAGATCTGAACAGGGCTGGCATGGGCCCAAAGGCCCAATCTCAGTGTGGGAGGGCAGGTGGTGGTAGTACCGCCCTCCCAGATCCCATCCTGGCAAGCAGGAGGTGGGAGGGGGCACTGCTGGGCTCCAGAGTCTGATCTGACCTACAGATAGGTTCCATGCCATTCATCTGGCCTGCAGAGCCAAAAGGTTGAGCGCCACTGCTCTACGCAAACCACCCATACAGAAAGAGTCAGCATGCTACCAGGGGTACACAATTATCTGTCAAGCAAGGAACTTTGGGCCTCAGGATTCTTGGTTTCTATTCCCAGATCTGAGAATAAACTGCCTTCTGCAAATTAGAGAGAGAGCATAATATAACATTACTTTTCTTTTACAAAATGAATCAATTAGCACTCAAAAGAAAAATAAGAAATCAAGGCATTAGAGGACTAATATGAGCTAAGCTACTAGGAAAGTGACCCAGTTGTACATGTAGTTAATACGATTTGCAGGAACACATAATTTGGCATGTTCCTTCTGAAAAGATGTGTGGTGAAGATGAGAATTGACTCTAGTATACCAAGGAACCAAGTTCTAAATTCAGTACTGCACAAGCATTTTTATCTTATCTCTGAAATGGGAAATTTAATTATAATTCACCTACCTAAGAATACGTGGCTTGGGAGAAAGATTATGAAGGGCACACAAACATTCAAAGCAGTTAAAACAAAAGATCAGATCATAAGCAGGGGGGGCCCACGGGCCAATCCAACACAGCCATTTCATCTGCCTTGCATCCCATCCCACCCCCTCTACCAACTGCAGTCACCAACCCATGCCCCAGAGTACAGTACACAGTATGAGGGAATCTCATGCATACATTTGCTATTCTCCAAATTTTTCATCAAGTGGCTATCTGCAGCTAGGGACAAAAAACAAACAAACAAACAAAAAACAAAACAAAACAAAAAAGCACAGTTGCACAATACATTTCCAGGAGTTTGTAACTTTTATTTTATTTCTGGAGTGACACACTTTAACAGAAACACAGGATAAAGTTTAAACAGGTTAGAGAAGATACATTGCATTCAGCCAGTTTATTTAGTGGGTTAGATATCTGGTTTGGTACAGAAGCATTTAAAAGAAACAAGTTAACAGTTGGATGCTTAAAGCTGCCTCCAGAGCCTTCCTGGCCTAACTCAGGCTACTCAGGATTCAAGCAGCAGTACTTATATAACTACCAGCTCTGTAAGGTTGCTTCCTTTAATCCAAAAAAATCATCAGTTTCTAAACATGTATAAAGTAAGATAGGTGAGCTTTTAGCAGCACACAGAGTAAGAGGGCAAGGACAAGAGAACACAAGCTGCATTTTGCCCAGTAAAGCTACTACATCAATTCCACTGTGACCATGTACACCAGCATTTCCCAACCTTTTGGTTCCAGTGCACACTTACCAGGCCTGTCCCATCCCACAGCACAACGGCCAAATACGGAACAAGGTAGGGGGCCCCAAGCGAGCAGCCGGGCACAGAGCTGGGGGTGGGCATGGCTGAACACAACGCATGGATGCAAATCACTGGTTGGAACCATTCCCCCCATCTGTTTGTCCATGGCGGCAGCAGGCAGGGGGCGTGGCTCCAGCACAAAATCCCACGGCCCACCTGACGTGCCTCACAGCACACCAGTGTGCCGTGGCACACCGGTTGGGAAAAGATGTACACAACTGCAGAGAACAGACATCCATACTTGGACCCCCAACATCAAGACAGCTCTAGTGGAGTATACCAATATTATAAAAGCCTTAGACTGTCTGTCCACCTGTAACGCTTCATTCATGCTCTGATTGGCTGAAAAACAGCCAATCAGAGTGCAAAGAAGCATTTGGACAGGTGCAACACGCCGCCATGACGATGGGGACACGGGACAGAGTGGGGGAGGTGCAGGAGGGAGCCATTCTCTCCCTGCAGGTGGAGACAACGGAGTGGAGGGGGTGGGGGCGAGGCCACCAGAGCTGGCATCACCCCCCCTACCCCTTGCTCCTTGGAGGTGGAGGTGGCAGCACAGGGGGAGCAGAGTCGGAATGCCACAGGGGGAGCGAGGCCACTGGCGCTGGCCTCAGCCTGCCCCTCCCCACTTCCGTTGTTGACACCTGCACGGCCAACTTGGCGGCAGTGGGGATAGGAGCAGGCCCTATGTGGGGGGCTGGGCTATGCTCCCTGCTTCAGAGAGCAGGGCTGGCCCCACCCCTCTGCTCCCTAGTTGGAGCAATGAGGGATGGCTGACAATGGGACAGGGGGGGCAAGCCTAGCTGGGGATGCAGCATGCTCTACAGGGGGGGGAAGCTCCCCCCAGGCAAACCCCAGCTGGGGTTTGGGGCCGGGGGGGCGGGGTAAACACCCCTTCCCCCGCTCAAACTTACTGCTGGCTGCAACTGTGGACTACAAATCCAAGAGGCACCTAGAAGCAAGAAGAGGAAGTGATGAGCAACCTTGCAAGAGTCCTGCTGCTGTGATTCTGGACTGCAAATCCCAGAGACCTCGGGGGCAGCAGGAAGAGGAAGCAAACACACCGGCCATACTGGCTACATGCCAGAGAGCTGTGCTCTAGTAACCCCTGGCTCCTGGCCTGAGCTAATGCAGGCATGTGGTTGCATTCCATGAATCAAAGGTAAATGTCTATTCAATTCTGTTTCAGTTTAATCTGTGCAGTTTAGACTAACATGCAAAGACTGAATCAATTTAGCCTCGGGCTGTCTGACTGTCTTTATTTAGTCATGATGCTTGGCTCTGCATTGGGCTGTACTTCTCTTGTGTTCTTAATAGATCTAATCAAGAAAAATAATCTGCTATATTTTCACAAATAATATCTACTTTTGATGAAATGAGAGTCCCTTTACAGTATGTTGTGTCTCTCTTCATAATACAAGTCCTTAATTATGGTATTTCCTAACTTTTGAGAACTTGGTTTTACCATTTTAAAGACTACAATGTACGTTTTTTCCCTAACAAACTGAAACAACTAAAAATCAATCAAGTTGAAAAACTGAAAGATTGATCCACTTCCCCTTCCCCATGGCTCATCAGTAGTGTTAAAAACCTTTGGACACAGAGCACAAACATCTGCAACTTGAACTAACAGTGACATAGCTATAGTACACCTGTCTGTGGTCCAGCTAGTACAAGATGGGGGAAATATTGTATTAGCATGTAACACAGTTATTTATTGGTGGCAGACAACTGGCAAGAAAAAAGAATCCTGGGTTCTAGATTCTAAAGGGAGTTTATCTAGCAGTTGCAATGCCCCTTTTGCAATAGCCTCTCCAACCTACCTAATCCTGCTCCTTCCCTGTCTTGGCACAAATCCTGCTCAGACCCACATCCAGCCTCTTCCCATACCAGACAACTCTTCATCCACTGCTTTAAAAAAAAAAATAAAAAAAAAAAAAATCAGCTTCCATCCTTCTCCTCATTTGCTGACTTGATACCAGCAAGGACAGTACTGAAAACACAGGTGAGCCTTTCTGGTCCCACTTCCAGTTGCTGGCATCACTGCAGCCTCTGTTTGCTATGAACCTATAACAGGAAACATGGGGCCTCCAGCTATGGAGGCCATAGCTCAAGCTAAGCTTGCTGTGTGAGTCTGGCAACTGAGCAAAGAAGAGCTGCTAGGAAGCCAACCGGCTAGAAACAGCAAGGATAGGCATTGCTCTGGGAGGTAGTGACTGTCCAGGAGCTAGCTACACTGCAGTAAGCAGCTAAGGGAGCAGACATCTAGGTAAGCCAGAAGCAAAGAACTGCAAGTAGTTGACCTAAGCCACCACAGAGAGGGTCAAACTGGTCATCAGGCCAAAATGGAAATCCCTGTGTGTAGACAGAGATCCACCTGACAGGACAGGGTGGGGCTTTGAGGCACATAAGCCCAGTCCCCAAGAGAGCGCAGACAGTCTGGTCCTGCAGGCAGCAGAGAGAGGAGCTCCTGAAGGATGTAGCTGGAGGGGACAGACTGGGCAGCACCCAAGCTGTCCCAGAAAGCTGTAAGGAAACGGCTAAGGGGGCTTATAGCTTGTGGGGAAGTAATAACCCAGCATAGGGAAGATTAAGTTGTACAGCTGTTTGATTGGACTATCCAGAGGACTGGTTTGTGGATACAGGGGAGGTGTGGAGTCCATGAAGCAGTGCCTGGTGTGGCATTCAATAGCAGGCAGCCTAGCCTGGAGTAAAGGACCCAGATGGCTAGGGCTTGTGTAATGTTAGGCTGAAGCCAAAAGAGCTAAGGCCAGTGTCAGGCAGCCTAGCCTGGGGTCAGGGACCCAGAAGGCTGAGGGCTGAGGCAATGAAAGCAACCCAGGCCAGGGTCAGGGACTCAGAGGGCTGAGACTGGCAGGGAGCTAAAGCTGCCTGGCCTGGAGTCATGGACCTCGGAATAGTGCGGGGAGGGAACTAGGCCAAGGCCAGGAGGACTAAGGCCACAGCAGTAAAATGGAAGCCATAGCAGGCTTAAGCCATGAGGGCTAAAGCCTGGTGGAAAGAGCAGAAGCTAATCTAGGGCCAAGGGCCCAGTGAAAGGAGAGACTCTTGCCAGGGCGAGGGCACAGCAGGCTGACTGGAGTAGTTGACAGGCATGTCAGAGGGCCCAGTGAACAACTTAAAGTAACATTTGCAAGGCATGGGCATGGCTATAGCTACAGGGGTGGGAGGAGGCCATGAATAGCCTGTGAAGTGACTGGTGTCCCAAGGCACTAATGGGGCCAGAAGTGCCACAGCTTAGAGTCTGAGGGACAAAGTAAAGCTGGACTGAGTTCACTCTGGAACCCTGGGGGTAGCCTCCCTTTTTCACTAAAATAATTCCAACAAGGTGTTGCAGGAAAGTGAAAAGGAAGAGCATTCCAAGGAGTGAGAGTAGAGGCAGGAGTCAAATGGCTACCAGGGGCTGGTCAAGGCCACCTGTGGGCCCTGATCTTGTCAAAGAGCCATTACACAAAAGATCCCACTCAGCCCCAGGATGCAGTATTCTCAGTCCATATGGAACTCTTTGAAAAAAAACAGCTGATCAACTCAAAAATCTTTACTGAACATGTATGAACTGCAGTTTCAGAGGTTTACAACTTGGTTAAACTTAGGGATTTTTTTAGTGGAGCAGAAAGAGGCATATCAACACCAGAATGGCTTTCTTTCCAAATTTGAAGTCCTCATTTCAAAGCATTAGATTCAGTAGAGCTTTTCAATGAAATGCTGTAAGTATTTTTAATGTAAGAGAAACATTGTGTTCCCTCCCCTCCTTGTTCTAAAGTAGATGAGCCATTTCCATTAGATTGTCCAATAAAATCCAGCCTGAAGCAAACACCTGGCATGGAATGCTTCAGCCCAAATTGTTAATGTTTGGCAAAATTATAAGCAAATTTTGGCAAAAAATAAGCAAACAAAGGGTCTTATAATGGAAAACGCTTGGTCATTGACTTTGCTGCCAATAATAAGCATAAAATGTCACTTAGGGTGCCTATACATGAGCTCAGAGGCTGCTCTGAGGCACTGGAATTCCAGCACATCAGGGCAGACTTGATTATTCAGGGATGCTGATACAGGAGACATGGTGGTGTTTTAATAAAAGCGGCTCTCTGAGCCGCTCTAATTAAGTTTTTTCCAAAGTAAGTTAAAATAAGGGGGAAATAAGTACACTGGAGTCACATCTTATGTGGGGGTTAGGTTCTAAAGTCAGCGCATAAGGCAAAAATCGAGTATAGTCAAAATTGAAGTAGTTGGCTTGCGTTTAGGGGCCATGTTGTACGAAAAATACGCATCTTTAAACACTAGAATCATTAGAATCACACTCAGTGCGGCAAGACGCTCACACTATGAGAGGCAGGAACTTGAGTGGAATGGCAGGCGGAATCGCCCGCACTATTTAAATTGTTATTTTTCTCTTTTTTTTTTTTTTTTGCCAAACACATATAGTTGAATTCGCGCAAGTTAAATGCCAGTATGATGCGACTCCACTATATGTCATCTTTGCTTAAAAGAAAGAAAAAGAGAGACAAAGAAATACTCGCCAGATCAACAGAAAAATATCAACTATATAGACCTTATTTCAAATAATACATAGCAACAAAAGATATCATGAGAAATTATTTTATTTCCAATTTCAGATTTTTAACTATTCAGTGAAACATCATTTCATTTTACATACCTGGAGTCCTTTCTGAATCCCGAAAGTCAATATGATACATAGCACATCCTTACAGAATCATTTTAAATGATTATGTGAATAAAACAGTCAAAGCAGCAGAGTAAATATCTACACTAAGCAAACCAACAAAAGCAAGAAAAAACAACAAAATTTCAAACATTAAGAAAAATTGTCAAAACAATGGGAAAAAATCTTTACATACATGTCAGACCAGGAAGTATGCCTTGTTAAACTAGATTCACATTCTAATGCTTACCTATAATACATATGTATTTCAGAATATAGCTTCTGCAAGAGATTTTTAATATCACATTTTCACTTGTTTCTCCTGCTTAAAAGGTCACTGAAACACGAACACGATGCGACTATGCTAATCTCCTTGCACTATACTACCCAGACAAATAATTTTACTACCAAATTAAAAGATTATTCAGTACACAATATTCTTTAATTTTGCTGGAATAAAATTTACAAGAACATTGTAACCAAGTCGCATTATAATCCATCTTGCTGAAAAGAGATGCATGTTTATGTGTAACTGTAGTTAGATGCATGCCTAGAACACAACTGAATGCAGCACAAAAATCTTGTTGCCAAGTAGCCTATAGTCTATAACATGTGATAAAGGTATTGGGCATTTCTAGTTTTCCCCCTCTTCAAGTGAGCTTGATCAGCAAGTCTCTGGAGGCAATTTTTAACATGTCTACTCATTTAAAACAGAACTAAATAAAGGGACTGATACAAAATACCCATGACAATGGTTATAACATTTATTATCCTAGCAATCAGCTGTGTATTTTGTCCATTCAATATTTTGAGGGGGGAAAAAAAAAGCATTAGATGAGTTATTCCTCCTTTACCAGTAGGCTGATTTGCACAAAATCAGGCCATCAAAAAGCTGCTGCTGAAATAGTTTACAACCAAAGTGACCTAATATTCTTAACTAGACAGAAAGATATACCTTTCTCATTATATCAGTAGCAGCTCCTCAAATTCATCCTGCACCCATTTATGTACTTTTATTTTATAGTCTCATCTACTTTATACAAACAGCATATTCTTAAAGCTGGTGTTCTTGAAAACCAAACAGTAGGGTAATCTAAAGTTACCTAATATGAAGAAATTAAACTGTTTCTAGTATTGACGCATCGTTTTTCCTTTCTCCAGGTATTACTTTTGCTCAAATAAACATCAGCTATATTATCTCGGATGCCATTTAAGATAGCCTATAATTAACCTTGCAAGACAGAAGATACTTTTAATATAATATTTGTGTATTAAATGTTTTAAGATGCTTTACTACAGCTGTTAAAAAAGGAAGTTATAAAGTAAAGCTATTTGCTTGTCTTCTTTAGTAAAGTGTAAAAAATATTTTTTTTCCCCAGTGAAATGAGCATTTTGACCCATGGATACCGATCTTAACTGGAAGCCACCACAGATTTGTGTGGATTAGGGTAGGAGAGAAATGTTTAACTGCTAAATGGTTTAAAGGTGTTTTTTAAAACTATACACTGTGCCCCTGCAAACAGCTAAAGACTAGGAACTGATCTAAATATTTCAAATATGAATTAGTTGCTGTACTACTTAGTTCAGTCATATATTTCTAGTACCCAATGACAAAATTAAAATATTTTAATATTTAGTGTAGGAGCAAAATAACTCTTTATGTTAGAATAATTTGGAAAGAACAGTCCACCTTTTGCCCTCTTGGATTAATTCTAAAATAATTTCTCATACCTAGTAAATAAACTATTACTAAGAAAAGGATAAAATGAAAAATAAGTTTAAACTCATAAAACATATCAAAAGTTATACTTCAGCTGAAATTTCTTATATTTAAATTATAAAATATAGTGATATTCAGCAGCAGATCTTTGCGTCTTAACATGAGGTACTTTTTTCACTTTTAAAAGTGAAAGATCGGGACATGATTTACAATTATCAACTAACTGTAAATAGCAAGATAATTTTAAACAAGATCCCATAATACATTTAGGCCCACCTCAAATCAGCAGAAGTTAAAGTAAACTTTTCAAAAGAAGTTTTTTTGGTTGTTTTTTTTTTTGTTGTTTTTGTTTTTGGTTTTTGGTTTTTTGTTTTTTTTAAGTAAAATCAATAAATGAAGTACCTAGCATACAGAACGCTCTTTGATTTGTTACATCACACAATGACGTATTATGAGTCAATGCAAGAGTTAAATTTAATTCCATTAATACAAAATTTCTCTTATTGTTGGCAAATAGTTATGTGAGCAACTACTCATATGGGCCCCAGTTCTGCAAAGCAGTTAGGCATAAGTTTAATTTTATGTATGTGGCCCCAGTGATTTAACAGGACCACTGGCATATGTAATATCAAATTATGCCTTTGAAGGATAATGGCCTTGGTGCCTGTTAGTTCCAAATTGTCTAGTTAAGACAAGGATTGTCTATGGACTAGGAAAGAACACTCTAGCAAATCTTAGTTTTTATACACAGCTGATTATACAAACCATTACTGATAGTACCCTACCGTCCAGATTTTTTTTTAAATGTATGGAAACTTACCCCTCTTCTGAACCCAACCTTCTTTCACAATGGTAACATCGCTCATGATGGCTCCACTCTGAACCTCCAACTCAAAGGAATACTCTTTTGAGTTATCAGCTTGAGTGTGTGGCTTCTCTTCTTCTGTCCTTCCCAAATTTCTACAGATGAGTCAGCCTGGAAGGAAGTGTTAAAAAAAGAATTTAACTTGTTTCCATTCTTACTGATCATTCAGCAACTACAACCATGTCTTTGTTAATGTCCTCCACTGACTGACCCCATAATAAAAAAAGCTGCTTTTTAAAACTATTTTTGAATAGCATTATGAGGAAAGTATTCCTCTGGTCTTGTTATTATGGCAAGTTTCAACAACAAGCAGAACTTTCAACTAAAATAGAGATGTAGCACACTATCAAATGCGTTGCTACCACATACAAAACGTCAACAGTACAGTTATCTTGTACTAGTATATGAAGTGAATTACAGGAGACTTTGGGATTGGACCCAATATACTTTAACACTCTCGTAACTGCCACCAGTTTGAACATGCGTTACACTGGGAGTTAATGCAGACCATTACTCCAAAATAACTACCACAATAATCATTATTACAGCATCACAACACTAGGCAGGATGGCAGAGCAGGTAAAAGCCTAGTTGTTTTGATCAAACAGCTATCCCCAGGATAAAAGGCATGTACCTACACCAATGTATTTTCACTACTAATTGTTCCTGGGGTAACTACAACAGATTCCAGTAAATTACTCCAGTCCTGGGTAGATATCAAGTGCCCATTCCTTTTTACACCAGTTTGTTGTCTATGTAGTGTCAAAACCAGACCTATAGTACCTTTTATTACTTTCATATTTGTCACAGTTAATGCAACTCTTAAGTAGTTTTATTTGTAAAATTTCAGCAAATCTCATTTTGCATTTATTTTAAATTTAATTTTAAAGTGCTAGATGCCCAGTTCTTATGAACAACAGTCTCAATTAGCATACCAAGAACATAAACAGAAGAAAAGCTGGTCCTTAAAAGTATTTCAGGTCTCGAGCATCATACATATTATAGGTAAAAGGTTATTTTTCACAACCACTGAAATCAGCTTTTAAACTGATTTACCATTCAAAAAAGTTTTAAAATATCATTTAGGATCTTATTTCTGTAAGTTTAATTTTCTATAAAATACAAATGCCACAGACATTTAATTTCCTTAACAGAAACATACTATGTGCAAAATAGTTCTACTTTAAGAGAACAAAGTAATAAAGACCATTATTACTTCAGTTCATATTAACCAGTTCATATTAGCCAACAGTTAATATTAAACAAAATTCATAACAGTTCATATTAACCAATGTTCTAATATTATAAAAGCCTATGTCTGTCTATAACACTTTATTCGCACTCCGATTGGCTGACGGAAATAGCCAATCAGAGTGCTCCAAGCATGGGGGAACACCGCCATGATTCCAAAGCCACACCAAGGACCAGACAGAGGGTGGGGGAGCATTGGCTCCCCCACCCAGGTCCCTGCCAGTGGCAGAACAGTGGCAGCATAGGGCATCATTAGGCAGCATTAGGTGGCGGCACTCCCTCCCAGCCCCCTCCCCGCCGCCCCCTGTCATTTTTGATGGGCAATTGGCTAGTAACAGGCATAATTTTATAACTAAATAGGCCAGCAGTCAGCAACCTTTTCAAGCTTTGGGCCAGAAAGGCTCACTTTTGTTCAGAGTTAAGCAAGTGGGTGCTAGGAACCTGCTGCCACCACCAATCCTTCTCTCCATAGCTGCACAGGTAGAGCAGATGCAGCTTCTTCCTGCAGCAGCAGAGGGAGACTTCCAGCAGCCAAAGCCCCTCCAGCAGGACACAAGTTGCCAACCCCTGACCTTGGGTATCTCTCTTCCCATAGTTTTCAGGAAAGAAGGAGCCAAGAATGTTTTTCCCCAGTGAATGTGTATGATAGAAATGTACATCAGAGTGCTGGTGGCAACCTGTTGAATGAGTGAAGAAAAACAAGATGATGTGATCAGCTGTGTTTCCTTCAGCTCTGAATCAAAACTATACCACTGAATAGCTAACAAAGTTATATGTTATTGGTTTGATATGTTTATTACCAGTTCATAGTTTCCTGATGAAAGGTTATGCTTATTTGGCTACTGTGCTTTGCCAATAAAATCTTGTGCAATTATTCTTAAATTTGTATGTAAATACACTAACATCATAAAACAACAACATATAAATACTGAAGTAAATGATAATTTGATGTTTTCAATGCATTTTTTCAGAGATAAGTAAACAGAACTACTTTTTTAGCCTCCTTTTTGTTCAAATACATCAATCATTAGTACACTGTACAAAGCCCTGAAATCCTGTAAATTTTTACATGAAAGTTTTAAAAATTAAGGATGGCCAAAAATGCCGAGAGAGATCCCAAGAAAGATGTCTAAGATAGATGCTAGAAATTGCTTGGTAAGACTTTGCTATTATGATGTTTCTATTTAACTGTAAGACCAAAGGGGCAGTTCCTCATCTAGTGAATAATTGACCCAAGGCTTTTAATGCAATGTACAACTGCTGTATTTAAATGTTCATCTCTTCAGCTTGAAGAGTTAAGGGTATTTCTTATGTAGCAGTCAGTACAATAGAAATTAACAAAATGTTATATTTGTGTAGTCTTATCCTCTCTGAAGCTAGTTTGTTAGCAATTTTCCTAGATTATTTTATGGTTTTTGGCCACTGATTAGACTTTCTGTTTCAGAGATTTTGTTTTGTAATTCATATAACTTTTATACATACAATTGTATGACATACGTTTTTGTTTATGCAGTTGAGTTCTAAATGTATAATTGACTGCAAGAGGTTTAAAGCTATCAAAAACATAAGAAGTTGTATCTACAAAAGAAATATTATTTTGGAAAAATGTCTAACTTCAGTTTGACTTTCCCAAGAGATTTTCATTCCATTATTTAAGAAGACTAAAATGTCATTATTACTGCAATAGTTGATAGGCATGGTGATTTTCTGTAAAATACAAACCAGATAAAAGTGTCACATGCAAGCTTACTCAAGGTTATTTGCATTGCAACGTTTTTCCCCCTTTGGCAAATTTAAACTATTTTCCATTTGTGTTTTGTGTGAAGGATTATGCAATAGTTTATTTGTTAAATCAGCATTTCCCAAACTTCTCGTACCTGAAGGCACCAGACTTTTTTCTGAATTCATATTGGTGGCACATTACACGCTTACACCCAAAAAGATACATTTTCTCCCCCAATATGTATAACATATTCTATTCACGTGCCAAAGGAAATCATAGCAGTGCTGAGATGCAGTGTTAAAAAATAACTCCCTAACTTTTCTCAAATGCTCAGCACCCCAATTAAACATTACTGAGATGTAAATTAAAAAAAAAATATAGGAGGTGCAGCCTTGAGGATAAAAAGAAAAGAGAATCACGGACCTAAATGATGCCACTTGAGGGTGGCAGGAGCTGTTCTCTACTCTTTCCACCATCTGTCCCCTCTTGACCCCTGCTCTGACTCTGCTGCTCAGGCTACTCCTGCAGGGTCTCACACACCCGCAACCACACCCATGGCCCCAGCCGTGTAGGAGGAGGGGAGAGGATGAGTGGAGCCGCAGCTCCGTCTATGTGAACCACCCACTCATAGAAAAATGCATTCCTGGGAACATGGCTAGTGGGGTGGGTGGGGGACAACAGCATAGGGACTGCCTGGGAAGCAGAGAAGGGTGGGGGAAGGTAGAAGTGGCTGTGCCAGAGGAGCAGCTGCAGGTGGTCTCTGGAATAGTTGGGACAGGCACAAGGTGCTGGATGAGGGAGGAGAGCCCAGGGAGATCCCATGGCACACTTCCGTCGCGCTAGACTCATGCCCTTTGGGAATCACTGAGTTAAAAGCATCAGAGATTGGCTTTTATATTGTACAGTGTAAGAATAATCTTCTCTTCCCCCATTGTGATCATTAAGTGCAGCCTGGTGTGCAGTCTGTAGTCATCTCAATGTTTCAATGAATGACTACATGCTGAAAGCCTCCAGTGTTTCTCCACGAATTAAAAGTAAATTAATGTTATTTAAAAGCAGTCACTGCCAGAGTAGTTTCCGATTAAATGAACCAACATCCCAATAATTTAAAAAATGTATGCCTACAGGACTTCCTCCCATCTATGCCACCCAACACTTTACTGAATTCACAGCACGAGAACTGAAATTCATGAATTGAACTGGATGAGAAGGTATCGTATTTATTCAAATAAGACATGGTCCCGCCCCCCTGGCTCCCCCTCCCCAACAGCATAAGGAAAAAAGCCCCTCATCTTATATTCACATACAAAGCAGAGAGGGAAACAGGCACTTGCTGAGGTCTGACACTGGCCCCGATTCTTCACCCTGCTTCCCCTCTGTAGCTTCTACCTCCCCGTCCACTCTCTTCCCTCTCCCTTACTGTCAGGTGCAGCTCAAGCTGGAGTCAATGCTGGGCACCAACCACAAGGAAACTTCTTCCCCTGCCTGGCCAATCAGCAGAGCTGGCAGTGCTGCATGGCCAGGCAAGGGTTGCACTTCTATGTGCTGTGCTCCAGAATGGAGCAACGCAAGGAGTGTCTGACAGTATGGGGGGGGGAAGGGGAGAGAGACTGGAGGGACTTCAGAAAGGAAGAGACAGAGACTGGGGTGAGTTTGGGGGAGGGGCAGAGACTATGGGGAGCTACGGGTGGAAGCAGGGGAAGGAGGTAGAAGTGGAGGAAGGAAGGTTGTAGGGGGAAGAAGTGGGTAGGGAAGAGGACCAGGTCGGCCATCTAATTCCACCCCCCACCACCACTGCTTTCCTTGCTATAGCAGTGGGAAAGAGGGGAAACTTAAGACAACCCTCGAATACTTAGATTTTATACCTAGAAAATTATAACAAATTTATACATTTTCCATATATAGCTGCACCCATCTAGTCTTGTACAGGCGCTAAGGACCTTAGAGCATATGACCGGTTCCAAACGCGGGGTGTGTCCCTGGGACTTGTGCATTGGGCTGCGTTCACCCCCGAGGGAGGCCCCAACACTCACCTGCCACAACTTGATCTTCTTTTCTTCAGTGGTAGGGCTCCCCCGCACGGAATCTCGTAGACCAGGTGCTGCCCTTTGTGGGTGTTCTTGGGGCTCCACCTCCCCTACACCCCAGCTATACGCCAGCCCTCAGGACGACCAGATGATGGACTGCTGGCCTGTCTCCCTGGTGTTACCTCCTGCTCTCGTCCTTTCTTGCCCATCCCTCGATGTCTTTTTACCCCGGGTGATAATGGGGTGCAGGGCCATCCTCGCCTCAGAGTTTGCTCTCCCCTTTTGAGGCATCACAGTCCACAGTGTTGACTCTACTCCTCCTATTGACCTGGAGGGGTACTCTTGGGGATGCCTTCCCTGGTTCGGGCTCTATGTGCCCTTCAAAATGATCAAAGAGAAAAGAAGAAAAGAACAGTCAGGGTATGGGCCTCAGCCCGCCCCACTCATGGATCTGGCATCTATGGTCCACAGGATCCCTCGACGCCGTTCTCCTTGACCCAGCTTCCCTGCCCAACTGGGTGGGTACTTCTGTTAGGGAAGCCAGGACCCTTCCTGTGGGTCCCAGTGTGGCCCCCCGCCGTGCTGACCACCCTGCTGCTGTGCAGCCTGGAGAGCAGCTTCGCCTTCTGGCTCCAGCGTGGCTGCCCCCGTTCCTGTTTCCCCACCGCCAGCTTTTAAATCAGCTGGGCAGCGGTTTTTGATGACATCATCTGCCGGCATTGCTCCCAGCCGCAAATAAAAGTGGCTGATGAACCGCGCCGGCGGCTTTCTCAGCACAGTGTGGCTTTTCCTGCAAAAAGTAAGCGAGCCCTCTCTTCAGGGCTTTTTGTTTCTTTCTTCAGGCAGCTCAGCCCTGCCTCGGGTCCCACCTTAAGAGGGTGCTCCGGGACCTCTGTTTGTGTCCCCCTGGGCCAATAGCATCCAATTATTGGGGGATTAGCTTATATTCAGGGTCATTTTACATTCATCAAATGTCAAAATACTAAAGAATGACTAAAAACTTCACAAAACTAAAGAATGACCAGGGCCATAGATGGGTCCCTATTTACAACTATTACATTTAAATATAGCAACTTCTAATTTATTTAATTAAGAACAAATTTCTTCCAATAAATCTTTATTATATGGGTAGCTAAGATAGGTGAAAAAAATTAATACTGAGATAGAGAGTAAAATAAAGGCTATGCACTCAGACTAATTTTTCTCAAGCCATTCGTAGATATTTGTAACCTTTAAGACTAATCAAATATCCTTGATGCTTTAGGAAAACATTTTTATTCCATCAAAAGCCTACACAACAGTGTAATTTGTTTGATTTTCTAAAGTAACTCAGTGCCAGAAATTTCAAAATTCACCTTACTGTGACACTTTAGAGAAAAGATGCGAGACTGCCCCTGTACCCTAATAGGCAAGGAGTTATGGGTGGGGGACTTTGAGGGCCTAATGGAGATCTTAGAGATAAGCAGGGTAAAACATGTTATATGGGTGTGCCCATAAATACACATAAATCTGTGAGTACACAAACTTCAGCTATTTCAAGAGTTTCAATATCGAAATTCCATCTTTTGGAAAAAAAACCAAGGCCTTTGCTATTTTGCAAAATTCTGTACTCAACTTTGATGCTCCAACACGTTGGAAGCTGTAGAGGAAATGGTCCTGAAAGGAGCCGCTAGATTGACTCTTTGTACCTCTCCTCCTCCCAACCCTTTTTCTGCCCCCAACAAATCCACCTTATAGTAACAGGAGAGAGGTGAGAAGCGTACCCTTCTACAAATTTGGGACATTCAAGTGGATTAAATCTCAATTTAAACATTCCTTTCAAGTGTTTTGAGTGGAATGACAGTTCGTTTCACTAAAGAAAAAACAGCAGTTGGTTTGATTAGAGAGAAAAAGTGCCAAGGACATTAAAGATTTCCCATGACTTCTTAAAGTGGTGGTATTCAGAGAGCTGTTATCTGGCCTGCAGGACTCCTCAGAGGTCCAGAAACTGTCACCAGGGGGAATGTGGCAGTGTCGATTCCTCCCAGAGCTGCAGCAGTTAGCAATGCCACTGTTCCCCACCCCAAATTTCCAGACTCATGGGGACCCTGGATAACTTGGCCCCCAGATCACACCAGCGCATGGGGTTACTCTGCGACTGGATCCTGCATGTGGGGTTGCTCCACAAGACCCTGTACATAGGAGCTGGTCCACAAGCCAACTCTACATCACTCATCCAGCCCATGGGCCAGACTGTTTTAAAACAGTGGTGCTCAACCTATGTTTTGTTTTTTAAGTTAAAGAAATAAAAAAAACCCAAAATATATTCATCACTTTCTTCATTAAATTAAGTTGTCTTGCTTGGATCATTTTAAAGAAAGGTTTGATAGGGCATGTGATTGTTGAACTAGGGAGAGAAGTGTTAAGACTGACAATTACTTTAATGCACAAATCATAAAACCATAGAAAGTTACGGCTGGAAGGAACCTCAGGAGGCCATCCAGTCCAACCCCGTGCTCAAAGCAGGACTATCCCCAACTAGATCAGCCCAGCCAAAGCTTTGTCTATCCCAGTTCTGAAAACCTCCAAGGATGGAGCTTCTGCCACCTCCCTGGGTAACCTGTTCCAGTGCTTGACTACCCTCCTAGTGAGAAAATTCTTCCTAATATCTAACCTAATCTTCCCTTGCTGCAACTTGAGACCATTATTCCTTGTTCTGTCATCTGCCACCACTGAAAACAGTCTAGCTCCATCCTCTTTGGAACCACCCTTCAGGTAGTTGAAGACTGCTATTAAATCCCGCCTCAATCTTCTCTTGTCTAGATTAAAGCCCAGGTCCCTCAGTGTTTCCTCATAAGGCATGTGCCCCAGTCCCCTCACCATTTTTGTTGCCCTCTGCTGGACTCTCTCCAATTTGTCCACATCCCTTCTGTAGTGGGAGGCCCAAAACTAAACACAGTACTCCAGATTTGGTTTCATCAGTGCTGAATAGAGGGAAATAATCACTTCCCTTGACCTACTGGCAACATACCTACCAATGCAGCCCAGTATACCATTAGCTAACAAGGGCACACTACTGGTTCATATTCATCTTATTGTCCACTGTAACCCCCAGGTCCTTTTCTGCAGAGCTGCTGCCCAGCCAGTCAGCCCCCAGACTGTACCAGTGCATGGGATTATTCCATCCTAAGTGCAGGACTTTGCACTTGTCCTTGTTGACCTTCCTGAAATTTCTTTTGGCACAATCCTCCAATTTGTCTAGGTCACGCTGAATCCTAGCCCTACCCTCCAGCGTATCTATGACTTCCTCCCAGATCGGTGTCATCTGCAAACTTGCTGAGGGTGCACTCCATGCCATCTTCCAGGTTGCTGGTGAAGACATTGAACAAAATCAGCCCCAGGACCGACCCCTGGAGGACTCCACTTGATACCGGCTGCCAATAAGACATCGAGTCATTGTGTCGAGCTCAGACACAGCTGCTGCTGGGAGCCACTTCAGGCTCTTAGGGCCCTTTGCAGGGGTGGGGGGGAAGGTGGCAGTGGCAAAGCCAGCCAGATAACACAACCCACCTAAAGTCCCATACTGAAAGGGAAGGAGCACCTGTGAATGAGCAGCAAATTGTTTAACTGATGAGTCATTACGTTGCCTGCTGTGTTCCTCTTAGGATATGGGTACTAGCCCCTCTCACCCCTTCTCCTGCCTTCCCCCATCCCTCCTCTGCCACCTTCTGGTTCCTGCCCAGGTACCATGCGGCTTCCCTGCCCCCACTTCCCTGCCAGACTGTGCACACTCCAAGATGAACAATAACCGATAAGCTAACCAGTTATCACTGGGCTTATCAGCTAAATGATTAATCATTTAATTTTTCATGTCTCTGGTAGAAACTTAACATTTCTAAGTGCCCAAGAGGTAGAATCAGAACTCTGGGTAGAGGTGACATCCAACTAGATATTTGCAAAAAAATTATTTTGGGCACACACACTGTCCTTAGGCATAGGAGAAAGTAGAAATGTTATAATCTTTGCAAAGTGGAACTGAAAATTCATATTTCACCAGACAGCAGAAGGTGTTGTAAGATCTCCTGGTTGGAGAAGTTTATTTTGTGTAAATTACACTCAGATAAAAGTTAAAGCAGTCTATTTGCCTCTATTTAAGGGGTGAAATATTTTTTATGTTTCTACTGCTAAAACATATATAAGGACGTTGTGTTGTTTCTCCAACACAATTGCACCACTACCAAGCAGAACTTCTAGAAAGAACTATCTTCAGTATAGTTTCTACTGAAAGAGTAAATCAATGTAATTATGTCTGACACACATGGGAATTTGGTTCCTGTTTATACTTCATGTCACAAATTCAACAATATCTTCCAACAAGGTAATTTATACAAATGAAAATACAGTAACTTAGAAATCAGAGATAATAAAATTTTACCTTCTCTGCCTCGAGGAGATGTGAAATCATTAGTCAGAAGTCGGATACAGCTGTTCGGAACGTAATAGAAAAGCTAATGGGTTTTTTGGTGGGGGGTGGAGGTTTTAAAGATTTATATTCATTATGGTCATAACAATTTGCTTTCAGACATGAATCAAGCATAAGCTTACAGTGTTATCTTAAGAATTCAGCAGATAGCGTGTCAGAACTTTTGCGACTACTTATAGCTTTCTTAAACTGTGGCAGGGTTATTGTCTTTGCTTTCATTATTGCTATTCAGATCATTGACAGCTGTAGTGAAACTAACAAAAAAATCAGGTCGGTTTCAGTCTATGGATGCATGAGAATAAGAGCAGTTACAAAGTGGGCACTGAAAATATTCACCAGGAGAGAAACTTAAAAACAGAGGCTGAGCAAAATGAAAATAGGTCCACTACCCCATTGTAGCCTCTGAATATTATTTTCAGGTGCCTCTAGAGATTATATTTAGGGACCTACCTAAATCATGGCAAGACAAAGGGTTTTTCATGGCCCACTCAGAGCGCACAGAGCCAATTTTACAGGCATTATGCAGCAGCCCCTCCCTTCAGCACTGACTGGCAGAGAGGCCCGGCCCCTCAACACTGATTGGCAGAGAGGTCTGGGGGGAGGAGGGACAATAGGGCAGCCACCAATTTGATTGCTGGTTGCCTTTCCTGAGGCCCCACACAGTTCGGCACTCATTGGCAAAGAGGCCCCATGGGGGCAAAAGGGATGAGGGGGCAGCCAACATCTTGACTGCTGGCTGCCCTTCATGCAGCCCCACTGCACACCACTGATGGGCAGAGAGGGGGAGGAGGGGCAAGGGGGCAGCCACCATCATGTCTGCTGCCCTTCATGATGCCCTGACAGCTGGTGCCTTCTCATCACAGGAGTGAGGACCACTGGCTCCCACTGGGGTGTCAGCATTTCATTTTTATTGCAGGGTTTTTTTGTTGATTTTGCGGATTTTGCAAACAATCCCAGATTTCGTGGTTTCCACAAAATCTGTGAAACTACAAATTAAGTAGGTACCTAATTATAATACTGGTATGAATGAGGAAGACTTTCATCTTTCTAAATGAAAAATGATTAGAGGACTTGAACAAAAAAAAAAAAAAAAAAAAAAAAAAAAATCAGCAAACCCCTAATTCAAAAGCCCAAACAAGATCCAGGGAGAGGGATATCCTTGGAGGAATGCTAGGATCCTCTAATCTTCCAATAGCAGGGAACACTGAAAAAGGGAAAGTGTGTTGCTTAATTTATTGCAAGGAACACACTGTTGTCCCCTGCTGTAAGCGCTCTCAAAAAAACCCAAAAACCCCAGAAACTCCTGATTTCAAACAATTTTGGAGCAGAGGGAGACAGAGACTTAGTCTCATATAATGCCTGATATCTCAACAGAAATGAACTGATTTTCAAGACAGGAGACCAGGAATTCTTGGTACACCTCAAGTCACTAGTGTCATACTTCTGGATTCTTCACAATCCTTATTATTCACAAGTGCCTCATACCCTTACTTCAGCTACTACTTACCTATTTTACACATAGCATAATTGCTGAAGGACATTTCAAGTATAGCAGGAAACAGAATTCTGGTCTTTAATACAGAGCCACATCTCATCCACTATGTAACATTGTTTTTCAGCAAGAACACTGCAAATTAAGTGCTTGTGTAATCCATAACAAGCCATGGCTTTCAGCCATTGTCTACTGGCTGGAACATATATAAAAAAGTTCATGACACTGCTGCTGCTTTTATGCTGGCCAACCTATTTCTTAACTAAGAAGACAATCTTTCATGGCTTTCATCCAGAGATTCCCAACTTAATTTTCGTACGTTAACCAAATGATGTTTTTACTTTTGGCTGTGCTTGTGAAATCACAGTATCAGCACATCTTCAAAAGTTAAAGATTGGGTACCCTTTTCTATTTAAGGAATGTATATATCCTCGTCTTGTTTTGTATGAAAAATGGAGTGCCTGCTCCTCCTCTCTCAAACTTGTTATCTAAACTTCTAGTCAAACAACTAAAGGAAATATTGTGCATCATCTTAACTGAGGCTCTGCTGCAGAATGCAGCATGTCAGAAGCTACCTTTTACTTAAGTAAAAATTTCTAATGAAAAGATATTCAAGCAGTACAAAAAAAAAATCTATGAATATAGAAAAACAGCCTATGAGAATCCATTGAAAAAAGGAAGCCAATTGCAAAGTAATCTAAAACTTTGATTGTAGTTCAAACACTGAAGAATGGATTACAGCCCAATTTGGGGTCTCAAACCTCCATGAAGTTGAATAGTATGAACCACTGCTTAGTCTGAGGAAGGGGAACAATGGAGGGGAGAAACAGACTACTGTTGAACTTGTTAGTAAAACAAATAAACACTGATTATTCAAGGCAAAGAAAGAGAAGATACTATGATTAATAAAAGCCAGCAAATGATACCACCATAAGATAATGAGATTTCAATATGTATAATTAAGAGACTTAAATGTACCCCTAAATTCATTTTACAGGTACTCATTATCTTCAGCTTATAAATAAACCTTAGAAATTACAACTCTTTTGTGATGAAAAAGCATCATAAAATGTGTTTATTTGACAAGGCCACCAAAACATAAAATATTTAATAATATTGGTAACCAAATCTAAGGTAGAAGTATTTCAAAAAGAATATGAAAACTTTACTTGATGTTATAAGGAAAACCAGAGAAACATAGCAGTGCCTCTCCCTTAACATTGGAGGAAAATGTACACTGAGAAAGACAAATGTGTTGTGGTTTGTGACTCTCCTCAAAAATCTATTTATCTGTATGATGTATGTCCAAATTCAGGGCTGTCCAACTGGGAGCCCACACACCACATCCAGCCCACCAGGGGTTAATGTGAGGCCCCCAAGCTCCCAGGTAGCTGCCGGTGTTCCCACTACTCTGGCTGTTGTGGCAATGGCAGCCAGAGTGTCTAGGGCAAGGCAGCACAGTAGGAGGTCTGGTGAGCTGGCTGCCTGTATGACTGCTAGAGAGGAAACTTGGGCAGAGGGCTGGCATAGCAGTGTCTGAGGGGATGAATCACTGGCGTGGTGATGGGGGGGAGGGTGGAATAGCCCCTGTGGTAGTAGGAGGGGACTAAGGGTGGTGGTAGATAAGTGGTAGAGGGCAGCAAGGGGGAAGGACAGAGGGGTTTTATGTGGCAGTGGAGGGCAGGAAGGAGAGAGAGGTGGGAGAAATCACCAGCATAGCAGTGGCAATGGAGGGGTTACATGTGGTAGGAGTTCTGGGGAGCCTGTGTTGTCCCTCCAACATACAGCCCACATAACATGCAGCTCTCCTCCCCACAGCCCTGCCAAACAGAAGGGAAGGGAGGCTGGTTCTGATTTCAGTAACTTGCCTGCAAAATAAGGAACCTGGAAGTGTTTTGATAACCATGAAAATGAGAAAACAAAGGCAAAATGCAGCATCAGCAAAATATATGTTTTATACATTATTTCATTCAGATTTGTATTGGAAGAAATTACTGGTAACAGAATTATTTAGAATTAAAATTGTGTTTCATTTAATATTAATAATGGGAAAGTAAGTTATATTTAGGGACTGAACAGACAAAACAACATCCATAGTAATTTAGACTAAACAACCCTTCTCTTCTTTACCACAGAAATAAAAACTCATTTCTTGAATCAAGCCATAGAAACCTCTAAAGAGGAAGTTATCCATTCACTGGGTTTTTAGAACCCCAAGTAAAATATTTTTGCAATTTCTTTCTCATCTTCGTTTACAGAGTAAAATTTCTTTAAAATATAAGTACTGACAATACATATTTTTAAGACAACTGCCATTTTAACAGTTGTTCTACAATAAGTAAACCAACAAACAAATACCACAAAATGAAACATGTACAAACTGGGAAAAACAAGAGTTTACTCCAGTATGGTTTGGAAATGTAACAATGGAAAAAACTCTCCTCCTCCTTTTCTACTAAGTTGAAGGAAATGTAACCACCAAAAGTCAAAGAAGAAAAATTAAACCTAATAAAATCAACGTTCATTAAAGCAAGGCAGTTATTTCTCAGTTTATTTACTAGAGCAGTGGTTCTCCACCTTTTAAAGACTCAAGGCTTCCCTTGGAAAATGCCAGCTTTTAGGTTTCATTCAGTTTTGTTTTTTGGGTTTGTTTTTATTACAGAAAAATAGTAGAGCAACTTTTCCATTGCAAAGAACTCAAAAAGACTGCACGAGGTCAGAATATTTTTAGTACTACTAATAATTATTTGAGATCTCTGAGTTTGTCATGTGAATTATGTTTGCAGACCTAAAAGTACTAATATTGCATGGCACCCTGGTTCCCCCTTGAAAGGATCTTGTGGCACCTTCATTGAGAATCACTGTACTAGAGGTATCAGAGTCATGTTCAACAGTCCCCATTCAATATTTTAAAACATATATAATATGATTAGAGCAACCAGTTAAAAAAGGATGAGAATTAGTATTGCCAGGAGAAGCTTAGCAATCACTAAAACAGCTAAATAAATTAATATTTAAGTTGAAGATTTTCAAAACTGAAACTAACCCAAAATTAGGTTTCTCAATCAATATATAAATGGCCTAATTTTAAACTGATGACCGCTCAGACTTTCCAATTAATCTAGATTTTAAAAGCTATTTTAGAAACCATGAAGCAAAGATGATGAACATCTAACGTTACATTTTCACTTTTACGTCCTTTCAACCTCCTGTTTTATATGCTATTTACTTAGGCCCTAACCTCACACACCATGTGTATAAATTTAGAGGGGTAGATAGTCCCATTAAGCACATATTAATGCACTTTTTCCATGTACATCTGCAGGTTATGCACTTTTCTGGAACTAGACTTTATATTTAGATACAAAATAATTAGTACATTTTTAGTGCTCTATAAATTTAAAAAAATAAAGACAAATCGGTATGTGGACCATTATAAATGAAACAAAGAAAAAAAGAAAGAAAAAAGCTAGAATCAAATTTAATGCATTTTCAAAACATATTTCAAATGAAGAAAATACAACAAATTTTCAACCAAGAGACTAGCTTCTGAAAACCCAAAGTTGCATTTATTAACTACTGGATATGGTGCAATTATACTTCCAAGTTAATTTACAAATAGGGGAACAGAATTTAAGTTTCATTCTTCATAGCATTAAAATATTGTTAACATTTCCATTATCAAATTGCCAAAACTTTCACATGGATAGACCTTAACCATGTTCCCACTTCTGTGCTATGCTAAATCCTTTTGATGGATCCTATCTACTGTGTTTCATGTCAAACTTCAGAATCTCTTTAACTCACTATGCAACTCTTCTAGGGATGTAGTGGATTCCGCACCCTTCTAAATCAACATTGAATTGCTTTCTAAAAATACATTATAGCTCAATTAAAGTATACAGTTGATGCAAAAATTACCAGGTGAAGATTTTTTGGCCTATATTATGCAAAGGTCTACAGTATATAATTACATGATATATTTTGACTTTAGGTATATAAATCTCTTAACATTAGCACTTGCTTTTCATTAGTCATTTTCATCACCAAATTTAAATCTGTCCAACATTTGACTACTAGCTAATTCAAAGAGCTACATATATAACCCAATTTATTCCTGGAAAAATCAAAAATAAATAGTGTAAATTTCCAAATATGGGCAGGGAGGGAAGGCAACACTAGATTCCAACAGAACAAACAAAGCAAGCAAACAAAAAGCACTGATCATACATCTAAAGAGACAGCAACCACATACTAAACAAACTTCTGCTTATCATTAAAATGAATGTTAACCTTCTCAAAAATTCCTACTGTGTACTCCTTTTAGGGTTAGAATCTTAATTTGAAGAGTACCATATTAATATAATAATATTCAATTAGCTGTGAGATGAAACTTAAGGGTGGCCTCCATTCAACACCTGCAAAAGTCAATGGACAGACCAAAGCTAGACCATCAGGCTCTTTAGCCCCCTGGTCCTGCCACAAGTAACATGTGTAGGCATTTTACCTACAGAAACACAACTCAATAAATCAAAGGGACAACACAGTTCAGGAAAGCTAGATACCATGCACCTGCAGAATTAAGACCTTTGTAATTTAAAAACTCCTATAAGAAAAGTTAACAAACTAGTAACTTCCTGTAAATCAAGTTACTAAGGCCAACAAAAAAAACAAGATCAAGTGACAACTCATTTCCCAACCACAAATTCTGATCAAGTTAACCCACACCTAGCCACCAAGATAAAAGAGATATAAAAATAAGCAGGGGGCTGAACTTGAGAAGTAAACAACTATTAGTTTAAACACAAATCCACGCTAATATTACCAAGTCTAAAAAGTAGCATAACATATTTTAAAAAATAAATTTTAAGTCCTAAAATTGCCATGTTCTCTTTCCACAGTTTAATTTTTGTTTGATGACATACAACTCCATCCATCTATCCCATTCCCCACCCCCCACCCTTTTTTTCCCCTTAACCCTTCTTCAAAACTTGAGGATAAACCAGAGGTTGGCAACGTTTTGGGGCCGAGTGCCCAAAACACCTGCAATCTCAACTTGTAAGATGTTAATGTGCCAGGGCCGGATGGCACCTGGGGCCCGATCCTTGTTGTAGCAGCACAGTCCCAGCCCCTTCCCTGCCCTCTGCCCCAAGGTATGCATGCCAAGCAAAATGCCTTTGAGTGCCACACTCTGGCACCTGTGCCAGGCCTTGCCTACCCCCAAGTTAAACCTTAATTGATAACCATAGATATTGTTGAGTGGCATCTGAAATTAATTCTCACGCTTCAAAACTCCAAGTGCAGCGGCAATACAGGACCATTTGAGGTCCATGAAACCAGCCATGATGAGTCAGTACTCTAGTACAAATTGTGTACTATTTTGGATTTACTGTTCTATACATAGTGTTGAGTCTTGTTTAAACAACTAGTATACATTTACTCACTTCAGAATAAACTGATTCTCTTGACTAATCTAAAAACTGATCTACAAGTAGTAATGAGCCAGCACTTCAAGCTTTTCAAACTGTGCAAAATTGAAAAATTGTTTATATTATACACTGTTTTCTTATCCAGCAGTTTTCTGTTTTCCTGCTTGCATTAGATTTTTACAATTGTATTATTTTTTTTCTTTTAATACCTAAGTTTTTTTTTCCTCATTACTAGAAATGCAGTCATAATTTTGTTCCTGTCACATCAATTATTACAAAGTAGTAACTGCTGTAAAAAGTTTATGCCTCGGAATTAGTAATGTGAATGTAAATACTGAAAATGCAAGAGGACACCTAGTTTAAACATGTTTTATAACTAACTAAAGAATGTAAAGCTTAAATACTTTAATTTATTGTTTTATTTTATTTTTTTCACTTTCAAAGTAAAACAAATGTGTTCTCTCAAACAATGAGGGGTTTTGCACAGAAATTTTAAAAGGTGAACTTTTTAAATATTTCATCCCAGTTAATTATCTCATGAATCTGAATGTTTTAATCCAGCATTCTTATGAACTTTGTTTATAGAAGAGAACACTGATTTTGGATAGAATGTTGTCTCTCATTTAGTCTGAGGAAAAGTGAGGCTTGAGTTTTAGTATACATAAGCAGGTTTATTAAAAAATGCAATTTAAGTTACGATATTTTACTTTTGCTGCAATCTGTTCATTTAAAGGCACAACAACACTAAAAGAGGCAGTGCATTTTTAGATGTAGGCTACACCACAGTCCTGACCCTTGTTTTTAACTGTGCTTCATTTCCAAGTGTTGATTAAACTTATTAGTTTTAAGAATGCTAAAGCCATGGATGACTAAAACAGATCTTTTCTGTTTTTCACAACAGGACTCTACTTTAATCAATCTTGAACCCACTACTACTGGTGTAGCTGCAGAGCAGGTAAGACCCTAATTATAATGGGTTATTGTAACCAGCAGGTTTTTTTGCTAAGTATGACAGAAGTCTCAAGTTATTTTAACAGGAAGCAATGTATGAGCTAAATAGTATATTATAAATATCTTCCAAAACAAATCAACATTTCAAAACTGCTTAACATACTGTTTCTTGGGAGCAGAAGAAATTATAGTTATTTACCAGTCTAATCAATAAGACTTATAAAGATCACTTTCGTTATAATAAATGACAGAGAACTTTGCAACCTGAGTTTATTGACAGTTAACTTCTAGGCATTCTGAAGGTTCTGTTTTTCTGGGGTTTTCCCCCCCAGCTTTTTTACTTTTTAGTTTAATGGTGATAGAAGCATGCACTCTGAGGTGGCATTCAGAAGTCAAGATAAAGTTTCTGGTAATACCTTGCCACAGAAGCTTAGGTAATAAAAACAGTGTAGCTTCAGAAAAGTTTCATATTCAGCTTAAAAAATATTCTCCTTTTCTCAAAAGAATTTGTTTCTTTTTTAGAAACATAGTTTTTTTAGTATAAATTAAAACTTGCATCAGACTCACATTTAGAATTATAGTGTAATTTAAGTAATAGAAATTCAAACATGATAGTTCTAGCAAATCTAATTTCCTGCAGATACAACCCAGCTATCATTAAATAAATTGTCATTCTTCTCTTCCTGCACATCAGACAGCATCAAACATTAAACCAAGATACTTTCTCTATAGCTATTAAAAGCTGAAAAGTTATAATCATTACAAACCTAGTTGGACCAAGCAGAGCTAAACCAGGAAAAAGCAAATGTCTCAAATACAAGATTCTTATATATGTTCGCTATGCGCACAGACATAAGCATTTACGTTACAGAGAAACTGAGCTAACTAAATGTATGTGTATGTACAGATAGACAGACAGAGCCACCCACTCACTTCCAGGGAAGAAAAGATCATTTAGTTCTCCAAGGTTTTCTTTTGACTCTCATTTGAATATCCACCTTGGTCCCATCCAACCAGAGCATGCACACATGCATTATAATTAGCAGCCCAATCCAATTAAAGCTATTGGGGTCAACTTAAAACTCTCCTCAAGAAAACAAACAAGCCTACAAACAGAATCTCTTTTAATGAATACACTTTTAGAAATGAAAACAAACCTCTTTTCAATGTACACTATCCTACATCAATTCCCACTACTCTAAAATGTGTCATGCAAACAGGCTCTACAAGAAAACTGAGAGACCAGCACACCACAAGAATTAGTTAGGGTAACATAACACTGTTAAAAGTTTATTGTGTTTATTTTCTGTGCTACTGACACTGAAAGACAAGATTTTTATATGCCAAATATATAGCAGCTATGGTTATGAAATTCAAGAAGCTCTTATTAATAAAGTTCCCATACAGGGGACATGGGAGCTTGCAGATGACACTGCTCTACCTAGGAAGATAGGAGGTAGTAGTTTCCTAGATCTCTCAATCACAACTTTGACAGTAAGCATCTTGTAGCAAACAAGCAATTGATAAGATGTTTATTGAAGTAAAGTATATCTGAAAGACATATTTTTGTAAAATAAAAGTGAACCCTGTAACCAAGTCAGATAGCAATCATCTGTTAATAGTACCAAAGAGCCTTAAGTTATTTATTAGTTTTTAAACTATTTACCCTCTTTAAGTTTCAGTTTCATGAAGAGCAGCAGCCTGTTTTAAAACTACATCTTTTAATCTAGACCATAGTGGGAAATACCTGTTAAGCCAAAATGACACGAAATACCTGTTACCCAAAATGAGCTACTAAATACTCACAGCATCTATGCAAACTCACAGTAAACCTTCCTTGCTACCACTGGCTAGATCATACTGATAACAATCTATATAGAAATGATGCTGTGACATTTCCCAGGATGTCAAAACTTGTGTTCAAAAGAACTGAGCTGTCCAAGAGACCTCCAACACACATTCACGGCCTGACATGCACGTGACTCCACTGTAGGCACAAATACCTCTTTCATCTCACCTACACTTCGCTTAGAAAAACTGGTACCCAGCCCTGGCCCAGAAGAATCAGCCCTCAGGGCACTAGGCTGGGCCTTCAGCAGCTACCCACGCTCTATGCCACCAGGCCTGCAACAAACAGCCATTGCCCAAGGGACGCAAAGTCCTAACAAGCCACTTCAGCCTCAACTTTTTTGCAACCCTGCTGCCGCTGCCGCTGCCACCACCACCACCATGGCTGAGGCAACAGGACTGATGTGCAGCCGCAGCAACAAGAGGAGGAGGCTGGTTTGTTTACTTGCAGCCAGGAGCAGCAGCATCACTTGAGCAAACTACAAGCCACCGACAGACCATCTTCCACCACGGCGCTATTCTTAGCACTCGCAGAGACACAAGACACGACTCCAGGCCCCTCCGCTCCATGACACGGGTGGGGGGTGGTGACCAAGATGGGGGGGGGTGATTACAGAGGGGATGTGTGGTGCTGTGGGGGGGTGAGATGTGTGTGTGGGGGGGGGAGATGGGGCATGAGGTGAGTGTGGAGGGGTGAGGGCAATGTGTGTGTGTGTGGGGGTGAAAGGGAAGTGTGTGTGTGTGCGGCTGAGTTATGGGGGTGAGGGAGAATAAGGGAGGAGGTGTGTGCAGTGGAGGGGTGAGGTGTGGGGGGGTGATGGGGGTTGAGGGGGCAAAACGGGGTGAGGTGAGGGAAGAGGTATGTGTGTGTGGGGGTGAGGATGAGAATGAGGGGGGTGTGTGACACGCGGAGAGAGGGAGGAGGAGGGGTCTGTGCGTGGGAACCAGACGCCCCCCCTGCGGAGCACCGGGCGCTGCGCCGTGTTGTGCCGGGCGGGCAGACGCCCCTCCCCGCCGCGTTACATAACCCGCCGCCCCCCGCCCCGTTGCCGGGACACACACACACACACACACACACACACACACACACACACACACACACACTTG
This sequence comes from Alligator mississippiensis, assembly GCF_030867095.1. Lineage (NCBI taxonomy): Eukaryota > Metazoa > Chordata > Crocodylia > Alligatoridae > Alligator > Alligator mississippiensis. Next base: position 160,119,303 of record NC_081824.1, read on the forward strand.
GGCAGCGGCCGTTGCAACCCCCTCCCCCCCAGGCTACGCCCCCGGCCCGGCCCTACCTGGTGCAGGGCGGCGGCCGGCGCGGCCCCGCTCCGTGCCCCGCGGGCTGCGGCCGGGGCGGCGGCTACATGGGGCAGGTCCCCGCGGGCAGGGCAGGGCGGCGCCCGGGCGGCGGCAGCGCCCGCGGGGCAGGGCAGGGCGAGGGCGGCGGCGGCTCCGCCCGCGCCCGCGCACCCCGGCCCGGCCCGGCCCGCCGCCGCCTCAGCGACTTTCAGGAAAAGTCCCGACGTCAGCGGCTCCCCCCGCGGGGCTCCCCGGCCGCGGCGGCAGCGGCGGCGGCGGCATCCCCAGCTCTCGCGAGAAGCTCGGCCGCGGCCGCCAGACAGAGGCAGGGGGGGCTGGCGCGGGGAGCCAGACGGGCGGGGCGGGGAGGGGAGGGGGCGCGTCTCCCCTTGGGGCGGCTGATCTGTGCGGCCCCCGCCCCGGGGAGGCTCGAGGCCGCCGTGGGAGACGCCAGCGCGTCTCCCCAATTTTGCTCTCATTTTTGATTGAACCCAGACAAATGCTCCAGGCGTTTTTTTTCCCCGCCCTTGTGTGTCTGTGGCACAGGGCTGCGGCGCAGCGCGGTCTTGCTTGCCCGCTCCCGGTGTGCGCACGCCTGGCCGGGCACGCTTGAAAGGGGCTTGAGGTACCCCAGTGCCTTTGAACGGGTCTCGGAACAGCCCAGGGTGCTGTGGTGTCCTTGAAAGGGTCTTGAGGCAGCCCAGGGGTTGCCGCATCTTCGAAAGGGTCTCAAGGGAGTGCTGAAGGGGTCTTGAGGCAGCCCAGGGTGCTGAAGTGTCTTTGAAAGGGTCTCAGGGCAGCCCAAGGTGCTGTGGTGCCTTTGAAAGGGCCTCGAGGCACACTTGAAGGGGTCTTAAGGCACCCCAGGATACTGCAGTGCCTTTGAAAGGGTCTTAAGGCAGCCCAGGGCAGTGTGGTGCCTTTGAAAGGGTCTCTTGAGGCACTCTTGAAAGGGTCATGCCCTAAATCTGTACCACAGTGCACAAGTTCCAGGGGCACTGCTTCACTGTGGCCATGGGCAGATCTAGGAATTTTTAAAAATGGGGTGCAGATGCTAAAGTGCATCTTCACCTATAATGCAACACACATTTTTCTCTAGTCAAAACTAAACTAGAAACTTTACTTATATGCTAGGGGCTCAGGACAATACTATTCAGTTTAAGATGGAAGCAAAACCAAATATAACTTCCTTGGAATGAGTTAAATGCAATCTGCAGGACTGTGAGTGTCAGTGCCAGGAGCAGCTAACAGCAGAAGAAAGAATAGTTTGGTTGGTGGAACATCAAGAGCATCAAAAAGAGGAGAGGGTCATTAACACCTGTGGAAGGAAGTTTAGAAGGGATCAGGTAGATTATAATGAGTCGTGGACCTGACTGAAAATGCTTCTGCCACTGCCAGGCAGGTGGTTTGAAACTTTGGCTGGACCAGGAATCAAAAGGAGGTACCAGTGAACCCTCTCCCCTAGATCCACCCATCTATGTGACGCAGGCCTACAACTTTTCACGAGTCTTTGCCTCCAACCTAAGTGCACATGCTTCAGGATAGAGACTGGACCTCCTGTGGGTTATAACCTGCTGTTCTTTTAATAATCCCTCTGGTTTCTTGCTGTGGTGTTCCTTGTCCCATTTGGCCTCTGTTTTCTCCTTGCTTTTTTTTAAACTGTACTTTAAAAATTATAACTCATCTCTCACAAGCGATATCTCAGCTGGATGTGCCCTGAGTTTTCCTTTAATCTCTTAATGATTCACTAAAATACTCCTTAGTCTTCCCTTCTAAAACTGATTGTCCACTTAGCTGTATAAGATGGAAACTATGACACCACAATGAAACATGTTGGAACTCCCCTCTTGTCAAGGTATCTACTGGACTTACCAAGTCTGCCCTTTATAAAATTATCTCTTTAAACCAATGCATTTGGTTTCTCAAGTATTTGCATCCAATTACCACAATGGGTATGTCTATGAAAAATCTACAATCTCTTCTGTTTAAAGGTCCCTCTGACTGCTAAAGTTACATGCTACTTTTCCTGTCTCTGAGCTTTATCCAGCAACTTCAATTTTCATGCATGTAGTCTAAGTGACTAAACACCATAGGTTTGGAAACTACTTGAGTTAAATTCTTTACGTGCCAACCTACTATTATACTTCTGCACTTCTGTAGAAATGCATCTGTTCTATTTGCAATTGACAGTAACTTGTATAAGGTACCACTATCATTCCAGAGAGAAAACAAATGCATGGATTGGTTGAACCACAACTATTTCCAGTGTTTCACCACCCTAGCATTTGTTCTGAAAGTGAACTGCAATGACCAAAGAATCAGTGTTTCTTTATGATATATAAAATAGACAATATCTATGTTTTTCTGTATTGTTTCCCTTTCTCCTTCATTTTTTTAAACATATGAAGTATCAGACGTTTGCTTTTAGAGGACTGTGGTAAGTATCTTTTGGTAGGCCAAAAGATCTTTTGTTTTATGTACTTGGATGAGTACATAAAACAAAGAACTTGAAGGGAGCTTTCTGGGACACACAGCTCTAACCATATCACTATCTCATTCATAAATGTATCAAGCTTCATATTAAATCTAGTTAATTTTTTTTGCCCCTAGTTGGAAGGTTGATACCTCTGCATTGGCAGAGTATATGCCCTTATACTGTTCTTCTTTAGTTGCCATAGTTTGGGGTTCCTTTTCTTTCAATAGCTCTGCACTAAAATCAATGCAACATAACATCTGCCAATATCTCTATAATAGTGAATTGCCTGTCAGGAATGAGGGGAACAGGGGGAATGGAGCGCCACTACCCCACACCGCTGCTGCCTCCAAGGAGCGGGGGGGGCAGGGGAAGCTTGCACTGCCCCTGCTCTGTTTTTAGCTCCACGCCACCCCACCACTCCATGTCCAGCTCCACGCCCTGCCTCCCCCCCCGGCCATGGACCTGTGCCATCCCTTCCCCTCCACTTTGCGTCCGGCCCCACGCCACCCACGCACTCCACCTCTGCCTGGCCCGCTCATTTTTGATGGGCATTCTTGATGTGGCACTGGCTGGAGCCACAGGGCCACACCCCCCAAGAGCATTACGAACAGACACACAGACAAACGGACTAAACCCTATATATATATATATATATATATATATAAAACAGGGAAAATGGCAACTTTATTATGTTGCTCTATAATTGACAGTTAACATTATTACGGTATGTTAAATTCCTGTTACAGTTGTTACGATGCTGCTCCTGAAATATTTACTGCAGTCTCTGTAATGTGTCATTTAGCTTGTTGTGGTCACTAAAGAAGAGACTCAAATCGTGGCAACATGGGGTCCCATACTGATAATAACTGGCAGACACAGGAAATACAAAGTCTGGGGCCCATTGAGGATAGCAACATATGATTGTCCGTCAGGTCAGGATTTCACTTTACATTTCTGCTGACCTATAAATGAGCTCTTTTCTGTTGCTGATACTGATAAACTCCACATTAGAAAAATATCAGATACAATTTAGCTTCTTTGTTTTTCTTATATTCAGGGAACATCTACATGTGTGCCCCACTGCACAGTATGCAGTCATTTAGCCACCAATACTGTGCAGTCCCAGTGGCACACAAGTCATTTCCAACCCTACTGTGCAGTAGCAACGAACTGCTGCGCAGTAGCTCATTGCTACTGTGCAGTAGTGGCAGCATCATGATTAGTGCCCACCAATGCTACATCTCCATAGCTATGAGCTACCTCACCATAGTGTCTCGTATAGACGCACCCTTAAAAAGTCACCTGAAATGTATCTTTTTAATGACGTTAATCCGTGGCTTTAGTTTTTCTGAATAGCTACTTTCTATGAACAGAAGTGCAGATATAACATATCAAATTTTTTTCATATTTGAATAGAAAAAAATCTAGCAAAATAAACCCACTGCAGTAATGATGCTTACATTACAGAGGAAACTATTTTTTGCTTTATGAGAAGGCACTTTGTTGTTGTTATCATCATCATTATTCAATTGCATTTATGAAGAGACTCTACCTGAAAGTTCTCATATTTACCTTCAGTCCAAATGTGACTTTGATATTATACTAGTAGAATTTCATCAATCTATCCAGAGGGGGAAAGGGAGACTGCTTAAGAGTTAGTAAACTTTTGCAAAATGTCTCTTAAATTCAAACTCACCATGGACATGGCCCTCAAGAATAAATGCTCTTGGCATGTTTAAAGATACTTCATTTAATAATAATAATGATATAATTATTGCTAAGGATCTGATGCTGCAAAGTCTCACGTACTTAAAAGCAAGGCTTACTTGCATGCATAATTGTTATACCTTGAACACTATTAGCCTGAACTACATTGGCATGAATCTAATCTGAATTTTTTGTGTGGATTATAGTGCATGCTGTTGAGCAAAGTTTTACTGCACAACAATTTACTTACAATATACCAAACAATATATATAACTCCCTCCCTTCAGCTCCCGCAATATGATATTCATTGAAGAAAAGTAGTTGTTTGGTTTTAAATAGGGGTATATTTACCCTGTCTTTTGTTTAAATAACTATGTAGATTAGTCTTTTACTCTTTGATTTCAGCTCGATTTCTCAGAGAGTAATGAGTAATCAATATAAGACCAGCTGGACTGAGAGCCCTTAATTAATTACTATTAGGGCCCTGGCAGAAGGGGTCCCCAATGACATGCCTTCCGTGGCACCCTTTCAGTTTGCCAGTGAATGGGGTTCCCCACACCTGGAGCTTCAAAGGGCATCACAGAAAAGGGCTGAAGGGCCCTTTCAATTCATTGGGATCAGGCAGGGGGCTTTCCCTGGGGCTGGGACACAGGCTGGCTCCTCCCCAATCCCAATGGTCCAGAGCTTGAACTGGGTGACTGAACCAGGACCCAGGACTGTATCCATCCTGAACCCAACAATCAGCTGATTCATGGGATTGTGCAGGAGGCAGCCTTGGTCCAGCACACATGCCACACATTCAATTTAAAATGGGATACATACTAACCACAAAGACATTTCACATTAATTTAATGGGCATGTGGGACCTTATTACATTGAATTCTTCACCATGGACTGAGACCTTGTAGTGGTGGAGCCTCAGAGCTATGTTGCCTGGAGTCTCACACTCCTGGAAGGGTCACTCATGGCAAACAGGCCTGAGGGGAGGTTCCAGACAAACCACAGTTCAAATTCCAAGCCCTCAACAGCAGATCAGGTTGGGGGAGATGTCAGGATCTCAATGGCTGTAAAGATGGATGAAGGCTGAAGCAAGATGGAGGTCTTCTGTTATCTGGGCTTCTCCCTTGCCACTGTGCTCAGATCTCCACCTTGTTCAGATCATGTCCTCACCATCTTGTCAGATCCATTATGAACTTCCAGCTTACTCTGAAACATTGAAGACAGCCAAAAGCAATGCAAAGGACTCTCAATACCAAATCTCTTCAAAACCCAAAGGTCTAAAAGGATCTCCAATAGTGGCTCCATGGAAAGCTCTCTGCCCTTTCCACAAATGAAGGTACCACTAAAGAACTTTGGATGGGGTTGAACAGCCACTGTCCATATGGCCTGTGCTGAATCCATTAGCTATATTACCTGCTGACACCAAGACTGACTCAGTGAGAGCAACGCTGAGATCCAAGCCCTCCTCAAACAGAAGAGAAGGGATCATTTTGCTTGGCAAGATGACAACTTGCCTCAGCAGAAGGAGATTTATCAGCTGTTCAAAGCCAAAGCACAAAGGAGGATCTGGGAAATCAAAATTCAGTGGCAGAAAGTTAAAGCCAAAGAGATCTGTCACTATGCTGACAAACATGGCATGCATAGGTTTTTTCAGACAATGAAGGCCATCTACAGCCCAGCTTCCCACTTTTCTGCCATTACAGGATGGCTCAATACACCTCAAAGACACTGAATCTATCCAAGCTAGATGGAAAGAGCACTTTAAGGAAATCCTGAACCATGAGTCCACTGTGGTGGATACCACCATTGAATTCATCCACTAACACCCTGAAAAGGGATCCCTCACCACCCTCCTATTCTAGAAGAAGTCTGGCATGCCATCAAGAAAACCAAGAACAACAATGCTACTGGACTGGCATACCTGCTGAAATCTATAAGGCTGGTGGTGAGGAACTGGTGCTGAGATTCCATGAATGTATTCTACATATTTGGACTAACAAAGAGATCCTTGGGGACCTGAGGAATGCCAACATTGTAACTATCTTCGATGAAAGGAGATAAATCTGCATGTGGAAAATATTGAGGTATCACCCTCCCTTCCATAGCAGCAAAATCCTTGCCTACATCCTCCTGAACCACCTTTTCCTCTTACTGAACAAGTCCTGCTAGAATCTCAGTATGGTTTCAGACCATCCTATGGGGCAATTGACCTGATCTTTGTTGCCTGCCAGTTTCAAGAAAAGTTCAGGAACAACACCAGGACCTATACATGGCCTTCATTGACTTCACTAAGGCCTTTGATTCCAACAGTCACAAAGCCTTGTGGAAAGGACTGGCCAGACTTAGATGTCCAGAAAAGTACATCAATGTCCTGAGGCTTCTCCACAACCAGATAACTGTAACTGTTCTATGTAGCGGATTGGAGAAGATCCATTTGTCATCCAAACTGCGGTTGAAGCAAGGATGCGGCATTGCCCCAACTCTGTTCTCCATTTTTTTTATAGTCATCTTCTCCTTCTCCTTATTAAGAACCCCCTTCCTTTTGAAACTGACAGGCTCCCCAGTCCCCTGCCAACATAGAGCTTCCAGGCCCCGCTCCACAATCAGAGAGTGGGGCCTGGGAGATTCTTATCTCCCAGTCTGAGCTCTATGGTCGCAGGGCTCAGGCTGGGAGAACCTTATCTCCCAGTGCCAGCTCCACAATTGTGTGGCCAGCACTGGGAGATCCTTATCTCCCAGCTCTTATCTCCAGCCCAAGCGCGGGCAGTTGTGGAGCTGGTTCTGGAAGAGAAGAATATCCCAGCATGAGCCCCGTGACTGTGGAGCTCAGGTTGGGAGATAAGGCTCTCCCAGTGTTGGCCCCATGACTGTGGAGCTGGCCATGGGAGATAAGGATCTCTCGGCCCCCTGCTCCCCAGTCACGGTCTCAGAGCGGGGGGCTGGAAACTCCCTGCTGCTGGGGCAGGGGACATAGTCCCTGCCTGTGTTCTAGTCGCAGTCTGCCCCAGCAGGTTTCAGCTCCTGGGGGCAGGGATCAATCTCCTGGCCCCTGCTACCTGGCTGACTGGGAACACATTTGCTCCCAGTCAAACGTCTACATGAGCACTACTTTGCAGTAACTAATCACAAGTAAATTTGCTACTTGCATCTACTCGTGATTAGAGCAGTTTACTGTGCAGTAAGCATGTACATGTGTAAATGCACACACTTACTGCACAGTATACTGCTCTATTGTGCAATAAAGTGTTTCCTGTAGACACACCCAGTGAGCTATGATAGAGATTGTCCTTGAATTAAGAGATAGCCAATGATGATTAATTTAATGTGGAACATCTTTGTCTTTGGTTTGCCAATTTATCCTGCCATAAATTGCTTTCTCATTTGGCATTTTGCAATTTATTGTGCTACTAACATGCTAATGACATGATAAATGTAATCTCTGTCACAAGCTTTAGTGGCACACTTTTTTGGGAAATAATTTTTTTCCAAATAATTTGGATGCTATGGGCCTAGTGCAAGAATATGATAATGAAGATAGCTTCTGCGGAAATAATAGTATTATCAAATTAGCTACTTATGTCATGAATATAGCATATATAATAAGATGGCAAAAAGAAGTGAATTGTGAGAGGCTAGCAAAACCATATAGATATAGCATCCCTTCCAAGAGAAAGAATTGCTACTGTTCACTAAACTTTTGGTTAGTGGATGAAGGACAATAGGATTATGTCATATAGAGAAGAGAAGGTTGGATCTGCAGAGCAGTGCTCCTCTTCTGTGAAGAAGAGGCTGCATATATGACATAATGTCACATCAGTCTCAACACCCTCCTTGATGGTGGGCTAGGTAACATCAATTTGTGAGTCTATCATCTAAAAAAAGAGTGTCATTGTACAATGCATTAAATGTTAGTATGACTACCACTGTTAGGAAATTTTAATATGGTATTGAAAGGAAAGTGTGTAAAATATTTCTAACATAACTCTAAACTAATGCTAGTAGCATGAGTAATAAATAGAAATGTTGTATTTTCTTGCAAGAACATGTTTGAAAGGATAAGGTCAACATTAATGTTTAGTTGTTTAAAAATATATATACAGTAGCTTAGATTACATCTGCCCTTGACGTTCCCTGCCAATTTATGTGGTTTAACAATTGCCTATTACTATCTTCCTTCCTACTGTATGAAAGGCACAAACAAATAATAGGGGGAAGTGACTGACAAAAGAAGCAATGTAATGGACTGCACACACAATGCTGCCAACGAATGAACTGAAAAAATGATATAATCATTTTCTGTAAGTGTTATGCAAGGGATCACCTATGAAATTATGGCTAAAATATTCAGACAAAAGTCATTAAAAATACAATAAAAACAGGTTTAATTAACTAGCACCATAAACACAGTGAATCTACTCCTGCAAGGTGCTGAGTGCCCTCAGCTCCTGTTGAACTGTGACTCTTTTGGGTTTCTCTCCCTCTTTCTCTCTCTTTCTCCCTCTCTCTGGTTACAGGACTCATTATATCGTCCCCTCTCTGTGACGTATATCTATCATACAAATACTAGACTGATTAACAGGGATGAGCTTACTGTAAGGTAGAAGAATAGAGATTTTATATTTGCCTGAAAAACAGGCTGGATACTTATTGGCACCCCGAGTGCATTAAAAAGTAATGTTGATGTGTCGAAGTGGATTTTACAGTCTGTTTTTCTTTCTTTGCCGTTTTGACTTCTTGGCAGTTCTGTGGTGTCATCTCTCTCTCTTCTGTGTCTTTTCTCATCCCTGCTTCCCATTGACTCTTTCTAGGTGCCTATCTCTGTCTCAGAGTAGTGTCTTTCTTCCCCTGCAGTCATTGTACTTCCCTCAGCCCCACATGCCCATGCACACATGCCACAGCTGCTCAGCTCAAACAGCTGTTCTCAACTGCCATCGTGTCAGTAATCCATCCCTCCTCTTCCTCCTCAATAGCAACGTTCTGCTTGCTGGTAGCAATGGCAGTCACAAATGCATAAGAAAGTTTATAAATATATTTATTTTAGACTTTTGCCAAATACGCAAGAAAACAAAGCTTCCCTAGAAAACCAAATGGGCCGCGTCCAGACGAGCGCACACATGCCTGTTGCCCTACCTCAAACCCATTTGAAGCAGGGCAACAGGCATGTGCGGGAATGAAAAAATGTTCCCCGCACTGCAAACTTGCAGCGCAAGGAGAAAATTAGGCCCTTGGATATGCAGGGATCTAAAAAAATGTAAAGTATAAAAAAGTGGGGCAGGGTCCTCCACAGAGACACTCTGGCTGCCAGAGCGTCTCTGTGGTTGCCCCTCACCCTGGTGCTGAAACACGTGGCCCTCCAGGCCAGCTTGGGCCCTCCTGCCCCTGTGCTGTCCTGTGCTGCACCCCCCCGCCCCTCCACGCTTCTCAGGTAAGCAAAGTTTCTTTTTTCATTTTTTTTTCTGTTCTTTTTCTGGGTTTTTTTTAAGTGATGGTGCCTGGGGTTGTGGGGGTAGCCTTGGGAGCCTGGGGGTGCAAGTTGAGGGGTGGGGCAGGGTGGGGAAGCCATTGGAAGGGCCTGGGGGAGTGGGGGGTGGGGCTGGGTGGGGCAGCCTTTGAGGGGCTGGCATGGGGCATGTGGGCCTTGCAGTGGGTTGGTAGCCCCTGTGGAGGCCATACCCCTTGTGTGGGGGATGAACCCCCTGTTGGGGGGCCATACCCCTTGTGAGAGTGCTGAACCCCCTGTTGGGGGTCTGAACCCCTTTTGGGGGGCTGAACCCCCTTTTAGAGGGCCAAAACCTTTGTGTGGGGATCAAACCCCCTGTTGGGGGGGTGTAGCCCTTGTGTGGGGGTTGAACCCCTTGTGTGGGGGCCATCGCCCTGTGGGAGGGCAGCAAAATATGTATTCATGAATTCATGAAACCTGTATTTAGAGTTCACTTTATTATTATGATAAGAGACTAGCTTTACCACTGTAGATATATCAATAAAACATTGTCCAACTGATCACTGTCTCTGTCTCACTCTCCCTCTCTCTTTATAGTGGTCTTCTGTTTTACTTGTGGAGGAACATGGATTTGGGGGTATTTTACAGAGTGACTTTGAGATTTTTTTTATCAGGGATTTTTCAGTTTTCCAATAGAGAGCACCAGAATTCTTGCTAGGGAGGCCAGTGGCAGGACCCTGCCTGCTCAGACCTGGCACCTTGGACCCAGTTGGCTGTGGCTGAGCTGCTGGCCAAATGGGGCCAGGAGGACATACTTTGACAGTTCAAAGCAGGCCACCACACCTGGAACATCTTCCGGGTGATAGCTGCCCAGATGACTGGGCAGGGGGCACAAATGGCAGTAGTGCTGCACAAAGGCCAACCCTGCAACCGCAGTCCACTGGCAGCTGGCCCAGAGGGACAGATGCCTCTACTGGCTCTGCAGTCCTCATCTGGGTCTGGCAGGTGCACAGGAAGTCACAGCCAGGCAGCAGCCCCCACTGCCAGATTACTGCAGTGGGTAGAGGGTGCAGGGAACTCTAAGGGCTCCTTCAGCAGTCCAGCTGGCACAGGGGGTAGTGTCCCCAGGTACCAATTGGCTGGGCTGCAGAAGCTCCAGAGAGCTAGTAGCCCTGAGCTACTTGCCAGGGTGGCTTTTTATACTGCTGGAGACAGCACAGGTGCTGGTCCTGGGCTCTAGCTCCCCCTGGCTGAAGATCTGGGAGGAGCCAGGCAGGGTTATTTTGCCCCAAGTGGCACAATTTGCTCCACAACAAAGTGCATGTCCAAGCATGTGCGCCGGGGCAAAATGCCCTGGCTCAAATTTGCACCACTTCCATTTGAGCTGCTGCAAGCGCCCGTGCTTGCATGTGTGGATGCGCCCATGGTGTTCTGTACACCTTGTCCCTCTACTTTAACTGTCCTAAACACAGGGCACATCAACATGAGACGTTAAATGCACAGTAGCCTAATAAATCTGTGCAGCAGTGTGTCACGGCAGAAACAGTGCTAATACGTTATTGCGCCATATTAGGCTACTGCTCAGTAGCATCACCAAAGAAGCATGCACCAGTGCTACTGTACAGTAGTGCTGGTTACTACACATTGATTTAGTACTTAGTTATACAAGTAGTGAACTTAATGCACCATAACTATGGCGCATTAATGAACATGTAGACTGTGGGGGCTGAGGGGGGATCGAGGATCAGGAGTCCTCGGGAACACTAGCTGGGGTTGCGGCTGCGATCCCTTGATGGGTAGATGGATACTCTCTATCACCGGAGTGAATTAGGCACAAACGAGACACGTATCAATTGGAAAACAGAGGTAGATTTACTTACACTGTAGAGTCGTATACAGTGCAGGCAATCGTGGTTGCAACAATTCTACTCTCTAATCAGTAATCGAGGAGCTCTTGTAGACTGGGTAGCTCGGGTCTAACTCGGGCATGCAACACGGAGGATACGTCTCAAGGCTTCGCCGACGGGGAGTCGTTGGCAGGTGATCAAGCTGCCGGAGTTCCACTCCAGGGGGAATCGCGGAGTTCTCCAACTAGGGCAGAAACGCCCCTAACCTTTTATATGGCTAGCGAGCCAATTGCCAGCCGCCACATGGGAATAATTTAACATCAGCCAATCACATAATGCAAATCTGCATTTCCTCGGCGGAAACTCTATCCACGCCGGAACTCTTCACCATGCAGAGACTTCCCCTGCCTTACCGTGCCTTGTGCTAGAAAGTTCCACTGTGTCGAGGCACTGATTCAAATCAGCTCTGACATAGACATGCCCATCGTGATGCATACATTTAATTTATTTTGCAGCACCTACATTATGTGGCCTATTTGTTACTTTATTTTACCATGGTTTTATTATTTATCCAAGGTATACAGTGAAGTTGTACAAACACACAGAAAAATATGTTCCCTGCCCTATTTTGAAACAAGACACAGGTAAGTGTGACAAACACTGGAAGACAGGCAGGGTGATGATGATAAGATCAGATAGGTGAGTCTACGTGTTCATTAATATGCCTTAGCTACTGTGCAATAAGTTTAGTAGTTGGATAACCAAGTACTAAAACACTTCACAATAACTGGTGCTACTGCACAGTAGCACCAGCACACAGGTTTATACAGATGCTAACCATGTAGTAGACTAATACTGCTGTGCAGTAGCATATCAGCACAGGTTTTGCTTGGCACGCTACCGTGCAGTATTATTAGGCTACTGTGCAGTTAACATCTTATGTAAACACATCCACAGTTACACAGGTGAGGTATAGAATTAATTTGATGTATATGCTCTCTACACATCTTGGGAGATTTTTTTTCAGTTAGAATATAGACTGTTTCCATATACAGATTTGTCTGAGGAAAATACATTTATTACTTACATCGGCTCCTCCTAGCTTTTGTTCTTGAGCTTTTTTTCTTTTCATGCAAATCAGAAATTAAAGATGAAGAGCAATGACACTGATAAATATTTGAATAAAACATCACAATAATGGGCATAAAGTGATTTTTGGTGAAGGACTTCCACAGAGTCTGACCTTGTTTTACTGATGTCAAGGGAAAAAATGGATGCCAATGGATTTCAATGGGGAAGAACACAAGGAAGAAGAATAAAGTTTAGCGCAGAGAGGGGCAGAAATCTGTGTGTCCTGTGATGAGAACTCTTATAGTTATACTTCCATTCTTCACTCCAGCAATTCTGAGAAAGGTGTGGCTATTCATAGAAAAAGAAAAGAGAGGATGCGGAGAGAGATGGATGCTGTTAACAGGAAAAGAAGACACCTTGGGCGTATCCACATGAGCATACACATGCAGTTTGCAGTGCCTCAAAGCTGTTTGAGGTGCCACAAAATGCATGTGGCTCACGTGCACCCATTCATATGGTGTCAGAAAAAGCCACTGCAAAAAAGTGGCGCGGCACACGTAGCAGGAGCATAGACTGCCAGAAATGGAGCCTGGAAGCCCAGCGCCTTGCTCCGGCTGCTGGCCAGTCTCCGTGTGGCCAGATTGGCACTGCTACTGCCCTGGAAGGCTTCCCGGACCCCAGGTAAGGCTGCTGGAGCCAGCACAGGTGCTGGCCCCAGCCTTCCCTACCCCACCTAAGGCAATTTGGTGTTTGCCAGAGCGTGCATTCAAGGACATGCCTTGGGCCACATAGCAGCGGCACAAATATGTACCACTGCTACTTGTGCCACAGCAAATGCATACCCTTGCACATGTGCACTCGTCTGGATATGCCCCTTCATGGTACTTTAGGCCAGGTTTTGGCATATAATAGGACTCTTCCCTGTTTTCATTAGCAGATAATTATGATATCTGTGGTAGAAGGGAACCTGATCCTGTGAGCATCTATTGTTTTAACATACCAGGAGCAAAATTCTGTTTCCCTTTGTGTGTCTACATGACAGTTTTCTATCCATATAAATGGCATTTTTGGCACTTATACACAAGTTGTGATTCTGTTACCTCTGTGCTGTAGACATTCATGTATACACTGAATGAACAGAGTAGATTACACACTGGCCAGGCAGGTATGTAGCCACATGCACAAACCCATTCTGGATGAATTAAGTGCATGTTAGTCATGAAAACATAGCTGGCCAGAAACTCACAAGTAGCAGGTGTTAGGCAAATCTTAGGATGTCATAGCTGCAATAACCAAGTGGTAAGGACACTTGCCTAGTAAGTAAGAGACCTGGTTCTAGATACCCCTCAATCAGAGGAAGTTTGAACTTGTATCTTGATGACTTCCTAGAGCAGTACTCTAAACCACCAGGTCACAAGTTAAGCATTATTCATGCCTATTCCCAGGGCCCCTTTTCAATCTGAGCTACTGTATCTTGCACTTATATATCAGTGGAAAAAAAGATAGGAAGTATTGCAATGGGCAAATTTCTGCTTCACTGGGAGCAAAGGTCCAGGCTAGAACCCAGGGCACCCTCTTGTCTGGGGAGGCAGCCATTTTATTGAACCACACAGTCTCTGGCTTGCATTCTTCCTCCTGGCCCAACATATCTTTTTCTTTTGACTACTCAAGGGTCCAGTTTCAAATTGTGTGTGGCTGAAGAGTAGTTTATGTAATGCCTAACTTGTGGTATTGTGGCTAGAACACTTTGTTGAGAATTTAGAGATGCCCTCCTCGTTAAAACTTTGGGGAACTATTGTCCTCATCCTCCCTCTACACACCCCTCATCTTTTTTCCCCAGAGGTAGCCATGTATGTTTTCAGTAGTGCACAGATTATTCTATATAGGTTACACATAATCTCTAGCCCAGGTCGGGTACTTGGGAAGGCAGGTGGATGAGGACGGAGCACCACAACCCACCATCCTGAGCCGCCACCTCACAGGAGCAGGGCTGGCAGGGTGAAGGCAGCAGTGCCTTTCTGTAGGCTGCACAGGTGCCACCCGACCAACCAGACCGGGGCAGGGGGTGAAGCTTGCAAGTGGCAGCTGCTGCTGCAGCCCACCACCCCGCACTGCCGGCCACACACCAACCCCCTCCCTGATTCTGTGTCTGGCAGCCGGGGCACGCTTATTAAAAAAAGTTGAAAACCCCTTCTCTTACCCATGGGATAAGTGCAGGTATAAGTGCCAAAAGCACCTGAGTACACAGCTAGAAAACTCTAATTTAGGCACACAGGCCATGTCCAGATGAGCACGGCCATGCAGTATGTGGCATCGCAGATGTGTCACCTCATACTGCATACCACACATTTAGCTGTTCTCCTCACTGCAAGGAAGCAGTATTGTGTGTGTGTGTGTGTGTGTGTGTGTGTGTGTGTGTGTGTGTGTGTGTGTGGGTTGGGAGGGAGAGATTGGGTTGACCACTTGATATGCAGGGGTGAAAAAAAACCATGCAAAAAGGCAGAGCGGTGCATACGGAGGCAGTGTGTGCCACTCAAAACCAGAGCCTGGCCAGCCAGAGCCACAATGAAGCTTCTGGCCGGGCTCCGAGTGGCAGGATCACCACTGCTACAGCCCCAGGAGGTCCCCAGGACCCCAGATAAGGCTGCTAGAGCCAGCCCCAGTGCTGGCCCCAGATTCCCCTACCGCACCCGAAGTAACCTGCAGCACACTGGAGGTCGTGTGGCACAAGCATTCCCTGGGAACACCTAGCAGCAACACAAGGTGTCCCACTGCTAGTAGTCCCCGGGGACCAAATATCCATGCTTGTCTGGATGCAGCCACAACAGGGATTACAATTCTGCCCTTACTGTCTTTTTAGTACTCTCCTCTGCCCCCAGCAACCATGCAGATTTGCCTATATAACTTGCTTGGACTGCTTCCCCAAGGTATCAGCCACTTAGATTATCATTTATCTTACTACCTTTATTGTGAACCCATAAAGGGAAACTGATATAAAGAAAGGAAAGTTCTGAGGTACAGTCTTAACAATAAAAAAATTTTCAGTAGCTGCTACTGGAATGTTATAGCTAGGCTGTTTGCCAAACTTTGCCCCCGATCTGCCATATGTCAGGAAGAGCTTGCATTTCCTGAAAACTAAAATGTGATATGAAATTAATGTATTAACATTAAAGTTTAGAAAACAACAACAGATTGAGGTTGCACTAACAAGGACCTTCCCATATCTGATAAGTATATTCTGGCTAATAATCTGATACAACCACATATTCAAATCTTAATAATGTTGCATGAATAGTATTCACAACTACAGGCCAGATTCTCTTAAAAGCTTCAGCCTCTTTGCACTAGTTTGGCTAGTTAAATTGAGTTTATAGCTGCTTTGTGTCACCTGGGCAAAGCAGCAATAGCCTATTGATTAATCTGGCACTTATATTTTTTTCTATTGCATATAGAACATAATAAGATTTATAAATTTATCTATTTTAGACTTTCTCCAAATATATACAATAGAGAAAATCTATTTTTTCTCTTGTATATATCTATCAAATTGTGTATTGATCTATCCAGTAAAATATTTGAGATGACAAGGAAATTTGATTATTAACCCTTCTGATAGCTATCTTTACCAAGTGTTGGGATGGGAAAGATGGGGATAAGAGTATCAGCAAAGAATGGCAACTTGTAACTAAGTAGAAGAGACAAAAGTATTCACCCATCCTCCAGTAATGCCAAGATTTGAACAGGGTGCTCCTGAGCAGATGGTTTAACAGACTAAAGCATTAGTTTGCTGATCCTCTGTGCTTGCTAATTAATTCTTCAGTTTACTGGATTTAAGAAGATTGTTGAAAACAAGGCTCCTCTTAAAATAAATTTTAGGTGAATGGTATACAATATTGGTAAATATCAGTGATTATGAAAAGTATTTGTGTGTCTTTTTTAGCAATGGCATTACTTTGTTGAACTGTCTACATGATGTCCTCAGCTGTCCTGTTTCTGGGATTTTCTTTTTACAAGAATAATTCTTTTTTTCATAGATAATTAATCCTCTAACTTCTTATTAACATGGTTGGGTCAGGAACATGTCCTTGGATTCAGTAGGAAAGGTGTCTGCAGTAGTAGGGGAAAGTTTAGTGCTTGCGTTATCAATTTTTTTCCCTTTCCCAAACTTCTCATCAATTCTGAGACCACTTGATGTACAGTTAATTTTGCAGTTGATTCATAATAGACTTTATACCATACTATACCAAATGAACATCTTTCAGATGATGCTTCCTTCCTTTTTGTTTTTTTAAAAGCCTTTTTAATGCTAAAAATAATGTTTTTATATGGTAGCTTATTTCAGGGTCATAGTAAAAAGAGTTAAATAGCATCAACTGTATTAAAATGCACTCTTGTGTAATGCCTTGTCATTGTATAAATTTATATGGTATGCAATTTGTGCACTTAACTAAGAGTAAAATCTTATGGAAGTTTGTACCTGCAGAAGTCTCATGGGAAATTAGTGGAAGTCCAACACACATTGATTATGGAACTGAACCCACAGGAATTATAATGGCAGCATCAACAGAAAAAATATTTTGAAAACACTTAATTTTAAAAAGAACCATTGGGAAAGCAAGGTCTTCATTCAATAAAATTAAAGGATCTGAATTTTAAATATTCTGATTATGTGCTTTCTCTATTAATCTAAACATATTTTGCTCTCAGTGGTATTTTTCTAATCTAAGTTTCTCCAGGGTCTTCATCATTATACTAAGGGCTGATCCAAAAATTACTGAACTCTACAAAACATCCTATCTTATCATTGACCTCAGTGGCTTTTGAATTAGACCCTAAGTAAGAATCTCTCTCTCTCTCTCTCTCTCTCTCTCTCTCTCTCTCTGAGAAGAGTGCAGTGGGTTTGCTTAGTTTTCCCTTTCTTGGTCTTCCTTGACCATAGCAGTTTCTGTCAAGTGCTAGAAATTGGTTTTTTCCACCATTTTTGTTTCAAATATATTTTCTTCCTTATACCCAAATTTAAACCTAGGTGCTTTTAGGATGCTGACAGATGTGCAGGTCCCTGCTCTAACTCATGACATTTGCATAAAATGCCATGAGTTAGAATGACGGCCCCCAACACAATACGATGTTTACCTGTTGATTCAGGGGAGAGGGGGTGGGATCGAGCCTGCCTGCCTGTAGCATGATCAGGGTTGGGCTGATTAAGCCTTGCCCCCCTCATCCCAGCTCCAGTGCTTTCTGGAGGAAAAGAGGGGGGAGAGGGAAGGGGGAGTGAGCTGAGGGCTGGGCTTGCCTGGCCTAAACTGAAGAAGGGAGTGCAGGTGAGGCTGTGAGGTGGGGGGTGAAGGGGGGGCTCCAATATATCTGCACCCCCTCCAGTTCAGGCCAGGCAAACCCAAGCCTGCAGCTCTCCCTCCCTTTTCCCTACCTCTCTTCCCACAGACGGCACCAGGGGTGGAGCTAGGCTGCATCAGCCCAGCCCCAATCACATGTCAGATTGACCCTAAGGAACAGAAATTCCCTAAGGTGCTCCTTCATCTGATCGCTTATTTGATGAGGGTTAATATGTCACATGATCAGCCACTTTTAAAGCAGTCTGCACCCATGTACGTGTGTCACAGAACACCTATAGAGTACTTTCATGGGGCTGATCACGTGACAAACATAGCTTCTGTGTGTGCCCTTAATGATAACTCCTTCATTTAATCCAGGTCTGAATTTAATTTAAAGTCCAGGGTCATTTTTTTAACCATCCATTTAATCATAAACAGTTTTGGGTTGTTTATTTTGCTTAAAAACCTCTTGACAATTTACCTTTCAAAACAGCAGAGAAGACTTCTTATTATAGTAGTAGCTAATTCATAACCGATACCAGTCTTTAGGTGATCTGTCTTTTAAATTAAGAAGTTACTTTTTTTACAGATAGTGAAAAATTAAACTTTTTACTAGACCTTCATTATCTCTTCACTTAGCACCAGTATTCAGCTCACTAAATAATGTAGTTTTCTGATCTAAAATAAATGTAAATAATTGTGAAAGAATCTGTAATATATCCTTAACAAAGAATCTACTTCTGAGATCATTCACATGATATTTACATGACATCTGGACCTCAGGGGATGTCATACTACCTCAGGATGTATTAATGTGACTAATGTTATAGTAGCAGCATGTTACTATAGCATATAGAATCAATTGAGACCAAACCTTAAATACTATGTCCAGTTCTGCTGCTCACTTTTAAGAAAGGATGTTGATAGATTGGAGAGCCTTAAGAACAGGCTATGAGAAATATTAGAGGTTTGGAATACTGACCTTAAAGTAAGAGACTAAAGAAACTTCACTGGTGTAGCCTAACAAAAGGAAGGTTAAGTGGTGGTTTGGTTATACTCAATTAAGACTGTACTTGGAGATAATATTTCTTATAGAACAATGCTCTTTAACTTAAGAGATGAAATTATACATGCAGAATGTTGCACTGGATGGGTGTTGAATCTGAAGAAACTCAGTCTTGAAATGAGGTACAGATTTTTAGCAGTGTGGGTTATTAACCACTGGAACCATTTAGTCAGGGGTGCAGTAGATTCACTGTTACTATATGCTTTTCTCTAGTTCAGTCTGAAATTGTAGGCTCTCAGCAGGAAATCATGGTCTTTCAGATTAAGAAGGTCAGAATTAAATGGTCATCATAATCCCCTCTAGAATGTAAGGCCACGTCCACACATGGTGTGAATGTTTGGTTCCCTGGGGACAACTAGCAGTGGTGCACCTTGTGCCACCACTAGTTGTCCTTGGGAATGCCTGTGCCATGTGCCTTCTGGCCCCGGCAGCCTTACCTGGGGTCCTGGGGACCTCTTGAGACTGCAGTCACATCGCTCCTGATGCGTAGAGCCTGGCTGGCAGTGGAGTGTGGCTGCGGTCTGCCAGGCTCTGGCTTTGGGTGGCACACACTGCTGCTGTGTGTGCCATGATGCCTTTTTTTCCTGTGGGTTTTTTGACCCCTAAATATCCCCTTGCAGTGCAGGGAACAACTGAACGTGCAGTATGTGGTGCCACAGACATGTCTGCATCACCACATACCACACCGCTGTGCTCGTCTATATGCGGCCTAGGAATCTAAGAACTTTCTTAAGGATCCCTAACATAATAGTTTGGTGACAAGTATTGGCTGGCAGCTTTCTTATATAAATTCATTTTAACAAAAAATCTGTCAGTAAAGTTGTCCTGTACAAGAATATCAGTAATGCTGTCAGTAGGAGCTCTAGGAATGATACTTCTGAGTTCATCATTGTTTAGGGATTGTACATTATAGGATATTCTTTTTTAATGAAAAATTAGATATTTTTGTTTGCAATACTTTATATATTTTTCACTGGGATCATCCATTTGACGGTACTTACACAGGATTCACACAAATCTTTGAAAAGGAAATGAGAAATATTTTAAAAGGTAATAGTTTTTACTATGCACTTCTATGTTAAGGTACCATTAACATTTATCTTTATTGAAAAAAGTAATACAATTCAGTCTTGTTGGTACTCTTACTTTGTACAAAAAGTTTATAGGTGAAATGGGTGAATGTGCACAGCAAAGACTTACTGTCTTACGAAGCGCCCCCACAGGCGAGTGAGGGGGAGAAGAGGGGACCCACAGACCCTAGACCCCGAGAGCAAGCCCCCAGGAGGGCATACATACCGGCAGAGGGGCAGCGGGAGGAAGAGCCGCAGCCACGACTGCAGCCGCGCGAGCCGCCATTACGCCGGCTCTGGCAACAGCTGTTCACCGTGGGGCGAACAGCTGAGCCAATCCCGGCGGCCGGAGCGGCCTCTGCGGGAGGATTAAAAAAGGCCGACAGGACAGGGAAGGAGAGAGAGCCAGGGGGAGAGAGTACGGGTGCGCGGCCCGTGCTGCAGGCTCTCGCATGGAGCGTCAAGGACCCCGCCTGCGGGTCGCAAGCGAGCAGTATAGGCAGGAGCGGGACGCCTTTCAGCAGCAGCCAGGCGAGAGGCGATCAGAGAGTGCACGCCGAGGCACTCTCTCTGCCGCGTCCTGAAGCGGCAGCGGTACGGAAAGCAGGGGAGCGCCCTGCGGACGGGAGGAAAGGGGAGAGAGCGGAGGCCCCAGGAGGGGGCTGGAACCAGGGGAAGCAACCACCAACTCCCCCTGGTTCGGAGGAGTATTATCTTTAAGGAAGGAGGAAGGAGAAACCCCTTCTTAGCAGGAGGGAGGACGACCGGAACTGGTCAGGGGCCATCATACTGGGCCTGGCAACATCTGGACAACATCGCCCAGCGGTTGGCGTGTGGACGGGGTGTAGGGGAGGCGGAGCCCCGTGGATCACCGCGTCCCGTAACCGTGAGTAACACCGTCTATCGGGAGGTCCCACCCAGGATAAAGATCTCCACTGGAGACCCCTCTGAACGTAATCGATTACATCCAAGTCGTGGCAGGAGAGTTGAGGGGAGGGGCCACACCCCGATAGGTCAGACGGAGCGAGGTGCAGGCTCCACATGCCTATATTTTGATTGCATCTCATTTAATGTTTAAAATATGTTGGCTACAAGTTATTTGGTCTTCACTATCCATATGTATAAATCAGTGGCAGCCTATACCACTATACCCATTCATATCACATTTTGTAATTGTAAAGGCTTACAAAACTGTATTCAAAGTGTATTAAAGATATGAGCTTAGTTCTTACAAAGTATGGGGAGAAAGTTTAGATACTTTCTTATATTATCCTTGTAGGTTCAACCATGCACAGTTCTTGTTCTGGCAAAAGGAGAATGAATAACAATGCCTATGATATCTCTGGATGCTGGGTATAGTATTACAGAAAATCATGGAAGTGAGAGGAAATGGTATTTCTATTTTTCTCCGTTTCTTGCTCCCCTCCCCCAACCTCCTACTGGGCATTTTTCCTGACATACCATAGCAGTTTGGTCAGTTTCTGCACTATTTTTTGTTAACAGAAAACGCTGACACTCGAGGAAGAATTATTGTTACTGTGCTGCACTTCAATATTGTTTGGTTCTTGATTTATACTCCACAATTTTAAATGTCCTTTGTTTTTTTGAATTGATAAGGAACACATAATATTGGTCAGAAGCCTTATTCTTCTGGGAAACTTAATTTGGGTCAGCTCTTTATTTTTATTTATTTTCAGGAATCTCCACTATATGTTTGATACTTCCTAATAATATAAGGAATATGCTTGCTCTATGGAGTTCACAACCTAATGACAAACTCATAGAGAAAAATCAGGAGAATTGGAATAAAATGGTCAGTGTACAAATCCACATGGAAAAAAAATGGGGGTTCAAGGAGGACTGAAATGTGAACTGAAAATGGGCTTTATACATTTTTTACTTGGATCAAACATTTGACAGTAAAGAAAATAGGGAAGAATTGATGGGGAATGTAAAGTGGGTAGCAACTTGGACAGCAGTGAACACAAGATGACGGAGTTCAGGATCCAGAGGAAAGGACACCTGTCCCATTCAGTCATTTCCTCTGGCTCACCAACTGATACTAGTAAAGACCTCCCTCCTTTATGGAGTTGTGGTAGCCAGGCAGTATGAAGAGTGGTGCACACACTGAGACTGCCTGAAGTAGGTCTAGTGCCTAATGCTCACTTTTTGAGTATCTGGAGGTTTTCCCTTGAGGGAGATCCCTCTTCACTCACCTGCCATGACTTGATTGTGAAAAGAAAACACTAGGAAGGGAGGTTCCAATAATAGGTGGTACCCTTCCCTCAGGGAGGCTCTCCTTAAGTGTGTTTTGATGGGGCTTCGCCTCCCCTTCATCCCTTCCACATGCCAACCAGATGTTATCAAAATGGTACACAATGACACTAGCTAGTGCAACCGTAGTCTGTGTTTCGGTGACCCATACCATGTGGCAAGGTTGCTCTTGCCAGGTGTCACTGAATATGGAGTCTGCTATCTCAGACTGCTTCTTGGCCTAATTCAAGTAATCAAATATGGATCAGTTCTTGCCACAAATGGCCTTGGGCTTGATCCCTCAATCACAGGGCTTAAAATATAATTCCAAAAGAAATACCCGAGGGGGACCTAGCCCTTATGTTGTTGACCTTGGTCTCAGACCATCACCCTGGGTGAACAGAGACCATGCCGGGAACTTGTCTTCAGGATCCAGATTAATATCCCCTCAAAATTCCATAATCAAATTAATTGTGTTGAAGATAGAACTCAAACTCAATTAGCTTCTTCGCTGGAGAGGGGTGAAATACATGTCCTTCACCACCCTTCTCCAGGTGTGGTCACAGGCAGTATGTGTACCTGGTCTTCCAGAGCAGATGGCCCCCAAACAATAAGAACAATCAAAGAAAACATATCCCCTTCAGCACCCCCATGCAGTCACGTAATCCTTATGCATCTGCATTCTGGGTATGGGATCCCTCAGTCCTCCAGACTAACTCTGGCCACAAGTTGTGAGGATGAGAACTCCTCTGGGTTCTCTGCCTGCAAGCTGCAGTGTCTTCCCCCTGTGGCCTGAGCTATCTAGTCTGCCGGAGAACTCTTTTGGCAGCCTCTGCCCGGTTCAGCTTCCCAGGTCTGCTGGCATGCTAGAAGCAACCCTCTGGCTCAACTGCCCATGGTTGGCGCCCTCTGGCTCAACTGCCCAGGGCTT
The DNA here is from genome assembly GCF_030867095.1 of Alligator mississippiensis. Classification (NCBI taxonomy): domain Eukaryota; kingdom Metazoa; phylum Chordata; order Crocodylia; family Alligatoridae; genus Alligator; species Alligator mississippiensis. The sequence continues at coordinate 160,142,557 of NC_081824.1, forward strand.
CTGGCATGCCAGGCATGCTTTTTGTACATCACTCTGCATGCCTATCAACGCACAAGGAGTACGTGCTTTTAAAATGGCACAGCTGCGCCGCGTGCTTTTCTGTTGCTGTGGATCTGGTGCCTGCAGGTAAATTGCACTTGTCACCAGCTCTTCCTGGGTAATCTTCCCCTATGGGCTGAGGCCATTTGAGGTGGGGTTCACCCCTCCTATGGGGCACTAAGCTGCCTTGCCACGTCACATGGCAACAGGAGTGTCTGTCCATCTGGAGTTTCCAGGGAACTCTGGGCCACAACAGGTGTTGACAATGATCTCCTTACCCCTTTGGGGCTTCAAACTATCAGGTTTACATCCATAATTCACATGTATTTTATTTTGTGGCACCAAGCTCCCAGAATGTTCTGCATCCTTCACAAATGCCATTAAGACATCAAAATGTGTCAACATCTTAACTAAGGTGGCAGTTTCAAAGACACCTTTAAAAGGGGATGAAATTCTGATACACTTCTGAAGTTAACAGAAAGACCTTTTGAGACGCTCAGGGCTGCTCCAGGATCCTTAGTTTAGGCTTGTTTGTATTAGATCTTTGATATATTTGTAGCTTTTATTCTCTTATTAAGGAGCCATTTTTCAAAGATGATGATGTATATGTCTCATTCCCTTCAGAAATCCTTGTAATTCTTGTTTTCTATGGTGTCCAATTATAATGGACGTTATTTTAATTGCACTTTGGCCTGATTATGCTTAATCTCATAATGAACTCTTGCATCTTCCAGGCCAGAAATGCCTTTCCACTTTGTTAACTGCTCCTGATGATGAAGTACCTAGAGAATTTCTTGTTGATTAAATTCACTCTTCCTCTCCAATCTCTCAAATCAGGTGTCCAAAATAGTAATTAAATTGGAGAGAATTTCTGAAGAAATATTTTTAGTAATGCTCTCTATTAACAGTACCTCAGCTTTGGATTCATTTCTTTCCATCCTATCTCCATCATCACTATTTTTCCTAAAAACATAATTTGTATTTATTGTTTCTAGTCAGGCCCACAATGTTTGCTTTTTTTAATGACAATGCCCTCATATACACCAAAGTACTAGGAATACTACTTATTAAGTAATACATTCAGTAGTAGGTGATTTTGGAGCTGTATTTAATTTCAATGAAGTTAGTCCTGATTCTGACTTGTATAACACTAGAATCAAGCCCTTTGTTTTTGCTAGATCTAAAAATAATTCAGAAAAAAGCATAGTAAGAGGGCAGAAGTGTGATTAAAATACAGCTCCACCCCTAAAAGCTATGTCTTTAAACAGATTAGCTGTCTCGTACTAAGAGGGTGAGTCAATAAGCCCACCTGGAGTAACAATATATTTGCAGCCTGAAATTTTACAGTTAGGCGGGTAACTGAAGTTTAAGGTATATCTGATACATTCTTTTTTAGTAAAGTTAGTAGACTTGAAAATAATGAAAAAAAGATCTTGTGTTTGTCCCCAGAATTGGCCATCAGTTAGCCCAGAAGAGCAAAATTTTCCATGTTGCTCATCAGTGGGTGCAACCACAAATGCAGGCATGTGAGCTTGCAGCAGCTCAAGTAGCAGGAGTGCAAATTTGTGCTGGAGATTTGTGCCTCAGCACACTTCCCTGAACATATACTTTAATGTGGGGCAAATTGTGCCACATGGGGCAAACTGCCCAGCTCGTCCCAGATTTTCAGACAGGGGCATCTAGAGGCTGGGGCCAGCAGCTCAGGGCTACTTGCCCTCAGGAGCTTCTGAGGCCCGACCAGTTGGTATCTGGGGACACTACCCCTTGTGCGAGCTGGACTGCTGAAGCAGCCCTAACCCAGAGTGGTCCCTGCACCCTCTACCCACTGCAGCAGTCTGGCAGTGAGGGCTGTTGCCTGGCTGTGACCTGCTGTGATAGTATTCACCCTCTTGGACCTGCATGCCTGCCAGACCCAAACAGGGATGACATAGCCACCTGGGCTGTGGTATGGGCACTGCAGCAGAGTTACCTGCATCTCTGGGCCCGCTGCCAGTGGGCCACGGTTGCACAGTTGGCCTTTGGGCGGCACTGCTGTCATGTCTTCCAGTGCCCCCGCTCTGCCATCTGGGCAGCTATTGCCTGGAAGATAAGCTCATTGTGGTGGTCCGTTTTGAACTGTTGACACACGTGCTCCTGGCCCCAAATAGCCAGGTGGTCAGCCACTTTGTCTCCCATCCAGTTGAGTCCCTGGTGCTGGCCCTGGGCAGCTCCTCTGCCCAGGTCCCACCACTTGCCTCACCAGCAGGGATTCTGGTGTTCCCTGTTTAAAAACTGCAAATTCTCTGATAAACTGCCCCCTGCCAAATTCTCTCATTAAAATATCCAAAATCCATGTTCTTCTGTGATTAAAATGAAATGCCACTGTATAGAGAGAGGTCAGTTGGGCAATGTTTTATTGATATATTTACAATTTTAGAGCAATTTGGAAGCCTACCAGTGTTTCCATCATCATAATAAAATAAATTCTAAATATCTGTACACTTTGGCATTTGATTCTGGTTTTTTTATCATACAAAAATCAGAGCTGCCCCTGACCCCTTCACTCACCAGGATGTGGGAACAGCTGCAGCTGGACCCACAGCTGCTTTGTGACACTGAGCAGCACTGATATGCTGATGCCCTGCCCTTGCCCCTCACTCCCAACCCATAGCCCCACCAGTGCCCCTCACTCCTGACCTGTAGCCCCTGCCTGCTCTCCACTTGCTCCTTCCTGACAGCAGCTCCCTCCCAGAACCAGGACATGGGTCCAGCTGTAGCTGTCCCACCTGCTGCTTTGTGACTCTGAGCAGTGCCAGCCCTTGCTGTTCTGCTCCCTGCACCTATGCTCAGGCCCTAGAGATCTCCATGACATTCCTGGGAAGCCCCTGATTGGGCAAGCCTCTTCTCTTCCAAGGTCTTGCTTGACTAATCTTATTTCCTTTTACGACCAGGTGACTGAACACCTGGACAAGGGAGAAGAGATTTATGTCATATATCTTGACTTCAAAAAAGCCTTTCATCTGGTATCCCATAATCACCTCTTAGCAAAACTGGCCAACTGTGGCCTCAGCTTCACCATGATCCGCTGGCTGGGAAATTGGCTCCATGGTCAGACCCAGAGGGTGGTGATCGACGGAAGTCAATCGTCATGGTGCCCTGTAACCAGTGGGGTCTCTCGAGGTTCTGTCCTTGGGCCTATACTACTCAACACCTTCATTAATGATGTGGACATTGGTACCAGAAGCAGACTGACCAAGTTTGCTGATGACACCAAACTTTGGGGTAAAGCATCTACACCTGAGGACAGGAGAGCAATCCAGGCTGACTTTGACAGGCTCAGGAAATGGGTGGATGAGAACCTGATGGTGTTTAACACCAAAAGATGCAAGGTTCTCCACCTTGGGAAGAAAAACCCGCAGCATGCTTATAGGCTCGGCAGTGCTATGCTGGCTAGCACTACGAACGAAAGGGACTTGGGGGTCATGACTGACCACAAGATGAACATGAGCCATCAATGTGATGCTGCAGCTAGTAAAGCAAGCAAAACACTGGCTTGCATCCATAGATGATTCTCAAGCACATCCCAGGACGTCATTCTCCTGTTGTACTCAGCCTTGGTGAGGCTGCAGCTGGAGTACTGCGACAGCATGCTGGAGCAGCATGGGCATGCAGCAGGTGCAGAGATGCTCTGGCCAGGTGCTAGAGCATTTCCTTGGAGGTCCTAGCCTCCAGTTGCTTCTGGGCATGATCCAGAAGTGCACCCTGCACCATTTTTTCTGGTGTATTTTCTTTTGATACCGGGATTCCCTGATATTAAACTTAGAATCTGCACAGCAAATAAGGCATGCCTTCTGTGGTATCTCAAACTGCTTTGACATGCCACAACAGTCACTTGCTGTCTTGTGTGGATGCAGCCAATATATCTAACCCCTGAGATAAAGAGATGGCATCTAAATGCAGGAGGGTAGCTGTGTCCATGCCTATTCATTCCTTCACCTCTTTGCTGAGAAGTTTGCCAGAAAAAAATACCCATTATACTGGTATTTGTAATACTAATACAACCAAAGCTTTTCACAAACATAAATAAACCATACTGGCTACTTGCAGACATTACAAAAAACCCAGCGCTTTACTTTAAACTTGGCGTACTCCCACGCAGACCCCAGCGCATGCCCAGAAGAGGCAGCATGTTAGTTGGACCCAGCTGACCTTATGTCTGTATAGATTGGGCACTTCAGTGGGGCTTTTTTAGTGCTTTTATCTAATAGCTGATTGAATCAGCTTTAGCTAAAGGTGCCAAAAAACCCTGCTGAAATGCCTGATCTATACAGATGCTGCGGAGCCAGGTTGAAGTAACGCACTGCTTCTTCCAGTAAAGAGCATTTTTTTAGTGTCTGCAAGCAGCCAATGTAGTTAGTAACTTTTGATCAGTACCAGATTGCTTCAAATCATTTGCTTGTCCATCTGCTATCACCTGTTTTTCCTCAAATGAGCTGTACCCTTTACTTATGCCTTAATAAGTTGCCATATTAACTTGAATATAAGATGACCCTGAATATAAGATGACTACCAATAATTAGGTTTATATATGGTACATTTATAAACTGTTATAGTTTTACAGGTATAGAATCTAATTATTGGAGGTGTGCCTCGATTTTGTCCTCCTCCTTCTGCTACAGCAGGGAAAATAAGTCTGGAGGGGATGAGGTGGCTCCCTTGCCCCACAAGCTCTTCAAACTACAGCCCCTTCTCCCCTTCCTTACTGTAAGACTCTGATTTCCCATAATTCATGGAAATGAGGAGCTAATTTGAAAAACATGGCCTTGAAATAAACATGCCCACAGTAATTTAGTTCATCTAGAATTGATGCATTTTACCTTTTTAAGCACAGGTACTCTATGAACACACTATCAAGCAGCATTTGTAGATCTATGTATACATAGTACAAACTGTGCATGATATAATTCATTGGACTGGGCCCCAGCAGTGTCAACAGCATTTCAGGCCATGGTGACCTCATAGCTCAGCACTACTCAGTATGTGTGTGTAATCCAGATACCTTCCACAAAGGATACATGTGTTAATTAGCTCCCCTACTCATGACGGGAACTTGTTCTTGTCATGAGTCCTGGAAACCTCCAATATGCAGATGAGGCATAAGACAAACTGGTCCAGCTCCACCTTATGAAGGATGGGGTCACACTAATCATATGCAACAAGCTGAGAGAAGGGGTAACAGAGGGATTCTGAGTGAACTATCTGGGGCCCCATTTGCCAGGCATTTAAGGCTGGTGAAGAAACAGGAATCATTGGAAATGGGAAAGAAAGGCAAAGCTCAGCTTTGGAAGTGAAGAGGAAGTCACAAAGTATTCAGTGTAGTGGCTCACCTGATGACTTGAAAAAGAATTGGCATGGATGGGGACCGCACTCAATGGGGACTACCATATATCTTATTCAGATGGGTTGCGTTAACCAATCTTTGTGATAGGTTCTCATCACTATGTTTGCCCAATATGGGCCATGTATTTTATAATTATGCTCAGTGTTGGCTGCTGTGGCAAGGCACTTGATGTGCTTGCCACTTTAAGAGGTCAGGCAGCCTGTTGAGCCACCAGCAGGTCGGGGTCAGGGCTTATTGCAGAGTCAGCTGACCTCGGGGCTGGCAGGTGTAGCTAGGCCTGATCAAAGGAGTCATGTGATTGAAGGGATTGGAGGGCCCAGTCACCTGATTGGAGGATTGCTGGGCTTAGATAGGGTATAAGCCCATACCCTGAGAGCAGAGGGCAGTGACACCTTGGGAGCTGGTGTAAAAACATCACCCAGCAGGAAGGCTGCAGCTCTGGAATGCCAGCATAGAGAATAATGATTGAAACTTCCAGAGGTTTGGATAGGAGCTAGGGCGATGGGGAAGGTTTCTGTGGACCCAGTGTGGGGTCCGGAGCCCTTAGATAGGGGCTTAGAGCCTGTGGACCTGTTGAGGGGCAAGGAGAGCCCTGGGAGAAAGGCTGAGTGCTTGGGTCTTGTTGAGAGGCCAGACAAGCCCAGAGAGAGAAGGGCACAGGGGCCTGGTATGAGATCAGGCAAGCCCTGGGTGAAAGACCAAAAGGCTGTGGGCCTATTGAGGACCCAGGTGAGCCATGGGAGAGGGTCTGAGTGCCTGGTCCCTGTTTAGAGGCCAGGCGAGCCTGAAGAGAGAGGGGCTGAGTGTAGAGGGGCCTAATGAGAGACCAGGTGAATCCTGGGAGAGAGGCTGAGATTTGGTGGGCCTATTGAGGGGCCAGGTGAGCCCAGCAAGGGATGAGAGTATCTGAGAGACATGGTGGAAGGTCTGGGTGAACTGTAAGCAAATCAGAGTACAGGGGGCCTATTGAGGGGTCTGAAGGTGCCCAGAGGAGAAAGGGACTGTGTAGCCAGACCTATGGAGGGCTCCAAGCATGCAGAGAGAAAGAGAGGGAGTAACCCATAGAGGGGCCAGAAAAGGTGGACCCACAGAGATACGAGGGCTGGCAGCTAAAGGACTGACCCTGGGAACCTCAACTGGCCTATGCTAGGGCCAGGGCCCAGGAGGGACCAAAAGGTAAAAGAGCTTATTGTGAGAGACTGCTAGAGCCTGGAATCTTGGCTGGCTTGGGGTGGGGCTGGGGCCTAGGACAGGCACAAAGGTCTGTGAGGGGCCACATCCAAGAGGGGGGGCTCAGGGAGCATACAGCCCAGGATGACAATGGCTGGTAAGGGTCCAAGAGTAAGCTGGGGGTCATAGATAGAGGACTCAGATGCAAGGTGGATCTAGGGCCAGGGGCCCAGTGATTAGCAGTCCAGAAGGGGTGTAAAGGATCTAGGGGAAGGCCCAGAGTGATGTGTAAGACCACAAAGGTTTGGAAACTGGTCCTGGGTAAGACCTAAATCTGTGCCCTGCTGGAGATGGTTGGTGTGGTAGGGCTGCCTGTGGTGGGGCAGCCTCCATGAAATGCCATGCATGGGCCACTCCAGAGAAAGGTGAAGCCTCAGCTCCCACTGTTTTGTGGGTGACCCCATGGAGGGGTAAGGCTAGAGGAGCACCCCGCAACAGAAAAGCACTTGGGCAGGGAAGGCCAGGACCACAGGGGTCCAGAGGCCCAGTGAGGGGCCAGGGAAGATCAGGACCATGTGGGTGCAGAGGCACAGCAAGGGACTGGGAATAGAGTTCAGGGCTGGACAGGTCTGAGGGATAAGGGACAGAGAGGAGATGACAACCCAGAGAGGGGCTAGGAGAAAGACCAAGAGGCCTAGTAGCCCGAGAAGTGGTTGGGTGAGACTGAGAGGTCTGAGGGCCCAAAGAGGGGCCAGAGGAGAGACCAAGGGGTCTGGCAACCAGAGTTGCACAGAGAGGCCAAGAGATCAGAAGGACCAGTGAGGGGCTGTGTCAGCAATTGATTGAATATCTGTAAGGATGCCATCTGCGAGGCATGGGGCATAGTATAGGGATGGATTTGGAGCTATGCAATATGTCCTTAAGGCTCAAGGTGCTATCTGGGGGCACAGTTATGGAATGAGACCCAGCAAGAGGCCTGGGTGCAGGTAGAGGCTGACAGGGGTTCAGTGGAACTGGGCCACTTGAAACCTTGTGGGCAGCCTCCCTAATATAATACTTACCATCAAGGCATGGCAGGAGAGATGGAAAGGTGCCCTAGCGACAGAACCAGGCACAGTTGCAGAGCCTCCAGGGAGATGTCACAGCTATCCTTGAGACCCAACCCTGTGACAGCTGCATCTAATCAACTTCATAGCTTGTTCCCATTACTGAGCACATGTTGCTTTTGGCAGCAGTTTAATGATAGACAATGGATTTAATGAGGTCCCCTTGTATGCAAATGTAAGACAAGTAGCTTTCCCCCCCATGCTTATTGGGAGAAAAACCTTGTCTTATATTTGAGTAAATATGGTATCTATGAAATGAGATTCCTAAAGGACGGAAAAGATACTACCCTCTGAAATGAGGAACCTCTTAGCAAAGGAGCACGGAAAGCAAGTGTAATGTCTAACTTGGTAGAGTACAAAATCTGTTGCCAAAAGGTAGAAAATCGAATGGGATTATAGAGATAAGGTTGGGAGTGGAGCAAGATTGGCAATTTATATTTTTTAAAATTCCCGTTATGCCTCAAAGCTCAGCAGGAAAAAGTAATACTCAACTTTTCTAATAAACTTCAAAGGCCTATTGTTCACCCCACTTCTTTCAGATTTCCTATCTAACTGCTTTTGTTTCTGCTACAGTAACCAAAATGTCTTCCCTTTCATTTGCACTGTATTTGCATGCTAGTTTACATACATGGGTGGAGGTATTTCTTGTGCCAGTCAGCTAACTATCCTGATTTTTCATAGTTATGGTATTGTTTAACTTTCATTTTTAATACCTCATAGATCACATAGTCTTTAACTTCTATGACCTAAATATTGACATTTTTATTCAACTTTTCTATTCCATATAATGGGTTGACTTTTCCCTACTATTGGCTTTTTACACTTTTAATCTTTGAAGAATAGTTTTATCAAGTATGGTCAAACAGAAGAAAATGATGTAAAATTCCTATAGTTTTCATTAGTAGCAGTACATCTGTCATTCAAATTCCCTGTTCAGGACCTTGGAGAGCATCTAGGTCTGCTTCACGTCAAATTCAATGCAGAGTACATTGGCCAAAATCAGTGTCAAATCAACAAGCTTTAGAGTTTCTCTTCATATTTTGAGATTCATAACTCAACAGAATAAATATTAAAATACAGTGGAAGCATGATACACAAACTCATCACAATTTGAAGCTGGAGGATAACCCACTCTTCAGTCAGATATGCTTGAAGTAGGCTACATCTACACTTGCTGATTTTAAGGTGCACTAGCCATTTTTAAGGCACATTAAGGGCTTGGGTCTACAGGTGCACTCTTAATGTGCCTTAAAAATGGTGATTTTAAACTATTCATGCCTAAATTTATGACCTGCTAAAGCAGGTATCAAATTTAGGCATGAAAAGCTAAAGCGCTTTAACATACGTATTGATGCACTAAGGCACATTAACACTATGTATGTCAACTGATTGGGGACTAACTTTAGTCCCAATTTGGTCCACACACCACGTTAATATGCCTTACCGCATGCACGTGTAGGCACATGCCTAAATTGCCTTAATGCGCATAAGGCAAACACGCACATAAAAGCATGTGTAGACATGCCCATAGTATTTTAATGGTGATTATATGATGCTTTTGGTATGAGGAAATGTGGTCATGATTTATTCCTGTTATGAAACACAGCAGGACAAATTAATTCTTAATGTAATAACACTGTTTCTGAAGATGAATTTGATCCCATTAATTAAAAGAGAGTTATGCAATAGGAATAGACTAGTAACACACCTGTCAGGCATATTTGGACTAATTTAGCCTTCACCTCCTAAATGGCCAACAAACCACACTAGATTTCATTTACAAATACATAGTTTTAAAGCTATGTTCCTTCATCTCTTCAATCTCTTTCAACAACCAGTTTCCCAAGTGAACAACATAAGACCTTAAAAAAAATTCTCAACACAATCCAGACTTTATGCTGTTGTCAAACTTGTATGATGCCCCAAAAATGGAATGATGACTACAACATATATAGCCTGTCCCCTACATACCCAAGGGTCTGCCTCCTACCTTATGTTCCTCTGTGATCCCTAAGGTCATTCTAGAGCAGCCTTCTGTAAATTCTGTGTGCCAATTTAATTCAGCGCAAATACATGGGGGGGTCATTCTCTGTAGTTACTTCTCCATTCTGGAATTCCTCCCATTTGAGGTCCATTAGAGTTTCAGCCTAGATATCTTCTGGAAGCAAAGTAAAACCTTATTATTTGTGCAGGCTTTTAGTTTGGGGCCCTTGTTTGTGGAGTTGCTTTATTACTTACTATTTTAATATTTTATCTGTTTTTATAACTCATCTTGTTTTTATTGTTATCTGTCTTTAACTTTTTTGGGGAAGAGTGGCATATAAATCAAATCAGTATATAAATATGGAACTGTTAGAGACATAAAGCATCAACACCTACTCCACTTCGGGTGCATCTACATGTTACTGTACAGCACTGATGCTACCGCCCTGTGCTTTAGTACTTCCTTTTGGAAGTACTAAAGCACAACGCAGTAACCGCCCCTACTGTGCCATGCATGTGGTGCATGGTTAGTTTTTGCCACTAGGTCGCTGTAGCAGGATGCTACAATGGGGGAGTGTGCTGCTATGGTGACACAGCTGCTGATCACATGTAGAACCATTGCTATGTCACCATAGTGCGCTGTCAAGCAATGTAGCACGTCACTATGTTGCCATAGGACGACATATAGATGTGCCCTTTAAGGAATCAATACAGCAGTATCAGGTGGTATTATTTAAACAGGGTAAACATCCATGGCAGAGAGATGTTCTTATCCTGAGTATCTCTTGAACAGCCTATGTGACATCAGTGGAGAATCAAATACAAGTTTCACCTAGGGTGCAATGATCCAAATTGGTGTAAGGCATTTTGAGTTAAGTGTTGTGAATACAGGAAAAACCATACTGGTGTCAGATATGATGTGAATTCAAACCACTACTCCTTTAGCATTATAACTCTCTGTTTGGAGATTCTTCTTCCAGGATAAATGTGGTTTTTTTATGGATTAGTCTATGCTGCTTTAGAAGGCACAACACACACTCCCAAATAAGACATGTTTTTGGAAGGCAGAACAAAGAAAAAAAATCTTTTCTTGCAAATAACAATATGTATTTTTTTCAGGGAAAATACAAACAGCTGCAGTAAAGGAGAGTAAAAACTTTTGCTTGTTCTATTAACTCTCTAGCTGCAGACTACAGCAGGTACAAAAAGAAGGGCCAGGCATTTTGGCTGCAGCAGAAACTGGCCTTTAGCTGACCCAGCAGGTACTGCTGGCTGATCAGAACTGCCCATACCTTCTTCTCAAGCTGGGTGGGAATCCAGCAGCATCTGATGAGTGAGTTGAGGATCCCATCTCATTGCAACTAAACTGCCCAGGCCCTCTTCTCATCTTCTTTTCTTAAGCAGTATGGGCCCTCAGCTGACTCAGCAAGCACCAATGGCTCCTCACCCAGTTTGAGAAGAGGGACTAGGCAGCTCATCTCCCACATGATTAGGTCCTCTGCTCCCTGTATTTTCTCATTTAAGATACCTACCCCAAATCCCAGTAGCTCATTTGGGGGATGAGGGACAGGGAAGATGCATATCATATGTGATTGAATATGGTAAGTAAAAATGGTATTTTTATTCCAGGATAATTCCACTCTGCATTAGCACAGCTAGCAAAAAACCATGCTAATGCACTAACGTGCAGTAGCTTTAGTCCAATGCTCATTAAGCATCACACAAAAAGCATTCATCTACACTAATTTGCAGTAGCGCCAATTATGGCACATTAAGTTAGTACCTGTCTGTAATGAGCGTTAAAGTGCATATACCTTGGAGAGGAGTGCTCTATGCCAGACACACCATGGCTTGCAGCAGCAGAGGTTTGTCTCTTTTAAGGCACCATAGGGAGTAGTGAATTTTGTTCCTCTGGCGTTGCCATACTAAGGGCAAATGAAAACTTACCTCAGTGGGGACATCTTGGAAGAGGGAAACCCTAGTATAATGCTTGCAAACAAAAAGATCCATTAGTGAGCCCACAAAAAATCCCAGCCTTCTGATTGACTGGGAGGGGTCCTTAAAGAGAGGAGGTTTTTCCTGCTTCTGAGGCGAAGGGGGAGAGAAGGGCATGCTCTGGAAGGTGGCCAGTGGTGATGCATAGGGGGTACACGGGGGTGAACATGCACCCCCTGAGAGCGCTGGTGCACCACCTGACAGGCTGCCAGTGCCCCCCCCCCCCACTCCCGTGAGTGCCAGCTGGGGAGTGTGAGTGCTGGATGAAGTGCTGTGGCCACTTCCAGGAGCACTGCGGTCAGTTCTGGGAGCGCTGTGGCCGCTTACCATGTGATTGACTGTGGGGAGTGGGGACCCCCCATTCAATGAGATTGGCCTTGGGAAGACTCCCCCAGGTTACTGACTGGTAGCTGGGGGGGCATGTGCCCCCCCCCAACTAAGATGGCACCAATCACCTGTGAAAATGGCAGAGGGAGCTGTGCAGCAGCAGACCCATCCCTTGGGCCACCCGGAACCTGCAAGGAGACCTCCAAAGGTGGTGCTCAGTTCTGAAGGACCAAGCCAGGGCTTCAGGACATGACAGGCTGAGTCCTGCAGACACACCATCCCCAAGGATCCCATGAGCCCTGTGCACGGTGAGAGGGAAGGTGAGACCAGAGAGAGTTAGTCCTGGGTCACCTTTGGCCATTTGTGAGAGGTCGGGTTGGCCTGAGTGGAAGGGGTACTCAGCATCATTCAAGGAAGCTGTGTGATGTAGGAAACCCTAGGAGGGGTGAGCAGAGGAGATGGAAAGTACAGTGGCTCTTGTGTTGCTTTGTTCTGTGTTTGCCTTTGAGTTAAGGTTTGTATCAGGGGCAGGATAGCACTGTCTAAGGGTATCAGAAGCAGAGTCAGCTACCAGATGAGCCGGCGGGCACAGCGTCCTCTACCAGCTGCTGCTTGTAAACTCAGCTGAAAACAAGCTTGTGTGCGCTGAGCCCAGCAGACCCCAAGCTGCCCCCCCTTGCCCCTACTGACCACTAGAGAGGCTGCATAAGGCATTTTCTTATCACCCTGATGCATAGTGGTATTAACTCAGAGTACCCATGTAGTTGAAGTGCTGTGTTACCAATGTGAATTATAGTATGTTGTAATCAAATTTGTGAATGTGTCAATGTTGAGTTGTTTACTGTTGATTATTAACCAGTTTTATTAGCCTAGTTATGGATTTTTCTTTTCTGTGTCATCTATAAATTCAAGTTCCTATAATTTATTTGTGTGTGTGTATGTATATATACATACATATACACACACACAAATAAATTATAGGAACTTGATTTATAGATGACACAGAAAAGAAAAATGCATAACTAGGCTATATACATACATACAAATATATTTATATACTTGCTAATAAGTGTTAGCAAGTGTTACATACATACATATATATATATGTATGTATATAGCATATCTTTATATATATAATCTCAGTTTGTATCACATCTTGCACTGGATGAAGGAAACTCAGAGAACTCTGCTGCTCAGCTGCTACCAATTCTTAGGTGGATGGGGAGAAAGACTAGGCCATTGGCACCCCAGGGATCTGAAATTGGCAGTAGGCCTTCCCCTAGCTTGGTGCACCAGGGTTACACGTTATTACAGGTACTAAATTTACAGGTGCTAATGAATGTGTAGATGTTTCCTGGAAGCTGTACTGCAGTAAGTATTGGTTTACCTTTACCACTACAGGTAATAAAACTTCCCCTTGTAGACAAATGCTTATACTTGAATTCACTCATCAGCCTGAATTCACTCATGCAGTCCTAAAACATTTAAAACTAAACACCTGCAGTAGCATGTTGGTACTATGGGTAGAATTCTATTTCCTTGTGGTCATCTAACTGGTAGTTTTTTGGTTGCCAAACAGCATTTTTGGCACTGATACACAAAACTCATTTTGTTTCCTGACAGGGTAAAAGAATATAAGTGCGTGCACTTTACATGCATATGATGTAGGCTATGCATTGGCTGCACATATGCCCAGCTACGCAGATGCACAACACTGTGTAAAGCCAGAAACTGTAGGTGACCAAATCCAGAACTAGTGGGTTTTATATTTAGGAGGATACCCCTTTCATGTTTCAGTCCCAATAGCTGAGTGGTTAGGGAACTCTCCTGAGCTGCTGGAGACTCAAGTTTTTGCCCAGCAGAGTTTGAACCTCTATCTGTCTCCTAATTTCCCAGCAGAGCATTCTAACTAGCACATCACAGGTCTGGCATTATGTAAACCTTTTTCCAAAACTCTTTTTGAAGGTGCCCCCATGGGCAGCCATAAGACAGAGGTATGTGGGACCAGAAGGAAGAGTGCTAGTTAGAGGCTATGGAGCTCAGTGAGATAACTGTTGACTAGGCACCTGAAGACTAGCTTGTGGTTTTTCTCCTAGTAAGGTAGCAACTTCTCCATGTACTGTCCTTAATCCATTTTTCCAATGACTCTTAAATGTAAGTGGCAGTAGCTCAGCATCAAAAAGGAGTGCTTGAAAAGATATGGATAATGTCTGACCTGTGGTGTGGTGGTTAGAGCATTGTACTAGGAAATCAGAACAGTAGAGATTCAAACCCTCTTGGGATAAGAGGAATCTAGAAACTGGGTTTCCTGCTTCCTAGGCACTCAGATATTGGGGCTAAAATAGGAGAGGCTCCATTACCATCTTGTTTCCAAGACTTGCACCCAGGTCATCTACACAGGGGGGTTTATGGGTTCAGGAAAAGGATGGCTACTTGTGTGTAAGGGACAAAAATGCCAGCTAGGTGACAAAAAACTTGACTGAGATGACTGAAAAGCAACAGAATTTCATCCTACATGTAGGAAGGTTCTATGAATGATAAGAAATGTATGACAAATATATTTGATATAGTAATTCTCATGCAGTTTTTCATTAAAATTGGTGGGTGTACCTGAATAAAAAAGAACTGGCATAGCAGCATTAAGATGAAAGGATTGTTGAAAGACAGGAAGTATGTGTATGGGGAGGGAGCTCTTGGCTTGCATCCATTTTTTAAAAAGAAGTTCTACAATAATTTACAATTAAACCAGTTTCTTCTTCTTAAAACTCAATGTAAAATAGACTTCAGAAAGTTGATAAAAGCAAGTAAGTATATCAGTGTTGATGCTATTCTTCAAAAAGCATAAAGTTTTATTCAGTTATGTCTCATGAAAGGGAAATAAGGAAAACTATAACTGTTGGTGTAATTGAAATTTATCATAACTGTAAAAAGTCTTAAAGTAATTTTTGATCCTTTGAAACTACTAGTTGAGGATTTCTCTCCTGTGATAATTTATCCATTAAAAGTGGACTGGAAATAACAAGCAAAGATATATACAGAAATATGCCCAGTTTATATGTTAATTATTATGATTCTCTCTCATTATCTAGCAATCCAATGTAATGAGACAATTCTTTTATTCAGCAGGCACTGTTTTTAAATGTAATCCTTCTCTTTCCTTATAGTATGATGTAATATTCTCACAAGTAGAGAAGTAGGAAGATTTTGTTTCATATTTCTGTTAATGTTTAGGTATCAGTCTTTTCTCTGTTCTCCATAAAATGTTTTTTTTCTGTCCTTTTATATTTTTAGCTTCCTTTCTTAACTGTTTTTGTATTTGTTTTCCTCATCTTTGTATTTTTCTTGAGTATAAAATCTGAAATGTGTCTTAAATATAGTTTAAATAAAAAATTTATATCTTTTTGTTTAGGACTATCTAGACCAGGGGTGCTCAACCCTCGCTTGCGGTCCATATCCAGCCCCCAGTGCCTTGTTATATGGCCTACCTATAGGACTCCCCATGTGTCCATGGGGAGAACTGAGAGCAGTAGCCCTGGACACTGTATCCCAATCCTGGCACATAGGGCAGGGTGGAAGCAGTGTGGGGTCCTGGAGCCCAATCCCTGCACACAGGGCTGGGCAAAGTCAACAAGGGGACCAAGGCTCTGATCTCTGAAGGTGGGGCTGCAAGGAGGCGCAGTTCCTGGCATGTGGTTCCTGATATGTGGGGGCAAGCAGAGGCAGCATGGGTCCTGTTCACAGCACACAAGGCAGAGTGGGGTCTGTGTGATCTAGGGCTTGGAGTGTGGGCTCAAACCTGGGCTGTGGTGGCTGACCTGGCCCAGGAACAAGTACCAAAAAATTGAGAACCACTGATCTAGAACATTTCCTTAATCAGAACAGCTTCACGATTTGTTTGTAAAATAAAAAAAACTGGAGGGGGGAGAAATAAATGCTTTACAGTTAAATATTAAGAGTAATTGTTTTAATGCTTTTTCAGCCTGCCTTATTGCTAAGCTTCTGGAATCTTTTATTTTGAATTTGTTTTAGTTTAAACTCCTAAATGTAAAACTTTGGATTTCAAAGAGCACTTGCTAGTAGTTTGTATTACATTAAATATATACCTACTTAAATAGTTCTCTTAAGTTTGCATAAATTCATGCAGACACCTTAACTCTTTTTCAACATGGTGGCATTGTATGGGTTTTCTGAAGGGTGGAGGAATTGATTGCTTGTTTTGTTTTTGTTAGCAAGTGTTCTTGATTTTTGGATGGAAAGCAAAATGTTAGCAATTAGGGGTCATATATACAATTTGAGCTATCCTGTAGATTTGCAGTCCAATCACTATGGGAGCTAGGTAGTAATAATATCCAGACCATATATAGCACTTCATCTATAGATCTCAAAGTACATTAAAAAGGAGGAATTGTTATCCCCATTAAAGAAACTGAAGCACAAATATGTGAAGGTTACCTAGCATCCCAGTGTTGGAGCCCACAGCTACCAAGTGCCAGTCCAGTAGACTTATCACTAGACCCCATGTTTGCTCTCTGATTCCTGACTGCTTTCTTCCCTACTCACTCCCATATACTTTTCTATAGTAAAAGGGGGAAAATGTTTGCCCTTTGAAATGTTGTAGCCCTTGGACCATAGAGAGAAATCACAGACATATTATATGGCTTCATATTTATTGCATGGTGGTTACAGTAACTTAAAAGTATCTGAGAGAAGACTGCTGTGCCTCTTTCTTTCTGTATTTCCTTTCCACCCCACCAGCATGTCCAGCTCACTATCCCTTTCCTATCCTGTTAGCCAGTGTCATATAAAATGGTGATCCTGGGTCATGTAAAAAGATGATCCTGGTTGTCTGGTACCCTCTACTGCTGCTTAGAGAGCTGTCCAAGTAATTTATTTTCTTGGTTCAACAGCTGAAAAAAATTGGTTTGAACTGGAACAAATATCAAATTTTGCAGATTGTCCCACTAAAAGGACAAACCAAAATTTTTCTTTTTATTTGAGAGGAAATATTTACCATATTTACCTGAAACCAAGACAACATTGAATTTAAAATGACTCTTCAATAAATAGATTTTATACATGGAAAATAATTGCAGAGTTGTCTTAAATTCACCCTCCACACTGCTACAGGAGGGAAAGCAGCAGTGGTAGGGAGTGTGGCAGGTGGTGAGTAAGGAAAGCAGCAGGAAAGGGAAAAGCAGTCCCTCCCCTTCACCACTGCTGGAACTTTCTTGCTGCAGCTGCAGCCCAGAGGTGGCAGTGGCAACAGTGGAGAGGAGCCGCAGGGCAGCCCAGGTACGGGCTCCAGGCAGCTGCAGCAACAAGGACCTGGCAGCAGTGAGGGTGAGGGGCTGCTTTTCCCTTGCACTGAGCAGCAGTTGCTCAGTGTGGCCGGGTGATCCACAGCAGACGTGGGGTGGGCTGCAGTTGGGGCTGTGCGTGCAGGTTCCAGCTGGTCCGCTCTGGCTGGGGTGAGTTCAGAGCGGGTGCAGAGTGAGCCGGGGTTGGGGCTGGGGCTGCAAACTGTTGGCGGTGGTGGAGAAGAGCTGCAGGGTTCTGGGCTGTTGAGAGGGGAGGGGAAAGATAACATCTAACAATACCCTTGCTGCATGTTTTTACCTTCTCTCCTTCTTCCCAGTGCCAGTGCTTGTGAGAGCCAGTAGTAAGCATCAAGCGTATCCATTCTCAAGTCCTCACCCTGATCTCAGTACTGTGTACTGGAAAGGCAGGGGTGTGGTGCTCTATGTCAAAGAACAATTCACATCCTCAATGAGCAGCACTGGGTCTGAGGAGGGGCAGACTGAAGTGCTCTGGGTCAGAATACAAGGGGGTCGGGGAGAAAGGGACTTAACAGTGTGGGTCTGCTACAGACCACCCAGCCAGGGAGAAGAGCTAGATCAGGAATTCTCAGGTCAGCTCACGGAGGCAGTTAAGTCAAAGGATGTGGTCATCATGGGTGACCTAAACTATCCAGACATCTGCTGGGAAGAGCAGTCAGCCAAGTCTGACCACTCACGTAGGTTCCTAGCCATGTTACAGGACCTCCATCTAACCCAGGAAGTGCACAGTCCCACCAGGGGAAATGCCTTGTTAGACCTGGTCCTGGCCACAAGTGACGACCTGGTGAGGGGACTGCAGGTGCTCAATCACCTGGGCAATAGCATTTGTTGCCTATTGGAATTCACCATCCAGCATAGGGTGGCAAAGGCCTGCAGCAAGACAGCAGCCCTGGACTTCAGAAGGGTGGATTTCATTAAGCTAAGGAGACTAGTCAGGGAGGCACTGAGGTTATGGAGGGGTGGGAAGTTGGGAGTCCAAGAAGAGTGATTGTTCCTGAAGGAGATGATCCTCCAAGCCCAAAGGGTGGCAATCCCAACACAGATCAAAGTGGGAAAGAGTGCTCAAAAGCCCCCATGGCTAACCAAATGCATCCAGGAATGTCTCAAAGCTAAAAAGGAGGTGTACACCCAATGGAAAAGAGAGGTCATCATCAGGGAGGACTATACCTCCATTGCTCAGGATTGTAGGGGGGCTGTTAGGAAGGCCAAGGCAGAGATGGAACTGGAACTAGGATCAAGGATAACAAGAAATCCTTTTTTAAATACATAGGGGGTAAAAAGAAGGTTCTGAGTAATGTAGGGCCTTTGCAGGACACGCTAGGAAATCTGGTGGTCTCACCAGATGACATAGCTAATCTATTTAACAATTTCTTTGCCTCCATTCTTCTGAGCAGGGACCAGGTCATCCCCCACACCGGGATCCCCGATGGTCCCAGGGGAGGCACAGCCAGGCCCAGGGTCAGAGAGAACCTAGTCAGGGAACTTCTAGCAGGACTGGACGTGTTCAAATCAGCAGGTCCTGACGATCTCCACCCCAGAGTGCTGAGGGAATTAGCAGAGGTCATTGCGGGACCCTTGGCACGGCTTTACAAGCATTCATGGTGATCTGGCAAGGTGCCAGAGGACTGGAAAAGGGCCAATGTGGTCCCCATTTTCAAAAAAGGGAGGAAGGAGGACCCAGGAAATTATAGGACTGTTAGTCTTACCTCGGTCCTGGGGAAGCTCTTTGAGAAAATTATCCAGGTGTACATCTGCAAGGGGCAAGCAGGGGAGTGTATGCTTAGGGGCAACCAACATGGGTTCATTAGAGGTAGGTCCTGTCAGACCAACCTGGTGGCCTTCTACGACCAGGTCACAAAATCCTTGGACGCAGGTGTTGTGGTGGACATAGTCTTTCTGGACTTTAGGAAGGCCTACAACACTGTCTCTCACCCCATTCTCGTTAAAAAATTAGGAAATTGTGGTGTTGATGTCTACACAGTCAGATGGGTCACCAATTGGCTGGAAGGCCGTATCCAGAGAGTGGTGGTGGACAGGTCATTTTCAACCTGGAGGGATATGGGCAGTGGGGTCCCCCAGGGCTTGGTCCTCGGGCCTGCACTGTTAAACATCTTCATCAGCGACTTGGATGAGGGGGTGAAAAGCACCTTGTTCAAATTCGCAGATGACATAAGATGTGGGGAGAAGTGGGCATGCTAGAAGGGAGAGACAGGCTGCAATTGGATCTGGACAGGCTACAGGGGTGGGCGGATGAGAATAAGATTGGATTCAATACTGACAAGTACAGGGTACTGCACCTGGGGAGAAAGAACCAGCAGCATACCTACAGGCTGGGGAACTCCCTTCTCATCAGCACAGAGGCAAAAAAGGATATTGGTGTTATTACAGACTCCAAGATGAACATGGGCCACCAATGTGGGGACGCAGCCAGGAAGGCTAACCGCACCTTGTCATACATCCACAGATGCATCACAAGCAGGTCCAAGGAGGTGATCCTCCCCCTCTATATGACACTGGTCAGGCCACAGTTGGAGTACTGCATCCAGTTCTGGGTGCCACATTTCAGGAGAGATGTGGACAACATGGAGAGAGTCCAGAGGAGGGCCACTAGCATGATCGGGGGCAGCAGGGCAGGCCCTATGAGGAGAGGCTATGAGACCTGAACCTGTTCAGCCTCCATAAGAGAAGGCTGAGAGGGGATCTGGTGGCCGTCTATAAACTGGCCGAGGGAGACCAGCAGGCAATGGGAGAGTCCCTGTTCCCCCGAGCACTACTGGGAGTAACAAGGAATAACAGCCATAAGTTGACGGAGAGCAGATTCAGGCTAGATATCAGGAGGCACTACTTCAGAGTCAGGGCAGCTAGGATCTGGAACCAACTTCCAAGGAAAGTGGTGCTCGCTCCTACCCTGGAGGTCTTTAAAAGGAGGCTAGATAGACACTTTGCCGGGGTCATTTGACCCCAGCATTCTTTCCTGCCATGGCAGGGGGTCGGAGTTGCTGATCTGCTCAGGTCCCTTCCAACCCTGCCAACTATGAAACTATGAGTATGTGCTCCCACCATGCCTGTTCTCAGCTCCCCCTGATGCCTGCTCACATAGTGAGCCCAAACAGGGGTGCTTGGATCCAGTGGCTGGGATAGGGTTCCTGGATCCTGAGACATGCATCTCCATGTGAAGCACAGGGGTTCAGTCCCCCCCCCCCTTCCCCCGAAACAAAATTGCCCTCTAAATCATAGCTAACAGATGAGGGGCACAGATCTCCTCAAAGGGACGAGGTTCCCAGATCCTATTATCTATGAAGAAGTGGGGAGAATTATGGGCTCAGAATCCCCAACTGTAGAGAAGATGAAAATGTGAGGCTGATGGCTCCTCTGTCTTCTAAAAGAGATCACTTCAGGGGATCAGTCGGTAGGGTTTGGTTTAATCAACTCTACTCCCATATCTACCCCTCTCCTCCCAGTCTCCCTAATCTCTACCACTGCCACTCATCCCATTTATCCCCCTCCTCCTAAACATCCTCCCCTTGCCACAACACTAAACCCCTCTCTCCTGCAGCTAATCATTTCTCAGAATTGTAATTCCCCTCCTCTTCTAGCATGTGTAAATAACTTTCATTTAAAAAAAGACTGAATGCGTCCTGAATAATCTGCTCTACACAGGTGATATTTCTCAAGATTATATGTGACCACTTTGTCAGCAGAGGCACCTACAGATCTTTCTCACATTTAAGCTGTTAAAGAGTATAGGCCCAAGGATGGAGCCTTGGGGGACCCCACTGGTCATGACGCACCACGATGATTTACTTGTGTTGACTACCACTCTCTGGGTCCGACCTTAGAGCCAATTCCCCAGCCATTGGATTGTGATGCAGCCGAGGTAGTAGTTGGCCAATTTTTCCATGAGATGATTATGGCACACCAGATCGAAGACTTTTTTTAAATTAAGATATATGACGTCAATCTCTTCTCCCTTGTTCAGGTGATAGGTCACCTGGTCATAGAAGGAGAAGAGATTGGTCAGGCAAGACCTAACCACAACAAACCCATGCTGGCTATCCCTCAAAATGTTGCCATCAGCCAGTTTGTCAAGAATGGTCTCTTTGAAAATTTTTTCCAAAATCTTCTCCAGGATAGAGGTGAGGCTGATAGGCCTATAGTTCCCCAGATCTACTTTCCTCCCTTTCTTGAAGATAGGCACCACATTGGCCTTTTTCTAATCTTCAGGCAGTTCAACTGAGTACCATGAGTTCTCAAAGATCCATGCCAGTGGCTGAGCTATGATGCCTGCCAGGTCCTTAAGTACCCTGGGATGTAAACTGTCTGGGCCAACTGACTTGAAGGTGTCCAGCCTCTCAAGGTGTTACTTCACATGGTCTACATTGCTGAAGGTTAACAACTCCCTCACCCTGGCTGTCCCATACCATATTGAACAGGGCCATCCCTTGGGGCTGGTGAAAAACTGATGCAAAATACCCATTAAGCAGGTTGGCTTTTTCCTGGGCATTGGTTGTCAGTTGTCCCATATGGTTTAGCAGGGGTCCAATGTTACCCTTGCTTTTCCTCCAGCTCCCCCATATCTAAAAAAGGGCTTTTTATTGTCTTTGATATGTATAGCCAGTTGGAGTTTAGTCGCAGCCTTGGTTTTCCTGGTTCATTCCCTACAGGTCCGGGCCAGTGCAGAATACTCCTCCTTTGAGGTGGATCCAGTCTTCCATCCTTTATAAGTCTTCCTTTTTAGACACAGGAGGTCCACAAGTTCCCTACAGAGCCAAGGGGACTGCTGTGTCCTTTTGCTGCCTTTCCTCCGAGATGGGATAGACATTGCTTGTGCTTCCAGGATTGCTCCCTTGAGAAGCAACCACTCATCCTGAACTCCCCTCCCATTTGGGTCGTAGTCCCTTAAGGCCTTGCCAACAAGCCTCCTGAGCTTGTCAAAGTCAGCTTTCCTGAAGTCGAGGACTTCTGCATTGCTGACTGACTTGCCAGCTTTACAGTGGATAGTGAAGGTGATCAGCTCATGGTCACTGTCTCCCAGCTTCCCTTCAATCATTAGGTCACTGATTAGATCATCCCCCATTGCCAGTACCAGGTCAAGCAGTGCTTTGCCTCTTGTCACTCCATAGACTTCCTGAATCAGATAGAACTTGTCTATGCACATAAGGAAGTTTTGTGACCATTCGGATTTGGCCGAGTGCTCTTCCCACAAGATATCTGGGTAGTTGAATTCTCCTATGACAACCATGCACTGGGAGTGTGCAGCCTCAGCCAGTTCCTTGGAGAATTCCTAGTTGAGCTCTTGATGCTGAGTAGAGACCAGTCTGTAGTAGACTCCTACCATTGTGTCCCCTGTGCCAGGTTCACCACAAATTTTTACCCAGAGTATCTCCATTTGTCCACCCTGGATGCTAATGTCAGCTTGCAGGGACATGTAGCTTTCCTTGACATAGACAGCTACATGCCCGCCCCTTTTGTCTACATGATCTCTCCTGTACAAGGTATAGCTGTCTATACCTGTGGCCCAGTCATAGGTGGAGTCCCACCAGGTCTCCTTTATCCCTATGAGATCATGGTAATTCTTGTTTAGCAGGAGGACCAGTTCCTCCTGTTTGTTCCCCAAACTCCTGGCATTGGTGTACAGGCATGTAAGTGTCCCATTGGAGGCCCTAGTCTTCCCTACACATTGTTCCAGGGTGGGGTAGGGGTGGGTTCCCTTGAATGCCTTAGCCTGCTGAATTTTCAAATGTTGCTCAGTGGGCAACTTTGCTCTGTGGCGGTAGTCCCCCCATCCCCCAGCAGGTTTAGTTTAAAGCCCAGTTGAGCAGGTCAACCAGTCTGGCTGAGAAGAGCCTCCTCCCCAGCGCAGTGTGGTGGAGGCTGTCTCTTCCCAGCAGACCACTGCCTTTCTCAACAAAGAATGGACTGTGATTGTGGAAGCCAAAGCCTTTATGATGACACCAGCGCCACAGTCTTTGGTTAACTATCTCAATCCTCCTCTCCCTCCTCAGCCCATAGCCCAAAATTTGGTGCATTGAGGAAAACACCACCTGTGCCCCTAGCCCCCTAAGCCCTACTCCCAAAGCCCTGTAGCCTCTCATAACCCGGCTGGGATTGCTCTGAGCACATGTGCATTCTAATCCATTTGGGGTACACCAATTCAGAGACAAACTCTGCTTTTAAAAATCACATTTTCAGTATTATTTTCCCAAAGGGGCTTTCAGAGCAAGGGAGAAACTGGGATAGCTGGGATAAACATTGAGATGAGATCAGTTGGAGGAAGAAGAGCCATGATATGAGCCACAAAATAATGGTAGCCTGTGTCAAGTTTATAAAAGGCCTTTTAATCAGGGAGCCATCTCTCAGGAACTCCTTGCTCCTTTGATCCCAAATCTGGATGAGTAACTCAACCCTGCACTTCCATGAAGTGCACTAGATTTCAAGGTAGCCACATCACCATGAAAAGCTGAGAATATTTGGAAGTGTCAACCTTTAAATATATTAAAAGCCTCTCCATCCTAACTGTAGCACAACTGGTATTTCATCATGTTGCCATTGTTTCTGTTGCTACTAAAAGAGGTATTAAAGTATTTTTTTCAAATAAGAGCACAAATCTTGACCAATGAGTAAACACCACTATATAATATAGGGGAATCAAAGGCACATTTTATTTAGAATAATTTAGCACCATGAATATTTAAATATCTTAAAAGTAAAACTTAAAAATGAGTAAACATAGACTGTGTAAAGAAAATAAACTGAACACCCCAAGGAACAACCAAAGACTTATGAGAAACTGCAATATCGTAAAAGTTCAGCTATGTGAAGAAAACTGCCTCCCAGTGGGTATACAGTAGCACAATCCATGCATTATCAAAGTACATTGAATTGAATTGATATGTATGCTCACTGTTTCATGGATTAACTATGCTTTCCCATGAACTACAAAAGAAATCTTGAAATCTAGGCCATTTGTCATCCAGGGCAGGGTCTATTTGGGACACAAGATACCCAGAGCCTATTCTAAAGTTGTTTCAGTCTTTTGACACAGGTGGCCATTTAACTCTTCATGTTTGCTTTGTGAATGCACATGCAGTGGGCATGTCTACTCATGCATTTACACTGTCTTAAATTTACTGTGCAGTAAATTACTGCACAGTGGGCACATCTACACGTGCACATTTACTGTGCAGTAATGTACATGTGTGTGCCCATACTGTCTACATGTGTGTGCCCATACTGTGCAATAACTATGGCAGCTTATCTTGATTTGGGCATAAATTTGCTACCTGCATGATGCAGGTAGCAAATTTACTCCCGATTAGTTACTGCGCATTAATGCACATGTAGGCACATTACTGCATAGTAACATGGGAGATTCTTGGCTATGTCTGCCCAGCTCCTGCAGGGCTGGCTGGAGCCCAGCCCCAGGGTTCCTGCCTGGCCCCCTCTCCTACTGCTGGGCTGTGCTGTCTCTGGCAGCCCCTAGTTTCAGGGTATAAAAGCGTGGAGCCATTTTGTGCCTTGGGGCACACACTCAAGGGAGCCTACAGGAGCTGCTTGTCCCTGCTGCACCCCTGCAGGCCCCATGTGTCCCCTGGATAGCCCGCAGGCTGTGTTTGCTCCAGCTGTCCCCCTCCCAGGTTGCTGCCTGGCCACAGATGAGTGCTACAAAGGGCTACAGTTTGCTGCACCCTTTGCCCAGCCCTGTGATCCCACCAGGGCTGCTGGCCTGGTTGGCTGTGCCACCAGAGCCAGCATCTGCTGCCTCCTGCTGATCACCCTCCACCTCTCTCTCTTTGCGTGACTGTGGTGAAGTGCCTCAGCCATGTGGCTGTGACTCCCTGACTCCCTGTCAGGAGTACTGCTGCCAGCCCTCCACAGCTGGCCATACAGGGCCAGCTGCACAGGGGCCCAGTCGGTGAATACGGGGCATAATGATATCCTTCTCCTCCCCCATGTTTAGCTCAGGCCCTGTCCATGTGCGCCCACCTGTCTGAGGCCCCAGGGATGCCAACTGGACCAGTGGGGAGGTGCAAACCCTTGTGGTGCTGTGGGGTGAGTAGGTTGTCCTGAGGCAGTTTGCCCAGGGTGGGCACCTTAATGCCCACATTTCTGAGGCCCTGGCAGTTGGGATGTATGCATGGGGCCACTCCTGACCAGTACAGCACTGCCACATTTACGCCAAGTGTCATTGGGCCCAGTGGGTGGCCATAACTGGCCACAATCATTGGTCCAGTGGGGAGTGGGGGCCCCAGGACCAGGACCTTCACATGGAAGCTGACCCGCATTTTGGTGCCCCAGGGGTCTGTGCCCACACCCCACCCTGATACCTCTGGTGACATTTCACTGGAGGAGGGGACCTCAGGCCTCCAGTACACTGCTCTGCACTGCTCCCTGGCTGCTGCACCCACTGGAAGCCCAGGGAGCCCTGGCCAGAGGTTCTCTCTGCCTCGGCCCCACCCCTCACCTGCCCACAAGGAGTGGCTGGCCATGCTACCACCAGCCACTAGCAGCACCAGCTCCTCTGCAGGCAGGACTGTTGGCTGGGGACCCCAGCCCACCGGAGGCCATGGACACCAGGTGGAGCTAGAGGCCACCTGGCATGGGGAGCCCTGCACTAAACTGCCAACGTCAGTGGCCCTGGACCTGTGCTATGTCCCACACTGGGGGCGGGCCCTCCCAGCCCCTGCCCCCAGCCCCAGCCCTTGCCCTGGCCCCGCCTCCTTTCCCAGCCCACCTACACTCCCCTGGGCCCAGGTTCCCCCGCCCAAAAGTGTGCAGAGAGGCGGGACATAGGTCAGACCTTTACTGAGCAGCCTGTGTTCCCATGGCTGGGTTGATACAGGCCTCTCATATGCCAAGGAAGGTGTTGATCCCAGTGGTAATTCCTCCTCAGAAGTCAGAGGCAGGGAAGTGTACTGCTGTGACAGGTAACCCTCTAGGTTGTGGCAAAGGTTCTGGGACAGGCTGGGTTTGCCCTGCACACCATCATTGCTCAGGGTCCTGATCCAAGAGCATAGGTTTGCCTGGGGCACCAGCAGGATAAACAGCAGAAGGGCACAGTGGCCTGGGTGGCCATTCACCTGCACAAACAGCCCATCGCACATTGCCTGCAGCATATGCAGCAGGGGCATGCTTGGGGAGCAGTGGCAGTGTGGTGGGGGGCTGGCCTTAAGACACCTCCCTGGAGAGGCCCCCCAGCAAGGAAGGCAGAGGTGCAGCCAGCCTATCACCCCTGTTGTCCGGGTGTCCTGTGCACCCTGAGCCCAGGAGCCAGGGGCTGGGTGGCAGCACAGCAGAGTGGTAGGCCTGCAGGGGCAGAGGTGGGGGTCAGCAGGGGCTGGAGCCATGGCAGCAGGTGCTGCCAACAGCCTGGTCTGGCCTGCCCTGGGAAGGGGGCAGGAGAGGCAAACAACTTGCGGCCAGCCCTTGGGGAGCAAGTGGGGACAGGGGCTTAGGCAGCACCCACCTGGGCCCAGGCCTGACCACTTACCATGGTCCCGGCTTACTATGGTCCCTGGGCACCCTCATGTGGCTGCCCTCTGATTTAAGGCCAGGCAGCACAGGGCCCCTGGAACAGAGCATCTTCTCTCTTAAATGTTGCAAACATCACAAAAACCTTTTCTCTCTTGCATAGGCAGCAGAAGGCTGGGGCTAATGGGGATTAGCCCATCCAAACATGGGGCAGTGGGGTGGGGAGGGGCGCACATGCAGCTCTCATAGCTGGTGCCCTGGGCCTGGCTGGTGGGTGTGTGGCTGCCCTGGAGCCTGGGCCAGGTGGGGCAGGTGGGGCCAGCAGGGCCTGCACTATGGCCAGCAGCAGTGCAGGGCATTGGTCATTGCTAGCAGGGACTGGGCTGGAGCAGCGGGACACCGGATGCTGCTGGCCGGGGCAGGGACAGGGGTGGCACGGGGAGGCAGGGCGGGCAGGGTGGGAGCTGCTGCATGCTGCCCTTGCACTGGGTATGCAGGTCACAGGCAGGGGAGGGGCTGGACAGTGATCAGAGGGCACAGGTGTGCTTTTAAGATGGCCACCAACTGCTGGTATCTGCCTCTGGCCTTAGCATAGCTGCCAAGTGGTGGCAGGCATGTGACCAGAGGCTGGAGCTCTTCCCACAGTGGCCACAGGGGCACATGGCAGGCTGCTCTAATTTGGAACAAAATCTAGTCCCAGGTCGACCGCATGTGTAGACACCAGCCTATTCCCATTTACTGCAGAGTAAGTTACTGCACATTAAATATAATGCACAGTAAATGCATGTGTAAACACACCCAGTAAGTGGGAATAAGCCGGTGTCTACACATGCAGGCAACTTGGGTCTAAATTGAGTCCCAGGCCAGAGCAGCCTGTCATGTGCCCCTGTGGCCATCACAGGGATCTCCAGCCTCCAGCCACATGGCTGCCAGCCCTTGGGACTAACTTCAGTCCCAAACTGAAGCTAGGAGAAGTGGCCAGCCAGGAGCCCTGGGGCTGGGCTCAGGCCAGCCCCCTAGTGGCTGGGCAGACCCAACAGGAAGGCCCCCTGGGTTACTGTGCAGTAACGCGTGTACACATGCAGTACTGTGCAGTAACTAATTGGTCATAAATTTGATACCTGCATGATGCAGGTATCAAATTTATGCTTAAGTCGGTGTAAGTCACCATATTTACTGTGCAGTATGGATGTGCAAGTGTAGGCATGCACCCATAATGCGCAGTAATTTCAGTTACTGCGCTGTAAATTCACACGTGTAGATGTTCCCAGTAAAGCTTAAGCCCTATAATAGCAAATATGCATCACTATTCAGGGGTTCCCAAATAGCTGGATTCTTTATTTCAGGGAAAAAATAAATGACTGTTGTTTTGGGTCATTATTCAGTTCCATAGCAAGTGCCTAATTTACAGCAGTGTAGCATGCACACATTCTGTAGTTCCTCTTCTTCCATGAGCTTTCCTCTACCAATAGATGTTAGATTTTAAAACCCTATCATGTACATTTGCATATTCTATTTTCAGTATAAATATTTCAGTTTTTTTAACTATTGTGTATCTTAAATCCCTCTTATAATATAAGACCTACATTTATTTCTGCTCAGATGTGATTTTTTTTTTTACTTTCTGACTTCTTTGTTGTCTTTTGGTTGTTCACTAAATTTTCAGTTGTGGCTAGCCAAGCTCTCATTTTTTTAAAATTATTTTTCCAGTATAGCTGATAAATGTAGTAATATACAGTAGCCACATCTACATGAGATGCTGATTTGCAATCATTACTGCAAAGTTGTTTAGTACTTTTATAAACAAGCACTAAATGACTGCACAGTAACTGGAGTTACTGCACAGTAGTGCCAATGAACAGCTTTTTCATGCTGCTGAATACATGATAGCCCTAGACTAGTGTGCAGTAGCATTGTGTCATGCTTTTTGCCACATGACACTACTGCACAGTTAACATCTCATGTAGATGCGGCCAGTCACTGTAATATACCAAAAAATAACAAATAAAGAAAAGACAGAGAGAGAGATTGTTTTTTCTGGAATAAGCTCTGTGATAAGAGTAATATCTTGGTTTATATTTGCAAAGTGAATAGAACCTTTTGTGTGCAATTGGACATTAATAATCAAGTACATTTTTATTCTGAATAATAATTTTGTAAAAGATGATTTTGTTAGGGACTATATTCATTGTCTTTCAATTGCTTTATGACAGATGTGCTCAGTGTAGATATTAAAAATGAGTCTTTCCTAACTGCCAACTCTGCAAAACCCAACCTGGGATCTGAAACTTAAATTGGGTTCTTTCCATGCCTCATTTCACAGATAGGAATAAAGGTTCACCAACTCAAATTTTCACCCTCAGGTACATCTGTGATGTCCTGTAGTCTTCAGGAGCCTGGTACATATCCTATTATGTGAACCGGATGAGTGTATTGACTTCAATGGCCTTTGGATCAGGCTTCATATGAAGATATAAAATTAATCAGTTACACAGGTGTAGCTGATCAGAGATGAACAAACCAATCTGTTGATGAATGTATGATCCCAGCAATTTAAACAGGAGTAAAAAACAAGAAAGAAAAACTTGTTGCCATTAAAGTGTGTAGATGTCACTGAAGAAGTTGAAGGAGGACTAAGGAGTAAGTAGTTGCTATATTACATTGGCACTTTTCAAACTAGGCTCATATTTATGACATAACAGAAGAAATTTCAGAGTTAGTCTCCCTGCTGGTAGTTCTTGGGTTTGGGCTTGTCCACGTGGGTGTGGGACTTCTGCTTTTTTTTAATGCTAGTTATTCAGAAAGAAGAGTTATGTTCTTGGACATGTATCAAACTAGCACAAGTACTTTTTATAGACATACTACTCATGTGTACATATTCTGCCTGCCCCCCATCCCATCTCTTTCTGTTCTCTTCTTTGTTTTCTTTTTCTCTCTTTTCATGTTCCTTTCTCTCCTTTTTCAAACTTCTTTTCCTCATTCATAATTTCTCCCATTTTCTCAATTCTTCTCTCTGATATTCTTCTCTGCTATAGGAGTTTGGTACATGCACACCAGCATTCTCTCTAAATTGTGTGGTGTGTGAGGCCATGCAGGCGTGCCTGGCAGCTTAGAGGGAATGCTGATGCACACCTTTAAAACATAGCCCTTAGAATTTTCTTTCTCCATGCTCTTGAAAGAGACAAGTATTACCAAAGCCAGTACTCTTTTCTCTCTGTCATACTAAGGATGCTTACGCATCCTTGTAAAGCACTTGGAAATCTATGAATGGGAAGTACTGTACACGTACCAAATAGCAACTCTATATACTAAGTTTTGTAACTGTATCTCTCTATTTATCATTTTTAATCATTATAATTATGCCAATCAATGCTGTTATTAATGAACAACAACTATACATTTGCCCTTTTTTCTCCTAATGTTGAAGATGTGTTATATGATGTTTGGAAATGTTATTACTTTCCTCTTCGTCTCATTTAATTAGTTTTTATGCTGTTTGACTGAGGCTGGTTCTAAGTTCTAGATCTGTGAACAGGTCCACATAGGAGCACCCTTTGCCAGTGTAGAACCCCCTTGATTTCAGTTAGTTCTATACAGATACAAGGTTCTGCCCATATGGTTCTAATTGCAGGACCAGAGCCTCAATCTTACTTCTGTTTATAATACTGGTTTAGTCCTTAATTAACCAGTCATTCCTATTTGACAGTGGAGTTATAGAGGCCTGTGGTATATGGATTAGTTTTAGGGTTGCAAACCCAAGATTTTTTTTTTTTTTACTGACAAGCAAACTTTTTCCCTGACATATGTTTTTACTGACACAAGTTACACATAATGTAAATGTAAGCCATCTACCAGCCCCTGGAAGGCACTAAGAAGCACCAGGTTCAATTTTAGGGATTTA
This sequence comes from Alligator mississippiensis, assembly GCF_030867095.1. Classification (NCBI taxonomy): domain Eukaryota; kingdom Metazoa; phylum Chordata; order Crocodylia; family Alligatoridae; genus Alligator; species Alligator mississippiensis. The sequence continues at coordinate 160,173,265 of NC_081824.1, forward strand.
AGACCAACTTTCTGAATCTGGCTTGAGCCCCCATGCAGCATACAAGCTTACTTGAGTGCAGCAATGTTATTACACCACGTTGCCCCCATCCTAGGTTCCCCTATTCACCTCAACCTAACATTCCCAACTGCACCCCTCACTGCACTGTCCACACCCTGTACCTCCTACTCTCCCTGTGCTGGCACAGATGCTCTACCCATCTTCTCTCCCATTAATGCATCCCATCTCCATTGCATGGCCTCCCTCCCTGTCTCACCCAATGCTGCAGACTTCCCCCTTCTACACAGCCTTGCTTCCCTTCTAGGTAAGCAGCCATCACAGGCAGGTGATGGCAGGATGCAGCAGCAGCAAGTGGCTGGGGAGTGGGATCTATAGAGGCTCCTATGGGCCATAAAGCCCTGACACAGAGCTCCCTGAAGGCCACTGAGCTGTACTGCCACTCAGACACAAGATGGCACTGTTCTGCTCTATCTATCAACACTTGCAGCCAGCCCCGATCAAGCTCATGGTTTCTTAGATTTTTAATGATGGCTCAGTTTTCTTTTGGACTATAGATGAGCATCCTTAACTTTGATTTCTATAGAATGTTCACAAATTTATGGTGAGCTAGCAACCAAATTGGTGTATTGGAGTATTCATTTCATTGGAAGTTAAGGCCTAAATAGGAGTTAGTTGCCTCAATACTTTTGAGGATCTCAGTGTTGGTTCCTCAGTGCCTTCTCCAAATTCCTTTATTACTATTCAGAAAAGATCAAGAATTTACTGGGACTGACGTCATAGTTTTTGTCTTGAACACCTTTGTGAAAACAGATGGCCATTGTTCATCATGTTAGTAAAAGGGCTAATGCTTTTGGTTTTCAGCTGTTAATTTAAAACAGGTGTCAGGTTGCAGAAGGTCAGCTGCCAGTCCACAGCACGGTCAGCTGCCAGACTGGAAGTGGCCATGGAGTGGCAAACTGCTGCCCCTCAGAACCAGGTGGAGAGGCCGTGGCTCCTTCTGTAAGTCCCGCAGCAGCGCAGGGTTTAGCCCACCCGCTGGCCTGGGGGTGGGGGTATTCTTACCTGTCTGCTGGCCAGAAATGTCAGCTGTGACTGCTGGGCCACAGTTTGCTGGGCAGCGGCCAGTTCCGGGCTGTGGTTTGCTGGGCTGCAGCATAAAAACTTTGGGAACTACTGATGTAGATAATTTTGATTTTTTCTAGCTTCAGATGTCCCCAACTCATATGCTTCCTCTGTCTTCTGTCATCTTAGAATTCATAATAAATAGAATTTTGGAATTTAAATGTCAATACTTTAATACACTAGTGTAATACTATATATGTTCTTACAGAATAAAGGTGATCAACTTTTTTCAAATTAATTTTTTTTAAAAGAAAAGATGGCCTTTTAAAAAAAAAAAGATTCCCCCTCCCTCCCCACCCCTGCCACAATGTAACTAGAGAATTTAAATTTGGTCTTTCTTGAAGAGGTGCGGATTTCATTTAGCTTTTTTACTTCTATTCCCTTTTTCAGTGGCAAGAAGGAAAAAGAGTTGGAAATGAGAAGAGAGGGGAATGAACACATCACATTGAAACAATGAAAAATTTAAAGACTTCCATGACAATTTTTACAAAAAATGTGAATAAATTAAAAATTATTTTTAAACACTGTAGCACAAAAAAACTTTCAATTTTTGCAGTTTTTCTTCTTTTATGCCAGCTCTAAAAATACAGTTACATGGAAAGACACAGTTTTGAGAAAATACAAACATAGGAAATAAGATTATCTGCCAAATCTACCTTTCAACAAAAATTTAGATTCACAAAGTTCACAAATTAGAATTTAGGAGAACAAACTGCAGCATATTTATATTTTGTTCTGATAGGGACTTATAGGAACCATTTTGACATACTGAAATTAGCGATGAAGGAAAAAGAATGAGCTACATTTCAAAAACTTGAGTCTTCTGCTAAATTAATGGGTGCCTGAGAGCTATGAGCCTCCACAACAAATTTCAGAAGTGTCTGTGACAATGTTATTTCCAGTTTAACACTGTCAATTTGCTCTTGGTATGCACATAAGAAAATGGCTTGCCAAATTATTTTGGGTCTCATGTGTGTCTTTCTGTTGCAGATTGTACAAAAGTGAAAGAATATTACAGATGACTTTGTGCATGCTGGTTGCAGATTACTGGTGCGCACAAAGAGAAGATTATTACTTTAAGTGGAGAAAAGGGTTATTCTGTTGATAATGTACTACAGTAACCTCTGTTCATTCCTTTCATTCCTTTGAAGAAGCTCAAAATATGATCGTGCACCATAACAACCCCTGCCAAGAGACATAGACTGTAGCAGCCACAGGCATCCCACACCTGCTGCCTGCTAAGCCTTTCACTGATCAGCAGTGTTGAGTGGCCCTTATAAGCAAACGTGCAGGCAATCCTTTTCCTGGCTGAACCATGATCTGGAAGTTCACCAAATCTGTTTCCATTTTAGCCATTTAAAAAGTAGCGTCACGTAAGGTAGAATCATTGGTGTGCTGTTTGCTAAGATTTCTAGTGTGATTTTTTTTAGTTTCTACAGCTCATGTCAGAATGGTAAACATTTAAATATTGAATTTACTAAATTAAAAAAAGGAATAATTATGTCTTGAAATCTAAAATGAATATATTTAAAATAAGTAGGATGATTTACATATATACATGGTCAGATGCTTCTCTTACACTGAAATCCCATGAGTTCAATAACCCTTGTAGTGTAAATGACTGAATATATCAGTCTCAATATTAGCTTTTTACAGTGTATTGATTTAATAAATAGTTCTTTGGCTCTAAATATAATGGGTATCTCATTAAGGAGCTTGACATCAAAGTGAGTCTTTTACATTCCCTATGCACCAGTTCTAAAGTATTTACAATTTTTTACTTAGACAAAATTCCTGTTGATTCAAGCAATTCTCAGTGTTAATTTTGCTTTTAGAATTTCCCCCTTAGTTACAAAGTAGAAAAATAATCTGAGTAGAAAACAAATCTGAGTTTTATATAAGACTGTAGATTTCATATGTCTGTCACTAGAATGTCCTTGTCTAATGTAAATATCATGGGGCAAATCCTTAGTTGGTATTAATCAGTATTGCTCTATTGAAATCAATAACAATAAGCAAATATGGTGAAAGAATGTCACAGTTGCAAGTTCAAGTACTTAGAATTAAGAAATATCAAATTTAGGGCTGCTTGTGCAACTTTAATTTGCCTCCTTTTAGGTATGAATTGTATTCAGACATTAATTATGTGGTCACATGCATTTATTCCACAAGATCATTGTCTCATTGAGTGAATGAATAGTTATTCATTGTTTCAGTATTTTGGGGTTTTTTTAATCTTCATAATTCAGTGTGCTTACTGAACACTTCCAAACTCTGCATTGAAAGCAACATTCTATATTTCCTCATGGGCATTTCTTTGGTGCTTGACAAATCTTGCTGAATTTTACTTTACAATGTACCTTACAATGTAACCTATTTTACAGATGAGGCACGAAGAAATTAAGGTCAAAATAGTCAAAGTCCCTAGTAACTTTGCATGTCCAGCTTGAAACAGAGTGGTCTTGAAGGCAGTTTTCTTGCATTTTATACACTACTGGGTATAAGATAGAGGATTTGAATTCAGGACTTTGTTTTGAAAAATCAGTTTCCTGTGATTTTATTGATAAATCACCTTTATTGAAGTGATAATAAAGAATTTCCTTATAGTTTCCTTGTATATTTCTCTCCAAAATAGGTTATTACATTAATATTACATACATATTTATATATTTAAAATCACACACATATATAAATACATTTAGTCATATTTATAGTATATATATCACAAGTTTTATGTATCCATATGACATATATGTAACAAATCCATACACATAGAATCATCATAGAATTATAGAGAAGTAGGTCTGGAAGGGACCTCCAAAGGTCATCTAGTCCAACCCCCTGCCTGAGGCAGGATCACCCCTTTCCAAGCCATCCCATAAAAACCATAATTTAAACTCCACATAACACTACCATCAGCCCTGGCACAACATGGACCTAACACCCTTGTCTGCCATAGGTAAAGCAGGGAAACCACAGCAGCCAATGTCCTGCTTCTACAAAATGTTGTCAATATATTCTCAAGAGGTCCCAGGTAGAGGGCCACATCCCTTACTACAAAGGAAGGCAAAAAACTCCACAGTCCATACCAATCTGGTCATGGGGTAAAGTTCCTATTAACACACATTCACATTTGTGTATACACACACACACACACACACACACACACACACATATAATGCATATTTACATATACAAATGTAATTGCTTACAATTAGCATGACTGAGGCAGTCCAAAAATGCAAAATCCAAACTGGATTCTTAGATGTGCATGACATGGATGGGATCATCACAATGGTACAACCAAGGGCAGAATTTGGAATAAGTACAAAGTGTGTGCTCTCATCTCTCCTTGTTGGGTAGGTTGTGCATACATCATCGTTATAGAGCAGATCTCTGTCCCGCTAGCAAATATTTGTGAAATGAATTGGACATTCTGTATCTTCTATGGTAGCAGTCAGCAAAGATTTCTGCAGCAGGCCAAAAGGGCCCAGTTCAGATCCAAGGCAGGTTGGAACTAGGACCTGGCCCTGCCACCTGGACATGACACTGGAAAAGTTCTCTGCCACCAAATGCTGTTGAAACCCCTCAGCTCTGTGGACTGGATACTAGGGCTGTCCAAAGCTTCAGTCCCTGATTCAATTTGGTGGAGATTTGGCCTGATTCAGTGGCTGAATCTCTGAATTTGAATCAAACCAGGAGATCCTTTAATCTCTCCAAATTAAATCAGAACCCTCTGAATTGATTCAGAGAGATTCAGAAAGATTCAGCAATTCGGACAGAGACACAGCTTTAAATGTTTTTTCTACATACCTCAAGGTACCAGGTGGCTCATCAATGCCGCAATGTTGGGGTGGATGAAGCATCCTACAGGAGCATGAGGGGCTCCCCAGCGCACTCAGCAGCAGACCTGGAAGTGGACCAGCAGCATTTCTGGTCCACTTCCGGGACCGCTGGGGAGCACACTGGGGGCCCCCTCCATGCCCCCCTGGCACAGCAACTGGTGCCTCCTGGGTCTGGGGGGGCACCCAGGGTCCCCCGTGTGGGTGACCAAGCTTGGGATCCGGGGAAGGGTCGGCTGGGTTGTAGCCACAAACCCGGCATGTACAGATGGGTACTTGCAACTGCTGGAGTAGAATTAGGCACAAACGCGTACTGGTTCAAACAAAGATGGCTTTACTTACACTGTCACGATGTACATCGTAGGAAGAAAGTTAACTTCAAACTTCTGTTACAATCAAACCGAGGAGCTCTTATAAGACGAGATATCTTTGAACCGGGTCTGGACTTGAGCATGCAGGACACGGGGGTATGTCAGGGGGGTCGTCGACGGGGAGTTGTAGCAGGTGATCAGACCGCCAGGTTCCACTCCAAGACGAGCACAGAGTTCTCCAACCTGGGCGGAAACAACTCCAACCCTTTATACGGCTAGCGAGCCAATTGCCAGCCGCCACGTAGGAATAATTTGAAACTGGCCAATTAGAGTATGCGCATTTGCATATGAAAGGCGGGAACTTTTCCACGCCAGGGCTCTCCGCTGTGCCGAGAATTCCCCTGTCTCACCGTGCCTTCTGCTAGAAAGTTCCACTGTACCAAGGCACTCAACTAATCAGCTCTGACACCCCGCAGCTGATTGCTGAGCTGGGGGGACACAGGGGGAGCCCCCTGCATGCGCCCCGGTGGACCTGGAAGTAGACCAGAAGTGCTCTTCTGGGTTTGCCAATGAGTATGCAGGGCCCTCCCCCCCCCTTCCTGTGGTATGTTCCATCTACCCCAGCATTGCAGTGTTCACAAACCACACCTGGTACCTCAAGGTATGTAGTAAAAACATTTAAAGCTGTGTCTATGTCCAAATCACTGATTGTCCAAATCAGCATCGACTCTTCAGATTCAGATTCGGCCAAATTGAATTGGGGGACAGTGATCCAAATCAATGAATCAAATCACTGCCTTCAATCTGGGGCAAATGAAAATCAAATATGGCCCATTTCGCACACCCCTACTGGAAACAATGACTGCATAGGCTGGATACAACCTGGAGACTCTGGGCTGCTAACACCTGCACTGTGATGCTGCTCTGCATAGAGAATGACAGCCTAATACTTCCATCAGTTACTCAATTAGTTCAAGCATCAGAGGTTTAAGCAGTAGATCTAAAGGTTCCAAGCTGGATAATGAAGCATCTGGTTGTCATCTGACTGTGGAAATTACAGAGAGATTGCCTTGTTGTCTGCCACAGGAAAGATCATTGTGAAAACCCTCCTGAACTGTCTCCTTCCACTTGAAGAATAGCTCCTCCTGGAATCTCAGTGTGGGTTTGGGGCTTCAATAGGCATAACAGACATGATCGTCACAGCTCACCAACTGCAGAAAAAATGCTGGGAACACCATAAACCTCTCTACATAGCCTTCTTTGACCTCATGCAAGCCTTTGAATATCAACTGAGAATCACTGTGGAGGATTCTTCTGAAGTACAGATGCCCAGTGAAATTTGCACCATCCTTTGCCTGTTTCATGATGGTATGTGAGTAGTGATTCTCAATAATGGATCTATCATAGGTCCCTTTGAGGTTAAGACAGAATTTAAGCAATGCTGCATCATCACGCCAACACTTGTCTTGATATTCCTTACCGCGATACTACACCTGACTACCAACAAGCTTCCAGTTGGAGTGGAGCTAAACTACTGAATAGATGGAAAGATGTTTAATCTCAGCTGACTCGGAGCCAAAACCAAGACTACCCTTACCTCAATCATTGAGCTCCAGTATGCTGATGATACTGTAGTCTGTGCTCACTCAGAAGCAGACCTTCAGGCAATTGCTGATGTCTTTACTGAGGCATACAAGAAAATGGGACTGACACATACATTGAGGACTAAGGTCCTCAATCAACAAACTCTTAATGAGCGGTCCCTAGCTCTGGTAATTCAGATTCGTGATGAGACTCTGGAGAACACTGAGTATTTCCTGTACCTTGGAAACCATCTCTCGCAGAGGGCTGGCATCAGTGAAGAAATCCAACATTGCCTCAAATGTGCAAGTTCTAGACTTTTCATTGTAGACTTTCCTAATTAAAATGGCTGACTTTGCAATTGTACCAATCTTTCAACATAGTTTTCTGTGCATAGCTGAAAAGGTTTTGCCTAGGAGAGCTAGACAAAGACTGGGAGGAAAGAGCACATGTAGAATTTTTTCCCACAATATAGGAGCACAAGGAACCTTTTCACTTAGATTATGACCCCCATCAAGTCATGTAAGTCAAGTCACAGGCTGCAGTATTTATTTCCAGGCCACAACACTATGTGCTTCTGGCTCTTAGGTATGATTTTAGGTTATTGGGTGGTACTGTATGACTCACATGCTGTAGCTAGATGCTCTTCCAATCCTGTCTGCAAATTTCCTTCTGATGCTATGCAGAAATCTGCTGCTGAGTTATTTAGCAGTTGTGAAGTTTCTCCTGCATGAGAACTGCACATCCTAATCAGAACAGCTTTATAGTATTTCTGGAGGTGAGCATTGCAACTCCATACTGACTTAGAGTCATAGACGAGATTAGTTCAGGTACTGGCAAAAGACATCATGTTCTATGTGAGCATAACTTTTCTCCAAACCAGGATAGCATTGATAGTAAAGGAAATACTCAGAAACAAGATTAAGTAGTTTCTCCATTCCCTGTTCCTACTGTTCTCCAGTGTCATTATGCTATTATTTTCTCCTCTAATGAAGCTATGCAAATTTAGGCTGTAAAGGGCTATTTTTTGGCTTTCACTAAATTTCTAGCAAATTGATTCTGAAGCTGAAATTTCTTTAAAAAGAAAACAAAAAACCCAACAATACCCTCATTGCTCTTTGTAGCATTACCCTTTTCTCTGTACTTGCATCATCACAACATTTCTTTTTGTAGCTAGCATCTCTCTGCCCACATTGAGGCCTACAGGAACATATATAGAAAATACATAAAAAGGCCCTTATAATAATAGGTGTTCAACCAATATTTTGCTAAAGAAATATTTATCAAATGGTCCACCGTCAATTCAGTTAGTAAGCACTAGAAGTGATACATGTGTTCAGGGTTTTTAACTAAGACTCCGAGAAATAAGCCTTCCTTTCAGGTGGCCTGGTACATTCACTACTTGTAAATCCAGCTGCTCAGGTTCTTCCCTGGAGTTTTAGTCTTCAGCATCTCCCTGCCTGCCTGTCACTGATTACAGCTTGTCTCTGATCTCTCTGAGCCTTTTGACCAAAATCTGGGGTTCTATAGATAAGGGCTCTTTTTCAGCTTTGGCTCTGCTTCCCCTTCTTTCCAGAGAGTACCTCTTTGTCACCTTCTAACCACAAACTAAACCATTCTAGCCTGCCCACATGCTCTCTTTTTTAAAGATACCAGGTTCAAAAAAGGAGCTCAAATTGTGGTTATTGCATTATTTTTGGACAAAACAAAATACTGTGCAATAGTCACCATTAAAGAATCAGTAATTTTGAGGCATTATAGTTATTTCTTAATTTTTCAAAAAGAATTGCTTATGTTCAGATATTAAAGACATATCAATTGTTGGTATTTTGCTATATTAACTTTTTGTGGAAAACACCATAGCATGTGTTGAGCAACGAGTTAAGGTAAACACCAGTTGTAAAAGTAATGGTGATAGCCTCAGGTTCCAGACTCAAATCTCTGCAAGTAATTTTCTCTTTGCTTTGAATTATTTACATTGCATCTTGAAAGGCTACTATTTCAATATTTTGATATGTCCTGCAAAGTAGAAAAATACTAGGTTATATTAAAATTAATGGAACAAGAACAAAAATTAGATTATTTTTAAAAAGTCAAATTCAATATACATCAATGTGCACACAACACAGAGCCTTATGCGCTTTCACCTAAGATGAAATTCAACCTGATGTAGAGGAACAATAGCAAGTCAAATGCACCACTTCACAGCTGGCCTGAAAATGAAGATTCATATTGGAGTAGTGGTGGCCTTGTGTAAAAGGATTAATTTACTAAAATGCATCATTATGTTCATTATGGCAACACACTAATAATGTAGACCTGTATTTAGAAAGCTCTTTGGAGATGAATAGTTGTAATGGTAGAATCTTTGTGTTTTATATGGGCTCGGCTATCTCAGCCTACATTTAATTTAGGTGATAATTTTTTTTCCCTCACAGTTGTTGAGAAGTTTGGCTGATTTTGGTTGGTTGCGCAATTCAGCCAGAGTAGAATATATAATGTAAATAAGCTCTTCCATCTTTCTTCCTACTTGGAAATTGGTCTGCATCTTTGATTCTTTGGATAAATGACTATACTCCAACAACCTTTCAAACAACCTAGGTTCTGCTTAAACTTGCCCCTTTCTTGTTTGGGCTGACTTGCCAGCCACATAATGCAAACTACTAGTTTCTTGTTTTCAGTGCTTGCTCCAAGACATGTTGACCTCTTGTTGCCACGAGCAACCGCAGATAGGTCCCAACAGACCAGAGATGTCTGCTCCTACCATCACCCATGCCTCTCAAAATCAAGAGTGTTTTTCGTCAGAACCAACACAAACAAAATCTCCTGCATTTTGCTCCCTAAAGCCTGCACAGCACATACTGTTGTTGACTATAGTTTGTCATGCACCTATAGTTAGCTGCTGAATTACTGAGCCAAAAGCACGTCTTCCATCTTGCAGGCAAGGTTCTTTGGGTAGATGTGATATCTTTTATTAGACCAACTAAATAGTTGGGAAAAGTTATTTGTAAGCTTTCAGGCACAAACATCTTTCCTCAGGCATTGGGAGACTCTACTGCTGTTCTGAGGTCTCCAAGGTAGAAAAGAAGATAGAGAGTAAACAGATGTTTGTGAAGATGCAAATGAGTGGAAATTTGGAAGACAAAGGGTAGAGATAGGAGGGGAGGGGCAGGAAAGGGGAGGGAAAAGTGCAAAGGAATGCAGGTTGTCTACTACAAGGCAGGTTACCTGGTGTGTTAGATGTCATACAGGTAGTAACATGTCATAAATCCAAAGTCTATATTCAGTCCATGATTTTTTATACCCAGTAAATTTATGAAGTGAAGTTCATAGGCTCGTCTATGAAAGGTGTTTTGTAAGTTGCCTTTGAGGATTAGAACTGAGATCCAACCACCAAATAATAATAAACCAGAAGATAAAGGAGGCGCTATAGTTATCCTTAACTGTGAAGACTACATAAAAGAAGCCAACAGACAACACTCTGACACTACCTACTATGAAAAACTAGAGGAAAATCCAACCCCCCTTTTCACCTCAAAACTCAAAACCACCATCACATTATTTCCATCTAAACTACAAGAATAACTTCAGACCCTGATCCCTTCACTACCCAATCCAGGGACATTTTATATGCCCCCTAAAATATACAAACAAGGGAACCCTGGCAGACCTATAATTTCTAACTATGGAAACTTAACTGAGGAAATATCAGGTTTCATTGAATCCATCCTAAAACCTCTTGTCATCCAAAGACCAGGTTTTATCCAAGACATAACAGACTTTCCCCAAAAGCTCAAAAACATTGACCATCCTCCCAACAATACCCTCCTAGCCACCATGGACGTCACCAGCTTAAATACTAACATCCCACATCAGGATGGTATCCAAACCTGCCTCCCATATCCACAAGAGCAAGATTACAACTTGGAGTGCAGACTTCATGATATTACTGAACTTACACTTTAACCTCACATACAACTTCAGCTTCAACAACCAACACTTCCTCCAGACCATGGGCACAGTTATGGGCACCAAAATGTCCCCACAATATGCCAGACTTTTTATGACCCACCTGGAAGAAGAATTCCTCAAGAACTGCACCATCAAACTCATGCTATACCTGAGATATATAGATGACATCACCATTTAGATCAAAAACCTACAGTCTCTGATTGATTTCCATCACAATTTCAACAATCATTACCTCTCCCTCACACAGTTTGATGAATACTCCAACACCAACATTTCCTTTTTAGACACCATCAGTGGCGACATGTAGGGTCTGCACAGGGGTGCACATGCACCCCCTGAGAGTGTTGGTCCACCCCCTGACAGGCCGCACTCCTCACTTAGATGACAGGCGGGGGGGGTGCAGGCAGGAGTGTCAGTGCCCTGCCTGCCCTCCTGAGAATGCTGGCCGGGGAGTGGGAGCACTGAATGAAGCACCATGGCCACTTCTGGGAGCACCGTGGCCGCTTCCCAGTTGGCATGATTAACCATGGAGGGACCTCCCCCCCACCCCCTGTCAGTGAGTTTGGCCCCCCAGTCAGCGAGATTGGCCGCCCCTGGGGGGCACATTCCCACCCTGACTAAGGTAGTACCATGGTAGTACCATGGACATATTCATCAATATCCAAAATGGTAAAATAGAAACCTCCATATACAAGAAACCCATGGATCAACATACATATCTACACAGAACCAATATCAAAAAACTATACCAAAACACACCAAAAAACTATAATTTACAGCCAAACTTTCCGAAACCACTGAATTTGCACTGAGGAGAGTACCTGGGATCGTTACCTCACAAATCTCAAAAGGGCTTTCACCCAACAAGCACACTCCTCCAGAGAGATAGATTGCACTTTTGAAAGAGCCACCCAGATACCACATGAAGAATTGCTGCAGTACAAAAGGAAAATCCCCACAAATCGCACACCTTTAGTTATTACATACCATCCTTCCCTGAAACCTGTATGGAAAATCCTCAAACAATTGCAACCTAATTCTTAAAGAGATCTTTCCAGAACTACTAGTCCTAGCCTTTAAATAAGCACCAAACCTTGCTAACCTCATCATCAGAAGCAAACTTTCTGTGACCCAAACCACACTGAATGGATCCAGACCATGCCAGGACAAGAAATGTTAAATCTGACAACATATCTCCAGCACTCCCACAATAACTACACCCTACAACAGAACCATTACTATTCCTGGATGTTATACCTACACTTCCAGAAATGTAATATATTTCTTCTTGTGCACCAGATGCCCAGATGGAAAATATGTAGGAGAAACCAAACAACAACTGTGCACCTGAAGGAACGCACACCAAAAATCCATGAAGGACAAAAATATCCAACTACCTGTGAGTGCCCACTTCTCACGACAATTACAAGCCTCCCCTCCTCTTCCCTCCAACCCGTGCTGGGGTTAAACACAGTCTACCACTGCCTGCATGAATTGGAGCCACCATGCTCTGGTCTGGTCAGGACAAGGACAGCTGCGACCTCTCTAGCAGTGCTGGAGGGAGCAAGGGGCTGCAGGTTGGGAGTGAGAGTCACTGGTAGGGTTGGGGGGTTATGGCTTGGGAGTGAGGGGCACTGGGGGGACAGGGGACCGTGGGTTGGGAGTGCAAGACACTGGCAGTACCAGGGGGCTGCAGGTTGGGAGTGAGGGGCACCAGCAGGGATGGCGGGGCTGAAGATCAGGAGTCAGGGGCACCATCATGGCCCAGAGGGGCAGGGTACTGTGGTTTGGGAGTGAGGGGCACTGGCAGGGCTGGGTTCAGTGGGTCAGGATTGAGGAGCAGCATCAGGGTAGGGGAGTGGGGCTGTGACTTGGCATCAAGGAGCAACAGAATGGGCAGGGCACCAGCATGTCACTGCCCCCCACCATCATATCCCCCCTCCCCTCCTGCATGACAGGTGTCCTCTTTTTTGAACCTGGAAATATGGTAACCCTACATTAGCAACAACAACCCAGCTCTTTTATTCCTTTGTATTTTATTCATTTCTTCTGTGGCAAGAACCTGAGCAGCTAATTTGTAATTTTCTAGGGAAGTTGCAACTTAATGGCTTGTTGATGGGTGAGCTAGCGTACTGATGCCTTTGCCTGTTATAGGCTTGAGTTAAAATAGATCAATTGTGCACCATGTGCTCATATTCCATATGGTTTTCAGCCTAAGTTATTCTGATGGGCCTCGCAAGTGCTCTTTGCAGTATAGCCCCAGCACTTGTTGAAAATCATAAGTGCTGGATAATGTGTTTCCCTTTTCTTTGCTGTGCAAATACCATTTCTTTGCTGAAAACTCAGTTCTGCCACCTTGAGTTGTATTGACTGGTACATTATTCTATGAGTAGTTCCATTTCAGTTAAAATAAACCAGTAAGGTATTACCTCACTATGACTAAACACTGCAGCATCTGTGCCTAAGTAACTTGAAACAGAATGAATACGTGTGGTATCATTATAGTAGTGCTGTCACTAAAGCTGTATTTCCTACAAGAGGACAGCCATTCTAGTATTCATGGAGGCAGCTGCCCTAAAGCTTACTTTTTGCCTTACTTCCATGATCTAGGATAGCTAACTGGGTAAATTGTGTGACACTGCACAATTTGGACAAAAATAGGAACATCCAATGGACCATCATATTATTTGGGATAAACAAATGCCATTAGTAAGAATAGAAATTACTGTCAACAGCATTCAAATTGTAGTTTGTCCTCTTATCCACTTATCAGGAGCTCAGCATTGGAGCAAAGGTGACTAAGAAACTATGCTTATACAATACAAATTTGGTCATTTTTGTGTTTGCTTTTGTTATTAAGGGGGGTTGTTGTTTGTAGCTGTGTTGGTCTAAGGCCACCGGCAGGCAAGGTTCTTTGGGTAGATATAATATCTTTTATTAGACCAAGTAAATAGTTGGAAAAAAGTTCTTTGCAAACTTTTGGACACAAACACCCTTCATCAGGCATATATATTGTAACATATATTGTATGATTTTACCTTTGTATTTCATCATGTGGTAAAGCCATTAATGTGTTTTAAATCATGGCTTGGTGTCATGGAAAGATAGAAGAATCATTCTTTCAGTATTATGAGTTTACATTAACCAAAGGGAATGATTCTGCATCATTAAAGACAACAATAGACAAATTGTGTTACCCTTTATGTACCTAACTGGCAATTTGCCAGCTATGTAAGTGGCATTTGGGATGTTTATGCACTGTTTGCAAGTCTATCAACTATGCAGCATGGACACACAAGTGTTCACACAGCAGCTGAGCATGTGCAGTAGACCATATGTCCTGGGGATAGCAGGAGAGGAGGCACAGAAGCCATGCCCATGGGACACAGCTGGAGGAAAAACATAAAAAGTAATAAAGAAAGACAAAATGATCACTTACCAGCAGGAGAGGCGATGCCAGAGGAGCGAGGAGGAAAGCCTGCATGGTTTGCAAGCCACAATTTTACTCAATTAAAGCCAGCAGTTGACGTCATGGGGACGCACCAGCCGGCGGGGATAAAAGCGGACACCGGTGAAGAGACAGGGAGAGCGAGAGAGGTGATGGCAGCTCTCTATGCCGGCAGCGGACTGAGCCAGCGTGAATGAGGATCAACTGGGCAGGGAGTGGCAGCTGAGGCTGTGGGGACTCCCTTCTCCAAAGGTGCCAAACTCGAGCCCCAGAGGGGAAGGAGCATTTGGGGTGTCAAACCCCAAGTTTTGCTGAGGGAATACAGCGTTGGGGGTGCCGAGCAGCAGCACAAAGAGGGCAGTGGCCTGGAGACAGAAGCCAAGACTGACCCTGGGGAACTAGAGGACCCCTTGCCCGGTCACTTACAGGTACTGGGTCGTGGAGGTGGGCTAGGGACGGAAAGGGAAGGAAGACTCCGAGGGAGTGGCATCAAGGGAATATTTCCAAGCACAGGCAAGATGGCTGAGAGGGTCAGCCAATAGGAAGCTGGATCAGAAGGCCCCTCCTTGTCCTTCTTTTTTTTCTTCTCCTTTTTTTTCTTTCACCCTGACTCAGCACGGAGCATCCACGCAGCCACACAAGCCAAGCTGGTTGGTTATCCCTCTCACAGGGAGTGAGGGGATAAAGTATAAGACCCCAGAGAGGCGACAAAGTTAAGGATCGCTGCACTGGAGGTGCGGCTGCTTCAAGACTTGGCATCCCACCAGAGGTTGGTGTAAGGCTGGGGTGTAGGGGAGGTGGAGCCCCATGAACATCCGGCAAGTGGAGTGGTCACTCCTGAGGGGTCTTCAGAGGCCACCCCCTCACTGGTGTAACGTTCAAAGTCGTGGCAGGCGAGTTTGGGGGCAGCCCATGAGGTAACCGAAGCCCACCTCAGGGGCTCCACTAAGCCACTGAGTGCACACCCTTTGCAGCTCAGACCAAGGCGGCACATGAGCAGGCATTCGAAGGCAGGCGGGCACACCATACATTGGCCAGGCACCTATGCAGCTACATGTGTGCATACACTGGGCATGTGTAGGTCACAAAATTCTACCAGTCAAAAACCAATGACTAAGAGGTGTTAGATCCTGGAGAAGGATGACACTTCTGTGGTTTATCTCTAGTAGCTAGGTTACTCATTCAGAAAGTGGGAGACCTAGGTTCCTCTATCACCCAGAGGAGATTAAACCTCTGTCTCTGACTTTCCAGCACAGATCACTAACTAGCAGGTCACATATTAGAATCACAAACTGAGTGTAAGCACCCAAAATGTCACTTACACATCTACAAAACTGCCAACTTCTAGTTGTGAAAAGGGTAATATAATTTGTCCCCAAAGCTATAAACAGACATCATCTTTGTGGCTAAATCAGGATGCAGACACTGAGCAAGGAAGCCCATGGGTCCCTTTTTATGCCTGCAGACACGTGCTCTGGGAATTCCTCTGCACGACTGGGTCCCTGAGGCCCTGGGAGGACCTGTCTGGAGTGGCTGGAGGTCTACTGGAAATAAGGCAGCACAATCTAGGAATTATTGAGCCTCTATTTTGAGGCATTGGAGGCACAACAAGGGGCAGGGACGTCTGTTCACATGGGTTTTGTGCGGCCATAAAAATGTCTACAGCAGCACAAGGGCAAAGCCAAAAGAGATTTGTAACCTAATTTGCTTCTGATTTCCATGGAGGCATAATCTGGATTACTATAAGAGACTCTCTGAGTGTGAATTCATAATGCTGGTGATGGTTTTCCACACAGCTCTAAATAATTTACAACAGTAAAAGTGTGGCTATGATTCTTAACAGGTAACCTGATGGCTTTTCACTTTTTGTAGTACTTTCATTTCAGTTTTATTGTAGTCTGAATAGTCTGACGAAGAATCATGAAAAAATACCAAGAGGAAATTATTTACATTTTAAGTAAAACAAGCATTGTAAGCCCCAAAATATATTTATTCTGGGCTTTTCAAAAAAGCCTAAGAAAATTAAGTGTCCATTGAGAGTTAATAGGTTTGGGGTGGCAACATCTCTTAGACAACTTAGAAAAAACAAGTGCTAATATGTAAATATTAAGTAAAATTTAATGGGCTATAATTGTCCTTTCTTGACTTCATTAGATGATGAAATAAGGATGGATTTGACTGGGTACTGAATTCATAGAACTTAACATACTGTAAATGTTTGCCATTAGCTTTTTCCAGGAATCATTTTTTTAAAAAATGTGTGTTGTGGTTCCCCTTCACTTTTGCTATTTCATAGATTTCATAGACATTAGGGCTGGAAGGGACCTTGGAAGATCATCGAGTCCAGACGCCCCGCCCAAAGGCAGGAATTCAGCTGGGGTCATAGGATCCCAAGATAAGCATCCAATTTTCTCTTGAAGGTGTTCAATGTAGGTGCTTGAACCACCTCCGATGGCAGGCTATTCCATACCTTGGGGGCTCGGACAGTAAAAAAATTCTTCTTTATGTCCAGCCTGAAATGATCTTGCAGTAGTTTATAACCGTTCGACTTCGTCATCGCTTGGGGTGCTCTGGTGAACAAACATTCCCCCAGATACTGATGGTCACCCCTGATAAACCCCATCAGATCACCCCGAGCCTGCGCTTTTCCAGGCTAAAGAGCCCCATAGCTATCAGCCTGTCATTGTAAGGTCTGTTTTCCTGACCTCTGATCATGCACGTGGCTCTTCTCTGGACTCTCTCAAGCTTCTCCACATCCTTTTTGAATTGTGGGGCCCAAAACTGGATGCAGTACTCCAGCTGCGGCCTCACCAAGGCCGAGTACAATGGGAGAATGACATCCCAGGATTTGCTTGAGAAGCATCTATGGATGCAAGCCAGCGTTTTGGCCACTTTACTAGCTGCAGCATCGCATTGAAGGCTCATGTTCATCTTGTGGTCAATGATGACCCCCAAGTCTCTTTCTTCCGTAGTGCTAGCCAGTGTAGCACTGCTGAGCCTATAAGGATGCTGCAGGTTTTTCCTCCCAAGGTGGAGAACCTTGCATTTTTCAGTGTTAAACACCATCATTATATTGCAAATACCTGAACTAGAGAATTGTTGTAGAAATGCAGACCCTGAAATGTGATAGTTTTGAGATGTGGTCACTTATGCCTAAGTATTTGGACTAGCCTGATCTAATACCAGTATAAGGCATATATAACAGAATAGAAGAAATTTAGTTTTATTGACCTTTTACTGTATATTGTGGGCCATAGTAACTCAAGCCAAATAGAGAAAGAGTACCATTGTTTTTATCGATACAGGAATTTGAGGTGTTTGCCCTGCCAAGTTCTGGAAATGTATTCCCTTGGATGAAATTCACCCTAGCTGAGGTGTTTGCATAAAACTGTCAGTGTAACTAAAGAACCATGTGAAGGGCTTAAGTGGGTCTTCACACAGTCTATTTCCACTGTGGGAAATTTTACTTTGTAGGTAAATAATATGCTTTACAAATTAATAAGTGCCAATTAGTCTCTTAACATAATGCTTCAAGCATTACTATTAAAAACATATGGTTTAATGCAACACAGTATTCTTCAATACTATTCATGTACATCTACCAATATTAGCAATAGTAGCAGAAGCAAATGAGCAGATTAAAAACATAGGGAGAAAGACATTTTTTCCTTATTTGCTGATAAAATACATGGGTTTGTTTCATATCAATGTCATATCTCTTACATTTACTTCACTGAGAACAGGACTAGGCCAGTAATGTCTAGTTTTTACTCATTGGGGTCAGGAAGGAATTTTACCCTATGGTCAGATTGGTGCAGACTATTTTTTACCTTTCTCTGTAGCAGGGAGCATGGCCCTCTTCCTTGGGTCTCTTGAGTGTATTTTTACAACCCTTGCAGCACAGAACAATGGTAGCTATTGTCCCCCTGCTTTAACTGTGACAGGTTAGGGTGTTTGCTTTTTTGACTGTGTTAGGGTTGATTGTGCAGTTTTACTAATAGGTTAGACAGTGGATTTGTATAGGATGGTTTGGATAGGGATGATCCTGCCTCTCTTGGGGAACTGGATGAACTCTGAAGGTCTCTTCAGGCCCCACGTTTCTATGACTCGATGATTTTGTGACTCACTGGTCACTTGCAAAGTATAAAGTTCAGGTAAACAGCTTCTTTTTAGACAGGATAATGTCTGTCTTTCTCAGCATTGGTGACATTTATGGGCTGCACACCTGAGCTTGGCAGTGCGCTCCCTGCAAAATGCGCCGCTGATGCTACTGATGGCGCCTGTGGGCGGTTGCCGCTTGCCACTGTCCCCCTCACCACTGACACCACCTGCAACGTCTGCAGGTGGTCCCTGGTCGCCACTGGCAGTTGCCGACACTGCCAGCGGCGTCTGTGGGTGGTCACTTATCCCCACCCTCCGCCACTGCTGACACTGCCGCAACTATCTGTGGGAGCTCCCTGCTCACTGCCACCCCTGCCACCACCTGCTGGAGTTTGCTGTGCCCCACCCCCGGCCTCTGGGAGCACGCATTCGTGTCTCTCAGCATACAGTGTTTAGTTTTTGTAACTCAGTTGGATGTTTAGCAGTGTAAAAACATCATGGATTAGTATCTAGAAAGTTTGAACATATGAAATACTAGTGAAACCTACAGGTTTGTTCTGGGAGGAAGGACTGATCTGACCCTCTTTTGTTGTTCTTTATCACTGCAATTAAATTGGCAATTCAATCAGAATGAATAATATCCAAGTGAATACCCAGAAATCATAGACTAGGTTTTTGAACCTTGGCCAGAAGAACTAACGCCCAATTGCTCAAGGCACTACTTCTTTCCAGTGACCTTACAACAAAAGTACAGTCCTGACATTATTTCCTCACTCTTGCTGTAACACTCTAGCTGTAATTGATATAAAATACCAAGCACCAAGACTGAGATTTACTCATGCTTGCAAATGTTACTCTTATTTAAATTGACTGAAACCCTCTGAGCCTCTCTTATTTTGTCAGTAACAGGACACAGTATAATCACAAGTGTGCATGTTGCTAAGGATATACATAGAAAAGATATAACAGGAGGGAAATGGTAATACATGAATCTTCATGTATTACCATCTTCTTGTTACTGTTCCCAAATTCCTTTTTGGTTGCACTATATCTGCAGGTGAAAAGATAATACAAGCTATTTGCCGCTCCTTAACTTTACAACTAAGATTGCCAACAAGACAGTGCCAGTTATGGTGATCTATTTTATAATGTGGACATTTTGCCAGCAAGAACTGCAGTAAGATCACCGTTACATTTTAAATAAGGCACTGAGTAGTCATGAGATAGTAAGACAATGATGCTGCTACATGATCAGTAAATAAGTAGGTGAATTTCTGTCTGGTCTATGGAAATGTTGGAATTGAGATCTGCTGCACAGCTTGTGGGTTTATAGGAACAGTTTGCTAATTAGAGTTTTATAAAAGGACAATTTTTTGAGAAAATTTCTATCATTTCATATCAACCCATTATGTAATCCAGATTTTTAAACCAACATTTCCATAAATTATCTATGCTCATATATATGAACATAGATAATTTGTGCAAATGTTATACACACACACACACACACACACACGTTTTAGTTCCAACATTTAGCTGGAAATGTTTAATATTTTCAGACACAATGCAAGAGTGTGAAGCTGGGATCCCCAACAATCGAAGACAAATTTTTCTATGCCCAACATGTTTAGGTTTCATGGGTAAAAGCAAAATATAGGGAAAAAATGTATGGCTTTTACTACATACGTAGAACTTCTTCTGACCTCCAGTGTTGTTTCAAAAAGCAACTTTGAAAAGCATCCACGTGGGCTTTCACCCCTCCCTCTCTACTTTTTCCTTTAGCTACTTTTCTCTTCTCCACTCCTGCTATCCCACAGTCTCAGGAAAGACAATACTGTGGAAAAAGGCTCATAATTCATTGCCATTTTTGGAGTGGAAGGAACAGAGTTAATTAGAACATCTACAGTAAAAACTAAAAAGAATCTTTGTTTCCTGAAGGGTAAGCAGGATGTTCCTTTTACAAAAAGCAGAAGTTGAAGGGGAATTCAAACCACCCTGCACTTCTGACTAAAAAAGGTATTCTCATTTAAAAGTTAGGGTTTTTTTTCCTCTACAAGAAAGATCCTTTTCAGTTAAACCAGAGGACTTTTTGACGTTCCCTTCCATGTGCAGCTTTTTTCCAAACGATTGCCTTGTTTAGTCTTTAGAGGGCTGGTTAGTAGAGTTCTGCTGTTCTTTATTGGTTCTGGACCACACAAAACCAGATGAGGAACAGAATCATGTTAAAATCTCAAACACAGTGGGACAGAACTTTAAAATACATTTAGTCGACTCTGCACTGCTCTGTTAGAACGTAAAGCAGCTAGAGTAGAGGAATCCGCTGATGGTGTAAACTAGCCAGCCCTCTCCATGTTGAGAGTGGCTTGGTGATGGAAGGACCCCGCTGTGCTCTATGTCTCCATCATGGGTCAATAGAAATGTCTCTATCAGAGACATTCTGTCTGCCTTTGCTAGAGCAGGCCTTTGCTTGCGATAATCATAACTGGGGCCAGTTGGTTCCTTCGTCAACTTCAGAATTAGGGCAAGCAGAAAAAGGGTATAGATATGGCACATTTGAGAATTATTTTAATTACAGCCAAAGACAGTTTCTCACAAGTTGTCTGGGACAGTTGCATAATCAAAAGAATGGAAGGGGGTTGATAAAAATGCTTTTTAAGTCTCCAGTCTCTCAATTTCAAATGTAATTAAAAAGAGCACTACCTGCGGTCCCATGGAATTAGGGAAGGGATCCCATTGCCTTCATGGGACACTGGATTGAGCATTCTGTGAGAATGGTTCTAGAGAGGTGATGGTAGATGCACGTGTATGGTGGTGGTATTTAGGGGCTTGCAGGAATAAAGTTATTATTTTTAAGCTGTCCATGCTCCCAGACTGCAACTTAAGTCTTTTCAGCTATTTTTATTCCAATTTTAGCCTAAAAGTTGAAGTAGGAGCTGCTCAATATTCTGCATTCCTTTTCTTCTGGGTGGCAAATTGGCGATGTGAGAGCAGCTGTGCCTTGGGGGATAAAAAAGGAGGGTCCAAACCATTGAAGAAATGTTTAAAAGAGACACAACAAGAAAGCGACTGAGACAGAGCGGGAACATAAGAAGATAAGAAATGCCATATTGAGTCAGATCACAGGCCCATTTACAGGGCTCAGGATTATGTATTTCAAAGTAGCAAAGAGTAGATGCTAAAGGGGTGGAGAGTATTTATGTAAGGCTTATCTGGACTGATTGGCCCCTTGTACCTCTTCGCCTTATAGCTTCCACCAGTTAGAGACCAAGGAAGTCCAAATTTGAGATTGCAGCTGTAAGTGTCAAGTTTAATACCCACTAAGGGACCTGTGCTTTATGACAGTGAAAACAAGAGAAGCAAAGAGGGAAGTGTTAGAATAAAAAAAAGCAAACATGTTTCATAATAGCTGAAAAAGTTGGTAACATTTTTTTTCTATTTTTCTAGTGGAAGAATTAATTGGTTACTGTATTTACTTGAATATAAGATGACCCCCAATGATTAGATTATATATAGGGAAAAATTATAAATGTGATATATTTTTCTAGGTATAGAAACTAATAATTGGAGATTTGTCTTGAATTTGTCTCCTTTCCACTGCTACAACAGGAAGAATAAATCTGGGGAAGGAGTCAGGTAGTCCCTTTGCCTTCTTTCCCTGCAGCCCATTCCCCTCCTCCTAACCATCAGACCCTGCTCTCTCAAAGCAAATGGAAGGAGGAACAAATCTGAAAAAACTGGCTTTGAGATAAATAGTAGTAATTTTCACATAGTACCCATAGACTTAGTTCATCCAGAATTGATTAACTAATTTTTCCTTTTTTGAAAATGCTGCAAGTTTTAGCACAGATACCCCATAAACACATTTTTAAGTAGCACTTTGTTACCTATTTATATATAGTACAAATTATGCATGATATTAGTCCAAAGCCAACGGAAGGCAAGGCACAGCTCAGCTATGGGAGTGAAGAGGAAGTAAAAGTGTATTTAATGTAGTATCTCACCATGACTTGAAAAAGAGTCAATGCTGTGGGGGACTGCATTCAATGCAGAGTATCATACATTGTATTCAGATGGGTTACACTAACCTATACTTGTGGTAGGTTCCTGTCCACATGTTTGCCAATGAACACGATGATGAGTGAAAGGACTGGGCAAACAGGAAGGGGAGTTGAAAGGGGGAGGGCAATGAGGTGATCCTTTGTGTTATTGTGATGATTTAAAAGTGACATTGATGGGTGCATGGGTGCATAATTACAGGGGTGTAGGTTGTAGCCGTGTTGGTCTAAGGACATAGGCAGACAAGGTTCTTTGGGTGAATCTGATGTCTTTTATTAGACCAACTTAAATAGTTGGAGAACAATTATTAAGCAAGCTTTCAGATTCAACAACCCTTTGTCAGGCTAAGGAAGTTTCTGCAGTTGGTGTGTGCTCTTCCATCCAGGGGAAAAAGCCCAGGCATCTGTATACCATCCAGGTTTCACATACATACTTCAGGACTGGCAGTACAACGGCTTCGTAGACCTTCAGTTTTGTTTTTTGACTGATACCTCTGTGCCCCCACACAGTCTCCTGAGTGTTGATTGTGAGACCAAAGTTGTCACAAGCTGAATAGAAATGGTTCATACTCCAGACTCAGATTTGGCATTGAGAACGATCATCAGCAAATAGAAAATCATGAACAGTCACTTCCTGTAACTTCATTTTCACCTGTAGTTTGTGTCACCTGCATTTAATCAACTTCATAGTGGGTTTCCATTACTGAGCACATGCTGCTTTTAGCAGTCATCCAACTGTAGGCAATGTATTTAATGCAGTTTCCTTGTATGTGAATGTAAAATGAGGGGCTTTTCCCCCCCATGCTGATTGGGGGAAAGGATCTCATTTTGTATTCAAGTAAATATGGTAATTCCTTCTATCCCCAAACTGTATTTTAATGAAATAGTGTATAATGTAATGATATGTACTTAATGAAATGTAAAATAAATAACCCATTATTCTTGCAAAATGATATAACCAGGGTGATGAGCTAGGGATTTTCATCCCCACAATGGCTCATTTATATGAGGTAAAAGTTTCAGGGTGGTATAAAGGAGTCCTAAAAGCCCTGTATTTGGCTGGAGAAGGATTTGACCAGTGCAACTTCCCACTGAGGAAGACAGCTGTAAGTTGTAACCTGACGAGGTTGTATAGGGTCCCAGGATTATCTGAACTGCACTGTGTTCTCTCCAGCTCCCAGATCAGCAAAGGATTGGGAGACCAGCAATCTTGCTTTAGGCCACCTTAACACCACTCTCCCCTTAGATTTGAATTCTTTGCTATGCAACATAGAACCTTGCCCAGGATTCCTCATATACTGGTATCCAGAGAGGAGGCTATGGGTACATCTCTTAAGTCGCTGAAGGCATTTGAAGACTGGAATTGACATTAATAGACTATGAATCCACATCCTATCATAGCTTATTGCTTATTAGAAATACTAAATTAATATTACAATATAATAATGTAGAATTATAGGCTCGGAAGGGACTTAAAGGGTCACATAGTCCAATCCTCCTCACTCCTCCCTGCCCCCAAAGATGCAGGATTTGCTGTCTTACATGATCCCAGAAAGAAGCCCATGCAGCTTCTGCCTGAAAACCTGCAAAGAAGGAGATTCCACCATTTCCCTGAGCTGCTTGTTCTGTTGTCTCACTGCTCTCATACTTAGGAAATTTGTTTTAAGAAGATTGAGATTGAATCTCTTTGCTGCAGTTTAAACCCATTGACTCATATTGTCCCTTGCCTCTCTGAGGCAAGGAAGAACACTTTTTTCCATTTTCTTTTTCACTGCTATCTTGTCCCATTCGCCTCCATTTTGTCCAAACTAAGCGTACTTAGATTTCTCAAACTTTCCTCATATGGCTTGCTTTCCAAACCCTTTATCATCTCTGTCATTCACCTTTGGATCCTCTCTACCTCTTTTTGAAAATGCAGTACCCAAAACTGAACACAGTACTGCAGCTGAGACCTACCCACTGCCAAGTACAGCAAGTAGTTATTAGTACCTCCTGAGCACATCTACACTGATGCTGCTGCACAGTGGTAACTGTCCATTTATTTAGTATTTGTATAAGCAAGTACTAAATAATGTACAGTAACCAAAATTACTATGCAGTAGTGCCAGCAAATGACTTTTAAGTGACGCTACTGTGCAGTAGCCTAATACTGCTGTGCAGTAGCATCTTTCCACAATTTTTGCCATGTGACACTACTGAGCAGTAGTATCAAGCTACTGTGCAGTCAGCATCTTGTGTAGACAACGTGCCCCCTGTGTCTTGTATGTAATGCTTCCTTTAATGCAACCCCAAATTGAATTGTTGGGTTTTTTCGCAATACCATTGCATTGCTAACTCATGTTGAGTTTGTGATCCACCGTAACACCCAAATCCCTTTCAGCAGTGCTACTAGTGAGTCTTTTATCTCCTACACTGTATTTGTGTATTGACTTTATTTTCCTATGTATAGCATCTTACATTTGTATTTTTTGAATTTCATTTTTTGTCTGTAGGCCAGTTCTCCCATTTATCAAGAACCCTCGAGATTCTAATCCTACCCTGCAAAGTGTTTGCAACCCCTTCCAGTTTTGTGTCTTCTGCAGACCTGATCAGTAAGGTTTCTATTTTTGTATCTCAAAACAGACAGTTTGAGACCTGTTGCCAATCTGAAACCAATCCATTAATAGTTGCTCTTTCTTCGGGTTTTTTTACCCACTTTGGTAATCCTATCTAGCCCACATTTCTCCAGGTTACTAATGAGAATGTCATTCACTACCATATCAAAAAGTACTCAAGTTCAGATATTTTATGTTCAGCACTTTGCCCCTCTCTACCAAACCAGTTACTGTATCAAAGACAGAAATGGTTGGATTTGGTATGGATTGTTCTTAATAATTCTACGCTGGCTACTAATGAAAACAAAAAATAATTTGTTTTATCATTTGCTCTAGTAACTTCCCAGGGATTGTAGTCATGCTGACTAGTTTATAAATCCAAAGTCCTCCTTATTTTCCCTTTTCAAGTTAAGCACTATGAATATGTCTCCACCATTTCTCCACTGCTACCAGGGTGCCTGTTTTTGAATATTCTCCACCGATCTGTTCCCACTATCACATGCCAAACTTAGAAAAGTATCAGTGAAGCTACTCTTCATGGCCATTTCTAATCATGCAGGGACATTAAGAGCTGCTATAGAGAGCTGCCCTGGGAGGGCTGCCCTGGGAGGTGTACACTGCTGCATTTCTGGATTTAGTGTGTGAAAGACAGAGTAGGTAGGCGGGGCATGCATGACAGCAGCCTTTCCCAGGAGCAACAAGGACACATGCTGTATGTTAGCCTTTCTCCAGCCATCTGAGATATCACCTGTCCCCAGTTAATTTGCCAATGATATTTCCAATGACCCCAAGATGTCTTCAGCAAGTTCCTGTCTTATAAATAAAGAGGAGGCATAAAAGGTGGCAATAGCACATGATAGAAGGGTTGATAGAGAGGGAACAACAAGAGTGAAATCGAGTTGTATAATTTGCAACTTTAAGGGGTTTTTTTTAAGTAATGAATCATTGATTTCAAAGGAAGTTTTGTCTGAGAGATTGCACAAATAGTTTCTTAATTAGAGAGATGTCTGTGTCTCTTTGCTTGCCAATTCACAGCTACCTAAATACGCAAAACATTTCTCTCTATTTTACTTTTCTGTTTTTTAACCATGTCAAATAAATGACCATAAAGAGCAGACAGTGACCTAATTTTGCGTTCTTGTCTGAACAAATTGCACTATAAACTGCCTAGAATTCATGGAACTTTTAAAATAAAGTTGTTCTTCATGACAGCTAAAGAACAAGATTGAAGAGGTCTGCAGAGTTTCACATCTCAGTGTTCTCTGCTATTCTGTCTCACTTAACAGCTGAGCTCCACTTCCATGTGGGAGAGATTCCTTGTCATGAAGATTTTAATAGGGCACCATTGGGTCTACAGTTTTTCATTGTGTATGTTCTGTTTCCCTCTTTATTAACTGTCTCTTCTTTCTCTCTGTCTCTCAACCCCCCTTCCTAGGTTAACTGACTTGTTATTTTTTAATTTGTACCTTTCTTTGCTGATGAGCTGTCAGTTCTGTTGATTCCAATAGCTTGGAGTTGCAGATTGAGTTTATGCAAACCATTTGCTGGCTCCCCACATGGCACAATGTCTCTGCAGTGACATGCTGCTGTCTGTTGTGGGGATGAGTAATGCCTACATGACAGGAGGGGGGGGGATGGATAAAAACACAGACTAGACCTCCAACACAATGGGTCCAACACTACAAGATGCTGAGTACCACAGCCAAAGTGTTGAGCACATTTAACTCCCACTTAGGTCTGTTAGAGCTCACAGCATGCAATACCTCTGTGAAGCACTCACCACCTTGCAGGAAGAAACCCTACTGATATGATCAGATCTCACTGATTTAATACCTTGGGTCTTGATCTTTTAATGGTCAGACTCTGCTGCCCTCATTCTTGCTGAGTGGTGTCCTACTCCATGAGCAGTCATACTGGGTGTCTTTACACATGCTCTGAGGGGGGATGCTTCAATTACAGCAGCTCTCATGAGCTGCTCTGATTAAAGCACCTACAGCGGCTTGTAAATTCAGCATCCACATACTTCAAAATGTCACTGGGGGCACTTTAACTGAAGCTTGTTCAACAAGCTTTAAAGTGCCCTTGCCACCATTTTGTAGCATGGAGGTGCTGAATATACATGATGCCGAGGCTGCTGGAGGATGCTAATTAGCACGCTCTGGCACACTCTAATTAGAATACATTAGAGCAGGAATCGGGCATGTGTATAGGTGCCCATTGATTTCACTGGAATTGCCCAGTACTTCTCAATGAGTGAATGTCATCTTTATACAGAGGGTCATCAATATGTACTATTTATGTCCTTCCTTACATTTTTTCATGACAGCTTAAGTGGTATTTGAGTGGTACATAGACCTTGTATAGATCTTCTTCACTAGGATGAATTTTACCTAATATGAGTAAAGGTGGAAAAAATCTGTTTTTTGTTTCTTATTCTGACAAAACCCTTATTTAAGTAAGTGAGCTAAATCCTGAAAGGTATTTTGCACTCAATATTCCCATTTGATGTAATGGACAATCTAACTACTCAGGATCTGGTCCACTGAAATGAATGGGAGAGTTCTGTGAGTAAGCAGCAGATAAAAGAATACATAATGTCTTGAGGATTTATCTCTGAATTTTATAGTTAGCAATATTTTTAGCAAAACACAGAAAAGGTGCCATATGTTATCCATATTTATATAGAAGGGTGAACCTGTCAGTGAGAAGACCAGTAGATAGGTAAGTGAAGAGCAAATCACACAAGACAGATAAAGGACCCCATTCTTCTCTTGTTTGCATTACTTTTGTATCAGTGTAACTCCTGATTTACATTGTTATAAGTGCAATTAAAATCAGGCCCACTATTCTTTAATCAGTTCAACACTGGTGTTTGCATAATTTTATTTGTAACCGTTAAGTTTATTATCAGCCTGCGTGTTATATCTTTTTTCTCCTGTTCATTTCTCTGCAGTTACATTCTCTACAAGAAAAAATATATCTTGTCATTAAGACTGAACTTGTAACATCATGCATGATTTAATATGATCAAAATCATTTTGACAGAATGTATGATGACATACAAAGTTGTGTTTACAGCTAGATAGATGTAAAGCAGTTGTATTGGTGATTTAGCATTGATTCTATCTAAGCACTTCTCAAAAATTGTGAAATAGAATCTCCCAGCTAAAACTAATGAGCACAAAACTACATTGATTTGGCCCAGGGTGGACAAATAGAACATCTGGCATATTTGGCACCAATGACACAGCTGGCATTGTTGGAACCGTTTCTGCAGAAGGTACAGATGCAGAAATGGGAGAATTGGTACAAACAGTGCAGATGGAACAGTTGGAACAGATGACAGTGGGCAGAGCTGGCGATGCTGGCACAGGTGTCATAACCTCAACAGCTGGCACAAGTTGTGACAATCCTGGGATTTCTTAGTGCAAGGCACATGTTCATTTTGGCTTTGGCTGCAGAGAGATAAGAGCATTTTATAATTAGTAAATGTGCCATTTAAAAAAGAACTTTTTTTCCCATCCTTAAGGACATCCACCTCCAACTGTTAAAGCTTGGAATGTAGAGCATTTTTGCAAATTATAATTTCCCAGAGAAAGCCACAATTGATAAATACAGATTTAATATAAGGCAATTAGACATTTTTATTCTCATATAGATAATAATCATGAATAGGATTTCTTCATAAGAGGTTTGTTAAAAAACATGGTCAGATCTGTAGCTTGATCGTAGAGATTAAAACAAGCTTTGTCTTAAAGCCAAAGCTTGTTTACCACCAAATTGGTGGGTTATATTTTCCTAAAGTGCAATCCTTCACCATAAAATGGAGTATGAGATAAAGCAATGTGAACATAAGAGCACTAGGCAAGCCCTTGGAGAAATAGTTAACTCTTTGGCTGAAAAAAAGGATCTGTACTTAAGGCAAGACTGGACATGAAGAAGCCACTGTACCTCCTTTCCTTAGCAATGTGGCTTTGTTAAATGTTATAGAAAACATCACCCTTCAGAATCTGATTTTGATCAGGGAAAGCAAACGCTTCTCTCTCCTTTCAGCCCATAGTCTGTGAGTGCCTATAACAAGGCAGGATTCTTTGATCCCTATGAAGAGATAAGCAAAGAAGTCAACTTGCCTGCCAAAGATTTAAAATAGAAATTCATGTGTTCTTTTATTTAAAAGGTTAAATGATAGGATAACCCTGTGCAATTAGTCAGACAGACAGTATGCTGTAATGAGCTGTAGGGCCTGATCCCACAAAGCCTTACTCTCATGAGTAGCTCAGTTGTCTGCAACAGAAGGACTTGTATGAATCAGGATGACTCACGAGAGTAAGGGCTTGCAGGATCGGCCTCTGTTTGGAGCAGACTTACATTCTGCAGACAAAACATTTCTGAATGCATCTTTTGTCACGTAGTTTGCACGAAACCAGAACTCGCCAGCCTGGTTTCTGTGCACAATTGGGCCCCTTGCTAGTCATTTTTAGTAAGGTGAATACACTGAAAAGAAGATGAAGCAAAAAGGAAAGAGCTAGGACAAACCAATAACAGTAATTCTGAACTGGAAAATAGTGAACTATTTTGTAAAGCAGGAACCATTACAGCTAAAGGAATGCCTCTGTTACTCAGCAACATCATAGAGAGTCATAGGGTTGGGAGGGAGCAGGAGGGTCAGTTAGTCCAAGCCCCTGAACAAACACAGGACACACTATTTCTCTACTATCCTAGTCAATATCTCTCCAGCCTCTCCCCGAGATTAGTTAATGTTTGTAAAATTACAGACCGGTTCCTGATGTGAGGTACAAAGACGTTGCTCCATTAACTTAAATGTTCCAGTCTGCCCCAGCTGAAGAGCTGATCCTGGTAATTTAGAAAAAAAGAGTTCTTTTTAAATTGAATTTTAAATCATGATTGTATCTTTCTTGTATGCCTGAGGCTTGGCATGCAGCTGAATGTGGAGAATGAAGCTGTAAGGTTCTCAGAGGCTCTCGTGGTGTTGCCAGCTTCTCAGGGGATTGAGCCCCAGTCCCTAACTGGGTACTGGAATATCACCATACATCTTTGTCACTTCTTTGCGTGGCTTGATCTAATTTCTTAAAATTTAAATGTTTCTATTTTCATAAATACCTTTATATGTTGTGGCTAGCTGTGAGCCACTGAATGCCAGAGGCAGAGGAAGGGAGAGGTCAAAACTCCTCCAGGCTCCAGTGTCAAGGACAGATCAGGCTCCAGTGTCAATGACAGATGTCCTTTGTTTGGGTGTGAGTAGGCTAAACATTTCTAACCTTCCTCTCTGCCACCCATTCTCTTTCATATTGGGCTAGACAATGATCAATTCAAAGCTGTTACCATCTACCGTCCAATCGGTACCTAAACCACATAAATGATTAATACATGGCACGAAATCACTAGTGATTTATAACTTAGGTTTTAGTGTTAGGGGAAAGGAGCAAAGAATTTGCCTGGGATGTTGACTCTGTGCCCCCTTTGTTCCCAACCGCTGCAAGGTTTTGTTTGTTTCTTTGTCTCAGTGTTAAGGACTCACCATGCAGTTTACTGTATTTTCTGAAGGGGTTTCTGTGTCTCTCTTCTTGAATATCTCTTGATGCACCCAGAGCTTTGTAATTTACTGGTGCCCCATGCAAATATTCCTTTCGCTCTCTTAGCTGCAAGATTTTATGATGTCCTTTAATCCCTCCCTTCAAACAGTTGCTGCGCATTCTGACTGCTGTCCCTGGAGAACTATTGAATTGTATGTCATACTTCAGCTGGGGTGGCAACTGGGGGAGTGGCAGCTAATCCCCCCATACATACCCCGGTGGACACACCCTGAAGGAAAACTTCTGTAAGGCTCGAGATGACCTTGCTACTCCACATGTGTTCTTCAGCAAAATACACTCCTTCACACTGAAATAAAACTCCATCTTCACAGAGGACAGTGAAAGCCGTTTTTTCCCTATACTTTGTGCCCAGTAAGGAAAAGAGTGCAGTATGCAGTACAAATGTCCTTAGGAGAGAGAGGCCCCCTATCATTTAATTTTGACACTGCATGCCATATTTCTATTTTGCCTTTCCAAACTAATGACTTGTACCCTATGTATTTCAACAGAAGTTTCATGCATGTTCATGCCGGGGAAAAACGCAGTGGTGTCCAGAGAACCAGCATAACACCTGTAGACCACTGATATTCCATGACAATCCTGAAAATAAGCATAGTTTTTAATTAAGACTTCTGCCAGCTCTCAAAATTTCGTAAGAAGTAAATTTTACCAATCACCCTGTGAAGTAGTCCCATTATTAATTGTTAAATGTTGGCTCATATAACACTACTTTGTAATTTGAAATCAGCTTTTTTTTTTCCTTATATCAACAACTGGGCATTAAGGATTGGTCTTCACATGGTATAAAACATCATTACTCCACTGAAGACAATATACATGGCCATGCTGAGGATTTTTCCCCAGGTGTTCATGGTTACAACATCTACATTAAATTCTTTTTTGGAAACAGCACAGCACCTTTCCAAATGTGAATGCCATGAGGAAGGTTAAACCAGAGGCGGAACGAGGCAGCTGAGTGCCCAGGGCAGCTATAATCCACAGAAGCAGCAGCTACGTCTGGCTGCCATTGTATCACTGGCATGATTGTGTGGCTGTGGCAGCAGCTGCTATTTTTCTGCACTCACCCTCCGGGTCAACCCACCTTAGACACCCCAGCTGTTCTGCCTTAGTTACGTTACTGGGTTATGCACCCAACTGTTATGACAGCAAGCACAGTTTGTGCTAGTAAAAAAACCCAGGAATGGACATTTGTGTGCTCATTCCCTCTGTAGCTTCATCCTGATGTCCACTTTTGGTTCATCTTCGAACAACCATGTCTTTCTCCACAATGCCCTCTGCCCATTCTGTGTGAAATACCTCTCCAATAACTCCCTAGGTCCAGTTGTTTGAATTTTAAGCAGACTCGGATATCGGCATCACAGATTTGCTATGGACTTCTTGTGTGACCTGTGCCTCTGCACTTTAGATCCCCATCCGTAAATGGGGGACTAAGGACCAGAGAAGGGTGTTTTGAGAGAGAAATACATGGAAGATTACGAAATACATGGAAGTGCTTAGATATTATGGGAATAGGGACTATGTAAGTATGTAGCTAGATCAACATGTTGCTGAGTTCTGCTTGTTCAATTACTCCTGAAAACCCACTTTTGTTTTTGCAGTAGAAATGAATTTATTTCCCATTAAAAGAAAGCTTTAATGGAACTGTCTGAACAGGTCCAAGAACTAACTGGGTGTCACTGCATTCCTCACTTCATTCCCCTTATTTTAGGGTATCACTATTTGCATCATGGGTAAAATTATGATGTAAAGGAGCCATGTCTACAGATATAATTTATGAAGTGCCCAATACTCTTTGAATGACTCTGAGTCACTGACTAGCCAATATAAACTGTTACTGGAAAATATACACACATTACTTCTTTATGTAACTAAACACTTAACTTGTTTGAAACTCTTCCCTATGAGTCAAAAAAGCATCCAGCTCTCTGAGTGGATTTTAAAATTGATTTGCATTATTTAAAATGAATGACAACACAACTTGTTTAAAATGGAGTTTCCCCTTTTATTTAGCAGGTCAGGTTACTTGCCATTTCAGACACTTACTTAGTTTCATAGTTTCATAGTAGCTAGGGTCAGGAGGGACCTGAACAGATCGTCTAGCCTGACCCCC
Organism: Alligator mississippiensis; assembly: GCF_030867095.1. Lineage (NCBI taxonomy): Eukaryota > Metazoa > Chordata > Crocodylia > Alligatoridae > Alligator > Alligator mississippiensis. The sequence continues at coordinate 160,206,016 of NC_081824.1, forward strand.
CGCCACAGGCAGGAATGAATGCTGGGTTCACAAGACCCCAGACAGGTGATCATTCAACCTCCTCTTGAATTTGCCCAAGGTAGGGGCAAGGACCACTTCCCTGGGAAGTTGGTGCCAGATTTTGGCCACCCTAACTGGAAAATATTGCCTTCTGATCTCTAACTTAAACCTATTCTGCATCAGCTTATTACCATTGTTCCTTGTCACCCCAGGTGGTGCTGGGGAGAAAAGGGCTCTGCCTATTTGCTGTTGATCTCCCCTGATGAGCTTGTAGGCAGCCACCAGGTCTCCCCTCAGCCTCCTCTTGCTGAGGCTGAACAGGTTCAGGTCCCTCAGTCTCTCCTCATGGGGCCTGTCCTGCTGCCCTCTCACCAAGTGGGTGGCCCTCCTCTGAACCCTCTCCAGGCTGGCCACATCCCTTTGGAAGTGCAGTGCCCGGTATTTGATGCAGTACTCCAACTGCGGCCTGACCAAAGTCACATAGAGGGGGAGTATCACCTCTCTGGACCAGCTTGAGATGCACCTTTGGATGCATGACAAGGTACAGCTGACCTTGGTGGCTGCGGTCTGGCATTGGCAGCTTGTTCATCTTGGAGTCACAATAATGACTCCAAGATCCCTTTCCGCCTCCGTGCTTTCGAGAGGGGAACTCCCCAACCTGTATGCATGCTGTGGATTCCTTCTCCCAAGGTGCAGCACCCTGCATTTATCTATTCATAGATTCATAGATGTTAGGGTCAGAAGGGACCTGAATAGATCATCGAGAATGACCACCTGCATAGGCAGGAAAGAGTGCTGGGTCTAGATGACCCCAGCTAGATGCTTATCTAACCTCCTCTTGAAGACCCCCAGGGTAGGGGAGAGCACCACCTCCCTTGGGAGCCCGTTCCAGACCTTGGCCACTCTGTGAAGAAGTTCTTTCTAATGTCTAGTCTAAATCTGCTCTCTGCTAGCTTGTGGCCATTATTTCTTGTAACCCCTGGGGGCGCCTTGGTGAATAAAACCTCACCAATTCCCTTCTGTGCCCCCGTGATGAACTTATAGGCAGCCACAAGGTCGCCTCTCAACCTTCTCTTGCAGAGGCTGAAGAGGTCCAGGTGCCCCAGTCTCTCCTCATAGGGCTTGGCCTGCAAGCCCTTAACCATACGAGTGGCCCTTCTCTGGACCCTCTCCAGGTTATCCACATCCCTCTTGAAGTGTGGCGCCCAAAACTGCATGCAGTATTCCAACTGCAGTCTGACCAGCGCCTGATAGAGGGGAAGTATCACCTCCTTGGACCTATTCGTCATGCATCTACTGATGCACGATAAAGTGCCATTAGCTTTTTTGATGGCTTCGTCACACTGCCAACTCATGTTCATCTTGGAGTCCACTAGGACTCCAAGATCCCTTTCCAATTCCGTGCCACCCAGCAGGTCATTTCCTAGGCAGTAGGTATGCTGGACATTTTCCCTCCCTAGGTGCAACACTTTGCATTTCTCCTTGTTGAATTGTAATCTGTTGTTTTCTGCCCATATGTCCAACCTGTCCAGGTCTGCTTGTAGTTGTTCCCTGCCCTCCAACATGTCCACTTCTCCCCACAGTTTTGTGTCATCCGCAGACTTGGACAGAATACACTTCACTCCCTCGTCCAAGTCGCTGATGAAGATATTGAAGAGTATTGGTCCAAGGACCGAGCCCTGCGGGACCACACTGCCCACACCCTTCCAGGTCGATACCGACCCATCCACTACGACTCTCTGGGTGCAACCCTCTAGCCAATTTGCCACCCACTGGACTGTGTAGTCATCTAAGTCACAGCCTCTTAACTTGTTTACCAGTATGGTGTGGGATACCGTATCGAAGGCCTTCCTGAAGTCTAAGTATACAACATCAACCCCTACTCCTGCGTCCAGGCATTTTGTAACCTGGTCATAAAAAGAGACTAGATTAGTCAGGCATGATCTACTTGCTATGAACCCATGCTGGTTTTCCCTCAGCATAATTTGTCCTGCCGGGCTCTCGCAAATGTGAGCCTTGATAATTTTTTTGAAGACTTTGCATAGGATGGAGGTGAGACTAACTGGCCTATAGTTGCCTGGGTCCTCCTTCCTCCCCTTCTTGAAAATGGGGAGCACATTGGCCCTTTTCCAGTCCTCCGGGACCTGGTCCATGCGCCACGAGTGTTCAAATATTACCGCCAGTGGCTGTGCATTGATACATCCTGTGAAGGAGATCTTGAAGTTGGCAAAGGCGAACAGGTGACAATAACGCTGCCAAACATTGAGGGTTCTACCCCACCAGTAACTGTTTTCAAGAGTTCAAAGAAGCCTTATTTAAAAGAATGTATCTTAATTATCAACCACGACACTGGAGAATGTCGCCTAGAGAAACTTAGCAGCAACATCACTGTGAAGAAAACCAGAGCTGAAAGAAGCAGTTAGTTCAATCTCGTATTGAGCAGCAACAGCAGCAAATGCGAAATGCCAATAAGACTCGAAACAACGTTAAAAATTCTCCACCCAAAGAAAAGATGTCTCCATCTTCTCCTATGGATGATATTGAGAGAGAGCTAAAGGCCGAAGCCAGTATCATGGACCAAATGAGTAGTTCTGATGACAGTTCATCTGACTCAAAAAGTTCGTCATCCTCTTCGCCCAGCAGTGAAAACAGTTCTAGCACTTCAGAAGATGAGGGGACTAAGCGCTCTCACCTAATGTCCCCCTATGTTGAACCCCATCCTATTCTCGTCTGCCCACTTTTGTAGTCTGTCTAAATCTATTTGCAGCTTCTCTCTCCCTTCAAGTGTGTCCGCCTTGCCCCACATCTTAGTGTCATCAGCAAATTTGGACAGTGTGCTTTCCACCCCCTCGTCCAAGTTGCTGATGAAGATGTTAAACAGTGCAGGCCTGAGGACCAAGCCCCGGGGTACCTCACTGCTCACATCTCGCCAGGTTGAGTACAACCCGTCCACCACTACTCTGGGTGCACCCCATCAGCCAATTTTTTACTCGTCCAACTGTGCAGGCATCAATGCCACAGTCGCTTAATTTATTGATGAGGGTGGGTGAGAGACAATGTCAAAGGCCTTCTTAAAGTCTAGAAAGACTACGTCCATGGTGACACCATCATCCAAGGATTTAGTTACTTGGTCATAAAAGGCAATCAGGTTGGTCAGGCAGGACCTGCCTTTGGTGAACCCATGCTGATTGCCCCTGAGCATGATCTCCCCTGCAGGCCCCCCCAGATGTGCGCCTTGACGATTCTCTCCAAGATCTTCCCAAGCACCAAGGTGAGGCTTACAGGCCTAGAGTTACTTGGGTCCTCCTTCCTCCCCTTCTTGAAAATAGGGACCACACTACCCAGTTTCCAATCCCCCGGCACCTGGCCAGATGACCATGAATGCTCTTACAGCTGGGCCAAGGGCTCCACGATGACCCCTGCCAGCTCCCTCAACACCCTTGGGTGGAAGGCATCTGGAGATTTAAAAATGTCTAGCCCTTCCAGAAGATCCCTAACTACATCTGCGTTGACTGGAGGCTTGATAGAGCTATCCCCAAGATTGTCCCTACCTCTGCTAGGTGGGATATCCTGGTCCCTGTTCAAGAAAATAGAGGCAAAGAAACTGTTAAAACATCCGCTTTCTTGTCTGGCATGGCCACAAGATTACCGTTTGTGTCTTGCAGGGGCCCTACATTGCATGGTGCCCTCTTCTTTCTCCCAATGTACTTGAAAAAGGACTTTTTGTTGTCCTTTATCCTGGACGCTAGCCTGAGTTCCATCTCTGCCTTGGCCTTCCTAACAGCCCTCCTACACTCCCAGGCCGAGGAGGAGGACTCCTCCTTGGTGATAGCTCCTCCCTTCCACTGTTTGTACACCAGCCTTTTAGTCCTCAGGCATTGCTGAATGCCCTTGCTGAGGCAAGGGGGTTTCTGAGCACTCTTACCCCCCTTGCTTCTCTCAGGGACTGTTATCCTTTGGGCCTGGAGGATTGCCCCCTTAAGGTACGACCATCCCTCGTGGACTCCCATCTCCTCTACCTTCTGGACCCTCAGTGCCTCCCCCACTAGTCTCCTAAGCTCATTGAAGTTGGCCCTTCTGAAGTCAAGGGCTTTAGCCTTAGTGTGAGCCCTAAATGCCCTGTGTTGGATAATGAAATCCAGCAGGTGATGATCACTATTGCCCAGTTGGTCAAGGACCTGCAGTCCCCTCACCAGGTCATCCCCCATGGCCAGGACCAGGTCCAGCAAGGCATTACCCCTAGTGGGGCTGTGCACTTCCTGGATAAGGTGAAGGTCCTGTAATACAGCCAAGAACCTACGTGAGTGGTCAGACCTGACTGTCTGCTCCTCCCAGCAAGTGTCTGGGTAGTTTAGGTCACCCATGACAATAACATCCCTTGACCTAACCACCTCCATAAGCTGACTGGAGAAGTCCTGGTCTAGCTCTTCCCCCTGGTTGGGTGGTCTGTAGTAGATACCCATTGTAAGGTCCCTTTCGCCACACCCCCCTTGCTTTTTGTGTGTTTTGTGCAGGTCTTAAAAATCAATTAAATTCTGGGAAGAGAGGATCAGAGACTGTCAGGGTCTGACTCAAAGCTCTCTGAAGTCCATGGAAGCCTCCTCTGTGGTCCATGGGTTTTGAATTCAGCTATTATTCATTTGTCATGATTGCCTAATTCCCAAATCAATTATCCAGTACTCAGCCTGGTTGCTTACACTGTGCACTGGAATATCCTCAGGGAATGAGGTACAGGAGACTCATTCCTATGGGCGCATCCAGACGAGTGCGTATGTGCGGTTTGCAGCGCCATAGACCCATCTGTGGCACTGCAGACTGCATGAGCCACACGTGTGTATTTGCCGTGCTGCTAATTTGCAGCACAGCCTTTGTTTCAATGCTGGGAGATCCCATTATAAAAAAAAAACATGCCCAAAAAAAGTGGTGTGATGCATGTGGTGGCAGCATGCACTACCCAAAATTAGAGCCTGGCTGGTCAGAGCCACACTCCAGCTGCTGGCCAGGCTTTGCACGCCTGGATTGCCACCGCTGGAGCCTTGAGAGGCCCCCAGGACCCCAGGTAGGGCTGCTGGGGCCTTCCCAGGTGCTAGCCCCAGCCACCCTTACCCCACCCAGAATGTTTTTCCTCATGCTAACCCGATATGCAGGGGCATTATCCAGGGCAAAAAGCAGTGGGATGAATTCATGCTGTTGCTCTTTTCTCCGCAACAACCATCCACCCCTGCTCAAGGGGCCATGGCCTCTTAGTCCATAAAGCAGCAGTAAAGCAACTCTTTGACCACTACTTCAGTCTTAGGAGTGGAGTAGTATCCGTGTTGCCCAAGCTGTAAATCTACTGGAATGGGAAGTCAACAATGAATTAACTAGAGTTGTGAATGAACCACCTTTGCCTTTACCCCAAATCTCTATTGTACCATAATTTCTAAAAAACAGCCAGGCAGCAGGACTCCATGGAGTACAGGGAGAGGCCACCCATGCAGTGAATTCCAAAACTCTGCAGCTGTCCTGGCACAGGTTTACCAGCTTCACTGTAGGCCGTGCCTACAAGCATGAGAGGTGTGAGTGGCATGGATGGTATTTGTTCCTATGTGCTTATCTTGGGTAATCAATGAGGACCCCATCCAGCAAAGCACTAATGCATGTGTATATCATTAAACAGTGGAGTGTTTCCCCTGGAATTGATATTTGATGTTAAATAAGTGATTATGGACCCAATCCTTCTGCACTTTTGTACCAGGGAGAAATTAGCACACCAAATAGTCTCATGGATATCCATGGCACTATCCCTTAAGTACTATTTAAACATGGCATCAGAATCTGGCCCTAAGTGCTTTCCTGGACTGGAGCCTAATACCTGAACATTTGCCTGGTAGGGTAAAAAAAGAGATGATGTATAGAGCCGGGTGAGAGCCATCTCATTACACTGTCTGCTTTTTTCTTGGCTGCTTACAGACATTCTGTGTCTGTGGATGACAGAGGACAAATGTCATTGCAGATCTTCCTTTGGAATTTACTATGGTTTACATAAAGGAATATTGTAGTGTTTCCCCCTCCAAATTGAATCTTCTCCTAATCCAAATCTAAAACTTCAGACATTAGTCTGCCGATATACACAGACTCATGTCCTGGCTATTCAGAGCACTTGTTTGGCTTCCTGATCAGTTCAATCAGCTTTTGAAGGATACACCAGTTTTGGCTGCTGTGTTGGAACTTTTATGCTTGTTTTTTTCCTCTTAGTTCTTAAACATAAGAACATGAGAGGTGCCATACTGGATCAGGCCAATGGTACATATAGCTCAGTATCCTGTCACTGACAGAGGCAGAAGTGGATGCTATACAGGGAGAGCATGGAACTGGATATCTCTAGAGTGATCTATCCCCTATTCAATACCCTCCCTGGCTTCTACCATTTATTGGCTTAGAAATGCTGGAGGAAACATCTCCAACCATTGTGTTCAATAGCCATGAACAGATCTATCATCCATGAATTGATCCAGTCTGTTTTTGAACTTGGCTATACTATCTGCCTCCACCACCTCCTGTGGCAATGAATTCTACCAGTTAGATTGAATAAAAAAGTATTTTCTCTTGTTAATTTTAAACCTGTCACTTACTAATTTCAGTGGGTGTCCCCTAGTTCTACTATTCAGTGACTTGGTGAACAGCAATTCTCTGATCACTTAGTCCATACCCTTCATGATTTTATAGACTTTAATCATATCACCCTGTAGCCTTCTCCTCTCCAAACTGAAGAGCCTTAGTCTTTTTAGTCACTCCTGGTATGGCAACTGCTCCAGACCCCTGATCATTTTGGTTGCCCGTCTTCATACCTTAAAATGCATTGTGTTTACTGTGAAATGTACCAACTTGGGAATAAATGGATAAGGTCTTTCCTTATCCTGGTCAATGAGAGACTTCCTCCCATGACGGGGAAAAAGATAGCACTACTATGGCAGTGATATTTTGCACCATGAAGAAAGCCTATCATACTTCATTTATCCCATCGATATAGTCTTTTCTTTGCTCTCTGACCTCTAGGATGTCAGACTTTTGGATGAAGCACAATTTATGGAAACTTTGGAAATTTTATTTAATTCTGTTCCACAGTCATGCACCCACAATGCTATAGATCTCCCCTCTTATGCATGAGCTCCACTGCCTTCCAGTAGGTTTCTTTATGCTTTTGTGTGTTCATTTGCAACATTCCCTTAATATCAATAAATGTTCAGGTGTAAAGAATATACTGAGAATAACCTCCCTGGGGCAGGGGATGACCCTCAGTGTACTAGGCCTAGCACCTGTGAATCTCTAGATGCAATTGTAATGCAAATAATAAAGAGGATGGATTAAATTTTCATAATATTTTAAAGACTTTTACTTATAGCACCCTCACCTACAACTAACAATTAAGATATTAGAAGGTTAAGGGTTTTGTCTTGGGTTTACTCCTTTGGTTAGGAAGGCTAGAATTGAGAATCCAAATGAGTGTGGTCTCTTATTAAGAATGGATTCTCAATTCTAGCCTAACTACTACTACTACTATTACTATTTAGCACTTCTATTGCACTGTATAGAGCCATCTTATTCTTAGTCAGTAAGATCTTTTGTGTCAAGGACTCCATGGTCACTGGTATTATTATGCAGCTCCAGTGTAAAACCGGGTCCTGATCCCAACTGAGGCATCTGCTCACTTCTGTAATTTATGAGATGCAATCATTAGTAATAATGATAATTGCATGTTACTGAAATGTGCATGTCCTTGCCACTCAATATAAAAGAAAGCCAGTTTGTTCATAAGAAATGCTCTATACCATTAAAAACCAGACATAAAACAGCTAATGTTTTCCACTAATTTTTACAGGCTTTCTCCAATTTCAGGAAATGGAGGCAATAAAGGAGTCTGATCTACTGCCCTTTGAAATCAACAAGAGCTAAGAGAAGATTTTATGTACATATTTCAGAATCAATGTGATGTTTCCAGAAGCTGGTTAAACAGAATTCTGTTTCTGGTTAACATAATTCTAGCAAGCATGTGGATAAGAAAGAGAAAGAACAGCTGTCCCTCAAGAGGGAGGATACTACCAGGCAAAAAAAAAGTTTCATGAAGGGACACAGCACCAGCAACTGGCAGAGGAAGAGCTTCCTAATCCTATTCACCAGCTGGTCAGCTCTCTCTCATGTAATGTGTTTCATTATACTCAGCTGGAATGAGAATGGGTGACTCTTCTTTAAAGTCAAAGCTTTTTGACACTGAGAAATTTTAAAGGAGCTTATGTACCTGCCATTGGTCTATATAGAAGTTAAGTCCTGCAGCCTTTACCAATGCAAGGAGTCCTTCCTCCTACAAGTTATCCTGTTGAGCTTCTTATGCAAGGAAGGGTGGCAAGAGGGAGTTTTATCATAGCTTTTGGTAACTGTAAATAGATACATTAATCTTTTATCATCACCTGTTGCCAGACAGCATCCATGTCAGTCTCTGCAGTTAAGTAGGTAGGTTCAGGGTCTCACAAGAGTCCTGGTAGTGATAGCACTGTGGAAATAGTGGACAAATGAATGAAAAAGCCAGTATTTATAACATAAGTGCAATTCTTTCATTCAGACCAGTTTTGCACTAGGATAACACCAGTGATTTTATAAGAGAATCTTATTTGCATTAGTATAAGGGAGATGGGAAGCAGGCCCATTGTTGTAGAATTTTTTATTTATCATTTATATTGTGGTTCTTCCTTCAACCAAATTTTCTAAGTTCCTGGACAAAAGGCAGTGTTTCATTAATTAGGTACTTGCTGTTAAACAGTACTTGCCCTCTAGAGATTCCATTAATTTTTTAGATGTGAAACTTTTCCCCCACCCCATCTTTGACCCAATGTACTGCTTTCATCCTAACTCAGGCAGCTCCAAAAGAATGACCTCAGAAAGTTATGAGATGATTGCAGGTTGGCATAATTTTTATGTATTCTCTCTCTCCCATATACACTTCCATAGAGATCCCTTTATTACCAGAGAGGAAGGATCAGGACATGGGGTCCCTTAGATTGGTAGGGAGGTATAGGGAATCTTTAAAGGTAATACTGGCCTGATGGCACATCTTCCAGGACTCATAAAGTTAATGGAAGGCCTTCCCATGGGAGAGGAAAGACAGGAAAGGAGAATGAGATAGACGCCTTCTTCCTCCCATGCTGGAGCAATGAGGAGATAATTTCCACAAGGAAGCCACCCACACCAGGGGGACAACCTGGATGATATTCTGTAGGAAAGAGGGGCCTGCTCCTGTTCCGATTGATCCATTGGCAATGATAGGAGCAGGACTGAGCCACAGTCAGGCACCTGTATGCTGTAATGTCTCAAGGCTGTCGGTAAAATTATCAGCTGCATTGTGACTTGACAAAATAATTTTGTGATTCTTGATTCATAATGTTTTTTTCTGAAGCAAAAAACTTGAAACTTAGATTCTTTTAAAGCTAAACTGATCTTACAGCTTCGTAGATAGTTATAGAAATCCTACACTTTATACTTAGGAAGCTTGATATTTATGCTATTGATCAAAAGTCAATATAGAATTCAAAATATCTTCTATAGAGCAAGTTTTCTGTTTACAACACTATTACACACTTTTTCTTTTAGATTGTCACAAAGATGCATAATTAGGGCAGGGTGACCGGGGCAGCTGTCCCAGGCACTTATTTTTTGTGGGGAGTGAAGGGGGAAAGAACAGGAAAAAAAAAGAAATGGCTCCTGCTGCAGCTACCCAAACATGCTAGCAGTACAGCAGCAAGCAAATAGTCACCTTTACCCCTATGGATGCCCTGGGCACCTGACCACATTGTTATGCTTCTGTTGTCATGCCTACAGCAGTTCAGAAGTGGCCCTGGTGCCACATGCAGCTACAATAAATGCTCTTGTTATAGAAAACCTGAGTATATCTGCTCTATAACATTATCACATAATGAAAAAAGTAGTTTGTACTGGTTGAGATATCCATGACAAGGGCCTCTTGTTGGCTATTGTATATGGCATATTGACTAAAAATTGAGATATTTTGTTCTTAATCAAGCTTTCAAAAAAAAAAAATCACAATTTTTTCCATTCATATTGGACATACGTGGGCTTTACCCATCAAAAAAAAAAGGGCTGTAAGCAATTGAGATTGGGTGCTTATACACCTGGAAAGAAGGGAGACAACTAAAATGTCTCAGTGATTATTGTTCTCTCTAAAATGTGTGAATTAAATTGACATAGGCAAAATGTTGTCATTTTGAAAGTAAAAGTGTGTAGCATCTGCAGGGGTTCACCCACTTTCAGGGTCAGGAAGACGCCAGTTTTGTTTCCCATCACTCTCCTGCCACAACTTTGATGTTATTTATTGTTGTTGGGGAGGTGTCCCTGTGGGTCAGTACTCACTTTGCAGGATAGGCCAAGGTATCTGTCCCAACCAGCTGCACCTGGGACCTCCTGCTCTCTCCTAGTACTTTCTCTTTAAATGGGACACCCACATAGGTTGTAGCATTTGTTGGGGGCTCAGCCCACAGCCTTGGCCCCCTTTTTCTCTATGGCTAAGGGGCCTGTCAAGGCCTCAGCCTCTTTCTTTTAAAGAGAAAAATAGAGGACAAAGGCATCAGGTTTCATATCAATAGAGGACAGAGGACAGAGTAGCAGAAAAACCAGAATGTCCTTTATGATGGCCACCCTACTCCTCACCTTACAGCCACAACCTCGTCCTCTGATAGATTTAACCAAAACATAGTAGTCAGCCCAACAGCTATGGAACAAAACAATCCTCCCAACCCTGGGTTCATATTTGTCTCCAAGCTTCAAGTTCCTCTTGGCCTCTTTTACAGCTCTCTGGGACTGCTTAGGTGCAGATCAGCCCACCTGCTGTAACCCCCTGCCTACACAGGAACACCTCACCCTTTTGCTTGCCACCCAGACTAGCCCTTTCTAGCTCAGGGACTGGGCTTATATTCCTCACCCCCCCCCCCCCCGCCCCTTTCCAGTCACCTGATTGGCTCTTTTGTTCCTCTTTCCCCAGCACCAGGTGCAGTTAATTGCTTCATTAGCTGCCTGATCCCTGGCCATTTACCAATTCAAGTGCTCCTAGTCACAGGGACAGAGTTCCTGGTTACAAAGTGCTTAAGTGAAAATCTGTGTGGTTCTCTCCAGGCTGCCAGAAAGCAAAACATGTGCAGTATATCTGCCCTTTTCATCTAGCAGATCTTTATTTGTGTATGTGGCTGTGTAGTGTTTCCATCACTACTTCTGCCAAATATAGGCCCAGACTCTATTCTCACTCACATGGGTATAAATCCCATTGATTTCAGTATATGCATATTACAAATGGAGTTGGGAATCCGCTCAGTTTAACTCTAAGCTTTCTGTTAGTATGGGTCTCTCTACCTGTATGATTTTGTAATCTTTAGGCCCCATTCTGCCCTCAGTTATGCAGATACATCTTCCATTGACCTCAGTAGAAGTTGCACCCTTGTAATTGAGCTTAAACCTGCCATCTGGTACAGGGGTTGGTCAGTGGTAGACATCTATTCACTATGCTGCAGTTAATCCTAATTTACGATGATGTGAAAACAGAATTAATATGCAAAGCCTTGTCAATGCTGAGTAAGAATTCTTTACCAAGACATCATAGTGACACAATGCAGTGAATCATTAGTAGTAACAACTTTTTAAAAGAGGTCTTTGAATGCTCATTCTGTCTCAAGCAAGAGGGCAGTACTTTACAGAAAGGCCAGGCATGCCTATATGAAGTTAGGGAGTTTTACTCTGCCTCTGCTGAGCTCTTTAGCCAACTGGCTGTGTAGACCTTCTCATGGAGAGAAGCAGTTTGGGACACTATTCCCCACTCTACCCCCAAGCCTGGAACTCAGCAACAGCTGCTGTGGCAATGAAACATGAAGGTAGAGCAGTTAGCTTCACCTCTACACAGCTCCTCAGGGATGGCAGGCTACTGGTCAGCTTTACCTATGCACCATGGAAAAATGTAGCTTCTAAGGTTAAATACAGCTTGACCAGCATTTTCTTAAAGACAGATTCTTCCCACCAGGGTTTTTTCATTTTAATCTGAAACAAGCAATAAAATGCATGGAGAAAACTGCCTTCTTTTCACCATGCCCTGAGCAAAGATGGCTTGAAGTTTTGTGAAGATACCATCCAAACATGGAGGATATAGCTTAGCATCAGTGAACATTCAGTTTTAGTTAGCAGGAGTTTGGTTCATTGTGACAGTGCTGCATATGTTTATCAGGGGTGGAGGGATTAAATATCAGAGAGAAAGGTTTTACCTCCATATCTCTTCTTTCCTACTCCATTTATTCTTCCCTTTCACTTTGTTTTTTAACTTATCCTTGAATTTCCTTCTTTTCTTGTTCTGCCTCTTGAACCAGAATGCTCTTCCTGGAAAATCCACATTTTACTTTTCCCTCCCCATGGTCCTCACTGTCTTCTTACCCCTTATAAAAACAATGGTATTATATAGGAATGCCACACAGTTCTGTAGTAACGTTGTAGTCTTCAATATTGTTATGTATTTTTATACAGGAGTAGAATGGATTCCTATCTATTACCATAAATATGGGCAGTAGCATAAACACGGACCTGTGCTCATTATCAATTGGTACCAAAGCATTACTTTTAGATTGACTTAACCAAGATTAGGTTTAAAGGCTTGGGCATGCAGGTATTCACAGACTTAAGTCACCCAAAAATGATACACTCAGTCTGAAGCTGGTTCACCTCCTGACGGGATCTTTAGACTGACTCAGATTAACCTGATCTAAAATGAATTAACCCAGTTTAGTGAATGCCTGCAAGTATTCACAGCCTTGGGGCTGGGAAAGCCCAGCAACTCACCCCAGCCCCATGGCTGTGCTGTTCCTATCCCCTCCCCCCCCCCAACTCCAACTATTTCTAGCCCCCCAACTATGTCCCTTAACCAGGCAACCCCGCACCATGGACCAGCCAGCCACCTCTGGACCCATCAATACCTCTGCCTCTCCCCTCTCCTGACCCACCAGCTTCACCCAGTCTTGCCAGTTACTTATTGCAGGCGGCCTGTTCTAGTTCTACAGCAGCCATTGCTTGCATGCTCCACTTCCGGTTTAGGTTTAGGCAGCTTATCATCCGCTGCCTAAACCTAAACCTAAACTAGGTCCACCGAATGCTTGTTTGTACTCAAAGAAGCTAGAGAGAAGGCACTTTTGATTTCAGGGTAGGGGTTTATTGCCTACAAGGACCATGAGCAATTGCTGGCACTAGAGTAAGAAAACCTGCAGGTGGAGGGAGTGGATCAGGACAAACTGAAAAGTGTGTGAGATCTGAATGGAAACAAATTCATTATTATTATTATAGAAGCACAGGGCCAGATTCCGATCTCCTTACTCACTGTAGTTGGCACCAGTCAATAAGTGTCACTCTTGTGCTAGAAAAGACAAATCTGTCTAGGTGCAAAGAATAAATACTCTATCTCACAAGGTGGATTTTTTTATGTAGGTCTTTTCCTGAGTTCACTCTATAAACTGTCTATTGCATTGGTTTATAAAGTTCAGGCAGTCTTGCCAAGAAAGTCCACAGTTACTGAAAGTCATGCTACTTCTGGGATTCAGACAAGGAAAGGCTGCCCTACCAAGAGCTCCTGCTAATGCAACTATTTCTGGGGAAGATACTGTGACTGTTCTGAATTGTAAGATAGCAACTGCACTATCTTGAGGGTTCAACACATTTAAGTGATATATCCAGTGCTGATTTCTATATGCACTATATAATAGGTATTAATTTGTTTTTAGAGCAAGAGGCTGACACCCCATTAAATTAAAATGATGTGTTGGCACGGATTCTACATCATGATTAAGACTTTAAATAGCTGACTCCCAAGTATGCTCATTCTCTCCTCCCCACTCCTTTTCTATCCTTTCCCTTATTTTTCTTTCAATTGAAGGTATCTCCAAAACTTCACTAAAAGCAAAAGGCACTCATTGCATAAGGTAACCTATTGTTAGCAGACCGTTTTCAAAATCTAATATCCCAATTACATTAATTATTTTACCATAGGGGCCAATTTGGAATAGGGTGGAAAAGCTTTTGGAGGTTTTCATGCCAGAGATTCTATGCCTCGAGTTCAAAGCAAGGCTGGGTTCCTAAAGATAACTGAGGACTTTTCCCCTGATTCAGTGCATCTTCCACACAGAGTGGATACAATGAAGGAGTTTCAGATGGACATTATCTGTGGGCGTGTCTACACATGTGCCTTAATGTGCAGTAGCTTATTTTGCTGCACATTGGAGTGTCATGGCAAAAACTGTGCTAGCATGCTAATGAGTCATCTGACCCCAGCGCTCTTTCCTGCCCAGGGCAGGGGGTTGGACTCAATGAACTACTAAGCTCCTTCTGACCCGAAAAATCTATGAAATCTGTGAGTAGTAAAATTAGGCTACTGCACATTAAGCAGCACTAAAAAAGCTTGCACTTTTGCTACTGCACATTAGGGCAGCCTAATGCGCATTTAGTTAGTTTCTCACATTAGAGGTATTAAATTTAATGAGCAGTAGCAAAAGCTCATTGCTGAACATGTAAATGCACCCTGTTTGTCAAACCTAATGCTATGCAATTTCCGTTAAGATGAAATAGTGAGTATTGAATATGTTTTGATGTGAACAGTGTTGGACATAAGAATATTTCAATATTACTATTACTTTAAGGAAAAAAGGGAAGAGGTCTATAACATTGCAGTAATTCTAGGTTGCTTACCTCAGTTCTGACTAAGAATTGGATTTGATTCCATATTTAAAATCACAACCAAGGCATTTAAAATATTTCTTAACTTTACTAAGGGAAATTTGTACATAACCTTTTTTTAAGTTGTCAATCGATTTAGCCCTGCTGAAAATGAAGGATAATAATGAATAGCTTTAACCTGTGCATATTACCATATGCCAGTCCACCAATACTCCTCTATCCTGATCTGGAAAATCCCTTTCCAGTCTGTGATCTCTCTTGAGGAGTGGCTGCTAAATTGTGCGGTTATTCTGTGCTGTGTACAAACAAGGGTTAGGGCCCTATTCCACTTGTAACCTTAACTGCCAGTGACATAACATTTTGGAATAGAGAAGGGGTGAGCCAGCTCACTAAGGACCTACGCCTACAATCCTTCCTTAAGCAAATGCAGCAGTCAAGGTAAATGATGCTGCTTGTGTGAGGAAAGGTTGTAAGATTAGGACCTAACCTGATTTGGTTCTCCTTTGTTAACATCTCTTGCAAAAGTCACTGTAAAGAGTTTTGCCCATGGGAACAACACTCTTTAGGTCAGTAGTTCTCAACTTTTCTAGGCTCAAAATACTCCTATGAAGCTCAAGGAACCCCTCAGAAAATGCTAACTCTTTCTTCTCATTCGTTGACTACAGAAAAATAATAGAGCAATTTTTTTTTTTTGCAAAGAACTCAGACTCTAACAGGTGAGAATACTTTTAATACTATGGATTCCTATTTGAAATATCTGGGCTTATCTTGTGAATCATGCTTGAACACTTGGCAGTGTTAACCTTGTGCTGTACCCTGTGGCACCCTTGAAAGGATCTCAAGGCACCTCCTGGGTTCTGTGGCACCCCTGGTTGAGAATCATTGATTTAGATCTAGACACTAACATGATTTTTATCACTAGATGTGCCAGTAACTGAAACACTGGATTTCTGTTGCTGAAAATAAAAGGCACTGTTTTTAAAGCTACTCCAGAAAGCATACAGTAAATAAACAGGCTTTTTAATATACTGTTTGTCCACCTACAGTTATAACTATGTCCTTCCAAATACATAAAGAAATGTGTTGTTGCAGTGGGCCAGATAGTTCAGTTATTTTAGGGCAGTTATGTTAGAACAAAAGAAAAACAAAAACTTTCAATGCTTTATATTGAAAAACTACTGCCATTACATGTGCTAATTCATTAAAAAAATTCTCATTCATCAAAACAATCCATTTTTTGTTTGAAGAGGCTGAATAAACAGTTTCTTACTGATTTAATGTTGGCAGCCTTTCCAGCTACAAGTAGCTCCAGTTCATTTAGAAGCTCAATTGTGTCCTTACACATCAAGAACTAGTTGGGTTTATAAAAGTTATTTAATGATTATCTCTTCTTTTTCTGCCTAACTTTTCCTCTATAAGCCTTATTCTGCCATTCTTTCCATAATTTTCTATTTGGTTCCTGACATTCAAATGTGGAGTTTATCAGAACAATTTGATGACCATCTGGATCAGATCCTTACTTTTGCTTCCACTGCTGATGACAGGCCAGCATGGTACAAAGCATTGTACTGAATCAGCACAAGTTTGTGTACATTTCAAGAAAGGTCACAAAATAGTGCTGGAACTGGGAGCAACCTCCGGTTTGTTGTAGAGCTCGCTCTGGCAAAAATAAAGGAAACAGTGTAATTTTTCTAAAACTTTGACATGTCTATTTTTATTCTGCTTATTGTTTTCTTTCTTATGCAACATTTATTAAAGTGTATATGCGAAATCAGATGACATGCAAGAGGCAACAAGTATGTTAGTATATCTTTTATTGGACCAACTAATGTAGTTGGAATAAAGTTAGACAAACATTCACCAACTATGTAGTTGGGATAAGATTAGATGAGTTTTCACTTATCTAAATTTTCACTTATCTAACATCCTTGCCTCTTGCATGTCATCTGATTTTGAATTTACACTTTAATAAATGTTGCGTAAGAAAGAAAACAATAAGCAGAATAAATATAGACATGTCAAAGTTATAGAAAGATTACACAGTTTCCATTATTTTTGCCAGAGTGAGCTTCATAGCAAACATGATTCAGGAGGTTGCTCCCTGTTCCAGCACTATTCTGTGACCTTTTTTGAAATGTACACAAACTTCTGCTGATTCAGTACAATGCTTTGTTTCATGTCAGCCTGTCATTGGCAGTGGAAGGAAAAGTAATAACCTGGTCCAATGTTCATCAAAATGTTCTGATAAACTCAAGACTTGAATGTCAGGAATCAAAAATAAAATTATGGAAAGAATGGCAGACAAGCTTTTACTTGTCTAACTTTATCCATTTTCTGATTGGCACCCAAGAGACTTGAGACTCTCTGGGTTAGACTGTGGGGAAAACATGGTGAAGGGAATATAACTGTAGGAGTCTATTGCAGACCCTTTCTAACCAGGAGGAAGAGCTTGACCATGAATTCACTAGGGAACTGGCAGAGGCTGGATGCTTTCAGTGCATTGTCATCCAGGGCAACTTCATCCACACTGACATCTCATGGGAAGAGCACTCAGCCAAATCTGACTGGTCGCAAAGCTCCCTCACTTTCATTGAAGAGCTCTATTTGACTCAAGAAGTCTACGGGCTGACAAGAGGTAAGGTGCTTCTGGATCTGGTGCTGGTCTAAGGGGATGATCTAGTCAATGACCTGAGGATCGTAGAGAAGCTTTGTGACAGTGATCACAAGTTGATCACTTTCTCTATCCATCTCAAAGCTGGCAAATCAGTCAGCAATGCAGAAATCCTCAACTTTAGTAAAGCTGATTTTCACAAGCTCAGGAGGTTAGTTGTTGAGGCCCTGAGAGACCATGATCTACAGGGAGAGAAGTCCACGATAAGTAATCTCTCCTTAAAGATGTGATCCTAAAAGCACAAGGATAGTCTATTCCAGCCCGTAAGAAAGGTAGCAAAAGGGCTGGGAGACCCCCTTGGCTCAGTAGGGAACTCATGGACCTCCTGAATCTGAAAAGAGAAGCTCATAAGGGATGGAAGCTGGGACTACCACTAAGGAGGATTATGCAGCACTGGCCCGCACCTGTAGGAAGTGGACCAGAAAAGCCAAGGCTGAAACCAAAGTCAAACTGGCTATGGGAATCAAGGACAATAAAGGGTCCTACTTCAAATACATGGGAAGTTGGAAAAAAAACAAGGGCAACATCGGACCCTTGTTGAACCAAATGGGGCAGCTGACAACTGACATTCAGGAAAAAGCTTATCTCTTCAACAATTACTTTGTGTTGGTTTTCCACCAGCCCAAGGGAATCACCCTGCCTGACAGGACACAGGACTACCAGCTACCAGGGTAAAGGTGATCATATGCCTATAATTGGTGAAGACCTTGTAAGGTAACAGCTTGAGAGGGTGGATATCCACAAGTCAGCTGGCCCAGATGGAATGCACTCAAGAGTGCTAAAAGAGTTGGCATCATAGCACAACCAATGGTGAGGATATTTGAGAACTCGTGGCCCTTGGTAAATTGCTACATTTGTATATATCTGTACCTATGTAGTAAATATGTTACTTTGTTACAAATTCATGAAAATATAGTTCTTCTCTAAAGTGCCTAGTAAAATTGCATCTTCTCCTTGAAGAGATTTATTCCTTATGCATATTCAGCTCTATTACTGTATTATTGATAAACATGAGTTTTTACTACCTTTTATATAGACAAGTTTTGCAAAGCTAGAACAAGCAATGAATAGCTAACTGTTTAGTTTTCCTTCTTGGATATCATACACAGAGGATGCATCTATATGAGACTCTTTACTGTGCAGCAGACTAATTTGCCATGCAGTAAAGTGTCACCATCTACACATGCATGGCAATTAAGGCACAGTGGACTAACTTACTGCACTGCGGGATAGTCCCATCAGATACAAGTGGTATCTGGTAGCACATTAAATTATTGTGCTTAAATGCCATGTGTTGGCAGTAGGGGCATCTACACGCACATTTGATCTCAGATCAGTTTACTCACGAGTAAATGTTCCCAGGTGTGCTTCTACCCATGCAGGGAAACGGGAACAGAAATGGCAGCAAATTGCTCCCACTTTCTGGGGCCCTGCAATGGGTCCCGGCTGCCACCAGGAGGAGTTCTAGGCTCCCCCTGGGTGCTAGCCCAGCAGCTGGTGGGAGCACTGGGCCAGTAGACAGCTATTTTCTGGCCAGAGCTGGGACATTACACCCTGTCCCCGGGGGCTGCCTTTTGCTGGAGCAGGCCCAATGTCCCCCTGCCCTAGCAATAAGGGGCTCTTAGCCCTGGCTCCCCAACCAGGGACAAAAGAGTCAGAGAAAGCTGCAGGGAGGGACAGGTCCCATGCCCCTGCCCTGATCCACCACTAGCTGCCCCATTGGCAGATTGGGCTAGGGGGCTGGGTCCTACCCCATCCTTGCAGCTCTTTCTAAGCCATGTGCCTCAATCACTGATTGGAGCATGGGGCTGGGACCTGCCCTTGAGCAGGACATTTCCAGCCCCTGCCCCCATGCAGGGTGGAGGCTGGGAAGCTCCCCAGCCCATTCTCCAGCTCTGCGCTCATGGAGTTGGGTGGAAAACAGGCTTCCCAGCCCCCGCCAGCAGAGACTTCCCAGCACCAGCTTCGCACTGTAGGGCTGGCACAGGAAGACCCAGCTCGAGCTTCACAGAAATGGGGCTTGGGCTAGGAAACCCTTATCTCCCAGCACCAGCTCCATGACTGTAGGGCTGGAACTGGGAGATAAAGATCTTCCAACCCCCACTCCCCAACTGCGATCTCAGAGCAGGGGGCTTGGTGCTCCCAGCTGCTGGGGAAGGGGGACATAGTCCTTGCCTGGGCTCTGGTGGTGGAGACCACCCTGGCAGCAGGCACCTCTCAGGTGCTGGAAGCAATCTCCTGCCCCCTGGTGGATGGCTGACAGGGAGCAGATTTGCTCCCAGTTAAGTGTCTACACAAGCGCTACTATGACATTACTAATCGAAAGTAAATTTTCTACTTTCGTTTGCAGATAGCAAATTTACTCACAATTAACAAGGTTTACTGCGTAGTAAGCATGTGCACATGTAGCTGCACATTCTTACTTCACAGTGAACTATGCTACTGTGCAGTTAAGTGTCTCATGTAGATGTACCCAGTGATGTTGGGATTAGTTTATTCCTGCTTAAATTGAGCTGTAGTATATTCGGTCACATTACTTGTGCGTGTAGATGCACCCAGAATTATTAACTGCTAAATTCCACTTGCATGTTCTAATTGTGTCTGTATTCACACCTATCCTATTCCAGGGATTACACTGAGGTAACACCAGAAAAAGCCAGGGAAGAACTTGCTCCACACAATCTTTATCACTTGTGATGTGGTGAGAACCCTTAAATCTATTTTGTTTTCTATTCCTAAAGACTTGACTTTTCCTCACCCAGCTTCAAACCCAGGTTTATTTCCTGCTCCTGTCAGTGTGTGGCAGGGTAGAACCACAAACCAGGAGGGGGTCAGAAACAAGAGGCAGAGATCCAGATAAGCAGGCATCTACAGCAGATAACAATAGCTGTAGTTCACCAAACTAAGCCATAAGTCAGGAGCCAGCAAGGAAGTCTGGAAGTGAAGGGGTTCAAGCTGAAGTCTGGAGCAAGGAATCAGCAGGCAGGATCCAAGGGCAAGGATGAAGCCAAAGAACAGGACCCAGGGAACAGGAAACTAGGAAAAAATAAGCAGGACCCAAGGACAAGGAAACTAGAAATAAAAAGGTAGGACACAGGAAACTAAAACCACATTATCAGAAAACTGAGACTAGACAACGAGGCATCTATTCTGAAAGGACAAGCTGGCAGCCAGGCCCGCTCAGGTAACCAAGGCAAACTGGAGAGAGTTTGGACTGCCTGCTGCCCTGGCTCCTGATACATATCAACACGTGCTATATATAGCCCCTTATTTGGAAGGGACCATATAACTGCCAACTATAAGGACTTACCCATACTCCTTGCAGGGCATACTCCTACAAGCATGTCATCAAATCCAGGAAGTACAGCAATATCGATTTGCACTCTGTAGACATGTGGGAGACTTTCTGTCTTCATACCATATTTACTCAAATCCAAGACAAGGATTTTTTTCCTTATTTAGGATGGGTAAAAAAGCCTCCCGTCTTGGATGCAAGTACAAGAGGGAGGCCGGAGTTGTTGCAGCTCTGAACCTGGCCCCGAGCTTGGGTTGGGGCCAGAGTCAGAGCCACAGAAGCTGCCTGACTCCCCTGCTGCCTCTGCGCCCTCTGTCTTAATGTCAAGTGTGGCTCTGGCTCCATTGTCTCCTGGTCATGAAGTGCATGGAAGCTCCATCCCCTGCCCAACCGGTCAGCAGCAGCCACAGCTCTGGGCCCCAGGACACTGCTGCGTGGCTGGTCAGGGGCTGTGATTCCATGTGTTCTGGGAGGGAATGAAATGGGAGGTGTGCCTGAGTGTAAGGGGGGAGGAAAATGGGAGGGGGCAGAGGCTGTGTGGAGTGGGCAGAAGTTGCAGGAGCATGTGCTGGGGGTGCAGGTGCTGGGGGCACAAGCATGGGGGGCTCAGACAGCAGGGAGCAGGCACAGGGGAGCACAGGTAGCAGCAGGGTGCAGACACTGTGGGTGGGAGACCAGCAGACTGAAGGGGGAAAATCTTGGGGATAGGAGCAGAGGTAAACCTGCCCCCCAGCTACCTACCCCCTACTGTTGCTTTCCCCATTATAGCAGAGGGTGCGATGAATTTAAGATGACCCTCAGATCATTAGTTTCTAGACATGGAAAATTATAACAAATTTATAATTTTTCCATATATAGATTTGAATTATTGGGGGGTCGTCTTAAACTTGAAGTCACCTTGGATTCAGATAAATACGGTAGTTGTTAATGAAGGGGAATCCAGTTCTCTAGGAAACCTCACTGTGTTGGCATAAAGCTGGAATAGAATAGAAAAAGGGAAGCTCCTTGCCTCAAACTGAATCACTCTAAAAGCTGCCACTCCCAAATTTTTTCAGCAAAACAAAGAAGTTCTTGTTGGGGTGGTGGGCACCACTTCCCCTGCAGCTGGCACTGGAGGTGGAATAGCTTTCCTTGCCAGTTGTGGACTACTTCACAGATGTCCTTTTGTTCCCCTTTCAACTAGCCACAATTTCCTCTATAACATTAATCCTCTCTCCCTTTTCTAATGTATGCAAATATATGCCAAAAAATCAAGGCACAAATATGAGACAGAGCAAGTTATTGGGATGGGAGTGGGAAGGAAGGAGGTAGGGGAGGAGGTAGAAGAATTGCTTTTTAGTAAGATGTTTCTAAGCATCAAAACTGTTTTGAAAGTAGGTGAAAGAGAACTGAATTCCTTCCTTTATCATTTGTGTTGGATGTAGAGAACAAAGAGCAGTACCCTTTTCTTTCCTGTAAAGTTTATTTTAACAAGATTCTTACAACAAGAAGAAAATGTCCTGTTGGGTAGTGTATTAATGTTTCACTGACAAAATCACATTTTTCCTGTTGGAATACTTTAAAACCTCTTCTTTGCTCCCTTTTAGGTCAACACTGTCTTTTTTTTTACCTGACTTTTACTTACCTTCTTAAGTTGCGTAAGGACTGCTTTGAAGAAGCAAGTACAAAATTAACCAGTCTTTTGTAGAAGCAAATATCTAACTATATCCATTACTAAACTGAAGTGCCTAGAATTTAAGAGGGAAAGGGAAAACAGTTATTTATTCCTGAAAAATCACACAAAATGTTACAGTGCTACCTTCCTTTCAGTAGTTATGTATTTGGACCCAATGGATTGAGAACAGGCCTGGGGACAAAAGATCTTGGTTATATTGCTGATTCTCTCAATGCATCTCTGTGAGTAACTTGCTTTGTTTCTATTCCCCAGCCTGTAAGGGGAAGTTAATGGTACCTGCCTTTATCAAGCAGTTTGATCTCTGTTGGTGAAAAATGCTAAGTATTACTGTATTAATGATGGGAAAAGACCATAACAATTACTGTTGTGTGGCTACCATGGGCTCATGCTTGCCCCCTGTCTAAAGGAAATTGGCTTATGAGTGTTTCTGCATTCTGGGCTTACTTTACCACTAGCATAAATGGGGACAACTCAGTTGCCTCTAGTGGAGTTTTGCCTGTTTAGCCCAGTGTTATACTTGGCTCTTCAGCTATAAGGGCCTTGTCTCCCATTCACTTGCAACAGTTGCAAATCATTGGGATGTTAGGATGTATTAAATTAGTAGGTGTTGAAGCCTTGTCTGAAAGAAAGCAACTTTGCAATGCCATGAAGACACTTAACATGCGCTAAACTTCTTGAATGTATGTCTGCTTGAGTTTTAACTGCACTTGGTAAAGGTCAAGTTGACACAGACCATCCTCTGTGTCAAAGCAGGCTTACCTGAGAGGTTTGGAGCTCTTGGAAAGAGAGATTTCTGCTGGAGATCATTTTGGTTTTTGTCCTCATATCCCCTTTCCTTCCTTTCTTACTCTTTCCACCGTTCTTTTACCCAGTCACTCCATCTTTTCCCACTTCAAACATTTTTAATTTGTTCCCTCATCATCAAAAAACCCAGTCTCTTTCCCCTATTCCCTTTCTGTTAGGGTCCTCTGCAGCCTAACAGTACTGTGCCAAACCCTCTCACATCAACCAGACTTGTGATTCTGAGGGGCTAAGGGGTAACTTCTCAGGAAACTTTGAATACTACCAAATAGAGAAATAAAGTGGAGCCTGAGATATAAAAGCTATGATTAAGTCAATTCTCTTGTTAGGGAGGCATAATGGTACAGTAACCCACTTATCCATGTGTGTGTTATGTGTTTCCTTTGGTTCTCAATTTACAGAGAACAACACATGTTACAATGTCTCCTAGACAATCTGGCTCCTTAGTTCAAGTTATGGAGGGTCAGATTTTCAGTACGGTAGATCATTGGTTCAATCTATGGTGACTGTCACCAGGGATTCAAATGGAGGTCTGTTGATGAACCATGCTAAGTGTTATTGTATTAATGCTGGGGAAAAATTATATCAATTGCTGTTGTGCAATCAATTCAAGCCCAGTTAGTGGGCTATCAATTCATGCTTGCTCCTTGTAGGCCTCAGACACTCAATACAAACATACTTTGGATGAAGGAAGTATAAAACCTTCTGATTGGCCTGTGCTATATATCTCCCTCTATGCCTGATCCACAGAAGATACAAGTCTGCTATCAACTCTCCAGGAATGATACCTTTGGTTCAGAATTTCCCCAGTTCATCTACCACAGAGCAGCTATCGAGCTATTCTCAGGAGATGGGAGCAGAAATTTGCATTTATTGTATTGATCTGTGGGAAGCCAATATATTTGGGCTGGAGACTAAGGTACTTATACCCATCACCAGAGCAATCCCTAGGGTATGACGAATCAGGGCGACTGCCCCGGGCCCCATGGAACTGGGCAGAGCAGCCATAGCCCCTCCAGCAGGGCCTGCTTGGAGCTGGCGGCTCAGGCCTGCACTGCAGAAGAAGGATGGAGACCCTCCCCTGCTCCTTTGGAGGGGTACCACACCTCCGCACAGTGTTAAGGAGGCCCTGCATAGACTGATTTGTCCTGGGCCCCTGAGCCCCCTAGGGTCACCTCTGCCCATCACCATAGTATCTGACTACCTAACTTATTTATCTATCACAGCACCCCAGTGAGATAGCTCAGAGCTATCATCCTCATTTTATAGGTGGGAAATTAAGGCAAAGACATACTAAAGCTAGGTAGATCCTATTTAACTTTATAGGCCCAAATGGCATCTACCCTGCCATGTTAGTGTCATTTTTGGCACTTAGAGTGTGTGATGATATTCTATGTGCAGCACAAGCTCTGAACAAAAGCCAGACAAAATCATAAGACCCCTAGGCCACAGCCTAGGCAACCTCCACTCCAGCCTGCTTCTTAAAGCTGAACCATGGCACCTTGCATCACTGGATAAAATGGATGGAGAACAATGGGGGAAAATTCTGCCATACTGGGAGCAAGGGCCCATGCTAAACCCCAGGGTCCTTCCTAGCTAGAGTAGCAGCCAGCTTACTGAATCGCAAACTTTCTACACTGTTCTCTTTCTCATGCCATCCCATCTCTCTCTTTTGGCTCTGCAGTAGGTCAGCTTCAAGGGAGAGCACTGGATAATGACTAACCTATGGCATGCTGGTTAGAGCACTGTGCTGGGAAGCAGAGGATATTAGGTTCAAATGCCCTCTGTGTGAGGGAGACCTAGAACTTGTATCTCCTATTTCCTGGAGGGGTGTCCTATCCACTAGTGTATGAGGCTAAAACAAGAGAGGGACTTCCTCCTCTTTTCCACTAGTCATGCATTTTGCCCAGCTACAGTTTTACAAGTTGCACTTGTCCAGGTATGTGTGTATGCTGCCATGTACCTGCCAAACCAGAATGCAGCCAGCTGAGCATACTCGGGTACAATATAGATGATTCCATGTCCACATAGCTCATGGAGTGGGACTGCAAACTGTGCATACTTGCCAGAAATGTCACTTATATAGCTGGGTAAGTGCCATTTGGATTTTATCTGAGGACACAGAAGAAACATCTGTGGTGGAGAGGTTTTGCAAGACTCATTCCCAAATCATCTTGTCTCTCCCTTTCAGTCATTCTAATCTGCTAGATTTACTGGATAGAAAAGTACCTTTAGCTAGATGAGATAAATAGTGATAATCAAGAACAAACTGACCAAGCTTAACCATACATCTCCGGGATGAATACGCACATATGGGATGCAGTGTCACTGACCTGTCTGCAGCACCACATGCCGCACGCACCGCACATGCAGACATTCCCCATGCTGATAATTGGCAGTGCGGAGTTGGGGTTTTTTGACACCAGGAGATCCCAGTGTCAAAAGATCCCATGCCTGAAAATAGTGGGATAGTGCATGTGGTAGCAGCATGCACTACCCAAATATGGAGCCTGGTCAGTTGGAGCTATGCTTCAGCTGTCAGCCAGGCTCCCTGCTGCCAAACTGCCACCACTGGAGCCTTGGGAGACCTCAGGTAAGGCTGCTGGGGCCAGCCCAGGTGCTGGCCCCAGCCTCCCCTACCCAACCTAGGGCAACATCCTGCACACCAGAGTGCACGTGCACAGGCATTTCTTATGGACAAATAGCAGTGGCACACATTGTGCAGGGAGGAGTGTGAAAGTGTAAAGACTAGATTTATAAGCAGGGATATGGGTTTTCCATTTGCCATGAAAAAACATGGATTTTCTCAGTTTAAGGAGAAAAGGCTGGATTTTCTTCTTTAAAGGAGAAAAATGTGGGAAACACTGGGTTTCCCCTTGCAGGCTGGCAGACTTCTAGCTTGCAAGGGGCAGGGGGTGCCATGTGCATGTGCTCATGTATGCATGCATAAGGCCACCAGGCCCTATAGCCCTGGTAGCTAGGAGCCCCCTCCTACAGGGCTGGAGGAGCTGGGGGCTATTGGTAGGGAGTGAGGGGCTGAGGGGCTGTGGGCTGAGGGGCTGTGGGTGGGGGTTGAGGGGCACCAGCAGGGCCAGGGGGTGTGGTTGGGGAACAAGGGGCACCAGCAGGGGGAGACTGTGGGGGGCAGCAACAGATTTTTAATCAGAGAATTTGTTTCTTATTAGAGAATTTGCAATTTTTAAACAGAGAAAACCAGGATCCCTGTTTACAAGTTTAGAAAGGTTAAAAACTCCAAAAGTATGGGTGAAATGGATATTTTGTTTTAGAGGTCCAACTAACATACCTGTACAAGTCAACATAATACCCTGTAATCACTTTGATAGTATAACACTTTATAGTCTACGGCCATGTACAGTGTTACATGTTAATTTCACTAACCCAGACAAAGTTATCATATTGTTAAGCACTTTGGCTAAAACAAAAATGTTAGGGAGGTCTGTTCTATTCTGAGAATGAAGCCATAGCTCCTGGCTTGTAACAGGAGGAGATATTGCAGCTACTGATGGAAGCACCAACAAACGATCTAATGTCCTTGTTAATGTCAGGTCCATCCATGCAAGGGCAACTGTTTTCAGGGTCATGGCTTTATTTATTCCCTTGGTATATAAGTATAATTTATCTTGAAATTACTCAGTGATGGACTGAAGCTGTAAAATTCCACTGAAGTTTCTGTTAAATGTGGATGTGACATGTTTGGATCCCAGCTTTAATAGAAGACCAACTCTGAAGTTTTGTCCATCCTTCTAAAACCACTTGGAACGTGGAATAGGTTTAAGCCACTTTTACTGAAATAGGGAAGAACAGTTTGTGCTTTTCTTAGCTCTCAAATAAGCTGTGTTCATCACTAGTTCCACTGCACCCGTTGCTGATACCCACTGTCAGAAAAGGGTATATTTTGTACAAAAGACCAAGTTTACAAATGAGCAGGGTCCCGTCCCCCACAACACATGCAGCAAGGTTTAGAGTTCAAGCTGTAAACACAATACATATGCATGCCTAATGCTCCGAAAGTCTGCAGAATATTTATAAAACTTTATTTTTTTGGCTGATAAGTATTTCAATTTTGGGGGTTTTTTTGCTGAGAAAAACCTTTTTAAAAATTTTTATTTTTCAGCAGGAAGGCAAATCATCTTAGAATACTGCCAAATATAACAAACATCTACAGATGGGTTGGTCTGCAGCTGGAGGCTTTAACTTTGTAGTATTTATCTGAAATATCAAAGCCAGCAGAGCAAGGCTAAAACATAGTGGGCACAATTCACAATGTTTTGGCTCTTGAGCAAATAGCAGTTGAACTTAGTTGGTTTTTTTTCTGCTGAAATGGAATTTATGCAGATGTGCTTTGCACTAAATTCATTAACAATTACATCCTGGTGCAGTGTTCAAATTTTTGTAAGGGATCTGCATAAGCACTAATTAGACCTAAAACAATGTTACTGTGCAAATTACAGTGCTGATTGTTCAAGTAGTCTTACATTCTGCATCTGGTTTGCAATGATGATAATATAGGTGCATCCGGTACAAATGCCAGTTTGTTACATTTAGTAAAACTATTTATTTAAAACAGCATTAGATTGATAATGCAGCCACTTAAATTTCATAGGGACACTTTTGGGTAAAACTGTAAAGTGAAACAAATAGTAAGGCTAATAAGTTGCAAAAACTAATTGGCATTTTATTAGTAAGAAATGATCTCCTAAAGCATCTTAATGTTCCATTTGGCTACAAGTACAAACTGGGTGTATCTAAATTATAACAGTGCTTAACAAACAGTGAACATTTCAGATCTATTGCTTCAAACCACAGAGGCCCAACCACTGACTCCTTTCTTCTACTTCAGTTTCCAGATGCTACATAACACTGGAGGATCATTTGGAATGTAGTTTGTTTTCATACATTGTGAAGAAATGTCTTGGCACAATACCTTGAGCTGCATGCCATTTATAATGCCCCAAACTGTGTTAAGATAGTATTAAGCTTTAAATCTACATAAGTGAGGTGCCAAATCTGGAGTCACAATTAGAGTGATATGCAGGGATTGATCCAGGTGAAATTTACTTTAGCGGTGCTTGCCCATGGGATGTACAACAACTGTATCTGGTGCTTCTACCAATATTCTGAGGCAGAAGAATGAAGTCAGGGCAAAAAGCAAAAAGCATGGACTTCTAAGTTGAAAGCCTCTCTCAAATAGATAATGTGGAGTGAAGATCTTTCATTTGATCCCAAACAGCTGGGAGGGGGAATGGGTTCATTTAAAAAAGAGGTGAGCTTGCTTCCTGGTAAATCTATGGGACAGGAGTTGTTCCCTTCACTGCAAAATGTACCACGAGACCAATGGGAATGCAAGGATGCCTCCTCTAACTAAAAACTTATCTCATTGTTTTCCAGCTGTGCAGTCCCTTAAGGGTTCTTGTAAAGATATCCATCCTCCATCATCCATTCCTGTAGGAATAAGTGTCATGCTTTTGTGTTGGTCTTTGTGTTCAAAAAATATTTATGCATTTAATATCAGTAAACTACTAAACTTCAAAGACTTATTGTACATGGTGACATCTATCTCACTTGTCATTACTAAACTACTAGATTTTACTAAATAACCATAGGTCTCCCTTTGATCTTACTGTGTCTGACACTGTGTCATAGACTGACAAGGACATTTGTGACTGTTTTCCACTTCAGTGATAATCAGGTCAATCTGCAATACTGTGTTACATTAGTTCTCATCATCAGAGCTGGAGAGAGCCACTTTATCGTAGAAGAGATGTAGAGAGCTCCAAAATAATAACAGTGTGATAGCTTGATATTGCATTTCAATGTCTACAGCCTGGTGTTGCATTCTTGGGACTCAATATTATCATGTATTAGAGCACCACCATGATGGAAGCAGTATGTGGTGGTGTCAGGAACTGTCTCTTGATGCATTCACTTGAAGTTCTTTCATCTTTCCCATCACTTGACGTCTGAGAGAATGTTGCATATCCCTATCTTTCAGACTGTTCATTTTATATCATCTGAATGTATGGCATTTCTAACCTGACAGTATGAAATGGAAGGGGAAGGTATGATAGAATTATTCATTCCTGAAAGAAAGTTTGAACAGGTGCAATCTGATTCAAACCACTTAAGGTCCTTGAGAGCAGAAAACTAACTGTTTTTAAACCAGAAATGGATCAAAGCTGTAATTTCAAATCTGCACTTTTGAAATATTGAATATTCGGAGGTGGGAGCTGTTTCGGGTTTGAGTTGCCCACATCTTGGTGCTTTGCTACAGTTTCTCCTAAGTCTGATCCAAACCAGAAGTGTCTTGTCTTCTGGCTTTGGTTTAGAACAATGATTCTCAATCAGAGTGATTTGAGATCCTTTGAAGGGTGCCATGGGGTACCACACCATGTTAGAACTGTTAGGTGTGCAAACATTATTCACAAGATAAACCCAGAAATTTCAAATATAAATCCATCACTGTGGTCTTTCTGAATTTTTTGCAACATAAAAAACTGCTATATTATTTGTCTGTAGTCAAAAAAGAGTGAAAAATAAGAGCTGGCATTTTCTGAGGGGTGCCTTAAGTCCATCCAGGCATGTCCCACATCTATCTAGGGGTGCTTTGAGTCTCAAAAGGTTGAGAACCACTGGTTTATAAGCATCCCAAGTCTTTTTTAGAACAGCCTGGCAAAACATCACTGCCATTGAACCAGAGGTCTCCTGTGCCTTTGAAACTGGAACCCTGTCTTTTCAGCTCATTGCCAATCTAAAATGAGAGCACTTCTCCATCCATTGCACTTATTCAATACGAATCAGGAAATTAATAATTCATTTTCTAGTGTTAATTTTACAGAAAGGCACTCTAAAAGGCAATATTTGGCATACTGATAATGGAAAAAATGGTCTGGTCTGGTCTGGTCTGGTCTGGTAAACTACACAATTTGCAAAAGGATTTAAATTAAAGTTATATTCCTAAAAGTCAGATGAACATTAGTTACCTTGGCTTACATATGTTATAAAAAATCCACCAGAATCTTAGAAACATGAGCACATATGATTTATCTAACTATCCTGACCTGATTGTTGTCTTTTTGGACCAGGAATAAGGTTTTCAAAATATCTAGCTAATTTAGGAGCTGAGTCCCATTTTCAAAAGTGATTTATGATCCTATATTCTATTGATTGTCAGTGAAACAAAAGCATCTAAGAGTGGCATTCGGTTCTTTCCTCATCATCTAAGTGACAATTTTTGTTTATCTACAGGACATTTTTGCCCTGTAGATAATGCCGACACAAGCTCAACTGAGTTTGTATGCGCAACTTGCCAGGGGGTCTGCTTTTTATGTGTCCAACTCCTCAGCCACTCAAGAAGCTGTGCTGGTACCCAGTAACCCACCAATGCGCAATCTCCATGGTCTTCCGAGAAAGGCACTTTTGGTATTTATACATTTGGGATACATAGCGCTATGCACAATGATGACTAGGTGTAACTATGATGTGACACTGAATACATGCAGTATGTGTCCCTCTTTTGACCCCATAGTTCAATGGTTAAGTACTTATCTGGGATGCTGGAGGTCCAAGGTTCTGGGCCGCCCTCCCCCAGAGGGGGCTTGGACCAGGGTCTCTCTCCCTTCCCAGTACAGCAATCCAAACCACCATAGATCAGACTAAGGGTGCTTGTACACATGACAGGGGATTAGTTCTCCCTAAATTGAAAGGGTGGGTTTTTAATTGTGTAGTTTAAAAACCCACCCTTTCAATTTAGGGACTTCTGTGACGTCACGTGGTGTCAGAGTACATCACGACCCCCCTGACAGCTTACCCGCCTGCCTCCCCCCCCACCCCAGCTTCACCAGAAAAAAGGGGGTGTGGATGAGCTGTTGGCAGGCTGAGTGATCCCTGAGCTGCGAAGGACCCTGGTCCTTCCCTCCATAGTGGTGGCATCCCCAGGCAGCATCTGCCCACCAGCACCCAGCCCGGGTGTTCCCAGGGGGTGCCACCACCATGGAGGGAAGGCCCTGGGGTCCCCTGGGGTCCCCTGTACAGCTCAAGGGCTGTGCAACTTGGCAGCAGCTCGTGCAGGTAGGCTCGACTGGGGGTGGGGGGGCTGGAAAAAACAGCGAGGAACCTGATCTTTTTTTTCCTTCTGGAGCCTGCCTGAGCTGCACAGGGCCCAGTGCCTCCTTCTGTGGCTGCAGCACCCACCGGGACCACCCAGGTGGGCTGCTAGTGGGCAGGTGCTGCCTGGGGGGCACCACCACCATGGAGGGAAGCACCAAACCCTGTGCAGCTCAGGCAGGCTCTGGGAGAAAAATAAAAAAGATCAGGCTCCTCACTACTTTTTTTTTTTCCTCAGTCAAGCCTGCCTACACAAGTTGCCACCAGGTTGCACAGCCCCTGAGCTGTGCGGGGGACTCCGGTCCTTCTCTCCACAGTGGCAGTGCCCCCTGTGACTGCCCAGGTCAGGTTCCTGGAGGGCACCACCACCACGGAGGGAAGGACTGGGGTCTCTCACAGCTCAGGGACCACTCAGCCTGTTGGCAGCTAACCCCCACTACTGTGGGAGAGGCAGATGGGCTTCAGTGCCCTGTGCACTGTCCCTGCCACCTGGGACCACCTGGGAATGGGCTGGCTTGCCCCTGGGGCAGAGTGGCAAGGTGGCAGGAGGGCGGCTCGGTGTGCTGGTAGTGGGAGAAGGTGGCGAGGACAGTGCATGGGGTAATAGCTGACTTGTGGCAGACTGGTTTAGTGTGGCGTGCTGGCAAGTGCAAGAGACCCAGATTTAAGCGGGGGGGTAGGCATCCCAGGTAAATGCCCTAGCCACTGAGCTAGCTGGGCGAAAAGATGGGAGGGTATTTTATCTCGATGCATTGCTGCCAGTCTGGGAACCTACACAGTTGTCTTCATGTCCAGGAATGAAATACCCCTGTATGTATAAGTACCAAAAATGTCCTGTAGTTGTCCAAAAAATAACTAGTTAGATGGCCAAGAAAGAAAAAAATGTAACCCTAAGTGCTCAGTCTCTTTTGAGAACAGGATTTCGACTTTGGAGGCATTTTTGAAAATTATATCCCAGGGCTACAAATCTTATAAGTACATTTAAAAATAGAGGGAAAATATGTTTTTAAAAAGCATGTGAAATGGGTATGTGTTAATCATTAGATGTGTATATTCATATTGCAAATTAAAATAAGCTTGTCTCATGGGTGTAATGGAGGGGTGACTCGGTGTGCAAGTTTTTGTAGTTTCCAAGAGAACATGCATGTGGAAAAGCTCTGAGCAAAAGGAACCCACAAGATTTCCCCTGTATGAAGGTAAGGAGTATGTTATCACTTCCAAGAACTCTGTTTTCACGATGCAGGTAATGTATTTTAGAGCTTGTTCTGTGTTTCATTTGAAGCAGGCTGCCTCCTGTGCCACATGGCCGAGTCAGGTAACATTCTACAGATGAGAGAGAGGGAGAGAGAGTGCACCTAACAGCAAGCACCCACTATCCTGTAGTCTAGAGAAAATTGCCAAGCTGGAAGGTGAAGCCCCAGGCATTCTGGCCTTCCCGTTTTATTGACTGCTGCTTATACTTCTGTGTACTTGAGAAAGCTTTTATTGAACAAAGCCTCATACTCTACCCTAGAAGACAGTCAATTATCATTTTCCCCAGGTCACAAATAAGTTAACCAATGAGCTACACAAAATCGGTTCTAGCAGAAATAGGAATAGAATCCTGGTTTTTTTGCAATGGGAAATCCAAGGCTTAGTTGAACCACCTTTGAAAATTAATGTGCTAAATCCATACTCTTGGTCATTCTCTTTCTAGCCATCAGATACTAACTGCAGCTTCCCCACAGCTGGCCAGTGAGCTCTGAAACCTTGGTCACCAATATGCTAGTGCTGCTAGAAAATAGTTATGTAGCCTGTTGGATAAAGTGGTGTCAAACCCTTTTCTAGTAACTGGTCCATAAAAATGATAATAGTTACTCCTTTAGATTAAGGAAGGGGTACAGGTCTGTAAAAGGTTCAGCCTTCAAATCAGTGTGGTGGCAGAAGATGGAATTATTTTTCTAATTTTCTTTTTAAAAAATGGCCTGCTTATTTCACACAGGGAGACAACATCCTTAAAATATTCTTATCGTGGAACCACATTATAACCTGTCAGTTTAGCTACTTGTGTAAGAAAACCCAGGTGGTTCATATGATGGTCATTTTTCAAACATTTTGATTGCTGGGCAAGAATGAAAGTTCTTTCTTAGCAAGAATGAAAGTTGAGAGAGAGGATTTCTCATATCCTGTAGTAAACTTGGGGGAATGTACTTGGCCATTTTCTTTCTTTTTTGACCTGCCTTGTCTTGTGTGTATATATATATAACATTTACCACTGTCTGAGAGGTTAACCTACTTGGATAAACCTCCTTAAGAACGAAAAACTGTGACAATATTAGATTTTCATCAGTTCCCTGGAGAAATCCAGTGATTAGGATCACCTACAGCATAAGGTAGAATAAATGTCTGCTGAAGGTAATACAAATACTTTGATCTCCATCTCAGATGCTACACAACCAGTATTCTGTCAGAGCATCCTTGATGCGTCTTTACTGAGTAGCCATATTTGACACTTGGAACAGTTGTCTGTCTATTCATCCACCCACTTGTTCTCAGGATGTTTCATTGCTCAGCAGGAGTGGGTACAGGGTTCAGAGAGAACCCTGAAAGTAGGCCACCGAGTGACCTAGATCTCAGTAGGGGGAGATAGGTTTTCTATTTCTGTATTTTTTTGGCCTATGTGATTGTGTTAGTTGTTTAGAGATTTATCTTCAGGGCAGGTTATATCCAGCAGGAAACCTGCAAGGTGAATAGAAGATGCATTAGGGAATGCAGACTGCCTTACAGAGGGAAGGATAGAAGATGGTGGTGAATAAGAATAATGGACCCGAGGAATAACTGGAATACAAAAATTCAGTTTAAATCCAATCCTTTCTTATGTTTGTGGCTTAACATGTGTCAGTTGGCACATTAACAGTAGCATATGGGTTGCTCTGATGTGAGTTACTGCATACAGTATGTTATGTTCAGGCCTAAAATGTGTAATTCTTTTGGATTAGTGTTGGCAGATCTCAGTGTGCAGCGTACAGTAAATGTTCATAAATTTAATGTACTTATAAGCTTTTCTGTGTTGCTCATTGCTGTAGTATTTGTGCACCTAACAAGTATTAATGATTGTATCCTCACAAAACCCCTATGGGGTAGGGCAGTACAGTTAGTATCCTTTTACAGATGTGGACCTGAGGCACAAAGAGAGTGACTTGCCCAGGGTTATACAGAAAGTCTGCAGCAGAGCTGAAACTAGATTTGCTGAGTTCCAGTCCAAGGCCTTTCATTGCAAGAACACTCATTTCTCTCTAAATATTGGGGTTTTTTTCCATCTTGGGGCTCACTATATTGTAGGAAATGTGGGTTTAGTTATGAGCTAGAGACCAATAACCTGGCTCCTAACTTTTTCTTCTGTATGCTGCCTCTGAGCATTATATTTGGTATCAAACTCCATGCTTCCTACTTGAAATTCGTCATCCTGTCCAAGCAAGATTCACTGGGGTATCAATAGGAACATCTGTAAAGTGGGCAGATTTGGACGAAATGAAATCTCAAGGAGAAAAGATGCAACTTTTAAGTGGTATGAATTAAAAGTAACAGTAATAAATAATATAGAAAAATAATATTTATATTTAACATAATGTCATTTTTTATAAATAAAAAGACTGACTTTATGAAAAGTAAGGTGACCCATGGTCTAACTGATGTTTGTGGTAATGGCATGCAGTTAATTGGAGAGGTAAAATTCTGATTGTATGCACTTCCACAAAGTGTTTATCTCATCACACAAGCTCTAAGGTACAGTATGGATTACAAGCATCGTGCCATTTTATCAAAACCATTGGCAGGCACATATCCTGAGGGCATGAGCCTATTGCATGGCCTTACAAAATGCTCTTTGCTCATTTGGCAAAGGAGGACCTTGTTTTGATGGATGAGCACAATATTTGTTCATTCTCTTGGTAAAGGTATATAAGCTGACTCTTGTTCCTGGAGAAATGTCATAGTTATATTGCAAGTTTGCTGTCACTCAGGGCTCAAGGAAGCAGTGACATGGAAAATGAAAATCAAGGTTCCCAAGACAAACATGTATGTCCTGTTTCTGTGCCATATTCCAGCCCTTTCTTGCCATTGGAAACTCCCCCAGTAAAGTAAGTTTCTCCCTGTGGCACACAGGTGGTATAGAAAACCCTTCTACCTCCCCTCTCAGCCTCTACTGTGGAGGCATGCTAGGGGGCAGTTCAAGATTGAAGGAGGCAAGTTGAAGGAGAAGTGGAGTGAATCCTGAGCATGCTATGCTATGGCTCTTTTGAGCTTGGGCTGCTGGACAGCTCCATGAGGAGTCCTAAGCAGTAGCTGTTAAATTCAGTTTGGCTTTACGGATGTTCTAGCTTATGCTGGGCTCTGATTAAATCCCTGACCACCTCCAGAATCCAGAAATATGAAGGAGGTGCACACCCATTTGTTTCCCTGCAACTGAACCTCTAAATCTGCAGCCCTTGAGAAGCTGGGGCTGGAAAGATTTGAGGGGGAAGGAAGATCGGTGGCATTTAAAAAATGAGGCAGAAAATGATCATTTTGATTTATAGCTGCTGCATTAATTTTAACAGTATGAATTAACCACAGAAAAAAGGGACCCCTTGATGACAGTGATATGCATAGTGAAGTGACATTATCCTGCTGTCTGGCAATCTTCTCACTCCTCCCCAGTATTTTGATGTTGTCAAGGCATTTATTTAAAAGTGTACTTGAGCATGTCCTGGATCATTGCTCTTTCAGCAGAGTCCATGTTATAAGACAAGGGTAAGGAAGCTGCTTCTTTCTTTAGTGTTCTATTTACAAGGAATGAGCACATTGTTTCAACAGTAAAACACATTCATACATGGGGCTTTTCTTGTTTAGAGTTCCCCTGCACATGTTCTCTGTCCACTCCCCCAAAATTCTTCCCTTATTGTAACAGTCCAAAGTGAGTTGAAGAAAGACTGACTTCATGATTATTTTAAACATGAAAATGATATTGTCAATGGGTTTTCAAGCATGAGGGCTTCTTCAGGAATTGTCAGAAAAGAAGTTAAAAGAAACCGTAGTTGGCTTTTGCAACTCTTTCTGCTAAGAAAATATATGCAATGCCATTCATTAGCATACAGAGTACTTTGACAAGGGCCAGTTTTTAAGTCAATCATACCTGGGGCAGTTGCCACTATCCTTTACACATAACAAAGTTTCTCTGACTTTAGAAAATAGAAGTGTGTATGTGAGTGTGATAAAAGATCCAAGCCCTATGAACTACCTGGGTAACTTCAAGTCACTCTTGAATAATGGTTGTATATTCTCTGCTGCTCTGCAGTGGTGAACGAATATCCTTGGAACTGGGATAGGGAGTATGAATGGATTAGATAGGTGACTATACTTACTGTTTCTTCTCTGTTTCCCACCCCACACATTAGAAGCCTGATCCCCAAGGTTGAGGAAGTTTTATCTGTTGGCTTCTCCAGCCAAACATGCCTTCCTGCCTGTTGTGCTATCCTCCCCCATTATACAACCTCCATGTGCCCATGAGCAAGTGGAAGCTCCCATGGGTGTAGAAAATAGCTTTGGATCTTTCCAACCAAGGGATGTCATGGAGGTGGAAAGCTGTTGCTTGGTGATACGCATACAGTCTGCTTCCCATTGCTTAATGGTATTGAGGAGCATTACCAAGTGGTCAGCCAAAGAAGTTTTATGAATTTTAGAGGAAGGGCAAGTGTTTCTAGATGGACAACAGTTATTTCAATCCAATCTTCTCCCTGTCTCCACATTTCCCTCCTCAAGAACTCTACCCCTCTGTCCTCTTCTACCTTCTTCTACTGGATTTTAAGTTGAAAACCTAACATTCACACCTCCTACACCAAAGAATTAAATGATTCACACATCCGTCTGGCAACCTCTGTTGAAGGTCTGGGAATGTTGCCGACATAGTAGAGGGAGGATAAGATAGCAAGGCTACAGGAAAAGGTTGTCTTGGAAGGCACATGATCACCCCCCACCATGACCCCTGAAGCAGAGCTGTACTGAAGATAGGACCTGAAAATACTTGTGGCTTTTCAAAGAAATTTCACTTTTCTGTGGGGCATTTCTCTTGAAGGAGTGATCTCAGACTGAGAGCTGCTCAATGATACAGAATGCTGACATTCTGTATAGTTGACACAGGATTGCCAATCCTCTTAGAAAAGCGCCATTGTTTAAAGAGAGACAGCTGTGCCAGAAATGTGCCTGCACACACACAAGAGAAGAAATGCCAAAGAGCTCACCAGGGATGTAATGGTTGGGAATTCATGGTAACCCCTTGCTGAAGTTTTGCCATAATGCTGGAGAATAAAACCTGGCTTATTTTCCTAATAGCCTCACCTCTCCTCTGGATACTATGAAAATATAAACGTGAGTTTGCAATGTGACATGGTAGCAAAAGAGGCCAGTGACATTTGAAGATGCAAAGGTACATTGTAGAACAGCAAGCTAATAATTTTGCATTACTGCTATGGTGTGACCAAACCAAAAATGTTGTATTAGTTCCTGACTATTTAATTGACTCCAAGATTTTGCTCAAATAGAGGAGAGTTCAGAGAAGAAACCAAAAATGCCCAAGTAGCTGTAGAAATTGATTTCTGAGGGAAGATTAAAGGAGGTATAGTAAACAACAACTAAATTTGGGGCATAAATCTACTAATATTTGAAGAGTATAAAGGACAAGAAAGGAGAAGAATTATTTACCCAGTCGGCTGTGGTATTGACAGGACAAAGAGATGAAACAAAAAGGAAACATTTAAGCTGACTGTCAGGAAAAAAATCTTGAACAGTTTCCCAAAGAAATTGGTGACAGCCTCATCATTTATTTATTTTTTAAACTAAAATGGACAAAGCACTAAAAAAAATGTACTGTGTGAAAAAATTCTGCATCAACAGTGATATGGACATGAACTGTATGGTCTAATATATCTTGTCCATCTCTAATTTATTATATTAATAGAACAAAATCAGATTAGGTCTTGGTAAAGTAGCAAGTTGACTTCTAATATATTTTTATTCCATGTTTTAATTGACTCGTATCTTTTTGGATTTAAACTTGCTTTGCTTGGTTTTATACCAAGGAAAGA
This sequence comes from Alligator mississippiensis, assembly GCF_030867095.1. NCBI lineage: Eukaryota > Metazoa > Chordata > Crocodylia > Alligatoridae > Alligator > Alligator mississippiensis. The sequence goes on from NC_081824.1 coordinate 160,244,424, forward strand.
AAGCTATTCATTTATTCATTAATCTTATTTATACTATTTATTAGATTATTAGCTGTTTGTTTATTTATTAGAAAACTTGACCAAAATATGAAGTAAACTGCAAAATGCACTTTGCCCTTTTCGAATAAGGGTAAAGTTCAGATGAAACTGAAACTACGAAGTCTACTCATTAAAAATGCACTTTCAGAGTGTGCATGTATATCACACAAACACAACAAGGCAATAAGTGTGTATGTGTGTGTGTGCGCATGCGCTTCAAGTGGGTAAAATATATCTTTGCTAGCTGTTGTTCTATGGTATTCTCTATAGCACCACAGGTCCAGTAGGGTATTGGCCTCTCCAGAACCACAAGTAGGTTTTTGGCCTCTCTAGCTTTGTGCTATACAAAATCTATGGATTCACCCTGAATACAATGGTTTAGCTCCATGATGTCACAGTAACAATATTTTTCTCTTATATCATTTCTTTTTTTCCAAGGGAAAATTACAGGGAAGAAGTTATATTGGTGAAACAATGAACTTGGAGAAAGGCAGGACATGCAAAGATAAAGTGTAGCTTCCTCACTGGGTCTCATGGGCCTTGCTACGTAGTAAAGTAAGCCTCAATCCTGCTGTAAGTCCAGCAACAGTATGCCCCATTTATGGTGCCTACTCCAATGTCATTGCACAATTGAAGCCATAGATATATACAAATGTAGCAAATACATTTTTTTTCTGTCAGATGAATTTAAGATAATTGATTACATTTGTGTGGTTTTTCCTCCCCAAGCTGGTTCAGTTTGACATGAGAACAAAAAAGGGATGTGGTTTATAATGGGTTTTCTCTCTTTTACCCATCTTGCCTATGGATAACAGAAAAAAAGAGCCTCCATAGTCTTTTCCCACATGCTGTCCTGAATTTCTATTCTTTCCTAAACATTTTACTTTTTCTTGGAATGTCTGTATGTGCCAGATGACAGAGAGTTACTGTGCTAATTGCTTTACTCTTCAATAAGGACATTTACTATACCAAACTCCTACAATACTTATGTGTAAATTAAAATTTGGCCTTGGAACAACCCTACCTTTCACAGCCCTCTTTTAACAATTAAAAAAATCTTTCTTCCTCACTGTGAATAGCTCTTCTACATAAGGAGAAGGCTTTGTCTTGTGTAGAGTTTCAACTTTAGTTGGATAATACAGAAATGCTACTATCACACAAAGAAAGAAGATTAATAAATCACCAAAATGCTCCATTTATTCAGCAAAAGCAGATTCTGTTCTAGTGGAGAACTGCGAGTCAGTACAGCTCTGTGGAGTCGCATACATAAATTCCGTTTTTTAATTAACAAAGTGTTCCTCAAGTGCACAAACCAAAATCTGAAACAAATGTTTATCAGCATTTCACCTGTGTTGGACAGTGATGCAGCTGCATGGCAATGAAACAGAACTATGGAGAGTCAAAAGGTAGACTATTACTTTTTGCCCAGAGAAGAAATGATCATTTTAGTTATACTCTGTTCACTTGCAACAATAAAAACAAAATGATGCCACAGAAGAAAACTGTCATGTTACACCCTTTCCATCTGTCCTGTGCTACACACCCACATATCCCGTCATTCTACAAATTAATCTTTCACACATTTTTTAACAAAAAAAGTGTTAATGTTATAGAAGAGAAAATAAGGTAAACAGAGAGCTCTGTAAAAATACATTAACATTAAAATATGGTGGCAGTTATGGATTTTCTTAATTGAAAAGGAGAGTAAATATTCACATCAAATCAATGCCAGTGGCATGCAAATTAAAGCTACGTTAGGGCAGCCTTGATATAGGCACTACCGTTTTTGAAACGTCTGTGCTTTAAAATAATGTGCAGATTTTCTTCATTAATTCTTTTCCCCCTCATGCCTTCATGCTATTTTTGAGTGCATATTTTTCATTAAAGAACAAATCCTTCATTCCTTGTCTTGTTTCTTATTTTTTTGTGCAGAAGGCCCATGTGCAGAAGAACAAATGTGGTTGCACTGACTGTCTCATTTGGGGTTAATACTGCATTCATTATCACCACATAATTGTTACATGAAGGGACATCTGGGGGAGGAGAACTGGACTCTTAGAGGCTGCATCTGGTGGAAGGTGTGCTACTCTCTGCATGGTGCATCCCAGCTCTTCAGTATACATACATAAAGGTATTCTTTTTAGGGCTGAGGGTTTGCACCAAGCTTAAGGTCTTCGGACAGCTGCCTGAATTCTGATTGGGTCCAGCTGTGCCTGGCAGCAGCCAGCCAAGCTTCAAGATATAAGCCCAGTATTTGCAGGAAAATATCATACTTCAGTGCTTCATGAGCCTGCAGTTATGTTTGGTCTCTGACTGCCTTTTAGCCTTCTCTCCCTCCTGTCCTGCCTTTGCCTAGCCTTCAGTAGTCTTCCTGACTCTAAGCTACAGGACCTCACCTGGCCTCTTCATTCTATCTCTGGCTCTTGACTCCTTACTTCCAACTCCTAATGCAATGTTTGACTACAGTCTCTGGCTCCAGACTCTTAGTTTGGGACCTGATGCTGCCTCTCATCTGTATTTTCTGAGTGAGTAGCCTAGTCCAAATCAATAAGGTAGACTGCTCATGTCACAATTTTCAAGAATTCCCCTCCTATTTATGCTAACCTAGTCTTTATTCCACTTAGGGAAGCTAGGAGCCTGGCTTCTTCAGGTGGTGTTGGCCTGGTTTGAAAACTCAGAATTCGTGATTAATTAGCAGTTTTATTACACTGTTGTTCAGTTCTTGGGAGGACATACCCACAGTGGTATCATATACCTCTTGAAGCAAGTTCAATATACAGCTATATACTGCCGTTCCCTAAGGAGTCAAAAAAAGCAAGATGGTGAGAACTTTTCTCCCAAGAAATTAGGGGGCAAGTTTATTAGGGAAACAAGGGAAATGATGGCAAAGCAGTATTTTATGAGGCAAAAGTTTCTCCATGTCCCTAGCTTGACTGTCCCTCTCTTGTCCCTGGGGACTGCAAATATGACCCTTAAATCCTTGCTGGCATACAGGTACAACTAGTTCTAACGCCTTTCCTTTTCAGCAGGCCAGTGCATATGGCTGGAAGATGCAGATACCATAGCAGGGAACTGATAGAAAGAAAATACTTATAAACACGCGGTATGGCACAGAGACCCTGTCCTGGACTTTATGGCCTTTAAATCCAATATAAAGCCTCATTCCCTGTGTTCAGGCTCCCCTTAACCCTGCACAAACTAGACAATAGTTGCAGAGACACCCCCAGTGGTATTCACAGTTATTCACAGTGCAGATGAGGGTCAACTGGACATCTCAGAAGCAGGTCACACCAGCCCCCCACAGAAGTTAAAATAGCATTCATTGACTTAGCAGGCTTTGCAGAGAGTCATGGACTAGATCAAGAGCAGATCAAAGCGCAGCAGGGAGCTTGTGCTATAGAACCTTTTATAATCATTGCCTTCTCTCCTCTCTCAGGAGTAGTGTGCTGGTTGGAGGGCCAGCATAATAAGGATGTAGGGGATGTTGCAAGCAGTCTCTGCTCCTCAGAATGTCACTGACCATGTTTGACAGGAGAAAAGAGAGGTGCAAGAGAGCAATTAGTACTGGCGCAGAATGCTTCACTCAGTCAAATGCTGGATGCGCTCAATGCCTCTCACAGAAGGAAGGCACACCACAAGGTGAGGGCTACATTAAAATACATAAATACACATCTTTTAAGTTCTTTCTATTTTCCCCCTCATTTCTTTTTACACTCCAGATCCTCTCTCTCATGACTTTTGTTTCTCTAACTGTATTTTCTCCTTAGATCTGCTTAAATCCTTTTCCCTTCCTTTCGGTATTTCTTCTTCCTTTGAAAAAATGGTGCTTTTCTTTCTGTGCCTGGGGACACAGGATTTTAAAATCAGGAAGTCAGTCCCGAGTTCTAATTCTAGCTCAAACATTGACTTGCCTGTGATCATGGGGAGGGTAATTCACCTTCTGCCTCTGCTTTCCCACCTGAAAAACAGAGATGATAGAAACCTACCTCAAAGGGCAATTGGTTGCAAGAGTTGGTTAACATTTGTAAATATCTAAAGCATCATATAGAAACTTTATCACTCCAAGCACTTGAAACTGCTGCCACTGCCACCAAGGCTATACCTGAATCTGATGATTAATGAGCCCATAGCAGTACTTTGCTGCTGAAGTTAATGTTGCTTCCTGAGGACAACATGCCTGAGGTGAGAATTTTCAGCAGTCCATACACCATATTGATTTGAAATGCTACTGTACATGTTAATTATCTTTTAAACATTAAAATGTGCTGAAAATTAAAACTGCATACAGTATGTTCTTATGCAGCAAATTTACTTACCAAACCAATGATCATTAGACAGAGCTATAAACTTTAGCAGTGAATCACCACTGGCAGCTAGAAGTTTGTTTTAGCTGTGGCTGTTAGCACATTTCCCTTGCTTGCTAGTTCTGCACCAAATACTCATTTACACCTGTTTGCAAACTGAGCAGTGTGTGTTTTACTCCACTGTTTTTTTAAGAATGACTGAAAATCTCTCATGTACTATAAAAACTTAATTTTTGAAAAACTGGTTTAAAAGTTAACCCCTTAGAGTAGATTCCATTAAGGTTAAGGAGAAAGATGTTGCATTAGAATGAGATTCCTACTGCAGATGGTACCCTAAGGCCCCTGTCAGATGTGCAGGTAAAGGTGCGACAGGATCTGATGAGCAATCCCCATAATCATGTTCATGGCAGGAGGAATGATTGCAGGATTGAGCCTCAGATCCCATCACACCATATTGCTGGGGTAGGGGGTAGTCCAGGATCAGGATTCCAGGCCCCCCTGCAGAGGTAAGTAGCAAGCTCCATGGCTGGGAGCCCTGATCAGCCGAGGTGGCTCCCAGCTGTGGTGGTGCACCATGTGCCTCTATAACCGGGGGCCCCATCAGCTGATCAGCTGAGCTGACAGCTTCCAGCCATGAGCACGTATGGTACACCCTCATGCCTGGGAGCCCGCAACCTCTGATCAGAGCTCCCAGCCATGGGGCATAGTGGAGCTTTTGACTCCAGCTGCACCCCAAAGGCTGGGAGCCCCTATTTGCAGCTGCTTCGAGCTGAGGGGGTGTATCAGAGCCAAGGGCTCCGATGTGCCCCTACTGTTGGGAGTGGCAGCTGATCACAGCTCCCAGACTCCAGGGCCCATTGAAGTCAACAGGCCACCTCGGTTAGGAGATGCTATCAGCCCTCTGCTGGGGCTCCTACGCACTCTGGAGGCTGGGAGCTCCAACCAACCTGGCCACAAGTTCAATTAATGGCATGATAAGAATCAGACATAAAGCTATTACACATATTATTATACATAAGCTATTATACATATTTCGTGTAATAATTTTATGGCTTATTCCTTGTTTTATCATGCCATTCACTGAATTTACATGTGGCCAGGTAGTTACTTAAGATGTGATTAAGTGGTTAATCATTATGTCTTAAGTGTAATGTGTGCCAGGGGCCTAATACTATCATATAGGGCACAGACGGAAGTTACATCTTTCACGTGGTCAGGCCCCTGAAAATGTTCTATAGCCATGCTGTGACATACGTGCATGGTTACAGAGTGCTTTTAAAGGGGCCAATCGCACAAAAAATTAACCCTCCTCAAATGAGGTATAAGATGAAGGCTTCCTACTTTAGAGCACCTTAGGGAACTTGTGTTCCCTAGGGTTAATCTGTGGTGTGACTGGGGCTAAACTAATACAGCCCAGCCCTGCCCCCAGGGCTGTCAGCAGGAAGGGAGTGGGGAGGGCAAAAGGGAAAGTCAGAAGCAGCAAGCTGCCATCTAGAGTTTGCCTGGCCTGAGCTGGGGTGGGGGGGTGATGGATCGGACCCCCTCCTCCTGCCTTGTGGGCCCTCCCAGCCCCCCTTTCCACAGTTCAGGCTGGACAATACCAAGCTAGCAGCTTGCTGCTGCTGGTGTCTCCCTCCCCATTCCCTTCCTGGAGCTGGGAGGGAGAAGGGTTGGGTTGGGTTGGGTTGGGTTGGGTTGGGGAGAGGGGCTGCTGCTCAGCTGGCTGCTCACCTGCAGAAAGGCTTGATTCCCCTGAACATCTGTTGGGTCGGTGGGGGTAGGGGGGTGTTCTAACTCATGGCACTTTATATAAAGCACCATGACTAAGAGCAGGGGCCTGCACATTTGTCAGCACCCATAATCTATTTAGGTATAGCTAGTTCAGGCACTTATGTGGCCCCCATTATAATCCTTGACTACCTCACAATCTTTAATGCATTTATTCTCACAAAACCCCCAGCATTTAGGGAATTATGATGGTTAGTCCCGTTTCTGTTACATGAAACTGAGGTACAGAGATCAAATGAAAGAAATCTGTGACAGACCAAAATTGGACCTTGTTGTGTCAGATCCCTAACTAATAGAAAACCTTTCTCTTCACAAATGTATCATCTGCAACTACTGTATCACCAAAAAAAGAAGGATTTAGGTCAGTCATAGACTGAAATGACATCAGATGCTGTTCTGATGACTACAAATCCATTTTTGATCATTGTATTTAAATCTATCTAAATAGATCAAATGAGTAAATAGAGTACATACCTCAAAACACTAGGGGAAGCTTAGGTGAGAAAGGAGAGAGAAAAAAGGAAGATGGTGGGATTCAGACATTTTGGAAAAACTGTTTAAGGAATCTCATTTAAATTTGTGGGCTACTTGTTCACATCAGTCAAAATACAATGCCGATATCACATGCCCTGTCATGTAAGTCAGTTTGCTGGCAAAATGCTTTCTTGAGCAGCTAATCATTTCTTGAAACTGCTCTCTGTTTTTTGGAGGCAGAGAAATGTTATTACTGGAAAACCTGAGATAAAAAACCCAAAACAAACCTTTCAAAGACTTTAAGAAAAAGCAATCCTTTATTGTCTCTACTGGTGTGGTTTTCTGGATCGTTGGTCATGTATTAGGATTAGCATTTGTGGTGACAGTGTACTGGCAATAAACTGCTTTTATAGATATCGAATGCCTCAGCTTTGCTTTAGTGTCTAATCACCTGGCAAGACACTATATTTCCTGGTGTATTTCTCCTAAGTGATAATTTTCTCCTAGGGAAGCAGAACTTACAGTTGTAATCTCTCTTTTCTGAACCAAGTTATATTCTCAGGTATGACCAGTCAGTCCCTTGATCAGTTCCTTATCATTCTCAACAAGCTTTGTGGCTATCTTGAGAAGCAGGAGAGGGATCAGAAGCACAGTTGTACTGAGCTGAATCACTTCATACCTATGTTCTCTTTAAGTGCCACAGATTGAAGCTTTCAGTGCTACTGTAAAATAAAAAGATCTGAATCAAAATCCTGATCAGATACCAGAAGCCTCCTTATGGCCCTAAGAGTTTAATTTTCATTTAAACAACAATAAATACAGGCATAAGGGTTTAAGATGAATTATGTAATCCCTTTAGCCATAGCCATTACATTCTGCCACAAAAATGAGCTGCTGTTCTCACTTTGTTTTATGGGCTCAGTGTAGCCTGTTGTTATTGTAGCTGCCAAATAAAAACCAGCAAACCATGCAAATGAAAATATAATCTTCTATGCCTTCATAGTCTCAGGATAAACCAGCATGTACAATTTTACAGATTTTTTCCAGGGATGTGCTATAATGCCTAGATATTAGTATAGAGGAGGAGCTGGTGACTTCTCACTTCGGATTCCCCAAACACTTTTTGGTGGTGAATACTACCCTCTCATGTGCTGAAAGAGTTTTTCTATAGTTTTCAGCTTTAACTTTGTTGCAGACTCATGTATTTCTCTGTTTGCCAACAGTGTATGCCAATCATAGCTTCCTAAACTTAAGAAGAAAGGATTAGGGGTCTTTTCATAGAATCAAAAAATCTTCCTGATTTAAGAAAAAGGTTTTTAGCCTTCACCTTCTTCCAAGCCTCATTGTCCACCGATGAGAGCAAATACCCTGTGATTTATTTGGAGCCATGTGTTCCTATGAGATTTGTTGCACTCAGTGAATGTGCAGAGAGAAAATCATGTGAGGTGGCCACAATAGGGAACTGCAATTGGAAAAGAGTAGTGAAGTATATGATGCCATATTCAAAATACCTGGGACAAAATGCACAGCACTATGGGTGCGTCCCCACAAGCACGCAACTGTGGTTTGCAACACCACAGGCCCATCTGTGTCACTGCAAACTGAACGCACTACATATGCAGGTGTTTGCTGCACTGCTAATTTGAAGCACAGCAGGTTTTTTGGACACTCGGAGATCATGGTGTCAAAAAAAACCTGTGGCAGAAAAAAGTGGGGTGGCGCACATGATGGCAACATGTGGTACCTGAAACTGGAGCCTGGCTGGAGCCATACTCTGGCTGCCAGCCGGGCTTCACATGCCTAGATTGCTGCTACTGGATCCCTGGGAGGCCCCCAGGACCCCAGGTAAGGCTGCTGAGGCTGGGCCAGGTATTGGCCCCAGCCTCCCCTACCCCATCTGGGGCAACTTGCCATGAGCTAGTGCATGTGTGCAGGAGCATTCCCCAGGTATAACTATCAGCAGCACAAATATGTGCTGCTGCTAGCTGTCTCTAGAGAACGTACATCTCTGCTCATGGGGACACACCTTATATGTTTATATGTTCAAGTAATACTACATGTGTAGCTAGGAAGATGAAGAAGAGCCAAGAGAGAACCAAGTGTGGGGCATCGTCTTATTGCTGAGATGTGGAAAATGGAAATGTACACTGAGTATGAGCTAATGTACTTCCAAGCTAATGACAGCAGACAGCAACTAATAAAATAAAGAACAATATCTTATGTTGAAAGCACTAACATGTTGCTGAATACATAGACTTCATGACCTCTGCCTTCCAAAGGTCCCCTAAAATGTTTCACTCCCTTTTGCTCTTTTCTGTGAAACTTTGGCCTTTGTCTATTTTGGTAGCTATATCTACTAGTAGCAATAGTATGTATCTTGTTCTTTGTAGGTGGAACTATAATAGAATTCTGACACCCACTTTTGTGCATAGATTTTTACAAATCTCTTCACTCTTCACATATTTTACACAAGAAGGTAACATATGTCCTTGGGTGATTAAATGAATTAGTAAATTAATTTAGGCAGAAAGAATAGGCTGATAGGAGGAAGATAGCTTCTGCTTAGACACAAATATCTTTGTAATTAATAACAATAGGAAAGAAGATAGGAAAGAAGAAGCATGGGACAATTTAATTGGGTTTTGGCTTAACATTTGCCTTAGAAATAACGAAATAATAATACAGTATCAATTACTTAATTTTAATTTCTGTGTTATTCCATCCATTAATGGGCACATAAAACCTATGTACAGATATAAGCACCCTGTATATAAAGATAAAAATGACAAAATAAATTAACAGAAGTTCTTTTCTACTGCAAAGCTGTTTTTTTTTTTTCTACTTGTGAACACTGCCTTCCTGTAGAACTTGATGTTCAGTCACCATACTAATTGAAAAGAACTTCACACCTTTTTTTTACTTTTTAATAATAAAGCCAATCGTAATATATACTAGACAGGCATGCAGTCTCAATGGAGAATGCAAAACATTATTCAAAACTATGTTGTTCATGTTTGAAACTAGCAGCTAGGTCATTCCTATTGTATCCTAGTTTTAGACCAAGTTCAAATAGTTTTTATAATGGTCTTAATGGTGATGATCATTATTTTTAATTGAAGAAATTGGCATCTATATTTAAAGACAAATTGGAGTGGACTCAAGTTCAAGTCTCCACTTAATCAGTCTTGGGCTGTTTACATTCTTCTGGACAACTATTCTGTTTAGATCACTGAACCTGATCCAATGCTAGAAGACTGGATCACTGATATCAGAAGTTTTTCCTGCATAAAGCAGCATCTATAACTTAAGTATTTTCACATCTGCATGCCAGAAAAGGATAGCAAGACTGGGAGAAAGTATACCAGGCTATCATCGATCATAAGTACCTCTCCTTATGAGCGGGAACAAGAGTGCTGGTCTTAGTCATGGTGGTGATGAAACTTTAACTTGTGGCACAACTACTCCTCCACATTATAGCAACCAAAAAAAGAAATATTTGTCTGGTATACTGAGACAAACTCTTAGCTGAGCATATCCTAAAGGCTTATCCAGCATAGCTAAGGCTGATAGGAATTACTGATCCAATCAGACTCTGGCACAACAGGATATACATTTAGCCAAGTCATGTAAGAGTTGTATTATATTACCTTGGAGTTCCTCCAAAACTGGTTACCCCAGAGAGAAATTTCAGTACCACAGTGACATCACTTCACTGTCAAGGGGGGTGGAGGGTGATGGGTCCAGAGAATATTTAACTTTTACTTTTTCTGAAAATCAACCTGCCATTAATTTTCATAATGATTCAGGATAAAAAAAAAAATTATGAGAGTGCCAGCATCACAAGTTCAAATTTTCATTCTCTGGGATCAGAAAACCTAGAGAGATTCTCTGCTTTCATTTCTATTTCTACTTTTCTATACATGTTTCTAAGGTTTCTTAATATACTGAGGCACCTTCTGATTTCCACTAACCAAAATAGCACTAAGGCTCTGGTGGTTTGGTATTTGGTTTGAGATGACCCATGCAACACAAGCATAAGACACATGTTTGCAGATGAGTATTTTTGGTTGTTTGCTATTTCTTCTCTAAGAAGAGGGAGGGCATGAATGATAATTTCTGTCCCTCACAAAACACAAAGACAACATGCCCTGGGGCTTCCATAAAATAAGCAAATCTATAAAGTATCCACAGTCACAGCTATAAACAACAGCATTGTTTTGCAATTAAAGGGAAAAAAAAGAAAATTTTGAAAAATGTGTTAAATGATCAAGGAATGTATTTTGCAGCCATGTTGGTCTGAGACAAAAAATGCCAAAATCTAGAACTCTTGGCTCAGAGAAGATACTGTTTATCAGACCAACTGAGAAATTGCAAAAAAAAAAGGGTTTTTTTGCAATTTCTCAGTTGGTCTAATAAAAGGTATCATCTCTGAACCAAGAGCTCTAGTTTTTTGAATTTTAAATGATCAAGGAATTTGTAAAGACAATCTTTAATTTTTTTCATGAACCCGTCTACAGGTTTGCTCTTCATTTTTGTTATCTTTAAATTTTGTCACCCATTACTCCCCCTTGTGCTCTCCTCAAGAACACTGTATGCTCAAACTGATTCCAAAACACTGTACACTCAAATTGTATCAAAGTCTATGTACAGTAATGAATTTTGCTTATAAAAAGTAATATGTGCATTTCACTGACTGAAGACATATAGGAAAGCTACTGTGCAACATGCTCAGCAATTGTTCATGTTTTTCTTTCAAGGTTGGCTCCAGCTCTTCTTTACCTTGGTAAGTAACAGCTCTTCTTTACCTTGGTAGGGAGATTCGCCACTCCTCTTTCTAAAAAGCGTTATACAAGATTACAAGTTCTATCTAGAGGTCTATCAGAGACAGGCAGAAAGAATCTTGGTTTTAAAATGACTTGTTCAAAAAAAAAAAAGAACCAGAACTGGAGCCCTTCCCACAGCACCACACTGCAATGTCAGCACTGATTCTGAGCCAAAGGCCTTCAGGCTTACTTGTTGCCTGGAGGATATGAACTGAAGTCAGCAGGTGCCAAGGTGCAGGAGCGTTTTACAGCACTGTACCAAATCTATGGATCCCAAACAATATGCAATAAATAGGGATCACTGTTTTTTTAACATAAATGCAGAACATTCCTATTTCCTCTGGCTTATGAATGTTCTTAGGGGTTTTTCTGGTTTTGTATAGTTCCTTGGGAGGCCTGGCATGAAAGGTGCTTTATAAATGTATGTGGAGGCCAGATGTATTGCCAGATGTTTATGTCCCTTTACAGCAAGTTTTCCCAACCCTTTCCAACTGAACAACCTCTGTTTATATTAAAAATTTTACAGAGGCGCAATTAGACTATAGGGTATTTAAAAATGGAGGAGTTTTGTTAATTCACTTTGCTACCATTTCATGTACATATTTGAAAAATGCTAAGTGTTGAATTTTTCCAAACACTTTTTAAAGTAAAGCCCCTTTTGTGGATAAAATATAGCAATGTCTACAGACTGGTGTTAAATAAATGAGAGTTTAGTATTAAAACATTAGGGATAAAGCAAACATTACCAATCTTCATCTATTTTTAAAATTATTCTGTGTAGGAATTTAATACATTATTTTTATTTCTATTACAATAGTTCTATAGACTCCAAATCATTCTGCCAGGTGCCCTGTGGGCAAAAGAAAAAACTGTCCATAACCCAATCAGCAGATAGTGATACAGACAAATGGGTGGAGAAACGAAAGCACAGTGTGTTGAAGCAACTTGCCCAAGGTCAAACAGCAGAACAATGGCAGAACAGAGAATAGAATGCTGCCTAATTTCATTAGGAGCCTTTCAAGATAGGAAAGCACAGCATCCTGGACTGGGGAGAGGTTGTCTGTCCCATGTTGTTGGGGCTTGTGTTATATGCACCCCTCTTGATGCTCTGACATAGGATATAATCCTCCTTCAGGAATGTCACACCTCTCTCTTTGAGGTTAGTAGGTTATTTTGGTTGAGTCTCAATTCTCTTGAGACAGGTAGATGTGACCTTTTTGGATGAGGAGGGGTTGACTCTGTCAAATGGCTGCTAGCCATATTGTATATACTCTTCCACTAAATATACTCTCCCCTACCTTGGGGGTTTTCAAGAGGAGGTTGGATAAATTTCTGGCTGGGGTATTATGATCCCAGCACTCGTTCCTGCCCAGGGCAGGGGGTCGGCTTTAACGATCTATTCAGGTGCCTTCCGACCCTAGAAACTATGAAACTATGAATCTCTTGGAGTGAAGATATGCAGCGAGCCAGTTGTTGAGGATGTTGCACCCTTCCTCTTGAGGCCTGTCAGATTTCTCCATAGTAAATACAAGGCTTCCACCTGCACAGGGTGCCTGACAGTAAATGTTTTCCTCGCTGAAGTGTGAATTTGGGCCATTAATTCAGCTCTTTTATGGTACTATCAAAGGGGCAGGCAAAGTCCGACCTACGGGCTGGTTCAGGCCTGTGGTGGACACCATTTCCCAGCAGCCCCTGCAAGCATAGCTGTGGCCAGTTTCCATGGAGACCCCAGGAGCAGCTTGGCCATGACAGCACAGGGCCCAGGTTTCCAGGGAGACCAGCCCCAGCAGCGCTGGCAGGGCTCGCAGCTGTGCAGGGAGCTGCTCCAGGGCCGGGATCTTGCGGCGATCGCAGTGTGGTCTGCATCCATGGCAGAGCCACGATCCGCTGCCCCCATGCCCTGGGTATGGGCATGTGGGCAGCAGATTCTGACTCTGCCCCAGCTCTGCACCACATTGTCACCACTGCAGGATCCTGGCCCTGGAGCAGCTCCCCGCCCAGCCGCAAGCCCTGCCAGTGCTGCTGGGACTGGCCCCCATTGAAACCTTTGCCATGCGCTGTCATAGCCCTGCTGCCTCTGGGGTCTCCATGGAAACCGGTCACAGCAATGCTGGCAGGCATTGCTGGGAAATGAAGTCCAACCACTAGCCCTATCTGCCCTTTTGCCAACCCCTGTACTATCATTATGCCATAGTTGAGGGGTCCTATGTGACCTAAGGCTACAAGGGCAGCCTGTATTATTGCATGATTATACTGGGACTTCTCAGAAAACAAGATCTACCCAGACTTTCGTTTGCTTGTTGTGCATAAATGGACTGTCATAAAGGAGTCCTCCGAAACATCTACTGCTGACCTCATGAACACTTCAGGGGAATGTCAAATCAAGAGAATACTCTCTGAGGATAGAGTAATGCCATAGGAGAGTGTGGAAGAGTCACATTATCTGTTTCTGTGGGGCAGATGTATGCTGCTGGGTCTGAGAAGTCATTCAGATCACTTGCAACCTGTCCTGGGAAGGCTCAGCAAAAACAAAATCCTGGAGAGAATTACTAGAGCTGGAGGCAGATTGCCAGAAGAACTAGAGAACTGGCCTCATTGAAACTGGACCAGCCTGGACACTTTTGAAAACCTCTTGATGAACACCAAACTCTGTGGAACCCCTCTTTTTTCTTCTTTTCCACTATATTTACTAAATTGTTAGCTATTATCTCCACTTTCCAAATTATCTAAAGCTTTATCTATAATTTCATTCCCAAGTTCCCTGCCACATCTTTCCTCTTTCCTATCCCTCCATTTCTAGGCACCTTGCCATGATTACACACTCTGCCAAAGACAGCCAATTAGAGTTGGATGGGCTACCTTGAGCAACCAGACCCAGAGTAAGTCAGAACACTATATTTTACATATAAATATGATGTTCATGAACATAGTTAAATTATTAATGTATGTATCTAAAATAAGTAACAATGCTGTCCCATAATTGGAGTTTTAAATGCTAGGTATGATCAGATTATAATGAATTTCTGGAGGCAAGTGATAGCAGAAAACATTAACTAAGCACTTTGTAAAATATATGGGGTAAGTGTAGGTGTGAGCAGGAAAAAAGAGAGCACTGTACAACAGACGATGCTTCACAAAATCTTATTCTGAAATGTCTATTAAAAAAACTCAAGGAACTCAAAAATCCATGATGGCCCAGTTACATGATTTACTGGGCTTCCACTGTTTGGGGGGATTTCACTGGGAAATACAAGATATAGAACTTTATATTTACTATAATTTTATAGAAAACTGTTTGATTTCTAGTTATCTCATAGAAAACTTGTGAGAGGGGCCTCTGCATAATGAGTTAACAATCTAAAACCCCAATCCTATAAATGATTATATCAATTATTCGCATGCATAACTTGACTCATGTTAACAGTTCCTGAATGAATTGACTCCTTAAATGAGGATTCTCAAGTTAAGGTCTTAATAATGTACTATCTAACAACCAAAGATATAACATACACCAGAAAGCAAGCAGAAAGATACAGGTTAAAATTATGGGACAGCATGGTCACTCATTTTAGATATATACATTGCCTGCTCAGATACGTATTCATGAACACCATAATATATGTACAATAAAGTGTGCAAATGTCTCTGCAAATACAGGGAAAATATTTTAGAGTTGATATAAAAATAAGTGTAAATTCATTCTTTATAGGAAGTACTGTTAAAATTATTTTTAAGCATAATTTAAATTGGGAGAAGATAAAAACTTAGCAACTAGATTTTAAGAAGACATTTCAAATGTAGGAAGCAGCAGGAAATAAGGGACCAATTTTTGTTAGATGATATGAAGTAGCAGTGTGAGCAGGGAAGAGAAGCTAAAAGAAACACAACAAGAGATGAGGTCTGAGTTGCTGATCTGTGAAGACTAGGACAATGTTGAATATGCATGTATAGTAAAGGGGCAGGGGTGGGGGGCAGTAACATGATTCAATGTGGTAACAAATTAATTGTTTAAGCTATGGCAATGTCACAGTTGGAATATATTTAAGGGTAGGAGGGTAAATATAAAAAAAAATCCCTCTGTAGATGGGAGATCAGAGTGGAGTAATCTGTCCTGGAGGATATTAAGAAACAGGAGATTTTATGTAACATAGTGGAGAAAAGTGCAACCAGGTTGTTACAGGAGGGACACTTGGATTCTGGACGTGACATACCATGAAAACAGATGCTGTCAAAAAAAGACTCAGAAATAGGACTTTAAGTGGGTTTTTTTTATATTGCTGTAACTTAATAGCATGCACCTTCTAAACCAAACACATTTTCTGTTTTTACATCTTTTCAACCCATTTTGGAAGCGATGGCAGAGAACAGTTATTTCCGTTTTAATTTTTATCCTCTTCTCTTGTACATTTTATTCTCCCTTAAATTCACATTGGGTTTTTTGGTTTTTTTTGTGTTACAGTTTTTACCTAAAATCTTGGGAGGGAGAGGGCAAAAAATCCACACCTTCAAACTGTAGGCTTGTACATTATTGTTAACAAATGGACAAAAATACTACCTATGTGGTTAACCAGCACATCATAAGGGTTTACGATGATTATGTACAGCAGTCTGTTACCACAAGCCCACAACTGCAGGGCATTTCAGTCATTTCCAACCTCTTTGGGGAACGGCATCAACTTTACCAGAGACCTGTTCAGATCAAGCCTCGTTGCCTTTCATTTAGTTCCTCGTGTTCTGAACCACCAAGGGCCTGGGCCAGGCTCCACAGCTGGCCACCTCCTGCTCTCAGCTGTCACAGATCCTGGGGACCTTTTGCTCCTCTTCCCTAGCAGCAGGACTGGGCCTGTCCCAACTCTCTCAGTTGTTTTCACATGCCTGGGAACCTGGACATTAGTAAAGCCACTAGACCCATGCCCAGTGCTGCCTCTTGTCAGGGAGGAAGGCACGTATTTTGCCAGCGGGTTACGAATTCTGGTACAATGCTGAAGTCTGGGAATTCAGGCTCCTGCCCCAGGCTGTCGGAAGGAAGCGCGATTGGGGGGGTTACAGCGTAACTAATTAAAGCAGGTCGGGTCAGTACGTTCGGACCAATATTCCCAACTCTCATGATTTTTGGCATTGTTCTTCAAGTCTACCCTTCAGGAATGTGAAAAACGTATCTCCTCCTCTTACACACACACACACACACACACACACACACACACACGGAAGAGCTATGTTTTTCACATTCCCAAAGCGCAGACTTGAAGAATGACGCCGGAATTCATGAGAGTTGGCAATAATGTTGGACTGCCCCACCCTTGACTCCCAGCTCTGCCCATTTCAGATAGTTAAGTGACTTGGGACTTTAGTACTTGACTGCCTCTAAAGTGGAGAAGGGACAATGAGGCCTTGTCTTATCACAAGGGCCATAGCAGGCCCCAACTGCCAAGGGCAGTGAGGAGAGGGCAGGTGCCCAATTTGGTCACGGCCTCTAGGCTGGACTGCACTTCCAGACAGGCCGGGGGGCAGAAGGTGACTGCGGCACAGCCACTTAGCACCTCCAAGGTGGACCTGCCCCGCTTGTGTTTTTGGTGCTTGTCCGCTGGGGCAGGGTATGGGCTAGTTGCAGTCCTGGGGGGCAGCCAGACAGGCTCATGGGTGCAAAGCAGCTGTGGCATGTCCTGCCCCTCCAACCTGCCACCCCTCCCTCCAGTCCTTCTCTGTCCCGTCATGCACCACGCCTGGCCCCATTCCACTGCCCCTTTCCTCCCCAAGCCCAGAGCGAGGTTCTGCCAAGAAACCTCCAGCCTAGCACCAAGCCCCGCCCCACGGCACGAGAAGCCCCGCCTCCTCCCTCCGCGAGCCACCGCCTCCTTCCGCCTTTGCTATCCCCCCAGACCCCCACCCTCCTCCGCCCTGATTGGTCACAGGTGACGGCTTTTCAGCGCTTCCTTTCCTTTCATTGGCCCCACGGCCTTGCCAGTCAGCCCCAGCGTCCCCGCCTCTGATTGGCGGTGCGGGCGGGCTGGCCTGTCAGGCAGTAACGGAGTGGCTGGGGGGGGGGGAACATCTGGCTGCCGCAGCCCGGGCCCGTCTGTGCGGCCGCCCTCGCCGTGCGCGCGTGCGCTCCGCCCCCCCCCCCCTCCCTTTCCCTCCCCCCTCCGGCCCCCCTCCCCCCGCGCGCCCGGCCGGCCGGCTCCGGGCTGCGCTGTCTCTGCCCGCCGGGTGCCATGGGGAGCCGCTGAGCCCGGGGCCCGCTTCGCGCCGCTCCTCAGCTAGCAGCGGGGCGGGGGGGTGGGGTGGGGAGGGGGGGCAGGAGCCCGAAGCCGCAAGTGAGTGCGAAGAAGGAGCCCGGGGCGGCGGCGGGGACTCGGGGCCGCTGCGGAGTGTGAGTGAGGCGCCCCCCACCCCCAGCGACCGTCGCGAGCGCAGCAGGTTGACGGTTGGGAGGGGGGAGGGGCGGGCGCCCCCTGGCGGGGGGGAGGGGTGGGGCACAGCCTTGTTCGGGGGGGGAATGTTGCCCCCCCCGGGGGCGTTGCGGGGGGGGGAGGGGAGCGTTCTTCCCCCCTGCGTTCGGTGTTGGGTGGGGGGGAGGGGCTGGTGTCCACCCCGCCGGGGAAGGTGGCCGCCAAGGCAGGGCAGCAGCCGCAGCCCGGAGGGGGTGTCCTTGCTTCTTGGTTTTCTTTTCTTTTAATCCCCCCCCCCGAAAGTTTGTAGGGGGGGCAGAACGAGAGCGAGAGGGAGAGACTTTGAAGTATTTTGTTTATACTAACAGAAGAGAAAAGTTCTCCTAAGAAAAAGCTGGTGGCAGGAGTGTAGAGGAGTAGCATATGGCATTAAAAGGAGCACAGCTGGAGGTAGCATTTCCATCTGAACATGATGTCAGAGCAGCTGACAGCCTGCCATCCCTCAGCCTTTTATTCTAACACACAGACAGGGAGTTAGTGTGTGCAGATCTGTGTGTGGAGAAGGTATCTCATTCCTCTCTAACATCATCTCCACTTTGCATCTGTCTCTCTTAGTCTGCTTTTTTTCCACCGATCTAACAGACCTGGAGCCAGCAAGACTCAGAGGAAAGGACTTAATCAGGTTTATGTGTACTAAAGGTAGGAGTAGCCCTAGATTAGAGGCAGCCGTATTTCTCTTTCAGTGTGGTGTTTATTTAATTTTCAGGGAGGAGGGGACGGGGGCAGAAAAAAAATCACATTACTTTTCTAACCAAGTTTAATATATTGGAATTGAGTATTAAGTGGATAAGTGTCCTCACGGCAGGCTGAGGCTGCAGCTCGGAAGGATCTGTTCTTGTGCGTGTCATCAGAAGTAACTTTAATAGATATTCTCACAATTTCTCATTTTTGGGAGCATTGAGTAAGTTCTTTCTTCCTTTCTGAGAGCCAAAATGGAAAGCTTTTCATCTGCAGACCTGATTGCTGATAGTTTTGGTTTCTGTTTTGGATTGCTTCTTCAAGATGAAGTGTTTTCAGATGAAACAGGCAAAGAGATATTTAAAGATCATCGAAGCTAAAACGTTTGTTGTGAATTCCACCATTAAACTTCATGGTCAAAGATTTAGCAACCCAGAGCTACAGGAGCAGACAGCTGTAGGGCTTCGGAAAGATAGAAATCAGTTACATGTTCAAAACTTTTGTACCCAGGAGACTAACCTGACTGGTTTCCTCTTTTCTTTCTTGTATATGCATTTAAGATCTTTTATTTCAGTGTAACAATAATTATTTGAGGGAGTTTTTGTGTTTGCGACCAATTTAGAACTTGTAGATTTGAGCTGCCTGAATTGGCCAGACAGCTGTAATCGCACTCCTCTATTCTTAATCTCTTTATCTGGGCAGCAGCTGCCATATGGCCACAGTCAGCTGGATCAGATGTTTATAAGCTTCCTTCTTCGTCCCTCTCTGTCCTTTCAGCCTCCTAATTTGATCACAGCTACCTTGTGAGCTGCCCTCCAATCTTTATTTTTAGCCCTCTTAAGGATTAGGATTGATGTTGGCTGTGGGGCACTTAAAGTGATTGTATTGTAAATCTTCATGCTTTATTCTAGCAATGGTATTTTGCAGAACATATTTGGGGTTGGATTGTAAATGTTAGTGCATCTTGGATTGTGAGGGACAGTTATTTTTCAGCACTGTATGTCAACCTGTGGATGGATAGTTTGTGTTTTAAGTGGTTTAGTAAAACTTGCTTTTAGTCACTGGAAAGTCGAAATAAATTTGTCATTTTTAAAATAAATTTTACTTTTTAGTTGAGCTTTGACTTTTACACTTCCTTGTGCTTTTCTCCCCCACCCCCCTTAAGGAAGGTGGTGAGTAAGAAAATAATACCCATGTAAGAGTAGCACAGAACAATTAAAAAATGTGTGTATAGCCATACACACAGTATGCTTCTGAAACACTTTCTTTCACTTTGGTACTATAAACTGTGGAGAAAAAGCCTCTCTCTCTGTAGGGAAAGGTTTCTTGTGTAATGCATACATTTGTTTTTAGGCTAAAGCTTTCTTCAGAAGCTTCTAAATATTTAATATAAAGTGTTCTGCTATTGTATTGCATGGCGGAAGTTAAAACTTAGAAGTATACCTACAGAACTGTGGCAGTCAGTTTGCTATTCTTTTATTACATTTCTGAAATTCTTGATTTTTGCTGTCTAATTTGTTCCCTCCTTATGTATTTAGGTTCCCTTGTATATGTTATACCTGCAGATTTTAAGGTATTAACATCTGTCTTCATGCTGTAAGCCTTATTGCGGTAACAATTTGGCTTTATAAAGACATTGCTATTAGTTTTCAAAATATATTTAATACTTTATTTTATTATTTGCAAAGATCATATAACTTTTAAATCTGTAGTATATTATTTAGTCTATTTTAAATTTGCTCTTTAGGTAAACAGTGTATGGAGAGTTACTTAGAAAAAAGGGTAGCTGAACAGACTTGGGGAACAAATGATAGTTTTAATTCAGTTTGTGCTGCACTTATCTTTTATCAGAATCTCCAGTTTTTCACTTGAAGTTAGTTATACCTTAAGTGGCTTTTTGAGGGAGGTGGAGATAATACTCATGCAAGTGAATGATTTTAGTGTAGATACTGCTTGATTAAAATCCAGGAAATGAAATAATAGTTTCTTGAACATCATAATATATGCATGTGGTTTTGTAATATTTCTACTCATGTTTAATTTTTTTTTTAATTGTTGCTTATAGGTTATGAAGACAGTATGGAGTTTCCTGACCACAGCAGACATTTGCTACAGTGTCTGAGTGAGCAGAGGCATCAGGGTTTTCTTTGTGACTGCACTGTTCTGGTAGGAGATGCCCAGTTCCGAGCGCACAGAGCTGTACTGGCTTCATGCAGCATGTATTTCCACCTCTTTTACAAGGACCAGCTGGACAAAAGGGACATTGTTCATCTGAACAGCGACATTGTTACAGCCCCAGCTTTTGCTCTCCTGCTTGAATTCATGTATGAAGGGAAACTCCAGTTCAAAGACTTGCCCATTGAAGACGTGCTAGCAGCTGCCAGTTATCTCCACATGTATGATATTGTCAAAGTCTGCAAAAAGAAGCTGAAAGAGAAAGCCACCACGGAGGCAGACAGTACAAAAAAGGAAGAAGATGCCTCAAGTTGTTCGGACAAAGTGGAGAGCCTCTCCGATGGCAGCAGCCACATGGCAGGAGACTTACCCAGTGATGAAGATGAAGGGGAAGATGAAAAATTGAACATCCTGCCTAGCAAAAGGGACTTGGCAGCTGAGCCTGGGAACATGTGGATGAGATTGCCCTCAGACTCAGCAGGCATTCCCCAGACTGGCGGAGAGGCAGAGACGCACGCAACAGCAGCTGGAAAAACAGTAGCCAGCCCCTGCAGCTCAACAGAGTCTTTGTCCCAGAGGTCTGTCACCTCCGTGAGGGATTCAGCAGATGTTGACTGTGTGCTGGACCTGTCTGTCAAGTCCAGCCTTTCAGGAGTTGAAAATCTGAACAGTTCTTATTTCTCTTCACAGGACATGCTTAGAAACAGCCTGGTTCAGGTGAAGGTGGAGAAAGAGACTTCCTGTGATGAGAGTGATGTTGGCACTAATGACTATGACATGGAACATAGCACTGTGAAGGAAAGTGTGAGCACTAATAACAGGGTACAGTATGAGCCAGCCCATCTGGCTCCTATGAGGGAAGATTCTGTCCTGAGGGAGCTAGATAGAGAGGACAAAGCAAGCGATGATGAAATGATAACTGCAGAAAATGAGAGAGTCCAGGTGGAAGGAAACATGGACAGCAGTTTGCTCCCTTATGTGTCAAACATACTTAGCCCTGCTGGCCAAATTTTCATGTGTCCTCTTTGCAACAAAGTCTTTCCCAGTCCCCACATCCTGCAGATCCATTTAAGCACGCACTTTCGAGAGCAGGACGGGATCCGCAGCAAGCCTGCTACTGATGTCAATGTCCCAACCTGTTCCTTGTGTGGTAAGACTTTTTCTTGCATGTACACCTTGAAACGTCATGAGAGGACTCATTCAGGTGAAAAGCCCTACACTTGCACCCAGTGTGGGAAGAGCTTCCAGTACTCCCACAACCTGAGCCGCCATGCTGTGGTTCACACACGGGAGAAGCCACATGCTTGTAAGTGGTGTGAGCGCAGGTTCACACAGTCTGGAGACCTTTACAGACACATTCGGAAGTTTCACTGTGAGTTAGTGAACTCATTGTCTGTCAAAAGTGAAGCACTGAGCTTACCTACTGTCAGAGACTGGACCTTAGAAGATAGCTCACAAGAACTTTGGAAATAAAAAAAATTTTATATATATAAATAATATATATAGATATATATATATATATATATATATATAAATCTATATAGTCGTGGTACAGTCTAAAAGCAGTCTTGTTTCCTTGAACTGAAAGTTTGGCTATTAGCTTGTTTTTGCACTTTAAGGCAGCATGAACATTTCACTAATTTAGCACTCTGATAAAATGAACTGTAGAAGTAATATGACAAAGTAATAAACTACGGAGTATTTTCCCCCTTCTTGGAATAGAAGCCAGTAAATACTTCACTTAAAAAAAACCTCAAATTGAAGAAAAAGTTGATATGGCTTTATTCCCCCTCAAATCACTGCATTATTTTATGCTCTAGATTTTTAAAAATTATTTTAACAATATGAATGTAGAAATCCCTTCCAGGTTTATCTGTTCCTTTACATTTCTAAAATTGCATGAGTCCTTTCTAGCTGTTGGAAACCTGAATGCTTTTAGACCCAAATGGAAAATTTCTGAAATGCTGAATTATCTATTTTTAAACAAGCAGTTGACTTAAAACTTATTATGGCAACTTCTGGATTTCTGACAGTTCCCACTGGAGAAAAAAAAAAAAAACCCTGAAAGTACACTGGGATCACTGGGACTCTTGTCTTATGTGAAGGTTTGCTTGGGATGAAAAAGGATATCGCAGCTTCAGCAGTGATGAACTGTGTGTTTAAAAATGTGAATTACTGTTATTGTATACTGTAATTGATTACATGGGCTGGGGAGGGTGTCAGAGAACTTGGCAGGTTGTGTTGATGCTCTTAGTTGAGTCTTGAAAAGTAAATATTAACGCTACAGAAATGCATGAGTTTCAGTATATTTTTGTCTTTGTTTGCATTGTATAACTTTAATGAGTGAGTTTTAAAATTATTTAATTTCTTTAGGAAAAGCACCATTGAAAATACTGGTGTTTAAGAAGAACATAAATGCACTGTTTTATTTTATATAATTTAAATTTACTTTCCCACTGTCTTTAAGTTGAATAAAACTTAAGCTACAAGTTGATGATTTAGCTACGTAACAAGGAAGATATTAATGTTTACAAACAGGCTTAAAGATTTGCATGTGCAGTGTGCATTTATTAAAAGAAACCTAATTGCACAAAACCCATGCCAGCTCAAACTTTAGGTGCATACATTTACCCAGATGAGCATTTTTAGAATTCCTGCTGCACAAATTAACAATAGGTCATTCTTTTTTTTTTCCCCCCTTGAAAAGATTCTATGGACTGAAAAAGCCCCAGGCTGAGAAGACTGGAAAGCCTTGATTGACATGGGGAAAGGGGGGAGGGTAAAGGACTATGTGTAACCAAGCAGCAGAGACTGCAGCCTGACGTGTGGTTTTAATGACCAACACACAGGTCAAAAGCATTTTGCACAGTGTTTGTTTTCCTGTCTTGCACTTACAAATAAGGTCTATGGGAGTAGCATGGAAAACGTTTGCTGTTTTTCCTTTTTTTTCTGCTTTTGTTTAAAATTTGATCGCCTTAACTACTGTAAACATAGCCTATTTTTGTGCTTAAGATACTGAATGGAAAACTCCATTGTGTATTGCTGGACTGTTTTGGAAATATTTGGTCAAATGTGTGTTAATTTGGCTGTAATGGCATTTTAAAACAAAAAAAGCTGTGAAAATGGCCTTGGAGCATTATCTTTAGTTACTTGAATAGATTCTAGGTTTTAAAAATACATTCTTTTATTTCTTTAGAAAAGACAATCATTGTCTGAGAAAAAAATGGACTTTCTCTTGGATTTTTGTGGTCCTTGTGAGTGATTTGCTTTTTTTCTTTTATTAGTTTCACATTCTTCTTTTGTTCTAAAACTTAGACTGACATCTAGCTTTGACAATCATAGTATGTTTTATTTTCCTGAGGGGGGAATAACTTATAATGCTGTTTAGTTTTGTACTATTGGTGTGTTGGTGAATTTTTAAACTGTGTGCTAACTGCAATAAATTATATGAACTGAGAAATCAATTCCCTTGTCTCTCTTCCCTCTTTTAAATTATAGTTCTGGAGTATTTTTTATAATGTGTAACTTTATTACTTTTGTACAGACTTCTATTGCTGACTGTGTATGGAATATGTTTTAAGTATGCTTTTAAGCACTTTGTTGCTAACATGCATATATTTACATCTCTCATTTAACATTTAAAAAAAATTAAATGCTTGTGTTTTGAAAGCATTTCTGTGTGTGTAGCTCTTATCATTCTGTAGAGGGCAAATTTTGTTTTCACGTTTGCACTGAAACAATCTATTAAATTCTTTGGGTTCTAACTTTTCATAACACTTTACAGACATCTCTGAAGGCATAAAACACTATTCCTATGCTTAATTTTACCCTTAATTGATCCATCAGACTTGTTCTTTTGTATTCAGTTTCTAGTAGGAAATTAGGGCGGAAGGGAACAACTTAATTTGAAGTACTGTTTGAATAATGACTGGCATTCTAGGCAATAGAATTAGCAGGCAGTCAAAATGTCCTGTGTTCCAAAATACCGGCTACACTCCAACCAACTCTGGGTTACAGAAAGAAAATAAGAATCGTTCATCACTTGTGCGTGAAATTCCCTCACCTTTTCAGACTCTGTTGTATTATTAATAAAAATATGCTTGGTGACACTTCTGAAGCAGATTCTTGAAACAGGGTGGTCCTGAAATTCATTTTCAAAGCTGTCATACCTTGCTAGTAATGGAATTAACTTTGTAAAACCTAATGAGAATATGAAAGGTGGAACAGAATTAAGAATCTGGATCAGAGACAGTGCTATGAATGTGAGAAAAATCTTACAAATCAAGTGTGTCATTAGCATTGTCAACTGAACTTGTACAAGTTCCATGTAGAATAAGTGAGTCTTATTCCTTAGCATTATACTGAAATATGTGATGGATAAATGTCCAAACTATACAAGTCTCTGACTCCAAAATAACTTGCACTGAATTATAAGGATGTTTCACTGTCATTTGCATAACATTCTTTACAAGTTCTATCTCAAGTGTTACTGTTCTTTATAGTTAATGTCTTTTAAACTAAGTTAAGTATTTAAAAGTTGCTTCCTGGTAATGTTTTATTGTGAAGTTTTAGAGATGTAAATCGCCAGTACAAAGTGCCCTTAACAGCAAGCACTTATGGTGATTATAATGTTTAAATGGCAGGTTATTAATACTTGGTTAACCAATACAAAAGATCTACAGAATAGAGAGAAAATACAACTATCAGTTACATTTCTTTCAAATCTTTATAACTGACTAGCCTCAATGACATTTTGGGAGGAATGCCATATTCAAAAGGGCAACAAGACTTTAAGAATAGAATATTTGCAAAATTAACAATACTTCTAAATAACTGGAATGAATATTTTGTCCAATATGCTACTAGGCATAGCTACAACCCAAAAAAATGGATGATTTTTGTCTTCAGTGCACTGAGCTATTTGGCATGTATAAATATGCAGTGCTTAATTATGGCTACCGAACTACCTCTTCATGAAAAGAAGAAGCAAGTATAGTTGAATATTGTATCTGTTCATATGGTATAATACACTAAGTAGCTTGTAACACTTTTTAATGTGGTCCCTAGATAATTAAGCTTGAAAGAACCTATACCGGTTTGGTTTGGGGGAGTTGTAGTAACAGCAAACTAAATATGTTCATTCATATGGCGCTTATGGTTTGTTGCAGGTAGCGAGAACAAAATTTCTCAATATTACAGTAGTCTTATGGGTTCAGTAAACACTTTCTGATAAATGGTTGTAATTGGCCTTGAAACCACTAATTTAAAAACCACACTCGAAGTGTATTGCATCATTAAATTTTTAAACCCATTCCAGTTATGGTAAATTGGCTCTTTAATATTCTCAAATTATTAACCTCTGCTGAAAGTTTCGGGCATCAGTAATAATGAGACTAACTGTTAATATGACACTTGCCAAAATTTTGAATATCTATTTATGAAAATATATTATTTTTACAGGCCTTTTGTTTAATGTGAAATTAATTTAACCTGAAACACGAACATTTAAAGTTCAAATAACTGAAGTCAAAATATAACTTGTCTTTCAGCAAAGCAAAGGAATCTGCCTGCCTTATCCCATGTTAGCATATATAGTGAGGACAAGGAGAATATTTCTTACAGTTCTGCTGAATGATGCAAGACAACATATCTTTTTTTCAAAAAAATCTTGAGTTCATCTTTTAAACTGTAATTTAAAATAAAGAATTCATTTATTTGCTTAGAGGCTGGTCTTCCTTCTAGCACACTTGCACTTGTTCACCTGTTCAGAAAGCATGTTGAAGTTTTCTTTTCCTGCTGACTTACACTGTCTGACCTACTTGGAGGCTAATTGATAAAGTGGTGCATCAGAACTGTTGCATTAAGAATATTTTGTAATTGCGACTCTCGACTTCCTATAACAATCATACAAAACAATCTAACCTTCTAATGGACTTGTTAGATTGCTGTATCATAGACTTCATTATTCAAGTTATCTAGAATACTTTGTAAAATGTAATCATGAATCCTGATATGTGGAATACTTTTGTACTGTTAATATATAGTATTGCAAACATTTGAATAATATAATTAAGGATTTCCTTTAACCAATTTAGAGTTCCAGCTTGAGTCCTCATGGAATGTAAATTGCCCATGCGATCTTAAATACAATTCAAGCCTGTAAAACTGCACCAGTGTTGGAAAATTGATATAACGTACATTGCACGCTTGGGGCCATTGCTTATTTCTTATCGGGTATAAGTTTTTAGATTTTCATTCCAGCACTTGGCCATGTAATTCTCTTACTGTGAATGTTTGCTGAAAAACAGGGTTTCCCTAGTAAGTGAGTTTCTGGCATAATGTGTAGGTTTATTCATACAGTAGTTTTGGATCTTTAATTTTTTAAAACAAGTGCAGTCCAGGTTTCCTCTCAATGCCTTAGTTAAGAAATCACTGTTTTGTTTTTTTTTACTGCTCTTCAGTTTTTAATACTGTTTCATGTATAATCAGGTCACTAAATATAGTTAATCCTTTTTAAAGAAAACATTAATATCTGCATAGCATAATTGTGCAGATGTAAATTCCTTTTGGATAAATTCGTTTCGGCAAAGCTAAGGTGATAACGTATTATCTTTTGTTGGCAAATTAAAATATTAGTAAAAAAAAAAAAAAAGGCTGTATGTTTAAAGCCTAGAGCTAGAAGCTCATTCTAGTGTGATAAAATCCAACTAAACCTGTTAAAGGGTCTTACTGATGACAGATTGTGTTTTCAGAAAGATTATCCATTTTGTTATTGTGGAATTTAAAAAGAAGAAAAAGCATTAGTCTTAACTGATTTTGAAATCTAAATATTTTCTTGTACTGATGGCACAAAAGCATGTCCCATGTCTGTCAAACTTTGGGGATGTCCAAAAAATCAAAAAATGATAGGACTGAGACTTACCCGTAAAACACAAAGCAGTGATAAGGCAAATGCTGCCATGGATTTTAGCTATCATAATGATTGCAAGTACTTATAGATATTTCAAATTATATAAATGTTTTTAAAGAGTTGTCTTTCTGCCACACACAGAGTAACATCAGAATTTCCTCAACTGCTTAATTTCTGAATTCCGTGTTGCCAAGTTTAAGGTTTGGTTCTTATTTTAATTTCAGTTGTTCTTCATTGTACGTCAAGTAGTCCGCTAATGGGAAATGTTCTTAAAATACTGCAACATTCATAGTTAATTTTTGTTCTTGATGAGATATTTATAAATATATGTCGCATCAAACACATTTGTCGTGGGACCCAAAGCGTGCTCACTTCTAAAATGTTAACTATAGGTACATAGAATTTGATGTCTCTTCTCTGTTGTTAGCAGAGCTTTTATGGCTGTATCAAACTTTTAGTAATAAAAGTATTTTTAAAGTTTTATAACGTGACCATAAAAATTGCTTTAGGCTGAAATGTAGCATACACATTCCTACCTGGAAGTTGAGTTGAAATTCTGTTTGAGGTCAATGGAAGCTTTTTGAGTAGCAGAATAATATGGTTGGTCCATTTTAAGATATTGTCACGTATAAGAGACTTTATTTCTGACAAAAAAAATTATGCTCTGATGTATACTGTGAGGGGAAGTATTTAAAATATCCCAGGAGAATGTGAATGTGTATGTATTTGTGTAAAATTTTCAGTAATTGAAAATTAAAGTTTTTTGAAACACATACCTTGTGCCCATTTGCAGCAGTCATACTGAAACACTTCTGTAATGCTTACTTGCTGTTTTTACAGACTCGAGTTAATCTGTGTACTAAGAAGGATTTTTATGATATGTACAGTACATGCCAAAATATGGATTTACACAGTACATCTTTAATCATTACAAGCCAGTGCATGAAACCCATGCTTAAATTAATAAAATATCTAGAGGGTAAATTACATGTATATTATTACTTCGAAAGAGAATTAAAAAAAAAAAAGATAAGCAATATGTTACTGCATAGTACTACACTAGATGCATTAAGAATACGTAGGCATATCAAAACAGCTGTGCGTCTCAAGCTATTTGGATGAATTTAAATAAAACTTTCACAACCTTCCTAAAATATATTTTGTTTAATTTTTATTTACAACTATTTTTAAAAGTATAAAACATTCTTAACTTTAAATTTCTGGCTTTTTTTATCAACTTGTCATTCATTTTAGCATTAAACATACTTCTTGTACATTTTGGCTGTGATCCTGAATATGCATTTACAATTTTAAAAATACATTAAATCTATAAATACGATTACATGATAAACCTCTAAGAGGCCCAAGCAAATAAAATGTGATTTACATTTTACTTTTTTTTGCCAGATTTACGTTTAACTTTTTTTAATGCTCTCTTAAAATTCACTTTAAATTAATTTTGGAAATGCATACTGATATAAAATGTGTAGTTCAAATCTGTAGGAAATATGATTTTTTTTTATGTTGGGAGTAGTTACTGTGACTTTAAGTTTTTTACCAAGTTCCTTCCATTTCAGTTCTAAAAAATGTGACCTAGTTGGCATTGTGTATCCAGAATGTTATTTTGATTCCTAGATGATTTTCAGGAATCGCAAAACACAAAAAATTTTGAAAGTACTATAAACATTTATATACAGATGACTAACCCAAATTTGAGAACAAGATGTAGTATCAGGAGGGAAGTTTTAATTTGATGAGTGTGTCCTCTTTAAATGCTGCATAACTCATTCCAGATTGTCTTAAGGGTCTTTTATGCTAGTAGTACTAAAAAGAAAAGATTAATCTCTCTATAGAAAAATAATAGTGTTTATAGAAACGATGTTTATAAGCTAGATAGGCTTCAACCATTCCCTACCACCCTGCCTGTTTTTTTTAATAATGTGATTAAAAAAAAATAAAATTATAAATTTTGCTTATTCTCCCTTATTTCAAAGAATGAAAAGTTCTTTTAAAAGAAAAAAGATTACCAAAATTGCATCAAACTATATTTTGCTTATGAAATACATTCTGTGAGTTTTATTATTTCCTATTCTTAGCCCAAATTTTGTGTCGCAAAATGGATGGATCTTAGACATATCTGTAGGTAGGCATGTAATTTAAAATGGTAGTAAATTTGGGGGAATTAAACATTTTTTTCTGTGTACCAAAAGGCTCATTTTAAATATGCATATCTTTTTTTAGTGTATATCATGACATTTTGGAGGACAGGGTAAGATATTACTATGAAGTGTAGAAAATAATGTGCAACTACATTCATGTTTCATCCTAATATTTGTTTTATTTAGTGATGGTTCAACACAAGTAGTGGGGGGGGGGGAGGGAGTGTGTGTGTGTGTGTGTGTGTGTGTATGCGTAAACTGAAAGACTCATCAAGACACATCACTTTATCAGTATGCATTCAAAAGGTGACTTGCAGTGAAAATATTTTAATCGGAAAAAGGACAGCAGGTTTGTCTGTCATAGAATGATTTAAAATGACTGAAGTGCTGTACAGAAACAATTCTGGTAATATTCCAATAATGTACAGTGGTTCAGAAGTTAAATTAAAATAACTATAGTTTTTGATTCCCAACAATGGACATGTGAATGTCTCCTAACCTCTACAAATTCCAGCACTTACAAACGCTCACTAATAGTATTTATTTATTGTTTTTAAAATGTTCTGGACTGATTGTTCAACTAAAGCCTAGCACGGTGATGCCCTGGGCTACAGCTTCTAGATATTACAGTAATAGAATAATATGTAATACGTTTCTAATAATACAGAAATTAAGGGCCTGATCCTGCAACTATTTGCTCGTGGAGACTGGGAGTATGGGAATCAAAGAGGTTTGGATTTGGGGCCTACTTGTCTTTACCTGCACATGTGCAACTATCAAGACCAGCAGTAAAAATGCCTCCTGCTTTCCTCACGTCAGTCATTTTTCAGTAAGATCCGCATTCTACAGACTCCCTCGCTGTGGTACAATTCCACTTAATACAATTTTACCCTCACTCTGAGTTTTGTCATACAAGCATTCATGGATGAGCAGATATCTTACGTCCCAGGAAGTCATTTCTTCATGACGTTTTAAAGTCACTTGTCTAGCCACAGCTAGTTGTTAATCCGAGCATAAATATCTGATGCCAGAATGATGCCTGATGCCAAGGTGATTTTCAAAGACCTCACTTAACGTGCACATTGTAGGTAACATTAAAACTCACTAAAACTTTGCATTCCAGCTGCCCCTGCTTTGATGGAAAGGGGTAGAAAAAGAGCATTTGTAAGTAAAGGCCCAATATTAAAATTAAGGGACAAGTACATTTTTTTAATTTTAAAAGAAATCCAGAAAAATGAAGAGCAATTATTTTGAAAGAAATCACATTTTGAAATGCAGGGGGAAAATGTGTCAGTTACCGAAATGAAAGTAGGAAAGGAAAATGAATAATAGTTTTCTTTATGCAACATTTTGAACCTAACTTCATACAAAAGCCTTGGATGGGAGGGTTGTTTTGTTTTCTTTTGTTTTTTTGCTAGATATTTTTGGCAGTGTTTAGGAAGGAAATGGATTTGAAAAAATAACTTTCTAGTTTGGTGGGGGGTTGTTTTTCTTTTTAAAGTGCCACATAGCGTACTGCTCTGAATAGCAGCACCTCGCCTGCCTTTTTCCTTGGAGTATTATTAAGCGCTTATCATTGATTTCAGAGAATTCTTACGGACGGATGGTAAGCATCATTATATGCATTGTACAATGAAGAAATTCTGAGGTACAGGGGAAGCCTCTTCTCCAAAGTCCCACCTGGAACCTAGGGAAAGAGCCAACTCCTAGTTTGCACCTTGTCATCTTGCCTGTAGCAACAGCAGCAGCAGCAGTGATCCAATGGCTAACAATGCTCAAAACGGATACACCACTTTAAAAGAGGATGGATAAAACTGGAGCTAAAGCCTGGTTTGTCCTAGGGCTAGGAAAAGGCAATTTTGATATGCCCAAATCTCACAACATTTGTTCTGTGCTTCCTCTCCAGCAATCAAAACTTTTAGATACTGTGTTGAGCGCAGGCCTTTGTATTTGGTTCTAGGCACTTTGTTGGTGTGAGGTGAACACGTGCTTTAAGAATTACTTTTGGGTCATGGAAAATAACTTGCGAGTCAGCTGGATAGCTTCAGAAGTACGTCTTCCAAATAAGGCTAGGGTTCCTACAGCTATGCATGCCAGGCTCCTGGGCAGGGTTTTTCAAGGCATTTATTTGCCTCCATTAGGAGCTGGGTGTTTAACAAGCATTTTTGAAGCCTCTCCCCAGGTGCTGATCTGAATCATTGAGTACCTAAATACATTTTCAGAAGTTAGTTTTCTGGGCCTGCTTTTATAATTTCAAAGGTGAAGAAAGGGCAAAACTCTCAAATTTGACATACCTCCATTTTGTGGTAAATTAATGTGTACATTGTGTTATCCTTTACCAAGAGGCTTTCTTTTTTGCCTTACAGAAAACCAAACGGGGACCAAAAACCATCCACTACAATGATTATAAAAGACCATATCTCCTGTAGATACCAAGATGGGGAAGATTTATTAGAAAGGGCTATAAAAAATTGCAGTGATATTCCCAGGTCTTTTCCCAATTGAGCTTAAAGCTTGCATCTTCTGCTTACATTCAACTGGGTATCCCAGCTGTGTATTAATTAGTTTTCCCTTTTTTAACACATTGTAAATAAAGTGTATATAGTTGTAAAGTGTCTGGTGATCAAAGGTCCAGGGACACTAGGGGCCTTCCTCCAGGAGGGCAGATGGTTCCAGGCTGTGGGCACCTCCAGGGATCCAGAGTTGGGTTGTGGCTTTGTGGGCAGCCCTGCAGCCAAGGTTACACTTGTGTATCTATTGATATGGTGGGACTGTAGTCTTTTTTAGTATTTTTTTCCTTCTACACGGTAGTAGTACATTGTGTATTTTGACTGTCCTAATTACTTTAGTCTTCTCAAACCACACCCATTTTCTGCACAGGACCATTTTCTATGCATATCTTACTACACGAGGAGGCCACGGAGGAGATTTTAGATCGTTTGGAGCACAAGGCACGAGAGCATGAGGCCCTGCACTCAGCAAACATCTTGCTCACATAGCCTATGAGAAAATATTCAAAAAAGGAGAATGTGGGGTGCTGACATCATACAAGCCACGTAGAATATTGACCCAATTCAAAGATGTACTGGGGGAAGGGCATGTAAAAATTTAAGATTACAACCAAAGCTTTACAAATATTTATGTGCAGACCTGTAGCTGGAAGTAAGTAAAAACTAAGACCATGCACCCTCCAGAACCTCAAAGGTAGGTGAGGGTGGGACTTGGTTGCATGGACTGGTAGAATAAAGGATAGTAGCTCCTGTAAGGGTCCCCTTTCCATACATCTTGAGTAGAGAACGTGTTAAAGGATAAAGGGGATGACAGTGCCTGCTAGGAGGAGGAAAGAGAGGTGGCAGTTGGTGTCTCAGATAAATCACTACCCCTGTGCAACTTGCGGTATATAAAACTGTCCTTCCAGTCTGAGCCCCCTCTCATCGCAAACCCTTTATTTGGCCAGGCCCAGCCACTTGCATGGTAGCTACAGCACCCCAGCAACACCAGTTAAACCTAGAGCTGTTCGTCCAGGTAGCCGCTCAGGTGGTGCCCACCTTCCCTTGCCCAGGCATGACTTTCCCAATCCCCATGGCCAGTGGGACTTTTAAAGCAGCCACCACCCTTTATTTTTCTGTGTTAGTCCACACAAAGCCCTCGCCACTGCTTTTGATAGAGAGGTTTGCATTGTCCTAGATGCACAGAAAGACATGAAGCATGTGACTTAAGAGAGACACAACGTTATTGCCTTGACTTACCTGGGAACTAAGCAGCAATGGCTTGTGCAATAAAGGTCACTCTAATTCAGGGGTGGGCAATTATTTTGGGTGGAGAGCCGCTTACTGAGTTTTGCCAAGCCATCAAGGGCCGCATGACAGGCAGCCAGGGGCAGATAAATACTAATTTTCTACATTTTTAGGGGCCCCATGGGTTAGATAGAATGACCTGGTAGGCCACATCTGGCCCGTGGGCTGCATTTTGCCCACCCCTGCTCTAATTGTTCCTAGCTATCGGAGGGCTGTAGTCACCCCCCCCCCCATCCCGCAACTTTGCATACTTACTCCTTCATATGAGGTATATAGGACTGGGAAAAGGGGACATCACCTTACTGTGTGAGATACTTGGAGCCCAAAGTCCATTCCCAAGATACTTGAGATGTCTTCTCCTAAATGCCTTTCCAGTTTGGTGGGGCCAGTACCTACCCTAGGGCGCATGCAGATGAAACGGGGGCCCTAAATTGAAGTGGTGGGTTTTAAAAAACACATCTTCAATTTAGGGCTGATTAAAACCTCATCTTGTGCACACACCCTGCTGACTTACCTGCCTCTCTGGCAGGGAAGGGATGGCAAGCTGCCAGCAGGTGGAGCGCTCCCTGGGCTACAGGGTAGGGGAGGGGGATGGTGCTTCCCTCCACGGCAGCAGCCCCCCCGCCCCAGGCTGCAGCTGTAGGGCAGAGGTGCTGCTCACCTAGTCATCTAAGGCGCATTACGCCACCGAATTTCCTACAGCAGCTGGAATTAATGTGCAATATGCCGCTGAGGCATGCAAACACTGATACCATTAAAGTGGTGCAAAAGCATTTAAACCGCTTTAAAGTGTTGTGCGCACACACCTCCTGTTTCATCTACACATGGTCCTAGACACTTGCCACAAGGAGGCTCTAGCAATTAGCTTTGTTATTTCATCAGCACCCTGGCAAGCACTAAAGCAGGCAAGGTTCCTAGGAAGGAAAATGTATGTCAAGTGTTTACCATTATGAAATACATAATATAATACAAGTGCGGTTTTACCCAGTGTTGCATAGAGAGCAGCTGGACTCCCTGCTGAACTACTTTTCCATGATGTGACACAGGCTCCACTCTTGGGGAGGGGAAGCAGTGCATTTTGGGAGATATAGTCCAGCTGAGCAGCCAGACCTATTAAGGAGAATGGGAACACAAGGTACCATAACTGCATTTCATATTCAAAGTAGCTATTTTCAACCAGGTGTCTGATTTTTTTTAAGTGCCAAAACAAGACATTTTTACCAAAAAAAAGAAGAAGAAGAAGAAAATATGTAATTGAAAACTCTCTTCTGTCAAAACAGTTTCAACAAAAAATTTCAATCAGTCCTATTGAAAACTTAAGTAACTCCTTGGCCTTCTTCCTTATGTAAGTTTTCCTCCTTTTTATCGTGTTGTTTTTCACTCTTCATTGCTTCTTTACCTAAGGCCTTGCTTCTGAAAACACGTCAACACAGGAGTAACTGTGCAGGTGAGGAATCCTCTCAATCAACAGGATTACCCAGATGAGTAGATTGATCAGGTGTGTAGGTTTCCAGATCAGGACCTTAGATTATAAACTGTTCAGAGGCAGGAGCATGTCTCTTCCTTTTTTTGTCTGTAAGGTACCTAGAATGTATTTAAGCAATGTTAAATAATGGTCTTCGAATGCTTTTAGACCCTGCCATCCATCTTCTTCGGGTCTTTGTACATATTTCTGTGAGACAACCAACTTCACAAAAACATCAGAACCGTGATCTATTTTTTTCCTCTCTCCTTTGTGGCTTAATGGATGACTCAACCTTCTTTTGTGACTGGATAGCTTTAATTTGTAGTTTTTAGGATAGTGATCATTCCTCTCATTATTTTTGGTTAAATATTCTTATTTGTTGATTATTTAATAGTTTGTTTGGATAAAGATTTCAAAAAAAAATCAGCTTGGTGCCATAGACTGAGTCCAAAAGAAATTAACTGCTCCATTGCACATATTGGAGGGGAGAGTTTGCTGAGAGCTCAGTCTTGCTAACAGACTGGCAATCTTATAAAAGGTTTTAAAGATTCCATATAACTGTATCGTGCCTCGGATTTTAATGAACTCTTGCCATTCTATATGATAAGTGATCTGGGTTCTGAGAGGTTGATTGACCCTTTCATTCATTTTTATATTAAATATAATTTTAAGCTGCTTTTTCTTTCCTCTTTATCCACCCCTTTTTTCCCAATATTTTCTCATAGGAAAACAGAAAGAAGAGATCACATCAGATAACTTTGATGCCACTTGAAAAAATCATGAAGTAGGTGTAGCCAAAGGGGTCTGGGAATAACGTAAAACAGTGATAACAGAAGCTTTTAACCAGATGTCAGGTACCTCTATGGAAGGAAATGCTAGTTGTGGGGCAGTGGTGGGGAGAAATTGAAACCAAGACATTTTGAAGATGATTAAATTTAAAGGGGAGAAAAATTGCTGAAGCAAAAGTGTGTAAATAAGTAAATGATCATTCTTCAGTAATAGTTGAATCCACAGTTACGTGCTCTATTTTATAAATGATATGGTGCTGTCCTGTTTTCTGTATTCATTGCTTTACCTGAGTACAGGTTAATTCAGAAATTGAATATTGAATATGCAAAAAAGGTAAAAATGAGTTGTTTTGGGTTGTTTTTTTTAAAAAGACCACTCTTTGAAAAATGAGGAATGGTTACTATTCTGATGCATTAGTTTTCAAGTACTTGCACTTATTAATGGTAAATTTAATGGGCAGATATACAAAACATAGGGTATTATAAGGCATAATGAACCAAGAATGGGGTAATAAAATTACTTTTTTAAAAACTGAAATAAAAAACCCTGTCTGTCTGATTCATGGGATAAAGTTATGTGATGCATCACACCATCCAGTCTGTGTCTGGACCAGTACAGTTTTTTTGTTTTTTTTTGTAAAACATTACTTCTTGGCAAACTAGATATGCAAATGCCAGAATACACTAAAACCACATTTAATTGGACCCACTTGCCAACTTCTTGAACACAGCTTGGATTATTTCACTGGAGGCTGCTTCTGTTAAAAGATGGGGGAGGAGGAAGTGGCATATTGACAAGGCTTCAGAAATTTTTTTTTTCCACTAGAAGTACAATTATGCTATAAGCCAAGTTTGGAAGTATTTTTCTCTGTTTAATAATTATTATTATTAAAGATATTGTAAACATATGCATTTAAGTGGAATGCAATGAGAATACAATCACATCACAAATTTAGCTTTGGATTTATTTTCCTTTTTCTTTCCTTTTGTGTGTAGTGGACTTCCAGAGTAACTGGGACCTGCACGCTAGTGTATAATATAACTTGGAAAGAGGGCATGTTATGTATTGCTTGCGATATAGACTAAGTGAGCTAATAAAAATATTCATTTATTTAGGATAGCTGTGAAACTCTCATCTCTGCCTAGTAGTCAGAGCTATATACACTATATAAAAAGATTAAAATTACAGGACTTAAGGAATTCCCAGAAAATTCAGACATGTATTATGGATGCATGTGTTATGCTATACTGTCTTAAGGTGTTCAATACCTTAATCGCCAGCACATTATTTCTGAAATTAGACCAGTGGTATCTCAAGCTAACTACAAAAAGTTTAATTATGTTGCTAATAGCTCTTTTCTCTGGCATATATGAAGGTGACCATAAATTCCTGCATGACAAACATTTACAAATTGAATGTATTTAATCAGTAAGGCCCGGATTCTCAGAGCTATTTAGGTACCTACCTTTCATTGATTTCAGTGCAAATCAGTTCAAAATACCTTTTGACGATCTAGGCCTAAGCTCTTTGGGGCTTCCTTCATGCGTTTAGATAGCAATTAGGACAGTTAGCCCCTTGGGCCTGATTGCCCATCTCGAGATGCTATTGCAATATAAATAATAGCGTTGTTTTGGCCTTTGTGAGCTCTTGTCCCCAGTGCACGATGACAGGAACGCACTGTGCTTTCATGTTTCTCAATCAGAAGTGCAGTTCCAACCCTGTTGCTTCTCTTGCCCCACTACCTTTTTATTCACAAAGCTTAACGAAAGTATCCTCACTTGATGGGCAGTGACCTTCATGTCATGCGTTAACCCCATGGTTTTCTTGCGTTGTATCTCAAGCTGCTTAGCTGTTGCATAGCTCGCTCTTCTGAGCGTTGTTATTTCTCAGTTTTACTTCTGTTTGTGCTGCTGCTTTATTGTGGTGTTCTGTCCTGCAGAGCAGTGTGCACTGGCATTGGCATGTGACCAGTGGCTGAGTAATAGATTGGAGAGAGAAGAAAGGGGGAAAAAATAACATGTATTTTTCTGCATGCTATGCAGTGCGTTGTCTCAGATTTTTTCCCCTCACTTCTAATTGTCAGTTGCAGTCTTACACTTTCAGAAAGTGTTTCCCTGTTTGATGCCGTCATGTTTTTTTCATCTTTTGAAATTTGCTGCAGCAAGTTGGATGTGTAAAGGTTACTTAAGGACATCAGCCCAGCATTCCTTGAAGCACTGAACATTCAGTCAGTGGGAGACTGAGCCACACCTGTCCTAAATATGTTTCATCATGACTCTCCATCTACTTAAATTGCACTACCCTCTGAGATGCCATAGTCTTAAGCATTGTTTCGCTGTCTACAAGATTATTTTTTTCAGGTGCTTCTATAATAGTGAGTCTGCACTTAGGGTTGAAGTGTCACTTTAGATAATGAGGATCCATTTTAAGGTACTTGGAGCTTTCTGAAAAAAAATCCATTGAACTGTATGTTTTTAAATCTTTATTTATAACCACTCCAAAGCAAACTTTATGGGGAAATTATTATTGTAGAGGCTTGTGAGCGATTGTAGAAAGGATGAATTTTTTCAGCATTAGAAACATTTCTGATCCTTTTGTTTTGCACTTGAGCAGCTTGGATTTAAAATGTGATACTATAGGTAGCAGGGGTTTAGGTTGTAGCCGTGTTGGTCTAAGGACATAGGCAGACTATAGGTAGTCACTTAGTGAACATATGAATTGAGTAAGGTATAACATCTAGGGTCTTGATTCAGCCTACAGAAAACAGAAAGCTTTTCAAAATTCAGATCTGCATATATTTTAAAATCTACAAGTTGTTCAGGTTCAAGGTATTTATATAGTATTTATGCATATACTTTTACCATGTTATCTAAACACCTCACAGTAGGAGAAGTTTTTATCCTTAGACATCATCGCTAGGCCAGGATGTATTATTGGCCCTGTTTTAAAGGGATTTGAAATGCAGAGCGCTAACTGGGACCAGCAACACTTTTGAAGTTTAGATATATTGATTAGGAGTTGGAAAAAAATGTATCCCTCACTGACATAGTCTGGCCAAAGTCATCATTAGACCTAGTTTGGCAAAAATGTCCTGATGGATGATGCTATAGCTCACTTTTCACAGGGAATTTTGCTGGTACCGTCTAAATCTCCAGGAGGAGGATTTGTCTGGTCCAGCAAAACCCCATTCTAGTATAGACCAGAGAAGTTAAATGATTTTTTTCTGAGGTCCTTCAAGCAGGAAGCCTATGGCAAAACAGGAAATTGAACCTTGGTCCTAGTCAAGTGTCCTACATGCTGAACTATACTTCTTTGCTCTATTCTCATCTGTCAATAATTAAAAAATAAAATAAAATACCATAGATCATTTATGTCTT
Source organism: Alligator mississippiensis (assembly GCF_030867095.1). Taxonomy (NCBI): domain Eukaryota; kingdom Metazoa; phylum Chordata; order Crocodylia; family Alligatoridae; genus Alligator; species Alligator mississippiensis. Next base: position 160,283,651 of record NC_081824.1, read on the forward strand.
GTCTTCAATCAAAGATGTAGCTTAATGCTACATTATCAGTACAGTACAAATGAGGGAACAAAATCTGCCAGTATCAATAAAAAATAGTTTCTGGAAGTACAGGTAGCATTTGAGAGAGAACTTTCTAGGTTAGGAACTGATCCTGGTCAGCTAATCCTATTACTGTTTTCATCCGTGCCATTTCTATAAGAGTGAACTAAGTTGCAGATCTGGAACTGCCTGTAAGCATAGCTGTTTGATTTGCCATGGCTTGCCCTGAGTGCAGACTTCCTTTCTAGGGAGCCTGTGATCATAAAGTGCATCTTTTTAAGATGGGTATCTTGTGCTAAAGCTACTGAAAATGAATTGGACTAGCTGCATGATCGCATTCCAGTACAGTTTGGTGGGTATTTTGGCCTTCTTGGCGACAAGTGGAGCGTAGAGTCTCTTATTAACACACTTAAAGAGAATGATAGTGAGAATACAGTGACTCTCAAGGGTACTGTATTTATTCGGGTGTTTTTGTTGTTTATGTAGTAACACATATGAAACAAGTCTTCTAGGGGCAAAATAAACAAATTTCAACTTGTGCAAAGGAAAGTATATCAATATTAATATTAAACCCACCTTGTTTGCTAATGAAGTGATTGTGGTTTTTTTCCTGTCAATTGTGAGAATTCAACACAAGTTATGGTAATTTCACTGAATTGTCTCTCATTCACATGCAATCTTTGATAATAAAGTCTGCCAGCAAAATGATATCCTTGGTGACACCCTCAAAGCCCCAGTGTCTTTAGTAGAACTGCACAGGGGTGAATGTGGGCAGAATTTGATCTCAGGGAACAGCTCTCCTTATTCTGCATGATCTAGGACAGAGTCCAGCTCCCTCTCCCAGAGCTGTGTTGGCTTTGCGGGGCTAACAGCAATAAAACTTTTGCCATTAATTGAGCAGATGTGGCTCTGAGCATGCACAAGGAGCAGATGTGTTGAGTCAGATGGGTGCCATTTTTGCTCAGTTAGTTTTCAGAATAGAATCACGCTTTTTATAAAGTAGTGTTCTGAACTGACCTACTTCTACTTGCACTCAGCACCAAATCATCATTACAGTAAGTGGAAGTAAAATAATAATTGGAAGGCCCTGAGTTGCCCTCAGATGCACTATGACAGTACACTGTATCATGCTGTCCTAATGAGCAATTGTCAAAAGTTCTTCTAACTTCATGAGACATTTCCTTAGTGTTTCAGGGATATGACATTCAAGAGGCTAAAAACTATTTTTAAAAAATCTTGAAGTATAACAACTCTCTTGTAGCAGGCATCTTGGAACATGCATCAGCTAGCTTATTTATCAATTTTTAAATGAGCTATGATATAGGTTAATGACAAACTATTTTGGCTTCAACTATTTCAGGGGGACATTAATCACTTGCAAAAAAAATCATAGGTTTCTTTAAGTCTCGGGTTTAAAAAACTCCCTACTAATTTGGGCGCCTTATTTTACTTGCTATTATTCTTTTTGCATCCATGTTACTACCATAGCTGGTCAAAAATACTTGCTGGATCAAAATCTGAGCTAAATTTAGAAAACTGCATGCAATTTCTCTGAGTTAGGCCATTATAGAGAGAGGGTTTCCTGTAATGTTGATTCACATAAATCTGATATATCTAGATTAAACAAGTATTGCACATATGGAAAGACCTCTATCTGATGAGAGATGGGAAGACTAAATTCGTGAAAAAGACAAAGGGCAAAAAAATACATCTAAAATAAAAGATACAGCAAAGATGAATCAGGCATTCATGTTTATTCTGTCATAGACATCAAATTCTATGGAAAGGCTACAGCGTTGATTTATATCTAATGTTGTACAAAAATTACATGAAGAGAATTATGCTTATAGCATATTTAATTTACATGGGGAACTCACTGCTGCATGATATTTAATTTACATGGGGAACTCACTGCCGCATGATATCAATGCATCCAACAGTATAACAAGATTATGAATATGAATATCTAATTGTCTTTTTAATTAGCTCCTGTTCAGTTAGTTAGATAGGATAACAAATAAAAAGGCATATAAATCCTGCTTTAGGAAATGAGCCAATCAATAATTACTGGCAATTAGAAAGGAAATTCCCTGGGGCAGGGTTTTGTGGGTTTTTTTAAAGTGCCCAGTCCTGGATTCTTGTACCTTGCTCTGAAGTATCTGGGACTGGCTCCATTTCCTGAGATAGGATAATGGATTAGATGGTCTTTTGGTTTGGTCTATGTTCCTAGAAAATGGTTATATTCTTTGTCCAGTAACAGTATCCAACATGTCCTTATATGTTTGGAAACAGCCACGTTCAGCTTGGCACACAGGGAATTGGACATACATGCAACTTCTAAAAACTGCAGTGGGAGTGATACAGCTAATCCCATGTACAATGTGGTGAAAAGGAACCCCAGGGAGCAAATGCGCACACAATGACAAATGACTCTGAAACAACCCTTGTGCCCTGGAGGTTGCATTTGGTGTGGCTCAAAAGTGGGCTACAGAAGTACAGTGCCAATTACATGCCGAACAAAGCTGGCATTTAAATCAGTGGCCACTGGACTGCACTTTCCATGTCAGTTTTGGCTGGCATCCCTTCTCAGCTTTGTGACTAATGTCACCTGGCTGACCATGCCGGCAGTACTTTACAACCATTAAAGAAGTTTAGCAGCCAAGATGGATCTCATGCACAAGCTGCTAATTTCTAAGGCTTTTAAACCATACTGCTATAATTCTTCACATTCTTTAGAAGGTTGTTTAAAGATCAATACTCCCACTAGCTAACTGCGACTGAAAATTCAGTCTCGTCTCCTTGCACAGTAGGAGCAGCAGTAGGACAAATGATTTTTCCTGTGGAAAACGTGATGTGGCAACAAAGGCACACGCAGGTATGGAACTGCAGCAAATCTATGGTATGGTCCCTGCATATAATCTATATTCTAATTAAAGCTCTACATAGTATAATCAACCGAAATCTGCTGGCAATCGTGGTCTGGTTTACACACTGTTCAGCAGAGAGGTTTTTCTAGTCTCTCCAAAGATCAGGGTAATTAAGCAAAGCTGCTGGAGGGGGTTCCCCTTGCAGATTCTTTAACACTGGAAAGGGGTAGCGGTACTCCAGAAAAAAAAGAGCAGGCAACCTCTGGCAACCTCACTCGGCCCTGGAAGGGTCTTTGGAACAGAAAGGGAAACATTTTCCTTTTTCTGCTGCTATATATCTGGTCTCTCTCCCACTGTCTCAGTGCCAGCACTGAAAGCCCATCCTGCCTTGCTTGTATCTAATATATTGTCCATTCCACAGCAGATGTAAGGGAGGCACCAGGACGGTTCAACTTCTGAGGCTCTCCAAAAGCCGCAAAAGTAGAGGAGCACAGCTATCTTTACAATATGCTGTGGGGGAGGAGGAAGGAAGGACTCTGGCCCTGTTTGCTTGTGCTAATTGATGGCTTCTGCTGCAGCTCTTCACACTTTAAAAAAAAATTGTAACAAGTATATTTATTTAGAAGTAAAGAATAAAAACCTAACAGCTTCACCAGAGTGTCGAGCAAAAAAATCCAACTGCAGTTGGACTGCTCTCTGAAGGCAAAGGCAGCTGTTGACAAGGAGAAACAATTTACCTGAAAACTTCAAATGTGTTTGCAAAACTAGTTAAAGAAAAAAAGAGAAAAAAGAAATCATATGACAAGGCTGCAGTATACAAGGCAGCAGAGTGGGCTGGTGGAGAGAGCACAGAACCAGGGCTGGGGGACCCTGAGACACCTCCTGGTTTCGTTCCTGGCTCTGTTGCTGGCCTGCTGTATGCCTTGAGCAAGTCTCTTCCCCTCTCTTTGCTTCAGTTTCTCTGTCTCTAGAAGCAGGATAATATTTGTCTCCTTTGTGAAGGGCTTTCATAGTGACTGCCCAAAAGCACTGCACGTGAGTGATGTGTTATTATAGGACAGCTATAGTTCACCCGCAGCCCAGAGTTTAGATCTCGTTTTCATGCTGAAAAGACTAGGCTCAACATAACACTGGTTGAGGAGGGGAACTCCTCTTACTCCTTCATCTTTTCCCAAGCAACTGCTCAATTTCTTTTTTCCCTGAAGCGCAGGCATTGTTTTCTGTCCCTTATGTAGGGCTGACCACCTGACCAAGACACAGGTGCATCTGCATTGCAGCAAGAGATGCAACCGCTGCATGTACAGGCATTACCATGCTAGATTTAATCTGGTTAGGAGGGGACCAGTAACAAGGCAGGTTTGATGGTGTGGTCCTGAGCATAGGGTAACACTCAGAGCACGTCCTGGTAAAGCCCATTTTGAAGCCCATTGTGTCACAGTTTCACTGGCCTTGGTACCTAATATAACAAGAAAAAAAGGTGGCTGGGGTGTGCATTTATGTTTTGCTATCACCCCCAAGGCTGTGGCATAAGCCTAGGCCTAGCAGCTTTTTGTTTGGCCATGGGTAGAAAATGAAATAAGATAACACTGGGAAAAGCAGAACAAGCTGCTGCACTCTGGGCATCGTGTAGACTATTGATTATGCAAGGTATAACCCAGTGCATAACAGACTCCCAGCTCATCTCTCTTAGTGACCCAACAAGGCATATGGGTCCATACCTTCAGACCCAGCAAATCTCTTTTGCAAGGCAAATAACTTTACCGCAGGAAACACAGACAGTCCCGCTTTTGCTGGAGTCCCATTATTTATTAAGATTTCAGTGCTACAGCTGCCTATGTGCAGGGCCATGCCTGTTTGCAGTCAGTTGCACATCATCTTCTAACACCAGTATAAAGTCATTTGATTGCTGTTGCTGTGGCTTCAGTGTATGTGGAAAATACACAATATCCTTGTTCCTTGTGTCCTGTCCCACCATTGTCAAAGTGGGCTTATGTCTCTTCTAATAATCACTAAGACACGTTTTGCAATGCACGTTTAGCCAAGCAAATTTTTTCTGATCAGCTAGCCCCAAATGTACATTAAAATGGAGAAATCACATACAAGGTCAGGAGGTTAATACAAAATTATAAATCAGCTATTCAGCCACAGCTCTCTCTTAAATGCAGCTCTGGGATGATTTCCATTTGTGAGGTGAGACTCTCAGTTGTAAGGCACTGGAAAATCTTAAAACAAATCTATTGCCTGGGGAAGCGTGGTGAATTACATCTCGGCTGTTGAGAGGAAAATAAAGAAAGTGTTGTGTGGCAGCTACAACTGGATCTGAACCAGAACCCCTATCTAATCTAACCTAACCTGCAGTTGCCTTCTAACCATCTTTCTGTTGAAGGGTTTTTATTGTTAGATAGATCAAAATGCATTTTTTTCCTGATATGAGTGAATTTGGGCTTGCATTGATAGCTTTGTTACTAGTTGCACTAATAATAGTTACTAAAACTGTCCCCGTGCTATCTCATAAACTAACAGGATTAGACCTGATTGGTACTGAAATGGCCGACTGACCACAACCACAAAGATTGATGCCGAATGGGGTGTAGGTAAATCAGTAAGGTACACTAGCCAGAACTGAACCAATGCCCAGTTTGTTGTCTAGTGCTCTGCTGTACAAGGCGTCAGCTCTGAAATATGTGATAGCTTATATGGTAATGAATGTCTCATATTTGTTACAAAGGCAGGAAACCTTCACTCTCATAAAACTGCCACGAAGGCTTTGACATACTCAGAGCATGTTCCAAATAATTTTCTGGCTTGCATGTCAAAATTCATGACTGATGTCTTAGGTGGGATGGTTTTCATTCTACCTTGCTTTTGTATATCTCGTCAATCCAGACTGAGTCTCGGGTTATCCTTGTTCCTCTCACCTACTTCCTGTTTGCTTTTCCATGCTCTTCTTTTAAGAAATTACCCTGCAGTCATTACACAGACAAAAATACCATTGGTTTCTAGGGCACACAAAAATTTCAAGATCAACTTTTATTCCCCTCTGACTCACTTTCTTTTTGCACCCTTTCTGGTCTTCTCAACTCTTCCTCTCTTCTTCCTTCATATTTCCTTCCTCCGTCTTCACTGTCTTTCCCTGTCCTGTCTCTGTGTTCGGGTCTTTCTTTTGTCTACTATTTCTTTTATTTCATTAATCACCCTGATACATATTTTCTTCATATCTCTGAAAAGGAGGCATTTAAATAAACACCCTTCTACTCAGAAAAGGTTTCTAGTTGATTAATATAGTGTTGTAGTAGGCAAGCAATGGAAATCCATGTGTTTGTTTATTTAAACAGTGCTGACAGCGAGGCAGGGAAATAATGCTATATAAATATATATTATTAAAAATGGTGCAGTGTTTGATTTTGCAGTGGCCCGGCTAATTAATTTCCTGCTAACATTCCGGGGTTCTCACCTCTCTCATAGGAGAAATATTAGATGTGATGGAGTTCTTCCATCTTCTGTACACCTGTTCTGCCTACTGTAATCACCAAGTCATAGCAAAGTCATGTCAGTGGAGCTGCAGGTGACCCTGCTGCTTGTATTTATCCTTACTACTATAGATGGAGGACAACAACCATGTGGCAGCCCAGGACACAGCATCGGTTGCGGTTTAATTAAATTAAACAAGCAAAGCCTTTGCACTATTGCGGCTCCTTTCTGAATACAAGTCTGTGCTCTTTACTGGGGGTTTGGGAGTCTGAAAAGATGTCATATTTCTTCAAAATTGGAGGTGCCCCTCAAGACTACTAATTCCAAGAAAAACTGAATGGATATAGCAGTGGGTCTAGTCAAAGACAGACTTTCTATTGCATCTGAAAGGAAACTCACAGTATTAGAGAATATAAAATTATTAGATGTTTTACTCCACATTTTAAATATCATTTTTGTATAACGGCAACACTCAGTTATTCTGCATCACCACTTGATGCTGCTGTTTTCTAGTTGAAAAGTATAGTGTATTTGTTGAACATCATTTCATGGTTAGTGCTGCACCAAAGCTGGATATTGTTGCCAGCAATGCTCGACCATTGAAATGTTTGTGGAGAGTGAACCCCAGAAGTATGTGAACTCAGCCTGTCTCCATCCACACACATATCTGAATGAATGTTTGTAGGACTTTTTTGCAGAATTTATCTGGTTTTAGGCAGTACAGGTTTCTGATTAGTATACCTATTTCACTCACTGGAAGTAGGAATCTTGCTCTACCCATTAGTTACTGTATGTACAACTTGCATATACAATATTTATACTTTTTTCCAAAGTTGTGAAACATATAAAGAATATAATTCTACTAGCTGAGAGCTCATCATACACATGACAAGGTGCAATCAATAAATCATGCACCACTTGTGGTTATTCTGCATGTCAACTCAGATTTCCATGTCGCTGTCCCGACTGTTACTCTGTGTTTGTGTTGTTGTACCTTTCCACCTCCTCAGTGTTGATTTAGGAGTTATTATTCTGGGCTCATACTAACTGCAAGAAAACCAAGTTCCAAGTGTTTCTGCCAAAAGAAGAAAATGAAATGAGGGAGTCAACAGAAAATTCCACTTGTCAAACACCACTTGCCTACAACTATGGCTTTGTTAAGGAAACTTGTTTGGCATGAAGTAAACAATTTGCCTTTCCAGTAAGATAACCTCAGTACCCAGTAAGGAATCTTGGTCATGGCAGTTGTGCTTCTCAAATGACTGCATTTGAAAAACCAAAGCCGCTTTTGACACTTACAAAGTGTAAGCCTCTGAATTATGCATGGCACATCCAGATTGGCTATGTAGGGGGGGGAAGTTTTTTCAATGGACAACCAGACGGATAAGGATTGTATTATAAGAAGAGTTTGACATACCAAAAAAAAAAAAGTACTCGCACACTTTTGAGATTGACTGTCAAATCATTTCACATCTGTACCTAAAGCAAACAGACATAATGCTAACAGCTTGCTAGAACTCAAAAATGCCACCCACTAATCAGTCCACCTGTGGAATTCTCAGTCCATCTTGCAAGTCGCATACCCGACTGCCAAGAAGCTTGACAAGAAAATGTATATTAAAATGTTGAGTAAGACTGGAAATACAATGTGGTGTAGTGTAAACAGAATGCACTTGGTGTGCAGAAAGTGAATATGCCTTTTAATTCCGCTCATGAGTAGAGATGATGACCCAGCACTGCTCGCTACTGGCTTTGCCAATTGTGAATGATGAGGATGCCTCACTGACTAGGAGGCATATTCGCTTCCCATGTGTGATGTCTTCTCACTCTGTTTTGCAAAAAGAAAAAAAAAATCCCTTTCTTAATTAGTTTTTACACATAGGAATAATTAACAATTACTTGAATATAAGCATTCGCAGGATAATTCTCAGCAAAAATTTACTAAGAAATAATCTTCCCTGTGTAATGAATGCACCCTTCAGGGTAAGACAAAGAGGTGATTCAAAGAAATGTTTTATTGAGATTGTGCATTGCATAAACACAATTCCTCAAGACTAAATTACATTTAAGATTACGGCATCAGCTTGCCAGTCACTGCTTAACGTACTGGCAAAATGATCACTTCACTCTCTTTATCCCCAAAAGGAATATAAAGCATGGAGACATTAAAGAAGAAAGTTTACTGGGACACTAAGATGAGAAAGGGAGGGTTGGGGAAAGAGCTGTGGAGGATAATTGTTATGTACAACACAGGATCAGAAGGTTATGCAGTTTGGGCTGTAGCAGGAGACTGTGTGGAATGATTAGATTTTTTAGATATTATTTTCTATACATTCCCCCATTCACACGGTAGCTGTTTTCTGTATCTGTGAGTACGAAATGCTATTTTAACATCTGTTCTTTTAAGGCTATTTGCTCTGGGAAGGCAATGTGTTTTGCCATAAATTTAGGTCATTAATTTGTATCTGTTCTTTGTTTATTTAAGAAACAGGACAAAAGGGCAGCTGCTGAAACATTTGGCTCTGCCGAGGGGTAGTGGGCTCAACATGCTGGAGTTCTGCACACGACCAGCTTGAGTTTGTATCCACAGCTACAGGACAGAACTTTATGGAAACACTTTGCCAAGCCATGTGGCGCTCTTCTCTCCTTTGCATCAGTACCCTTTTAATTACCTGATTGGGAAGGGGCAGAGAGTGCCCCTTCTGGAAAAGTGTGTGTGGCAAAAGGGAAACCTTGAAATCAATATGCAAATGTTGTTTTTCGTTTTTAAATAGGTTTTACACAGCAATTATTTTTACTGCATTGATTTAAGTGCTACAATTGGCTATCAAAGGTAAAACACTCTATAAGGAAACATGACCTATATAATTAGACATTTATAAACAGAAGCACAATAATACCTAGTAAATTGATTGTTAACAGCATGTAATGCTCTTAAATTGGCCATTAAGTGCAGAATAATTTCTAGGGTATTAGTGATATTATATGCATCACAGAGGTTTTATTTATTATCTTAAACCTAATGGACTCAGGCAAATTAGATGTGTTTGGAAAGGTCATTTTTTTTGCTTGTTGATTCTGTGACATCTTCTAATCAGATAGAAAATCACACGAGCATTTTCAAATCTGCTTCAGGTCCAACTTTCTCATAGACCAAAACACATGCATATCAAAGTGAAGCACATTATCAATCTATGCATGAAACCCAAGACTCCAATTATAGATAAATAAAAATGACCTAATCCTGTAAACTGTTACCAAGTAGTCTCTGTTTATGGGCCAAAATCTGACATAATTATTCATACTGAGTTGTGTCTTACACATTCAAACCAAAGCGGCTATTTGTGGATAAAGTGCTGGTCAATATAAGAAGGGATATTGGAATTTGCCTTTAAGTAACTAGTCCCATTAAGCCTGGTCTTGTTTCCATGGAAAGCAATCAGTTTTACAGTTGGTATCAATGGACACAGAGTTAGGCCTATTGTATATTTTTCATAGACCTCCTTGATCTTTAGAATCAAAGGTTGAGAGATGATATTGAAGGGGTAGAGAGTACCAATATTTTATAGGCAAACTGTTAATATACTACTTGACTTGGGCAGAGAGATCCTCTGGTTCTTTAAATTTGTATATCGTTAAACATTTTGAGTGCTTAGCTGCTCCAGACCCAGGCTTCCATGACTTGCACATGGTACATGGCAGTGTCTAAAGGCCAGATTTCTAGTAATTTAAATCCCATTCAAATTAAATCAGTGGATTAAAAAATGAATGAGAATTCAGTGCCCAAATACCTTTAAAATCTGGCAAGGAGTATTAGAATACTGAGGAGCATGTGATTACAAGCTGTCCTAAAGGAACTAAATAAGAAGCATTCATGCTTGTATACCTCATGACCATGAGTAAGTAGTGGTAAAGATACTGTGACAAGTGTATTTTTCTACTTTTAAGTTCTCGAAGGATGTGATTGCCCTGGCTTTAGAGGTTTAAGCTTCTAACAAGTTAGTCACTCCTTGAAATGGGTTTGGCCAATATGGCGCTGTTTTTGTGACTATATCAATAACAGCATTCAGATACACTAGTAAGGAGTGAGGGTTAAGAACCTAAAAGAAATAAAGAAAGGGAAATAGATTGTGCAACGCTTCTGTAGCATGGAGCACATAGATGATCATATCCATTGATAATTTTGAATGCTGGCATCGGACATCTTGAAAACTTCTAATAAAATCTGAGCATGAGGATGTTCAGATAAACATTAAAGGTAGAGCTGGTAGTACCCCCTTTACTTAATGTTGCCCTGACACTTTGCTTGACAAGGCTTTGTTTTCAGATGTTTATGGTTTCTGCAAAATCAGTTCAGTCACTGTTGAGAATGAGATCAAGGGAGAGCAGGTTGATTTACCCATGTTAAATATCCCTCTGGCTGCTGTATTGTTCAGCTCTACTGCCTCTGTGCTTTAAGAAAGGGGACTTAAAAGGAGCATAACTACAGGGGAAGGGTGACCAAGGCACCAGGCATCAACTTAGAGAGAGGTGCGAAATAGTATGTCATAGTTGCTCAGGGCAATGTTAAATAGAGTGGTATTGGGAGACCTAGACTGGGTCCGGGATGTGGCTTCTGTTGTTCCCATGCAAAACTGCTCAAATTTGACCAAGTTATAAACCTCATAGAAAATTAGGGTTGGAAGGGACCTCAGGAGGTCATGTAGTCCAGCCCTCTGCACAAAGCTAGATCATCCCTGCCAAGGTTTTGTCTAGCTGGGTCTTAAAACCTCCATGGATGGAGCTTCAACAACCTCACTGTTCCAGTGCTCTACTACTCTTAGTGAGAAAGTTTTTCCTAATATCTAACCTAAACTAACCTTGCTGCAACATTGAGACCATTGCTCCTTGTTCTATCATCTGCCACCACTGAGAACAGTCTAGCTCCGTCCTCTTTCGAACCCCCCTTGAGGTAGCTGAAGGCTGCTATTAAATCTCCTCTCAGTCTTCTCTTCTCCAGACCAAATAAGCCCAGATCCTTCAACCTCTTCTTAGAAGTTGTGTTCTCTGGTACTCTAACCATTTTCATTTTCCTCTGCTGAACTCTCTCCAACTTTTCCACATCGTTTCTGTAGTGGGGGGCCCAAAACTGGACATAGTACTCCAGATGTGGCCTCACCAGGGCTGAATAGAAGGGAACAATCACTTCCCTTGATCTGCTGGCACTACTCCTTCTAATCTACTAATGCAGCTCAGTATGCTGTTAGCCTTCTTTGCAACAAGGGCACACTGTAGGCTCATATTCAGCTTATTGGCCACTGTAACCCTCAGGTCGTTTTCTGCACAGCTGTTGCTTAGCCAGTCAGCCCCCAGTGGCTGGGATTGTTCTGTCCTAAGTGTGGAACTTTGCACTTGTCATTATTGAACCTTATGAGATTTCTTTTGGTCCAATCGTCCAATTTGTCTAAGTCTCTCTGAATCCTAGCCCTACCTTCCCATGCATCTACTACTCCCCTCAGCTTTGGGTCATCTGCAGACTTGCTGAGGGTGCACTCTATGCCATCTTCCAGGTCATTGATGAATATATTGAACAAAACCAGCCCCAGGACAGACTTCTGAGACACTCTACTTGATACCAGCTGCCAACTAGACAGTGAGCCATTGATTACTGCCCTTTGAGCCTGACAAGGCAAATGGTTTCCTATGCACCTTATAGTCCATCTGTTCAACCCATACTTCCTTAGTTTGTTTGCAACCTCTCCACACCCACTCAGAAGAGACTTATTAGCTGCATTTTCCCCAAGATTCTATCTGTACTAAGCATTGCTTCAACCCAGGGTTGAATTCAGCTCCTGGCTGCTGAAGGCTGTTACGGTACAGACCCCTAGACCTCAGGGGAGGTCTTTTCTTTACTCCCAAAGGCCAGATCCAGCTGTGCAAGCACTGCAGACCTCTTTGCAGTACCACAAACCACACACCCAGCACACTGAAATGTACCCCATGCTGTAAATTTACAGCATGGGGGAAAAATTTGGTACCGGTAGCAAAAAAAGAACATCGTGAAAAAAGTGGCCCAGCGCATGCCACAGGAGCATGTGCCAGCAGACATGGAGGTCCAGTCCTTTCAGGAGACATTCTGGCTGCCAGCCAGTGTCTTCCCTCCTCTAGTTCTACCCTGGCTCCTCCAGCACACTAGAGTCAGGAGGAACAGGGAAACAGCAGTTTCCCTGAGGTAGGGCATTCTGTCCTGCACCAAAGCACATGTGCAGGGATGTGTACAGTGGCAAAAAGTAGTGTCACAAATTGTTGCCACTACCTTTTTGCCACTGCAAGTGCACACCCCTGCTTGTGGGGACGCACAAAAAGTGTCCTTCCTGGGCCTAGGTAGTACAGAGGTACACCTTGTCTCAAACAAAAAACTGAAAAAATGTTCAGGTGGGGAGGAAACAGGGCTGAAATGGGGACAGGGTGGAGGTTTTGAAGAGTCAGGCTTTTGGGGAATGGAGCAAGAAACTGTGCCTACTAGACACACTCACCTCCACAACTTACAGTGGAAGCCAAGATTTCTGAGTCTTATCCATTATTTGCTATCAGCCAGGATCTGTGAAACACACTGGTGAAGTGTGAGTCTTGTCCCCCTTTAGAGCTGGCCCACAAAAAGGGCTAACTTAGTGCTCTTATCAGTTGCTCCATTAGTTCAAAAGGCAGAGGTCTGTACGTTGGACTTAAAGTTTCCAGCCCAGTTGGTGGCCCGTGTGGGTGGCATTTAAATGTTACATGATGAAATTTTTGTTTTTTGCAGCTGGCACTCAAAAGTTAGGAAAGGCCAGAATTAAGGTTGCATGTTCTACCTACACTCAGCTCCCTTTTGTATCTGCAGGGGGTTGTTACATTGGTGCAGTTGCACCCCTCATCCCCACTCCTTCTGCCTTTGTCCCCGGTTGAGCCAGATGCAGAGGGAACCTCAGAGTCTTCCTTTCCTGCTCCAGCTTTGGCTGCAGCTGCTGTGCAAGGTGGTAGGCTTAGCAAGGGATGGCAGTGGCAGTGCACAGTTTTCTTCTTCCAGCCCCTGCTTCTTGCCTGTTTGTCCCTCTGTGGGTCTCCCACTGGCCAAGAGCAGGTGTGGGAAGAGGACCCTGCATACCACTGTTGCTGTCTCCAGCTGTGTAAGGTATGTGGGGAACCCCACAACAACTCCTGCCCTGTTCCTTCCCCATGCTGCTGGGAATAGCTGTGTGGAGAACCAGGTTCAGCCACAGACAGCTGCAGCAGCACATAGCTTCCTCCTTTTAGTGCCTGCTCTTGGCCAGCTGGGGACAACAGCAGGGAAAGAGGGTGTGGAAAGGGATCAGGGGCTGGAAGGAGGAAACTGCACATTTTCGTTGTTGTCCCTAATTGAGCCCAACTCCCTAGGCAGCTTCTCCCCACAGCACCCAGCTGTAGCAAGGCAGGAACAGCTCTGTGCCTCCTCCTCTGCCCCCTGGTCAGCTGGGGCAGCAGCAGCAGTGTCAGTGGGGGAAGGGGGCCTGTGGGCACCTGCTTTCTGCCTGGCTCTCCAGTGGCCTTTGGTAACCTGGAGGCCATGTGTCACTCCCCCCCCCACCATGGTGTAAGGGGCAGTATACTGCACCCCCTTTTGTAAATCCTGGCTCCATCCATGTGTATCTACATTATGAAAAAGCCTTTAGTTACATAACCACATATTGGTCTTTGCCTAAGATCTCGAACTCACTAAGTGAATTAGGTCATATAGTGAAGGAGGCTATTGTCCGTAGGATCCCTGCTTCATGTCACAGCATTTGGAAGGTATGTAAGGCAGGCGATAGCAAGAGGAGCAGGAGGATGTTGTGATCAAGCCAGCAACATCAAGGCTGTACTAGTGAACTGGATTCTGTCCCTGCTACTACCACAGAGTTCCTGTGTGATGTGGAGAGTATCAGCACAACCAGACTTTTCACCGGTGCAGGTCACTAGCTGTGTGACAGCTCTCCCTGCCCCGTGCAGATAGGGATGGATCCCAATCTCCATGTGGCTGGGAGGCTGCTGCCTAGCAGCCGAGACAGCTCTCCCAGCCACATGGAGATCAGGATGGGTCCTGATCTCCATGGGGCAGGGAGGCAGCTGCCTAGCAGCTGAGACAGCTCTTGCAGCCCCATGGAGATTGGGAACAGCCCCTGGGCCCCCTGCCAGCCCAGGGCTGGCATCTGGGGAAACCTGGAGCTTCCCCTGGCTGCTGCAGGGGGGTAGAGCAGGGCAGCAGCAGCACTAGACTGAACTGCTCCCATGGGCAGCAAATTTACTCCTGACAGGCATATGTTCAAATGGGGGGGGGAGGGGGAAAGGAAGGGAAGGTGCAGTTTAATGTACCTGAATTTTCTGTGCAGGAAAGGGCAGCACATTAATTGTACATTTTGACATGCCCAGTTAAGTACTTTGAAAAATCAAGCCATAGGCACTGTAAATTGGCCAATCTAAACTACCAACCATTTTAAAACTTAATCTCTCTGTGGTTTAGTTCCATAACTATGAAAGGGAAATAATGGCTCCTCACCTCCCAGGTTGAAAACAAATGAATTAATGTTTGTGAAGTACTCAAATACTGATAAGAGCCATAAAATGCCCATAGAGAAAGTAATAGTTCTGCCTCCAGAGCAGAGTTTGAGTAGCATGCCATCAATAACATATGAGACCTTAGACTGAGCAATAAATGGACAACAAAATAGTGGATAACTGCTCCTTCAGTGAGCACTGTTCATCCTAGCCATTGAATGAGCAGTGAGTCCTATGGGAAAGGTAGAGGGATCCTTAAAGAGTCAAAGAATGTATCATGATGAATATGTGCAAAGTTATAGATACTACTTTAATTCTGGTCTTTCATAACTCAGTCCTTAACTTTGTAACATGAACCTTCTTGTCACCTTTTTTTGGTATGTGCTATGATAGATTAGTAATTGCACATTTGAGCCATTTTTCAAGGCATAACAACCAATACAAAAGAAAAAATAAATCTTATACACCATCAAACAATAATTATTTAGCAATCTTCCTGCACTAAGTGAATATTTTCCTGAACTCAAGCCACTAGCAGTTATTGTAACCATGAAAAATTGAGGAAATAAACCTTTAAGATTCCCCGCGCGTGCTGCCCCCTCCCCATGGGAAGGAGGAAATATAAAATAAGAAAATGAAGTATGTGTATAACATTCAGAGTCAGTAAATCAAACGATCCTGTGTAAAATTAGAGCAAGAAATATTCACTGTTAAATATATCTCTCAGACCAGTGTCTAAGAAAGTGACCTGCTATTTTATGTGAACTCAATGTCTGTATGAGCATCTGTAAGGGGGCAAGGTCAAAGCAAGCATCTTTTGGTGGCTGTTTAAATTCTGAAGCAAAATTCCCTGATCCAGGTATTTCAAAGCTTGTCTTTCATACTACCCTCAGCACTCACAGCCCCAGATGGTCTTGGGATGTGCAAGCTCACATCTAAAATCAGATTCCCCACCAGACCACTGGACAGATCAGTTATATGAAAATGTGCATCTTAAGTATCATCAAGTCACTGGAATGCCATGACAAGAATAGTAGCTCTGTCGCCTTCAGACTTGGGATAGCACCTTGCAGAATATATGGTGAGAACAGAGCAAAAATAAGATCCTTTTCACCTGTTCAGATGATTTGATATAGCAGAACAAGAAGTACAATCAAGCATAGAAAAATAAATGACATCGTCCAGGAAGGCCCATTAAAATAGGTGGCTATTACTTTGTAATTAGGGCCCTTGGGAATAGTTTATTATTTCGGGAAGGGGATGGCAGTAGCAGAATGTGGCTGACAGCAGAATGTAGTGGCATTTGTAAGTTAAAATTTTGAAGCGAAAAATGCTTAACAAATGCAACATATTGTTAATTCAAGCTATTCTTCTGCCTTTTTATCTCAAAGGCTAAAACCTACAGATATTACTCATTCCTTACTCAAGTAACACTCCTCTTAGCTTGTGTATGGAAGAGAGGACACTTTAAAAAAAGGGCAGGGGGAGGTGGGGAGGGAGGGAGACAGAGAGAAAATTTGTTGCTGAATAAATTTGAACCAGGACCTGAAAGTGGCTCTCCAGCCATTTGTACTTCAAAAACAAATGAAGTACAGGAAGAACTGTAGCTGTATTCTTGTTTTATTTAAAAGATGGGCTGCTGGACTTCTTTGTGGTCTTCATGGTCAGCCTTGAGTAAAATTAAAAGCAACAGACTAACCTGGCAGGGACATATGCATAAGTCATAATAGGTAGTGCCCAATCCAAAAGCAAAGGGTGCAGTTTTTGGCATGCCCAAGATGAAGAAAGGCAGTCATGCGTATCTTAGTATTTATTTATCACATAGGAAGAGGCAGTCTGGTCTGGGCAACTCATTGTAGTTTTTGTGCCTTAGTTTCCCCATCTGTAAAATAGGGATAATGATACATCTTTTTATAAAGCAATTTGAATATGTAACGGACAAGGGATTGTTGTGTATTTATCATCATCCATATCACATGCTATTTGTTTTTTCAGTGAAATAAGGACACTAATATTTATATTCCAATTCTAATTTTATCTTAGTGACTTCCATAAAATATTTCCTTTGGTTTATGACCCACAAGCCCTTTTAAATGATTTTGCTTGACCAGTGTCTGAGAAAGTTACCTGCTATTTTATGTGAACTCAATGTCTCTTGGTTAGAACCCTTAAAGCTGCCTAATCCGATAAACCTTTTAAAGGCAGACAGGCTGTTGAATAGTAGTCAAAACTGATTTTCATAAAATCTTTGTATCATTCATTTTGTAATCTCACTACTGTAGGAGTTAAATATTTGCAAAAAGTATATACCTAGTTTCTTTTTTGCTAACATCTCTGAATTTTCCCCTGAAAGCCTCAGGAAATTGTGTTGCAGTGGCTATTTCATGTTTTCTTATTATTACTGTTGAACCAATGTAATTTTTTTCTAAGTGATTATTTTAGGTGTAATCTTTTATTCCTTGTATACACACAACTCTCACTGAAGTTAATGAGTATTCCCTGCATTGAAAACATAGGGTCATGGTCCTAGATAATTTTTTTTTTAACTAACATATTCTTCCTCATCAAAACTTTGCGACAAGGAAGAATGGATGTCAGGTTTCAGTCTCATATGTTCTGTAATTTTGCATTCTGTAGCAATGCCCATGATGCTGGAATAATGTGAAAAAAACCTACAATCTTTCCAAGTTTTGTAGAATAAGTGCTTAGAATTGATAAGAGTTTTGAAATGCAAATGTCAAAATTCTTTAGAACAGCATGTGATTAATTCTAAAAGTACTGAGAATGCTCAGTGGTGTATGTAATTAGAGATGGGGACAGAGACAAAATACCCAGAGGTACCAAAAAAGAAGTAAGTTGAAATTTCAGAACTTGAATCTGCAAAATGCGTATTTCAAATGAACAGAGCCGATCATCTAGGAAAGGGATTTTTTGTTTTGTCATTTTAAAAGGGTCCGGCTGCTGCTGTCTCCCCTACAGTATTCATTTAAGACCCAGATAGGCAGTGAGCAATTCAAGGGCTGCCCCCTGCATTTGCCTGGAATCCTACTATAGTTAATAGCGCTCAGCACAGGTACTGGGGCTGTCTTCCTGGAGGTCACTTCAGGGATAGGCAGCGGGTAGGGGGTGCACGGGGGTACACGTGCCCACCCTGATGGGGCCGGTGCCCCCCTGATGGCCAACACTGATGCTATGGTGCCCCCCTGACAGGGCCATCAGCAGTTTTTGCAGGTGCCCTCACACCAGATTCAGGAGGCACCAGTCACTCATGACTTCAGGATCAAGGACATACCATGCAAACTGCAGTTAGCACTATGCCATTCCCATATGCATTCTCATGTTCACAAATTTGATATACGGGCTAGAGGTCCAGTCCTTCTGCCCTTTTACCACGTGAGTAGCTCTGTCAGACTTCTCACAGAACTAGAAGCTGCAGGTTTGGAGACCAGAAGGATTTGCTGTACCAAAACCATCTGAAAGAAACTGTTTTGTCTTCATCTCTGATAATGAACAGTGAGAGGTAGTTTGCTGTGCTAGTCTGAAGTCAGGCAGAAGGCAGGGCAGAGTTGCACCTTATAGATGAATTTGGAGATGCAACACTGCTTATCATTTATTAATCTATTGGACTAAAGCTGAAGTTTTGTCTTATGGGCTTGATAAGCCAGAACACAGAGGCAGCCAGCAGTGCAGGTATGCAGCCAGGCGCCCAGGGCAAGGAGGAAACAGTGACTTCCAGTTCATGATTGCAAGTCAATGCCTGGGGCAGTTGCCGCTATCATCCCCCTCTTCCCTGCCCCAGTAGTTAAACCACTGGAGCCAGCTCAGCGTGACCTTACGATACAATCACAACTAGAGGGCCTGAGTTTCAGTCTCACCCTCCTTATGTCATTGCTTAAACCAGTTCTGTGGTTTGAGCACACCATGGAAAGAGAACATGAACTTTGTGTCAGTCAGCAGAGACACCCATCCTCTATACAAGCAGCGTATACAGCTGGCATATAAGCAACAGGCAGGTTACTTCAGGAGGGAAAATAAGGCCTTTATGCAGATGCAGAATTAAACCAATTCCTTGTTGCCCAGACTTTGTAGCAGTTTCCTTTTGGATGGCCCCTGTCTGTTGTGGGTGGAGGGCTGCCCAGGCAGGTGAGTGAAGAAAGTGTTTAGAGGAAGCGCCGCAAATCAGAATAATAATAAAATAAATGTGGGAGGTGGGGGAAGTCTTGCTGAACAGTGTATTCTAGCTAAAGAATGAGAAAAAGTTTGCTCTGATTCTTCTGCCACCCCCAAGTCCCCAGTACCCTCACTAGTGAATCTTCTTTCCTATCCCCCTCACTTTGGAAATCTGCTTAAAACACAGATGGCTAATCCCAAAGGTCTGAGCTGGAGATCAACCTGTGCGGATCCCAATGTGATTTGGATTCAGAGTTATTATATACACAGGAAACTGAGCACAAAGCTTAGATCAGAACATCCTCAAAGCTTGTGGGTATCATTTTGGTCTCCTTTCTCTTTCAGAATACTGGCTTCTCCCCTTAATGTTTACTCAGAAGAGATAAAACGGTCTCAGTGGAAGTGAAACTGTGACCATTTGCTTGCATAGTCATTATTTGTAGTATTAATAAATAAATAAAGATGGAAATAGAAATAAAGTTAACGTATTTAATCTAACTGGTCTGTAGCAACTTTGCAAATGAGATGTGGCACGTACTTTGGCTTGTTCAAAATTTTCCTGTCAAATCAGGCAGGAGAGTCAAGACTGGCTCTATTTTCCACTTGGCAATTCACCTCTTGTGTAAACTGGGCTCAGTTGTGCCTCAGTTTCCTCATCTGGGAATCTGATATCACTTAACTTAGCTTGCAGTAATAGAGCTCCTCATGTGTAAAATGAACACAATCGCTCTCTCACAGCATTTTTCATCTATAGATCTCAAAGGGCTAATTTTGTAAAGTGCTTTTGATATATAGCTTTTATAGCTCATTTTTTATCTAGCATAATATTACCAATAAAATTGAGCTTAAATGAATTCTGTTGTAGGCTGCAAAGCATGTCCAAAGAAAGACCTGCCTCACACCATAATAACAGTACATAAAAAGGGACACTCAAAACTTGAATCAAAGATATATACTCTGTATGGAACAGAAAATCCTGAATGCAAAAATAATCTCATATAGAATTTATTGTGGGGAGATTTTTCTTTCTTTTCTTTTTTTTTCTTTTTTTGGCTCCTCTGCTGTCCATGATGTTTTGTCAGAAGGAGAGAAATTAACCCTCTGAGTATATAAGAGAGACAGTGAAAATGGCAAGGTGCTGAACAAAAAAAAAGAGGGGCAAATAATTTACTTCTGCTGGCTTAGTAAGGAAAATAAATTAGAGGGACCTTATTTGTTATTTTTAACTGAAAGAAGAACAAATTTCCAAGTTCATGTATCCCTTTAATTCTCGGTCTGCATGTTGCTTTTGCTAAATAAGGGAATATGACTTGGCCAAAAAAAAGAAAAAGTGCCGCTGGCACAACGTATTAACTATTCCTCTTCTATCATCTGCATACATCACTTCAGTGAAGACATTTCCAGGAGTGTGAGTTATTCCTGACCTTAATTAAGTTCAGGATAATTTAAATTGATATAAAAGATCCTTTGGGGGACTGTATATTTTAATTGCAATCACACAATGAATATTTGATATCTGTATTTGACATATAATGAGGATTAAAATATATTCCCCAAACAGGGTTTTAATAACAATGTAAACTACTGAGGGTTTCATTAAAGGGGCTGAGGGATTAGAAATAAGATTTAAAAGTGGCCAAGGGGAAAATTTGAAGCTTTAAACGCCTTTTCTAATACAAATTGCTATATTTCTGGGGGGTTTTTTAAAAATTGAAGATGAATTGGCATAGGATGGAATCAAAGTGCTAAAAAATCTGTCTTTGAAATTGAGCTGTTCTTTCAATAAATCCCTCTATCTAAACACCATCCCCACACACAAAG
This sequence comes from Alligator mississippiensis, assembly GCF_030867095.1. NCBI lineage: Eukaryota > Metazoa > Chordata > Crocodylia > Alligatoridae > Alligator > Alligator mississippiensis. The sequence goes on from NC_081824.1 coordinate 160,304,539, forward strand.
ATTAGTATGTTAAAATCCAGATCCTCCAAAACTCTGCATGGAAATATTTCACTGGATTCTCTGGCTGATGATCTCCTCTGCAACTGGGGAGTGAACAACACAGCTCTGGCTGTGTGTTTGTGACTCCCACCTTCGCCAGTAACAGAAGTTGGACTAGGGATTTATAAAGCTAAAGTGTAAGTCCCTAAAGCTTGAGCTGGAAAGCAAGCTTGTCAAGCTACGAATGGTTATATGCTCTGGCCATGCCTACGTGGTAAACGCGGTATTTGGCAGTGGTGCCCTTCAGCACGCCACGCTGTTCCAGGTGACATAGTAGGTCTGTTGAGCATCTGAGTGTTCAGCACTTTTAAAAATCAGGTTACTTGTTTAGGTTTTATGAGTCTACCATCAGGGCCCATCTTGGAAAACCTTGTCTAACGCTGACAAGAATGTTTCTCTGTGTCAAAGAAGAGAGATGTTTCCATGAGACAAACTAAGGATTCATTCTTGTAATGGGGTCTGGACAAATGAATCCACACTCCTTGGTGGAGTGTCAGTGAAGTCAGGGAGATTCTGTGCAGGAATGAATCACCCAGCTGCATAGATGGCTCTCTAAGATCAAGTACTAACACATCAGGATCTTCCCTATTGTAAGGAATTATTCCCAACTCCAGATTTACTCCAGGCAGCTGATAGACTCCCCTCTACTTTAAAGCAGCTCAAATTCCTAGAGCACTTTTTATGCTGTGTAATTGAGTCTATGTGTGTACCAGTAAGAGTCTTTTTATTAACATCCTGTTTTATTTCCAGACCTACCATTTTAGGGTGAAGATTCACTGGACTAAGAGGCTATATATATCTATATGTATGTGTGTGTACAAATACATGTATATGTACATATGTGCATAGATAAATGGATAGACTTGTGTGTGTGCCTCTGTGTGTGTGTGTGTGCATAATTTAAACATCCATTTGTTTGGCACTTTGGAAAATGTCATCAAGTGAAGGCTGAATATAATATTAAAAGTTTAGTACAAACTGGCGAGGCACCCATCAAATTTAGTGTAGAGGCTTCTTTACAGCTCAAATGCCTAATTGTCTTCTGATTGTTTTTGATGTGGCTTCTTTATTGAACATCTCCTCCCTGATATGTGGAACAAGATTATGATGATGAATATCTGTAAAATAATTTGCAAGCATCCATTTTTGCCCTGCTTTTCCAATGTACTAAATTGGCATAAATATAAATCTTGGCAGAAGTTCCATTCATTCTCTAAGGATCCATGGCTAGCTCTTCATCTTGAGTCTTAATCTCTGTAATGTGTTGTCAGGTCAGCTCTTTCTTTTCCAAGATGGAGTGTAGTTCATTTCTTTTTCTTTTTCCCCCTTCTGCAACTATTTGCTTTGAAATGAGCATTGCCTCCTCTCTATTAGTTTGTCAGCTAAATTTGCATTCCATCCTGAATGGGGGAAGAATCTGTGGAGTAGCTGGATTTTTGGATGTGAAGTGATATCTTTGCAGGTCCCTAATTCACCCTTCCAAATCTCATAATTGCCAACAGAGGTCTTTTTTCCTTCTCATAATGTACAAAATGATCTGCCCTTTTATGATTGCCTTGAGAATATCCCACAAAGCTGACGGTGAGGGAGCAGATGCCTCATTCAATTCCAAATAGAAGGAAATCTGTTGTCTCAAATAATCCCTAAATTCAGACACTTTCAGCCAGCTATTATCAAGAGACCACATTTTAAGAGCAGATGTGTTATTAAGGCTGAGAAATGTTATGAGGACTTCGTGATCTGACAAATGAATTCAGCCTATCCAGCATTCCAACATTTGATCTTTTAATAAATCAAAAAACAAAATATAATCCATTTTGGGGAGATGAAACTTCTCTGAAAGAAACAGAACTGGAGTTTCAAGCCATTCTTCACATTTTTTTTTAAAGATAGTCATGATTTAGGGTCACACATTCCCTAATATTATCATTCTTTCTGCATGATCATCAGTTCTCCCCCTCATATTAATCTTGCATTTATATCATTTGGAAGTGTGAAGTGTATGTCTCTAATGACCAGGTTAAAGGATCCATTTAGAAGTTACTAAAATTGTGAGAGCAGTTCCAGTCTCTCTTACATTTGCATACCTCCACTGACTGCAATAAAGCTACTCCCGCTTTACACATGTATGGGTGAGGTTAGCATCAGGGCCAGCATCATGGTCAAAGGGCATCAACAGCCATAAAAGTTTTGATGATGTAATGCTGCTGACTTGTGTTTCATTGGGCAACATGTGCAATTATGCCGTAGATTTTTTTTTTAAGCAATGCTCTGTGGAAGCTTCATATCATCATTGGGTATAGCTGGGGATGGTCCTGCTTTGATCAGGGGGTTGGGCTAGACAACTTCCTGAAGTTTCTCCCAACCCTAATATGCTATGATTTTATCTCCTTATGCTGCACAACAAAACCTGTACTAGATTCAGGTGGTTGCTTTTCTCATTTATTCCTAGTTCCCAAGGATTAAGTTGTGACTCACCCACACAATTGTGCAGAGGCAAAGGAGGCAGGGTGACCATTTTACCAAAGAAGCCTCTACTTAGGAGTGTGTGGATCAGAAAGAGGACAGTATGGCACAAGTCAGAGGCGCCTAAAGGACCTTAAGTCCCTTTGACTTTCTATGGAATTTAGGCTCTTAAATCATTTAGGTGCCTTTGAACATTTGAATAAAAATACCTTGTGGGCTAGCTACAGCCCTGACTGCCTTCATAAACAGTTGCAGATCTAGGCTCTGTAGAACTGCTTTATGGCAGGATGGTACAAGTGGGAGGCAGACAGCAATAACCAGAAGCAATTGTAACTTCTAAAAGGAGGGTCTTTAGCACCAATACCTTTAATATATCTATATCTGCCACCACTGACAGTGAATGTGAGCTGTGCTGGTTGTAGGAAACAAAGTCCAGTGTTGCTCAGACATTTTGTCTGTAGAAAAAATGTTAAAAGATTATATTATTTTTCAGTTTTGTTTAGATTTGATTATTCTTAGCTTTCTGGGCAATTAGAAGAACTTCTGCCAGTAACAATTTCACAACTTGTTTATAAAGGAGGCTCCGAGTTGTTTTATTTCTGAGCCTTGTATAAAACAGCCTTTATAAAAATCCTACTGTGCTGCGCTCAGATGTACCAAATTTAAAATCAGAAAGAGAGACACGTACACTGAGAAGTGAAAGTGCCTTTTTCATGCAGCATTCGAGAGCTCCACATGGTCCAGGCTGCAGCCCAAACTACAAGCTACTGACCATTCCATCTCAGAGAAATCATGAGAAATGATGATGATTATCGAACACTCAGTCTATTGCCAAAGTACTACAGCCCAAAATTATTTAACAATGTTTTTTGTGATTGCGATCCAAGGGGAATTGTAATATAAGGAGGGTTTTGAATGTATATTGCCTAGTGCTGTGGTTCAGTGTTTGTAGAAGGAACCATAAGGTTATACAGGGAAAAGTCTTTACTTCCTCAACTCTGCTGGCACTCTTTCCTTCCTAATTTGTGATTCCTTATCTAGGAGGTTTTCCCATGTTTCTGGTGGTTTATATTTAGCACATTAAAACCTGGACAGTGCTACAAAAGGGCTTCAATGCTAATGTGTGTGATAGGGGTCAGCAACCTTTTATAATGAAGTAATGTAGCCCAGCCGTAAACCAGGTTACCAGTTGTGACCTGGCCACTTCCCTTGCAGACTATTGAGGGTCCTTTGTTCTGGCACCCTGCTTTCCATATACCATTGATTCCCCATCATCACAAAATGCCACTGCTGATCCTACCTGCTGCTGATCACTGCTACAGGCCAGATCAAACTTTCATGGGACAGATTACATCCCTTCCCAGGCCAGATCCATCCATAAGTTAGCCCCTGCACAAGGCTGTCCTTGGAGTCTTTATTTGCACTGACTTCTCTTAATAGGAATTTTGAATCAGGCACCCCATGTGCAGCCTGAACTGTACATAGCAGATTGGGCCCATCTACACATGCTATTAGCATGCAGCAATATTGTTCCCAGGTGTGCCGTTTGAATGTGTGCCCAGGACCGCAGAATGCTGAGTTGGGTCTGAGCAGCCCTGGCTGGCAGGGGACCCAGGAGGTGAGTCTGACAGCTCGCAATGTACTGCAGAGGGGCTGCCTGGGGTATGAGGGTGCCCAAGCGTGGGGCTAGCTGGCAGCCCAAGTGTGGGGCTAACTGGCAGGCAGCCCCAGCACTGAAGCACCTCGTACATGCACCGCTGCAAAGTAAAAAACTCCACAGCGGCATAGTATTTGTATTTACAAGTGCTGCTGCAGAGTTTATTAGTTTCCTGTAGCCTAATAGAGCCACATATTTAGATGCAAGATGTTTACTGCGGAGCATGGGTGACTGATGCCTCCTGAGTCTGGGGAGGACCGGATCGCCAGCAGGCAGGGTCCCCCAGCAGCCAATCGCCAAGCCAGATTTGCATGGAAGAGAGGCCTAAATTAATTGCTAAAATAATTTGACATCTTAGTCAGATTAGTCTATTATTTCCAATCAGGAAATGCAGATAAGCTAAAAGTAGTAAAAAGAGAACGACTGTTTCTGAAAAAAAGAAAAGCAAATTCTAACATCAGAAATAAAATGCCCAAATGTCTTATGTTAAAGAATTCAGCATCTTTCCATTTTTCAAACTATTTTAAACACAAATTGAAGTACCACATTTACTCAAAACTGAGATGAGATTTTATTCCCCTATTCAACATGGTGGGCATAGCCCCTTGTCTTGGATTTGAGTACAGGGGGCAGGTGGCTTTTGGGGCTCTGGCCCCAGCTCCAGGTTTAACTTGGGCTCAAGAGTCAGAGCCACAGCCACTGCCCTGCATCTGATCATCTCTGCTCCCCACAGCCTCTGCCCTGCACTGCCCTGCTCCACCACATACCCTCTGTCACCTCTTCCCACCACTGCCTGCATCCCTGACACCCAACTCAGGCCACCTCTAGCCCCACTCTGGCCTGGGGTGCAGAGTACATGCTGGTTCTGAGCCCTACCCAACCAAGAAGCAGTGTTGGCAGCAATGGCAGCTGCTGCTACTGCAACCACGACTGCCCGGCTATGTGGGGGCTAGAGCCACCATGTGCTTCATGCCCCAGTCCAGAATGGGGCTGGAGCTGGACCCAGAGCTGCAACTCAGGGTAAGTAGCAGTGGGAGGGGGACATAGGGAACCAAATGGGAGGGGGCAATTGGTGGGAGGGTGCAGGCACTGGGGGCTCATATATGGGAGGGGCACAAGCACCATGGGGGGCACAGGCAAAGAGGGGACAAGCAGTAGGGAGCAGACACCAGGGGCACAGACACTGAGGGGGAGGGGAGGGGAGGGTGCCTAGGAGGCACAGCGAGGTAGGTAGCATGGAGCAAGGTGTGTGTGGGCAGGGGGGGGGGCAGTGAGTGGAAGACAGGCTGCAGGACTCCCTTCCGGCCTGCCCTCCCACCACCAGCCCCCTTGCTGCTACTTGCCTTCCTGCTGCTGCTTGCTCCCTCATAGTGGTGGGGGAGAACAAATTGAAGATGACGCTCCAATAATTAGATTTGAGACATGGAAAATTAGAACCAATTTGTAAATTGTCCATGTCTAGAATCCGATTCCTGGGGGGTAATCTTAAATTCAAAGTCATCTTGGATTCAGGTAAATACAGTTGTTAGTGCCTTAATTTAGAACCTAAGAATTTTTTCTCTTTTTTGTAGACTGCATAATGAAAATGTGATTGTGGATGAAGGCCAGTGCTATTCTGAAGGAAGAGAGTGATGAGACCTTGAATTCTTGAGCACTAACCTGTTGCCCACTCTTCCCAAGAGTCTGTTTATAATAGTTGGAACCACAGGAGGAGTCTGTACAGGAGTAGCTGTTTTTAGAGCCATCACTGACAGACATCTCTGACCCTGCTAGTCAGTAGCAGTGCAGCCCTTATTGTCTAAAAGATGTGCATTTTCCTGTAGACACAGTTCATTCAATACAGTCTTTATGTTACCCGCCATCAGTGACCAGCTATTTTCGATGCAGTACAGCTTGCACATTTAAGGCACAGAGGGATTTTTCAGAAGTTCAGATGAAACTTAAAAATTAAGTGACAACAGTCTTGAAAATACAAGGACAGTAGCCCTTATGAAGCTCAACATAATTAAGTACATTTCTAGTTTCTAGGCCATGACATTTTTGAGATAAGGTATCAGAAATGTTAAGAAACATCCCTCACTTTTAAAGCTTTCTTTTCTCCCAGCATGCTTGGCTGTTTAACATTGCTCCTAAAAACCAAAAGAAAACATTTTTCCCCCTTACAAGTATACTTATTCAGCCGTCATTCAGGTGGGCTGGTTCATATTGGATATAGTCAGAATACAAGCAGTGCTTTAAACATAAATCTAACCACACAATTAACATTTCTCCATTGTAATAGCTCATCTCTAAGATGTACTTTTATCCCTTAGAAACAGTCATGTGAAAATTGAAGTAAAACAAATCTCTTGAGGGAAACATTTTGGTTCAACAATTTTTTCAATGTTCTTACTCTTTCCAGTTCTGCTTGACACGTGAGAATTGATACAAATTGATGGTGTCATCCAGCGGTATAATACTACCTGCTACTGCAGCCTATTTGTTCCATTTTTCTTAATTGATTGATCTGTATCTTTTATGTGAAGTTAAGAACTTTGCCTTCTTACAGTGCTACCCAAAAAAAATCCTGTCTAAACTGAAGAAATTAGAATTTTGTGCAATATTTTCCTCTCCATGTATGCATAAAACTCCCACTGACATGCATAAGAGTTTTGTGCATATCATGCTGTGTAATAAATAGCACTCAAAACAGAACCTGTACGATGCCGTCTCACTGTTTTGGACTATCTATTTATCATCCAATGTACTGAATATTGAGGTAATCAGATATCCATGCTGCCTGGCATTTTTTAAATATCTAGACCTGTCTGTTAAATATCTGGACGTGGCTCCTTATTGGACAAACCCTGCAAACTTTCCAGGGCTCTCATCTTTCTGTCCTCTTCCCTACACCCTCCTCCATCCCCAAACCAAAACAAAAGATGCCCTATCCCTGTCTCAACTGCATGCAGATACACAGACTTGCTCATCTTGCAAATTATGTGCAAGCAAACTCAGTCTTCATTTCACTTGTGCATCAATATCTTTCTATCTGTGTTGTCTTTAAGTATCTGAAGAGAGGGAAAAAACTCCTCTAAACCCACAAAGTTTTTAGTATGTATATGTGTGTGTATACATACATATATAATAGATTCTAATGAACAGATTCTATTTGAGCCCTTGGGCTCTGTATCAAAAAGCAAAGCAGCAGATTTCACAATGACAAGAGGCATCACAACGCAGCTTGCTGTTCCCAGAACATGTTGGAGCTCTGACTCTTCCTAATTTTCAGTTTTGTTGGTGCTGCTTTTGTCCCCTTTCTCCTGTCTAAAAAGTTCTTTTGAATGGTCTTTTTCTAAATAAGAGAATTAGCAAATAGCTTAAATGTGACATAAGTCAAATGATAAATATTTCTATGTCACATAAATTGCCAGAAACGCTGTCATCTTTTGTCTACTTGTTTCATAACTTCGTGTTCTTTAGTTGTGGTGAGGGAGATGGGGAGAAAATAAACTAGGCTAGTTAGGGCTGTAACATGCATGCAAAGTTGGATACAAATTTATAGGAAAAGACCTGGGCACAAGAATATCAGTCTAGCAGCTCACTGAGGTAACTGCTACTGTAGTTAAAGGGGCAAAATGGTTTCTCTCAGTTATATTCCTTAGTCTCAGATATATGTAAGTTTTGAAATATGCCTTTTGGAGCTGGAATTCTCACTGTTTTGTCTTGGCCTGCGTCATACCTGAACTTCACTCTTACACAGACCAACACAAGACCAGGGATAAGTATGTTAGCCTGCAGCTTGACAGCTTTGTTTCCATTTTGTAATTTGTAAAGGAGAGGAGGGAACAGTAGTCCCAGCAACAAAGGTTGATAAATTATCCTAGAGTGCAGACTGGCAGCAGCGAAGTGTCTAGGCTCATCGAACATTTTATTTCCTCCGTGACTGCAAAATCACTGTATGTGTGCATACATGTGCATATATAAATGAAACTTTCCAGGGATGCCCACTCTTGACCCAGTGGTGCTGCTGAGGTGTGCTGGCTTGTAAATGTTAAAGGAGTCCTGCAAAGTAATTTTATTTTACTTTTTGGCATCAGTAATAAAGACAGTGTTTCTTCCACCCTTTGCAATTTTTCCAAACATGATTTGCATAATTTAATGTTGATTCATAGGGAATTAAATAGAGTTTCCACTGAGCTCCACTGCAGTGCACCTACTTCTCTTTGTCACATACCCTTCACCTTAGGTATGCTCAGGCGTGAAAAACAAGAACTTCTGGCACCATGAGACCCTTTTAAGGGTGTCCCACAATATCAGCATGGTTAGGTGTACAAATACCAACACATGAGTCACAAGATAAACTCAGAGATATCAAATAGGAATCCTTAATGTCAAAAATATCCTGACTTGTTGTGGTCTTTCTGAGTTCTTTGCAACAGAAAAATTACTCTCTGATTTTTCCACAATCAACAAATGAGTGAAAGCTAAGAGCCGTTGTTTTCCAAAGAGTGCCTTGAGCCTAATGAGGGATGATGCCTTGAATCCTTAGAACGTATTTGAATGTTTGCATTGTACTTAGGGGAAAAAAAAATTACTGGTACTGTATCTGGAGAAAGACTACAAAATAATTACTGCTTAATTAAAAGCTAAAATTCAGCTTCCAGGAACAGGAAAGAGCTGATTGTAACAAAAAAGAAACTCCATCCATACAACAGTTCTGACAAGAGATGGAGTGATAGCATCTTCAGCTGCAAAACAAAAGAAATGTGAAAAAATGACCTTGCAAGATTTTGTTAGGATGCATGACTGCCTTCTTTAGCAATATGAGCCTGTAAGGAAGAGAGAAAAATAAGAGAATAGCAAAAAATATCATGTGTATAGTAATAATTAAAATTATAACTAATTATAATTCAGGTTGTCTATCAATTCCCATTTTATGATATGCTTTCAGCAGCTTCGAAATTTGCCAAACCATAATGACTTTGAACTGCAGTTTTCCATGCAGTGTACTTGCTTCAGGCTAGGTTTTTTTCTTTTTTTTAATATCTTGGTTTTCTCATCTTTAAATAGGTAACTTTTTAACAGTTCTGGCAACCCCATACTTTGGAGCAGGGATGTGAAATTTCACAGGGCGTTTGGCCTTTGTTTCAAGGATATGCCTTGAAACGAGTGACTGAGCATACTGAAGGCCAGGGTTATGGCAGCGAAGTTAGAAATTCCATGTAATGGTTGCTCTAAACTGGTGTTGGGCTGGACACTAAATCTGAGAACAGAGCCCCTTTGTCATGTATTGTCAGTGACTCCTTACTGTCACCTAAGTTGCATGGAAGTTGAAGCCATCTGATTCAAAAGCAGTGGAGATCAAAGATGGACCCAGGTAAAGAAGTAGATTGAAACAAACAGTCTGCTGAGACGCTGACAGAGGAGGGAGACTAGGACTGGGGCAAGGGACCATGAGACAAAGAGCCAAGGGGCTGATAGAAAGGAAGTCTTAAAATAGACAGAGCATCTGGGAAGGCAGGCTAGATTGGCAGCTAATGGGGGAGAGGAGGTGATATTAGAAGAGAACTAATACTGGCTGGGCAAGGATGCTGGGTCCAAGAAGTGGGAAGGTCTGGGAGTGGCAAGAAATTGGGATTCAGAGAGCAAGGCATGGAGACAAAGAGTAGGACTGGCTGTGTAAAGAGACTGGGATTGAGGTGAGACAACTGTGGAAGGGAGATTGGGACTGAGTAGGTAAGAATGGGACTTGGATAAGAAGCCAGGGGTAGTCCAGAGACAGGGTAGGTTGGGAAGGATAGGAAAGGAGTCTTGCTTGAGGGGAGTGGGCATAGGTGTCTGTGACTGTTAGAACACACTCTTTAAACACTTTTTTTGTAATGTGTGGGAAGAGAAACTGTGTTGTGAGGTACTTCATTTTGGGAGACATATGCTGGAGGTCTCATGCAGCCAGTAATAAAACATAAGCATTTCTAAAATTATAGATGATAATTTTCTAACACAAAATGCATTGCACCCAACATGAGGCAACTCTATTTTGGACCTCATTATGGTGGATAAGAATGAAATAATCACTGGACTGGAAGTTGGCAGTTACCTAGGGACCAGTCATCATGACCTGGATTCATTCAGTATGGGCTAACAGAGGATGGCCCTACTAGTAATATACATCTACATATATACTGGGAGCTTCAAAAGGGCTAATATGCCAAACCTGATGGAAATCATGAGCAAAATTGTTTGGAAAGGAAGTAGAGGCAGAAAAAGTTCATTTTCAAAGCCCTTCACTTTGACCACATCACCCACCACCACCCCCACCCCTATGAGTGGTATGCATCTCTTATAAACATCCCTCAACTAGCTCCCTTCTTCTTTCACACCAGCCATAAGGAGCCTGTCTTCACTGTCAAAACCCTTTCAGCCTATTCCTTACCTCCTGATCTATCTCACAGGACGATATTACACATTACACTGAGCACATGTTCATCCTCATTTTAATTGGAGTTAAAATTAGCGCTTGCTTTGAGCAGTCGCACATTAAGGGTTAATACCGCCTGCACTGCTCTGACCTGCCCTTAGAGGGCTGGTAAGCAGGGGTATGGCTAGGAGCCAGGTTAGCTAGGTACCTGCCCAGCTTGCCTGCTCTCAGGGGCAGGGTAGGTGGCCCAGACTGTGGGCAGTCACGGGCTGGCAGGGTCCCATCAGGCCTGCCAGCCCCTTGCTGCCCTGACCGGGTCCCCGCTACCTCCCACTACCCAGGTGTGGGAGGGGTGGGGGCAGGCAGTGGGGTAGACCCAATCTAGGGGGTGAAGGAGGGGGCCAGGAGGTATGGTGGGCCCAGTCCTGGTGGGCAGAACACCACCTACCCCTCCCTCTGCCAGTCTAGATTGGGCCTATCCCCCTCCCACACCCCAGATCCCCTCTCACCGCACTTCCTCCTGGCAGTTCCTGGTTCACCTGTGGCTGCCAGTGTTGTCTTGGAGGAGCAAGCAGGGAAGGGGGACCTGTCTGTTGCTGCCATTGCTACCACTGTCTAAATTGGGCTTTGCCTGGAGAGCAGTAGCAGCCCACCGTGGCAGTGGCAGTGGTGGTGACTGGGCAGGCAGGTTCCCCTTCTGCTCCTACCTGGTTTTGCACCTGTGGAAAAACATGACTGCAACATATGACTCCAACATGGACTGCCCAAAACCAGTTTGAGATGATCCTTGGTGGAAGAGGATTATCTCTAATCTGCTCAGAGAGCCCTTAGCTCATGTTTTCCTGCCCTAATATGTGAACACTCCTGGTGCCAGGGCCCTTAACACATATATAAGTTAACACGTAACCACAACCTTAGTATCAAGAAGTCAGTTCCTGCCTCTGCCTAGCCCATGATGCTCACCTCCACTGCCCACTGGTTAGATTTTCAAACATGTACCTTTGTGTTTCCTTCTATGCTGTTCCTCAATTGTGGGGGGAGCTCCCCATAAACACCTGCAGACATCTGCATTATCCTCCTCGAAATCCCTCCTGAAATCTCTCATTTGCCATGATACCTATAAAAATCTCAGTCAGTGTGTTGAGACCATTGCTTGCCATACTGAGTAATACTGCCTCATGGTTTCCAGCTAGTCCCCAGTCTGTCTGTATCCATCTGTTGCCTCATATCCAACACTGGGATTGCAAACTCTGAGATGGAGACTGTCTTTCTGATCTGTTTTTGTTCAGCTCCTAGCACAGTGGTTTCCTCAGTGCTATAGTTATATAGTGAGGGAGGCTGTGGTCTGTAGGACCCCTGTTGCCTTTGTTGCTGAATTTAGAAGTCGTATAATGAGCAAGGCAGGGGGTTACCACAGGGAAAAGGAGAGAACTGGATTCTATTCCTGCCTTCCCATATGCTCCTTGAGCAATGCTAGGCAAATCTGTTAAAGCTGACTTTCCACAGGTGGTCACAAAATTGTCTGTTCCTCATTTTCTGGGTGTCTAGTTTGAGACTCCAGGATCTGTTTTACAGCTGTGTTGAGTTTTCACAGCTGCAACTGAAGCAAATAGCAGCTGTGCTTTGAACATGTAAAGCTTCAGCTTCCCAAACTGGGCAGCACAAATTAGTGAATATCCTTGACCTTCATGTCTCTTGTGCCTCAATTTGCCATCTGTAAAATGGGGATAATACCACTCCTTGCCTCTGAAAACTATTGTGAAAATAAATCCATTAGTGTTTGTGAAGCGTGTACCAACAAGTGCCACAGAAAAGGCCCTGGCCAATTAATAATTCTGTCTACAGAGTAGGATTTGAATAAAGGCCACACACTGAACAAGAAGGAGACACAAAATATTAATAGCTGTTCATTAGGTGAACACCATCCATTCTGTGCATCAAGGGAAGCAGGGGTCCAGTGGAACAAATTGTTTGGGGATTATGTTCATATAATTAAAGACTGCATCATAATGCATATTCACAAGGGGGCTAAATGTAAGTTGCATAGGCAACCTTAATTCTGGCCTTCCTTAACTTGTGAGTGCTTGACTTTGCAACCTTAATAATGGTCTCTTAATATAGTTTTTGTGTGCAATATAATTATATAAGCTTCATTGACTAACCAAAGTAGTCAAGCTATTGTGGAACTCAGTGGAATCTTATTTAATTGCCTCAGAAACATAGTAAGTAAAATGAAACAAACAACAAAAAATAAAAAAGGCATTAAAGAGAAGGTAGAAACGATAATATTTTTGATTCTACAGAAAGTAACTAGTAAGGAAATGATCAAACTAATAGCAAAGAAAGAAAGGAGGAAGGAAAGAGAGCAAGAAAAAGACATGACTTTATATGAGCCATCCAAAGAGAAACCTTCTCATCCATAAAACCCTGAGCTTTGGGAAAGTTTGCCTCCTGATCCCACTTCCAATGTTGTGAGTCAGGCTTATCTCTCTGTATCTGCAGTCTATCTTTCTATTTGTCTCTAAGTAGGACAATCTCTGAGTTCTACATGAGTCATCAGTGGGTTTTTTTATAGAAGGCAAAGAAGGTTCTTCCAGTCTCTCAGTAAGATATTCTGTGCTGCCAGGGAGGCACTTTTAGTTGTTATCTCTTGAATGACTGTAACTGCTGTGAATTGCCAGCAATCCTCTATCTGAAGAGCAAAGGGATCGTTTTCATGCAACATCCAAAAGGATTTATAATACCTTCTTTATATCAGCTGCATACATTGATCCCACCCTGCCATACCTGCTATTAGATTTAGCAAAGTGTCCAGTTCCCAGGTGGACATCATTTACAGACTGGCTAATTAGCAGGGCTTGTGTGATGGCATTCAAGAGCCCCATGCCAGGTACAGGGAGGGTGCGTGACCTGCCCAGTGGAGGTGAGTCTGAGCAGGACTCCTGTCTGCAGTGAGCCCTGCCTTGTCCATCCTTCCTCCTTCTGGGAACCCCTCCTCCCAAGCTCAGCCATCCTACTGAAAGCCACCTACCCTACAGTTAGGTCCTGTCCTTTCCCAGCAAAGACAGGAGGGACAGGTGGCACATGCCTCAAGCAGTGGCTGTGGCATGGGGGGAGGGAATTTCTGGTCTTGAGCCCAGAGCAGCTCTGTGCTGAACAGGAGGCCAGGTACCAATAACAGGTGGGTGGAAAGAACGATGCTGGCTGGCTGCTTAAAGAAAAGGTCGTTCTAAAACCACTATCGCAGGGAGAGGATATGTGGTGGGGAGGACATATTTTGAAGAGGAGCAGGAAGGAACTGTTTTGGAATAGGGTGTAAGCCATTTGTTTGGGAGGATGCCAGGGTAACAGTAGGTGCCCAGAACAAGCATACACATCCATCCCAGCAAGCAGAACCAGTATGCTTGTCCTCGGCAGTAACTAAGTAGGACGACTATTTTCTTCAACCTTTTCTTTCTCCTTTATCACTCTGTCTCCTTGTGGGAGGTGGTGGTGGAGGGCTTATACCCATTTTAACTGATTTCCAACACTGTGTATGTGAAAACAAGAGAATGCAAGCGAAGGAAAGAGGAAAAGCTAAAGTTGTTTTCTTATTAACAGCTGGTGACAATCCTTTTAACACAGTGTATGTCAGAGTTATTATGTGAGGTAGAAATGAGAGGGAGGAGCACAGTTCTTTACCATTATGCATTGTACATCAATTTATAAATATTTTTCTAGACCTTAGTCTGGCATCATCATTAGGCAAACAGAGGGGCTGATTGTGCCACGCTTATACAAGTTCGGGTGTAGACAAACAAAGGACAGTGAGGTGAAAAAAGGCAGGGAATTAGCCTGTGTCAGCTGCCCCACAGTAGCTACCTGTCCATGGAAGGTGAAAGGTAGCCCCAATTTAGTTCCATTCAGTTCAGCAGTTAATTGCTCTGATTTAGCTTTCTATTGCTTTAGGATTAAGACAGATAGACAGATAGTGACTTTACTAAGGCTTTACTCTACTTTAAGCTGTCTATACTTTGTTTATCTGCACCCTAAGCTTCTTTATGCACACCAGTGCTCTCAGTGCAAAGAGATTACTCCAGCCCATGAAGCTACTTGCATGTTTAAGCATATGAAGGTGTAGCAATATGAAGATAGTGGTGGAATCCAGGGGATCCCTTTGGTGTTTAAGATATATTACTTAAATGATATGGCCAAATAGCATCTGATTATTATTGTAAAATGTAATCAATTCCATTTTGCATAGGTGGAAGAATTGTATATTGCTGCATACCTATGCACCCATACCCTATATACGTTCTTGTATCGTGCACTTCATTGTAATACTTGAGTGCCCTCCAGTAGTGCATTAAGCAATGTAGCTAACATCTGTCACGTGTTGTTTGTTCTCTCCTCCTCTCCCTTGGGAGGGAAGTGTGTGCAGTGGAGTGTCTTGTTTTGGTCGAGTGTTTTTATTTTGCTTTGTTTTAGTTTTTAATATATGTGCAGTATTTATATTAGAGACAGCAAGGTCAAAGAAATGTGCCTTGCATTTTGAAGTGCATATTTTAATGGCGGGGAAAGCCTACAAATTAAATTAATAAAGGGAGTGTAGAGTTAATTTTCTTTATTATTACTACACTTTTTATTTGACAAATGATTCTTGACCTCAGACAGTGACATTAGCTTGAGCCTCTTTAGACAAAGATGAATGGGAGGAAATCTTGGCTGCCATTCTCCCTCGCCTTTTATTTGTAATAAATTTAAAGATGGTTATTTTCCCTCCTGTACATACATTTTTTTTATTTCTTCTAAATCTCACCATAAAATATACATGGAATCTTTTTGGATGTGCAATTTTTTCCTCTCTTGGGAGTTCTGGTTATTCTTTATTCTCTTGGCAACATGCTAGAAGTCTCTCTACAATGTCTCACAGTTCCCTGATCGATCCTGTTTGGACCAAGCTTCTGCATCTGAACTCCCCCAGATTTTGTGGAAGCTTGGATCTGCATCTGAATGTTGTGGGTTGGGCACATGTCTAGCCTAAAATCCCAGCCTATTTTCATTCATTTTTAGGGGCAGATGATAGAGATTTTGATATAACCATTGTGATGCTGCTTCCAGCCTGAAAAAGCAAAGGATCAACCAATAATGTTGATGTTATACAGGATACTGAGGCACAGATTAAATAGAGGTGCAATTGGCTGGAACTATGCTCTGGGTAGTACTGCACATACACATGCATACATGTCTTTCCTGCCTAGTGCAGGGGGGCTGGACTCAATGATCTTTTAAGGTCCCTTCCAGCCCTTACAAGCTATGTTCATACACACACACGCGCGCGTGCGCGCGCACACACACACACACACACACACACACACACACATACACCCTGCACTGTCCCTGCTCCAGCTCCAGCTGCAGGGAGTGCATCACAGCAACTGCGATGCAGGAAAAGTGGCTGGAGGTATGCTGTTGCTGGGGAAGATGCCACCTCCTTTTTGCCACAATGTGTGTCAAGCAGAATCTTAACCACCAGCTTTTGGTGGCAAAAAAGGGAGAAGGGAAGAAGGAATGGGGAACAGGAGGATGAGGTAACCCCCTACCTCCATTCTGGCACTGGCCCACAGGTAGCACTTGGAGCATGTACCCTGTTCACCCACCCGTCGCTACGTGACTGGTTAAATGACTTTCCCAAAATCGCATAGGAAGTTAATAGCTTAGGTAGAAACTGAACCCAGATGTCTTGAGTCCATCAAATGCCCTGTCCACTAGATCAGTATTTTTCAGCCATTTCAGGTGGGAAGGCTCATCGTCAAACAAAATTACAGTCACACGTTTGTGTTCACTACGACAGCAAGAGTATAAAACGTCTGAGTGATAGAAAGGTGTGTGTGTGTGTGTGTGTGTGTGTGTGTGTGTGTGTGTGTGTGTGTGTTTCAAGAGTCTAACAGAGGCTAATGCTTGACCTTGAAGGGTATAGGATAGTAAAGAAGACAGTGGGGTTTTCTCTATAACACCCCTCCCCCTGACCCGTTGCTCCTCATGACCCTCTCTGCATCCAGGGATTTCAACCCACCATTTGAAAAACCTTTCAAAAGACCATCCCTCCTCTGCCCCACCCTTTGGTTTGGCACCATGATACAAAATGGGATCACATTTGTAAAAATGCTGCAGGGTACAAATCATTCTCTTAAGCCTGGAGATATGCCCGAACCAGAACACCAAATCCAAATCATCTCGAGTCAGCAGTTGGGAATTAATTCTGATTGGCATCCATAATATGGAGCTCAGGCTTGTGACACTTCCCCCACAGACTTATTACCCAGTACTGCATTTCTATTTTATTGTTTAAACTCTTTGAGCAGGGAAAAAGAGTTACAGCCATTGCAATGAAATAAATAAAAAGCTGTGCCAGCGACAGTCTAGCCTATTAATCATTTAATACATAATTTTGCATTTAGTCACTGTCTTACCTTGTTGGAAAACTCGGAAAAAAGGAACTAAAAGAGAGACTACATTTATCCTCTAAACTTTACCTTTAGCCTTTGAACTCTGTTCTCCCAACAACTCACAAGGAATTTGTGTTAGTGACTCGTTACTGGACCGTAGGGGACCTTTTCTCTCCATGCTAGTGTACCATGAAATCTTCTGACCCTTAGGAGGGTCTTCAAAACTTTCATGTAGGCTGCAAGTTACAGTTGCCAAGAAAGTACAATACAACAGGGGGTCTGAGATCTATAAATCAGAGGGCGGTGGAACCAGTGGCAAGGTTGGAGGAATTATAATGTAAGACACCTGCTAGGTGGTTATCCAGAAAAATCCCAGAGAAGTTGCATGGAAAGTAGCACAATAATATTTTGCTGCTCTAAGCATCAAGGATCGAGAATGCTGTGGCTGAATGCTTTGTGGCTGAAGTAAAAACCTACTTGTGACACAGCTCTGCATATTGCTGCCCTCTCTGGTGTAGGACAGGGACTGCACAGCATCAGTTGTCATATTCAGTGTATCACCAAACCCAAACAATAAGGTTGGTAAAGCTTTTAGGGTCTGCCAGCTGCCTCTTGAAGAAGGCTCCCCCAGGCTACAGAACAAACCCCTTTCTAAGGGGATGGTGTATGGACCATAATACAGGTGCTGCCTTTGCAGCTGGGAGGCAGGCTCTGCACTGGTTCAAAATTTGTCACACAAGTCCTATTTAATAATACCTACTGCTTGTTGTACAGTTTCCATCTCAAAACATAAAGGAATTAATAGCATAAACCCATGTTGCTGATCGGGAAACCAAAGCACAGGGGCAAGAAGAGACTTGTTCAAGATAACCCAGAAGGCCTCCCAATCCAGTCCTGTAGCCTCTACCCCAAACTGCTCTTGAGCTAGCCCATGACAGGGTAGAGTGTGAATTTCAGCCTACCTATCCAAGCAAATATTTTTCACTCATATTAGGTGACTGTTGTTTCACTGAATGGAAGTCCTGACAGATGTTGCCCTTCTGTTTCCACAGGGTTTTACGGTGCCTGTATTGCACCGTGGATCAAATTCTGCTCTCCATTCAGCCAAGGCAAATAAAGACTTCAATAGTGTCACTGTAAAGTATAGCCAGAGGTTCAGCTGGTTGAGCCTAGGTACTAAACCCAGGAGTGGAGCAAGAAAGTGAAAGGGCGTTCCTGGTTCCCTGTGATCCTTCTTCCATCCTTCCCAGTGTCCACACCCACAAACCATCCGCTGCTCACAGCCTTCCCGGGAGTAGAGCCTTTGTGGGGCATCTCTTCAGGGTCTAGGAGAGAAAAGGAAGGGGTGCAGAGGACCCCCCCTTCTCCACATGGTGGGAGATGATGCCTCTTGAGCTGATCAAAAGGGCATACGGTGGCTCAGGATTTTGGATTCACACGGATGTAACTGAGGGCAGAAATTGACTCTGTACTTTGGCAGAGTTGGCTGGTGTTTTTCTCTTTGTTTGTATTAAATATCCCCAGGCTATCACTGATTTTCCACTTTGCTGGCCAAGAAACTTGTGAAGGGGGAGTGTCCATCAGCACCCATGACAACCTCAAAGAGACGCCTTTTCTCCACACTGACTTCTTGTGCGAGGAAGACAGGCAGCACTTTCACACACAACACCAAACATTAGCCTGCATGTTTTCCTTAGTTACAGGGTAGGAACTAGCATTGTCCTCGGCAGAGCACAAGAACTTTCTGTGATATAAAGTAGCACAATAGGAAGGTATGTTTTTTTGACCCGTTGCAGGAAATCCTGTGCGTCTTGTGCGGGAATGCAACGTTTTCCTGCACTGTCTACAGCCGAGTTCCAGGGCTTCAGGGGCCTGCGTGTCAATGCTCGGAAGAGAAGTAGCGTGTTGAAAGAATCCTAATAGAGCCCAACTTGTTCGCTGAACATTTGGATTCAGGTTTCATTGACTCTGGGTCCTCGGTATAAATGGAGTGGTGTACCTTGAGTAAGCAGACAATTCTCTGCCCGTTAGGAAATATTCAGTGGGAGACTGAGCTACACTGAACTGAGGAATCAACAGAGAAAATTTAATTGATGCTGAGCTCTGTTACTTACATACTTCACCATCCTGAAGGGTGATGCTAAACTGAAACACCTAGATCCTGCTTTGATATGGCTGGGATGGGCCAGGGGAAACTGGCTGCTTTGTTGTGTTTTGTTTTAAATACTATGTTTAATACAGTAACTTGGAGAAGACTGTGCTGCATGACTGCCTCCGAATAGAAAATATGGGCTGTGTATCTCCTTCTTGCGCCCCAGTGGAAATCACACTGATCATTTAAACACAGCTGTCCTGCTGTGCATTTGTATCTGTGGCCCTCAAGGATGGTGACATGTCGTAATAGCTGTGGCTGTCTCAGAACAGAAATAATGAGAGAAACATCTGTCTCCCTGTTACTCTTTTTTCCCCCCCCAAGACAAATGGCACTTCTGAGTCTTATTTTAGATTTGGAAAACGCTCCCAGAAAAAAAAAGGATACCTGCCTCAGCTTTGTGTTCTCTCCTTGTTAAGACTAAATGGACCGTTTCCACTTAACATTGTTGCTGCTGTTGATTAACGAATTTTTTAAAAAATCGAGAAAGTGACGCATTGCTGCTGCCTGTGGACAGAGAGAACAGCTGAGACGTGGGAGTCCAGACTACAGCTGTGTGAATACAGCTTTAAAAAAACTAGTGAATGTTCTTGCAAGTAAAAGCCACTGATTCCCTCTACTGGTATTAGTGACCCCCTTTACTAACCAGCTTTGAGGTGAATGTGTTTTTAGTCACAGTCACAAAAATGTTCATGAAAGAAAAAGTAAATCCACAACTAGCACCCACCATGTCATTCTCAAGATCAGGTGGGTGCTGGGATCAGCTCTGGTTGTCCTCACCCTTGCCCTTCACTTACCCAATCCCCTAGATGCCATCATCTCCTCTGTTTGCCATAACCTAGGCATCTATCATGGAAAGTGATCCCCTGTCACAGACTCTTGTGCCCATCCATGATGCTATACTATTAGTAAGTAAATACATATTCACCAAATAATACCTGAAAAAGGGCTCCTATGCAGCCGTTTGGAAAAGCCTTTTTATGAGTCCCACAGTACAGCTGCCAAATAGTTGTGAATGCACGTGGATATTTTGTGAACACGAAAAGAGCGTCTTCCTATTCACATCATTCGCAGAAGCACTTCCATTGAGTGTAGGTGACTAGTCAGACAATGCATTTCATTTGCAAAGACTCCATGGGGTCTTTTTTTTAACATACTGTTCATCAGATAATTGTGAATAATGCAGAGGGTGGTAAATATTGCAGACTGAGTGCGTATGGTTCACAATTGAAAAAAAAAATAGCCAAATCTGTTAAAGAGATTATCTGCAAAGAATAATCTGACCAGCTCCACTCCAAATGGTACCTTTCTTCATGTCTTTTTTCCCTTTCCTTTCAAAACATAAATAGAATGAGTGAAGCCATGCTGGAAAACATTTGTTCTGAAGTCGTGTGATACCTTGCTCTTTCAAAATAAACTCCAGCAGACAAATGTGTTTGATAGGCACATGCAGTTAAAGCATGAGGAGCACCTACTGCCTACATGCTGTCTCCAGGCAGCAATGCAACAAGGCAGCCACCTCAAGAATAATCATATCATTAATCTCAGGGTCAGGGAGAAACACACAGACACATGCTGGGAGAGAACAGGAGTTATGTTAATGGGGACCACATTTTAAAAGCTCCACAAACCGAGAGAGATGCACAAAATACCCATACCTCTTAAAAAAAAGGGGGAAAAATCTCTCATAAGCTAACATTGTTGCCAGATTCTGCCCATATGGTGGGTACACAGAGATTTTGTATGCCACCTACCTAGAAACTGGGCTTTAAAACTGTGGCCTGTAACATACAAAGAATGAGTGTACACAGTAAGGCTCTACTTTCATCAAGGGTTTCTGGTGACATTGCCAAGGACGAGAATGCAGCTCAGCTGCTTTGTAATATCAGTACATCTATCTGCGGTACATGCACCCGTCCCCAGCACCATGGTATCCAGGAGATGAAGAACTCCAAGGAAGAAATGTGAGCTCAATTAACATACACTTGGGCATACATTATTTATTTAATAGAATTCTTAATATGAAAAGATTTGTTTTCTGCCTTTTCGCCCTCTTTTTGCAGATCCTCTCCTTTTTCTGTATCTTCTTGACCTGTTCTCCTTCTCCATCTGTCCTTAGTTTTTCCCTCTTTCTTTCCCCTTTGCCCTCATCCAATCTTTGTTCTTTCTTCTTTTTTCCAAGGTGCCTGCAATCTTGTTCTGAGAATGCTCTCCATTTCCTCAGGATACAAATATAAATGAAGTGCATTTCAAGTTATTTTGCAACTGCTCAACTTTTGCAGCTGCAAGGAAATCACACTGGTACACTATGCTCCTTTTCTCCTCAGGAGCTCTCTGGCCAAAGACTCATCCTCAGGCCTCTATCACCTCAATTGGCATCTTCCCCTCTATTCATTCTCAGTATTAATCATGTTCATTATGAGATGGCATAGACTCCAACCAAGAGTGGGAGCTGAGTATGCTTGGCACTGTATACTTCATCCTCCCTTCCTCTACCTTGGAAATAAAATGCAGGAAAGTGAAAAACAACATGAAGATTTACTGACCTTAATGCTTTGTGGGTTTTTATTTCTTACCCCTTTCTTGGTTCCCTTCTGGCTGTCCTTTCTTCTTGTCTAACATTTCAGTCCCCCTTGATCTCTTTCTTTCATCTCTCATTTCCATTTACTTTCCATTTCTTCTTGTCCTTCCCTTTCCCTCCCCTGTCTCTTTCTCTACCTATGACTTTCTTCTTTTCCAGGGTGACTGACTCTTACATTTTCATTGTTACTTTCTTTGATATTTGGTGAGTTTGTAAATCCTTCAACTGCTGGAATCATGAGATTTAAACCCCCCAACCTGAGGCAGGCACCAAGGCCGAGCTCCTAGTCCACCTGTTAAGTACCTAAGTGTGATCCTATTCAACCCTGCTCAAGTCCCTGAAAAACTGTTTGTACAAAAGGTGGGTGGGTCCTACCTTTCTCCAAACTGCTTTTTTGTGACTTAATCTTAAGGCTAAGGTGACAGCATGCTACAAATAAGTGCATTAATGGATTTTCAGTAACTCAAGCAGCATAGAATAGGATCACACTGAGAAGACTGAGTCTATTTAGGCAGCTAATCAGAGGAGTAGCATCTGGTCCCAAATGGTTCAAGTTTGGCAGTTATGAACAATTGAAAACAGGGTTTTTACAATGAGAAGAGCTGGGCACCACCAGTGCCAGCTATGCTAAATCCTGTCCCTGTACCATGAAGACATTTATAGTCATGTTTCAAACAGCTTTTAAACTCTGCAGCATACTGACAAACCCTTCACAAAACCATCACTCCTTTTTTAATGCCTGAGCCTTAAAATGTCTCATCTAGTATTTAAAAGGACAGGCAAATAACTGAAAAAAAGCTCTTAACTTGCATTTTGGTTCTTCTCCTTATGGCTAATCCCAAACCTCTGAAAACCAAAGGGAGTTTTCCCATTGGCATTTGGTCAGGCTACTTAGTGCCTTTTAAAAATTCAGAGGAAAAACACTCCACAAAAATGCCTTTTTTCTCTATATTGCCCTTTGCTCTGTAACTGGCAAACTGATGTGCTTGATGCATCTGCTAAATATTTACCACTCAATGGGCACATCTACATGTGCATTAATGTGCCGTAATAATGGTGTATTGAGTTTAGTACCTGTAATAACAGGTACTAACTTAATGTGCTATAATCGGTGTGACTGTACAGTAGCACTGATGTATGTCCTTTAGGTGATGCTAATAAGCAGCACACTAATTCTACTGCACATTAGTGCTTTAGCATGGCTTTTGCTGTGATGCTCTGATGAGCAGTAGAATTAGTCTACTGCACTTCTAGTGTCTCATGTAGACACATCCAACACTAACAAAAAAAAATCAAGACTCGAACATTTCTGATCCTTTTGAGATCTATGCTGTGCACTCTGCTCAATAGTCTGGCACATACATGTTACGCTGGTGTTGGAGTCAGAGTTTTGTTGCTAAAGTCATCCACCATTCCAATTCATGGCATTACATGCAACATAGTTCAACCCTTAACTAAGAAAATAGATGTTTTAATTTAAAACAGGAAATCCAGAACCCTCTTGGTCTGCTTCTGCCCTTTCCTATTGCAGGTAGGCTCACTAACCTAGTGAGGAGGGCTTTAAACTAGGTTCGCTAGGGGATGGAGACCAAAGCCCTGAGGTAAGTGAGGAAGCAGGAGACCTGGAGGAAGAGCAAGCAGGAGGGGGCAACAGGCGAGGTGTTCTCATTCTTCCTGAGAAATCAGGGCAATTGTCTAGTTACCTCAGGTGTCTGTACATGAATGCAAGGAGCCTGGGAAACAAGCAGGAAGAACTGGAAGTCCTTGCACAGTCACAAAACTATGATGTGGTTGGAATAACAGAGACTTGGTGGGAGCTCGCATGACTGGAGCCCTGTCATGGATGGGTATAAACTGTTCAGGAATGACAGGTAGGGGAGAAGAGGAGGAGTTGCACTTTATGTAAAAGACCTGTATGATTGCTCAGAGCTCCAGTATGAAACTGAAGATAGGCCTATTGAGCATCTCTGGGTTAAGGTTAGAGGGGAGAACGACAGGGGTGATGTTGTGGTGGGTGTCTGCTATAGACCACCAGACCACGAGGAAGTGGTGGGTGAGGCTTTTTTCAAACAGGTAGCAGAAGTTTCCCAGTCATAAGCCCTGGTTATCATGGGAGACTTCAATCACCCTGACATCTGCTGGGAGGCCAATATAGCAGCCCACAGGCAACCCAGGATGTTTTTGGAGACTGGTCGGGACAACTTCCTGGTACAAGTGCTGGAGCAGCCAACTAGAGGTTGTGCTCTTCTTGACCTGCTGCTCGCAAATAGGGAAGATTTGGTGGAGAATGTAGTAGTGGATGGCAAGCTGGGCGGCAGTGACCACAAGATGGTTGAGTTCGGGGTCCTGAGAAAAGGAAGGTTGGAGAGCAGCAAAGTAAAGACCCTGGATTCCAGAAAAGCAGACTTAGACTCACTCAGGAAACTCATGAGCAGGATCCCCTGGGAAGCCAGTCTGAGGGAGAGAAGAGTCTATAAAGAAGCCTTAGTGAAAGTGCAGGAACAAAACATCCCGATGCACAGGAAGACTAGCAAGTATGGCAGAAGACCAGCTTGGCTTAGCAGGGAATTCTTCAGTACACTAAGTCACAAAAAGGAAGCTTATAAGAAGTGGAAACTTGGACAAATAACTAGGAAAGAATATAAGAACATTGCTCGGGCATGCAGGGATGAAGTCAGGAAGGCCAAAGCGCAATTGGAGCTGCAGCTAGCAAGGGATGTGAAGGGTAATAAGAAGGGTTTCTATGAGTATGTTGGGAGCAAGAGGAAGATCGGAAAGTATGGGTCCCTTACTGAATGGGGGAGGCAGCCTTGTAATAGGATGCAGAAAAGGCTGAAGTGCTCAGTGCCTTCTTCGCCTTGGTTTTCACAGGCAAGGTCAGCTCCCAGACTACTGCACTGGGCAACACAGTTTGGAGAGGAGCTGAGCAGCCCTCAGTGGTAAAAGAACAGGTTAGGGACTACTTAGAAAAGCTGGATGTGTACAAGTCCATGGGGCCAGATAAGATGCACCCAAGGGTGCTGAGGGAGTTGGCTGATGTGATTGCAGAGCCATTGGCCATCATCTTTGAAAACTCATGGCAATCAGGAGAGGTCCTGGATGATTGGAAAAGAGCAAACAAAAAAGTGCCCATATTTAAGAAAGGGAAGAAGGAGGATCCAAAGAATGACAGGCCAGGCAGCCTCACCTCAGTTTCTGGAAAAATCATGGAGCAGATCCTCAAGGAATCCATTTCTAAGCATTTGAAGAAAAAAAAGTGATTAGGAACAGTCAGCACAGGTTCACCAGGGGCAAGTCATGCCTGACCAACCCAACTGCCTTCTATGACGAGGTGACTGGCTCTGTGAATGCAGGGAGACTGGTGGATGTGGTGTACCTTGATTTCAGCAAGGCTTTTGATACAGTCTCCCATAATATTCTCATAGGCAAGCTAAGGAAGTATGAGCTGGATGAATGGACTGTAAGGTGGTTAGAAAATGCTGGAGCATCAGGCTCAGAGACTAGTACTCAATGACTGTAACTGAGGGTGAAAAAAGCTGTTTTATTCTGAATGTCTGCCTGTTCTTAGCAAACATTGTTTAGGCAAGAAATGTCTGTCTAAATATGGCTATGTTGCATCAATTAAAGCACTTTTTAAATCACATTTTATGATAACCAGAATGTGGAAGACACTTTTCCTTCAGTAACAACTCACTGTTAAAGCAGTTGTTGAATTTGTCCCAGGAGAAAGCATTTTCTCCCAAGATAAACTGTGAGACATCCATGCCTGTTATTCTGGGATAAACTCTACAAAGGTTCATGGGATAGGAAATGCTAACAGTATGTCCTGGTACATCACAAAGTGCATCTGAACAGTTGTCATAGGATTGCACTGTTAAATCAATGGTAGAAAAGTGGCAGTGCATCCAACCACATATTAAAACCGTTTGAGAGTGATATGTACACGTGCCAATCCTTGGACTTTTCTGCTCCAGGACAAACATAGGCACAACAGGTCCCAGGACAAATGCAACATCTGTTCCTAGTCCATGAGAGCTGCAAAGTAGCAAAGGATAACTGTGATTATTTGCCTCTAATAACACTACTGGAGACATTAAAAAAAAATTCAAACTTCCCATAGAATTACACTGATGTCTGACTGGATTCATTAGAACAGATTTGCTAATGGCATCCCAGGGAAAGTATCTGATTTCATCATTGCCCTCTGCTAAGATCCAATTAGCTTCTAAAGATGCACCTGGAAAGCATTTTTTAAAAACACAATGAAAATAATCAATAAACACTGCTATGAGAAAACACCAAGGTAATGACATAGAGCAACAAAAGACAGGAAAAATACAGATAAGGGGCAAATGTTATGGCATCCTTTTGTCTGTGAGAGATGGTGGAAATAGCAGCCTATGACATAGATGGTTTCCAATGTCTCATGTGACTGAATAGTCCAATCTGAGATTTGCATGATCTGTGGCAGTGGTTGCAAATGTGTGTGTCACGGTTGGGTGGTTCAGGAGCTGCTTGCTTCTTGCAGACTCTCTTCTCTTCAAGCTGTTGGAGCCAATTCCTGTCATGGACTTTAATGCCCTGGTGGAGACGATGACGCCACTTGTTCCGATCACTTGCCAAGGTTTCCCATTGGCCAGGATCAATTCCAAATGCCTTCAGATTTCACTTGCATGCGTCTTTATAGTGAAGCTTAGGGCGTCCTGTTGTTTTTGTTCCCTCCAATAATTCCCCATACAGCATGTCCTTGGGCATATGCCCATCCTCCAATCTACCCGCATGGCCTAGCCAGCACAGTTATCTCCGTTTGAGTAGGGCTGTCACACTTGGTAACTTTGCCCTTTGAAGAACCTCTGCATTGGTAATTTTATCTTGCCATTTGATGTGTATTTCCTAATACCAGTGCTCAAGGGAGAAACATCCTATCTTCCTCCATAATGCTCTGTATCACACTGAGGCAAAGAATATTAGAAGGCAAACAGTATATTGTATCTCCTTCTGCATTGTACCTTCCCTTGATTTTGAGAAAAATATGAATCCTGTATATCATGCTAATGTATTACTTTGTTTTTCTGATTTTTTTTTCCACAGTGAGAAACAGTAGTAGTACCTTGGGCTATAGAGCAGATCCTATTAACATAGACCCAAAGAGGCTCATAAATGCTATCTGTCAAACAGTTGTACACATCAGACACCTCATGCAAGTCATGACCTACTTGTATACCCCTCCTCTGTTATTATAATGCAGTGACCAGAGGGCAGTGAAGGATCAGGGGTAGCAGAGCTCCCATCTGCCAAGCCTTTTGCTGCTCCCCTCCATGTCCCAATACACCCCCTCCCTCCTCTCAGGGTTGGAAGGGGGGGACAGCCAACACAGAAGCTGCTCTGCCACCTCTGCCTACTTCCCATCAGCTGAAAGCTCCCACGCATACAAGAGACATTCTCCACCAGCTGCCTCTGGCTGCTGTCAGTCTGCTTTGCAGCATTAACGGCATGCAAGATGGACTGTGCAGGCCAGAAGATCTGGCCCATAGTGTGTCTATGTCTCTGTTGGCCTCCTACACAAGAACTGCCAGAATTTAAATTATCAGTAATTTCTGAAAACATAGGTCTCAAAAATTCACTTGTGGTGCTAACTCTGCTGCCTCCAGTGCAATTACTTCAGGGATGAATTGGGACCTGTGTGCTGGAGACCAGAACATAATAGAAATGACTTCACAAAGATGCAAGAGGGGTTGCTGAATTCTGTGACATGTGGCATGCATGTCAGGGAAGTCATAAACATGTCACGTGCCTGCAGAGCACATGGTGTCCTGGCCTTTTTCAATTCTGCATGAATAGCCTAGCATCCGGGCTCCTCCTCCTTTGATGCAGCAGATGGAGCCAGGAGGCAGCCTCTGTTTCAGCAAGGCAGGAGAGCAGAACTGTGCTTGCTAGCTCCAGCTAAGGAAGAGGATTTAACAAGCTAATTATTATTGTCTATTTGTTCATCACTGACCTGATGTGCAGCTCTGGACCAAACACGAGGGTTAAGACATATATGACACTGGCTCTATAGTATTTACTTTTTAAATTCATAGATGAACCAATCCAGAGACAAACTGTCTTGGATTACTAGAGCTACCTTCTTATAAAACACTGCAACTTGTTTAATTGGTGTGTAACAACAGTCCTAACACACGTGTGTGATGTGTTACCACTGGTACTCACATGGACGAAATATGCTTTAAAGGGGGACTGGAACAGAGAAGATCATTACCTAGTGGTGATTCATGAAATAAGGAGAAATGACCAGGGAGGATTATGACAACACCTGCTTTGCAGCTGTAGCTTTGTCACGTGCCACAAACTGCTGAAAACTTACCATCTTTCTCTTGGGACCTCCTAATTACAGTAAACAAGATTTGCTAGAGCTAAACGCAGACACAACATGGTTTTTGACCTCTTTGTGACACCGAAAAGTTGGCTAAATATTGTTAAGGATAATCCCTGATGGAATTTCAGATTAGCTATTGGGGCCTTGGCTCTGTGAAAACAGATAATTTTTGCTTCAGATAACATATCCCTATTTTATGCAAGTAATCAGTTGTGCTTGAAAATAATGCGACTCCCCAGGCAGCTCTGGTTTTGTTCCTCCCCCACAATATAGAAAACTCTTTGAGCACCTCTGCTGGGAACATAAGAACCACCTTTTAAATCTTCATATTCGTTCCCACTTGAGGTTCAGCTAGAATAGATCCTTTGTAGAATTGTCCTGGTGGTTTTGCTGGTTCTGCTCTTGTGGAATTTTCAGGGCCAATAATTAGGGGAAAAGGCAAAAAAATATTGCTTTTTATCAATTTCTCTGGGTAGATTTCTGAGTAATCATTGGGAAAGAGTAGCACCACTTCATGGATATCTGCCTCACAGGTTGAGAAATATTGTGCTGGGATTGACTGATCTGCATTTGGCATCTGGAACAAGGAACCTGAAATGAACAAAACATGTTTTTCATCTAGCTACAGAAAAGAAACCAGTTGAATGTTGATTTTATGTTTCTGTAGGGCAATTATGGAGTCCACTCTTGCAATGAGACCCACACAAAATAAACATGAATTTGCAGTAAGGATCTGCTCAGATTATGCTGAAATGCTGATTGTATAAAAAGATCTACTGAAAACTGAGACTGAAGTGTGAGAATGTTGTTCATAATATTTATACATCCCTATCTTCTTCTGAGCGCTATTTGAATATCTTTCCTGATTCGCTTGCTCCAAGCACCTTCTTCATGCAAGTCCAGTGCTTCTTCCTTTCCTGGAGAATACCTGCTACCCAAATGCAATCTTTGGGTCTTCAGCTCTGTCATTCCTCATTACAACAGCCACCTACGAGAATAGGTAGCAAAACAAAAGGCCAGATGCACAGCTGCACAGATGAGTGGAGCGCATTGCTACAAAGGAAAGCATCTCTCTTTGGACATGACTAATGTGTGTGAACTTACTTTACTCTTTGTATTCCTGTTCCTTATTGCCCATTTTCAGAGCTAAAATGAATTAAATTATGCAAAGATTTTCACTACTCCATCCTCACTGTCTTCCCTTTCTGACATCTCGAATTTAGTGCATTAAGAAGAGTGGGATTGTAGGAAGAAAGAAGGTGCTGTAAGGAGCAAGGATGATTTGTGGATTAAAATTCAGGATTGGGGTCAGGACAGCTGGGTTTATTTCCCAGTTCTGCTGCATAATATTCTTCTATGACCTTGGTCAAGTCATTTAACTAATGTGTGCCTCAATTCCCAATCTGAAAAATGGGAATATTATACCTCTGCACTTTGGTTCAGTGTTTTTAGGCTTCATTCATTCATGCTTGTGAGTTGCTCGTCTACCATACTGACACACACCAGTAAAATACTCAGAACTAAGCAAACAGAAAAGGAAACTCAGAAGCTGCAATTTGGAACTATGTCAGTTCTAAGATTCCCAACTGGCAAAAAAAAAATCAGATATATTTGCCAAGCATGTTCCACTTCTGTGGCGAATCTTGTTTCCAAAAAATTAAAAAGGGCCCATTTGTTAAGAAAAGGAGTTCCCTTAAACTTAAAGGAGGGTTTGAAACAGGCTTCCCCCAGAGGTGGTATAGTCATCTACCCTGGTGATCTTCAAAAAGCATCTTGACGCCCATCTTGCTGGGGTCATACGATCCCAGTAGTCTTTCCTGCCCAAGTGCAGGGGGCCTGGACCCCATGCTCTGTAAGGTCCCTTTCAGTCTCTAGCAACTATGAAGCTATGAAACTATAAACCTGCACTCAGTTTTCATTACACTTTAGGTCAGTGATTCTCAACCAGAAACCATGGCACCCTGAGGTGCTGTGACAGACTTTAAAGGGTGCCACTAGGAGAGAGAAGATAAATAAGAAAAGAGTAGGCTCCAGGGAAGAGATAAGTATAGGCTCTTCCTTTCAGACTGCTCCTTCTTGCCACACTCACTGTAGCATTGCATCTTCTCTGCTGAGTGCTTCCCCTCCTTTCCAGTCCCTCTTCTAGTAGGTAAGCACTGTAATAAATAAAATAATTTTGAAAAGGGGTGCCACTCAATTCACAAAAGTTTTGGAGGGGTACCTTGAGCCTTAAAAAGATTGAAAACCACTGTATTAGGTGCCTAAAGACCAAATAATGCAGGAGTGGGCAATTATTTTGGGTGGAGAGCCACTTACTGAGTTTTGCGAAGCCATCGAGGGCTGCATGGCAGGCAGCCAGGGGCAGATAAATATTAATTTTCTAAATTTTTAAGGGCCCCATGGGCTGGATAGAATGGCCTGGCAGGCCGCATCCAGCCCACATTTTGCCCACCCCTGAGCTATAATGTGTGTCTTGCAGTGGACTTGACACGCACCTTGCTGGGGTTGTCTGATCCCAGCAGTCTTTCCTGCCCAAGTGCAGGGGGCTGGACCCGATGATCTCATGAGGTCCCTTCCAGCCCCTAACATCTATGAATCTGTGAATGCCTCTTATGAGAACAGACTTCCATTTGTATAACTGTCATAGAAGTTACAGAGCATGCAGGGCTGATAACAGGAATTGCAATTTCATAGGACAAGGAGCAGAATTAAGGGAAACTTCCAATATTGTGTTCCCTTCCTTGGCCTCTTGTGCTTTCCCCTACCTACACAGCAGATCCTGGTGCTTATTTAGAGCATACAACATACTATTTTTTCAGAGAAGTGAATGAAAATTATTGTTGGATTTTATAGAAAAAAATCCATGCTACACTGCTGATCATTGCTGTTATTGTTAATTACTTATTGTTTAGCTGTGTGACATAATTGGCCAGCAAGGTGTGAAAAGTCCCTGTAAAGAATGAGGTCTGAGTCAGAGTTGCCAAGATTTTCAGAAGTGACTAACAACTTTGGGTTTCTGACATGAAACACTGGGAAAGAATGCAATTTCTAGAGTGTTGAGGTTTATCACTTTCTGAAAACTGAGCCGCTGCTTGAGGTCTCATGTGATGAACCCATTAATTAAGGCAACCCAAAATCAATAACAGTTTTGAAAATCTTAGTCTTTGAGTGATGGCAGTGCCTTCACAGAAGCTGTCTCAGACTGACTACGTTCTACATCGCAGGTTGTTTAATGATAGTCAAAATAGTGTGACTTATTCTTGATAGCAGCCAAGGAATCCTGTCCTGGACTTCAGCTCCGACTTTAAATAACGCAACTGAGCTTTAGAGCCTATAAACACCTCAGCAATGGCTAACTTGTAGGTTTTTTTATCCGTGTCTCCTCATTAACCTGTACTTTCCATATATGTTTGTCATATCTAGCCACTGTCTCTTGTCTTATATTTAGATGGGAAGCTTTTAGGGTTGGGGACCATCTGTATGTTAAGTGATTGTACAGCACCTAGTATAGTTGGATCACGGTCCATGGTGGGAGGATCCTAGGTTCAAATGGTTTGCTTTTGAGACAGCCACCTTCATTCCCTGCTGAAAATAAAACACATTCTGCCAGAATACCAATAAATGAATCACAATAAAAATAAAGCAGAGGTTCTGACTGCCTATTTTTCCAAGTTGTATTGTAGTTGCCTTTGCTACAGAATTGGACTGGTTAGAAATGGAGAGGTCTAAATTCACGCACACTCTAAGCAACTGCAGATGGGAATACCTATGGATAAACTAGGAGTGTCTTGCCTATGGAGGTGACATATTCCCACACTGTCCGGTGGTGAAAATTTCTGGAGAGAGAACTCGGAGTGCTCATGTGAACAGTCTACCTCAGAAGTGACTCTTACCATTTCATAAGTCAAACAAAGTTACTTTGCTTTGACAGGGATGCCAGAGAGAAGCAGAGAATTAAGAAAATACTGAGACCAACTTCTCAGTTCAGTTTATTAAAACACCAACAAATACGAGATGCTGTTAGTACCATGGCTACTTATAAGCAGTGAGGAAGGCTAACTTGGTTCATAGACTGCACATGGGTAGATGTTTTTTGTTTGTAGCATAGGAAACTGAAAGGGTTTGCAGTTGAATACACCCCATGAAAAGCAGAACCTGGGTGACCGAGCATCCCCCTCCTGTGGGAGTGCTGATGCTATACGTTGTCTGTATCCTCCACTTTACTAAGGAGCCTGAAACTAGTATGGGTAGCCTACAAAATGGCTGTCCCCATGCAGGGAGGGAGAAGAGCCAAGACATCTGGGAGATGCCCTAATTCAGCACACGGGCTTTCTGACTGAGCCAGCCAGCATTCCCAGAGGGTTTGAGCACCTGCCCGCCCCCTCCCCTGCTGCCAAAGAACAAGTGTTGTGTTTTAAAAGCACATCCTAAGTAAATTCACTGTTGCCCGGTACTTTGATAGCCCAGATCTGAGTGTCTGAGAACTGTTCAGATAGGAAGGGAAATATACAGAAGCCATATGCTAAAGAGGGTGTTACCTTGAAGAGCTGCCTAATAAGGGGGTGGGATAAAGCATTCTTTTCCCTTGGAAAATTAAGTGCATATTGCTAGTAACAGACCATGGGAAACCTGTTCAAACAAAGTTGTTGCTTTCCATTCTCTGCTACCTACAGCTACAGCCAGGGACACAAGAATGGGGTTGGGGCTTGTTCATAAATAGTCTGTCTGCTGTTTGTCAGAGGCCACAGTTGAACTAGCCTTTCACCACTGCTATTTTAGCATGTGCTAAAAAATGACAATGGCATCCAGTCATTCCAAGTCAAAGCCATAAAACTACTGGTGGGTGGTCTTCATCACCGGTTGTCCTCATTATCATTTCATTGTGTTTATATGGCCTACTGCATTATGGAACTCACCAGTATTTTAAAGCATTGCATTGACTGGGGCAGTTTGACATTCATATTTATATGCCTTTGTCTTATTTCAGTGGATTCTCTTATTCGTGGGATCCAAACCTTTTGTGAAATGGGGCGAAGAAGATGTGCATTCAGATCTCAGCCCAATGAATTGGTATTGGAATGAAATATCTGAAACAGTGAGAATGTAAATATCTTGGACCCAGTTTGCTGCCTCACAACTTTACAGAAGTTTTTTGGCAGTGACTTCAAAAAGAGCAGGGCCAAGTCACAGTAAAGAAAGTGAGCTCTACAGCATATACCCTACTTTTTGGCTAAAGAGGCTTTCCACCTTCTCTAAATAAGTAACTTACTTGGTTACCATTTTATTGATGGGGGTCAGTTTTAAGAACCAGTTCTCAGTCTTGCTGCTGCAGGAGTTAATGGCAAAGCTCCGGATGACTAAAATGGCAACAGGATCAAAACATTTTTGTACTTCACGTTTAAGGCACGAATTGCAAGCAAGTTAAAATCTACCCGCAAATCAGGGATTCTCATAGCCCCATGCTCCCAGCAACATGAACTTTGAAAATAATACTTTCCCAAAACCCATGGTCTGTCTCCATTTCAAATACAATGGAGATACCTCATGTCTCAATAATTCATAGCATCTATCAAGCAAAGTATTGCTTTTAATGATTTTTAAAATTATGTCTAATGTGGCCTCCTCCTGAGGTACAAACAATTCCACACTTTCAGGATGCTTCCCTTCTTTAAGAAAGCTCATCTAAACAAGAGACAGACAAAAGCAGGCATCCAAGCACTCCCCCTTCCCAAGCACCCTGAGTCAGGCCAGCACACTGCAGACTTTGGCTAATTGCAGGCTATTGGAGTTTACTGAACTCATCTTCCAGAGAGAAAGGAAAATAGAAAAGTGACTGGCCACAAGCTGCCCCGCTCTCTCCACACTGAGATCCCAAAAGCCTGGGTGCAAGCTCCCCCTTCCCCAACTCGTATACTGTGAGAGATGCTGGGCTGGATGCTCACTCCCACCCTTGGTGTCAGAGCCACAGCACTTCACACAAGTGGGAACTGGTTCCCAATCAGTGACACTTGGGAATGGTTCAAGTGTTACATGCGTCTGCAACAACTTGCAGAGTCCTGATGTACTCTGTTCTGACTCAGCCCAGCTTGTAACTGGAACAAGGTAGGCACGGGAAGCCTAGAGGGGCACTACCTTTTTGTGGGGCTACCATGTACAAAGCTGGCCTGCTCTGAGCTGGGAGCACTGGGCTATGCTGCCTGCCTCCTCTGATTGTCCAAGTTTTGTCCTTTCCAGACACATAAAGGAGCAGCTGCTCCTCATGTGTGCATATGCTCTTGCCCAGTGAGTTCAGGAGCTGTCTTGACAAATGGCAGGGGCCTTAGTCAACACGTAAAACTCCACAGAATAAAAATGGAAAATGCACGTTGAAAACATAGGAAGATTCTTGTATAAAATTTGTAAATTGTCATAAATGAGAAAAATCTCTTATTTCATTTATGCCAAAAGTGGTGACATGGAATCTCTCCAAATTTTCCTTAAAAATAAAAACATTACTTTTAGGCAGAGAATAAGCCTGGTTGGTTTCAACCCAAGGTTGATATTCCTTATAATACAAAATCCTAACATACAGAGAGGCTTTTAAAGCGAATTCTTTTTACAAGTGTTTTGTCTGGTGGTGCAGGTTTCATAAAAGTCTTAACTGACTGCCCTTGAGAATCTGAAGAGCTTTCTTCATTGCAATGGGAATACAATACAAGCTTCCTCCACACTGCTCTGTCAACATACCCTACCCTGCAGGGCCCACTCCAAGGACTCTGCACACGGCTCAGCACCCCCCAGTTATTTTTCAGCCCTTGGCCCCTCCACCAAGTTTTCCAACAAAAATGTCAATTTGATGTTGGTTACTGGCAAACAAGAGGGTGATTTTTGTGGTATGCGCCTTTATCCACTAGAAATTAGACAGAGACGTGGGTACATGCAAGATAGAGATGTTCTTTTAACCATAACTGTTAGGTTCCCGGCACTCTGTATAATAGATTAATAATGTATTGGTATCTTGATAGTACCCCAAGCTATAAGATGATTTATACAAAAGCATCTGCTAAATGTTCCATGCAGTGGAATGAATCTGGTAGGTCAGACACCTAGTGTAACCCCCAGAATTACAGATGGGCAAGATATTTGTTGCAAATAATAATTTTTATAATTTGTTTGTGAGTCACTGGTGAACCATCCTGAACTTCTCCTTATTCATATCCTTTTTTGGCTACTGCTACTTTGGATGGAGACATAGTTCATTTGTGAGCTCTTTAATTTGTCTATTTGCCATTTGATTTTTGTTGTTCATGGTGTATGATTTTTGCTATTCATGGTGTGTGACTGGGACTCCATCACATGGTGTAGCTTCCTGCTCCCCAGTGGAAGAAACAGAATTTTTTAAACAGGGGAATAGCAAATAATCTTGTTAACACACAAATGTTTATGTGACTATGGGCATTTGTGCAAAGAACAACCAAGAACTGTTCAAGCATTTATGCAAAAAAAATATCTTTTCACCAAGCAGGCATCAAAAGATTAGGAACATAGACAAGCTGAACAACTAGTTAGAGTTTAAAGAGCCATTCACTGGTTCTCATTTGCAGTATTTGAGCAGTGCTCTTCTGGATCTGTGTCCATATTGGATGGGTGTTCCAATAGGAGCTTGTTTTGGAAACTATATCAGCATATATCATTAATGAGATAGTATCATTTGTTGATGGATCTCTTAGTATTTCTACGGGAGCACCGAGTTAGGACAATTAATCAGTAATGTGTTTAGTGATATTATCAGCAAAATAAGCTATTGCCATTGCATAGGAACACTTGAATGCTAGGGTAGTATATGCCTGAATATGGCATCAGCAATGCACGTAAGCCCAGGCATAATGTTAAGCATGTGAGTAGCTCCTCTGTGTGCCTTTAGAACAGTCTTGTACTTAGAGCAGCACAGATGCTCAAGCTTGCGAGATCAGGAGCCTGCCTATCTTTCATGGTGACAAAAATAACCTGAGAAAGACAATAGAAGTCTAAAAATTTCTTTGTGATTTGACAATTTTCCTGGAGCTAACAAGAAAAAAGGAGGTTCACCAGCCACGCTATACAGGCACACTTGACATCGTGCCTTGATTCATATAAGGACTGCAAGAGCAAAAGATTGAAGAAAAGGTTGTTACAAAGAATCCAAGAAAGATGGATCTTACAAAAGATTGCACAAGAAAGACCATTATAAATCATGTTCAGAGGACTCTATAGACTGCAGGAACATATGAAAATAAAATAAACTTTTTCCTAAATATAGAAAAGAAGAGTTAAAAAAAGAAGAAAAGTCTGAAATCCAGCACAGCATCACTTTGATTTGTTTTAGTTTATTTAGTTAGATTTAATCAATTTAATCCAGTTTCATCACAGTGTATGAGATAGGTCAATACTGGGTGTGTCTACACATGCAAGTAATGTGACTGAATATACTCTGGCTCAATCTGAGCCAGAGTAAACTAATCCTGATGTCACCTTCTACATATATTTAAGTGCTGTAATTTATCGTGGCATAGGATAGTAGCTGTGTCTGACTGGACTATCCTATGCCAGAGTAAATTAATCTATTTTGCACTAATTGTGGTGCATGTGTAGATGGTGATGCTTTATTGTGCATTAGACTAATTTAATGTGCAGTAATGTGAATGTATAGATGCCCGCACTGTATTACACAAGGAGTAGACACTGGCTTTGACTTACAGGCTGTGTGTAAAATCCCACATGTTCTACACAGAAAAGGGAAATATATAAAATGAACCATTCAAAAATATTTTTTCTTTGTTTATTCTTTTTTCACTATTCTTGCTGGAACCTCCATTCATGCATTCTCATCTCAGGAGAAAATATTTCACTGGGATTGGCCAGTCAGTGGCAGGTGTTCCTCTAGACCCCTAATCTTGCACAAAGGCACTTGAGACTGTGGCTACTCTGTCAATTAGGACAGCAGGAAAGGTTTTCCTCCTCATAAGAATACGAGGGCCCAACTCACATTGTCATGGGCTCTAGGCCTCAGGGGGAACAGTACCCACACGGAGGGCTTTGGTCACCAATGTACTATACTACAGTATGTAGCAAGCACTTTCTGAATGACTGACAGTGTTCATCACACAGAACCCTCCCCTCCCCACCATGCACACCTGTCTCATACAGCACAATCACACAAACCCCCACATCGCCTAGCCCAGAACAAATGCCACTTCCTCCTCTATAAACATGCCAAAAAGGCTCTCATCCTAAGATAACAGTAAGCAGCCATTCTTGACCTGACCAGGGCTGTGACAACGTGTGCTGGGGTATATACTACAGATAAAGTTTCATTGTTAAATGTTAGAAGTTACGTTTTGTTTCAAAGGCTTAATTTTATAATTGAAAAGGACACACCAGGCCATCTGTGCCTAGCCATATCAGCACTTCTTGGATAGACAGAGGCACTTGGCTCCCCCCTGTGCTTCACTAACCACTAACAATAGCCTGCCATGTCTTATTGCTAACATGTAGACTTACAGCATAGTGCTTTCAGCACAGCCAGTCCTATTGGATCGTATTCAACACTGGGTGTAAATGGGTGCGCAGCTCCAGTGGCTTCAGGCAGAGTTGCATCTACTGATGCCAAAGTGAATTTGGCCCATTGTCTTCTGAGATTCAAATCAAACATACCCCAATCAGGAGAGGTATTTTATTTGCAGCTACTGCCCTTTCAATTTCCACACAGTCCTCTGCTTCTGAAGATTTCCCTGTAGGCCCAGCCAGCATTCTTGGAAGTGGCTTCAGGGCTGTATTAAACGGAGGTTTCCAGAATATCAAGAAGCACCTTTGGAGTTCAAAAACTATTAGATTTCATCACAATAGAATTTCAGTTCTCCAGCCATGCACCTTTTAAA
This sequence comes from Alligator mississippiensis, assembly GCF_030867095.1. Taxonomy (NCBI): domain Eukaryota; kingdom Metazoa; phylum Chordata; order Crocodylia; family Alligatoridae; genus Alligator; species Alligator mississippiensis. Next base: position 160,342,534 of record NC_081824.1, read on the forward strand.
AGTAGGGAAGCTTAGTAGTGTTGTGGTTAGGTGATCTGGAAAATCTTCATCCCTTTTCTTGTACAGTCTACCTTCCCATAGTATTCCACTTCATCCTGGCAAGGATATTCATGGCTAAGTTTTAAACCTCTGATTTATATGGAAATACTGATAGATCCAGGTCCCTTTGCAGATGCTGTTATAATATTTCAATGTGGGAGAAAACAGGCTCCTTGTTCTTTATTTTAAATATCAGAGCACTTTGGTATTGGTTTCAGGAGGCATTTGGATGGGCCCTTATTCACAAATGAATAAAAATGAGTAAAGTCCTCTGAATCAAAGGTAAGCCAAAACTGGCACCCAGAAGCACAAGGCAACCCAGAGAGCCCATCTGCAGCCAAACCATGCAGCAGACCCAGACACAGCTTAAAGGCTGGCAACAAGACCGCCTGCAGAATCTGCCAAGGAGCCAGATGCTGTTGCTTCCAAAGCTTGGCATGAGGGTTCCTGATTGCCATCCAACAGAGAGGAAAAAGAGGAATGATATAATGTGGTGGGATAAAACACATCCCACCTCAACCTTTTTTATTGCTCATTGAAAAAAATTGTGGAAGATAGTATTGGAAATGCATCATTGTTTTTGGAAATACATACATTAGCCACAACAATGCCCCTGCCAAAAGGGAAAAAATAATAGTTATTTAAATGTATATGCCGTTTAACAAATTAAATCTGCACATGCTGTGTTTTTTGGTATGTACGCCTTTGTGTCTTTTGTTAACTGTTAGAGTGGTAACCAGTAAAATGAACACCAGTGTAAAAGCTTTCAATATTTTGCCGTAATATTTCAAAATCCCCTATCTCTGCACAGCTGTCTAGTTCAGATAGATCTCAGTGATGGGTACTGAATATAAAGGAGGAAGGTGTTATAAATTGAAGTGTTTGGAAATAAAGGAGGGAATTGTAAATAAAAATGTGTGCAGACAGAGGCATTATAAAATAGGGTGTGTATAAAGGAGTTGTTATATAGCTAAGGGCTCTGCTTCTCCACTGTCTTACCTAGGCAGGTCTCCTATGCTTCTGTAACTTCTGTAATTTCATTGGCATTATAGCTGAAGAAAATTGGTGGAACACAGTGGAGAATCTGAACCAGAGTAGATGCACAGAACTTAATGTTCAGTATAGTTAAATACATAGAAAGAAAGGGGAAAGCAGAGGTGGGGGAGCGGATATTGTAAGGTATGATAACGTAAATGAGGAACCTGTATAAAAGAATGTGTATAGAAAAAATAAAGATATCAAGTAAGTAGGTTTAGAAAAAGGAGTATCATAAAGAGATAAGACATTAAAAGAAGAATAGGCCTTTTACCTTTACAAGTCATTTGTTCCTCAAAGTACATTTTGGGGGCAGCTGAAGCTATTTGTGAATTTGGGTCAAATTCACTGAACAGTTTCAGTTGCAACAAAATTGGCAAAATGCTTTTGACAAAACTGTTTGAATATTTCTGATGCTAACTGTTTTGACATATCTGTAACATTTAGGTTTCAGGCACTCATTAAAAAAAAGAAGAAGAAACATAAGATCCCTTTTTACCGAGTAGCACCTAGGATTTAGGAGCCTCACATTTAGTTCCTGAGATGATTTGAACCCAACTAACCCACAACCCAGTTCAGTGCATAGTTACCCTGCTACATGTTATTCTAGGATCAGTTGCTTCCAATGTCTCCTGCCACATCTGTTGCCCTTTACATGGATCATTAAAAAATGTCACTGAGCCAGAGCATGGGACTCATTGTATAGTGCTACAGTGAGGTCGTGGTTTTAAGAGATGAGAGATGTGGGTCCAAATGCACTCAGATAAAGGAGGGAATTAGACCTGGGTCTTCAGTGTCCTGGTAGAGGATACTAACCTCTGAGCTAGTGGATAAATGGAGAAGTTGCTTTTCCATATATATATATATATATTCTTAACCGTTTATTTCCTTGGCTTTCACTCAGAGTCTGAAAACTCAATGAAATGTTTTTTTGTCAAACAAAAAAAATCTAATTTTTTTAAAATTCTGAATATTTCAACCTGATTATCTTTTGGTTTAGTGGTGGAGCTGAAAAACTAGAAGCACACACAACCTTACTTGCAAGGTACTGAAAGAGGAAAGTGCATTGTAAAATATGGTATAGTCAAAGAAGAGTATTGCAAAGCAAGATGCAGTGAAACTAAAAAAGTAAGCTTATTGGAAATCTGTATAAAGAAACAACATTGTTGTTGATGTACAATCTATACTGAGTTTTACAAGAAGACTTGCATAATTTTCCAAAATATTCAAATAGAGAACCATAGAATAGTATTTTTTAAAAAGTGCTGTCTTTGTTGCGTTTGTGAAGCCCTATTGTTTACAGTTTCACTGATAATCAAATTAGTGTGTTGGAAACTGGAATTATGAACAGAATCAAAGGGAATATCGGGAACCATTACTCTTACCTTTGCTTCCTTTTCTAATCTGAACGTAAGCATTTAAGGCTAAGAATTAAGATGGCTCTTTTTTGAATCACTGCTGTTTGTTTTTGGAGCTGCCCATTTAAGTGAATAGTTGTGACTAGAAAATGATTTATTCTGCCACATTTGTTTCCTATTTCCTATACCCCATTCTTGAAAGACAAATGGATTGTATACTGCAGCAAAGCATATTCCATAAACCATATAACTAATTATAGTATTATAGGCAACACAGGCAGCTATGCCTAAAGGTAAAATTGCCTGATACTTTTCATTATACTTTTCACTTGATTTCAACTGATTATAACTTTGCCAAGCTAGAACCATTTGAGCTGAATTTTTCCTTGCCAAGTGTCTGCCTCGAGCTGGTTTTTTAAATCAGTTTCAGCTAAAAAAGGTTCAGCCATTTCTCAGAATAAGGTTATTCAAAGACATGGTGTTTGCCCCTGTTAAAATTTTCTCATTATCAATTTCTTAAGAAGCGCTGGTATCTTCACTCTTTGCCAGAAGTGCTTGATGTTTGGCAGGGTGTCCTTTGCCATAATTGTGAAAAGTTGGCCAAATGTAGAAGCAAGGCATGAAGAAGAGGAACAGAGCAGAGATGGGCAGAAAACAAGTGTGGGGAGACCCCAAGCTTTCTGAGGACCTGGTTTAGAAGAAGGTCATAGTATCATAGTAGCTAGGGTCAGGAGGGACCTGAACAGATCATCTAGCCTGACCCCCTGCCACAGGCAGGAATGAATGCTGGGTTCACAAGACCCCAGACAGGTGATCATCCAACCTCCTCTTGAATTTGCCCAAGGTAGGGGCGAGGACTACTTCCCTGGGAAGTTGGTTCCAGATTTTGGCCACCCTAACTGTAAAATATTGCCTTCTGATCTCTAACCTAAACCTATTCTTCATCAGCTTATTACCATTGTTCCTCGTCACCCCAGGTGGTGCTGGGGAGAAAAGGGCTCTACCTATTTGCTGTTGATCTCCCCTGATGAGCTTGTAGGCAGCCACCAGGTCCCCCCTCAACCTCCTCTTGCTGAGGCTGAACAGGTTCAGGTCCTTCAGTCTCTCCTCCTAGGGCCTGTCCTGCTGCCCTCTCACCAAGCGGGTGGCCCTCCTCTGAACCCTCGCCAGGCTGGCCACATCCCTTTGGAAGTGCGGTGCCCAGTACTGTACACAGTACTCCAACTGCGGCCTGACCAAAGTCACATAGAGGGGGAGTATCACCTCTCTGGACCGGCTTGAGATGCACCTTTGGATGCATGACAAGGTATGTCTGGCCTTGCTGGCTACTGTCTGGCATTGGCAGCTCATGTTCATCTTGGAGTCAACAATGACTCCAAAATCCCTTTCCACCTCCGTGCTTTCAAGAAGGGAACTCCCCAGCCTGTATGTATGCTGTGGATTCCTTCTCCCAAGGTACAGCACCCTGCATTTGTCTACGCTGAACCCCATCCTATTCTCGTCTGCCCACTTTTGTAGTCTGTCTAAATCTAGTGCAGCTTCTCTCTCCCTTCAAGTGTGTCCACCTCGCCCCACATCTTAGTGTCATCAACAAACTTGGACAGCGTGCTTTCCACCCCCTCGTCCAAGTCACTGATGAAGATGTTAAACAGTGCGGGCCTGAGGACTGAGCCCTGGGGTACCCCACTGCTCACATCTCGCCAGGTTCAGTACAACCCGTCCACCACTACTCTGGGTGCACCCCACCAACCAATTTTTAACCCATCCAACTGTGTAGGAATCAATGCCACAGTTGTTTAATTTATTGATGATGATGGGGTGAGAGACAATGTCAAAGGCCTTCTTAAAGTCCAGAAAGATTATGTCCATGGCGACACCATCATCCAAGGATTTAGTTACTTGGTCATAAAAGGCAATCAGGTTGGTCGGGCAGGACCTGCCTTTGATGAACCTGTGCTGATTGCAAGGTCACTGGAGTTCCATCGAATTAATTTATTTTTATTTTTTCAAATGTAAAGTTTAAAAACCTGAGGAAATCTTTTTAAAAATATGTGCAAAAAGAATGATGAGGTTGTATAGTCAAACACTCAAAGACTCAATGGCCTTAACCATAAGACCAGTCTTTCTCCGTCTATAGTTCCCTGCTTCACTCACTCCATCAGTAGTTCTCAACTTTGTTAGAATCAAAGCATCCGTCATTAGTCACTAAGCATCCCCTAGAAAATGCCAGCTCTTATCTTTCAACCATTTTTTGATTATGAAATCTCTTGACTTATGAATGCTTGACTTTGTAACTTAATGTTCTTTTGACATAGTTTTTTTGGATGCAACGTAGTTATCACTACTAAAAGATTGCCTTGGGCTAGTAATTTGAAGAAATGCAAGACTGGAAGAACTGGGACTATTCATTCTGTAGGAAAAAAAACTGAGTGGAATTTAATAACAGTCTTCACATACAAAAAGAGTTATCATAAAGAGGAGGGTGATCAACTTTTCTGTTTCCACAGGGGACAGGACAAGAAATAATGGGCTGAAGTTGCAACAAAGGGAGATTTAGGTTGGATATTAGAAAGAACTTTCTGTCCATAAGCATGGTTAAGAACTGGAACAAATTAGTAAGGGAGATTGTGGAATATCCCCCCACTTGGCATTTTTAAGTACAAATTGGACAAACATTTGTCTGGGACAATTTAGATGGGGCAGATCTTGTCCTGAGCAGAGGGCTGGACTAGATGACTTCCTAAGGCCCCTGCTAGCCCTGTTTTTCTATGCTTCTATGAAGATAAATACATACAGCATTATTCTATCTGAATTCATACAAAAAATAGAGCATGCTGTAAGCATACAATAAAGCTCTGAGTTGACCAAACAAAAGTTGTATTAAAATTAACATTATTTCTAGATTTTGATTTGGAAGGAGACAGAATGGAACAATGCAAGCGACAGCTGAACCAAGTAAGGCATCCTGCTGCACATACAAAATGAAAGAACATAAGATGAACACAGAAAACAGGATGACTAAACGTTCCTATTGCTGAATGCTTGACTGTAAAGACAAGCAGCCAGAGTTAATTTACATCAGGGGCTGTCTTTGCAGTCACTTGCAGTAGAGGAGAGATTATAATTGATAAAGGTGATTCTGGGCCAGATTCTCCAGCCCACTAAAGCCCATTTCTGCCATTTCAGCAGAGTAAATGGGCTGGAAACTGGCTGGGCCTTCCCAGATGAGAATTTCCCATGTATGGGGGAACCTTTAGCTGTTATAGAACCAGCACAGTTGGCTCCGACACCAATTCCCCTCCTGGTTCTGGCACAGGGGGCATGTCAGGGTGTGGCAGGAGTACTGCTGTGGTCTGGCTCTGCAGCAGGCGGGTGGCCCAATAGGATCCATTACCAGCTGGTATCGAGAAAAACAGACTCCATGCTGTTATTAACTACACTGGGACCTGAGCTGGAGCCAGGGCCAGGGGTGGCACAATGCCAGCCTGGGAATCAGAGTGCTACAGTCAGCTCTTTGTAGCCCACCTATTCTGCTGCACCCAGTGGTGACTGAGCACAACAGAGAATCAAAGCATCTATGTTCAGGCTGCTGGACACACACCAACTCTGCCATTCTTCCACTAGAGACCCTAGTCTCTAGTGATCCATTTAAGGAACACAGTCTGTGGCACTTAGAATCACTGAGCAGTGGAAAGGACAGAGCTATTACTTGCACCCTGCCTGGTTACTTGTATCAATGCAAGATACATCTTATGAAATCGCTAGTATTTTGCAGCTAGGTTTAGTATCTCTTTAAATACCAACTTGAATGAAGCCGTTATGGAATGGGCACTTGCATGGGCAGATCTAGGATTCTGAAAAAGGGGGTGCAGATGGTGTTGTAATACATGTAATACAACACATATTTTTCTCCAGGTAAAGATAAATTAGAGGGTTTACAAATATGCTAGGGGGTAGGGCTATATTATACAATTTCAGATCAAAGCAAAAATAAATATAACTATTGGAATATACACTGATTTGCTAGATTATATATTACGTTTAAAAAAACACAACAAACTAGGCAAAAAAGAGTCACAACAATCAAAAGATATTGTGTCATTAGTCCCATAGTCATTATAGTTAAATGTACATCTTTTATTCAGATTCATAAAACAAAATCTAATCTTCTTAAACATCTTGACAGTGCCTCCAGTACTTCAGTATCTATCATTTCTGCACCTGAGTTAATATTACTACACCTGAGTTAAGGTTTCCAGCTAGAGCTAAAAACAGTCTGTATGGCTGTGAAAAAGGAGACAGACATTACCAGAAATGGCAACAGACAGCAAAATTGCAGAAGAAAGGATAATTTGAATATTGGAACTTCAAGACCATTGAAAAAGGATAGAGGGATCTTTAACACATGTAGAGTGAAGAGAGATTAGCAGGAATCAGGGAGATGATAATAAGCCAAAAGCCAATTGACTCTCTCAGCCCTGCCTGAATAGAAATACCACTGTTTCACCCAGGGAGTTGGTTTTAAAGTTTGGGTGGAGAAGGAGCCAAACGGGGGTTGGGGGGAAGGAACTGCACCACTGGATCTGCCCCTAGGCACTTGAGGACTTACAGGCTGTAGTGCTGCAATGAGCATCTTCAACTCCCACTAACACAAGGGCCTCAAGATTTATTCTAGTGGGAGGTGAAGGTACTCAGCACCTCTCAGGCTTGAACCTGTCATCAGATTACTATGGGTTGAACTGTATCTTGACTTCCACCCAGACATTTTCTCTGATAGTGTGTGCTAAAGACAGAATTTGGCTCCCATTGCTTTCTCTCTTGGTGTTAATACCTTTTTCTCTGACCCAGAAGCCAGAACAGCTCTGCAGCAACAGTAATTTCTGTACTTTCTATGAGGATAATGCTTTGTCTGGTCATCATGAAGGCACCATCAACGTGCAAGTAGTGAGTCGTACCCCATGCCTGTTCTTTTACACCAACAACTCTTTGATTCCACAAGGTAAAGGTATATGAACGTTATTTATTTATCAGAGCCAAGCTGCTATGGCAGTAGCTCATCAGCTTCTATCAGCTCAGGCCTGAAAACCTTAGTCTTCTTTTGGGATCACAGCTTGAGTGTGGGCTTGTTGTGTCGAAATGGGCTTACCATACCCAAACAGCTGAGCTTACTCCAGCTCTGAGAGGAACATTTCATACTCATTATATATGCAGCTGAATTTAAAAATCTGTCCCAGGGACCAGCATGCAGGAGGAGGGGTTAGAAGGTGGGAGAAGGGTTAGAAAGTGAGAGAGACAGTGCAAGAGAAATGAGTAATGCAGAGGTCCAAGACAACCACTTGAGGTGTCTCCAAACTGAACTGTATCAAGTCATCTGAACAGGGAAAGAGGGTCTGCTTGACATATTGTTAACAAAAGAGAAGAGTTTGTGGGTTTAGGTACATTTTAAAAGTAGAAAGCAAAAGATTAGCTACACATCCCAGGTTTCTAAATGTTATGATCTAAGCACAAAATTCATCACTGCCACAACTAAGAGATCATACATTCTGGCATGTCATGAGCCATCTATGATTTGTGTCATTGCAGAGGATGATAAATCAGTGCTAAAGACATAACAACCAGCATCATCACTGCAACATAATAGATCATGATCTATCAAGATCTTTTCTAAAATATTATTTACAGTTAACAGGGGTTCGGAATGGGAAAGCAGAAACTAATATTAATCTTCTCCATACTGTGCCTTTGTGTACACTCATGGTCCTGCCCTGAGAGAAGCAGTGTTTCCATAATTTCCAGTGATGCAATAATCACTACTTATATAATGTATATTGAAAGGTGATTGAGTTTACATAGATCCATGTAAATAAAAGGAAGGGAAAAAACTCCATTAATCAGACCTTTGAGAATTCTGGTCTTACATTAAGAAGTTCCTTGTAACTGTAAGGGTGTGAGGTCTGTGTTCCCTATAGCAAAAGTGGAGCAAGAATTTAAAAAAGCAGCCTCATGGGGGAAAGGAACTTGGTGGCTTTCAAAGAACTCTAAAGGTTTGAAAAAAATCTTAGGACTTCTTCAGGTTTTCCGCTACAGGATGTTTTATTTGATATTTATAGGCTACTGTGTGAATCTACTTTATGTTATAGACAGGCCAATAAAAGACATCCCAAAAATCCTTGCCTCTCCTATCTCTGTTTATTAACTTAGCTCAGATCCAGCCCACATCATCCAGCCCTTGGTGCTGCCAGTTTTCAGACTGGTGCAGAGGCAGCATATGAGGCACAGTGCCTTCTCCAGCTCATGTCCTGGAGCAGCAGATGGGGCACCATATGAAGCACAGTTCAAGAGCGGCCACACTGCACATAGCAGCCTCTCTGGCACTCTGAGACTGTGCAGCACAGCCCCCACAGCAGCAGCTCTGGGACCATGCAGCACAGTCCTGGAGCTGCTGGAGCAGAACCACACTGCACACAGCACCCATTCTGGCTGCTCCAGGACATGTGCTGGATCCAGGATGCTGGTCCAGTCCAGCCTGCACACTAGTCCCAAGTCACTCATCCTGCCTGTGGGGTGACTTAGTTCTATTCCCAAAGCAGGGTACATTTGTTCTCCTGTCCTTACATTTGTAAGCTAGGTCAGCAGAAGAAAATATTTATGACTTTAAAAAAAACAACAATTTTTGACAACAAAAAATGGAATTTCAAAATTCTGAATATTTCTCCTAGCTGTATTTTGTAAGATGCTCTGTCAGACTTCTCCCTTTCTCCATCAGTCCCATGTGTGTTTCAGAATCAAGGACCTGTGACCTGCTCCTTCTCCTTTTCTGTGGGGCATTTGTGATTTGATTCAAATCAGTAGGACTCATGGGTCAAGAATGGTGAAAGAAATACTGAAGTGGGCATAAAAATCTTCTAAGTAGGAAAACACTTCCTGCTGGGATGCAATCTCAATCTCCAGGCTGCTGTTGACCTTTTTGGAACAAGAAGAACTACAGCTTGTTAAAATCTTCACACCAAATCGTCATCCTATCTGCTCAGCACAGGAATCTTATCCAACCATGGCTATAAGACACCAGTAAAGAGCCTTTCCATTTTATATCAGTTACTTGTCCTGTGCTTGTCTCACAATGTGAAGTTAAACTCTCCTACATACTTTGAGTTAAATGATTGCCAGGCCTTTCCAAGACTTCTCTGAAGTGCCTTTCAATACAGACATTTCTGATTAGGAATGTGTGTGTACAGGGAAACACTTCCACAGCATCTGGGAAGCAAGCCACATACCTGTATGTTTTGAATATTTCAGTCTAATCTATTTAGCTTGAATATTTTTGCTATTTAAATGAACATCCAAAATGCAGGGAGGAGGGTAAAGGAACAGAGGACACTTCACTAGCTGCAGGCTGGAATATCTACAAGCATGCTTCAGATTTTGTATCCTCTTCTTTAATTGGTTATTATCCCTTATTAATTATTCTGTTTTAACATGTGGAGGACTAATTGTCTCTGGTTCTTCGCTATTTCCCCCAAATGATTAGTCTTTTGTTCAAGTTTACAAAGTTTAATTTCTGTTCCCACACAGAAGTGGGGAGAGTATCCAGCTTTTGTGCCATTCCATGAAAGGCCAAGCTCACAGAGCTCAGCACCACTGCCTGGAGTTAGTTTTCAGGATAAGCTAAGTCCTAAAGACCCTATACACTTTGTCATCATTCACTAATATGCAGCCACTTTTCAGGGTGGCAGAAAGCCTTCCACCCTCACAGACTTCTACAGGAGCTGGAGCTCTTACCAGGTAAGCAACAATACACAAGGGATAGAGTAGAGCTGGTTATAAACCTTTTAAAAACTGAGAAAAGGCTTACATTTGCTATATTTCAGTTACTTTAAAGAAAAATCTTCATTCTTTCAAACCAAAACTAGGTAAGTTGAAGCAAAATATTAATTTAAATTATGATGCATAGTCATAGAGGCATAATGCTTTTCAGTCCTTTTCATTTGCCATCTTGCCCACCAATTCGGATAATAGGATTATTTTGCATTTTTCAGGGTCATGATGAATAGTGGATAAATTTTCAGAACTTGTAATTAGCTGCTTTGCCAGGATAGTTTGTATCACTGTATTTAAAGGATTAAAATTGGTAAGATTTGGTTACAAGAAAATTTGGCACAACTCTTATTTTGGGCATGACAGTTTGTTCTGACTTATGGCCTACTTGGTTTCTACGGGTTGCTGTTCTCTCTCATTGCTGCGGTGATGTGAACTCCCTAGAGGATACTTACAAGTCAGGATCTGAGATTAGTGGGAACATAATCTTTGATGTGGGCCAGAATTCCTAAAAAAAATAAACTCGTTGTTGTTGTGTGGCGCTATTGCTGTGCTCAAGGTATGTCATGGAACACTCCACCATAGCAAATATTAACTACTCTCTTATACTTCTTGTGTTTCCGTTGTGTCATATTTGCTAGTGCTCTCCTTTTCCAATTGGTTTCATAATTTGGAAACTATGGATGAAAACCTGTCTCTTTTGGAGTCAGTGGTATTTATGCCATTGACTTCATTGGAGTTGAGACATTACCCTTAATTTTTGCTTTCAGTAGCATGATCTCCTAGACCTAGAGCAATGGTTTTCAACCAATGGTCCATGGGCCCTTGAGGGTCCACAGACTATGTTAAGGGATCTACAAAAAATGACTATGATCAATCAAAAATATGAGAATACCCACACTTACAATTCATAGGGGTCCACACCCCATTCAGAGTTTCCAAAGGAGTCTGCATCTCCATTCATAATTTTTGGGGGTCTTCAAATGAAAAAAGGTTGAAAACCATTGCCTTAGAGGCCTTGAATTTCTGGTGCATTGCCTAGATGACTGATTATTAGGACATTACCAGATTCACAGCAGAAGTGGGCTGTGCTGCAGCTCCTTTAATTTCAGTTGAAGGGCCCCGCTTGCAGCTCACCCATGATCAGCAGGGAAGTGAATACTCTGGTTTTAAACTTGGCACTGTTACCACTTGTCTCATCACCACTGATTGGCTAAGGGGCCCTGCTTCCTGCTAATCAGTGGAGAGACAAAAATGCCATCAAGTTTAAAACCATGGTTTTAGCTTACCTGATGTTTGGGAGCAAGCTACAAGTGGGGCCTCTCCACCAATCAGTGGCAGGTGGGGGTCATGGAGGAATCTGCAAAATTCAAGGAGACACATCACAGCCCACTTCCGCTGTGAATCTGGGAGGGGCCTCCTGATTATGTATTTTATATCTTTTCACTTCTTGATGACTCATATGCTACTACAGTTACAGTTCTAAAAAACTTTTAACGTCTAGCATGAATGGACAGGCAGAGAGATATGTATTTTGTTAATGTACAAAGAAAATGGGAGCATTCATTTTCAATACCTTGCCATTTGATTAAAGTTGTTATTTTCCAGTAGAGGCAACAAGATGAACAGGTATATGTGAGGCATTACTGCTTGAAATGGAACTCACATTATAGAAAACTACTTTATTGATAGCCTGATTGAATCTACTAGGGCAAGGCTAAACTAATTGTTCAAGGAACTACTGAGTATGTCCAAGCTATTCATCCATTGACAGTTTGGCCCTCAAACCAGCATAAAGCTGGTTGACAAGATGGTGATAAATAAGGAATTATTCATACATCTACTAGGCATCCCGCACCCTGGTACCCTTCTACTATATGTAAGCCACACCTCCACACTGGGTGCCATACCGCCCTAAAGCCATCTTTTAGATGCAAGTAAGTAGTAGGCTATGAAAGGTGCTGGGGGCCAGTCATTAGATGAAGATATCAAACACGCCATGCCAGTGAATTACATCTGAGCCTCTTCCCTTTTCTACCTTCTGTTCCTTGGTTCCATAATTTGGTCCTAATATACCTTTTTCTTTCTTTTTGTCATTAGCCATGATACCTATGCTAAATAGATGGCCTTGGAATTTCCAGTGTGTTTCTAAGGGCATGGACAGATGCACAATTAGACCATATTAAAAAGGGGAAGACACTCTGGTTCAGCTGAATCTACTGTAACTCTTCCATATGCCCTGTCCTATCTTGCAGGAAGTAGAATTTAAACCAGTGCAGTTTACCCATGTAGGAAACAGCGTTAAGTTACCACAATTTACTTGTAGGTTACACATGGACAGATGAAGCAGTTACAGTAGATCAGCTGACATATACTCACAAGCAATAAGTATACCTCTCCCTGAAAAAATATAATTGTTTGTCTGTCACCGTCCTAATACCAACTTGAAGTGATATAGTATGTGTACAGCTATTCCCCGCACCTGGTCTGTGTTCAAATGGCAAGTCATGTGATCATAGACCAGGAGTGGCATGTATAACTGTTCGCTGGTGCCAGGAGCAGTGTGAGAAACCTGATGTAAGTAACTCATGGTGGGAAGAGAGGCAGGCAGGACAGGCGGGGCTAGCAGGTCTGCAGGGGGGTCGGCCTGCCTGAGGGGGTTTGGCATGATTGGGAGGGGGACTAGCAAGTCTGTACAGGTCTTGCACTTCCAGGGATGAGAGATGTAAGGGGCCTAAAAATAGCCCAGTCAGAGTCAGGGGGGTAGGAAGAGCAAAGTCCCGGCACTGAAACAAGAGGCTGGGCCTTCTCCGCTTCAGGACTGCACTCTGAATGCATGCAGGTGTCTGATAGATTAGGTTAACCCGCCAGGTATTGCATTCCCAATATAAATTAGTTCCTCAGGTAAACTAAGATGGAACTGGCATTTCCTGCCCAATATAACCCTTCCAAATGTCTGCACAGATGAGCATTTAGATCGAACTAACCCTAGTTAGGTCCATCGAAATGTAAGGGCTGTAGGTACCCCTACAACTACGAACACAACATTCATTCCCACTCGTTCAATCAGACTTCATTCCCCCTTGACAAGGTCTGTTTGCACATCCAGTTGATCATAACTTAATCTAAGTTGAATGTTTATCTACTTCAGAATTGGATATCACAGAGTTTTTGTAAACAAGATATGTTCAAGACACAAAGAGTTTTTCTTCAGATTTTCCTCTTAGTTGCATCAGTGCAGCTTCAATGGGATTTCAGAGAAAAAATTATCCCAGAGGTTTTTGATAACTGGAGTGCTGGATTCGAAGGTATTCTTCTACAGGCTGAGATATGTAGAACACCGGGAACCACGTGGCTGTTAGAAAGTCTAACATAATATCTGACCCATTTTTGTCCTCTGGCCACAATCTAACATTTGCTCTCATCACTTTTGTGTACTATTTAAAAATACCTCTAAAAGAGATTGCAGTGGCAGTTCACATTCTGTCTTCATCCAGATTTTATTATTGCAGGATCTATTTTATTGTTTTCTTTCAGAAGCACTGTACGTCCTTGCTATTTGAGCAAGCAAGGCTAAGCTGGGACAGTGTTTGGGCAGTTTTTATTTTATATCTTATTTTAATATTCCACCAGCCTTTGTTGGGAAGGGTAGCTTATAAATCTAATAAATCAATAGATCCTAACATAGACTGAAACTTCTGCAGGAGGATCACTTTGAACATTTCTGTATGAGTTAGGCCCTTCAGTAGGATCTTAGTCCCTGGTCTGACTAGTGCCTGGCTTTGAATGCTTACAGGAAGAGAAGAGTGTAAATAAGAAAAAAAATAATGCATTTACTCAGTGTGGACTGGAGACATCACTGGAGTGAGTAGCAGACAGTGAGTAGGCTGATGAATGAGAAACAGACACAAGATCTGAAGAGGACCTGTATTAAATTCTCAGCTGAGGGGAACCTAAGAACAGGAATCTATGGCGGAGGCAAAGTAGGACACCTAAACACCACCAAAGCAATCGAGATAGGGCTTGGGGAATTGTCTTGGGAATAATGGGATGTTGGAGGTAACAGCTTCTTCTCTCAATGAAACCAAGGTTTCCTTACATCTCATCTTTTCCACCTAGAAGTGGTGAGTAGAAATTCCTGTAGTGAGTGAGTGAAAAGAGCATGTGAAACCCCAGTTGTCAAGGGGCAAAGAGAAATGTTTTATTTGGTTGGACCCTGGTTTTTGCCTTGGAAAGAGGGACTTCTGGTATAAGAAGAGAGCAAAATACCTCACCCACATGACAAACTATGAACCACCACTGGAAAATTGAGGTGCTTAAGAGAAATATGAGGAAGCACTATAACCTGACTATCAAGAAATAACTTACATTCTCAGACATCCTTGCCAAACCAGCCATTTTTAATACAGTTATCCAATTTTTGATCACTGCACTGGCTACTGCTAAAGGACTCTAGCAATAAATATCACTTTCACCCTAAATGGAACTGAAAAATCAGGCTCAGTTTCTTCAAAGATCAATTTATGCCTTCAGCTCAGGTGAAGCAGGTTTATCGATGTCTTTCCTCTATTGATATGAGACCGCTAGACTGATTGAGCATCTCATATTTAGAATTTCCTTTCTATTTCACATTGTGGCATTGATCCCAAACTGTTAGTCTATCCACAGCAGAGCTGAATGAATTGGAACCGTGGTTCCTTTTAATATCCTCTCAATCAAGGGTAGGACAGCATTAGTGAAGCAAACTCAGCCTCTCTCCAGATGTACAGGTAAATATTTCATTTGAAGGAAGGCCTTGACGATCCTAGATATGATGACATGTGCTGTTAGCCAGAGAGATTAGACAGGTAAATGCCAATGAAGGCTGAGAACTGAAAGGTTGGTTGTGGGGACGTTTAATGACATTATTTTTTGCCTATCCAATGCTACTTTTTACCATCAGTGTCACTAGGGGACACTGGAAGAAATCTGCATGGTGAGATAGTGTTAAAAGCTGAATTTAGCAACCATCACAGCTTGCACATCTGCTCCTTTAAGTCCTTCAGAGAGTAACTTTGAAGTAGGGGGCAGTGAGAAGTGCAGGAAATAACTAGGAGGGGGAGTTCTCACCCGTTCAAACAAACACAAAAGCTTTGGTTGTTGGCTGGTCAGGGAGAGAACACAAGGAGAAAACACCTGTGTGCCACCACACTGGCTCAGCTGCCTATGTATGGCTGCTGATCCATCTGCAAAGCACATATCTTGCCAGGGGCTTGACTTAGGGTGGACTAAGAGAAAGAGAACGCTGAAATCCATAGCAGAGGGAAGAGGCAATTTTTTTCCCTTGACACACTCTTCAGGTTTCTGATTCTCTTTCTTTCTTGCTCTCTTCCCTCCTCCTCTCCCCCTCCCCACTCCAGGTGGCTGTGGTACTGAATGCTGATGAGCCCCTGGTTGGTCCAGCTCTCAGGTAATTTCTCTGGATACTGAACAACATTTGACCTTGACATTTTTTGGTGAAGTGCCAGGAAGGTCTGCTTCTCCGCAGGTATTCTGAGCCTGGTACCCATGTTGGTGAACCATTTCAATTTCTTCAGTCATATATCAAATCCATTGTGTTTTATGTTGGAAATAGATACACAAAAGAACCTCAAGGAGGGAGGGAAAGAGGGCTACGCTCCACCAGAATTCTGATTCTTCATTGTCAGCCAAGCACAGGATCCAAAATCCAACAATGAGCTCCCTGCTCCAGCAGAAAAACATTTATAACCTCTCCAAGCAGAACTCTGGCAGAGTGATGCAAACAGTGAACTTGACAAGCTAATGACCTTGAAAGTATCCATTTATCTCAGCCTTTCCCCCCAGCTTGAGGTGCCACAGAAAATGTAAGGGTTCTTTTTTTTTTCCCCCGAGCAGAAAGAATGAATAGTCAAAGCATGCAGACAACACGGACGCTGTTAGCTTTCTCCGCACACACTGGAGTCTTGTGCTGGAACTCCAGTGGAAGCCAACAGCCAAGAGTAATAGTTCCTCATGTATCAAATCCAGCTACTCTGGGTCTGCTGTCCTGTGGAGAAAGGGCATCACCGCTCTGCTTTCATTATCTAACTTTGCTTCTTACTGGTTGCACCTTCATTAATCTTCATAAATATATAAAATTTATAATGAACAAAGCTATTCCTGTGAGCCAGTGGTTCATATAATCCACCAATGGCAGCTCATAGCAGTGTGTGACATGACAACCTGAACTAAATTAAAATCCAAGGAAACACATCAGGGATGTACCTTGAACACACAAAGCTGGTATACAATATTTCCTTAGGGAGAAGAGCAATTCCCTGGTGAATTGTACTTTACAAAATCAATGTCTGTTTTCAATTACCTTTGCCTCTTTGTCCTATCAACCTCTCATTGCAGCTCTATAAAAGCCAATGGTGGCACTGCAGGATCCTTCTTTATGTACGGAGAATACAACTTGGGTGTAAAATAGTTCCTCTTCATTTCCTCTGGCATTCAATACCTTCTGCTTAGCACAAAAAGAAAATTCACAGACCTGAATATAAACAGGGCAACCCACAAACACAGGCAAAGATGCCATTAAAAAACAATCATTCTGCTTATACAAACAACCTCATATCCTAAGGTGTTTTCTGAGTTTTATGTTTCAGACCTCAAATCAGATGGGCTAGAACCAAGTCCCTGTATCAGACTATCCCCACATTTAGATTCTATTTACCACTTCACTGACACTCCAGAGCTGGAAAAGAAAAAGGTCTCCTTGCTTGCTTCCAATGGCCTGTATCTAAGACCATGTGCTAGAGCTGGTATTTGGACCTAATAGAGAATTTACTGACTGCAGCCTTCTAAGCAGCAGAAATAAGTATTGGCTTATGTTTTAATTTTCAGCATATATGTAATGTTCATCCTTGCTCACTAGGCACCATGGGATGAGATCCAGCCTAACGAATTCTTGGCTTCACTCCTGGCTTTGATGACTTTATAAGAGATAGCTTTGCATTGAGGAGGTCCACAGTAGTCATCATCTGATTCATTACCAGCAAAAATGAGAGTCGTGCTAGGGACATGAAGGCAAGATGTAAAAAAACTCTACCAACAATGAGCCCGATGTTGAATTCCTTGTGCTCCCAAACTCCCTGTTGACCTATAGTCAATGTCATCGGCTCTGACTCCACTGGGTGTGATGAGTGTGCTGCAAGGAATGCTGGACTAGGTAAATTATCCATGACGTGAATGGGAGTCTGTAAGGTTGCCCTGACAATTCCAAGCACCAAATCTGTATTTGGAAGCAGTGGGTTGTGCAAGCCTAATCAGTTTTACATTGTCCAAAAAATAAATGTGTATAGGTGCCCTGTTTATGGGCAGACATACCGCTAATCATTAAAAATGCTCACATTCTATTTGCATCGGTAAATTAAACCCAAAATTAATAAAATGTTGCCTGCATAAAGATCTCATTTCAAAGTAAGAAATTCATTTTGTTTGACTTTTATGGCCCTTTTATAATTATCAAGAGATTCCTATTGGATGAAATTGCAAATAAAGACATGTTGCTGCAGTAAAAAAGGGCCAAATTCTCAGCTTAAGCTGTCATCTCTCCATTACAGTCAGTGGAGCTACTCCAATTTACATTGATGGTATACCTTTAAATTCACTTGGACATGAACCACACTCTGCTGACTAGTGGCAAAGGCCCCAATTCAGCAACTCTTTTTAGCACTTGCTTATTTTAAAATACCCATGGCTATTCAGCACAGCACTCAGGAAAGAACTTGCAGAAATAGCTCTGCTACTCAACATGAGTATGGGGATGAGACTGTGGCCCTGTAAAATACTTGCATGATACATAGATATAAAATTATTTCTTAAAAAGTGAAAAAAACATTCACAAAAAAGTAAATGTCAGAGCCTTTTTAAAGTATGTTATCACAGTGAGTAATATACCAAAGTTGATTTATATATGTGTGTGTGTGTGTGTATGTGTGCGTGTGTGTTTGTATGAAGAACATTTGCAGAGTATTCTAAAAATAAAAGACATTTCAAATCTTTTTGGGCAAATAAACCATTGCATACTTTTCTGTTTTGTTATTTCCCCCAAAATTAATAGAATTAATTAAAATCCAGTCCTCTGCTCATATATAGTCTACAAGCCAGTGAATCATAGATTCTTATGCAAATACCTCTGGTCTAATTCCTAGACCCTGGAAATATCAAATGGATGAGGTAGAGCTCTGTGAAAGTAAAGAATATTTTCAGTGCAATTTTGCTCAAAATTTTTCACCCTTCATTGTGTGGGGTTTTTTTCCTGAAAAATATGAGTATTTTTTTTCCTTTGAAACAGTATGATCATGTGGAAGGCTATCTTTCAGTTTGGATTTCATACTTGCAAAATTTCAAGCAGAAATGGCAAGGGGTTAGCGACCATCCTTGACATTTACTTTTGTGCACTGTAGGGCTGCAATGCAGCAAAATACTTAATCCTGTGCTTAAACTTCAGCTCAGGAGCAGTCTTATTGACTACTCATTGGAACTATTCACACACTGACTGCTAAACTGCTTGTCTGGGTCAGCAGCCAGATTAGAAGACAGGGGTTCAAATTCTGCTCTCAGTTACAGCTGCCTATATCCATATTAAAGCACATATTTACTCAGCAGTGCAAATGAGATGCAAAAATTGGCCTTTGATATATGAAAAAGAGTAAAAGACAGAGAAAATTCTGTTAGGCTGCTTCAGCTGCCTTTTTCCTCGCTTCTAAGTCTCTTTTTTCCCCCTATTCAAACACCTCCAAAATGTGTCAGGTCTCCTTCCCGTCTCATTCATATCAGTCCCACAATTTGCTACAAATAAAATTTTAGTAAGAACCACATCTTCTAAGGAGGTCTCCCAGCATCTGTTTGAACTCAGCAAGCACCAACTGATATTCCTGTAAACTCATTCCTCATCTCTCCCTCCCTGATCATAATTTACATCTTTGCTTGTCAGTCAAACCCAACATTTATACTTTGATCCTGTAGACACTTAAGCCTATGCAGTAGCATAACTAGAGTAGGCAAGAAGGGCACCTGACCCAAACACCAAGTTAAGAGAGGCACCAGCATCACCACTCTCTTCTACAGAGTCTGCGCTCCCATAGCATTGCCTTGCTGGGAGCTCCACAACAGTCCCCCGCTGCTGTAGTTTTAGGAGCAACAAGTCTGGGGTGGGCAGAAGACATGTGGTGGCAGCAGCTCAGCTGATACTATTTAGAAGTGCCCAGTGGGTAAGGCTGCTGCCTCCACCACTCCCTGCCCCACTCGCAGACCCACACATCCCCACACTGGCTCTCAGGACCCCCTGCCAGTTGTGCCCCCCTCTGCTCTCAGAACCTTCCCCCCATTCTCCGCAATGCATGCCCTCCCACCCTCCCCACTCTCCCGCAGGATTTGCCCTGGCTGTCATCTTGACTTGTTAGGTCACTGGGTATGGACTAGGGGAACCTGTGGTTTATGAATCACGCATGGCCCCTGAGCAATTTAAATGCAGCTTCTGAAAACAGCCATCCAACAACACATTCTTGAGCTGGCAGTTCTGTGTGCCGATCACTGACTCTGTGCTGTGCATGTGTCTAAAAAGTTTGTCCTGCATCTCTCAGCTGTGTCAAGATTTTGGTTTGTACCTAGAAGGGTTAGGAAGTTGGGCTACCATGGGCATATGCCCTGCTTTTGTAACTGAAATCAGTGTCATGGTAGCCTGCACCCAAAGTCCTGCTTCAGATCCTCCCTATTAATGTATGAAGCTTAAACATGTGCTTATAGTTAAAGGCATGCATAAGTGCTTTGCTGAATAGAAGTGAATTCGCATTGGCTCAAGAGCATTCCTGAATGGGGACCTAAGTGCCTGCAAGATCAGATTCTTAACTCCTATACAGGACCCCATCTTTATAAAATACCTAACTTGCTTGTGAGCCTTCTGAAATAAAGAGTATAACAATCAGCTTGAGTAAACAATATAACAATCAGTCACACATAACACCCCCTTTGACTGCTACAGCACCCATCACATTGGTGAAAACCAGGAGTTGGTCAGTTAACTGTGTTGAAGTGGTATAAAATCAGTACTAATTAGAAAACAACCAACCCAATGCACATGAACTTAGGTGAACAAAGCACAGGGGGTTTTTCTGAGTATTTGCAAGTGCTCAGCACCATTGGCGACGTGCGGACATGCAGCATTCATGGTCAGCACCCTTGGTGCATTCTCATCATCCTCTTTTAGATAAGACTGAATGAGGGATTTGCTCTTTGCTATTTCATTCAGTGATTGCATAGTATCTTTAGAAACGTCTTCAGGTGGGAGAGTCAAGAGGGGGTGCTGTGGTGCAGTCACACCCCCGCCCTCCTTTCCCCTTTGTTTCCTCTGCCACCCAAAGTTTAAAGCAAACTGCCTGGCAGTGGCAGCAACATTTCTATTCAGGTGGCAATGGAGAAAACACTTGACTTTGTGGCTCATAATCTACTTGATTCCTTCTAAACTCTTCATTCCACAGGTGTTAATAAACCTCTCTCCTAGGTCCCTAGTATATTAGCACAGTTTTGCATTTGTTTAAACCTGGAGAAAAATGCAGGTTGTATTATATATGTGATAATGCACCACACCATCTGCACCTTCTTTTCACAATCCTAGATCCAGCCATAGGTGGGACAGAACACAGATGCATTAAGCCACAAATTTCAAGCCAAATACATTGATCTAGGTACCAAAATAGGGAGTTACATTCCTATCACCAGCCTTTGTTTCAAACCTCTGAAATATTGGGTTTGAAACATACTGTCACAGAAGTAAGTATTTATGATTCTCTACTGTATGGCCCATGTCATATGGGTCTAGAGGTATTCTCTCACCCCTAGTGCACGAATCACAGGCACCAATTTTTTTTATTTTTTTTTGCTGGTGGGTGCTTGCAGATGTAAGAAAAAACAAAAAAAATGGCCTCTTTCTTTTACTCAGTGCGCCAAGCCCCATGCATGCCCAGAAGAGGCAGTGCATTACTTCAACCTGGCTCTGCAGCATCTGTAAAGATCAGGCGCTTTAGTGGAGCTTTTTTGGCGCTTTTATCTAATAACTGATTGCATCAGCTTTAGCTAAAAGCACCAAAAAGGCCTGCTGAAGCACCTGATCTTTACAGATGCTGCAGCGCCAGCTTGAAGTAACGTGCTGCTTCTTCCAGTAAAGCACATTTTTGTTTTTTAACAACTGCAAGCATGGCTCCATGGGTACTGAGCAACTGCTTATTTTTTTTGCTGGGTGCTTGAGCCCCAGAGCACCCATGGAGTCGGCGTCTATGGTATGAATGTCCATGTCACAGAATCATTCTGCCCAGTTTACTTGATTATCTCTGTTAAGGAATTGTCCAGGACTCATTCAGACAGCAACTTAAAAGTGAAGCTCATTCCTCAAGCTGTGTGAGGAAGCTTGCACATTGCCTGACCACATTATATCTGCATCTAGGCAGTGTTATCACTCCTTCCTTTCCATATGCTTAAACAGAATTTCTATAAAAATAAGTGAAATACATATGTACATTATGCAAAGAGTGTTCTTGAGCCTTGCTATATTTAGTTTTGCATGATATGTATCAAGTATGTAGACCATTGGCATTCAGTTTTTAACTGTTAGAGTTAAGCACAGTCTTAGAGAGCCATGCAAGGGTTTAAAATCTTCAGAACTTGATTCTTATTTATCTTATGGCCCTTTGTGGCACTCTGGTACTGAAAAGAAGCCAAAAAAGGGTTTGTCAGATTGATCGACTAATTGATTTTTAAAAAGGGATGCCCTTTTTTTAAAAAAAGAAGAGGTTTTTAAACCTGAGCTGCAAAATTAGATTTAACCTTTTCTAAGAATATGTCTTTGTCTCTTGAATAATGTTGTATTTGCTGTCTTATTGCTAGGGACATTTATATTTTTCCATATATAGAGAGCAATCTAATCCTTTTTAACCTCAATAGTTTTTATTTTATATTAAGAGAATAAGAAAAAAAACGAAAATAAAGACACAAGGTGCCCCTACGCTAGCTAGTATGGCAGGCTTATCTCTGATAGCTTTAAACTAGTTAGATCATCAGCCTGGATCGTGAGCCTGGGCTACTTTACACTGATTCTCAGCAGAGTAAATTAGCTCATGCAGAGTACCAGGCTTGACCAGCTCCATTTCAGCTAGCTCAAGTATCTGTAGTACACTGCAGTCTGCAGTCTGCAGTGTAGACATATCCTGAGTAAGAAAACTTAGGGCATGTCTACACATGCATTTAGATACACCTAAATTTAATGCGCATTGGCTTAATGTGCATTAAGGCGATTTTAATGCACCTTAAATTGGGCTAAAGTGCCTTCAATCGGCATGTGTAGATGTGCTCACATTGCATGCAGGACTGAGGAAAGCTGTAGTGGTTTTATCATCTTCATACCACCCCTGTTCTAGAGCAATCTAGGAACTGTTTTCATCTTATCCTAGGCTAGATCTTGATATCCACAGGATTTTGCCCTGTTTCTATAGAGGGGTCAATCTGGCTGTGAACAATTTGGCTAAGAGCATAAACAGTCATTTTCAGAGTCAGGAGGAAATTCTCAGGCCTGTGCACAGGTCATCAGCTTGTGCCACCTTCACTGAAATGTTCACTACTATTGTTAAAATATTTTGGAGTAGGTAATAGCAAAGATTAAAAAATAAATGACAATGTCCCCTAAGCTGGCACTGGGGTATTCTAGAAGCCTGCATAGAAAAGTAAGTATTGCATGTTTCATTTCTTCATTGTAAAGGATTCCAAATCTACTGGGAACAGGAGGGGACAAGAAAGAGTGAAGACAAGGGTGATACCAAGACAAGAGTGTGACTTCCAGTTGCCGGGCCCTGCTAAGTCCCTCACAAAATGGAGGGTCCTACAGAGTCTGCATTTAGCAGGGCTGAACCTAGTCTTGTCTGCTGTGTTGAGATTTGGCAACCAGCAGTTCTCCATTGTTGTGAATTCTCATCCAGACAGCAGTGCCAGGAATCAAACTACAGTCCTTAAAAAAGCTGTGCTTATACTATTTGGCTCTGAGGGCACTGTTTTCAGCTGGGGGAGAGTCACCTCTGAAGAAACATCTCACATGATGGACCTACAAAAGCTCAGTTTATTCTCCTTAACAAATTACCATAATCAAAATAACAGAGCAAAGACAGAAAGTATGAAATTTTATTTCCCATCCTCCCCATTGGACTTCCTAATGGGCTCTTTGTGGAGCAGGCAATAATTTTAAATGCCCTGGGCTCAGGCCTACTGCTGTTGAAGTCATTGGGAAAACTCCCATTGGCTTCAAAAGAGATCAATTCAGCTCTGTGCAGGCTGCAGCACTGTGACAAATTGGGGTGGTTAAGCACGTATTTTGACCACAGCCATGTATTTTCTGGGGAAGTGAGGCACTAAATGTTGAAGCGAAGGCTTTCATGTGATTTTTTAAAGCTGTGTTTTAAATTTTAGGATTTATTTTGGGGTGGGGGGGAGTTTATTGGTCTGAATCAGTGTTGAGGTTTGCTTCTGCTGTATAAAATGTAGGCTACTCATGTAAGTCATCCCACAGACTTCAAGTCAAAGGTGAGAAGCAGAAGCTGGGAGGGTTTTGTCTCTTTCTCCTTAGTGATAGTTACATGACAACCCGTTGTAGTTTGTCATGCTGTTCATTAATTAGGACGCATGTTAGTTTCCACGACTCATCAATATTCCAAGCCTGCATTTAGTTGGGTAATGAACTGAATGGGCATGTTCATTATTGTGGATCCCTTAGTGTGCAGCAGCATCAATACATGCTGATGCTAGAATGACATCAGAGCTGATAGGTGAACGCTAGGCTTTCTCAGGTGCTCCAGAGCTAAAGGTGACGTCTACATTTATTTGGAACTATTTTAAACATCAGAGCACACATGCATCTTGTTGAAAGGACCAAGGATGCACCAAGGTCACAAAAATCGATATTCCCTGCTCCAAACAATAACATCCAACTCTGGATGAGAGCTATTGACTGGGTACACTCCTCTGCACAGGCCACCAGAGCTAGCTCTTGGTGGTGGAAGACCTTTTACACTGCACCTTGTCAAAAAGTGGTGCTGTGTCCTTGTTCCCTTGTGTATGTGATCCAAGGCCAGATCCTCAGCTGGTGTGTGCATTAGGATAGCTCCACTGACCTCAGAGCACTGAGGATTTCTTCCTCAGTGGGTGCATCTACACATGCACCCCACTGCACACTTGGTACGGAGCAGTCATTTAGTACTTGCTTTAGCAAGTACTTGAGTTGGAAACTTGCTTTAGCAAGTACTAAATGACTGTGCAGTACGCGCTGGTACTGCACAGTCCTGGCGGTGCACAGGTCGTTTCTGACCCTACTGCACAGTAGTGGCAACGTCACAGTTAGTGTCCGCTGATGCTACATCACCATAGTGACAAGCTATGGTGACATAGCATCTCATATAGACCTGCCCCGTATTATTTTCTAGCTCCATTTTTAGGATTGGTGGCAAAGTAACATTTGTGTCATTGCTGCCCAAAGGAAAAGATACTAATTATTCCATTTTTTAAACCTCTCTTACATTCTTTGAATTAGCTCCTTCATATCAAAGTTACACTGTGAAACCACCATTTTCTCATTCTTCCACAAATCCAAATGCACACATCTCAGAGGGCAATTAAAACTAATGTGTTGAATGCAAACAACAAATGCTCCCCTTGTTCCAAAAGAGTCACCCTGGTGCCCCACCCAACATGCCATATGTGCCAGCTGACTCAGAAACCTCTGCACTCTCCTTGGATCACATTGTGATATGACTTGAGTTGGAGATAGCTCTTCCTAGGTCCATGAGGTGTCTCCCGCTTCCTGGGTTCTAGCTGGCAGCAGTCAGCTGTGTTCTGCAGTTCCGTCTGCTCACTGACTCATTGCTGTGTCTGGGGCCCACTAGGCCTTGCAATTTGTGTTCTTTCCTGACTCACTGCTGTGACTGGACCCCTTCCAAACTGCAAAACGTAGAGCCCAAGAATCCTAGCATTTTTGCTTAATCCTCCATTGTTCATGGTGCAAGGAGTGCTGGTATTTGAAGAGAGTTTGGCAACATCAATAACTAAAAATTCACAGATGTTTATGAAAATACTTACATAATAGAACTGATGCATAGAAATCAAGAAGCATGTGAAGTAATAGCAGAATCAAGATAGACCCAACACCCTTTGAAGCCAGCCATATGAGACCAACCAAGGCATAGATAGAAAGCAACCAACGAGATGGGCTTGTCCCAACACCGGAGGTTAGCTATCTTGCAATTAGAGCTCATTGAAAATCTTCAGTCAGATTGAATTTCTGACAACAACAAAAAGTTGAGTTTCTGCAAAAATTTAACATTTCAGTCATTCATTGGGAAAAATCAAATAAGACTATTTTGTTTCTTGGAGGACTTTCTCTTCCATGTAGTATGTTACATGCCCATGCAACATGGACTTCCCTGGAGGCTGTATAGGGGTCACATGAGTCTGGGTGCATCATGGGAAATGTAGCCAAGCCAGAGAACTGTTTCTACAGAGAAGAAAGGGGGCATCAGGCTCTCAAACTCCAACTTCCTTAAGACATTCTGCACTCTGTCCAAATGCAGTATGATAGTGAATATGTTTGAAATGATGCATATAGGGTCAGTTCAACAAACTGAAATGAACCATTTTGGGTTCAAGTAAGTGGGAATTCATGCTGATTCAAAATGTAGAAACAACATGTTTCTTTTCTTTTTAATTGAAATATTCCAGACCCTTGCATTAGGGGGAAAAAAATCAAGCGTTTCAGTTTTTTGTCTCGCTTTGGGACTAAAATGAATCTTGAACTATCAGGGATAAAAATTCTGAATTTCATTGAGCTGCAGAAAAAGGGTGAACAGGGAGAATACACTTTCATAGAGTAGGAAGTCTCCTCTTGTGACATCACAGTGTTCTGCCCATTCCCGTTGACTCTGCAGTATGACTGTTGATAGAGGCACCCAGGTGAGATTGAAATTTATTGTCTTGTTGGTTAGGAGTTAGAAAGGGAGTGATGGCTTGGCTTGTTTTAAAAGAAGGAACCATGGTAAAAGATGAGGACCAAGGGGCAAGTGAGCAGTAGGGTTCAGAAAGGAGATTCTGTAAAGAAGAGAAAAACTGAATAAAGATAACAAAGCATGTAAAGCATTTTGGTTCTTTATCACCAATCTAACGTTCTTCATCTGTTTTGTTTTAGATTATATTCTCAGGGACTATCTTCTCCTGCATGTCTGGAAAGTATTTAGTACACTGTGGGCAGCAATGCATATAATAACAATGAAATCATGTGTTTGGTTTCTGTTTCCCTTTTTTTAGTGTCATCTCTTGCTTCTTTTCCCAGTCTTTTCGTTTCTTGTGACTTTTCATCTTGTCTGTATCTTATTTTTTGTCTTGCCTCTTTCTTGATTTCTTTCTCTCCCTGCCTCCTCCCCCATCAATAGTTTACTTCCTTTCCCAGGTTCAACCATTCCAGCTTCTCTTTCTTCTCTGTCTCTATATCTATTTCTTTATCCCCTCCATGGCTCTTGCTTTCACTCTGTGCATCCCCACTTCTCTGCTTCTCTCCTATGTCTCGTCTCGTCACAGATTCAGAGCACGCTGTGCCAACCTGCCTCTGTAATGGCTGGAAATGATAAGACTGAACTGCTGCTCATCTAAAAGCGGGTGCTCATGTCACTATCAAGCTGCTTGGAGCCAGCTTTGGCTTCCTTTTCTATTGCAGCATAGGCAGGGCATGGGAGCAGCCAGCCCATCATGTTCCAAATCCTCCCAGCACCCTTCTGCTGCCCTTGCAGGTGGCAAAATGGTCCAATTGACCACTGTATCTCTTTAATGAAACATCCACTTGCAGAATTGTAGGACCAGTCCCCCTGACCCCATATTTCATGTACTGTCTATTTATTTCTAATGTCCATGCAGACTCCTCTTTTTTTTCCTTTGTATTAGGAAGGCAGTGAAGAGGGCAGAGAGTCAGAAGTACTGTGCTGTAAACAAACCTAGTTCTACATTTGTATAACCTTGGATAATACACATAACTTCTGTCTTACTTTATTATCTGTAAAATGGTGATTAATTACTTCCTAGGGTGACTGTGAGGCTTAATTACTATTTGTAAAGTGCTTCAAGATCCTATGCATAGAAAGTGTAAGCTTTACTAACAGCTACAACAGGAGATATAAGAACATAAGAAGTGTCATACTGGGTCAGATCAATGGTCCATCTAGCCCAGTAGCCTCTCTCTCAGTGGCAGAATTGGATGCTATAGAGGGAGAGCACTACATTGGATACATCTAGAATGATCTACGCTCTATTCATTACCTTCCTTGGCATCCGCTCTCATTGGATTAGAGGCACCTGAAGAAACATATCCCACTATTCTGTTCAATACCTATTATTAGATCTATAAACCATGAATTTGTCTAGGCTCTTTTTTTCAACCTGGCTATGCTCCCTACCTCTACCACCTCCTGTGGCAATGAGTTCCACAAGTTTACTACATGCTTTGTAAAAAAAGTACACTGGAGTCAGTAGATACTGCTGTCTGCCAAATCACAGAGGCATGTCATCCTGGCTGGTGTCAGGGGTCAGAGGTCAAGCAATCAAGAGCACTCTCTTACCAGTTCTTCTGTGCACCTACCCTAGATGCCCTTAATTTAGTAATTTTGGTAACCCTGGTCCTAGACCACCTGGAATTGACCTGAAAGATCTGATTGCCATGTGGGCTGTAATGAACTTCCCTTTCAGCATGCACAATTTTGCAAGTTTTGTTCTGCAGTCACAGTTATTTGTTCTTATAATTTGGGGCAGTTGAATGTCTGGGAGTCTGATCTGGGAGTGCATTCAGGGACTTGTGTGCATTTAGCTTTGTGTACTAAACTGGGGGCAAACAAAGAAAGTAAGTTATGAAATGCTGGCATTTTGTGTAAGGTTAGCCTCCTTGCACAGCAGTTGGCTGTTGCTCTCTGCCACAAAGATGGGTGCATTTCAATTGTGGTGGAATGAGTAAAGGACTACATGCTTCCATAGTTTGTGCACTTTACTAGGAAACCTGCCTCCAAATTCTACAACATGTGCTATAATCTTCTCTGTCATGCACCACAGCATCAGCGTATAACCCAAAAAGAGTCAACGAGTCGCACTGAAGTCTGTGACCTGAGGAAATCTGGAAATGGGTAGGGCAGTGATTCTCAACTAGGCTGCCAGGGCTTCCTAGGGTGATACCGGTTCCTTTAAAAACTGAGCAAGGTGTGAAGAGATAAGCAGATAATGGGGTGAAGAGATAAGCAGACAATGGGAAGCTAAGGCTTGTCCCTGCCTGGCCAATCCCCAACCCCCATGGCCCCCAATCCTCTACAAGTCGGTAAGTACTGTTCTATATACATTCGTTTTTTAAATGGGGTGCCATTCAATTCATATAAGTTATGAAGAGGGGCCTTGAGTCCAATGAGAGGTGTCTTGAGTCCAACAAAGGTTAAGATCCACTGGGTTAGTGCATAGCTGGTGTACTATATAAGCTGATGCCACACAGATGGACACAGATTCAGGAAAACCAAGTATTAAGCTCCTTGCTATTTAAGGCAACAGTTTAAGCACATGTGTAATGTAGATGATTTAATGCTGTATACACAGGAATGATTTCCTGAATCAAGGACTAAGGAACAAATGTTGAAGGGTATTTTTAAGACTCTTAAAGATGCAAATAGACATGTTGGGCAGAATTCTGTTTTCCTTTGTATGTATAACATGGAAGTTTTCTGGATGCATAAGTGGCATTTTGCCATTTATGTATGGTTTGCCATTTTGTATCTCCTGCAGTGTAGACTGAGCATTTGGCTACACACTGGTCAGTAATGCACAGTGGGTGCATCTACACATGCAAATAATGCAGGATCAATTTACTGTAGAGTAAATTACTCTAGTGTAAAATGACCTGGGCAGGCATCTACACATACAGGGTCTTGGGAGCAGATTTGTTGCTCTTAGGAGCAATCTGCTCCTGCCCCTGCTGGCCTTGCTCTGGCCCCCTGCAGCAGCCAGGGGGAGCTCTAGGTTCCTCCTGGGTATTAGCCCTCTGTCCTGGCAGCAGGGAGCTCCTACCCCCAGAGCTTCTTGACTGGGGGCAGAGAACTTGAAAAAAGCTACAAGGGAGGGGCAGGTCCCAGCCCCCTGCCCTGATCAGCCAGTGGGGCAGCTAGCAGCAAGTCCCCAGGCTCAGCAGATCGGGGAAGGGGGCTGGTACTTGCTCCTCCCTTGCAGCTCTTTCATTGTATTGCATTGTTCAATCAACCAATCCGGGCACGAGGCTGGGATGTGCCCCTGACTGAAGCAGTTCCCAGCCTCCATTCAATGTTTGCAGGGTGGGAGCTGGAGAGCCTGTTCCCTGACCATCTCTGCAATCACGGAGCTGGGGAGGGAATAGGCTCCCTAGCCCCTGCCAGCAGGGAGCTCCCAGCCCCCACTCCACAACTGGGGAGTGGGGGCTGGGAGATCCTTATCTCCCAGTGCCAGCTCCATGATCATGGGGCCGGCACTGGGAGATCTTTAGCTTCCAGCCCAAGTCCCGTAGTGGCAGGGCCCAGGCTGGGAGATCCTTATCTCCCAGCACCAGCTCTGCTATTGTGGGTCTGGCACTGGGAGATAAGGGTCTCCCAGCCTGGCCCCATGATCATGGAGCAGGGGCTGGGACTTTCCTGCTGCTACGTCAGCAGGCAGCTCCTGGGGTCAGGGCGTAATCTCCTGCCCCCTGCTGCCCAGCTAGCCAAGAGCAGATTTGCTCCCAGTCAGGGGTCTACATGTTTACTACTGTGCAGTTACTAATCAAGAGTAAATTTGCTATTTGCATTTGCAGGTACCAAATTTATTCACAGTTAGAGCCAATTCCTGTGCGGTAAAATGTCTTGTGTAGACGCACCCAGTTATGTGCATACCTACCTGAGGATAAGTATCAGAGAAAGCAACAGTGGGGAAGAAGAGAGGCACACAACTTTTATCCTCAAGGCTAAGTAGTGAAGGCACCTGCTTAAGAAGACAGAGATCTGGGTTTTAGACACTGAACACCCATAGGCTAGGGACAGACATTACACATAAACCAGTTTCAGTGATCAGAAACTGGTTTAAATCTGTAACAGAACAGATGTTCAGTGCATATAAACCAGTTTGAGAATGGCTGAAACTGGCTTGTGATAAACCTGGTTGAATGTAGCATCAGACTTAACTGATTTTGCTCAAACAGTTTATGCAATGTCTGTCCCAGACCCCTTGCTGGTTTAAATGAAATCAGACTCTTCCAGCATCCTGGCATGCTCTCTGGGCTGGGCGGGACTCTCTGCTCCACAGCAGGGCTGGCCCCTCCCCTCTGCTCCCTGGCTGGAGCTCAGCACAGACTTGCAGGCACAGAGCATCTACCTGGCTCTCCCTGCTAAGTAGGGATTGTTCCCCCCTCCCCTCTGCCTTACACGGACACCTCAGCATTAGGTAGCAGACCACACACTGGCTAAGGTCCGTCCTGTGAGAGATGACAGAGGCAGACAGGTTTTTTGGAGCTAATCAACAAGTAGCTTAATGTCCTTCCTTGGAAGAGCTGTTTAAGAAGAGCTCCATTAATTAATGGAGAGAGGCTTTGCTTTCTTAATGAGTTGATAAAAGCTGAGTTAAGAGTGATAAACATTCCCTGCTGGGCAGCTTAGGGATGGGGGATGGGGGAATAATCAAAGCATCCTGACAAACCTGGCCCCCTCCTCAGCTCTGCCCTGTGGAAGCAGAGAGAGGGCTGCTCTAGCTCCTCCACGGGCTTCTAGCCTGAGCCACTGCAGGCATGTCCCTGAGTTATAAACTGATTTAGCCTAGCCAGGTTAGACTAACCTGCAAAAATTGAATCAATTCAGGCTCAGGCTTTTTGAATATCTGACCCTAGCCATAAGGGTTTTGAGCTTGCATCTCTCCAACTTCTCAGCACAGTTCTCTAACACAGTCAGACATTATCCAGTGCCACTCTCCCTTGTACTATGCAGTCCAAAAGAGGAAGTTTCTTCAGCCACACTGTAAGGCTTGCTGACTTCCTTGTAACCTCACCGTATCTCCTTCTTTTGGCTTCCCCGGGGGACAGCTCCTAAAAGTGCCTTACACCTACTCATGAGTTTCTTTCTAGTTACATTTTCCAGATTTAGATACAGGTACATGTCCAGAATGGGCACATGTACTTGGCCATGCACACCAGTCCGTCTGCATATGCAAACTGATGTGTCCACGCTGCAGGGGAAACAGAATCTAAGACTATACATAAGTGGCAAGAACGCTACTTTAGACAGCTAGAAAACTGCTGTTTAGGGACACAAAGGGAAACAGAATTCTATCCTTGGTGAGTCTTTCAGAAGTCCCTAAGGCCATCGCCTAAAACTATCTAAATCCCATTAGGTGGCTTTCTGCATCTTTCAATTCATCTAAGTACCCTTAAAAATGTGGCCTTAAATTTCCAAAATTGATTGCAAGTCTGCACCTTATAGAGACATCTATAAACAACTCGGTGCTTATAATCTTCTAAATCATTCACTAACCTACACCTGCATTGACTAATCTACTTTCAGTTTTCTCCCCATCTTACCTGATATCAATCTTTGAATGTTTTTAGTGTAATTTTCATAAATTCTTGCTCAGCATTCTGTTCCATTGTTTCAAGGGGTTTGCCTTCATATTTCTATTAACATGTATGTATTGACTTCTGCCTGGGAGTAACCAAGCTGCATTATTGTATTCATTATTCATCTATAGTGTAGTTGCCCTAAAACTACTTTATACACAAATTAACTGTAGTACTGGGCCTGCCTTGTTTTGGTGAACGCACATACACACAGTGGGAGAAAGGGGGCAAAATGTACTTCACAGAACACTCCTGGGCCTGACACAGAGAGGGTGCAGACAAGCCCACTGGTTATTATATGGCACCAAAATGTGTTTTACTATTGGTAGGATACTTTAATGACACTAATTTTATTATTTACAGTAAAGATTCTTTATCTGGCTTATGAAATCTTGATCTGAAGAAGAAAACCTTTGAAATATATTCAGCAATTTCCCCAATATTCAAGTGCTATAATGGCCCAATTTACTCCTTCCCATAACGGTAAGCAACAGGGAATTCCCAGCTGTAAATATTAAAAACCATCTTTTCAAAGAGGTGAAACATCAAACAGCATACTGTGCCAACAGTCCTTCTTTCCCTGTTTTTCAAAGAGAAATGGTGTTTTCACTAAACAGACTTTTGTGAGCTACTGATCTGTTGATCGTTAAGAATCATTGAACTCTTGAAACATGGGAACTAGAGATCAGTGGTATATTAATGTTTAAGAGTAGATGATTGGTCAAGTGATTGATCAAGTATTCTCAGCATATTTACTATTTTCCCAGACACTGAATAGGTTACATGCAGATAGGAGTGTTCAGGACTTTAGTACAGTATATTTGTCATAAAGGAAATACAGAGGGCTGAAATCTAAGACAAGATGGTCGCGTCTACACACCACTGTATGGCAATATTGCTATGGCTGTTTTGCTACTTTTGGAAGTGCTAAAGCATGGCACAGTATGGGTGGTCACTGCGCCATGCACACAGTGCATGGTTAAATTTCACTACGACGGCGCCCTAGCGGTGCGCTATACTGAGGGAGCACACCACTAGGATGACATAGCTGGTATTCACATGTAGACCCATGTGATCACTACGCTGCCTTAGTGCACTGTACAATGATGTAGCACATCTCTACATTGCCATAGAGCACATGTAGATGCACCTAATGATTCTTAGTGCAGACCAATTCCTTGAAACATTTAGAAATCAACTGAGCAAAGTAGGTTTCCTTAGTAATTTCCACTCAAAGGGTATGATAAACTGAAGAACTTCAGCAGCTTCTTTGAACTGAAGAGAGGTAACAATATAAATCACAACTAAAGGTAGGTCTTCCAAAAAAAAATAAAATCTGACATAACAATAGCCAACTAAGTGTGTTCTACTGAGAAAGGATGGCAATAAATATCCCCTTGAGAGACTCTTGAATGTTGGAGGAAGTAGAATCTATAATTGGATGTATTCAGACTTTCCAGTCAGGGTGCTACAGTAGCCAAGCTGCACTCCCAAAGCAAATGTGCTCAAATTCCCACTCTTCTTAGCTAAAAAAGTTCTTATCATTGTGATCATTTTTTTGTGAAAATAAATTAAATGAAAAAGACCACATATGCTTTTATTATTATTTATTTGTATTGTAGTAGGGCTAGACTTGCAAAAAAAAAGGCATCAAGGAGTCATTTGATATACCTATCTCCAATAGTTTGGCACCCCCCAAACCTCAAAACATTCCAAAATCTATTTGTCTAGTTTTTAATCCATTTAATACTCTGCTGATTTTGTATGATTCTAGTGTCCTAATCAAAATGTCATGAATAGGGACCTACTTACTTTGCAGTTTTGTGGATTTTGTGAAATCCATGAAATCAACAACAACTTATAAAAATAAAATGCAGGTTTCCCAATGGGAGCCAGCAGTCTTTGCAGCCAGGAGGGGAAGGTGCCACCTGTCAGCATAGCATGAAGAGCAGCAGACAAGATTGTGGCTGTCCCCTCATCCCACCTCTGCCTGCCGGGTCCTCTCTGCCAATCAGAGCCAATGGGCGGGGCCACCACAAAATGACCACAGAATTAGAACTCTATGCTGTGATCAACCATGAAAATAGGTAAGTCCCTCCGCAATGTAGGTAGATCCCTAGCCATGAAGTACCAAGTCAAATGTCATAGAGAAATCTAAGTATGTCAAATCAAAATTAGTACCTTTATCAGCCACACTTATAATCCCATCCATAAAAGACATCAAATTAATTTGACAGGATTTTCTGTAAATCCATGTTAGTTGATGTTACTTATTTTTCCAATCTTTAATTCTTTATTGTTCAGGTCTGGTATCAGCCTGATGCCTGACAGTCCTGTAATCAACTGGGTCATAACATTTACCTTTTCTAAGAACTGGCAGTGTCCCCAGTCCCCAGTGCTCCAAGACTTACTGAAAATCAATGTGAATGGCTAGGGAACTCTTGATCCACCTCCTTTGAAGCCCTGTTATGTAAGCCATTACACAAACCTGCTGATTGTAAAGTGTTTTGCCATATTGCTTCAATCATTGGCCAACAGTTTTTGCCTCAGAAAGAACTATAAAAATCATAGCCAACTTATACTCATGGCAGGCTATAATCAGCACATGGAAATGTTTTACAAACTCTGCACAGTGCCTTTAAGGCTAGCCAATGCAGGCCAGCCGTTGTGTTCCATATCTTGCTCAGTTACCATTGGAATGGGAATTATTTCATCATCATGTGTCTTGAATACATCATCTGGTTTTATTTCCCAAATGAGAACACAAATATTTATTGGATACCTGTGCCTTTTCTTCATTATGATAGGCAATGATCTGTATCTGGTCAATACCACTGCTGTGATTCTTTCTGGTCATAATATACCTGTGACAGAAAGTCTGGGGGCGGCCAGGAATCACTGAGCCTAAGCAGGGAGTGTCCCATTAAGGAAAAGGGGAACACCGGTGGCCAGTCAGGGGACCACTGCATAGA
Source organism: Alligator mississippiensis (assembly GCF_030867095.1). Lineage (NCBI taxonomy): Eukaryota > Metazoa > Chordata > Crocodylia > Alligatoridae > Alligator > Alligator mississippiensis. The sequence goes on from NC_081824.1 coordinate 160,377,450, forward strand.
ATAGGCTGGCTGTAGCAGACCTGGCAGCCAAAAAACCAGATAGCTGTTAATAAGCTAGAAGCCAACAGATGGACAGGTGGCCAGCTGCCAGCAGGGACTAACCCTGAGAGGGTAACTCCCTCAGGAAGAGGAAGCAGGGTGGCAAACTATACCCAGGCAGGCAGATATGCAGCCCAGAAGCAAGGGACTGCAGGCTGCTTAGCTAAGCCCTGGCTGAGAAAGCAGACAGGTCATCAGCCACAGGAGGGGGATACCCATGGGGAGCTGCAAGGTCCCATGACCAGATGGAGTGGGCTTTAGGAGGCATATAAAGCCAGTGCATGAGAGCAGGCAGGGCGGTCTGGCTCTGCAGGCTGAAAGGGAAAGAGCTCCTGAGCAGAGAGACTCAACAGACCTGCATGGCTGACTTGAGAGGCCTGGAGATCTGCAAACAAGATGCTTACAGCCTACAGGGAAGTCAGACCCAGTGTGGGGTGGGGGGCGTGTAATGTGTCAGCCAGGTAGCTGCAGATACAACCCAGAAAGGGGAAGCTTTGTTATATATAGCCAGGGAGCTGGGGTCTATATTAGGACCCACCTAGTGTGGGGATAGTTTTCTGTTACAGCCAGAGGGCTTTCTGATTGTGTTGTTGTGGTTTATACCAGTGGTTTGGGTTTGGGACTGCAGGTGGGGTTTGGAGGTCCCAGCTGTGCCTGCAGTGCACATGACTACCTTGAGCCTGGCCAGGTATGAGGTAAATAGTGAGAGTATCGGAGAAAAGGCCAGAGGCCAAGTGCCCAAGCAGGGCACAAACTAGGTTCAGGGGCCCATAGCTCAAAAAGGGTTAAACAAGTGCCCATGAGGGGCAAGAACCAGAGTTAGGGACCCATAGCCTGTGAGGAGCAAGATCAGCTCTTAAGGGCAGAGACCAGGGGCTAAGCTGCCCAGAAGGGCAAGTTCTAAGGCCAGGGACCCAGAGCAAGAGGCACAGGGGCCAGAGGCTGACAACTGGCAGGACTGAAGCTGAGAAAGCTGGATCCAAATCAGTGGGCCAGGGCTGAAGGGTGACAGCCAGAGAAAAGGGAGGCAGAAGCTGAGAAGGCCAAGGCCTCTACAAGGGACAGAACAGAACTGAGATGTAGGCATAGCTGTAAGGGAAGCTGGAGGCCATGAATAGCCCATAAGTCAACAGATGTCCTGGGACATGTGTGGGCCAGGAGAGCCCATCTCCTGACAGACCAGGTTTGGCCTTGTATGGTCCAGGAGGGGATCCTCTGGTGAAGGAAGGACGAGGGCATATTCTAGGACCCTTAGGCAGCTTCCCTTTAACAATCTAACAATTACATCAAGACAAGGCAGGAAAGAGTGGAAGAGAAAGTACCTAGAATCAGAGTGAGGTAGTAGCCACTTGGCCACTCCCTAGTGTCATGGCTGCTTCGGGGGCCAGGTCCTGCTACAATACCAAAAAACACTTTTTAATCATGTCCTGGCCATTAATTTTCCCTATGTCTCCTTTACCAATTTTCTATTAGTCTTAGCTTCTCATTTATATTATCACTATTGACTTCACCTTTCTACCATTTATGATAGATAGATAGATAGATAGATAGATAGATAGATAGATAGATAGATAGATAGATAGATAGATAGATAGATAGATAGATAGATAGATAGATAGATAGATAGATAGATCTGCTTTTACCTCCCTTTCAGTCAGATTTTTTTTAAATCTCTGTAGCTGTCTTTGGGGAGCATTTCATGAATCTTATACAACATCCAGTTATCATTTGTAAGTAGGAGTCTACTGAACTCAAGGAGGTGGCCATCCAATTTTGTAGGCAGATCTTGGGACCAGCCACCATTTGCATGGGCTGATCATGATGCCCCCCTCCCCCCGCCCATGCCTCTAATTGGCCAAAGGCTCCCTGTCACCCCACCCCCACTGTTGCTTGGAGGGTGCTGTCTGTCATACAGCCCTGCCCCTTGCTACTGATTGGTGGACAGGGGTGTATGCACAACAGGCAGCACTCTCAGCCAATCAGTGATGAGGGGCATGGTGGCAGCCAGCATTTTATTTTTAGTAAGTTTTTTTCCCCTGCAGATTCTGCAGAAATTTCCCAATTTTTGCAATTTCCACAAAATCTGTGAAATGGCAGTTTGAGTAGGTCCCTATTTATATGTTCCTATTTACAGTTTTTCTTCCAACTAATTTTCTTCACAACTGTTTTTAACTGTTTTAAATTGGTGTTTTCAAAGCATCAGGTATTACTAAATATAAATGGTCTGCAGAAGAGTAACAGGGTAGCACTGCATCCTGGGTGGGGGCAGAATAGCAGTGACTGCTGGGCTATTGGCAGTAGTAGTGTGGCTGGCCAGCAGCTGTGGTGGCTGCTATTTTTGTACCCCCCTACCCACTAAGTAGGTGCCTGAGGCTGCCAGCCCACTTGCCCCTCCTTAATTATGCTACTGATGGTTTGTACTTTATGCTGCTTGTTGCACATAATAAATTTAAGCAAGTCAAGATCACTTGTGCCTAAGCAACCACGGAGTGCTTCTGTTACCAGTTACTGCTTCTGTTCTGTTATCAGTTCCTCTCTTTGTCAAGATGGATATAGGTCTAATATAGCTTTTTCTGGGGTTGGTTGTGTCACTTCTGAGTTAAGAAGTAGTCATCTATAATATTTAGAAATTGCAGCACATTTTAGAATTGGCAGCATGAATCTGACAACATGCATCACTCAGATTGAAGTCCCCTGTGATAAAACAGCTCTTTTCCCTATAGAGTAGAGATAAGTGGTTAAGGATCCAGTCATCCTGTTCTCTTATGTGACTTGGTGGTCTGCAGCAGACACCAAATAGTGGCCTATCTTGAGCTTTGCTTTTTAGAACAGTGGTGCCCAACCTTTTGGCCCCACAGGCCGGATGTGTGGTGCAGGGTCAGTTTGTGGGCCCCATCCTCAGCCCAGACCCAGGCCCACATTCACCAAGTCAGACCTGCAGATCTAGTCCTGGCCTCATGTGTGCTGGATCATACCTTCCAACCCCACACATGCCAGTGAGATCCTGCACAAAGAACCATGCCATCTGGCCTGCAGGGCTTGAAAATTTGGCAGTAGGGGAGCAGTGGGAGCATTAATTGTCACTGCTCCCCCATCACCAAATTTCCAGGTCCTAGGACCCACGGGCTGGATCACATGACTCTGAGGGCTGAATCTGGCCCACAGACCAGGAATTAAGCACCCCTGTGTTAGAACATTGATCTGTAATTATCAGAAATCTTTTGTTCCAAAGTGATCACTGATATGGAAACAAGTAACGCCATATTTTATATTGATTAGCATTCTCCCTTTACCTGTTGAATGGTTGTAATTTATTTTTTTATAGTTGATTTTAATATTTTGATCACTCAAGGCATCCAACCAGATTTCAGTAATATTCACTTGGCCAAGTTTGTACCTATAAGCAAGCAATTCTGATTCCTCATTGATCACCCAGGTTGCTAGCATTATGCTTAGGCAATTAATAGATCTCTTCTTTGTGCATGCCTCAGCATCTTGATTTTTGAGCTAAATGAACATTTATTTCTGTCCCCTTATTATCTTTCCTTCTGAGTAGGCCAACCAGCTTGTCCCCTGGAAAATGGCTTCCATTTCCACTGACATGGAGGCCAACCGGTCTGCACAGGCCTTCCTTCCCATAAAGCAAACCAGTGTACCATCAAGCTAGAACCTTTTAATAACATTCATTTAGCAAGCAGTGCACTTCCAGAATCTTCTGTCTTCATTCACTTGTGGGATAGAAAGGATCTTTGTGATGCCCACTGCCCCTTAAGCACACTTTCTAGTTCACTGGAGTTGTCAACAGCCTGTGAAGTATTCCTTGAAGCCAGCATCATGAGTACCAATATGCAATAGATCATTGCCTGATTGCATCAGAAGCCTATCCATTCTTAGAGTGAACTGGTGTCATCTTGTGCCTTAATTTCAGGAAGACAGAAATCAACTTGCTTTCTGCCTGTCCTTAAAAACGATTCCTTTGAAAATGTCCTTTCCAGTCTTCTTAGTACAGAATCTCCAACAGAGAGAACTGGTCTTCCTTGTATGGGACATCTTTGTGGCTGTTTTGCCGTTTTTGTCACATGATAAATTGGTTGAACATGTGGCATGTTACAATTTATTGTAATGTTTGCCAGGGGTCTAAAGAGCATAAACCTGTACCTGGACAGCAAACCTCTGGACAGCTCTCTCTAAAGTCTCAGAACTTCCCTGCATACTGCTCTTGTTTACTTCTCAGAAGGATGCCAGGCAACCGATCTGTTCATGTATTAAATTATGCTGGTGAACATTGTCCCCTCAGTAAGAAGTGATTAAGCACTCAGCAACTTCAAACAAAGAGATTGACCACAGACCCAAAGATTACAACTACATGATCCTTAGTAACACACAAACAAACCAACCTATCTGGTCTGGTCAGTTCACCAGCCCAGAACTCACCCAGCAAACAAACACTGGATCCACAACTACATTCTCCAAAACGATCCTGTTTGCCAAAGTCAACAGAAGGCTCAGTGTTACTCAAAACCTGATACCAGAGCAACCCCTCCTATAGGAATAAAAAATACTGTAGTCCTAAAATGGAAAACATAGAAGCAAAACTGAACATACAGAAGTTTCCCCAAGAAGTCATAAGGGAAAGCGGCATTCTCCCATCTATCCCTGGTGGACTGAAGAATGGATTCCACTGCTTGCACCCGTAGGGTCCCCAAGTCCCACACAGATCCCAGGGGACACAAAAGAAGCCCATGGCTGCATCTACTTTTTACAGTATTTCCCAAACACCCGGGGGATATTAAATCTTTTCCCTTGGCATCACCTATTGACAAGTCCCTGAGCTGTCCCTGAGTTTCATCCACAGAGTCCAGGAGAAGGAGAGCAAAAGCAGTGCTGTTAATTCAGCCAAGGGCAGATCTCTGCACAGGGGGGCAGGATTTGCAAAATTCAGATACTCCTGATTTTGACAATGTGTTGCAGTTTCTAACAGGGCAGCCTGACCCTGTGCACACAAGTGGAAATGAATGTTTCTCTTCCCAATCCCATCCTCCACCACAACGTTCTCTCCGTCTTTCCCTCTCTCTTTCCAAACAAGTGTGAAGATTTTGCTCCCTTCTTGTCCCTTGGCTACAAAATATCTGGCTGCTGCTGGGCAGCTGGCAGATACAAAATCAAACACCTGTGTGCCAGATATGTACAGCTGTATGTGTGACACATGATCCATCTGCAATGCATATCACATGCCACTGCCAGTTGCTTTACTCAGTGTCATTTGGAAGAGGAGCCATTAGATGGGAGAAAGAAGCCACAGCCAAATTTTAAAGCACTGCTTTTTCATTCTAATTGATTTCCCTTAGCTTCTCTTTACCTCATGTTTCTTTTTCTCACACAATGTCAGTGATGATGGTAAAAGCTGATTATAGGATAAAGAGCTTGCTGCAAGTCATGCTAGTCAGCCTTTGACTTCTTGCTTCGAGGACCATCTGACTGATGAGTACCTGGGCAACTTACCTAGCACTTGCCATTCTTGGGAGACCAGTGGCAACTCAGAGACTCATTTCTAATTGGCATGGAAATTCTTCACTTATAACATGACCAGAATTTTCTTTTGCTGGCCATGTGCTATATATTATGTCATCAGGGCACTCAAGAGGTTTGCTGTGTCTTTGATTTTGTTTCCTGTTTTATTTCTGTCAAAATAATTCTGATGACAAGTGTTGGTGGTAAGAAGCAGCATGCAAGTTGTCAGGGAAGAACAGAATATTTTACACCATATGGGCCTGATCCTTTCCCATTGAAATGAACAGCAAACTCCCACAGACTTCAAAGGGAGCAGGGCTGAGCCCTCTTAAAGTTTAAACTGGGGAAGGTAGGGTGGGCGGGAGAGAAACAAAATAATAAATGTAGCTCTTCTGAATTCATTCTTGGAGTGTCTCACCAGCTGGAACAAGATTTGCTTGGTCTTCAGAGTTTCTATCCTGGCAATATTGTTGCAGGACGTGAAAGAGTATGTGAACAGAGAGGTGTTCTACAAAGTCAGGAGGAAATTTTTATTAAGTAGACTATGTCACATAAGCTATTTTGTCTCTTAGTTAGCCATCCAAACTAGCTATGCAGATCCTTGTGCAAGAGATAAAGGTAGGAGCCATGCCGGCCTAAAAGCAAAAGCAGTCAGTGTGGTAGAGGTAATATCTTTTATTAAACCAACTAGATAATTGCAAAAGAAGTCTTTATTTGCAAGCTTTCAGGCTTTGCCTAAGGAAGGGTGCATGAGCCCAAAAGCTTGCAAATAAATAATTTTTTTGCAACTATCTAGTTAGTCTAATAAAAGGTATCGCGTCTGCCACACTGACTGGATACTTGTGCAATGCACATCACCACGTCCACACAAAGGCAAAGCTTTGAAAACTATATGGGGTTGAAAAGGGAATTTTAAAAGACTAAAAATCAATCAGGAATTTCTTGCAGCTAGGTTAGATTGAACATAGGCGTACGCAGGGAGATACTGCTTTCAGCAAGATTGTCAAAATTCCCACATACTTCCAAGGGAGCTAGACCAGCCTTACAATGAAATCACTAAAGTCTGAAGTCTGTAAGATTGCATGAATGCATCTGAGGGTAGAATTTGGCCCCCTGTAAATAGTAGTTGTGTAACTGTCACCACTGAAATGCATCAGCTGAGAACTGTGGCATGTCATTTATCACGTTTAGATATCTGGTAGCATTTTGTGTACACCATGAACAAAAAACAAGTCACATGAACACTCCTCAGCCTATGTTTTAGAAGTACAAGTCTTCATATACATTGATAGAAGCATAAGCACCCAGGCACGTCCAGTAAATAAGTTAGTCTGACCAAAAAGCAGAGGTGGGCATGCCTATACAAGTCAAAGCGGTTATAACTGGTGGGATAACTATGGTATTGTCTAACCCCGCTTGGAGCAACTCTGTGAGCGCATCTACACAAGATGCTTTTCTGCATCTTAGCCTAATTTACTGTGCAATATGGATGCGCGTCTATACGTGCGTGCTCTTACTGCGCAGTAAAAATGACTAATTGTGACTACATGTGATACCTGCAAATGCACATATCAAATTGACAGACAATGATTCTTTGGGTGATCCATCCAAAGAACCTTGTCTGCCTATGTCCTTAGACCAACACAGCTACAACCTACACCCCTGTATCAAATCGAGTCATGATTAAAGTGCAGTAACACACATGTAGATGCGACCCAGCACTAACTTTAGTGCTGGGTCTAGCAGGCTGCCCTGAGCCCAGTCAGAGGGCTCCTGGTTGGGAGCTTTTCCTGCCCTGGGACTGGGCTGCCTCTCTGGCAGCCCCTACCAGCAGGCTATAAAAGCCTGTGGCCGTTTTGTGCCCTGGGGCATACTTCACTGGCAGCCTGAGAGAGCCTGTTGTCTGACCAGGAACACTGCCAGGCCTGTGTCCTAGCCAGAGCTGCTGTTTGGCCACAGGTGAGTGCTGCAAAGAGCAGCAACCTGCTGCACCCCCTGCCCAGCCCTGAGATCCCCCCAGGTTCCAGCCTAGCTGTCTGTGGCAGCAGAGCCAGCAACTGCTCCCTGCTGCTGCTCATCCCAGCACTGTATCCTGTCTTTGTAGGTGCTGTGACATATTACCTCTGCTGCCTGGTTCCCAGTCCCTGGCCATGTCCCTCTGCTGAGCACTCCTGATGTCTTGTCTAATGCACAGTAATGCCAGCGTAAGTAAGAGTAATGGGGTATTTGCAAGAGTAAGTTCCATGATTTGCAAGTGTCACAGAACTGGACCTATAATAAAACATCTTGGGCCTAGCAGCCCATTGGGCTAGTGTGGTTAAGGCAAACCAGTTTCTCTGGATAATACCATACAGGATGGTGATGTGACTAGCAACAAATGCAGCTGCCTTTGACTGCCCAGATAAGCATTTACAGCTGGGTTGACTACAAGCAACTCGATCAAGGTCTAACTGTATGTCTCTGGAACCACAGTTAGTCTCCCAAACCACTTAGCCACCAGAGTCATGGTACTGGTTGTTAAGTTGTATTCATTAGGACCGCATTGTCCTTCATGCAGATGTATCCACAATATGGAAACTTCCTTCAGCACTCTGATATAAGGCTGAACAACAGGTAAGAGATGTCTCCTGAGATATCTCCTTCAGGGGGGACTCAGTGGAAAACTTCTTCCTTTTGTTCCTTCTGCTGCAGATGGTTTTATTTATTTTAATCTGTAGCTAAGCTGCACATTGTTTTATTTTTTCTCTCTTTTTAAAATTTTAAATACTCACTCCATTGTCCAGTGTTGCTAGAACGTCATCTTTACAGCTCCTGCGTCATCACTCTCAGAGCTTGAGGTACCATTTTCTCTGCTGTCATGCAGAGTGTAATTTTCACCTGCTATTGAAAATTCAAGATCAGGAGGTTTTAATTCTAAAGATTTTGAGCTTTCAATAAAAAAGTGAAAATGAAACTCGGCAGGATTGCAGCAAAAATGCTGCAAATGAGCCAGTCACGCGATGAAGGGGAGAGAAAGGGAAGGCCTGAGAGGAGAGAGAGACAGAGACAGTCCTTATAGAAAAGTCCTAAAGAATGCAACAGAAAACTAAAGCCTTTTTGTAGGTGTTTTTTAACTATCCCATAGAAGTCAGTAGGAAAAGATGTCAGTGCTAAGAATTCTATAGGGTGGTTCATATATCAATGAAAAAGACACCATTCTCCATTAAATTATATGGGCCACATCCTCAGCTGTTATAAAACCGATGTAGCTCTATATAGCTCTGTATACATCACTGCAATTTTATACCAGTGTTTTATTGCAGTTTTGCACTGCCATTTTATACCAACTAAAGATCTGGCCCTAAAGGATTTCAGAAGAATTTCTATAGAATCCTATTCAATTCTAGTCTGTTCATGCCTATTACATTCTAAAGGACATTTTCATAAGGTTTAATTGGGTTGGCTAAAAAATTAATAAAAAAGGTGTTTAAGAAAGAGGCCAATAACTGAAAGTTAAATACCAGTCTGTTTTCCCTATTATTTCTAATAAAATAATCTAAATGAAATATTCATCAGCTGTTTGCTAGACACACTTATCATAGAATCATAGAAATTAGGGTTGGAAGGGACCTCAGGAGGTCATCTAGTTCAACCCCTTGCTCAAAGCAGGACCAGCCCCAACTAGATCATCCCAGCCACGGCTTTGTCTACCCAGGTTGTAAAAACCTCTAAGAAGGGAAATTCCACAACCTTTCTGGGTAGTCTATTCCAGTGTTTTCCTAGTGAGAAAGTTTTCCCTAATATCTAACCTAAACTTCCCTTGCTACAACTTGGGACCACTGTCCTTGTTCTGTCATCTGCCACCACTGAAACAGTCGAGCTCCATCTTCTTTGGAACCACCTTCAGGTAGTTGAAGGCAGTTATTAAATCTCCCCACAGTCTTCTCTTCTCCAGACTAGATAAACCCAGCTCCCTCAGCCTATCCTCAGAAGTCATGTCCCCTAACCATTTTTCTTGCCCTCCACTGGGCTCTCTCCAATTTGTTCCCATCCTTTCTACAGTGGGGGTCCCAAAACTGGACACAGTACTCCAGATGTGGCCTCACCACTGCCAAATAAAAAGGAATAATCACTTCCCTTAATCTGCTGGCAACACTCCTACTAATGCAGCTCACTATGCTCTTAGCCTTCTTCACAACAAGGACACGCTGTTGGCTCATATTTAGCTTACTGTCCACTGTAACTTCCAGGTCCTTTTCTGCAGAGCTGCTGCTTAGCCAGTCAGTCCCCAGCGTGTAGCAGTGCATGGGATTGTTCCATCCTAAGTGAAGGACTTAGCACTTCTCCTTATTGAACCTCATGAGATTTCTTTTGGTTCAATCTTCTAATCTTCCAATTTGGCTGGGTTTCTCTGAATCCTAGCCCTACCCTCCATCATATTTACTACTTCCCACAGCGTGTCATCTGCAAATTTGCTTAGTGGGCACTCAATCTGGGAAGCATCATTGGAAGGGGGACATTCTTCTAGACTTATTAACCTCAAAGGCTAGATTATGACTTGAGCTGCCTACTTGTTCAGGGACATAAGTATCAATAAGAACACCACCATGTACCCCTATGCAGGCCATGTAGGCTCCAGGTAGCATGTCATAACAGCGAAATCACAAGGATGTGAAGCTTTAACTGATAAACATTTTGCCCATGTTCTGCTTCATCTCACAGACCTATCTCTTCTCTAGACTTGTTGCCTCCTATCCACACTACAATCTTAGCTTATCACTTTGTCACCTCCTCATAGGTGTCTAGCCACCAGCTCAAACTTAACAGACCAAACACAGAACTCCTGATCCTGCTTTGAAAGCCCTTCTAACACCTCCTTTCAAAATTTCTGTGGACAATCCTGCCTGTCAATCAGGTTCATAGTCTGGGTGTTGCCTTTGGTTCAAATTTATTTCTAGGTCATCATCTCCAAGATATAGCTGAGTCTTGGAGATTGCTTCTAGAAGACATCTATAATGTGGCCTTTGCTATCCATCCACAGCTAAAATTCTTATCTCAGCTCTCATCATCTTATATGTCAATTACCGCAACATCCTTCTATCTGGCTTTCAGAAATGCAGTCTTGCTCCACTGACATCTATTCAGAATGCAAATGAAATGATCCATTTCCGGGCTTCCCACTTTGATTATGTCACCCTCTTCTAAATCACATCAACCATAAGTTGCTCATCTTCAGTTTCAAAGCCACTCACTGACTATGCCTTCCCTACCTATCATCTCTCATTCAGAATCAAGAGACCATTTCCTACCTCTGCTCAGCCCAAGATACTAGCCTCCAGGTGATATTTTCAATCAATACCTTGTGCTTTGTCCCTTGTTGTACCTGGCATTTGGGTGGAGCTCACAGCAAACAGTTACAAGCCTACTTCTTTATTCTCCTTCAAATCCTTCCTTGAACATCTGTTTTGCTGTAAAGTTATAAGAAGCTTGACAAAGGTTAGGCCACTGATGAGGTGAAACCACTGTCAGACAGGTTGTCCAATTCTGTCTCACTGTTTTCTTGTCCTTCCCCAGTCTGTCTACACCCCTTGGTTTGTTTTTGGGTTTATTTATTTATTTATTTATCTTATACTTAGGTTGTAAGCTCCAAGACGGAGTCTGTCTTTTTGTTCATTGTTCTAACAGCACACACATTGTTCTAACAGTATCCCAGTGGTGTCCTGGTCTATGCCTCAAGCTCTTGGCACTACTATTACACTAATAAAAAAAAATGTGGATTCAAGTAACCCCTCTCCCAATTTTTTCTACCCCTTTTTTATATTTCAGCTGTCCCAGTCTGTACTTTTACTTACCAACTCCTGTTCTCTTTCCATTCCCAGCCACCACACTAGTCTCCAACCATCAACAGCTTAAATCCAAAGTTCAACACAGAAGAATTTCAGTGGATTATTTTTTGATACCATCAGAACAATAGAAAGGCAGCAGGCTGCCATTTTGATAAGTTGGCTAGGTTTTTGTGCTTTATAATGTTGATGCTATCACTGGCTTCTGGTGCCCTCATTATCACGACCAAACTTAAATGACTTGTTAGTCTCACCAGAACTCTAGGGCAGATATATCACCATGAGCCACACCTTGCTATGAGGTGACACTCATTTGTGTTCCTATTGACAATAATGGGGTGGCACAAGACTCCAATTTAGAATAACATGCGACTAAATCATTTCTATTCAGCAACACTTAAGCATGAGGCACTTGGTTAAGTCCCACTGAAGTTCACCATACATGTGAATTTCGCTGAACAGAAATGAACTGCTGATTGGGCCCTGCCATGATACCATTACAATTAAAATTTACATTTCCTCTCCTGCTGCTCTCTACATTATGCTCAGCTTTCTCTCCCCTCTCAGTGTTGCTCTGCCTCTCTCCTCCTCTCCTGCTGCTCCTCTCTCTCCCGTCTCATCACCCTTTTGAGCTGCAACAGCGTCATTCAGTTGAATCCTCCATTCCTCTTCTATTTTCAGTGTGGCAGCAGGTTTTACTTTGTGCTTCCTATTAGAGAGAAGACAGCACAGTGAGGATTTAAACATATTTGGCTTTAGGTGATTTAATAAAAAATTAACGGTTTTAATACTGGCTTAACAATCAAAAGCAGCGCATTAATGTTTAATATTTAAACAACACGTCTTCAAAATAATTCCACTACATTTCACATAGAGAATCTAGGGTAGATGCCTGAGGTGAGCACTAAAAAACGCTGTGTGGCAACTTTAATATTTTTAACCCTTTGCAGTCTGGATGATCTCCCCTCCCACCGCTCCCCCTCCCTACCCTCTGGATTAGCGAAGGTGATTTTCAAAGAGAATCAATAAATTGCTCAACAGTGGTCCATCATTTGCATAAACACAGTAAAATGTAAATGGCCTGAATGTCAGACCAGCAGTGAGCTGGCATCCACAGATCCTAATCCAGACTCCTTACAGCCTTTCAAGATCAAGGATATGAAAATGAGTTGCCCTTTAAATGTATCCTCAGAAAAAACGCAACAGCCTATTAGTCAAAACACTGGTTTTGACACTTTATATGGGCTGCCACAGGCTAGCTTTCCACAGACAAACAGCCCCTGCTGCCCCAAAATATTAGGATCCCCCAAGCCAGTGGGGGAGCTAGTCTTAAAACTGGGTGCAGGGCTGTCCCGTCCTATCCTGCAGAACCTGTGGCTACAGGGGGCCCCACAGCCAAGGGGCTGTGCCCCACTCACCCCCCTGCCTCCTGCACTATGTTTAAAGGGCTTGATGCAGGCAGCGAGCCCCTTCCCAGCTGAGTGGGGGAGGAGTTCCTGGCTCCGCTCCCGCCCCAGCCCTGGCCCTGGCCGCAGCCCAGGCCCCAGCCCCAGGGAGGGAACCCAGGCATCCCCAGCACATGCTGCCCCCACCCTGCACCCCCTGCAGTGCAGCCTATGTGTGCACAGTCCGATCCCGACTATTTTATTTCAATGAGTTTAGATCGAAATTAACCACAATTTTGATTTTTCCATGGATCGGGGGCCCCAAGACTATCATAGAATCATAGAAGTAGGGTCGGAAGGGACCTTGTAGATCTTCAAGTCCAACCCCCTGCCTGGGCAGGAGGGAAACTGGGCTCAAACGACCCCAGCCAGGTAGGCATCAAGCCGCTTCTTAAAGACCCCCTAGGTAGGAGCCAGCACCACTTCCCTTGGAAGTTGGTTCCAGATCCTAGCCGCCCTAACTGTGAAGTAGTTCCGGATGTCTAATCTAAACCTACTCTCCAACAACTTGTGACTGTTATTCCTTGCTATCCCAGGGGGCGCTAGGGGAAACAAGGTCTCCCCTAAACCCTTCTGGTCCCCCCTAGTGAGTTTATAGACGGTCACCAGGTCCCCCCTCAGCCTTCTCTTGTGAAGGCTGAACAGGTTCAGGTCCCGTAGCCTCTCATTGTAGGGTCTGCCCTGCTGTCCCCGGATCATGCGGGTGGCCCTCCTCTGGGCCCTCTCAATGTTGTCCACATCCCTCTTGAAGTGGGGTGCCCAGAACTGGACACAGTACTCCAGCTGCGACCTGACCAGTGACACGTAGACGGGGAGGATCACCTCCTTGGCCCTACTTGAGATGCACCTGTGGATGCACGATAGGGTCCAGTTAGCCCTGCCGACCGTGACCTCGCATTGTCGGCCCATGTTCATCTTGGAGTCAATGATGACTCCAAGATCCCTTTCTGCCTCCGTGTTCTCAAGAAGGGAGTTTTCCATCTTATAAGTGTGCTGCTGGTTACTACTGCCCAAGTGCAGCACCCTGCACTTGTCATTATTGAAACGCATCCTGTTTTTGTTAGCCCACCCCTGCAACCTATCCAGGTCTTTCTGCAGTCTTTCCCTCCCTACTAGTGTGCCCACCTCACCCCAAATTTTGTTATCATCAGCAAATTTGAACAGGTTGCTTTTCACCCCGTCGTCCAAATCGCTGATAAAGAAATTGAACAGTGCGGGCCCAAGGACCGAGCCCTCGGGGACTCCACTGCCCACTTCCCCCCAGGTCGAATATGACCCATCCACCACCACCCTCTGAGTACGACCCTTCAGCCAATTTGCAATCCATCTGACCATGTAGGCATCGATGCCACAGTCGCCTAGTTTTTTAATGAGGATGGGGTGGGAGACAGTGTCAAAGGCCTTGCTGAAGTCCAGAAAGACTACATCCACAGCGACACCTGCATCCAATGCTTTTGTGACTTGATGGTAAAAGGCAATCAGGTTGGTCTGACATGACCTGCCCCTAATGAAACCATGCTGGTTGCCCTTGAGCATCATCCCCAATGCCAGCACATCACAGATGTGCTCCTTGATGATCTTCTCAAAGAGTTTCCCCAGGATTGAGGTAAGACTGATGGGCCTATCTTGCAGGGGGCCCCCAAAAATGGTGGGCCAGCCCTGACTGGGTGTGACCTTTGATTGAAGGCATCGGAAGCAATACTAAATTGACGGCAGGCCTCAAGTGTTCTGTACACAATGAGCCCTTCTGTGTAGAGGGTTTAATTTTACATTAAGACAAGCAACAGCAACAATAAAAATTAGCCAGAAGATATCCTTGAACGGAAAAGCAGGGTTTCCCCCTCCTGCTGGCACAGAATTATAGACTTATACATGTGGCACAAGTGTAAACTCACTGCTACAGCTGCACAAGCACAACGTCTCATAGGTGTAAAGGCATTGTGGCCAGGGCAAAGCACTGTTTGGGCTATTTATACCAGTGCAGTTTAGTCCAGTTTCCTATGTTTGTATTGGTTTCACATGACAGTAAGGGCCTGTCTCCATAGGAAGTTAATGTGCAGTAAGCCAGGGTGTAAATTCACAGTACACAGGCTCTTCTATACTCAGACACCTTCTGGAGACTCTCAGGTCCAGATCTTATTCCACTTATTAGGTGCCTAATGGTGCCCCACCTAGTCAGTCCAAGGTGCTTGGTGGTGTTCCTCAAACACCTTCTATGCCTTTACAAGGGCTGTTTCTTACTCTTGGCTCCTCATCTTACTCCAGCCTCCTCACAGAACAAAGAGTGCTGCTGTGATCAGCACTTTCTACCTTTGCCTAAACCATTGGTTCTCAACCTTTTTAAACTCAAGGAGCCTTTCAATAGACACAAGGCACCTCTCAGAAAATGTCACTATTTGCTATCACTTGCTTTTTGACTACAGAAAAATAAGAGCAATTCTTCTGCCATTAAGAACTCAAAAAGACCACCACAGGTCATGGTGGTTGTGACACTATGGATTCCTATTTGAAATCCCTGGGTTTAAGAATCATGTATGCACACGTAGCATTGCTAATATTGTGTGGCACCTCAAAGCACCCTTAAAAGGATCTCCCAGCACCCCAGAGTGCAATGGCACCTTGGCTGAGAATCACAAGCCTAAACACACACAGATCCAGTGTGGTGCTAACTATCATAATCCTCACACTGCCCAGGGAGGACACAGAACTGCCCCACAATTCCAGCAGGGCACAAACAGAGTGCCCTTTTGAATATAGGTCTTGAATTCCTGGACCCAAGATTAACCTGCCTGTGCTAGAAATATGTTTTGCCCTTGGTGCCAGCTGCTTTAATTTATTATGTGCATGCATCTCCTCCGCAACCTAACTGAGTCTGGATGCAGCAGTTCACTTTCTGGAATTCAGAGCCAGCCAGGGCCTCCCACAGACTCAGGAGTTGCACTGCACAATTCTTCGCCTCTCAAGTATCTTCCCTGGACCTTTGGAGCTGTCACACTAATGAACTACAAAGATTTACTCTGTCAAAGGGAAAATTTTGGCTCAGGAAAACCCTAAAATCACCCGAATTGCCAGCTGTCACCCTCATGTGAGAAAGACTGAAATAAACACGTTATTTAGTATTAGTGTATCAATCAATAAAATATCCTTGCATACCCTTTGCTGCATTAGAGTAATGAACGTTTAAGAAATGATTATAGACGTCAAGATTTGGGACTGATTTTGGTGGTAAACAGATACAGGCTATTGCGTCTTAGGTTCAGTCAGCACTGATGACCTTGATTTCTGTGAGTATGGAGCTACTTCTGCTCAGCAAGTATCTTCTGATACAGCTCTCCAGATACATAAGCTGACATCATCAATATGGAAATGACTGAAAGGACTAACAGATAAAATACTAAGTAATTTGGGGGAAACTCCCAAATTCTAGAAAAAATACAGACTATCTTTGTACCACCAAAACAGGCCCTACAATCTTGTCGTATGAGAGGGTAATGACTTATTTTATTGTGTGGACAATAATCAAAATAAATCAATCTTAAATAAATCCATATATGGATATGACACAGACATCAAAGGAAATAAAAACAGGTATATGTCATGACAGAACTTCTTTCTTCCATGGCTGGTGTTTTTACCTGTAACAGGCATTACTGGCCTCTCTGATAGTAAAAGGAGGTGATCTATCCATCTTCCCTGATTTGCAAAGAAAGGAAGCACGTAATACCAAAAGATTATCAATGCAGATATGTTTCTGCTTTGGCCCTGCTCCCAGCAAAATTCTAGAAAATCTGTTCGATGAAACTACCTCATTTTCAGACAAAAGCTCTGCAGTTTAACTACTGGGCCATATCAGAGATGAAAAGAGAAGCATTGAAGTTGACTCCAGACAGAAACTTTAAAACAGGACAACAATTTTGTATTTCTTTGTGCACTTTGTTGGCAACATTTGACTAGTAAAACATGCTATTAGAAAGTATGCTAAGATGAAGGGGTTTTTCACTTCAACATTTTAAATTGGGATTGTTTGCATGGATAAACACAGTCCATTAATCCTTAGGAAAACTCCTGTTCAAATATGATGTTTTATTATTACTTTTTACGTCTTTAGGTGCAATGTATTATTGTGATCAGTGGTACTTTCTTGTGATTTACTACTGAGATAATCATAGAATAGGTACTGTGAAGCTTAATGACAGTTGTTATAACTGGCCTCTTCCCAAAATGCCTGAGACTTTGTTAATACATAAGAGGCCTAATGGATTTGGGGTCAGCCCCCCAGCTCCTCACCGACCCTCACAAGGACAGACGCACAGGCACACAGCTAAAGACTTTCTCATGATCTCCCTCTGTGCTGGGCTCCTCTATGAAGAAGTTGAACTGCTCTGTCAAATGGCTTATGCAGGTCTGGATGCTGTGTATCTAATGCTCCCAAGTCCTTTTCTTTTCAGCATTAAGCCCTTGGAATTTGCCTACTTGCTTCCAATTTGTTGTAGAATTTCTCTGGTGTCTGTGAGGTTTCTGGAATAGTACAAACAAAAATCTTTTTTACTCCCTGCCTTTAATCCTGCCAGGGGCTCTATCCTCAATTCCATTATATTGAATGGGCCAGATATCTGGCAGGTGTGACCCGGTATAGCCTCACTGATACCCCCAGCTGACCATAGCAGAAGCAGTCACGGTGCAGCCCTGCCACATTCCAGTGAATCTGTGACTTCTACTAAGTACCTTGTCACAAGGACACAAAAAAGGAAAAGAAGGATTCCCAACTGAGGATCTGTTTCAATGGGAATCGAGGAAGCACACAGCTCAGATCATAAGTGACTTGAGGAAGGGGCCATCTGCATATTCTGTATTTGTGCCCAACACAGTGGGCCCCTTCTTTAGGACTGGGATTCTTCGGAGCTACCACAATATAAATAACAACTGATGCTTTTTAGGATGTACCCTGCAGCTAAGAGAATTGAGGGCCTTATATACAATAGTTTGCTGCCCCTGTTTTTTCCCCCCATCATTTTTACCTCACCCTCTTGTCAAGAGCATCTTTTGCAAGGAACCATGCCAGAACCCCTGCTCTGACACCATAGACTGGAGGCAGCATCATGCACCTAAAAGAAGGACACTCCAGACCAGAATGTAGGTGATAGTGACTCCTAGAAGTTGAAAAGCTTTTTGTAACAGCTGGGGCCATATTCTTCAGAAGTCTGAACTGAATTCAAAGGAAATGTTATCTACAGAGGATTAGAAACTAACCGAGATATCTCAGTTGTTACCAGGTATTTCCATTTCAGTCAATATCAGCATATCAGTTCCATGTCATCCCTGTATAGAGAGTTCATGGCTGGTCACTTGCCCTGTTTGGACACCTTCTAATTTAGGATCTGTTATATGGGGCCCATTTAAATCCTCTTTTTCACACTGCCTTCATGCTAGCAGATAATGCTGTGCAGCAGATCTTAGACAATGTAAAACTTTCAGTATGAATGATGCTTAAATCAAGATCTTTTTAATGCAATATTATCATCAAAGGAATTCACTTGGAAGTACACATTGATCCTAAGTGCTGGACTCCTCTCTTTTCCACGGTTTCTAAAACTGAATGTTATTAATGTTCTAGGCTCCTGGAGTGTGTGTCTCTGACCTGGCTGCTAAATGATTTCTGCTAAATGTATATAACTTGGCCCAGATATGATTCAACCTTCAGAGCTGATCCTTACAAACAAATGAGATTGAACTGAAACTCCAGATGTAAATAGACTTTAATTTTGGCTCATGGATCAAATCCAAACTTTGTACTAACCTGAGGGAGTCCCTATTTAATTCCTTAGAGTTTCCAATACTTTCCCCCTTAGAAGTATAATAAATCTACAAGCCCTAATGTGTAATGTATGTTCTTTGGGACAAATAATAATAAAACAGTGAACATGTGAGTGAAATCTGGGACATTATATTTAGTCCATAGAGCTCTTCTTTGATTGTTAGACCCAAATTTTCAACAGGTCTCCCATCCTGCCCCTACAAAATTTGTGAGCAGAACATTAGCAACTGGATGAAATGTTATTTTATATGGACTGATGTGGAAAGAAAAAAACCCACAATCAATTTTAGAACCTTTTGTGTTAACTTACTGAACTCATCAGGATTTGTCCCAAGCTCCTCTGTCATCATCCTCATTGACCATTTGCTGATATTAGTTGATGAAACTAGAAGCAGTCTGATTGAAACTGAAGTGGATGAGTCTCTCTTTGAGGTCAATGAGAAATGAATGAACCAGTTCCCATGCCTGCCTAAGTTCAAATGCCAGCATGGTTTATATCTGGAAACTTACCAGACAAAACATGGAACAAAAGTTCTCTCTGACAGTACTACTCCCTGTTCCAAAGTATGTTTTTATGTTTGTTGGCAAATACAACCAACACCGACAACAATAACAACACTGTTTTCTATCTACTGTAGTTACTTCATTTCTTCACATTTGTTCCAGAGCTGAGCTGAACAGATGAATACAGCAAGCAAGGAATCTAGCCCCAGTCACAACCTTATATTGAGAGAGCACACACAGAGGTAAAATAAAATGGTGATTTGTTTGTTTGAACTTTTCACTTTCAATCCATGACTTTTTAAAAATCCAGCAAGGTCTTACCATCCTAAAAAGAATTCTTTAATAATGAAGGATCAGAGGAGCCCTCTACTGTTGACAGAAAGAGACCTGCAATTTCCATCACTGAAGCTGCTATGCCATCTGGTGATCAAATAGGGCATTCACTTCATTTTTCCTCTACCTCAAGTTTAATGAGACAAAACAAGACAAACTAGTAAGTGTTATGTGCTGCTCTCCAACTTTTCACACTATTTGTTAACCAGAGGTCACATCTTTCTGTGTTTCTGCAGAGTACAATGGGAGCCTGAGCTGGATTGGAGCCACAAGGAACTAATAACAATAATTAATCAGAACTCTTAAATATAATGGTAGCTAAGAATGCTCATATCTCATAGGAGCTACTCTGTACTTTACAAGATCCGACCTTTAGCATTTAAAATAACTGAAAGTGAGGGCAGGCTCTCAGCTGACGGAAGTTGCTGTAGCTCCTTTGAAATAAGGTCACATTACACCAGCTAAGAATCCAAGTCCAAGTGCTTGGTAGCTTCCAGGGGGGTATGTGAATTGTTAATGTCCAGTTTTGAACATTCTTAGGCTTGCAATATTTTTTCTGAAATCAGCTTCCAAACCACTCTGGTTGAATTAGCACTTTCACAGCTGCCTTTGCTTCACAACTTTCAAATATAATGACTCAGCCAACAACCAAAAAAAAAAAAAATCATTGTACAGTGTCCATTCTGCACAGCTGTTTGAGTACATGCAGAACTTTTTTTTTTTGGTTACACTGAGGTTTGTGTGATGCAGGAGGCACTTAACACTGCTCTCCATTCATCACATGCTGTGGTGTCCCTCCCAAAGCACTATGTTTTGGCTGCACCAGGTTTCTGGGTGCAGCTGCTATACAAAGTAGCTTCAGAGCAAAAGCAAAGGGGTTTCAAGTGTACATGCAGAAAAAATGTTTACCATGCTCAGGCTTCTGTGCCTCTCTCCATGCTTAGCTCCCTCCTTGGGTTTAAGGTTACTAAGCACACAAGGTAAGATAAGGTTGGTGAATAATATCCACAAGTGATAGCTTTTCCTATAAGAGGGGGAAACAATGGGGTGCCTTAAAGGCTTCAATAAATCTTTTTCACTTTGGATCAAGTGAAGTGTTGTAATTGGCTGCGTGTATAGGGAACCTGGATGACCCGTTCACAAAGGAATAGTCCTGGAAAGTCTCCCCTTCCTGCTTTGCATTCTGTACGTCCCCCCACTCTGTCAGAGGCACTGCTGGTTTCAGAAGTGTTTGTTCAGGACAGCTGGGGACAAACATCCATATGCAGCTGTGGGATACATTTAGAAGGATGCAGAGGATAAAAGAAATGTATTTATGTAAAGGGCATGTGGAGTGCTGAGGTTACATTCTGGTAACTGTTACACTCCTTTTTTCTGGTGTTTCGCCCTACTTCTCTGCTGAAGCACAAAGCAGATGTCTGGGTATTTTAGGACTTGTTCTAAAAAGTATTACACAAGAGTTCAATCCCTAAATCTAGGATCCCCAAACCATTAAGAGTTCCCAATGAGCTTCAAAAAGAGAGCTAATTTATGAGCAAGCAAAAGAAGCATTTAATGTACACACCCATAGCAAATGACAATAGTATTTGGAAACTCAGGAATAACTTTCAAACAAATATCATTAGACAATTATAAAGCAATCAGGATTTTGGCATTCTTTATACAGGTCTTTAAATAGAGTCCTCCATTTCCCTGCTCTTACGTGTCAGTGCAGGGGTTCAGCAAAATAGGTTTAGTCGTTTATGCTGGTGCAGATATTCAGACGCACCCCTCTCTGACTTTGTGGAGAGGATATTTCAGTCTTTATAGCACAGCCTCAGAATGTGCATGTGTGCGTGTGTGTGTCTTGCGTGTCACCAAGGTTCTCTAGAGGCTAAGGTGGATGACAGCTTCTCAGCCTTGCCAAACACTCCAGAAAGTCCTCTGAAAAATATTGCACCGAACCTGACAGCAGTTGTAGTCCTGAGACTGCAGGACTCAGAATCTTTAGCCTGTATCGAAAGCGAGACTGGTTTCACAACAAACACATCCCTTGATGGTACCTTGATCACTACACTGTCCCTAACTCCTGTATTTATAGCCTTTGCCTTCTTGAACTGTGATTAGCTTAGCTCTCAGTGCCGTGCCTACTGCACAGTCATTTAGTACTTGCACAAGCAAGTAATGAGCTACTGCACAGCAGCATCAGGAAAAAAATATGCGGCAGCGGTACTGCATAGTAGTGCCGGTTATTCCCCAGTCATTTAGTACTTGTTTATGTGGTACCGGTTACTGAGCAGTACTGTCACCACACAGCCATCCGCTACTGCACAGTAGCTTGTTACTACTGCACAGTAGGGCTGTGTGAAACAGCTGTGCTTTAATTCGGTTTCAGATTCGTCTGTTTCAGAGGAAAGTGATTCATTTTGGTGTTTTGGATCACTGTCCTGTTTCATTTTGGCCAAATCTGTTTTGAACGGTCTGCAAGGAAAGCTTTGCACAGCCTACCCAGCTGGGCAGGGCTTGGGGCCCCGGACTTGGGGCCCCAGTGGGGAGCAGGACAGGGCCGTGGGTCACTCGTCTGGGGGAGAGGGAGTGCTGTTGCCCTGCATGCAAGTGAGGAGACCCCTGAGCAGATCTCATATCCCTGTGACACCAGGTCATGGGGCACAACTTGGCTCTGCAGGGAGCAGAGATCCCTGCTGGGAGTCTCCTCACTGCTGCTGCCTGCCCCACACTGCCCCCGTGACATGGGGCTGCGTGGGGTGGGCAGCAAGGAGACCCCGGCATGGATCTCTCCTTCCTACAGAGCTAGGTCACGTGGCAGGAATCAGCACTGCCCCGCCACGCAACCTGGCACAACAGAGAATAGAGATCTATGCCAGGGTCTCCTCATCGCTGCTGCCCACCCCGTGCAGCCCCAGTTCTCTGCTCCCTGCAGGACCAGGTCATGAGGCAGGGACCAGCACTGCTCTACCATGCGACCTGGCTCTGCAGGGAGCAGAGATCCGCACTGGGGTTGATGGGGCAGTGCAGGGCGGGCAGCAGCGGCACGGCGACCCCCAGCGTGGATCTCAGTGCCCTGCAGAGCTGAGTCAGGCAGCAGGGCACAGCTGTTTCCCTGCAAGCCCAGCTCCAAAACTCCGAAATTTTCCGAAATATTTTTGTTTCGGACGCCTCATTTTGTTTCGGAGATGTTTCTGAGCCTTCTGTTTTGATGCAGATTGGGAGTTTCGGGTGCTGAAATGACCTGAAAAACCTCCAAAACAAAATGGCTGTTGAAATTTCACAAAACCCTACTGCACAGTATTGTCACCACATGATTAGTGCCCAGCAACACTACTGCGCAAGTAGCAATGAGCTACGGCACAGTAGCTTGTTGCTACTGCACCATAGCATCTTGTGTAGATACACCCACTGAGTGAATGTTCTGAGGTCTGTAAGACTGCTCAGTCTCAAAGAAAACCCTTCATGAACAACTCTTGAGCAGGTCTAATAAGCGCTACAACATATTTTTAGGACTTTTGAATTAAGCTGACTTTCACTGCTCTGTCTAAGTGTAGAGATATAGTGAAGAATTCTGTTTCACCTAGTGGACAATCAAAGTGCAGCTTGGAAGTACCTCTGAGTTACCTGGCTATTGTTTAGGAATAAGGATCTGTTCATCTCTGGACAGTGATCCTATTTCTATACTGGGGGATAGTTGCTTGCCCAAGGGACATTATAGGGCCTGTGGGCCAAAATACAGCCTGTGGGCTGGAACAGGCCTGCCAACTGATTGGATCTAGCCCATGGGAATGGATCCATCCATCTAGTCCATGGGTCTGGACACAGGTGAGGGCAGGGGTGAGGGCACACTAAAGCTGCAAGTGGGTTCAGGCTTACACACTGGTCACAGCCCTATGAGGGAGGGATGAGGAGAGGGGCGGGGAGACAGAGAGAGAGAGAGAGATGGGGCCCTGGCTCGACAGGTCACCAAAACTCATTAACTGACCCACCAACCCAAATAATTGTTCACTCCTGTTATTGAATCACTAGCTACACAATTGCCAAGTGACTCAGAGTGAGTCTTAAGCTGCACCCTGGTTGTCCAATAGAAGGCTGCCCACAGAGCATCCACACTGAAGTCTGTGTTTCCTACCCACAGCTTTCTTTGGATTTAGTAATACAAATGCTGCAACATACATGTAAAGGTTACATTTGTGATTTTTTTTTTTTTTTTTTTTTTGATAAATGAGGACTGAAAGAATTATGCCAAGGGGAAAAAAAGGAAAAAAAATCAGCTCCCTTTCCCACTTTAAAAAGTAATGTTTGTTTGCCTTGTTTCTCCTGGAAGACTAGATGAGTGACCAGAAAAAATGTAGGCTTATGACAGGAAGCAAGCTGTAAAAACTGATTTAGAGGAGACTTTCAAAGTTGGACTTTGTGTAGTTTTGATTTAGTTTAATGATTCTGTATAAACCTGTAAAACTCAAACATTTGAGAAATCCATAGGAAAAAAGGCAAGTTTGTTAAACATAGATTATCCTTGACCTAACAATCAAGTACCATGGAAGTCCACAGTCCCCATCTCTGAGACTTCTAATATGTTCCAAGACCACACTCAACAGTCCTGATATTAATAAGCTGAGAAACAAAAAACACGAAAGATTTTTTTTCTTATCTTGAGAAATATAAAATCTTTTTCAGAATTTTTTTGCATATCAGAAGCAAACAAGGCGTTGATCCCATTTTTTCCTCTTAGAAGTTGTTTGAAAAAAAGAAAAACTAAGATAAATGAATGAAAAATACAAGCAATTTTTTACATGTAAGCATTAGAGCATCCTAGCAACTATTTTCTCTCCTCACACACATATATATGAAAGCTTGCAACATCCAAGTGTTGAAAAGAAAGAATTAGATAGAAGATCTGGACTCCAAGTTACTGCACAGCACTCAGTCCTATCTACTTCTTGACAATAAAGTCAGCATTCACAGCATGAGCCCCCTGAAAAAATATTTTTAAATGAGAGACAGCAGGCCTCCTCCTAAGACTGAAAACTGCAAGTATTATATAGCAAGATTCCAGAACAAGAAAGCTTTTGTTGCCTGAGCTACCTTTAAGAATTGTATATAAATATCTCAATATGATATCCATCTGATATTCTCTCATGATGATGTTTGAGGGCCCTTTCTGTTCCTTCCTATATTTGGAGTCCACACAGTAGCCTGACAGTAGGACATCTACGTACAGCTACACTGGTAAGCATTACTGTGTGTTGTGCTTTTATGAATTAGGAGTAAAGCCTTCAGGTTCTTAAATGCAATTTTTGCCCCTTCTAGGATCTACTGTTCTATATAAAGACAAGGTGAGGAGACAGATGCTACCCTCACACAGCAGTGCTACTAGTGGCATTGGCTATGCCAGGAGCAGAGGCTGGGATGAATGGGGCCCCAGGGCCAAGGTGGGTCGTCCAGAGGTGCCGGGGGGGGGGGGAGGAAGGGGCTCTCCACATCTTCATGCACCACTGGGCAAGGCATGGGGGGCATGTGCCCCCCATGGGGCAGAGGCAGGCTACCCGCTGCAGGCTCAGGGCTCTGTGCCCTTGCCTTTGCCCTAGGAGCTCAGCCACGTGATGCCAATGTGTTTCCTGCTGCCAAGCAGGCAGGAGATGTGCCGTACAGCTAGTGTGCTTTGCAGCCCCTGCCCGCCCAGTAGGTGGCAATGGTATTGCACAACTGAGCTCCCAGGGCAAAGGCAGCAGGGCGCAGAGCCCTGAGCCTGCAGTGGGCAGCCCGCCTCTGCTCTGCAGGGGGCACATGCCCCCCATGCCTTCCCTGATGGTGCCCACAGCTGCAGGGAGCCCTCCTCCTCCCCCCCTGTGCCTCTTGATGACCCGTCCCAGGCCCGGGACCCCATTCACCCCAGCCCCTGCTCTGCCCCACTCCCTCCTTCACCATGGGGGCCTCAATCTGCTTCCCCCCACCCCTTCCCTCTCCTCCTGTCCCTTCCCCTCCACAGATTTACCAGCTGGGAAAAGCCAGAGATTTGAGGGTTCAATCAGGAGATCAAGGGTCAGAGTTATTCTGACTTAGAAATTGCTAGTTTCACAATGTTTTTGTGACAGTTGGCATTACTGCATTTCTCAACAGGTGGGTCACAACCCAAATGTGGGTCACAAGAATATATCACAGGGTCACAAACAAACCTTAAAAATGGATTAACAAACTTCAAAAATGAATTAATCTTGAAAGGAGAAAAACGTGGGAAACTGTGGCTTTTCCCTTGCAGCCTGGCAGAGTTCCAGCCTGCAAGGGGCTGCTTAGGGCCCCCCATCTACCACACACCCTGCCACGTACCAGCCCAGCCTCACCCCCAGGGCTGTCAGCAGGGGAAGGAGGGGGAAGGGAATAAAATGGAGCCTCTTGAGAGCAGCTGCAGCAGCTGCTGGTTGCTTTGCCCAGCCTGAGCTGGATGGGGGGCATGGAATGAAGTCCTCTCATCTCGTGGGCCTGGCCCGGCTCCCCCCAGTACCTTATCCAGGGTAGCTGCGGGGGCCCTTGAGGAAAGGGAGCCCCATTCCACCCCACCCGCCCCCTCAGCTCTGGCTATTCAAAGCAGTGGGCAGCTCCGTGCAGCTCTGTGCTGCTTCCTTCCCTTTCCTTTCTCCACTGACAGTCCTAGAGCTGGGCAGGGATGAGACTGGTGAGAGGGGCAGTTCAGCAGCCTCCTCAGAGGCTGCTGGAGTGTGCCCACCTGTTGGCCAGGGTCAGTGCAGGCAGGCTTGATCTCCCCCGACCCAACACCAGAACATCTGTTGGGTCAGGGCCAGGGGGAGGAGGCCTCTAACTCATGGCACTTTGTATGAAACATTATGAATTAGAGCACAGCCCCTAAACATCTGTAGGCATCCTAAGGCTGCATACAAGGGCTCATTTCTAACATTTGGAAATTCCCATCACTAGAATGACTCCAGGAGAGGGAGCAGTGCAAGCATTCAGTCTGCAACTGCCACCTCTGCTCTGCTCCTTGTGCCTTCCTGAGATTGGGATCATCCTGGCCTGGGGAAAGTGATGGCTGCTCTAGTTCTCCCATTCCTGGAGGGACTGAAGCAGCTCCAGAATGAGAAGCAGGTAGGAGGTTCATAGTACTGATCCTTCTGCTCAGCTTCCAGTGCCTGAGAGCTGAGCAGACTGAGCAGTGGGGTGAAGCCCCCCTCTGCTTCTTATGCTGAGGACTCCAGTATACTAGGAGTCAATGTGGAACATTTGCCCTCTTCCTTCTCCTCCTGGTCTGTGGGAGGGGTGGGAGCAACACCCCCTGTGCACCTTTTCTAGACCAGGGTGACCCCAGTCTCTGGAAGGCCCAGGAAGCTTTTCCCCTGGCTCCACTCAACCTGGTCCCCAGGAGGAGTTAAGCTGCAGGAAAATGTACAGAGGCACGTTCTCACAGAAGAAAATTTCCCCAGAGCAACTTCTACCTTGTTAGAGTCCAGGTTATTTTTCTCCCAGGTAGCCATTTTTGCTCCAGGAGAAAAGTCTGTGCACTTGTGCTTCCTACAGCAATTCTCCCAGGAGAAGGATCTATATGCGGTGTAAGGTACAGATTAAGGGACTTCCTAAAGATATATAGGAGGTATATGCAGAGCTATGTGTAGATCTCCTGGCTCTCAGGCTAATGGCATATGTATTGGAATAAAAATAAGGAAAGGAAAATTTAGGCTGGATATCATAAAAAAAATGATTAATGGCAGTGAGCTTGAATCATTTTCAGAATAAGTGATAGGAGCCCTATTGCCTGAGTCAAGTAAAACTGGAATGGACAAAACACTTGCAGATATGTCATAAAACTCAGTCCTGCACTGAAAAGAGAGTGACAAAATGGTAAGTCTGTTTTTTTATCACTAACTCCTTCAATTTGCTGCGTGACAGTGTGAGAGATTTATATGCATTTGTTCAGCCACTGAGTGCATAGGAGGATTATCAGTGCCTTGTAAGCTGTGCTACATTTCTCCTCCTATAACATTACTTTGAATAATGAACTGTGTCCTGATCCATTA
Organism: Alligator mississippiensis; assembly: GCF_030867095.1. Classification (NCBI taxonomy): domain Eukaryota; kingdom Metazoa; phylum Chordata; order Crocodylia; family Alligatoridae; genus Alligator; species Alligator mississippiensis. The sequence goes on from NC_081824.1 coordinate 160,404,937, forward strand.
GCTAAATTAGATTATGCAGTATGATATGGCATAAAACCAATATTGATCATTTTGATCTTATTATTTCATGTACAAGTGCCAAGAAGCAACACAAAACCAATTTTTTTCAGCTCCATATTTTAGACTTGGCCTCTCTTGTGTTTATATTAAGATTTGTATTGAACAGGTAGTGCCTAAAACACTTTAGGAAGTATTTATATTTTTTTTTTTTTATTTTTAGAAATTGTAGTACAATGGCCCTGTTGCCACACATGGTATAATAAGTATGTCCAAAGCCAGGTCCTCCAGGCTAGGTTAGGGCTGTTGTTAAACACCAGTGGACCAGTTATATGAAGAAGTAGGGTGGCCATCATAGAGGACAGTCTGGTTGTCCTCTATCTTCTATTGATACAAAACCCAACAACGCCTTTATGTCCTCTATTTTTCTCTTGAAGGCATGGGATTTTACATCAATAGAGGACAGAGTAGCAGAAAACCAGAACATTCTCTATGATGGCCACCCTAAGTCCTTAGTGGATGGTGCAGTAGATAGGACTCTGATTTTGGAGTGTGGAAATCTAAATCCTAGTGTTATAATATTTTAACAAGTCTTCAAGCTGTAGTTTCACAATCTCTAAAAGTCTGCTTTGCCAAGTACTTGGAGATCTGTGAGGCTGTCATTAAATGAAGGTCCAGATGGAAATGGTAGAAGATGCTGTTATATTCATCTTATCAGCATTGTTGGTGCTGGAGTGCTATACAGGGCAGGGGAAACAACATGATTTGCTGTGACATGTAGGTCTGTCTACCAGGGGTGCAAGGCAAATGATGGAAGTGACCCCATACAACAGAGGTCTCAGGACCGACAGATGTGACTTTACAAGGAGGGCAGCCCACTCTCGGTAAGGCTGAAAACAAAGGTATGCAGATGGAGGCAGATTGCAGAGAAGGATACAAACAGCTTGAGCAAAGAGAGATGAGAAGATAGAAAACCTCATATCCAGAGTTACTCTGGATTTCCAGCTGTGCAAATATAAACAGAATTTGCCCCTGGGACTCCTGAGCATATCAGGTAGACACGTTATCCCAGTATCTTCTTCATCTACATGGACATCCAAGTCACACAGGAGAACAGGGCTTGCCAACTCAAAATGTGTTTTGTTTGTGAAAAACAACTACTACAGAGATGGCTTCAGGTATTTGGGCAATATCATATGGTGTTACCAACTAGTGCAACCTTTAGCAAAATATTACTGCAAGTAATGTGTCTATATTTTGTATTTAACCTAGCTGCTTATATCTATAGAGATGGAAATTATGGAATTAAATCTTCTCCTGTGATACTTGGAAAAACTTTACTATCTCTTTAAGATCTTTGTTTTGGGACTTATGTCATCTTTAACCAGTACCCAAGACCATGGTCAGTGGTAGCAAGGAACTGATTGCTGAAAAGTAAAGATCAGTTTTGGAAGCAGCTGAGATAAATATGGACCATCAAGAGTGTGGAAAACCAAATCAAGCTCTTCCCATGTTGTCTTTTATTAGGCATAGAAAGGGAACAGAATGCTCCATTTACTCAGACGTTGAATATAGCACACTCGAATGCTGTCTGTGTGAGCTCAAGTGCTGCTCTGTAAATGTTGACAGTCTCTTAGTTTAAGCAAGAGCTCTTAGAGTCTAAATTAAGTGCTTGTTTTGTTTATGCCTCAGTAAATGTAGAGTCACTGAAAAAAGAGTAAATCTATTTGTGTTTGGTGCCTTTTTTTCTTTTGTAAACAAAGTGGCAGCATCTATTCATTATACAAGTGACATTACCAGTAATTCACCATTATTTTTATCTGTCATTTCCTCTTGCCAGTAATCTACCTCTTTATTTCCCATGAATATCCAGTGATGTTTAAAAGTGCACTAGATTTTTATTTTGTTAATACTCCAGCATTTATCAGACTCACAGACATTTTGGAAACTCAAGAGAAGTCCTTCAAAAGAGCAAAGGTTTTAAGAAAAGAGGACGTCCCTCTTCAATGGAATAACCCCCCACCCCAAGCATTTACACATTACAATCAAACCAATGAATTAACAGCTGAAATGCAGCCAGCTCACAGGTGGAATGTGGTAAAAGGTTACCCGTGTATAATAAAGTGACATTAGAACAGGAAGCAAATGATATCATTTATAATTTAATCCACCAGAGGAATTTAAGAAGGCAGAATATAATTACCAGAGCTGGCATTTGGTCTGCAGGCTGATTTAACGCTCCTGCAAAAAGAGCCGTGAGATCTTTACTGGCTGCATGTGGTCAGGACCTGACTTTACACTTCATTTGACATGAGTCCAATAAAATAAAGACCTGTTTGTAGTTTCCATCAGGACATTCCCTAACCCCAAGGTTCATGATGTAAATCACAGACCATCTGTGCTCTAGGGTGCTCCTCTCTGTGTCCCTGGATTACAGAAACAAGAGGCAATAATTGGATTTCCAAACTAAGAGCACATAGGGCCACTTCTGTGCTAGCTGCATAATGCAATTATGCAAGGAGACAAGAAAAGGCTTCAGGGGCATTTCTAAACTGTCAGGTAATCAATACTGAGAGCAGCCATGGTGGGGGTCAGATAAATGGACAAGGTGTCAAGTCATGTTTGATCCACTTCAGATCATAAGCATCATTTCTGCCCCAATTATTTTTTAAAAGTTATCATTAGATACTGCTGCTGCCAGAAAACAAGAAGTAAACCTCACATTCTTCCAATGCAGATCCTAATGAACTCTACAAGAAGATAGTTAAAAAGTCAAAATTTGACTCTCTTTAGTACCTGGCCATATTGAAAAATGACTCTGCTCTCCTAAACAATTATTTCAGTAGTGTTTGAATTGCCTCATTTTGCTGTTTTCTTGGCGCACATCCCCAGATAGCTACAGCTGGCATCACATGCATCTCCCCTCCTCTCCCAGAGGTGGCTTTGAGCCAAATGGGTGGAGGAGATTACTATGAGGGACTGAAAAACCTGCCACTTTATCTTGTAAGGTGCCTCCATGCTGCTAGGAAGATATTGTTGGTAGGTTAGTAATTCGAGTGATCTCCACTGTGGGGAGAGTTTTATTTCATCCCCTGCCTCAGGAAGGTTGGCCAGGTACTCCAGCATGCTCTGCAGGAGAGAGCTGGCTGGAGGGGTGGAACTCCTTAGCAGATCATAGGGAAGTAGAGCTAAAGGGGACCTGAAGGGGTCACATCTAGTCCAGCCTTTGCTCAAGGGCAGATCATCTCTGACTAAACCATGCCGACCAAAGGGCTCCCCTGCTCTTGAGAACTTCCAAGGATGGAGATTCAACAGAGAGTCTTTTCTAATACCTGACTGCTCTCACAGTCAGAAAGTTCCTCCTAATCTCCAACCTAAATTTCCCCTGTTTCTAATCCTATATCCAGCAGCTGCAAAGAAAAGCCATCTCCATCCTTTCTGTAATCTCCCTTCAGGTATTTGAAAACTGTTATCAAATCCCCCCTTCTGTCTTCTCTTCTCCAAACTAAATACATTTTCTTTACCCTACAAAAATACAGGACCAGGATCACAAGGCTGTCAACAGAAAAGAGTAGATCCAGAGAGGTGGTGGAGGAAGTAATCAACTCGGGTAGCCGTAAGACCATCCAGGTGCCTGAGGAGCCAGCCAGCATATGGCTTCTCTGAACTTTGTTGCAGGGCAGTGGTGCTAAACCTCTGGTATTTAACAGGACTGTGTTACCCAATCTGTTGGGCCCCAGAAATTTGGTAGCAGGAAACCAGTGGCAGCATTCATTTCAGAGCTCTCACCATCAGGCTGGCATGCAAGTGCCCACCCACACAATCCAATCCACATACAAGCCCAGCAGCATTCATCCAGCTCACAGGGCCACAAGGTTGAACACCATTCTGTCAGATGCTTGCAGGTCCATAAGGTTCAGCACCATTGTGTTGGGTGCATATTTGGACCTGCTAAATAGTGCTCTGGTTCTAGAGAAGAGGTAAGATCCTTCCTTGGTTTTTCAGGTGAATTCCAGCACCATCAGGATTCTGTTGAGATTTTATACAATTTTATTGTATTTTAGAACTGGACAATCTCCAAATGGTTTCTCCACTGAGGATTGCTTCTAGACTATCAAACATATTCCTCTGCTGCTGGGCAGAGAAGGACCCAAAGCAAACCCCTGAATCCAAACCCCCAAAGGTTTAGAAGTTCAGCTCAGAGCACTTTTCATCATGAATCAAGCTCTTGAACTTTGGCAACACTTCATTCCAAACCTGAACTTTGCAGCTAGTGCTCATCTCGACAGCTGAGTCAGCAGAGTTTGTATGCCAGGGCATGAATGGTGAGCTTTCAGTTATATGAAGGTGGTTGTGTGGTGTGATGTGGATTGTTGATTACATAAAGATCAAAATGCTCTTCCTACGCTAGACATCAACAAATGAGTTCTGATCTTTTGCATTATCTGTGTAGAAGAGTCAAACAAAGCCTATGCAATACTTAGGCACTGCAATGGCCCCTCTTCACAGGAGTGAATTTTGTATTGTGCATTTCAAAGCATTGAAGCGGTGTTGGAGGGCTCATAGAAGTTCTGCTTCCAGGGTGATATGAACAATATCACAGATTTATGGATGCGCAATGCTGACTCGTCAACCTGGGGCAGTTTAACTCCAGTCATTTTTTGGTTCTTGGTTATAGGGCATCATGAAGAATAGAGCACCTGTCTGGGCATGTTTATATCATAGATACCTATGCTTACCCATCCAGCAGCTACAGTTATGTGTATTACCAAAACAAGAATGGCATTTTCTTGGATCAGTTTGTTTTATGTTTTCTGCAAAGTTGGAGCAGCTGATCCCTTTCCCTCTCCATATAGCTCTAATCAGTGGACCAATTTTAGGTGGGAAGAGACACTGTCTTTCTGGGTCCTTTTACACTTAAGTTTAAGAACTACATACATGGCCCCCAGTTTGCAGTCAGCCTGTGGCTCACAACTGTGCACTCAGCAGTGCAAAACAATCTCATCTCATCCCCTCTCAAGTCAGAATGGATCTCATGAATAATGAATCCAGCTGATCTGTACAAATAGCAATTCTGAACCCAAATCTCCTGTGCAACTGTTGCATCCAATCCACTGCTGTGCTCCTGGACCACTTTTTACTCCCCTTTTTACTTTGAAAAAACACAAACAGGTCTGCTTGCGCTTGCAGTTATACTGGTGCACCTGCAGGGATATCTATCCCCTCACTGAAGCCAGAGGGTAGTGTCTGAAGTTACACTGGTACAAGGGTGGAAGCTTCCCACATATGCTGGTGAATCGCTGTCACAGCCCAGCTTTTTTAGAACTGATGCGACTGAAAAAGCATCCTTCCAGGGTGATGGTGACCAGCAAACCACATGGTCAGTACTGCTGTTCACTTAAGCTGATTACTTTATCTTCCAGGGAAAATACATTTCCTTTTCCTCCAGCTGGAGAACAAAATAATAAGATTAGCAGAGTGTCTCCATTCACCAACAACTGCCACAGTGATGGGTACAATATACATCCTTAACTCCTAAGACAGATGAGAAAAACATCCCTTCCCATCCCAAGTTTCAGAGGGAAATAGTTGCTGAAAAGTTGGACTTGTGTGTTCTACACTGGTATTCCCCAGGCAACTGGGGGAAAATATGGCTTCTAACACCATTTTAAAGATGCCCTTCATTACTGAATTAGGCACCACAAAGAGTTAGTGATTTTCCTTTCACCCCAGAAGACCTGGGCTCAAATCCTGAATAGGTCAAATTAGTTTGGTGATCTCACTCTAGTTCCTAATGGTCCTTTGTTCACACCATACAATTTGACACAATTGGTTGTCTCTGCCTGGAATGAGGAGAGGCCCAGGACTGGGATAATGGGGATGTTACAGGTCAGAACTGAGGTCTATTAGCAACACTGTGTGAAAAAACCTGGAACAGCGCCTGCCTTCCTCTCATCCAGTGATCTTAGGCCCTTATTTACATGCAAACAAAAAAAAAAAAAAACCCTCATGCAACATAGCAAAGAACACATTTATGGAAAGAGGGGAGTTTTATAGACTGACAGTGCTATCACACATTGAGTGAAACTGCTCACAAGCCCTTGGATGCCAAATGTTCACTGCTGTCAAACTCTTTGATGGCAAAAGAAACTTAGAATTGCTGAACAGCTGTTTGGAACATTAACAGAGCAAAGTAACCAATCACAGATTTGCCTCTCTGCAGAATGGCTTTAAGCAGTTTTAGAGCAGGAATTCGTTCTTCTACAGCAGGGAGGGCACGTGACTGATTAGGTTGGTAGATGACTCCACTATATCGGTTTACACACAGCACACTGTGCAGTCTGTGAATGCAGTATTCTAATCAGATGCAGCTATCTGATGGAAAACTTGAAGCCAAACTTTATTCTTGAGTTATCATATCCTCTGTATTGATAACTAGATTTTCTTGGTAAAAAACTCTTTGGCTGCTATTTTCAAATCTGTTTGCCTGAAGCTAGGGTATCTAATCCCATATTTAAGGCCATAAATGGTATTAGTGGGCCCTGCAGGTGCTCAGTGCTGCCAAAATAATAGGCCATTTCTAGATAGGTATTTAACATTAGTTACCCAGGGCTAGGGAAAAAAAAAAAGGCCTCTGCTGTTTAATAGTAAACATAACTTTTGCTGCTGATTCCACACCTAAACTCACAATCATGGTTGCCATGGAAATCATCATTTCCAAAGCAGAATAAGTGGCAAAAGCAGATGATAAATGAAACAAAGAACATGTGTCCATGCAAATATCACTAGCAATAAAAAAAGAAGAGGTGTGAAGTGCTCCAGCTCCGGCAAAAAGATGGCAGTAACATAATTGTTCTTAAAGTTTTCCATGAGGCATTATCCAGCATGTAAACCTACTAGGAATAGGTATGATTTGGGCTATTCATGAGGAGAAGCTTTGATGGTACTTTTGCATAGTGTCACCCACTGTAAATTGGATCCCAGTGGTTTGATATGAAAGAATCCATGCGTTTCCTTCTGCAGAGCTACGGAGGTAAAATCTGTATTCTGCCAAGGTCAGTGGGAGATATTTCATTCATCACAATGGGACTAAAGTGTCACTCTGCAAATGCATGTTCTTGCTATCTGTACTACAACAGCATACTTCTCAACAGTCCTCTCCACGTACCAAAAACCCCATAAAATGGGCTTGGGTTTCACGAGTAACTCAGATAAGTCTCGTCTATGTAGAAGAGTACACCATTCCTTAAATGCTTTAATCTATGGTAGATATGTCTAGTATGTCAAACTTGTAGGATGCATTTATGCAGCCAATTTACAGAGCCCCCTTGTCACAGAACATCTATTAACTTTAACCATCATTTCTGAAGGCAATAGCTGTGTTATGAAACTCATTCTTTCTATTATATATCCTCTTGCTCAGATTTTTTTTTTATTTCTACACCTGCTATTCAGTTTAATAAATAACCATTTTCTTTTTTTCCCCCATTAATGATTAGGAAATTATACTTAGCCCTCACATTGCCTCTTTCATCAATGGATGTTGTGAAAGAAAATCCTACAGGGTTATTTTAGGAGGGAAAAGGATGCCTGATTTTTTAACTGCTGTTAACAAATTCAGCCTCACGCTATCTTTACTATCAGTCCACTTACACGTAGATAAACTGAGACCCAGCAGTTTAGTGACTTGTCAGACCACGCCTCAAAGCACTGACAGAGCTGGGATACACCTCAGTAGTCCTAACTCCCATTTTTGCACTCTATTAGGAATACTGCTTTTCAAAAAGAAATAGCAATGTAATCATTTTTCTTCATATGAAGGGACTGAAATAATATCACATCCCAATGCTTCTGTAACACAGCATAGTCACTTTACCCTGAATGCAGACAGTGGCAGAGAGTGAGCAAGCACTGAGTCATACAGGAAAGAGGAGGAAATCCGGGCGGCTGGTACATCTGTATGCAATTTTCTAAGACCCAGCATCTGTGAAAAGTAAAATCTTTTCAGTGAATCAATAGGGAAAGTTTGAGGCAGCATCTGTGAAGAACAAGTCTTTTCAGTGAATCAATGAGAAAAAAAACAGTTGACTTCTAAAATCTATACCAACTCCCTGAAAATTACTCAAATGACTTGGAGGGTGTGTACCCCTGAACACACGTGCAGGGGCACGCATTTCCTGTGGGACAAATGGCAGTGGCACATATTTGTGTCACTGCTATTTGTCCACAGGCATGGCCCTGCATGTGCACTGTGGCGCACAGCACAGTGACCAGGGTGGAGGAGGGGTGGCTGAGGAGCTTCCAGGACCAGCCAGATTCCCTTTCTGGTGGCACGCGCTGCTGCCACATGCACCATACTGCTTGTTTCAGGGGCTATTTTTTTATTTTTTTTTTTTAAACACCAAGTCGTTCTGACATTAAAAAAACCGCTGCGCTTCAAATTAGCAGCGTGGTAAATACTTGCATGTGCACCATGTGTGGTTTGTGCTGCCTCAAACTGCTTTGAGGCACTGCAAACTGCATGTGTGCACTCGTGAGGACGCACCCTGAGAGGTTGCAATGGGACATTGTGGGCAATACTTTAAAAATGCAGTACAGAGACTAAGGCAGCTGCCTCCTGAATGGGATCTATTAGCATGCTCACTCCAAAAGTAAACCAGACATAGGGGTAAAGCTGATAAAAAGGCTGGAATGATGAATGTGTGAACTTGCTTCTTTGAAAATGTCAAAAATTTATTTAAAAAAAAAAAAATCTGCTGGAAATTTGCTCTGAAAAATCAGGGTATGAGCCTAGCAGTGAAGAGGAATGGCAAGCTATAAAAGGGCACAGTGAGAAATAAAACTGACCTTATTCAATACATTTTATTACAAACAACGTGATGAACTTAACATGTTCTTATTTGCTTACATTCATGAATATCAAAAGTCCGATACAAGACTAAATAATTGTAAGGCTAATGTTGGCAAGAAGCTACTCTGTAGGCACACCTCCATGTGATGTTACGGCGACATAGCATCCGTAGGCAAAACCTGGGATGCTGCAGCTACATTGCTGTAGTGATGTTCTCCCCCGTTAAAGCATGTCACTACGGCAACAGTGCCCAAAAATAACCATGCATGGCGTGCACAGTGCAGTACCAGCTGTTACTGCAACATCTTTTAGTACTTCCAAAAGTTACGGTAGCACTATAGTGGCATGTGTAGACGCACTCTATGTGGAGGAAACAGAGGCATGGAGGTTACGGGCTAAATTTTAAAGGGGATTTAATGATCTCAAGAGAGACAGGCACGTAGATGATTTTGAAAATCCAATTAGGCTCCTGACTCCCATGGGTGTCATTTCTAAGGGACTTGCAGGAAGTTTGGAGTGGAGCAGAGTCCTCCTTGACCACCAGACTCCTCTCTTAACTATAAGACAAAACGTCCTGTTCTCCCGGCCCCCAAAATTGTTTTATGGTGCATGTAAAGGAGGTATCTTTCTGTCCACCAGGAATCATTTACTTTATGCTGTATTTGTGAGCTTCACTGTTTACACACATTAATTTAAAGTATCTCCCCCATTTTCTCTGCAAATTACTGCATTCAGATGAAGTGGCAGCTGCTGTAATTAAGACACAGTTAATTACATATCCCCTTAATTGCAATGATAGCATTTTGTCAATTTTGTAAATAAGAATTGTTAGGTTTCCTCCAGCAACTTCAGCCTCAGCAGAACTCAGATCCTTATCCTGGTTGCCCCTAGCAAATGCTGAGTCATACAGATATTGTGACATAGACCTAGTGTCAAATGGAAAAGGCAAGAAAAAAATCCTATTAGGTTACAATCAAGCTTGAAACCACCAGCAGCAGCAGTCTTCACTGACTGAACCATTAGGCAGGTATGAACAGGACTATGCATCCTTACCTCTCCTAAAATAAACCTGTATTTTCCTTCCTGAATGTAAATACTGATTTGTTTGGTCTTGTCTCTGTGGATGATGCTTGCTTGCTTGCTGAACACAGGCAGCCTGCCAAAATGAGCAAAGCTTTATCCTAGCTTCGCCACAGCCTCTTCCCCTATGTGCCTCTGGTTCTCCAGCTGAAAAAAAGTACTGGGAGTTCATCATCTTTTACTGGGGAAACAGGCAGCTGTCAGCTATGGGCAGAGACAACAAATACAAATATTTGGAAGGGGTTTTGTGTAGGCTCTTTTTCAGACCGATAAGAAATTTCTGAGTTGAGACTATGCCAGAAGGAGGAAACAAACAAACGAGCTCATTCCATTTCCTTCCCGAAAGATGACAGATGAGCATGAATCAGATTTGCTGCACATAAAGAGCAAAACCTCTCACTTAGTCACTCCCAGTAACAGAAAATTTGCCAAAAATGGGACTGGCTTAGGAGTGTTTGAGTCTGTTTGCAGGCTTAGGAGTGTTTGAGTCTGGTTCCCTGCTGAAGATTGACTGCAAAAGTGTCTTTGTGGGCTTCTATATTCCCAGTGTTTAACTTATTTCCCTGTACTCTGTTTGTAAATGAAAACTTGTGTTTTTTCATTTCCCCCCCAAATGGCAGCCCTGCAAACTCTTAGCTCTGACAGTAAAGCTGGATTCCTTCCATTTTACACATTAACAACAGTAAAGGTTCTCATGGCCAAATTATGTCTTTATCAATCCCTATGTAAGACCACCATCTTCAAATCATTCCCCCAAGAGCACCTATCCCAACATGCTGAAGGCTATAGGTTTGTAGGGATGTCACTGATGAAAACCTGAGGAGGGCAGGGCTGCAAAGAACAAACTGAGCATGTCTACACGTTCATTACATCACACTTTTGCTAGTGCTTATTAAATTTAGTACCTCTGGGTGTTTGTATGTGCGCTCTGGGCAGTGGCTTTAGTTGGCACAGCTGTGAGAGCCGCACTAGTTAAAGTGCCTGCAGCATCACGTGTATCAGCATCCCCATGCTGAAAAATGGCAGTGCAGCACTTTGAACTCAAACTCAATCGAACAAACTTTAAACTGAAGTGCCTTGCCACCATTTTTCAGTGCGGGGACACCAATACATGTGATACTGGAGTCTGCTGAAGCATAGTAATTACCATGCTCCAGCAGACTTGATTAATCGAGTCTGCTCCAACACACTGTAATTACAGCCTCCCTGCACATGTATAAGCACCGCCTCAATTGTAATCTACTAGGAAAAAGCACATTAGCAAAGCACAGTTTGATGTGACACTGCAATATACATTAAAATAGGCTAATGCACATTAAAGCACACGTGTAGACGTGCCCACTGAGGGCCTAATTTGATCTGCAGACTCTTCATTGCTGGAGGTGGTAAGTAATAAAAAAATAATTTGTCCTCACTACCAAGGTTTGAGTTTAAAGCCAACAGTTAGAAAACCCATCTCTGTCTGCCAGTTAAGAAAATTTTACTAGAGTGAGGACATGAATGAGATATGACTTTGGTCTCTCACCAAAGTCATCTCTCATTCATGTCCTCACCCTATTTAAATTTTCTTGACTGGCAGACAGAGTTGGGTTTTCTGACTGCTACATATATAGAGATCAAAGTCATTTTTGGAGTCACTTCTCACATTAAAGCCACAAGTCAATCTAATTGCCAAGTGCTTATTAATTCCTATATTACTACTGGTTGGATGAATATGCCTGGGGTGCATTCATATAGTAAGAACGCAGTGAGGCTTTGCTTGGATTTAAAAACTGACTGAAAACAACACAGATGAGATCATGACTCTAGAGATAGTGAATAAGTTGCACTGCTTCCTCCCACACCCCAATTTCTCATTCAATGGGCATTTTCACCTCTGACTCACAAAGTGGTCAAACTCAGCTAATTCCCCTCATGTCCTCTCCTCGTACCCCCAGTCATCTTTGAACCTTTAGTGACGAGGTTGGTTATAGCCAACAGAAATGCCACATTAACGGTACAAGCTAAGATCCTCTGTCTTCATTTTTAAAGTGCAGAAAAATCAAATCAGGAGGGAATGAACACGTATGTGGGCCTGCATCTGTAAAACCACATCAAAACCATTCAAATCCCTTTCCTATAACTTTGGCTCACTCCTGAACAATTATTTTTGCCCCAAATCCCCTTTTGTGCAAAAAAGTCCTCCTTGTCCTTTCCCTCCTTGAATTTCTCCTTTAAATCCTTTCTTGGCACAAGCACTGTGCCAGAATTAGCAGTCACTAAAATTTATACAACTCAAGATTGAGGTGCTGTCCTGAGGTTGATGGAGAAAAACAGCAAGGGTCAAATTCTAATTTATAACCTATCGAAACTCAAGTGCTTTTAGTCCATGGCTTTAGTTGGGGTCATCACTAGTTTCCAATAATTTAGTGATGCATCAGATTCTTTCCCCTACCCAAACCCCACCATGTTATACATGTGAAATCAACCCTTCATTCGTGTTTCTTTTATATCATTAATTGGATCATGGATCCATCATATCTTTTTGGGGTAATATTGGTAGGATTGCTCTGACTGTACAAAACCACCCAGCAGTGGGATTTACTTTTGCTACAGTGTCAGTTTTGAACATCACAATGGCACCTGCAGTGATGCAAGTGGTTTGTTCCCAAGAGTTTAAGGAAAGATTCCAGTTTCACTGTACAGTTCTTGATTGGGGACAGGAAGCTTACTCAGGTGTTTATTGTTTTTCTCTCTCACCTCACCTTTTTTTCCCCCCCCCTTTCAGGGATTCACATAGATTTCCATGTGCAAGCGTGAGTAGTTGAAAAGGTAAGCCCCCATTACAAACTGTAAAATAAAATGTAAGATTTCTTTGACTCAGAAAACAAATGAATTGATGAAAAAAGATCAGTCTCCTCTGTTCGTTGGTTATATAGCTCTGTTTTAAGAACCAGATTATTTAGATTAGAAAAGTATATTTGGATTATCAAAGTATTTTTTTCAATAGATGATTGTAATTTAGATTTAGGAAACAAATTATTGGGCAATTGGTTTTGTCCTTGACCTGAGACTAGGGAGGTCTGGATTCAGTTTCTAAGTTTGCCATAGACTTTGCATGTACCTAACACAACTATTCTCTGTACCTTTGTTCCCCCTCTTTAAAATAGGATTATAATGCTTGCTTTCCTGCATGCTTTGGCCATCTTGTCTATTTAGAGTGTAAACACTGGGGGGTCAGGGTTGCCTTTAACTGTGTTTGTGCAGCATCTAGAGCAATGGGGCTTCAAGGGGCATGGCTGCAATGTAAATATTTCTTGTTCCCACCACCTACTGCAGGACCATTATTGCATGTTTAGTTCAGAAATCGTAGAAAATTTTAGTCAGTTTTTCAAAGACTTCTCAACCTGTCCCTTTCCCTTTTACACATGGAAACTGACAATACCAAAAAATAACCTGTACAGCCACCTTGTAAAATGGTTGCAAGTTCTGGGTGCACAAATGGAGAATACATTTAAAAAAGATGGCCCTTAATATTCACACAGAATTATTTTAATTATTTGATGGTTGGAATCAACATGCTAAATACAAACATGTATAACTAGCTCTAGGTAAATTAATTGCACCATGGCAAGACTAATATAATCCCAGCTAGTAAGACAGCAAATCGTGTTCCCTTCTGCCAATAAGAAGGTGAAAAATCACTCTTTAATTCTAAAAGCATTTTTGTAGTAGGTGTGCTTTCTCCTGGTGCTAAGAATAAAACTGAGGAACAATAATTGCAAATGGGCAGAGTGGGGGAAAGGAAATGAAAGCTATGTTGGTGCTGCTGACAATGATGAAGACAACAGTTGTGCAGAACTGGCTGACAGGGATATGGAAATGTTGGTAAATATAACAGTGAATCTCAACAGCTCATATTGTGTGTGCGTGTTGGAGTTGTCACATTTATATGTTGTATAGCTACATTTTCCAAGATTGACTGAAATTAACTAAGGCTTGAAAAATATATTCTTTTGTAGATTATATTTGATGGGGAAATTTGCTTAGTGCTTTATTAATTAAATAGATGAGGGTGCAATGCTACCAATTCAAGACAAAAGCAGAATGCATGAAAAGTCATTTTTAAGAGATCTTAGGTTATGATTGTAGTCAAAGTAGGAGTCTGGCTTTGAGATCATCTCTGGGCAATGCTCTTAACATCTAACTCCACACTCCAGTGAAGCGGTTGCCACAGATTGACCAAAACACCATTCACCACTGCTGTTGATGGGCAACAACATGCAGAAAACATCTACCATGTTTTCCAAATAGTGGTGAGTCACTGTTTGCACAAATCAGTGATTCTCCTGGAGTCAGAACAAATTACTAGTTCATTACAGCAAATGGACAGATTGCGATTCACTACACAGATTTAATAAATCTGCAAAGAAACTGCTTTGAATCACAACCTATACTAGATAACAATAGTGGAATGATGGGGAACATTTCTATTCTAAGACCTGCAAAATTAATGCTGTTCCATACATACAAGGAAAGTGCTTTCATGCTTCTCCAAAAAACATTTTAAAAACTGTCCTCTGACATGTTTGCTTTGACTTCTGCTCTTCAGTGCCTTGCATTTTCTTCTAAATATTTCCTGGAAGACATCCAATAATTATCTCTCTCCTTAGAAAGTCTTACTTTCAATTTTTAGGTTCCATAATAGATTGAAGTAGTAAGTCATAGGAGAAAACTAAGGGTGTATAACAATTGTACTGATATCAAAGGATTCAGATACAATTTTTTATGATGCAACTATTAAGTCTGCATGATTCTGTAGTATAGCAACACTGCTCCACCTTTAACCCTGCTTCATACAGGGTCACTTAGGCTGAGTTAGCTATCTTGTATCACTATAGGATCCTGCAGTTGTAACTCTTAGATCATAACATCAGCAGCAGCAGCAGCAGCTCTCTCTCCCCTTCAAAGTACCGTATTTACTCAAATACAAGATGAGGTACCCCACATATTGGGCAAACATGCTGATAGGAAAGTATGTGTGTGTGCACATGCATGTGTATACACACAGAAAATGGGGCATGGTCACGCACACCTTAAAAAAACAAAAATGAACAGACAGGTGTTCCCTTCACTGAGAATCAGCACAGGTCTTGGAGATATTACAATACCAGATTGGTCAGCACCAGGAAGGCCAGAGCCAGCCCTGACACCCTCTACTTGGTGCCAAAATTGCTGTTTAAGATGCTTTTTTAATTTTTTTGCAAAAATATTTATATTTCATACATATACACACAACTGTACCTTTAACAACCTGTCAAGTGACCAGTGTGGCTCACTTGGCATATCAGAACATACTTTGAGAGTTAAAATATTGTAGTCCCGTTACACAGTTTGCACTGTGCACCCATCACCATTTCAGGGTTATCATTCATTGTTCTTTCAGAGGGTTTGCCTCTGAAAAAGCCTATGCCAGTTCCCTCTCCACCATATGAGATCCACCATTTCTTTCTCATCGCCCTCTTCTTTCTGTAGTACTAGTACATTTCACTAAGACCCATCTTAATGCAGTCCTCCACTGTAGGGTTCAAGGGTCTGTTTATGACTGATGGGACCCTACTATAAGGATAGGTTAGTGCAGCTTAACAGAATAAGTGCCATTAACCACAGTCCCCCTCAGCACAAATGCTTTTTCAAGTGACTGTGAGCCACTACAGTGCATACATTCCAACTTCCTCTTCATTCCCACAGCTCAGCTGCAACTTTCTCTATTTCCAATAATTCCTGTTTCTTCACCAACCTTAAATGTCTGGCAAATATCACCAAATGGAGCCCCAGTTCACACAAAATCCGGATGTCACCCCCTCAGCCTGTCACACAATTAGTATGGCCCCTGCACTGCCCTCCATGAAGTGAAGCTGGACCAAGCTGCCCTATGCCTCATCTGCATAAACATTTTTGGCAGATCCCAGGACTTATGACAAGAACACCCAGTTCCAGTCATGAGTGGTGGGCTAATTAGCATGTGGATCTGTTGTAGCGGGTATCTGGAGTACACAGACACACACACGCATACTTACCAGTGCTGAGGTCTGGGGTCACCATAGCTGGAAATGCCATTGATGCTGCTGGGGCCCGACCTAATGAACTTTATGGTAAAACATGAGTCTTGGGCTTTAGATTAACATCATGCATAGTTTGAACTATGTATAAGTAGGTACCAAAGTGCTACTTGAAAGTGTGTTTATGGAGTATCTTGTGCTAAAACATGTAGCATTTTCCAAAAAAGGTAATATGCACCAACTGGATGAACTAAGTTTATGGGTATTATATGCAATTTGCTACAGGTATGTCTATTTCAAGGACCAGTTTTTTTCAAATTTGCTTCTTACTTTTATGTGCTCAAGGAGAACATAAAATGACAGTAAGGGGTCTGGGGAAGGAGCTGCAAGGGAAAGAGGTGTGCAGAGGACAAAAACAGCCACCTGATCTCCAAGTTTAATTTCTCCTGTTGTAGCAATTAGATTCTATACCTGGAAACTTATATAAAATTTATAAATTTTTCTTATATAGAATATAATTGGGGGGGGGGTCATTTTATAATCAAGTAAATAAGGTAGCTACTGAGTATAGTTGTCCATACTGTAAATAAGTGACTTTCAACTAGGGCCCTGTGCCACCTGAGGTGGCACTAGATCAAGGTATGAACAAGGTGTGAAGAGAGAACCCGATAACATCTCTGCCTGGCTAAGTGCCTATCCCCACTACCTAGCCCCCCTGCAAAGAGGTAAGCACTGTAATATGTAAAGTAGTATTTGAAATAGGGTACTAGTCAATTTAAGAGTTATGGAGTGCCTTGACTGCAGTAAGGGATGCCTCGAGTCTAACACAGTTGAGAACCACTGCTCCAAGTTCAATGTTTCAGTAGCTCCTTAGTAAGAGAATAGCAGAGAGTAAGACTAACATTTTCTGTCATCTTCTCCAGGGTTACTATGTCTGGCTCAGCCTCCGCTATCAAACTATGTCAGTTTGTAGATCCTGCACCAATCCTACCTCCAGGGTAAAGTATCTAGACACACAGGTGCACACACAAATGTGGTTCAGGGTGTCAGAGTAGTCAACAGTGAAACAAATGCTCTGCATAAGACTCACCATGGTTTCAGAAGGGTTATGTAAAAAACCTGCCCTGGGATTTTTGAAAGTGAAAAATTGTGTTTATGATATAAACTCACAGCATCTTCAGATCGTCAGTAATGTTTAAACTGTTATTTTCAGTGCGATTTTTGTTTTGTGAGAGACACGATAACACCTAGCAAAGTTGTACTAAATCCTGAGGTGTCCCTAGTATGGATTCTGTATTTAAGAATGTAACAAAGGCAAAACTCACTCGTTGCTTGGATGTCAATTTATAAGAAATTAGAATGGACCCATCTCTAGGTTCTTTAGCCACTCCCAACTCTTAAGTCCAGGATGGAATTAAATAAGCATATCAAGACAAACATTTGCCCTATTAAGTTGGGGTAGGGCAACAGAAGAATCCAGCCACTCACTCTTTCATAACCTCCATGTAAAACACATTAGTAAAGTGTAGAAACAAGAATATTTTGTACATAAATCTAGTTTCCTCTCCCCCTAATTCTACCCCCTTCCTTATGTTTTCACTAGCTACCTGGTGTGAAATTATAGGACTATATACTGGTGGTCCCTTGACTATGCCTAACTCCATTAATGTAAACCAAAAAGAAACCCCCAACCCCTGCTCAGAAAAACCCAACTTGTGTCTTGTTTCCTCTATGACTTGAGTGTGGTAATTAATTCCTGTTGCATATCTTGTTGTTAAGGGAAAAACACAAACACACCCACACACAAACACCTTTCTTGGCAGTGAAGGCACAGCTTCAGGCACTTCAGCACTTTAGAAAGTTTTACCTTAAATGCCCTTGTTATAACTCAACCTTCCCTTCTCTGAGTCGACTTCTATGTTTTCAGCCCCTCCCATGTTCAGGAGTGCTTTGATTGCCCATCAGCGTGCTGATATTTGTGCTACAAGATGAGTTAAAGCATTTTTCAAACTGATTTATGTTTCATTTCTGAAGTCATTATTTGTCTAGGACTCAATACACAGCACAAAACATCAGGAGTGCTGGCTATTAGGCTTCCGTTTTTATAACCCTCCGGAGAAGAAATTCCATTTAGCCTTCCTTATGGAAAGGTAGATGTCATTCTTATCTCTGTTATATTGCCTGTACTTATTTTTACACATTTGTTTTGCTTACTAGCACGGCTACACGGCTATTCGTCAAGGAAAGGATGTTCAAGGGTTTTATCCTGGGCAACTAGGACGGGTACACAAGATGCATATGCCTGAAATGTCTCTAGGGTAAGGGAACTGTTTTATACAAATCTTTTTAAGAACCTTATTCTGGAATTCTTAGCATTCAAATTCAGGTTGGACAGTGACAGCACATAGTGGTGGGAACACCAGATATTCCTTGTCAGCTTTGACTTATAAGTAAGGAGGAAGCACAACAAAAGAGGAAACATAAGCAAAGGGTAAAACACACAGAAATTAGTCGAAATCACTCATTCCTGGGCTGGCCATAAAAGTATCATGTAATATTAATTCACTAGCATCGGAGAATCCTGAACTCAAATTGCTCATAAAAAAGCAGACTCATCATTAAGATGTTATTAGATCTATTAAAGATGCTAAGGATCAGTAATTAAAGGGTTGGGGGGAGGGGAGAGTTGTTTTGTTTTTCTAATTAAAGGATAATACAGTATATTTCTACAGTAATGTACGTTGAAGCACTTTAGTTTATGCTGGCTAAGGAAGTAGCCCCACTCGCACTAGTTTTAGAAAAATTGGACAAAGCCAATTGAACAATACTGAATCATGATAGTCTAACAGCATGAGTATATGCAGCAAATACCTATTGAATTATAGCTGCATTACACCGAGCGCTCAGTTTCAGCAGCAAATTAGAATGAACATTCATAATGTTGGCTATCCTTCTGTGTAGATTGTGATGTTTACATACCATACGTCAGTGTGAGATTATAGAACTATTTGTGCCTTTTGTCTAGACCTTTTAAAGCACTGCATCCAGCTCCAGTAGAGCATGAAGTTGAAACTCAGTCCCATCATGACTTTGACAATTTAACTCTTAAGCGGTACATCCATTTTCAAAGGACAATGAAGAAGAAAGGCAGTGACTGGTATAACCAAACAACATACAAAGAAGCATTTGAGTTGCCATTTTATGATATGGGTAAGTGAACTCTGCTAAGCTAGTCTAACTAGACAAAGGTTCTCTTTCTTTTTTATGAGGCTCATCCAAATCTATTTGCAATTGTTACAAAGACTCAGGATTAACTAATTTTAGATATGTGAGACAGGAAAGTATTACTGCTTCATGAGAAGGGTCTCATCAGTTTTCCTTTTTTACACTACTTAAAAGGAGATGCTAAGCATTATAGCATCTCCGTATCCAAAATGGCATGCAGAAAGCAACCAAAGAACCAAAATAAGGCAAACCACCTTTATACAGCCTCCCCTCTCAAAAATACAGCAGCTGCTCAAACGTAATACAGATGCTATTCCTTTAAGAGGGTGAATAGAGCTGAACAGTAAGTACCAGGATGTATGAACGAGTTGATTTATATGTAAAGATCTACTATAAACATAGCACAAGCAAGCACATTGAAGTAAAACAGTTTGATCTAAAACCAGATCAGCTTTCAACTGTTAATGCTTTCTGCATTCAGCTTTAAAAAAAAAGACTCCTTAACCCAGGAGTTTCATTGAAATTTCTGGATCAGAAAATCTTGAATGTATTTAATTTTGACAGATGACAAGATACTTAAGTACAAAATACAGTTATAATTAAATTTCTCTCAGGAGCAGTGTAACACACTCACCTTGAATTGTCAATATTTCTGAATACAAACTATTGTTATACTTGAAATAAATGCACTTAACTGGTTTCCTACTAGGTCTGCAAAGTTCCAAGATGCAGACCTGGACAAATAATAGCTAAAACCAATATTTGAAGAAACTAACTGGATCCTTCAAATCTCTCAACTTCAATCCCAATAAGTTTTTATTTTTTTTTAAAACAAAGGAAATACAAGACTGAGTCCACAAAGGGGGTTGGTTGTGCCACAGGAGCTGGCACTTGCCTCTTTTTATCAGAAGTTAAGATTTCTGAGCACACTCCAGGCAAGAGTTGACTGTGATGGAGGCCATACCTATCTTTGCAGAACCTTCTGTAAAAGACTTTGACTGCCAGCCTCATCACACAATGCCCTAGCCCAACTTCAACTAGAATTCCACAAGAGGTCAGCGGGCAGCAGCAGCACTGGGTTGGGCTATGGGAGGGGCTGCAACCCTAAAATTTGCTGTAGCCCCCCCATGGGCCCCTCCCAGCACTGCCACCCATGCCCAGCACAGCCTGGCTCAGCCCTGCCAGGAACAACCCAGCGCTGTCCCTGGCCCACAGCTGCAGTCTACCCTGCCCCATGCTCAGATCAGGGGGCACATGCTCCCCTGTGCCTTCCTGGGGGTGTGTGCAGCAGCAAAAGCTGGGGCAGAGCACTGGACAGAACCACAGCACATCTAGGGGCTGAGGGGTGGCAGCTTCTGAAGGGCACAGGGGCATATCCCCTGGATCTAAGTGGATCAGGGCAGGATGCTGCTGTGGACTGGGGCTGTGCTCGAGGCGGGCAGCAGTGGCCTTGGGAGTGGGTTACAGGGACAGGGGCTGCAGTTATTCCAGAATTTGCTGTAGCCCCCCCATAACGCACTCCCAGTGCCACAGCCCACCCTGAGTGCAGTGCAGCCCAGCCCCAAAAAGGAACAGCCCAGCGCCAGCCCCAGCAGCAATCCACCCTCCCCTATGCAGATCTGGAGGCATACGCCCCCCATGCCCTCCCGAGGGTGCGGGTAGCTGTGGGAGCCACCTCCCACACAACTCAGTCCTACGTGGCACCCCACCCCAGCAGCACTTTGTAATTGCAAGGTAAAGCAGAAGGAAGTTCCTTGAAATCAGTTTTCCCCTCCTTTCTCCTGTGGTTGTATTTGTTAGCTGAAATACAAACCTGTAGGGTCAGAAAATAACTTGACAAATAAGCTATTGGGCATTTGATTTCACAACACACTCAGGTGAGAACACGCATCTGTCTCAGCAATGTGCACTCCTTTAACCCAAGCAGCAAGTGCAAGAAAGGAAATTAAACAGATGGGAATTGAGAAAAAAGATTTAAAAAAAGAGGGGGGGGGGAGCAGAGAGGGGGAAAGAAATAATAAAAGGAGTACATGATGAGAATAGAGAGAACAATCCAAAACAGTCATCCTAGGAAGAGGCTCAGAAAATCCTTGTTTTTTCTTTTTTGATTTGCAACATGAAAGGTTTTTGGTTTGGGGTTTTTTGTTGGTATTTGTTTTTGGTTGATAGAGAAAATATAATCTTTAATTCCAGGTTGTGCTATGGATAAACATACGCCAGAGACTGATCCTAGACCACTTTTCAACTTGGAGAAGTGCTGCCAGTGCAAGACCCCAAGTTTTTAAATCCACACTCAAAAATTGGAATAAGAAAAACATTTCAACTGAACTTTAAAAATAAAAATGGTGCTTTGAAGTTAGCCACCCATGCATAAAACCAACAGAAGTCTGTTTTTGCAAAGTTGCAGAAGTATCCTGCATCATATTTTAGCCTGTAGTTGTATTGGTTATGTGGCTCAGAAGCCACTATTAATTTTTATTTGTGAATATGACCATGTGGATTTAAATGACAGGCACTTTGTATGATGAGAAGTTGAAAACAGATGTGCTCGAGTCTGAAGTGTTCCCAACTGGTAGATTTACAGAATGGGTGGACAGTGTGCTCTTGCTGACGACAGAGAAGGGCACATTAAGGCCACTAACTTAGGGGTATTAGATGCGACTCGCTGAGTCATATCATCTGGCCCAATGTACTGCTGCAAATCTTGAACTAAATCCACTACACCACATACAGTGCATGCTGGAATGGTTCCATGAGCTGGAACTGTTGTGTTACTGCATGCCTTACCTGTGCTGGGCTGGCCCAGCACACTGGATCTGGTGCAGGAAGCTGGTCTGCCAGCCTGATCCAGAGGCTATGCACTGGCCCTGCACTACTTATCCAGCCTGTGGGGTGCAATGAATTTGATACCCATGCATTGACCAATAAGTAGTAATCCCCACCCATCCTATTCACAACACACAAGGACCCAGCATCCCTTACGATACTCGGACAAGGCAAGAAAACCAACAGAACTTGTTATGGTCTGGCCCGAACACATACATATTACAATTTTTAGAAAACCCCAATGTTTACAGCCCCAAGGATTTACAGACAAACAAAGAAGATTATCAACAAGTTTAAAGTTTTACCAAAAAGCAATAGTTGTGGATGGAGGCATGTTGCAATATTCTAGGTTTCAAGCTGAACCTTACTTGCACAATACCATTAATTTGACTGGTATCAAAATCAATGACAAGTTTACTAAAGAGACAGCTTACTCCTTTCCATGAACAAACCTAAAGGACAATGCTAAAATACAGAAAAATGAAAGCAAGTCTTTCAGATAGCATTTCCACAGGTGAGGTTAAGCAGCTGAGTTTGCCAACAACACATCTTCCAAATCCCCTAAAGATCTAGCGCTGCTTTTTTATGCCCTTACATACGCTCAAATAGCTCCTTTCCGAAGTACTTTATAAACAGTGGCTTCTCATTTAATAAATTGCCATGTTGCTCAAAATTGTGAAATTAATTCCCTCCATCTCCCAAAGGTAATGTAAACATTTATTTTCTTCCATAGGGGCTCACTGATGTGAAGCCCCAGAATTCTGCCTGCTGAGATTAATTTAGATTCAAGAGATCAAACCAGTTCAACTCCCAAATTCAATTAGGAAATAATCCAATTTTCTTAGATTATCTGACCAAAGGCTAGGAAAAAGTGGATTACATGCCCAACAAATTTACTCCATTTTACAGAGTAAAGCATTGTTGCCTAATGGGGCAACAACAACAAAAAAAGGAAAAAAAAAAAGAAAGCCACTCTTTGCTTCCCAAGTACCTCCAAAACACATTCGTGATCTGTATCAAATGGCACATTTAAGGTTCTTTCCATTTGTCATCTTACTTTATTCCTGTAGTAACTTCCTCTTCCTGTTTCCCCACCCAAACCTGATCATTCTACATTGCCTTTAAACATCTTGGCAACAAATGCTCATATAAATGCAATAAGCCCTTTCACACTACTCTTCTTATGAAGAATATTTTTATGGCCAATATAAAAAATTTATTTGCCGTGTGAAAACACCTAAAAATTAGCCTTGGAATCTAATGAATTAATCTGATTTTATTATATCTATTTCTATTTATTATATCTATATCTCTCTGCTTGGGTTTGACCATGAAGGGTATTTTGTTTTATTTTATAATTGAAAGTTTTCTATATTCCCCTTTACCAGCTAAAGTAACTAATCCAGTACAGTAGCATTCCCAAGTTTGATCAGTTAATGATTAAGAAACAAAGTATGCCATTTCCAAGTGAAAGGGGAGTATCTGAACATCAAAACACAAAGTAGAAAAACATCCAATATCATGTTTAGTCATAAACTCAATAAAAACTAGTAATAGTGCAGTTACTTAATCTAATACCTCCAGCACTAACAAAGTAAACATGTCTCTTACCTGCAGTAGGAATTACACCTCCAAAGTGTACATAGAAATCCTTCTAGAAAGTATTTAAATGTCATTAAAGAAAAAGCACCACCCTTGAAGGGTATAAAAGGGTGATTTCTCACCATTTTTACCTATGTCTAACCCACATTCAATGTTATTTCTACTGTATATACATCTCATTTTAAAATACTTTGTCAGTACTTTCTTTTGGTAAATGTGAAGTAAAAAGATATTTTAACCAATGATGTATAAAGAAACTTAAAATGGCACCAAAATGTCCTAATCAGATTAAAAACAAAACAAAACAAACAAACAAAAAAAAACAACTTTGCTTCCTTGGCAACACATTTGCTTTTTGGCAGTAGGCACTCTTGAAATGCAGCCATCTAAATTAACATTTTAAAAGTTAACTAATAAAATTAGAAGAGTTATTAAATAACTATAAATGAGCTTTTTACAATATCAAATTTCTAGGTCTGTGGGCATATTTTCTTGTAAATGCTTAAGTGTAAATTAAGTGTGAAGTGTTTTTGTGCTGTACCCTTCAAAAACAAACAAACCCTTACATACTCCAAACAAGTCACCATCACAATTTTCTGAACAAAAAACTCAAACAATAATTTAGACAGTGTTTATAGCATTATAAAATCATTTGTGTCCCTCTCTTTAATCACTCACAACAGCCATAAAGGATACAACAGCTTTAAGAATACAAATAATGAAGACATAAAACTATTTGTGCAAAACTGCATTATTTTACTGTCTAAAATTTCAGGGAAGTAACACCGCCAAAAGCAGAGAGACGATAACAAAGACAAACAGTCATGAAAGCAATGCCATCTTAGCTTGTTCAACCAAGAATTACATTATGGAGCACGTATTTGATAAAAAAGAAAAAACCTGGTGGCACCATGAGCAACAATAATGACAAATGTCCTGGAAATTGCCAGTTGACAGCTGATACAGGTACAGGTCAAAGTCTTTCAGGTATAGCAACTGATTTGGTGAGACCATCTCTAGCATTTCTTTCCATGCAAGATCTATCTTCAACATCTTTGCTTTGCGGGCTATTAATACATTTAAGAATGATCAGTCTTTTGAGGAGTGTATGGTCTTTCCATGCATCTGAAATCTTTAAAACAGCTGGATCATTGACTCCCTGGATTTCCCTACTCCAATCCATTTAACTGCAGAAGAAAAGAAGGTGACAGAACAGTTTTCACTTTTTATCATAAACTCAAATGTGACACTGTAAAAGAAAAAAAAATGTTCTTCTGTGTAAATATCTATGCATCATTAGTAACCGTAGTATTCATTATTAAGCAATGACACTGCATTTCTTTAATATCTCTGTGTCCGATCTCCAAGTGCTTGATCTTGCATCACTGACTTAAAAAGTAACACGATCAGGTCCTAAAATTAAGGCCCCTGCTAGGCATGCAAGTAAGGCATGAAGGGACCTGACGTGCAATCTACCTAACCCCATTTCCTGCCATAAGGGAAAAGGCAATAAAGCAGGATGGGATAAGGCATCAGATCCCATCCTCCTTTATTGCTAATGCAGGGGGAGCCAGGGATCACTATCCCAGACTTCCCCTGCAACGGCAAGTAATAAGCTCCCACTGGTAGGAGACCTCCTGGCTGATCGGACTCTCATCCACAGGAATCCATCAGTTGTGGGCTCCCAGCCCCCAGGGGCACATGGTACTCCCTACAGCTGGAAGCCCCACCAACTGATGAGACTTGTAGCCATGGGGCGCACCTGGCCCCACACATTCAGTTAATGGAGTCATAGTAACCAACCACAGTTATTCCACAAAAATTATGGCTTAATCCTTGTTTTATGACGCCATTAACTACTTTAACATGTGGCCAGGTTACAACTTAAGATGCGACTAAGTTGTTACACACATCTTAAACATAACATGTGGCAGGGGTCTAAGTCTCATAACCCCTTTCAGAAATAGGTGTTAAAACACTGAAGTTAAAATATTTGCCCAACAATCATGTTCTGTGATCAGAAAGAAGCCCATGTCTCCCGACTCCCAGGCAATCTTTCCTCACAAGAAAATGTAAACACAACTAAGTGTTGGTAAATCCATTAAAAAAAACAGAAATTTAATTAAAAGAACAAAAACTAATTGGTAAAAAAGTACACAAATATACTAAAAACCTTTAAGTGTTCCCTATTTTTAGATTTTACAGTTAAAACAAAGCAATACATTAGTGTCAGAGTGACAAGGGACAAATATATCAACTTCAAATTCTATCACTCTAGATGCACATTGAGTAATTTTCACTAATAGAAGGGCAAGAGAAATAGAAGTTAAGTTGCTTCTATTCCAGATGGGTTTCTTTACATGTGAAAGTTTGTTCTACTTACCAGGAACACCAAGCTCCGTTTCTAGAAAGCGAACATAGTTCTGTGCATTTATAGGAAGTTCATCAAATGTTCTTGCATTTGATATGTCTGTATCCCACCCTGGGAGTATCTGATATTGAACCTCTACTTTATTTAAGACTTCTTGGTTTGCTGAAGAGGAAAAGAAAAGTCTGTTTACTATGTAACTAATATAGACTCATATCACCTTAAAGAACCAGTCATACAGCTAGAAATCATTTTAATCAAGCCCCAACTTAGTTCTTTTACTGACGGAACCTCCAAAAAGATTTATTTAATGCTACCCCTTAGCTTGAGGAACAATACTGCAACCAAAATAGCAAAAAGGGCCCTAAATGGTGGCTCTGATATAGATATAGGCAGGGGCTTACCTTTAAAAAAAATAGATCAGTGTCCACATCCTTCAAGAAAATCAATATTAAAGAACCAGCTGCATGAGAACTGAATCTTTTTGAAGAATAGCACTGTTACTCCACATGCTTTCGAGCATCCCATAGCTGGGGCCATGAAAAACAAGGTGGTTGCACCCTGTTCTTTTGTTCTCTCATAGAACAAGGTATGTTAGATTTCTTATTCTATTCTAACATTTTGCTTGTTGATACAGTATATTCATGTGACCTTGTCCATCAACACATACTATAGTACTCAGAGTACTGGGAAGAAGACTGTGCATGTTAAGGGAACAACTGTCAGCTCCAAGATATTTAAACGAAGACTGGTCTTGGTAGACCAGATTACAAAGCACCTCCCTCATGTTTGAGTTGACACAGATGGATGGGAAGTTGTCAATGTCTTTCTGGGAAGTTCTGGGAGTCCACTGCATACATGTAGACAGTCCTTCCAACAATTTAATGAAAATAACCTTCTGACAATCCTGACCAATGTCATGACCCAAAGGGTATGATTATGTGTGCGCTTCGGCACTGCAGAATTATTTCCTTCCACGAGGAGCTTTCTTTGCACGGTGCAATTCTCAGTTGCATAGAGAAAACCCTGGTGCAAAGGAGTTCCCGCCATTCGCATGCAAATTTGTTCCCCACTATTGGCTGTTTCTAAATTATTCCCACGTGGCGGCTAGCGATTGGCTTGCTAGCCGTATAAGAGGCTTGAGCGGTTTCCGCCCAAGTTGGAGGACTCCACAACCATCTAGAGGAGAAGGAGGACTTCACATCTTGTGAAGAACTTCCAAGCGCTGCGGAGCCTAACAAACCCAGCGTGTGCCTTAAGAAGGATATAGGGGCCTGATCAACCTCTAGCCTCTCCCCGTCGCCGCCTAATCCCTCGACGAACCCTTCCCTGCGCGCTCGTTCCACGGAGCCTAGCAAACTTCGTGTGTGTGTATCCAGAGCTCTTTCCGGGTTATTTCAAGAGGCTCGAGTTTTCTACAGGTCTTGTTCGAGCGAGTTTTGTAACTGCGACTTAAAGCAAAGTTTTTCCCTGCCTGCACCGCGACCATCTACGGTGTAAGTAAATAATCTTTAATCAACCACTACGCATCCGTGCCTAATTCTAGTCCGCTGTCCTGCATTCCCCGACCCACGTGCCAGGGCTGCTAGCCACAGCCTGCCGCGCGCCCCTGAATGCCTCGGACCGCTCCCGGCCCGCACAACCAACATGTCTATCTTTTATCTCTCATAAGACACAAAAACTTCAACTATCCTTGCAACGAGTGAAGGTGAAGTCTGGCAAACTGTCACACAAGTGCAGATGGCTACATATCCCATGAGCTTGAAACAAAACCTTTGGATGGGTCTAAACAACAAGTGAGGCAGACTGACAAAGAATCTGTCATGTGGTATATCAGCCCTTCCCAGTGGATGGACCCCTAAGTATGCTGTGTTGAGTAGGGGTTGAAACAGGACTTTAATCTGAGTTGAATGATCCCATATCAGCCAGTCACTAAAAAAAAAAAAAAAAAAATTAAAAAAAAAAATGGGTAAACTTAAGTTTCTGAATTACTCAGATGTGCAGCCAGGACCAGCTATGTACAACCCTCAGGACTGTACAGAAGCTTAAAGTATACCACTCTGAATTGGGAATAAGATATTCATACAAGCAAACTGAGGTAATTTCTATAGATGAAATGACACAGTATGAAAATAAGTGTCTTGCAAGTTTGAAGCAATAGTTTTAAGCAGTAACTGGAAAAGGGCAAATACAGTGCCCAAGAAAGGGGAGAAGGAGGATGCTGTAAATTGCAGACCAGTCAGTCTGACCTTGACACCTGGAAAAATTATGGAACTGATCATCAAGGAATCTATTTTTAATCATCCAGTGGAGAACAAGGTGATAAGGAAGAGCTAGCATGGATTCATCAAAAGCAAGTCATGCATGACCAACCCGATTTCCTTATATGACAAGGTGAGAACAGTGGATGCAATACACTTTGATTTTAGTAAGGCTTTTGACAGTCTCCCATTACATTATCATTGTTAAACTATAGAAACACAGATAAATGAGAAATACAGTAGGGTGGATACATAACTAGCTAGATTGTTATAAATCAACTCATTGGAAAAAACAAGTAGTCATCAATGGCTTGATGTCTAGTTACGGGAAGTATCAAATGGGGTTCTCCAGGGGTCTGACCTGGGTCCAGTACTGTTTAATATCTTCATTAACAACCTAGAGGATGGAATTGAGTGCATACTTAGCAATTTTGCAGATGACACCAAGTTAGGTGGAGTTGCAGAATGTATGGAGGATAGACAGGATTAGAATTAAGAAAGACCTTGATAAACTGAAGGAATGGTCCAAAGTGCTTAGACAAGTGTTAAAATATATGCTATGTCCTGCACTTAGGAAAGAAAAATTGTATGTGTGAAGACAGCCAGATATTCCCCAATCTATGTCACAGTATAGCAGAAGAGCACCTGGGGGTTACAGCAGACCATAAACTGAATATTTTCCAACATTGTGTTTGTTAGAAGACCAAGAGCAACTGAACTGTATGATAGGAGTGTTACTTGTAAATCACGGAAAGTGTTTTTTCCACTGTATTTGACATTAGTAAGGCTTTATGTGGAACACAGTGTTCAGTTTTGGGCACCACGCTCTGAGAAGGATATGGAAAAATAAAGAGCGGAAAGTCTAGCAATACAAGTGATTACACGTCTGGAAAACATGACTTAAAAGGAAAGGCTGAAAGAACCGGGATTATTTAGTCTGGAGAAAAAGGAATGGAGTGGAAGGAAAGGGGTTTGACAGCAATCTTCAAATACCTGAAGTGCAGCTATACAAAGGATGGAGATAGCTTTTCCTAATATTCAACCTAAGTTTCCCTTGTTGCAGTTTAAGTCAGTTGCTCCTAGTCTTGTCCCCTGCGACAGAATATTCTCTCTCACTATGTAGGTGGTTAACCACTTGTGGTTATGACTAAGAGAGGTTGTTGAATTGACATCTGAGGAAGTCTTTAAGAGAAAGTTAGACAAGTACTTGACTGGAATGGTTTAGTCAGGGATAATCCAACCTCGAGCAAAGGGTTAGATTAGACCAGTGTTTCTCAACTCATGGGTTGCAACCCAAAAGTGGGTCGGTTGCAAGAATTTCAAAGGGTCACAAGCTGTGGCAGGGCAGAGGGGTGGTGGGAAGGCACCTGTCCCTTCCAGAGGAGGAATGGGGTAGGAGACAGCTGTGTGGCTGGGTTGGTGGCATCAGGCTGGTGCCCGTGGATACAGGGCCACTACCAGGCTGCCTGGCAGGTTGCAGCAGTCCCAGCCCAGGGCAAAGCGGGGTGCCACAGGCCTATTCGCCTTCCTCTAGCCTATGCTGGGACTAGACTCGCTCCACTGCCGCTTGCATGAGCCAGAGCTACTGCAGCCACGA
The DNA here is from genome assembly GCF_030867095.1 of Alligator mississippiensis. NCBI lineage: Eukaryota > Metazoa > Chordata > Crocodylia > Alligatoridae > Alligator > Alligator mississippiensis. The sequence continues at coordinate 160,434,785 of NC_081824.1, forward strand.
TGCTCTGGCCTGAGTGGGACAGGAGCAGCTGGGGGCCTCTCCAGTGGGTGAGGGGGAAGCAGGGGACTATGGGTCAGGCACCAGCAGGGCCAGGGGTGTGTGGGTCAGGACAGGGCATCGATCTTTGCAAATGGGTCCTGGTAGGAAAAAGGTTCAGAACCACTGGACTACATGACTTCTTGAGGTTTCTTCCAGCCCCACTTTTCTATGATTCGAATTTATGTCCCAATTTAACAAGTCCAATTTGGTCAGAAGTGTTTGATAGTTTGACATGCTTTTGTAAGCTGGCCAAGTAATATGAATTTTGACCAAGGATATTGACCTCTTTTACAGTCCTTGTCCTTTGGTTAGTCTCTGTTTAAGCATCTCCTGGAGGATGGTTGTAACTTAAATCCCAGATATCACAGGCTTCTAAAAATGTTTATAAAAAATAAAGGAAAGAAGGTAACGCCTGTCTGCCATTTTTCACTCAGTTTCCAAGACATGATCCATTCTCCTGATAAATTCTTGAAAGAGCTGGTATTAGGCAGAACCAGAATACCATAGCAGTCATAGTACTGTCAAATGAGGAGGAGACTTTTCTGGAGAGATTCGATGTCTGCCTCCTGTATGTCTTTCTGCTCACTTTCCTGGCTGGTCTTACGAGATGCCTGCTGGATAAAATAGGGCTCCTTAAATCCTGAAAAGGAAAATTACCTTGATTTTTATATTAGGGAAAGAAAGACTGTATTCTCTGTAGGATCTAAAAGGCCACCCTGCATGGTGTTTTGGTATGGAGATACAGGGTATGTATCCCCATACAGACTGAAGTATAGAAAAGTTTTGATTTGCAAGCTGTTGTTTGCTGATATTGCTGTACTGATAGCCCACACAGAGAGCTACCTGCAAAGCCTCATGGGTCATTTCACTCATGCCTGCCAACAGTTCGGTCTTACAACCAGCATCAAGAAAACCAATGTTATGGGCCAGAACACTGATTTACCACCAGCAATCACAACAACAATCTATTGGATTTTGCAAGTAAATTTACATGCCCTGGCTCCATTGTTATCAACAGCCTGTCACTTAAGGCTGAACTGAATACTCATATTGGCATAGCACAGGGCCGGGCAATTATTTTGGACAGAGGGCCGCTTACCCAGTTTTGGCAGGCTGTTGAGGGTCGCATGGGCAGCCCCATCCCTTGACAGGTGCCCCACCCCCTGGTCACCATCTTGGGACCAGTGTCCCAATGTCTTGGGACCAATGTCCTAGGGCCAGCACCGGTGGGGCGCAGGAGGGGTCTGTGGAATCGGGTTGGGCTACACCAGCAGGGAGAGGGGGGAGCTGGCCTGGCTCCATAGAGCCCCTGCTGGCCAGGACCCTGCGCTCCTGCCAGCCTGCTCTGGGCCCCACCGGTGTTGGCCCTAGGATATTGCATAAATGTAAAACATGGAGTGGCTTTAACAAAGACTCATGGAGCAGTTAAACAGGACCCTGGGACTTCAGGATCCTTACCAGGGTACTGTAAAAAGAAAGAGTGGTTTGGATACTCCTGCTGTTTATACCCTCTCAGATCCTGGACACCTAGGTATGCTACACACAGGTGTGCTCCAAGACGCTACTAAAAAGATTATGGTATTGCACAGACATGCACTAGAAACAGAGCATGTGTGAAAAAAAAAAAAAACGAACAAAAACCAATCATAGGCTTTTGCATGCTGGAAATATTGGAATTTATCCCTAAAGCATCTTGCAATGTTTATCTATTTCCACTGTTTTTAATAAGGGAGTATTTTGATAAAAGGATTAACAGCAAAGGGTTTACTGATAGTCTTGATGGATTAATTTGCCCGAGGAAGAATTTACTATGCGTTTGCAAATCTGTCTGCCTGTAATCTTTTCTTTCTATTCTGTACATGCAGTTAGAACAGAATAGGTGCATTTTAAAAACTGTAAGTAAAGTCTAAGATATAAAACACTGTAATGAATGCTTGAGTCAACAACTTATACTGCATTTATTTTGTAGTGTTGTATGAAGATAAAGAGGATGGATTTAGATAGCAAAACCAATTTAAAGAGAATCAGACCAAGCCACATGAAAAAATAAAAGCAGATTTTTTAAAACTGCTCCCATATTCTCCCACATACGTTGAGAATTTAAAGAATTCTAAATAAGGCCAATCCTGAATGTTTTTGAAAATCCTACTACACAGTAGCAACCTGCCCCTGGCCTTGACCACACAGAATTATTATTTTTGTCCTACACAAAGAATAAAGTTACTTAGCTTTTTATTTATGGATAAATTCTTACATATAGATAGATATGCTATTGATCAACCACTTCCATAAGAATGTGATTATGGGGACTAAATAAGAACATACATTAGTGCTCTAAGTTCCTTAGCAGGAAGATTTAACTGGTTTGTTATCCATGCCTATCAACTGCCTGCTTTGTTTTCCTCTAGAAACCAAAATAATCAAAACACTTACTGAAATATTCAACTTACATTCAATAAATATGTTGTTCATCTTTGGATAAATAATAAGACAGGGATGGAAGCAATCAGTTATAGCTTCTATGGGTTTAAAAATATTTTTTTTCCAACCACCTCAAATATCTACACACTATCACACATATGATTATAAACATGGCTAACATTAATTCATGCAATCAGATAGGTTTGTCACTTGCTATTAATTAATCTCTGTCTGTACTATTCTTAACATTAAAGTGTGAGTAGCTCCAAAGATCTCAGGTAATAAAACTTGGGACCTTTCAGAGCTAACATCTATACACTTATATACTTATTAAAAGGTGAAAACTTCTAGCTATTCAATGGGGTACAATGTTTCCCTTTATCCCTAAAAATCTCTCAAAACTTCAAACCTTAAAAATTCAGCATTACAATGGAAATACAATTTTGAATAGTTTTAAATATATACATTTATTAGAACTACTTTTCTCTTCTCTTCAATGATTAGATTCATTATGGTAAATTGTATTAAGCGAGTGGAATAAAAACAGCATTGGCATTTTTGTTTAAAAACTGTTGGATATTTTAGAATTATTTATTTCTCAGTAGGAAAGCCTTTTGGGCCACTGTTTGAGAAGTTAAAAAATGGCTTTGACACTAGTTCAGTCCCAAACTCTCTGGAGTTCATGTACATGCATGCACAGTGTCTGTTTGCTTGTGAACGCTACTATGACCTCTCAAGAAAGTAACTGTAAATAGACTCACCAGGAAAATGAGGTATGATTTCCCCATCTAGTTTGTAAGCAACACCCACTTTGATTTCTGGAAATATGTCCAAGATATCCAATTTGGTAAGAGCCAACCTATTAAAAAAACATAATTGCTTTGTTAATACTAAATGTATACTCTAAACTAAATTTCAGCTATCTTATAACACGAAAAATTAAGATCGAAAATTGGCTAGAATTTTTCTAAAATTTTAATAACCACATTTCTGTTTTAAAAGAAGGCTATTCAATTTGAAACAGGGCCACTGTTAACCCAGTACAAAGCTTACTAAAGGCAATAAGCAACTCTGGACTTGGCTCTGTATAAAAAAGGACATAAGCTAAGAAACAGTATTCCCTATTAAATAAAGGGACTGGTCTGGGGCATTAAGTGGACAATTCTAATTGTTTATTCTGCTTTGTATGGAATGATTTTAACAACTATATTAACATCCAATAGTAAGCAAGAGTGTAACTACATAAAAAAAATTGCAAGCATCTCTATTCCCTTACAACAGCCGACAAGTGTCCAGGCAGATGGTAGTCTCTAAGGTCCCACCCTCACCTCACTGGTTTAACGATGCACAAACTTTTACAGGCAACAACCTACTTTGTCAGGTGCTATGAACAGATACCCTGGCCCCCCATGGGCAGATGGGAAGTGCAGATGGTATGGCAAATCATGTATAACACAACGCATTTTTCTCCAGTTAGAGAGAAACTAGATGCTTTACTAATATACTAGGGGGCTAGCACAAGTTATTTAGTTCAAAAACAAAGCAAAAAACAATATAACTAATGGAATGTGAATGTATTTGCTAGGGTATATATAAGGGTTAAAAAGCACAATGTACTAGGCAAAAAATAGTCAAATGACACTGTGTCATTAGTCATGTAGTCATTATAGTTAAATGTACGTTAGTTATTCAGGAATCTAGCCTTCTTGAGTGTCCTGACAGTGCCTCCAATACTTCATGGTCAGTCATTCCTACATCTGAGTTGATATTACCACACCTGAGTGAAGGTTTTTAGCTAGAGTCTGGGTGGAGAAGGAATCACAGAGGTGCAACTGGCACCACTGCACTCCCACTGGATCCATCCATCTACCCTGCTCTACTTTTTCCCCCTAACAAGTGTCAATATTGCTTATGTTTGATTAAATATTTTTGTACTTTACATGCATTAGCTCACAATTTATGAGTTTTATGCTCTAGGTCTATAAAGCTTAGTGTAGCTGAGGTATGATTAAGTAATACAGGTTTCCCTAGCCAACTGCAGGGGTTAAGTTCCTGAAAGTTCCCATGGTTGGCAAAACTGTGATTGGTCAGACAAAAGGTTTATGGGAAAAATGGGGCTAAGGACTTAAATATGAACAATAAAGGAACATACAGTGTATAAAAATCACTTTTATTTACTTTTAATAGTGTAAATAAAGAAGCTGCTTGCCGCTGTTCCTTACGGCCCTGCTTCCCTCTCCCATGCCCCAGCATGTCAGGGAACAGGAGCCGCTGCTTGCCCTGCACTGCCTTGGCAACACACCTCCTCCGTGCGGGGCTGCAGCAAAAGCAGCAGTGCAGGGCTGCACCCCTTAAAGCAGCAGCAGGCATAGGAGACGCATCTCCAGGGCAGCAAGGGGGCGAGCAGTGGTGAGATCCCCACGTGGCCCCACTGTCCTCAGCCACGCTGGGTTGTGCCCACCAGGTGCTGGAGGCCCTGGAGGAGTCAAAGGAGGGTGGGAGCCCACTGGCCCCCAGGAGTGCGTGCGATGGCAGGGAGCTTCCCTGCCCCAGCCTGCAACAGGCAGCAGGGGGGAGCAGGGGCAGGGGCTGCAGGTTTAGGTCCATAGCCCTGGCAGCCGGGGGGGCCCTCCAGTAGGGCTGGGGAAGCAAAACCATGGATACTCAAAACCGTGGTTGGTGAGGGAAACCTATAGATCATGCTGTAATAAATTATGTTGATAAATTTAGCTTGCATAAAACTAAACAATTGTGGAAGCTATATACTGCATTTGTTTAACAAACAAATGAAAATTAAAAGCACTGTTCAACAGTTATTTGTATTCCAAAAATGTGCAATTCTACATACAAAATGCGTCCCAGATTTGGTTAGGTCACAAAAATAGGCAAGAAAAAGGAAAATTCAAGTACAGGCTTATATCTATACTGGTTTACCCATTAAATAGCTTCATCTGAGCTTCTTTCACTGATTTTTAATCTTTTACCCTAACAAAAATCTGATCGTTATATGTGGCCTTTTCAACCTCTTACATTCTGCCATGAGTGCCCTAAGACTTCCTGAGGGATGCCCAGAAATGACAAGCACTATAAGCTACATGTAAGCAGTTCCTGCAATTGCCCTAACAGTGAGTGACAGGGTACTATAATTAAAGGGACAGTGAAGCAAGAATTCAGAAGCATGTGCAACACTGTAATATAGACAGATGTGACAAATGCAAGTCAGGGGGTGGGAGGGTTGTTAAACCCTTGCAATTTTTCCGCATGCATTTTTTCAGAGACAATTCTGCTCCAGTTTACATAAGGCCAAAAATTCTAAACCACAAGGTATCAGTTTTTAAGTGGATGCAAAGGTAGGCAGAAAAGTTAAAAGAGACCCTCAGAATATTACACAGATTAAGACTATTTGACTAGCAAATTGGAACTGAGGCTTTATAAAAATCAATTGGCAAGCTAACAATGCTTCTAGCAACTTCTGTGACAGAAGCACCGACTATACACTATGCTAACAAATGCCACTAGTATAAAAAGTTGACCGATAAAACTGTAGGTTTCCAAAATATACTTACTGGAATAGGGACAAATTATTTTACCTCTATTACACATCAAAATACCTTAAAATATATATATTTTTTAAAAACTTACATGGGATATAAAAAGGGATTTTCATTTAAGTTCTTACCTTTCAATTTCATACTTAGTTTTTTTAAGATCTATTGTTCACAGTACACAACCGCTTTGCAGAAGACTAGGGAACCTTGATGGAATTTCAGTGGAGACAACTGCCAAGCTAACAATCACAACGTAACTTTTAAGCCTGACTAAACTTTGTAGCATCCATTTAAGTAGTGCCAATTTATGCTAGCACTGATGAGCTTCATATGTATACAATTTGCAGTAATCCTTGGTATACTACATATGAAGATGAAATCATCAGCACCACAGATTACTCACGCAGTGAATCCATTAATCATGTGGGCGTAGCGGAGTAACATAAGATCCAACCAGCCACATCTTCTTTTCCTACCAGTGGTCACACCAACCTCCTTACCTCGCGTTTGCAGTAATTCTCCAATTTCCTAATAAAAAAAAACCAGAACATAACCATGTGAGACCATGCTATGTCTCACTGAATTAATAGTAACTTTGTACTTATGAACTACATTTGACCACAAATACAACACTGTTATAATCCTAGCACCTCCCTATTACACAAAGCCCCTGCCCTCCAAGACAAAAAATGCCCAACAAAACACAGACAGGAAGGCAGGCATGCTATTTTCTCAAACATGGCATGTTGATTAAGCAGTGTAATGGCTATTTGCTTCCACAGAGCAATGCTGTGAAACAGGTCACTTGTTGTCAAACTACCAGCCTAGCGAATTCAGCTTCAGATAAAACTGGAAAGCAGTATCTCATGCAAAAAGGCAAACTATTTGTAATAAATAACACCTGCAACTGAACCTTTAGTTAAGGCAAAAAACAGCAGTGTATGTCTCATGTAAAATGCTAGGATAAGTTTTGTACAAGTGACCACATGCCCTTCACTGTCATAAGTATTACTGGTGAATATACAGATGTGCCCAGCTATTTTTCCACCTGTATGACACATTTAGCATGAACAATGCTTACATTATTTTGTTCTGTAGGAAAGGCACCAATTCCAACTCTGGTAGTGTATGCTTTTACAACTCCATATACTTCCCCCACATTTTGAGGTGGCATACCCAGACCCGTGCAAACACCTCCAACTGTACAATTAGAAGAGGTCACGAAAGGATACGTCCCTATTAAAAAAAAAAAAAAAAAAAAACAGAAAAAAGAAAAAACTGAGGAGTATGATACTGTTAAAAAGAGCCATAAATTACTTGTATGATAACCATGAAAAGCGTATTGTGAATTTTGTAAGATTTCATTTAAATATTAAAAAAAAAAAACAATAAACACTCTGCAGATCAGTTTTCTTCATATTTATAAAATTACTAGTACCCTGTTCACTTTGCCTGATCCAATTAAATCAAACTCGATAGTAAAATTTTCTATTAACTGGCACAGGATCAAGCCCAGGCAAAAAACTTTGAGGAGTCATGCAAGCCATAAAAATTGGACCAAGTCATCAGAAAGCTCTGCTTCATTTTGCTACTAAAAATACATTCACTCTGAGCAGAAATATGAGAACCTGAAGAGAGATTGTTGAGCAAAGACTTTACAGATATCTAAAGACAATAGAAATTCGCTGTCTTTTAAATTGGGGGGGGGGGAAGGGGGGGGGGGAGAGGAGAGAGGGTGCTTTATGGGTCATATATACAGGACCAAAAGACCAGCTTCAGAGAAGGTTACTAACAGAACTCTGGCAAAAGTTATAAAACCTTTAGTCTTGGTTCAAGTGAAAGAGTTTTATTTTTTAACACAAAAATGAAAATGTTATTTTAAGATGCATCTAGCATACATACAGGCATCTCGCATCTTACGCGGGGGTTACGTTCTGAAGGCAGCGTGTAAAGGCAAAAATTGTGTATAGTGAAATTGCATATTACCATGCCAGCGGTGACTGCCTCTGCCTCCAAAACCTCCCGCCCCTGCCGCAGAGCCGTGCTTAGAGCTGTGCAGCCAGCAGCAGCGGCACAGCGCGGGGTGGTGGTGGGGATGGCTGCGTGCCGCCCGGCCACCACCACGCCCGGTGGCCGGCCACACAGCTCCAGGCACGGCTCCATGGTGGCAGCAGGAGGCTTTGGAGGCAGAGGCAGTCACCGCTGGCAGCGTGGTGGTGGCTGGGCCTCCAGGTAAGTGGCAGTGCCATGTGCAGACTCAAGCCCCGCCCCCTCCTCCCACCCCATGTATAGTTGAATTCGCGCAAGTTAAACACGCGTAATATGCGGTGTGCCTGTACTCCTTTCAAAAGACCTACAAGAGAGTATATCCCAAGAAGTCATTCACTGATGAAAATTTGGCTCGACAGAGGATTCAGTCCTCAATACAGAAAGAAGGTCTGGTTATTGTGGTAAACCAAATATCCCTAAAAAAGTATCCAAAGCACTAAACAGCTAGAAAATCATTTTTAAGTTTTGTACAGTTCTGGTGGAAAAATCACTTCCTAAAGGAATGTGACAAAAAAAATTACTAATTTACATTTGATTTAAGACTATGAATTCAAGCTTCATCACATGCTAAGAACTGAATGGTAAGAAGCCTCCTTCACTTGAGACTTCAAATAGGATTCAGCATGGATTGGCAGGTGAGAGGTGTAAGAAAGGAGTCACAGCAAAAAAACTAGAACTCAGACAGACCACTTAGAAAAACTGAAGTATCCAGATAAATCTGCTGTGCCGTGTTTTAATTAATCCTCAATATTGTTGAGTTTATTTCTCAAAAGCAGTATTTAACCTGATTCTACAGGTGAGGAAAACAGACAGGTAATATACTTCTGACTTACCTAATGGCTCAGGCTATGCCATAAGAGTCATTGCAATAAACTTCTAGTTCCCAGTTGAGCATATTAATCTAACTTCACTCTCATCCACAATTTAACAGACTAAGTTTTCACTGATATCCAAAGGAAACTTGAGAGACAACCCTGACGCTACAATGGATACATCTGAGAAACGACAATGAAATCTTGAAGACTGTTCTGAACTATCATCACAGGCATTAATGCCATGTCTAAAAACCATGCCACTATCCATCTATGCTAGAGCTGATGGCATTGAAGACAGCTTCATTCAGCATGTTTTATTGATATGCACTGCTTTTGAAAACTCCCCATAAACAGGAAGTTGAAATTATAAAACTTTCATGCCAAGCCAAACCAAGAACTTTTAAAAAGTTTTTCAGATTTGTTAATATACAAACTTTTTCAATATCCAACCCAACTAAAGTAAGGAAGCTGGTGTACACAATATTAAAAACTACTGGTAGAAAACTTGGGGTTTTGTTTTGTTTTTTACTTGATTTCAAACACTTTCCCCCTTTATCTGAAAGGAAATTATTTTTCATTGTAGGCAGAGACTGTTGATATTTTAAACCATTCCTCAATATTTTGAGCTTTTTTGTTTCAAGTTGTTAGGCTGGTAGGAAAAAAATCCCAGGAGGAGAATTATGTGAAAAAGGTTATTAAAAACTTCTTCTAAAAATTGTTAGAGAAATGAAGTGTTTACAGGACAGATTCAAGAAAGGGAGAAGAGAAGAGATGAAAGAAAAACAGGTCTACATGCAGTCCATAAGTCATGCTAACTCTTGCCAACACAGAACCTTAAAGGATTTATAAAGTGAATTCACAATGGAGAACAGCTGCTTTTATCAAGAGACCCGTGTAATTTATTTTGGAAAAGAAATAGTATGCTTCAAGAACAACCAAACCTTTTATATTTCAAGGCAAAGAGCAAACCATTCTATTTACTCCTTGTTTTTTAATACAAGATTTTGAACTGAAGGAGTACAGAAATCTGAATCCCACTTTTGCTGCAAACTACTGAGTTGATGAAAATGAAGTACACACCCATAGGTTTCTATAATATTAAAACCAAATCACCATGTTTTTTAAAATTATTTATTTTAAGAGTGTCAAAACACTCCAGATTAATAATTTCTTAATATAAGATTGTTTTCACTAGAACTCAAAGAAACTTTCATGGCATTAGAAACAAGCTTACTCAATTGTATTTTCATATTACTACATTGATTTATCTTCCTCTGTTCATCAGTTAAGTAATTAATTTCTTATGTTACCATCCTTTAAAGATAAAAATAATAAGGGAAAACCCCGTATTTGTTTAGATGCATAAAAATGAAAAAGCTAAAAAAAGAGTGCTTATTTGTGCTTCAGGAATCAATGATCTAACTCTAAAAAAAAATAAATCTAAACACTTAAAACAGCAGCAACACAATTCAATATATGTTACCATCAGCAAAATAAGCAATTCAAAGGGCACACACTCCACACACACCAACAATTGTTCAAGGGAAGAAAAAGGTTTCCATTGCATAATTAAACTCAGTTATAGTATTTTGGATGATGGGTTTGAGAAAGTTTCCAAACTGTGAGAAGTTCTCAGAGAGAACGTATTCACAGCAGTTCTTCAGGGGCTGCAAACAAAATTCATGCAGCATGGCATGGGGAAAGAGTTCTTTTAGGAAGACGCCTCCTAAATGAGCACCTTAAATTTTACAGAGATACAGGTTTGTCAGCCTCTCTATTTGAAAGTTGTTTTACTGATCTACACTCAACGTATCTTTAAAGTAATGTGTTTGGATACCTTACTATTATCGCAATGCTCATGAAGCCTTTTCCATAACTCTTCCACAAATACAAACCTTGAAATATAAAACTATAAATGCTAAGAGCTTTCAATACCTTGAGCTTTTTAACAGAACTGTAACATATAAACTAGTCAACTACATGCCAAATAGTTCATCTGTATTAGAAATACTCTATGCTAAATTAACCTTAAAATTAAAATGATGATGCAAATGCTTCTCTCATACATATGCACAATTTTACTGGCTTTCAAAAAGTTTCCCAAATGTAACTAACACCTCATTTTCCCAGGCCCCAAGTTAAGAACAATTTGTTAAGTCACCTCAATACATAGCCTATGAGTCAAAGACCAAACATATGCAAATCACTTAATGTCCTCCTTCCCCCTTCTCCTAACAAAATCTGACTTTAAATACAAAGGCTAGGGCTTTTCCATAATACTGTACAAGCAGACTGCTTTCACAACAGACCTATGGACAGTTCCTGGAAAACAAAGCTATACCTACCAAAATCAATGTCCAGTAGTGCTGCATTTGCACCCTCTACCAAGATTTTCTTTGGTGGTCCATGGAGAGCTTCATGCATGAAATGAACACCATCCCGCACCATTGGCTTAACTCTTTCCATGTAGCCCTAAGTAACACAAACAGTGTTTTAAACATTGAATTTAATTTGCAAGTTATAAAAACAGAGTAAATAAATGTAAGTTTAATATCTAGTATATACCAGTTATAAAAATTCACTGCAATAAAGCCAGCCAGAGAAGTCAAGAGTACCACTCTGCTGTGTAAGTAATCAGGTTTGATTTTTTAAGTGTTGTTATTGCCCATACTGACAATCCACTCATTCCTTTGGCATGCAGAAAGCAGAGAAAAGAAAGCAATGCTAAATACATTGAGAAGAAATTCCTTCTAGACCATTCTAAAGATATTAAGCAGCTGCAGAAGGAAGCCCACCCAAGTCCTTTCTGACCAGGAAGATAGGGCCACTATGTGTTGGTAATGAGAAAGGGGAACCTTAGGATTTGTGGTTTGGACATGAAGCAGGGGTTGTCAACCCTGGCGGTACTTGGGAAGGCCTTAGGGGCTACACGCAGCCAGGCGGGTGCGGACGAAGCATCACTGAACACCGCTGCCTCCCAGGAACAGAATGGGGGAGCTTGACTGCAGCCACCCACCACCCCACGCTGCCACCATTTCATGTCCAGCCACTTGGGGTACATCTATTAAAAGGAGTTGAAAACCCCTGACAGAGGCTGTCTCCCTAGAAGGAAAAAGAATAAGCAACAAAGGAAAAATTTTGAAGGATCCCAGGACTCGTGATGAGAACACCTGGGCTCTGGGTCAGGAGTGGGGGACTAATTTGCACATGGATACTTTAGGGGGGGACGGGGTAGACAGTATCTGGAGTACACACATTTACTAAGCCTTTCGGATTTGGACTAGTATCATGCATAGTTTATACTATATATAAACAGTTATAAAGTGCTGCTTAAAGGTTTGTTTATGGAGTACCTGTGTTAAAACCTGTAGCAGTTTAAGAGAGCTATAATAAATCAACTGTGGCTGAACTAAGTCCATGGATACCCATGGTAATTTGCCTATGTGCAAATGACTACAGGCATGCTTATTTAAAAGTCACTGGGTGTGTCTACATGTATGCTTTAAGGCACAGCAGCCTATTTTAATGCACCATTAAAGAATGCACAAAAAACCATGCTATTATACAAATACACAGTAAAATAGGCTACCTTCAGCGTCACTTAAAAATCATGCACTCACACTGGAGGTACTAAATTTTATGCCCATTAGGAAAAGCGCATTAATGCATGTGTAAACATACATTGTTTTCAAATTTGCCTCACTTCCATGTACAAGGTAGGGGAAGGGGTAGAGCGCAAGGGGGCCACCTGACCCCCCTTAGATTTATTTTCCCTGATGTAGCACTGGGAGGGGGACATATTCAAGGCATTCCTCCAATTATTACACTCTATACCTAGAAAATTATAACAAATTTATGATCCTGAATATAAGATTATCTTATATTAAAGTAAACACTGTACCTTCAAATCCCCTTACTCTATGGTAAGACCTGAAGTAGCAATTGTACTCTAAACATACACAATTCCTTTTTAGTTTATAATAGCCTTCCTGAAGGAGAATACTCCAAAAAAAGAGTGCAAACAATGTCAACAAGCACAGTCTTCTTAAAGTAAGAATTAGCAGCCTTTAAATTATGGATATCAATCTCAGATTCATGAGAGCCATTTTGAAAGAAACTTCTCACACTGAAATATGACAATTACTAAAAGCAGAAATTGTTTTACCTTGAGTTTTTTCAATTCCCCTTCAATATCTATCTCTAAGGTAGGATATATTGCTTTGTACTGATTGGCTAACAGTTTGAACCTGAAAAACAAGAAATTATCTTTAATAGTTTTTGTCAAACACATTTTAAATTAAATTTGCCACACCTTGAACCCCTTGATATAAAGCTATTTTGTTATTACACCATAAAAAGGAAAATTCAGAGGCATTCATTTAAGACATTTTAAAATACAGAAATCCCATATCTATATAGAACATACCAAAATATACTATTACTGCAACCAAAACACTGTTGGCCTTTTTACATATAGACATATCAAATATATAGAGGTTATGCTGGAAAACATAAATTTCAAATATAAAAATTACCTTTCAGAAAACTCATCAAAATCAGAAACAAGATCACACATTCTGAGTCCACTTCGAGCTGCTTTTGAAGAATATACTGGACCAATCCCTTTTTTTGTAGTTCCCAAACTTTCAAAAAAGTAAAAATGATGTTATTCTCAAAATTAGACTGAAAATTAATTTTAAAAGCAAATCATGTTATGAGTAATGCAGTTTCATTCTTAACATATACTAGATACATTTTTGCTTACTTTTAATTAAGTGCTTTCACATTTTAATACAAACCCCCATTTCAAAACATTCATACCTGTTTGTGAACACAACTCTCTCACTTTCCCATATATACAGAGCTTTTCTTGAAAAAAAAAAAAAAAGTATTTTTTTCTGCTTGACCTACATCTCTTTCTAAATGAAAATGTACTGATAGTTGCTTCTTCAAGTGTATGGTCAAGGAAATAAATCTACTGTCATCCCTTGGTGACGTAAATGGAGATTAACAAGTAGGACTCTGTTTTTGAAAGCTTTCACACATCTAGAGGAAGAAAATCCTCAGAAAGGAAAACTGTACAAAGGATCTTCCTCTCATAGTATCATAGTAGCTAGGGTCAGGAGGGACCCGAACAGATCATCTAGCCTGACCCCCTGCCACAGGCAGAAATGAATGCTGGGTTCACAAGACCCCAAACAGGTGATCATCCAACCTCCTCTTGAATTTGCCCAAAGTAGGGGTGAGGACCACTTCCCTGGGAAGTTGGTTCCAGATTTTAGCCACCCTAACTGTAAAATATTGCGTTCTGATCTCTAACCTAAACCTATTCTCCATCAGCTTATTACCATTGTTCCTTGTCACCCCAGGTGGCACTGGGGAGAAAAGGGCTCAACCTATTTGCTGTTGATCTCCCCTGATGAGTTTGTAGGCAGTGATCTAAAGTGATGGAAAACGAAGGACTGCCTTAGAATACACATAGGGAAACTTTCTTTTGAATACTATATTCTACACAGGAACCAGGAGAGCACAAACTTTGCTCAGCGTAGGAGTCATTCATATCTAAAATGTTCAAGGATTGGAATATAAATGGACGTATGCTACTGCTATAATCTAAAAACTTGAGCAACTCATTCAATGAAATAAGATATTAGAACAGTTTTTTCCTGAAACCAGAGGCAGAAAAATCACCAAGCTAACAGCATCACAACAGACAATTTTCTTGGTCTCTCTTGATATCAGAAAGGAAATACTACTTCAACCTTGATCTACTGAAAAGAATGAGAAAGAAGCTAATAAATCTGCAGTCTGTATAAAGCAGACGCCACAGTTACATATCAGATAATCCTGAAGATGGCTAAGTAACTCTATGCTTGATTTCCAAGAAGGACTTCATGGACTAACTTTAAGTAATACTACTAAACTTTTATGAAACCCTGGAACAACTACAGATAAAAATCTTGATGTACTTTGCAAGTATTGTTTCAGAAGTAAGCGAGCCAAGAATTTTAGCAAAATCTTCCACAGGGATTCTTCTAGCACTTCTTGAAAGTCAATCTTATATCATAACAGAACTTGTTTGACAAAAATAAACATTTTGTGCTATTTTTTTTAAAAAGGGATCAGTTTGCTTAGCTTTCAAACCATTCATTAGAAACACTCTAATAAGAAAGCTCAAGTAAAAAACAAATGTGAATTAGCTAACCCAACCTAAAACAAAAAAGGTTAGACTGATACCCAGTCGCAGCATCCACTGGCAGATGGACATTTTTATCCCTGTACAGTGCTAGTAACTTGTTAACTGGTTAGGGATATTAATTATCAGACTTAATTTAAAACGCCATTCTGCTGGAGTATCACAAATAACTGCCTTGAACTCTGAGTCATTGAAGAGGTTGCAATAGTGAGACAGAAAAAGTGAGATCAATAAAAGGTTAGAGTGGAGTTCAGAGTGGGAAGTCGAGGAAAAAGGATCACATTATGTTTATATTTAGACAAGATGTAACATGCCTTTTCTTTACAGAGTGAAAGTTTTTGTTCTAATAAAGTTTATTTTATGAAAACAGTTTGAGTAGAACATGAGTGAGGGAAGATTATTTAAAAATAGAGTTGATGGGGTAGATAGAAGGAAACTAGCTTGAGGAATGGAGAGTAAAAACAAAAAACAAAAATAAGGATCATGGAGGGGCAGATAAGCAAAAAAGGCAAGTGGTTTAGACAAGGCGATTGCTTTTTACAAAAGGCTAATAAGCTTTAGTGTGTTCAGTGCTGAAGCTGATGGAGAATTCAGGACCATCAGATTAAAACGTGTAACAGGGCTGAGATTTTTCAGGTTCTGTCCCCAGCAACACATTGCAACTGGGAGTGCGCCTTACAAACACGCAAGGAGACAGTCCCTAGCACAAAAAGCTTACAGTTGGAATATACAAGACAGCAGGTGATACAAACAAGAGTACAAAACAAGACAATAAGGATGAACATACTAGGCCTTTGTCTTAATACCAGCTGCATAACTATTGTCAAGATTTTTTTGTACATACCACACCAACAAAAAAAGCTGATGAAGAAAAATTTGAGGGAGAACAACTAATGTATTTTTCTCACGTCCCACACAAATCTCACACGCACCTTGGTTTTATGAAGGCAGAATGAAGGGAAAAAAAAGATTTCTGCAGAGTTATAGCCACACAGAGAGCACAGTTAGTTTAATTTTTTAGCTCGTGCACCATCCCTTTCCTACTCAGGCAGAAAACAGTTTTAACCCTTTCACAGTTGAACTGTCAGAAACTCTTGCCTGCTCAGCCCAAAACTAAAACGGTGCTAGATACTTCTGAAGACTAGACTCCTTCAGGTGCATCTACTATTTTGGAAAGAGCTCAAAGTCTGCCAGGCTGTGAAATAGGAGATAAGAAACCAAGAGTAGCTAAAAGACAGCAAAATTGCTGAAGACAGGGTAGCTTGATTGGTGGAACACCAAGACTATTAAAAAGAGGGGGATGATAACCCTTATGGAGCAAGAAATCAGGTATGTTAGCAGAAATCACTTGGCAGGAATCAGGTAGGTCACAATGAGCCATGGAGGCAATTGATTCCTTCAGCAATTCCTGAACAGAAATAACTGCTGCTGCCAGACAATCAGTTTTACACTTTGGATGGAGCAGGAATCAAAGCTTGGTGTGACAACATCATTGTGCCCCCCTAGATCTGCTCCTTCTGAATTCCACCTCCTCCTCCATGTGACTGCTGGAGGAAAGTGAAAGAAAAGAAGGAACAGCCATCTTACAGTGTATTTCCATGCTTCCATTCTGGGCAGAAATCAGCAAGGGTAGCATGGGGAAATGGGAATGCAGAAAGCACAATGCAGGGGGGAGTATGGGGAACAGGATGTGCGGTGAAGGGGAGAACACAGGGAAGAGGCACACAGTACTGGGAAGAGCATGGGGGAAGGAATGCGTGGAGTGAGGGGAGTGTGGGGAAAGGGTGCAGAAGAAACGTGGAGCATGGAGTAGGGGGATCGCAGAGATCACAGTGCAGGGGGAAGTGTGGGGGAAAGGGTGTGAAGCACAGAGGGAAACACAGGGAAAAGGGCACACAGTGTGGGGCGAGCATGGAGGAAGGGGTGGCAGGGGACCACAGGTAAAAGGGATGTGTGGAGCAGGGGGAGTGTGGGGAAAGGGGAAGAGCATGGGGAAAGGGATGTGCAGGACGTGCAGGAAGTGAAATGCAGGGAAGGAGCATAAGGTGCAGGGGGAGCACAGGGAAGGGGAGTGTGGAACAGCAAGGAAGCCACTGCAGTTCAAGCCTTGCCCCCAATTGAGGCTGGAGGCTGAATCTGAAGCAGTGGTTATTGCCTGGCTTGGCTGGGTGCTCTATGCCCCCAGCGGAGACAAAGTAAGAGCAGCTGAAAAAGTAAGGGAGGAGGGTGGCAGACACAAATGGGAGACAACTGGTAGGAGGCGGAAGGCACCGAAATGGGACAGGCAGAAGGGGTGAAGGCTACCTGCCTTCCAGCCTCAGCTTTCCCTCGGGCAGTAACAGGAAGGATGAATATAAGAAGACTCTCCAATAACTAGGCTGTAGACATGTAAAATTAAAACAACTTTATCATTTTTCGTATCTAGAATCTACTAATTATGGGGTTGTCTTAAATTCAGGGTCATCTTAGACTTGGGCAAATACAATAAATAATATAGGCCAGTATATGCAGTGTTTCATTTTAATCATTCAAGAAGGTCTCTCACAGCTAACTGTGTATCTGACTTATTATAAATGCTATCTGATATTGATTTGTATGAGACCTTAAGTTTATTCTCAGCTACAAGCTGGGATGTAATCACTTGCTCACGAGAAACAATTAATCACCTCCTTTTCACCTTGTTTTTTAATTCTTAAGGGACTTAGAAATAAAAGATGCCAAGCATTGGACAAAACTAAGCATATCATTTGAGGACGGCCATAGGTAAAAGCAACTGAAAGCAGTTACAGTGAATTTTCTTAAAAGCAAGCATCCATTTCAAAGGTCATAATCACGAGCAACATCTTTTACTGGCAGTATCAGCAGCGGCAGACTGCATTACTCTTTCACTTATATAGAGAAGCCCTCCAGAATAAGGCTAAAATAGACATTTCAGAAAGCCACAGTTCTGAGCTCATTTTCTGCTATTCATTTTGCCAGCTGCTTCCATTCCCAAGACCCAGCAAGTTCTTGGAAACTTACAAGTTAAGCAGAAGGTATTTCAGTTTTAAAACTCACAAGAAAACCCCCAAAAATGGAGACAGCAAGCAGCATGCAATATATAGCATAAATGTTTAAGTATGCTTCTGAAAACAAAATAAAGTGAGTACATGTCATTTCAATCCTGCCAGCCTTGACAGTGTTTCCAGGCTGAAAATATAGTCTGTCAAAACATACAGGTCCAAAGTAAGCTAATTTAAGTACTATGAAAGAACAGTCAATTTAGCGATTTCCATTAAACAAAAAGAAGGGGTATGACCCACACTTCTAAAAGCATGATCTTATTATCTCCTACTAATAACAAATGGGTCTGAAATGAACCATGGAACATTTTGTTCAACTTCAATAATTCCTTTTATTACTCTATTGTCTTTAGTTTGTCAAACATGTTAGATTCTTGTTGCTGTGTTTGTTCTAAAACTTATGCTGTCCTGTATTTAACACACAAAATAAAGTTACATACTTCTTTCCTGCTTGCTCTTGTCTTTGTTGTTCTTGGATGCCATCAGCAGCTTGATGAAAGTCAAATACTAAATAAAATAAAAAAAACCCTTAGAATGCAAATTTGCATAAAACTTTACCCTAAGCAAACAGAAATGAAAGATTCTTTCTACAAATTATTTTTCTAAGAATTCAAGTCTTTTTTCCCCCCCTCATAGGGAGAAAAACAACACTTTAAAGTATAGCACTACAATAGATTACAGGTCAACTGATGCCTCTGTAAAAGTTTATTTTTCTCAACACACTGAATTCCTGAAGGTCAAAAAACAATTACCCCAGACCTCAGATTTACTATTTGTTGCACAAAAAGGAAGGAAAAATACACAACACAGCCAACTCAAATTTAATAAGAACTCTAGCATTTCTCTAACAGTAATTTTGTTTTCTATTTTCACTTCTTCCCTATGATTTTAAGTGATCTAAATCCTTAGTTCAGCCTAGATAACTTGGACCATTTTTTAATTTTCTTGGAAAAAAGCAAGACAATCTTACTGTTTTGACTGGTTACACTGCTTATATCAAATTAAGACCTTAATTTTTACAGCCATAGAGGAACAGGGGCAGAGGAAACAAGGGAGCTGGAAAGCTAGCTAGTGGATGAAAGAGGGGCAATTAAAAGGGCAATCAAGACACATCCTGCCAATATTTTTAGATGTACAAATTAAAGAATATTCTTTGTAAACTGGATATTCAAATATCCTAAGAGCTTTTATGCATAATGATCTAAGCCTCTTAGAAAGACTCCTCTTTTTAGCATGTATGGAATAGAACATGTTATCCCCAAGGCAGCCATGGAATATGCCTAATTTCACCTTCTGTTATCGGTTCTGAGCCGTCATGCTTGCCTATCTATGTTAATGCCCATTTCATGTGTGGCAAGTTTCATGTGGCTAGATGGCAATACACATCTAGATTATTTCTAGCTACAGTTGAAATAACTCTCTCTCAACTTTCAAGATAGCCATGAGGTTCATTTACAGTAGGAAAATGTTTCACTAATGGTAACTGTAGTCAACTGGGACTTCTAATTCCTTGTTGACACAGGGAAAATTGATCAAACAGCTATTTCAGCATAATGATTCAGAAACTGCAGTCCTGGTGTAACTCAGTTATTCTGAAAAACCTTCCCTGCATCACCTTTATTCTGAAAATAGAGTCAAGGAACAGATAGATAAATAGATATCAAGGATAAATAGATATCAAGGAACAATTTCCTTTATTTTCTTAGCAGATTGTGTAAATTATGTAAATAAGGCCTAAATAGCAATTATTTTTTTCTTTTAAAGTTCCAGAAAAGAGCTCCCCCCACACATTAATGTTGCACAATGTTTTAGCTCTTCCTCAGAAGACCCAAAACTGTTATATGCCAATAAATCAGTTTCTTAATACCTGTGGACATCATTACATACATTCACTAAAATACTATTTTATGTAAATATAGTTACACAATGGGAAGCTGGTAAGTGGTAACAGAATAACTAAGAGTCAGAAAGTACTGTATTTGCTTGATTCCAAGGCAATTTAACATGTGGAAAACCAAGCCTCATCTTAGAATACAGTACATGACTGTTCTAGCCAGAAGCTGTCGCATGTGGTAGTGTCCCCAGCTGACCCAGATGCAGGGGGAGCCCCAGAGCTTCTCCTGCCCTGAACTGCAAGCAGTTGTGCAGGGACTGTGGCTCAGGTAGGGGCAGTGAAGGTAGAACTCAAGTCCTGCCCTTCAGTGCCTGCTCCCTGCCCACGGGGGAGACACCAGAGGGCATGGGGAAGTGGCAGGGGAGAAGGTGGGGGGTACAGGAGGAAAAGGCAGGCTTCCTATCCCCCTTGCTGCTTGCCTCCTCACTGCTGGTCTGCTCCCTGCCACAGTAGTTGGGGGTAGGGAGGGAGGCGATTACAAATTTAAAGATGATCCTCCAATAGTTAGAGTCTATACAGGGAAGATAATAAATTTATAATTTTCCCTGTATAGAATCTAATTTTTGAGGGGTTGTCTTAAATTTGAAATCTTCATGTAGCCAGGTAAACACAGTAGTCAGGCCTCAAGGTGGCATCTGGGAGTAAAAGTTTTCTTTTGATGTTTTGCAGGGCCCCTGATGACAAATCTGACTCTACTTCAGGCTGTACATCCAAAGGCACTCTGAAATGTAGGTTGAAATCAATGTCTAAATGGTGATCTTCAAAAGGCAAATATAAAGAACAAAACTTTTGAGGAAGAGAAAAACAAATTATTTTGATTCTTCGAAGACTGTTCAAGGCAAGCCTGTAAAGTCAGTCTCATGAAGCAGTTGGCAATTTAGTTTAGAGATGACTTGTTACTTTGGAAATCTGACTAAAAAGCATAAAGCCACGGAATCCTCTTACCAGTAAGATTAAGAATTATATGGAAAAACAAGCTTCACATGTTGTTTCAAAGATTCATATGTTGAAGTGGGAAATGAAGACTTCAGTAAAGTAACTTTTGACTTGCTCTTTTAACAAAGAAAGATATTCACTGGGAATATCAATGAGCCACCCTGATACAAAACATGTGCAAAAAGAATGGCTCCAGTAGAACCCCAATTGCTGCTTGGACTCATTAGGCACTAATAACAAAATATTAATTGAAGTATATACAATGCCTGAGGAAATTCTTATAGAAATAAGTACAAATAAATGCAGCGAATGACCTTACCAATATGAGCTCTGTCAGAAATTATTAGTCTCTTTTCCCAGCCTTCTAGTCCTTAAAGATAAGTGAAAGTCAGCATTAGGGTTTAGTATAACATTTTTCTTTATCTGTATTTCTCTTTCACCATGACTAAGTATAGGTTTGGAAAGGGAGAGAAGGTCAAAAGGACTGAACTGTCATCTCACTTTAGAGAAACACAAGCGATTCTCAACCACTGAAGTTTAATTAAGTGAAATTCAGACTGTTTACCACAACCTAAAAATTCTAGATCTACACACTTGAAAAGCTCCAATTTCCAGTTGTACCTAGAACAAACTGAGCTTCACTATCAGACAAGTTCTAATATTTTCCTTCACTCAGGTTCATTTCAGAGAACTATTTTTAGCTTTCTTTCTTCTTTAAAAAAGTTATAAAAAATGTATTTACCCCAATATCTACCATATTGCCATCTGGCATGCCTACCAGGGACCAGAGTACATTTTCTTGCCCTCAACTTAAAAAGTGGATATTGGGCCAAAAAACTATGTTGGCTGTATGGCTTCTCTTTGTATTCTAGTATATTTCCAAACTGTAGCAGATACATTCATATAGTAAGAGTTATATACATACCAATTATGAGACATTATTGCATCTGAAAAACAACTTACTTTCAAATTTGATATCTGACCTTCAAAACTGATAAAAAAGGCTTAGAAGCAATTCACAAATCATAATGTGGTCTGCTAGGAGGCAGTAAAGCAGGGGTGGCCAATTATTTGGGCACGCAGACCACATAGGGAGCTTTGGTGAGCTGTCACAGGCCAGGTTAGCACCCCTTCCCCACAGGCAACAGCTCACCAAAAGTTTGTATGTAGGATGGGGCTGTGGGCCAGCAAATAGCGAGTTTGGGAGTGAGACAAGCGACCAGGGCCAGGGGCACCCCAAAATTGTGGGGCAGTGACAGTACAGGGCTGGGGCAGAGCCAGGATCCTGCTCCCCACACGTCCCTGCCCAGAGAACTGGGGCTCTGCCAAGAAGGCAGTGGTGTGCTGCAGACACAACAGATCTGGCTCCAGCAGCACCAGCAGGAGGAGCCCCCACAGCAGTACCAGCACAGCTGCCCTGCTGCCTCCCCAGTCCATGAAGCCCACTGCCAAAGCAAGACACGGAAACTTCAGCCAAAATCTTTCTGGACAGAGCTCCCTTCTCACCTTTGTTCACACAGGGCTCCCTGCATCCATTCGAGGGAAGGGGGGAATTCAAGCAGGTTGAATAGGAATGAAGGAATTCGACCCAGTGATGGGTGCAGGCCCCACGGGCATGCAGAGAGCAGATTGCAGCCCTGGCCCTGTTCTGCCCCAAGATCCTGGGTCTCCCCAGCCCATTCAGCTACCAAACATCACTCTCCACTGGCCTGCAGTCTCATCCCAGCCTCCTAGTTTGCCTGCATGGTGCTGCCCCCAGCTGTGGGGGTGGGGCCAATGGGCTGGAGTGCCTGGGCACCGGGGCCAGGGTTGGCAGCTGTGGCTGAGGCAGCTGGAAGGAGCCAGTGCCACCAGGGCTGCCAGGAAATGGAGTCTAGCTATGACCACACTGCCCCAGCACTACTGCGTGCCTGCTCACGTGAGCCATGGCCAGGGCTGCCCCCGACAGCTGGGCTGGGTGCGACTGAGGAACCTGCTGCAGGCCAAACAAAATTCCTCGGTGGCCTGGATCTGGACCGTGGGCTGTATTTTGCCCACCCCTGCTGTAAGGTGATCCCTGATGGGAAGTGTATTGTCAGAAGTGACCAAAGAGAAATATCTACTCAGTCAAACATGTTGGCTCAGGAACTTTGGGGACCCCTTGCTGGTTGCAACTTCATGGCAAGGGTACTCAGAAACTCTCTCAAAGCTGTTCTCACCTTTTCCTTTCTTTACATTCTTCTCAGCTTCTTCAAACAGTCCTGGCAAATGAATTACTACACCATTTCCTGAAGGAAATCACAAGTACACAGTTTAACACATTATGATAAATAAGCAAAAAAAAAAAGGTCATCGTTCACTTTTTTACATGAAAGTATAAATCCATCCCCAGCCAGTGATGAAAGGTAGAGCAGGTAGACTGGAGTCCCCCCCCCACACACACTTCAGCTGGAGAAGTCCCAGAACAGACCTCCCTCCCCCTCCCATCCTGGGACAGCACCAGGAACTGGGAGAGGAGGGGTGGGGCTAGGGGAAGAAGCTGCAGAAACACAGCCTCAGTACCTGGATCGGCCCCAAATTGGAGCTCGATTCCCCTGCCCTCCCAACCCAACAGCTAATAACTGTTGGGTTGGGAGGGTCAGTCTAACTCGTGGCACTTTCTGTAAAGTGCCATGAGTTGACTAGGGAGCTGAACTTTGGTCTGCGCCTCAAAAATCTTAGCTGCTTACTAATGTTAATTTTGATGACAGAAATGCCATACTTACCAATGAATGCAGTGACTTTTGGATTGATGATCCCACTGGGTAAAAGATGAAAATCATATTCTACAGAGTCTACAACAACAGTATGACCAGCATTGTTGCCTCCCTGGAACATAAGAATGTTTATTGTATTTAATATTGTTAAATATCAACATAATATGATCAAAACAGAGTTCAGGCTACCTTGGCTCCAAATCTGCAGCTCCTTTTTATAAGCAATAAATGAAAGTGAGATCAGGTGAACTGTCCAGCTTAACTTGATACAGTCAATGCGTGCCTTTTTCTACCATGTCTGCTTTCACTGACACTTAAATAATTACTCTTTCTTAACTCGTATCTTCTTTAACCGCTTCCCCAAAAGCTCTTTTGGATCAGATGTATAAAGATGAGTCAAAAGTGTAAAACGTTTTCTAAGGCAGAAAGGATAAATGCTCTGAAACAATATACTACCTTTTTTTTTTTTTTTTTACAAATAGGATTGCCTACATAAATAGTTCTGCTGAACTTGAATTTCTACTATAAGCACTATTCTAGTCATTTGATTGTTTGAGACTACAAATAAATGTGGGGAACGGGGGACACTTAGTAAGTTATACTCCCAGTTTCACTAACATACCAAGACAGATCAGCCCAGTAGTCTAACATGAGAAAGAACAGTTCCAATATTGGGCTCAGCCCCTTGTATATTTCTCTGGTCAATGATTAGCAAGGCATGGACTTGCCAAATCCTTTCCTCAGCCAGAAAGCAAGTTTGCAATGACACGGAATTTTCATCTTTAAAAAGAAAGCTGTTACAGGCTAAACCTAGGTCAAGCTAAAATGTAGTCCCTCCTAAGCTGCAGGAGACCCATTTACATGGAATGAATAGGTAGACAGGAGAAAGTTTACAAGAAACAAAGTATTAAAAGATTTATTAAATTGGGAAATATTACTGGAACACAAAAAGGAAGTCTGTGTTCAGGTCTTAAAGAGAACCAGACTAGGTCTATGAAACTGTAAAGGATACTGGCCAAGCAAATATCCCTGATCTTTCTTGGTTATACCTTTCAAAACAAGCATACCTGCTCCCAGAATTATGAGCCATTTATCAGTGCAACAAAGTCAAACATAGGGCTCTGTTGAAACCTAAGTTTCCAAGACAAGTGTTCCTCTATATTCAGCTTAAAGTTCTGAAAGGCCATGCCTAAAGTTCTGAAAGGCCTCTTTACAGCAGGACAAATATAATTTTAAGTTTGCTGGGTATCAGTTTAAGCCCCTTCTTTAACTGAACACTGTATAAGCTGCAAATTGGAAAAGGCTGTTTGGCTCTCATTAGCCTTAAAACTTCAGTTTTGAAACCAGGATCTAGTGGGAAGTATGAAAGTATCTCTTAAGATCACAAATCAAGTAAGACCAATCCACTATGTTTTCAACACACGCACAAAAACAAAAAAACCCTCATTCTGTTTCAACATTGCCAGAGCTGAAATGCAGGAATTTGTATTGGTACATTAAAAGAACAAACTACTGGTGAAGACCTTGTCCTGCTGAAGTCTGCAGCAAAATTTCTACAGGATTTAACATTCATCATCAGCAAACCTTTGCAGTTGAGGATAAAACTGTCTTCTACAACAGCCTTATCTGTGGGTCCAAAGATGTCTGACAATGCCAATCTGGGATCAACAGGTTCTATTGCAACTCGGGCACATTTTTATGCAGGGTGGGTGGCTCCATATTCTTGATTCAGTCTGCAACTGTGTTTCTGCCACTCCCACTTTTCCATCTCCTGTTATCATCATGAGGTTTCAAGGTACTGAGATCCTTGCAGCAGACTCTACCTCCATTTGGGGCAGTCCTAGGTGATAGTCTCCCAACAAGTTGATGTTGAATTTTTTCCAGATGGCCTTGAGGACATCCTTGAAGTGCTTTCTCTGCCCTCCTCTTGAGTGTATGCCTTGACTGAGCTGGGGGAAAAAAAACTTGCTTCAGAACTCTGGAATCAAACATCCAGATGACATGGCCGACCCAGCGAAGTTCATGTCAGATGATCATCTCCTTGATGTTCATGGCGTTTGCTTGCAAGAGGAAGTTAACTTTGGTGCACATGTCTTCCCAATGGATTTGAAGGACCTTTGATTGATTGATTGATTGATTGATGATACCTCAAGTCACTGGAGAAGCATCTCTTATGTTGTTCACATCTCAGCTCTGTACAGTAAGGTAAGGATCACAACTGCTTAATAAACCATGAACTTGGTTTTGAACACAATGTCATGATCTTCAAGCACCCATTTCCTTAGGCAATCAAAGGCTGCACTTGCACACTTGCAGCGATATTGGATTTTGTCTCCGTCATCCTTCTCCGAGAGATAGCTTCCAAAGTATGAGAAACTCTCAACTTTCTTCAAAGTCTCACTGTAAATCTGAATTACCAGAACTGGGGACTGTTGAAGCTCGCAGTAGAATTTCTACAGGTTTCAAAATTCAGTGTGTGAAGATTTTACCTCACATTAGCTCATCTCTTGAAAAGATAAAACAGAAGACAACAAACCAGCATTCACACAAGAACAGAATTTTCAAGTTTAGGAAAAAGTTAACAGAATACTACAAATTTAAAATGTATTTTTCCAACAGCAGACAGGGACTCCTATCCCTGTTACTAGGAAGGGAGAGCAAAGCCAGGGCAGCTTACAGAAAGCAGCAGATGTAGGTAGCCTGGTTAAACTGAGCTATAGGACTCAGGCTGCAAACCACAGGCAGAATGCAGAGGTGCTAGATCTGGTGACCAGCAGGGCTCGGGTGCATATAAGTCCAGCCTACGGGACTGAATAGCAATTCTGGCCCAGGTTACAATAGCGGAAGGAGCTCCAGACAGAACTGGCAGCTGGAAGAGGGCTGCAGGCCAGGAAGGTACCTGGGATACTGAGAAAGGGACCGCTATTTGGGAGGGCTTGGCAACCACAGAAAGACCCAAGATGGGGTTTGTGTTTGAGCCTTTTTAGCTTACAGCGGTTTGCTATTGTTTACATTTACTTTTAAATGGAGGACAAGGCTGTGGAAATGGAAGAAGGTTTGGAGGCCACATGGCAGAGTTCCAGGGAGTACTTTGCATGTGGAGACTTGCTCTGTGCAGGAACACGAGGGGCTGAGACCCACAAGCCAAGGTCTGAAGCAATGGACCTAGGCTGAGGGACTTGGCCAGAGAAAAAGCTTCCAAGCTGGGGACGCTGAAGCTCAGACAGTTGTGAGGCGCGAGTGTCCAAGCGTTGGTTTGGGGCCAGGGGTCCCCACCAAATAACAACTGAGTCATATCAGAGAGGCATGGGCATAGCTATGGGGGCAGCTGGAGACCACAATTATAGCTCTTAGGTGTTGTTAAGATCAAATGGGCCCATTTAAGGTCTACAGGACCCCTACTATGATGGGTAAGGCAGAGCAGCCCTGGGGCCTTTCTTAAAGAAGTACTCCTAGAGAAGTGTAGAGGCAGGATTGAGTTTGGGAGCACAGAAGCCCAAAGAAATTGGCCAAGAATGACATTTCCAAGCTGCTCCAGTCTCTAGTGGTAGCCTTCTCAGTATATCATTATTAAAAAGTGTAGCAGGAGAGAGACAAGAGGTGAGGGAAGCCAGAGAACACAGCAAGTGCATCAGGCCATCAAGGTGCATCCAGACACTGGGGTCAGATCCCTGAGCCTGCTCTGTTCTTTTAGTAGAGATTTCTAAAAGGAAAATATCTTCACTATAAGGTATGCGACTTAACGTGCAAAGGTCAGATATATTACATATTCAGCACAGGAAACTCCTGGATAGTGATCAACACTTTCAAGATCAAACACTGGGAATGAGCTTTCAAGGTCTGACACATTAAGAAAACAACAACATGTTTACAAATAAGTTTTCCATTCTTCTGAATGACTGCTCTTTTAAAGAGGCTATTCAAAGCAGTACTGGTTTAACAACAGTTTCCCTTTTATTTTAGAAATAAAGTATTTTAAAGCTATTTAATACTGCTGTGAATTGCATGCTCATTGTTTCATGTACACAGGATTTATAAAGATCCACATTCATAGGTCCATGTCCCTGCATGACATAGGGAGAGAGTGTCATACATTCCTGACACATGCAAAAGCTAGATAACATACCAAAAATTGCACTGCTTCCTTCCTACACATCATGTACCCTCAGAATCTATTAAAAGGAATGTTTGCTAAGGAAAAATGGAGTTCGATGTTCTAGAACAGCAGCTAGTTTTAAGCAGTTCTGCTGAAAACAGTAATCCTTTTCTTGCTTAAGCAGTTCCCCTTGATCTTTTTTCTTCCATAAAATGAGTCTCTCTCCACTCTTGACTTTAACAAGCCTTTATATTCTTTCTGTTGCTACTTTTGGTTGTCTTACTCTAGTTTTGGCTGCCTCATTACAGAAACAGGTAATAGTTTTGTTGAACATTTTTGTTGCTCTCAAAAGGAAAGGACAGTAAAATTTGAGGTCCAGGCTCAAGAGGATGACGGACGGAAATTCAAGCTGCACAGCTGTAGTGGTTTACGTGGGCCTAACCCATGGGTATTGGCCATGCATGAGAAATTGTTTTAGACTGATATTCACCGGCTGATTTAATACACAAGTAAAACATAACATTTTTCATAATGTTAAATATGCATTCAAACGATCTACTCAAAGGGAAGTGAAAGGAAAAATAATTGCCAAAGTGATTAACTCAAGACTAACAGCCAACTTTTAACAAATTAAGAATTTATCATCTTACCGGTGCCATGCAAATATCACAACAATGTTCAGTGGCCTTGTCTGCTTCAACTATGTGCAAGACTTGCAAGCCCAAACTGTTCCAGTCACAAGAACATACTTGTCATTTTTTTGGTCTGCGTCAAGAATTTCCTGGCACCGTTCAATGAAGGCTGTAGGGATAAAGGTGTGCTGCACAGCAAGCCATATCCAGCACATTTATTTAAACCCCATTTAACAGCATTTTAATCAATAAGTCCCAAGAGCCTTTTGTCAAAGCTCTTACTACTTCCATCCAGCCAGGAAGTTGTAACCGTCTCTAATATTACTCAGGCCACAAAATTACTTATTTAAAGTTGAAAAATGAGTCCGTTTCTACGGTACTTATTTATCCGTCTGAATGTGTTATGCAACAAATGCCAAATGACAGCATGGCACTAAAGCAAATCCCAGCCAGTTGTATTTTTTAGATTACAATGGTGCTCCATCCCCTAAACCTGGAATAAAACACAGACATACAGTCAGTCTTTCCAAGTCAGCAAGATTTTGATCAAAATCCAAAAGCAAGTCTCTGTTTGTTTTAAACCTGCCTTTCTATTTTGCATAATTTGTAAATTCATCAATTGATGTCACAGCAAAATCATTAAAAAAAAATATATTAAGGTTACCTGAACCATTTCAGGATTTTTAATAGAAATCTACAAACTACACAGGAAGAAGTCAAAACTCTGCAACAAACAAACAAAAAGATTAAATGTATTAAGGGGTTTTCGGTTTTTTTCCGATCTTTCAGATGTTTTATCAGAGCCCCAGCATAACCACACTAGTTTAAGAACTGGATTCTTCTTTTCAAGACATTGCAGTCAGTTTCCAGTTCTGAAATTCAGTATTCTCCACCTTTCGTCCATAGTTTGAGATGTTAATACTCTGCTCATTTCATCTCGTTACAGAACTTTCTCTCAGTTCTCTCTTAAAAAAAAAAAATAATCTGCCGAATATTCCAATCCTGCTACTCCCCCCTCTAAATAACTCTGCCAACATCCCAAAAAATATTTTATACTCTTTTTTTCTTGACCACAAGTTTCCATGTAAGGCCCTTGTGGCAGAGGCAAGCAGCTACAAGGTGCCTGATGAGGGCAGTCATTTTGAACACAAGGCACATAAAGGCTGCAGTTCGTTGCTACCAGCAGAGGCAGAAACAACCTTGGAGGTAAGGGTAGGAAGCTTATGGGATATAGTTTGGAGGCTCCTGGTCCTGTGCATGACCCAAACCTGCACCCCGCCAGGGAAGGGTGGCCTGGCAGGGCTCCTAGTATTGTGAGAGTCCCCAGAAAGTGCCAAGCCAGTTACCACCCCGGTGAAAAGGTGAAGAGGGGCACCTTAACCCCAGACCCCATCTTTGGGTGGGCTTTGGAGGCAGCTGTGGGAGTAGTGGGGCCAGGTATGCTCGCATATAGGTCCCTGAGCCCAGCAGGGATGAGCGATCCCAGAGACCCTAGAGGAGTAAATGCAGAGTTGAGGGAGTAGTGGGGCCAGGTATGCCCACGTCAGCGCCTAAGCCCAGCAGGGATATGAGGTCCCAGAGACCCCAGAAGGGGTAGTGTGGAGAACATTGGGAGGCCCCACACAGAGTAGGGCTGAAGAGCAAGTAGACCTAAAGGGCTGTGCTTGTGAGGGGGCTGAGTAGGGCTGAAGTCGGAGTAGGCCTGACAGACAGCACAAGGGGTGTGCTGAGTAGGGTCGAATGGAAGTAAACTTGAAGGTCAGCGCAAGGGCCAGCCCCATGAGAAGTTGTGCCCGGTGAGAGGCTTGAGGCAGAATTAGCCCTGGGTTTGGCAGAGTAGAGGAACTTGCAGGAACCGACGGGCCTGCATGGCAAGGCCAGTATGAGAGTAGTGAAGCCTGATGGCCCCAGAGGGGCCGCTCAAGGAGGAGCAAGGCAGTGGAGTGTGGCCTGGTAACGGGCAGTATATGCCAGAGGCCCCAGTGAAAGAAGGGTGGAGTGGAAGAGACCTCCTGTCAGAGGGGAGGTGGTGTGAATGTGTGTGGGCATGTGTGTGGAGCCCAACTTTGGACTCAGTTTGCTCTGGTCTCAGACTGGGAGTAATGTTAACCTGGATGCCATCTGCGAGGCATGGGCTGCAGTGTAGGGCAGGCTGGAGCCACAGATAGCACCCCCTGGTATAAGGGCATATAATAGGCAGTCTCCCATATTTACTATCAGTTTGTAGGAACAGCAAAGTTGTGGCAGGCGAGACCAGGAGTGCCCCGTAGACAGGTGGGCGGGTCAACAGGAGACTCAGCCCCGAGGTGCCACCTGTCACAGCCCTACACATGGATCCAGCAGCTGTGGTCATCATGAGCAGTGCACTCTAGGAAGGTACAGGCATATCTGCAGCTTCTGTCAAAAGAAACCTTTTTTCACCCGCTACTGTGGGTTATTCTGCCGGCTGAAAGGAGGAGTTTTGCTGCCACTGAACAATGCGAGCACAAAGTTTTGCCCACAGAAACTGAGTTCTACTGGCTAATTGCATTGTCGTGCTGACTTAGGCCTAGTCTATAGTTATTCTTAGAACTACCAGCACTAAAATGTAACAATTAAAACAGAAGAGCAATCATACCTTGAGGTTATGCTAAAAGCTGGCAAAGTTGAGAACATGAAACTTAATAAACCTTCATTAAAGCCCAGAATTGTGTTCTTTGCATAAATAATCTCTATGTAAATGCATTGCCAATTTTGTCATCCTGTATATTAAGGCAGAACACTCCAACTTCAAAGCAACTATGGCAGGGATAGGCAATTATTTTGGGCGGAGGGCCACTGAGTTTTGGCAAGCCATCAAGGGCCGCATGACAGGCAGCCAGGGGCAGATAAATATTCATTTTCTAGATTTTTTAGGGGCCCCGTGGGCCAGATAGAATGGCCTGGTGGGCCGCATTTTGCCCACCCCTGAACTACGGCCTATACAAGTTGAAAGTCCCAAACCACATACTGTGCAGGCTGCAAGGGCAGGACCTCCACTGCTATTGCCACACTGAACCCCGCTACCATTCCCACTGGGTGCACGAGTCCCCTCCCTCCCATCACGTGACCCGCCCCCACCCCCCCCCACCACATGGGCAATGAAACCCTCCATCACAGCTCTATGAGCCCCCTACCTCAGCCCCCCTGGTGTTGCCGTTTTATGGGCAGCGAACTCACTAGGCCTCCCATCCTGGTGTCCTTCCCCAAAGACCTCAGCCCCTGCTACCACAGCTTCTGGAACAATGAAGTGGTGGTCAAATGGGAACCCCCACGCCATGCATTATCACCTCATAGACTGAGTGCAGGCTGCAGTCCACCAGTTAGACAGACATGTTTTAAGCTTTCCAAATGCTTTTAATATACAGCAATAGATCAGTATAACCGACTCCAGTTTGCTAGAGTGACATACTGTTCATCAAATTCAGAAGAGTATTCCCCAAAGGATCAATACCTGTAGCACAGGATGGTCAGTAGACACCCTAAAGCTGACTGCAATGAAAATGGCAGGAAGGTGATGTGAAACCAAGTCAGAAACAAACTAGTGAGAGTTCATTATTTTAATACAAAACAAAGCCTATGTTGAATTATACAGTGTTATCTATTATCTTCTTCTGCACTATCTTGATAATGCTAGTACATGCATGTCTCCAAGACATACTGGAGTGCACTTTGCACTACAAGATGCTGTCAGGAACATTTTTGGAGTGGTGAGGTGCCTGTTTGTGGCATTAACCATAGAGAGAGAACATCAGAAAGTGGACATGTACCATCTATTACTTCTCCCTCTGCCTGTATTTTTGCATCTATAGTTCCATGAGTTTTTCAAGTGTCACTCCAGAAGGAACATCAAATTTTCTCAAAAACATCTAGCAGGACCCTCATGCTCTCATTCTAGCAATGATTTGTCAATTGATTGACAAGGTTCTCTGTTTTACTCCAGCAACTGATGCTGACAGGCTGGTTAATCCTTCTCTATGAAATCACTATTATTTGAGGAATAAGCAGGAAGAGCTCATCCTCCTGCTCAACGCAAATAATTATGATGTCATAGGGATAACGGAGACCTGGAGGGACTCCACCCATGACTGGACCACGGGTATAGATGGCTATACCCTATACAGGAGGGATCGTGTAGATAGAAGGGGCGGGGGTGTAGCTCTCTATGTTAAGGAAAGCTACACGTCCCTGCAAGCCGATATTGGCGACCAGGGTGGACGACTGGAGACCCTCTGGGTTAAAATCCGTGGGGAACACGACACAGGGGACACAATGGTGGGAGTCTACTACAGACCTCCCAACCAAAGTCCTGAGCTTGACCAGGAGTTTACCCGGGAACTGGCTGAGGCAGCATGCTCCAGGACCATAGTTGTCATGGGTGACTTCAATTACCTGGACATCTCGTGCGAGGATCGCTCAGCAAAATCTGAGCGGTCACAAAGCTTCCTCTCGTGCGTGGATGACCTCTACCTGAATCAAGAAGTCTATAGGCCGAGAGGCAAAGCGCTGCTCGACCTGGTACTGGCTACTGGGGATGACCTAGTGATCGATGGGAAGCTGGGTGACAGTGACCACGAGCTGATCACCTTCACCATCTGCTGAAAAGCTGGCAAGTCAGTCAGCAACACAGAAGTCCTTGACTTCAGGAAAGCTGACTTTGATAAGCTCAGGAGGCTTGTCAGTGAGGCCCTAAGGGACCATGACCACAGGGAGAGGGGAGTTCAAGAAGAGTGGTTGCTCCTCAAGGGAGCGATCCTCAATGCACAAACTAAATCTATTCCATCTCGGAGGAAAGGCAGCAAGAGGGCACAGCAGCCCCTGTGACTCTCCAGGGACCTAGCAGGCCTCCTGAGGCTAAAAAGAAAGGCCTACAAAGGATGGAGGATGGGAGTCATCTCCAAGGAGGATTATTCTGCACTGGTCCGGTCCTGTAGGGAGCAGACAAGGAAAGCCAAGGCTGCAACTGAACTCCAACTAGCTTTGAGCATCAAGGATAATAAAAAGTCCTTTTTCAGATATGTGGGGAGCCGGAGGAAAAGCAGGGGCAACACTGGACCCCTGCTGAACCAGATGGGGCAACTGACAACTGACGCCCAGGAAAAAGCCAACCTATTAAATAGGTACTTTGCATCGGTCTTTCATCAGTCCCATGGGACGCCCGTGCCCGCTACGGGACAGGGAAGTCCGGGTGAGGGTGATCCCCTGCCCTCCATTAATGCTGACTTCAAGAAGGAACATCTTGAGAAGCTGGATACCTTCAAGTCAGCCGGCCCTGACAATCTTCACCCCAGGGTACTCAAGGAGCTGGTGAGCATCATAGCCCAGCCTCTAGCACGGATCTTTGAAAACTCTTGGCACTCTGGTGTTGTGCCCGAAGACTGGAAGAAGGCCAATGTGGTGCCTATCTTCATGAAAGGGAGGAAAGTGGATCTGGCTAACTATAGGCCCATTAGCCTGACTTCTATCCCTGGGAAGATCTTAAAAAAGTTTATTAAAGAGGCCATCCTTAATGGACTGGCCGACACCAACATCTTAAGGGATAGCCAGCACGGGTTTGTCACAAGTAAGTCTTGCTTGACCAATCTCATTTCCTTCTACGACCAGGTGACCTATCACCTGGACAAGGGAGAAGAGATTGATGTCATATATCTTGACTTCAAAAAAGCCTTCGATCTGGTTTCCCATGATCACCTCTTGGAGAAACTGGCCAATTGTCGCCTTGGGTCCTCCACGATCCACTGGCTGGAAAATTGGCTCCGGGGTCAGACCCAGAGGGTAGTAATTGATGGAAGTCACTCATCATGGTGTCCTGTGACCAGTGGGGTCCCCCAAGGCTCTGTCCTTGGACCCATACTGTTCAACATCTTCATTAATGATGTGGACACTGGAGTCAAAAGGGAATGGCCAAGTTCACCAATGACACCAAACTTTGGGGCAAAGCATCCACACCAGAAGACAGGCGGGTGATCCAGGTCGACCTGGACAGGCTCAGCAAGTGGTCAGACGAGAATCTGATGGTGTTCAATGCCGATAAATGCAAGGTTCTCCACCTTGGGAAGAAAAACCCGCAGCATCCTTATAGGCTCGGCAGTGCTTTGTTGGCTAGCACTATGGAAGAAAGAGACTTGGGGGTCATCACTGACCACAAGATGAACATGAGCCTGCAGTGCGATGCTGCGGCTAGTAAAGCGACCAAAACGCTGGCTTGCATCCATAGATGCTTCTCAACCAAACCCTGGGACATCATTCTCCCCTTGTACTCGGCCTTGGTGAGGCCGCAGCTGGAGTACTGCGTCCAGTTTTGGGCTCCACAATTCAAAAAGGATGTGGAGAAGCTTGAGAGAGTCCAGAGAAGAGCCACGCGCATGATCAGAAGTCAGGGAAGCAGACCCTACGATGACAGGCTGAGAGCCCTGGGGTTCTTTAGCCTGGAAAAGCGCAGGCTCAGGGGTGATCTGATGGCCACCTACAAGTTTATCAGGGGTGACCACCAGTATCTGGGGGAACGTTTGTTCACCAGAGCGCCACAAGAGATGACGACTAAAGTCGAACAGTCATAAACTACTACAAGACTGTTTCAGGCTGGACATAAGGAAGAATTTCTTTACTGTCTGAGCCCCCAAGGTCTGGAACAGCCTGCCACCGGAGGTGGTTCAAGCGTCTACATTGAACACCTTCAAGAGCAAACTGGATGCTTATCTTGCTGGGATCCTATGACCCCAGTTGACTTCCTGCCCTTTGGGCAGGGGGCTGGACTCGATGATCTTCCGAGGTCCCTTCCAGCCCTAATGTCTATGAAATCTATGAAAGGCAGAGAGAACACTGATGTTTGATTCATTTCAAAGCTTATTAAAATTTTTTGAAAAATTCTGATATGCAGTTTACCTTGATAGCATGAATAATTCCTTGATCTAGTGGCTACAATACACAGGTGTAACTGGGTGCACTTTAATGTTCCATAATGTCTTTGGGACCAAGATGTGGGTAGAAGTTATCCAAAGGTAAAATCGTGTTCTTTTGTGCCTAAACTTGAAGACTAAGCCATTCTTTCAACAGCTCTGCAGTCATCCAAGGCTTTTTGTTGGACTAATAATCACAAGGCAAAAAATTCATTCTAAAGCACCTGGGGTTTTTATATCTGCAGGTTACTAAAATCTTCAGCTTATCTATGACACTTGCACTGCTGAGTTGCAAAGGAGTTTATCTGTTCTGACAGACTTTCCTCCATGACTGATCACCCTTCGCAGTTAAGAGTTCCATTGGACATCTGTTGGTAGAAAGACCAGTCTCATCCACATTATCACCTCAATTACTTTTTCATGATTCTTCACTCATCTGCAACCAGAGTAAGCTACTACAGAAGGGAAACCATGGACTTGGAAAGATACTTAGAAGGCCGAGAGGAAGCCAACAGATTGAAGATAGCATTTTACAGCAGTCACCAACATAGGTAAGGTTTGAGTTAGGAAACAGCTGTTTTGTGCTTTTCACCAGAGGTTTGGATGCGACTACAGGGGCAGATGGAGGCCATGAGGGGCATGTGGGAGGCACTCTGTACTTTGAGCCATGGAAGTGTAAAGGACCCAGTAAATTGAGACAGTGAGGGTGACAGTCTTGTCAGGGTCAGGGACCCCTGAAGTTGTGAACTGACGTCCAGGCAGGGACGGGGACAGCGGGAGAAATGAGGGAGTCTTGAATGAAATCAGAGCAAGGCACAGATGTGGCTATGGGGGAGCCTGGAGGCCACAATTAGCATCCCTAAAACATAGTTAGGGCTCGTAGGACCACGGTAATGCTCAGGAAGCACAGGTACCAATCTAAACACACAGCACCAGTGTATCTGGCAGTACAAGTAAGCTAGGCTAAGCACAAACTCAATGAGCCCATTTACAGACTTTGGGAACAGCCTCCCAAATCAATGTACAGGTAACATCAAGTCATAGCAGACGAAACAGAGCGGGTAGTTAGTTATATAGGCCTCTCTACTGTACTTATATATTTCAACCACAGTTGGACTGTCATGTTAAACACTAACATCATGCAATAAAAGTCCCTTTACTAAAAAGATTTTATCATCTGTGTCACAGGTGTCCAATTTATCAGATCCGGAGTGAGAAGCCACTTCATCTGGCCCATGGGTTTCGATTTTGGCAGTGTCAGTATTAATTGTTGTGGTTCCTACAGCCATAATAGCTGCCACTCCTCTTCCTGCAAATTTCTGTGTGCACCCCTAGGGAAGGCATGGGAGGGGATGTGCCCTGTAGATCTGTGCTCAGGGCCAGCAGCTGTGCCAGCCTCTTCCTAGCGGAGGGGAAGGGAAGGGAAGGGAAGGGGGGGTGGGCAGTCACAGTGGCAGCACTGGGAGGAGTGACTATGGGGAATTTTGGGATGGCTATAGCCCCCCCAAGCCACCTCTAACACCACCCCTGGCTTGGGGTACTCTGATTTGCTACCTTTCACTTGCACACCATGGCTCCTGAAGGGAAATGGTAGCACATCAGAGTGCCCTGATCAGAGTAGTGCAGGTTTGGTACTACATAGGGCTTTGGGGGCTACAGACACTCAAATTCCCCATAGTCTCCCCTCCCAGAATTTTTCTGCAAGTATAAAAAAAGCTTCAATAGGTCAGATTTTATCCATTTAATAACTATGATGGGATATAATGCAACTAACTTTGCAATCAAAGGGGAACCCTGGAGGCAAAGGCAGTCTTCCTGAAAATCTGTAGATAAAACCTGCATTTCGAATACAAAACACAAGAAGGAATAAATTTTCCTTCTTTCCTGGCTTTTTAAAAATTCTGTAATACAATGTGGACTTGAAGAAAGCGCTGAAGTCATCAAATATAATAAATGTGTATGATGCAAAACTACATTCATGCAATGTACTCTACACATCTGAGAGATAAGCAATATTTAAAATACCTATTAAGACACTAATAACTTTTTGTTCGCAAAGGCCTAGCTGCTATTAAATCACAGTACTGTTTTAGGTGTCCGGGCTGTAGCTATATTGGTCTAGAGGAAAAAGCAATCAGGACTCGTAATAGAGATGATATCTTTTATTAGACCAACAAGATCTCTGCAAAAAAATTTCTTTAATCGCAAGTTTTTGGGCACAAACATCCTCCATCGGGCATCAGAGAAAAGACTGTAAAAGTTCTCCTGGGTAGAAATGAAAGTTCATATTTCATAGGAGAACTGTTGCAATCTTTTCTCCGATGCCTGATGAAGAGTGTTTGTGCCCAAAAGCTTGCAGTTCAAGACATATTTTTGCAAAAATCTTGGTCTAATAAAAGATATCATCTCTATTACAAGTCCTGAGTACTGTTTTAGAGCATTCTAACTGATCAAAATGTTTGCACAATTCTATTCTACATAAAAGTACAGGCACAATGTAATTTACTAGTCTACAGATCAAATTAGTTATCCTGTCTACAATACTTTAATCACAGCTTGCTGTTACAAGATAGCCAAAGAGCATTATTTCAAATTCACTAATGCAATGTGCTTAGACCA
Source organism: Alligator mississippiensis (assembly GCF_030867095.1). Classification (NCBI taxonomy): domain Eukaryota; kingdom Metazoa; phylum Chordata; order Crocodylia; family Alligatoridae; genus Alligator; species Alligator mississippiensis. Next base: position 160,472,744 of record NC_081824.1, read on the forward strand.
CTTACTAGAAAAAGAGAGCATGATCCCTGACGGCTAGCTGATAATCCTTAAATATCTAAGCTATTCAGCATGCTAGACAGCTAAGTACACAGAAGCCTAAAAAAGTAAAAGGCATGCTAATAAACAAATTAACACAAAAAGATTACCAGTAAGAAGTCAGAATATTCATGGTAAGATACTATAAAAGTTTAGAAATAACATTTCTACAAACTTCCCTGTTGAAGCTGCTCCTAGCAAACCACCAGTATTGAACACCTGCTGTTCCAACAGAAAACTTCCAAGACAGATATCTTTGTTTTTTGGAAGACTCAGGATCTCTCTGACTCACTGACCTTTTTGTTAACGATAAAGTGATAAAGATTTTACACTAGAGTCACCCCGCCCTGGGGGCATTTTGCCAGTATTCACAAGATTGCCATTGCTTAGACATATTGGACTTTATCTGCTATAGGCAATCCTAGATCCTCTTCTGAAACATATGCTGAATGGCAAACGTGTACAGAATTAGTTACAGAATGCACAGAGGGGGTATAAAGATAGCAATGTCTCCTAAAAGTGTTGAGCATCTGACAGCTATTTGATAACCTGCTAGGGGCCCTTTGTGCAAAAGGACTGTGAAAGGTTCATAACTTTTGAGAATTAATTTTTTCAACACAGCTATTCTACTATCAACTATGTTGCTTGGAAATAAGCCCAAAGAGTCAACAGTTCAGACCAGTGGTTCCTATTGCCCAAAATCTGGTTCTTCATTGTTAGAAAGCAATATTTCTACAGAACAAGGACAGTACAAGAGATTGCTCATGGCAGCAGTTTGAGAGGGCTGCTTATTAAAAGGACTCAGCAGTTTGAAAGAGGTCTAACTGTTCAGTCTGTTTATATTGACTAGACACCTTCTTAGTAAATTGCACAGATTATTTTTGACACAAAACAGTTCAACATTTACTTGAAACAGTGCTATATGCATTTTTTCACTCTTTATTCATTAACTTTTAAATGATTTAATTCCTCCACTAACATTTTGCCTGAAGTATTCCTATTCAGTATAGAAATAATTAAAGCTAGAAATATCAACAGAATGTATGACTGCATTTTCTGAATATTAAGAACATCATACTTGTTTTATGATAGTAAAAAAGCAATATTATAATCTAGATTTAAGAACCTAAATAAATCTATCATGAGAATATTTATTTTTGTAAGCCTTCCCACAGCAGGATTCTTAGCTTCTTGCAATCTATGTGCTTGCAATAGCTTCAACACCATGTACAAGAGACGACAGCTACATTGAAGGAAAATGTTTTCAGGTATTTTTTTTTTTTTTTTTTTTAAAGGTAAGTGGTCAAAAATAGGCATACTGGATTGCTCTCAGTTCCAAATTCTATGTTCTCCATGGGAGGTACACTAGAGCTCAAGTAATCTTAATGGTGTTAGCCTATCGGTTGATCAACATTAATCCAACGTGTAGCATTCTGCATAAGACAATTTCCCCTCTTGCAGAGTAGTACTCCAACTAAAGTATAGAACTGCAAGTTATCTCTACCAGTCTAACATTTTCTAGTCTTAGCTTCATTATATTGCTGTAACTTCCTTTGAATGTGGAAACAGGAAATACTTCAGATATTAGCAGCTACACACAATTCAGATGGCTTCTCATTGTACAGGGAAAGTAAAACAGAGCAGCAATGCAAGTGACCTCAAATTTGTGGTACTTTATCTAATATATTAAGTCCTGAAATATAGCACAGGGACTCTGAATTTTTTTTTTTTGCTTTGATTTTTAATTGTGGGGATGACTATACTTTCAGATCAAATATCTTGCTGACCTTTAGGTGTAAGAAGGGTTTTAGACCAGTAAATTTTCCAAAATAAGGAAGTAAGTTTAGACACAAGTTTCTTCAAAATGACTGGCATAAGCCTATGCAAAAGTTAAGAGATTTTAGCAAACTCTTTTACAATTCAGTTTTAAAGTTTATCAGTAGACAAATGAACATCTTTTACTAAATAATGGCTAACTAAATGACGAGCTAATCTGCAAGCCACAGAGCAGCAGTGTTAGCATGGCATATTTTCATAGCAAAGGAATTGCAATTTCTGTCATTCTTATTAAAAACAGGCCTGTACGGCAGTGACCCATTAGTCAGATAGTAACCATTCTGCTGCTAGTACTCCAAAATCATGAATGCTATTACTACAAGGCAATAATAGGATGCCCTAGTCATAAAGCAAGCTTGAAAGTTTAAAACTATTTTTCATCCAAAATGTAGATGATCTAAACTATATTTCTGGAAAGAGACAATCTACTCTGATGTCAAATTTCTGCTAGAATCCTGGAATAGGACACTGCAATAGAGACATTTTCATGATCAAGCTTAGCATTTTGTCCCATTTAGACAGTTCCTCATATCTGATCTTAATGTCCTCAGAAGAAAGTAAACAAAATAACCTTCTAGCCTGGTCAAACACCAATGCCAGAGGACTAAAAAAGAAGTTCTAACCTCACAGTAGCTGGAGGCTGATATGTATTTTCCATAAGCACATGGTATGCTGGGGCATACATGCATATCCAATGCCCAAGTTTGCAGGCTTTTGAATAGTAGTCACTATACCAGGGTAGGGCAATTATTTTGGGTGGAGGGCTGCTTCCTGAGTTTTGGCAGGCCATCGAGGGTCAGATGACCAGCAGCCAGGGGCAGATAAATATAAATGTTCTAAATTTTTTTTAGAGGCCCCATGGGCCGCATAGAATGGGCTGACGGGCCACATCTGGCCTGTGGGCTGCACTTTGCCCACCCCTGCACTATACACTACTGTTGTGTCCTGCCATGCATACTTTCCATCAATGGCTTAAAGGGAAGAATGTGCCTATGATTTGGTAACTGCAGGTTTGCAGGATTCCGAGGAAGAGCTGGACTGTAGACTATGACACGTGCCTATGAACAATATACCTCAAAGAACATGAACAACTGAAGAGTAAAACAATATTTCTTTCAAAATTGCCCACAAGCACAGTCCACTGTGGATGCCAAAGCAGTGAGCAATCTACCTGAAGAGGAGATCTCAGAATTTGAGGAAAACAGCAAATGAAGCACCACTTCGTCAGATACCATTTTGAAGCCTCTGGATGAGGTGCTATGGTGTCTTGTGAATATACAAACACAGAGCCTGGTGACTGCTTTGCAACAAGCGTCTTAACTGGATGTTTTTCAGCAGTGCTGTGGTAAAGCATGCTCTAAAGAGCCAAGGAAGATCTTCTTACAATTATTTTGTACCCTGCTGTCAGAGATCAATTAAAAAGCCTGAGTGGAAAGTGCTATACCATTCATCCCTTCTGCTGTGGCTAGACTGACAAGGAGATTACACAATGATTTTTGCCTTTTGTAAGTACAAGACCAGGACATCTCTCATCCAGGGTATGGAGTGATGTCCATCCAGCATGAAGGAAGACACACAAGACTTGTTTTTACAAACTACTTATCAATAAATACAACTCATCTCTGTTAAAGGTGCATCCAATCCCAAGGTATACATAAATACAGATATTTATCATCCGTCAACTGTGGCCCAAGTCAATATCCACAGAAGAGAACCTCGAATTCTGCTCTTTTCTTCCTTTCAATCTCCTACAGCTCCTTTAAATTTCATGGTCAATGTCAAACTTTTGTGTTTCTTCATCTCGATGTGGAACTTGCTGGCCCATAGATGGTTCTATGAAAAATATTACAAAGTGGATTTGTTGGTCGAAGTGAATCTCTGCAACCATTCTTGGCAGGACCTTGCTGCGTGCCCTTAGGAACATATTGTCTGGATAGAAAACTAGGTGGCAACAGGAGGGCTTGTAGGGTGGGCCTGTCGAAGTTGCAAAGACTAGACTGAGAGCCATTGGTTAGTTTGGATGTAATGCATATTGATCAAGCCTTCTAAGAACTTTAGTACAGTGGGTTGGGACAACAGTGCCTATTGGTAGAGTCAAAGTGGCTTGTAGATGTTTCTTGGCTAAGCTGAGCGAAAGGCTGTTCTGCTTTGATTCTAGAGTGTATCCTAAAAATTGGGAAGTATAAAATGTTTCAGACAGACATAAGGATCTTCTATTGCAGCAAGAGCAGAACCTTATCTACTTTACCAGGCATGTCTGTCTCTGAGATTTTCCTGGTAGTGCCCAATACATTGTGAACTGGTAATCAGCAAGACCACTCAATGTTTGAACATATCTAATTTGAAAATTTTGCAGTACAAGGACATCAAGGACATTCTTTCTGCCTTGGGTGATTCCAAGGCCTGTGCTGAAATCTCCAGTCTCACAACAGGGATAGCAGGTATTCAGCTGAACACTGATGGAGCCACATCCCAGCAAGAAGCAAAGATTTTCTTATGCATCATAAACACCAACTCCTTAGCTTGATTTGGGACCAAAATATCAATAGCACTGCAATACATATGAACTTTGTTAGAAACCACTTGGCCCATGAAATCTTGATAGAATGTTTAAAAAAACAAAACAAAACAAAAAATCCAAACAGATGGAGAACACATAAAAGGCAGATCTTAACTGTGGATGTACCTCTTAAGCACTCCCTACCATTTACTACTGACATTTTCTTGCCCAATTTTGATTATTCAACTTACAGTAGAACTTAACAATGAAGAACCTGCACTAAAATTCAGTTTCTTTGATGGCATAGGAAGGGGGTGGGGGGGTAGGGGGGGAAGGGTCCCACCCTCCTATTTCCAAAGCAAACCCTATTGATTTGCCCAAAATACTTGCCACCTGCTCCCTTTAAGTGAAAGGCTTGAGGACTGCATATTTTTCTAGGATCTAGGATTCTCCCAAACAGTGCTCATCAATAGGGGTTCTATTTAAATTGCAGAGAAACTAAACTAATTTCACGGGTCGGTCACAGTATAAGTAAGACATTTGGCAGATATTTTCCAGATGTGCTCGTGCATGATATACAAAGTAAATTATATGTCAAGTTGTAGAAAAAGTTTAGAAATGCTAATTTATACTTACCTTAATAAAAACAATCCATTAAAGGTAGGTTCCTATGCCCCAGCAGGAGGAGAAAGGACAAAGGGGATGCCTTGCATGTAGCTGGAACCAGGTGGAGCGGCCTTTGGCAAGATGACTGCTGCCTTTGTGCTGCCCCGCTAGCCAGCGTCTTCCCTACCTCCAGGTGGGCTGCAGTAGCAGCAAAGACCACTGGTCTTTTTTCTTCTTGTAGGAATAGTACACTGCTTCTTTAAGACATTTTATTTGGATTATGTTTTTCATTATTAAGTTTTTATTATTTTTTTAATGGATTTCTTGGACAATCCCATATTTTGTGTTTTTTGCAAAATCCACAGAATCATGAACCGAGTAGACCCTTACTCATCCATCACTGAAATAGCCCCATGACAGAATGGACAATAGTCTTGTTCTGGCAAACTTGAGGAGTTATTTCCAGGTTCAAGGATTTTTTCTTCTTGTGGAAATAGTACACTGTCTCTTTATGACAACAGTTACTGGAAAATAAAACATTAGAGCACATTTTGTTGTTCACGACTGGTGGAGACTAGTTGAGAGCAAAGAAAGCTGCTGGTTGTTGTAGTCTGCAAAACATTGCTAGTCTTCCATGAAGATAATAAACAAGATTTGCTTTTATCAATAAGGTATACTCCTGGACACAGGTAGGAGCAAACCGGGCGGCTGTCCAGGGCTCAAACAAAAAGGGAGCCCAAAAACGGTAATTTTTTTCTGTTGTCCGATTGTTATTATCATTATCTCTGGCAAAGCAGGGCCCGATACTAAAAGTTTGCCCGGGGTCGCCAGGAGTCTACATATGGTACTGCTCATCATTACATGGTACCAGGAGTGGGGTTCAAAGAAAGAGAAGGGGAAGATAAACTGTTGAAGAGATGGAGCATCTGAAAATCACCAAGGAGCTGAAACTGTCAGAAAAAGCTGCTGAATCATGGAAAAAAATAAAACAAAGCTTTGACATATACATGCAAACAATAGGGTATGCAAAGGAAGATGAGCAGAAAATAGCCATATCCCTGAATATAGCCAGACCTGAGGACATGGATATCTTTAATTATTTATTTTATTTAGCAAATGCAGGTCCACAGAGCCAAGCAATAGCCTCCTCATTAAATGAGTTCAAAGTTATGAATCCGCCTCTTACTTTATAGAGGGACACTCCTCAATAATGTGTAATATTGTTTGTGTCTCTTCACAAGAGCACAATGGGTTAGCACTGAGGCCCCAGCAGTGAAGGCTGGCTGTGCAGGGGCCTTGGCTTGTCCTGAACCTAGTTAGCAGGTTCTCACCATGTTAATTCAAAAGGCAACAAGTTGACAAGTGAGGTTTGTCACAAGGAACTTATTTGTGACTTCCCGTATTTCCCGTTCCTTGATCCAAAGGGTATCTGCAGACAGGTCCTGATCCAGGAGGTTGCTCCATAAGGGGCATTGTGAGGAAAGTGTCTTTAATAGCATGCAACTAAACCAGGATGAGAGGAAAAGCTATGCGACTTTGTTACAGAAGTCTGCAGAATACTGCATACCAAAAACAAGCGAGACACTTGCGAGAGATACAAGTTTCACAAAAGAGTATAAAGAGGGTGAATCTTTTGAGGAGAGATACAAGTTTCACAAAAGAGTATAAAGAGGGTGAATCTTTTGAGGAATTCCTAACAGACCTGAAGCTGATGAGCCAGGACTGCAACTTTGGGAAGCTGAATCTATTACATGGGATCAGACTCTAATAGGAATTAGAAGTTTGAAACTACAGGAGGAAAACACAAAACAAAACACACACTCTTGGAGAATGTGAATTTGACCTTAGACAAAACAGTGAGAGTGAGCTAGGCAGCAGAAGTTACTTTCCATACTCTACAAATAATGGAAAGGGAAAAAAAATAAATAAATAAAATCAGAAACAGCTACAGTAGACTAAGTAAACAGCAAGCAAAACGACAAGCAAGCAGAGCAGGAATATCCACAGATAACCCAAAGGATGAGGTTACAGAGGTGAAATAGCACCAAACTGCAAGAAATACAGAATCAGGCACTCAAACAGGCCATGTCCTGCACTAGGAAAACAGTGTAATGCATGCAAGCAATATAACCAGAGTCTGCAATCAGCAGCAGCAAACACAGAGAAGTCAAATCATGCAAACTGATGCAACATATCATGTCAACACTGCTCAAAGCACTGAGGAGAAACTCTACGTGGAGTCTGTGGCTGCAGACACAGATGACCAGACTATTACACTGGAAACTAATGGAAGGGGTCATTAACTACAAAATGGACACAGGCACACAGGTAAATGTGCTTCCAGAACTAATTGTTAGTAAGTTAAAACAAAAACCAAACTGGATCAAGGGTAAAAATGTAAAACTAAGAGCTTACAATGGAGAATGATTCCCACCAAAAGAGTATGTGAACTAGAGGTAAAAATTAAGGATCAAATTAAATGATAAAACTTTTGTAATACCCATAGGGAATACTATGCCAATACTGGGGCTAAAAACCTGCCAGAATTTAGGTTTAATTAAGGGAGTATATATGTGATAACAAATGCCAAGCATACACTTACAGAAGACCAATATTCTGATGTTTTTGAGGGCATTGGCAAATTGGAAACTGAATATAAAACTGAGCTGACCAATTATCTGGTCATTTATGTTCCAAGAAAGGTTTCTCTAGCCATCAAAAGGAAACTAAAAGAAGAGCTGAACCAATTAGTGGCATTAAAAATAATTGACAGAGTAGAAGAACCTACTGGCTGGGCACATTCATTAGTGTCCCATCTTTCTTTTTCTATAACTACTAAGATTATACTTAGATCCAAAGGAGCTCAATAAATATGTAAAAAGAAAGCACTTTCCATTGCCTACAAAGAGAAGATATATTTAGTGAAATGGCTGATGCTAAGTATATTTCAATTTGGGATGCATCCTCAGGATTTTGGCAGGTTCCTTTATACAAATAAAAGTTCAAGGCTATGCACTTTTAATATACCCTTTGGGAGATATTGCTTTTGCAGATTCCCATTTAGCCTCAAATCAGCATCCGAAATCTTTCACAGGAAAATGCAGCAAATAGTTGCTGGAGAAGCAGGTGTCAAGGTATACATTGATGACATCCTTGTATGGGGCAGAAACAAAGAGGAACATGATTTGAGGCTACAGAAAGCCCTCAGCAGGACAAGGGTAGCAATGCAATTCAGAGTTAAAGAAATCGCCTACTTGAGGGAACAAATACCAGACAATGGGGTGCGAACGGATCCTGAGAGAATAACGGCAATATCAAATATCCCACCCCCAAAAATAAGGAAGGGGTACAAAGGCTCCTGGAATGATCACCCATGTAGGCAAGTATATGGAAAACCTGGCAGAGCATACCAGCAAACAGAATACTACTAAAAAAATAGCAGATATGGGATGTCAACATGGACAAAGAATTCACAAAGTTAAAAAAAAAAAAACTTACTGAAACAGCTCCAGGCTGCAGGTATTTTGAAAGCAAGAGAAACCAAATTGTCCACTGATGCCTCAAATAAAAGCGTTGGGGCAACCCTATTGCAAAAGTATGACTATTGCTGGGGCATATGCATCCAGAGCCCTCACAGAAATGGAATACCTACATGCACAGATAGAGAAGGAGGCTTTAACTCTGATACACAGGTACAAATAAATTTCATGTTTTTATATATGGAAGACTGGTTATGGCAGAAAGTGACCACAAACCTCTGGTCACCTTTGCAAGAAAGGGGCTAGCTGATATAACTCCCAGTCTACACAGACTTTTTTTCAGTTACAGTTATGTGATTTGAGATTAGAATATAAACTAGGCAAATAACTAGTGATTGCAGATATTTTGTCTAGGGCAGTTGACAGCACTGTTGATGATGCTGAAATGGAATCTGACATTCTGTATGTCAACAGGATAAAAATAAATAAATATTACCCAGTATCAGATGAGATGTGGCAAAATTTTGTAGTGGCTACAGCAAAGGATGGCACACTGCAGGTTATTAAAGCCATCACCACTTGATGGCCTGGTCATTATATACCAAGTCCATAGTCTCAATTTAAAGCAGAGCTCAGCGATTGATGGCATTTTGTTCAAGGGCCACAGGACAGCATTACCTAAAGCACTACAAGCAGGTGTGATCAAAAGAATACATGAGGGTCATTCAGGCAGCAAAAAAAATGCAAAAGGAGGGCCAGGGAGGTATTATATTGGCCACTCATAAATAGATAGAAAGTGCTGTACATAAATGTGACACATACCAGAAATACCAGCCTAAGAAGAAGAAGGAACCAATGTGGATACACAATGATATTCAAGAGGGATGATACAAAGGGGGAACTGATTTGTTTTAAACTAGCTGGCAAAGATTATCTGTTGGTTTTAGATTATTTTTCTCACTATCCTGAAGTTGCTTTATTGGACAATATGACTCCACAGCAGATTATACTGTGCCTTAAAGCAATCATTTTTAGACATGGAATTCCACATAGTTATGCCTGACAATGCCCCCCCGTTTTGGGGGCACAAATTTCCACGGGACTATGGTTTTCAGCATGTTACGTTGAGCCCAAGATACCCACAGTCTAATGGGCTTGTGGAAAATGGTGTTAAGATAATAAAGAGATTATTAAAGAAAGCCAATGATTCAGGTGGTGATCCATATTTAGCAATTCAACTCTGAATTACAGATCAGCTCCTCTAGCACACCGCCTGTCACCTGCTGAGATTATATTTAACAGAAAGTTGAGAACTAGGTTACCTAGACTGACAGTAACAAATCACATTACTGACTGATTTACACAGGTATAAGCAAAAGACCAATGCTAAACAAAAATTGTACCATGACAAAGGGTCACAGACGTTGCAGGCACTGAAGCCTAATGATGAAGTTTGTATTTATAATGGTGCAAGGTAGGAACAGAAAACATGTGGGTTATTCATAAGGTTGCTCCACAATCTCACAACGTATTGGCTCGTGATGGACAATCTTTTTGACGCAACAGGAAACACTTGCAACACATTCCTGAATAAGGGGAGGAAAATAGGAGTGAACACCTGGAAACTACACACAGGCTGACTCAAGGAGTTGCTCAGAGGAGATGACAGAGGCACTAAAAGAACAGACACCCACTTCCATCACTGGGGAGGCTGAACAGCACCTCGCAGATCAAATAGACCACACTGAGCACCACAAAGACTTACTGAACCGTGTTAACAACAGTGTTCTAATGTAATTTTCAAAAAAAATGGTTTATTAAAGTTGCGTTATTGTTAGAAAGCTAAATGTTTAAAAAGGGGAGATGCAAGAATAGTACACTGTCTTTGAGAGAACAGTTACTGGAAACTGAAACATAAGAGCACATGTTTTGTTATTCAGGACTAGTGGAGACCAGTTGAGAAAGGAGAGAGCTGCTGGCTGTTGTAGAGTTGTTTGCAAAACATTGCTAGAGTCTTTTATGAAGATAATGAACAAGACTTGCTTTTATCAAGGTGTACTTTTTTAACAAAGAAAGGTACCAAGTGACAACTTGGAAAGACTAATGTATTTTAGCTTTGCCAGTTTGTTAAAGGAGTTAAGAGCTTCAGTCTGTGTGCTGAAAGCAAGAACCTCTATCTGTCCTTTATGTCATCAGCATGTCATTAACTAACATGTCATTCAAAACCAGAAATATTTAGTCTTTAAAGGACACTGCATTTCTGTACAACTTAGTGCACTGAGTGCAAAACAATTCTTTAACAAATAAGGAGTTGACAATGCAATCAAGTCTACCAAACTGCCCTCCTATGCCATGTCCCAAAACAGGGGTGGCCAACCTGCAGCACATATACCACAAGTGGCATGAGAAGCCTATGCACATGGCACAGCACATCAGGGAGATGGCAGGAAGCAGTGCAGTGGGATAGGCAGGAAAAGGGGACCACAGTGGCAGTCAGGGAAAACACAGGACTTAATTCATGGCATGCCTGCCAAAAGAATGGCCCCCACTATTCTAACCCATCCCCAGCACTAAGCAGATCTAGAAAGTGTTTATATGGAAACAGCCATCTCTACTAGTACCTAGGTAGCAATTTGAAAAAAAGGAAGTGTTCCTGATGAAGGAGTTAAACATATCTGAACCTGCAAATGTAGGACCCACAGTTCACTACTGTTGCAACTCCAGCAGCAGAATGGGAATGAGAGAGACTCATTTTTAAGACACTACATTAAGAACAATTCATTGAAATGCTACTGAAAATACAGCCTCAGTTATTGCTATTTTGGGTACTGCTGAAGCACTAGCAATTTAGAGGAGGATCTTAAATTTGCCAGTCTAGATGCAGCTACAAAGGACTAAAATCTTTACCATCTTTTAACAATATAATTCTTTAAAGTCCTGAAGTTAAAAAAGTGGTTTGTTCTTTTCATATCAAAATATTCAAAATGGAGTTCTAAGTATACTAGTAGAAATACTAATTTGAGGCCTTTTTTTTTTTTTTTTAATTTCATTACTGTACATTAGCTGGAAGGAATAGAAAATGTATAGCAATACAAAGTTTGAAAAAAAAAATCAAATATTCTTCTTTTTTAGAGCATGAATATAAATATTTCAAAATTCTTAAAGATGCTGAAATTACAAAATACATATAAAAGTTCCAATATAAAAATACAAGTACTGCAAGTACTCATAGCATGTGCAGCAAAGAAACAGTTATCTAACAAGATTCAGGTGCATGTGCACACCCAGTTCCTGATTTGCCTATAATCAAGGCAAAGAAACAATTTTAAAAACAAGTGAACACAGCATTTCTATCACTTTTTATGCAGAGAGGTCTCATAGTCTTCACCTAGTAAAATTATGCAAATACCGCTGTATAAGAGAAAATTTTTAAAAACCAAGGCCGGAGAAGAGTCTATTGCAAAATGCAACCATACCTGAAATTCGAACGATTGCATTCCTGTTTCAGCACCTGTTTTAGTTCACCGAGATATAATATTATAAGACCAAGACTCAAGTTCATTCCTCTCTTCAATAGGCTGTCTGCTACTTTTTTAAAACTTTTTGAACTACGGATGAAACTTCTTTGCTGTTAAGTGGAAGATCATGACATTCAAATAAAAATAAAGCATCACAGCAAATCTGAACAGGCTAACAGATCAATTTGTTGAACAGATACCTCTGGCAGTGATGCTCTGAAGGTTAGCAGTCTCTAACTCCAAACCCAAAGAGTTATTTTGGTAGATGCCAAATATTTTGCAGTGCAGAAGAGAAAGGGAAATATAAAAGGTATTCAATCAGTTCTAAGGAGTTACAAAAAGTTTACTAAGACAATTGCATAGATAGCTAATTTATGTTTGCTAACAAAATATATTATTTTTATTTTCAAATGTGCACTCTCTTTCTTCCTCAAAAGATAAAATTTAAGAGGGCCAGATTCTCACCTCATGTAAACTGTTGTTGCTCCATTAATTTCAATGGAATAATTAGAACGTACTCAAGCTAAGACTCTGCCCCCTGGCATAGGTGTAGCTACTAACTGCATAATGTAGCTTTACTGAATCACTCATCCCTGCAACCATAACACTGGAGGTACCATGTTTACACCCATGTAAACATACTTTGTATCAGGGTAAAGAGAAGATGCTAACCCCTGGTGCAGAACATTTCCTAAAAGGAATCTGGCATAAAGCCCTTCCAGTGTAGGGCTTTCCCCACAGCTTATGCCAGCGTAACAGTCTGTCAGGGCAAAAGACTATTACCCCCTCTGCCTCATCTAGTAACAAGGCAGGGATCTGGATTTTCCATTTCCCATGGGGAGACAGAGAAAAATCACAGATTTTCCCCTTTTACTAAAGGAAAAGGTAGATTTCTCATTTTAATGGAGAAACCCACAAATTTTGCAGTTCTGCAAAGAGCCCTCTGCAGGCTGGCAGAGTTCCAGCCTGCAAGGGGCTAGGAAGGACTGAGAGGAGGGCGCTCAGGCAGACGGCGTCATGCATATGTATATGCACATGGCCGCTAGGCAGCCTGGAGAGCCGCTCCTGCAGGTAAAGGCAGCTGGGGGGGGAAACTGAAGCCCCATAGGGAGGGAGGGAGTTGGGCAGGACTGGGGATGCTGCCCAGCTGGGCAGTGCATGGGGCTTCGGGCCACAGTGCACGGCAGTAGGTCTCCAGTCAGGAGCAGGACAGGGCTGTGAGTAGCTTATCTGGGGGCAAAGGAGAGTGGCTGGCTCCCTGCCTCTGCATGCACTCCCAGGAAAGCAGGGGGGGAGGGGGGGGGTGGAACCTGTGCCCCTCAGATCTGTCCACAGGCAGGGGCAGGCATGGACTGCCTGCTTCAGGCTTGGGCTCCCACCCTGCTGCCCTCCTGTGGCGCCTCCACAGCCCAGTGGGTGCAACCCAGCACTGCAAGGCAAAGCGGGACCGCATGGGAACGTCCTTGCCACTGCGAGCTCTGCACTGCTCTGGCGATGCTGCTGTGTATGCAGGGTACGCAACGAGGGGCACAACCCCACACTGCTGCCCCTGCTGCTGCCGCACACACAGGGAACATGTTGCCAGGGGCAGCACAGAGCTCAGAGCAGCAACAAGCCTCCCCGCACAGCCCCACTGTTCCCTGCAGCCCTGGATCGCACCCACTGGGCTGCAGAGTCCGTGGGGGAGGGCAACAGGGCAGGGAGCCTGAGCCAGCAATTGGCAACCCACACCCACCCCTGCCCCGCACATAGATCTGGTGGGGCACAGGTTCCTTCTGCCCCCCCCAACCAAAGTGCACACAGCAGCACAGAGCCAGCCCCACCCCCCCATCCAAGCCTGCGGCAAGCAGGCACCAGGGGGGAGAGGTGGGGAGCTGGGCTCTGCTGCACTGCAGCAGATGCCACCTCCTGCTGGGGGCAGGGGGCTGTGGCCCTGGCAGCTAGGGGTCCACTCTGGTGGTGCAAGGGTAGGGGGGGAAAGGGGGGGCAGTGAAAGCCCTTTCATTTAAAATGACAGCTTTTGGGGTTATCAGAGAAGTTGTGATTTATTTAAAATCAGGGAAAACCAAGATCCCTGGTAATGAATCAATGTAACACCAACTACTGCATGTTACCCTGGGATAGGTACTCATTTGTCCTCTTTGGATCCTGATGTAATTTATATCAGCATACAAAACAGATATAAATGTGAAGTCCCTCCAGTGCTACTCGTTCTGACAAGACGAATGTAGCTTCTAGAGTGCCATGCCCTCAACGCTGTTATGGGAACAGTGTTCCCATAATTCCCAATATTTCCCAAATTTCACGAGATGGAGTTTAGAGGATATACAACTGGTGCAGCTGTACACCTCCTTATTTTTTGACAAGCTGGTTACTAAACAGTTCAACTGTACCTAAGCTAAAAACCTGGTTCCAAGTGCTGTCATCAAGTGATACAATAAATCTTGGTGAAGCGCTGGGACAGGTATTGGGCACAACAAAGCATTGACATCTCATTTGATTCCAGCCTACATCCTTTGGCAATGCCTTTTCCTTAAGTTCCCTGAAGAAACTGAGTAGTATAAAGTAGTATAAAACTGGCTGCTGTAATATAACTTAGATTATGAACTCTTTGGTCCTGGTCCTTTACCCAGGCTACTAAATACCATCCCCATCCAACCAATAACATACTCTTTGCCAAGCCACTTTGGATGTTAACAGCTATGTCACTATGGCTGTTCCAATTAAAAGCCCCTTATACATGGGGGCTAAAGGCATATTGTACTAAGAACTTGAGGCCTGGTATAGGTGGGGTATAAGAGCTGAAGACGGAAACAAATAGCTGCATGGATTTGGTTGGGTGAGCTGACATCAGCAGGAGGTGAGCTTAGTAAATATTTTACTCTATAAACAAGCTATGATCCTTTTTTCAAGGCCTATTCCAGTAAATAAGAGGAGGAGTCACCTCCACCCTCCAGTGGGTTGCCAATTTGCCAACAGAGAAAACAGACTCAATTCTGTCCTCTTTCTCGGTTTCCTGGAAAGATACTAGATGTAGATTTAATTCTAATGACAACAGAACTTTAAACTACACGTGAATATTTTTATTCTAAAAGAAGATATAGATGCCTCACTCTTTGGCATTGAAAGATACATCCGTGCACAACAGAAACAGCCAGGCCTATAGAATATAACCATCCAGGATTAGAAAAGCCTTTCTGGGTTACTGAGTCCAGTCTTCTTTCATAAAGGGATCATACTTTTTAGCAGCCGCTTCACAGCAAAAGCTGCTGCCATAGCAAAAGTTTTGCTCAAAGCCATTCTTCCACACTGCATCTTTTTCCCCTTCTACAGTCACCCCCAAAAAACAAAAGAACTTGGAAAGCCTTATTTCGTGGGATCCCTCAATGCTGGGGATGCTGCTCTGCCTTGGACACGGTTGATCTGGCCCACAGGTCTCGGCAGCGGCGACAGATATGGCACAGCAGTCACCTCTTCAGGAGATGAGCCTGCCCAGAGACCTCTTCGTTTTTTAAGCTGCTACTTCAGCGTGGGCGTGGGACGCGCCTGCTCGATCTAGGCCTCCGAGCACCTGGAGCTGAGCCTCCAAACAAGTTATGTGAAAGGGATGGCGTCTTTCAGAAGAGCCAGGGGCGGCTCCTCGGGCTCCTCAGAGCCCTAACAGGAGGGAGAGGAAGTGCTGCCCGCCCTACTCCTCCACACACAGCTTTACCTTGAGCAGTTCCCCGCCCTTTGCCTGCGGCAGTGTTGCCAGGTGTATGGTAAGTACAGTATTTATACAACAATTTCAACCCATATATGGTGTCCTAACAATAAAGTGCTCAAAGTGTACAATAATTCAAGGCAGCTATTTGATGCAGCATATGCAAAACCCAAGTCATTCTCAGAGAGTCTTAACTAACTTTTGGGTTTGCTGGCAGCACTTTCTTATGACTGCTTGCCTCAAACTAAAGAAATGTCTCAACTTTGATGATCCAGTTCTCACTCATTCACTGGAGGCTTACAGCGAGCAACATAAAGAAAATAAAAAGACTTAGTTGCATATTTTTTTCAATGTACCATAGTTTTTCAGCAAAGACAATAATTTTGAGCTTCCAATGCAGGCATCTCCCACTTAGTGCTCTTAATTGATTCCTGAAAAACCAAGCATTAAATGAAACCGAAAGTATCTGATGACCCAAGATGGAGACTGCAATTATTTTTAATGACCCAAGATGACGACCATGAGCATTATAACGAAACTTGCTGAGCGCTAAATAGAATCAAGTATCTATTTCAAATGAGCGTTATAGCATAATAGCGCCAAGTGAAACAGTGTTAAGCAGGGGTTGCTTCTACAATAATTTCATATTGAAGAGCCGGCAACACTGGCCTGAGGGGAGTCTCCCTCTGCCAACATCACCCCCTGCCCTTGTGTCTGGGCTGGCAGCAGAGGAGGAGCCCGCTCACAACCCTGGGGGGCACAAGGCCCCCCCATGCTGGCAGGCTCCCTGCAAGTGTTGCCAGGTGTACAACAATTATTGTATCTGTACAAAAATTTCAACCCTTTTACAATGCACAATCAATAAGTGTACAAGTGTTCAAAATGCAAGATGCAGACAAGGTTCTTTGGGTGAATCTGGTATCTTTTATTAGACCAACTTAAGTCTAATAAATTGGTCTAATCTTTTATTAGTCTAACTTAAGTTGGTCTAATAAAAGATATCACATTCACCCAAAGAACCCTGTCTGCCTATGTACTTAGACCAACATGGCTACAACCTACACCCCCCAAAACGAAAGATCACTTTTGACAGACAAGGTTATATGGGTAAATGTGGTGTCTTTTATTTGTCTAACTCTTCCTTGCAAGCTTTCAGGTATAAATACCCTTTCGTCAGGCTGAGGAAGCATTTGCAGTTGGTATGCGCTCCACAGCTTATACCCGGAAGCTTGTAAAAAAGAATTTTTCCAACCAATTGAATTGATCTAATACAAATTAGGATTTGGGATTTACCCAAAGGACCTCGTCTGCCTAGGTCATTAGACCAACACGGCTACAATACCTGCACCCCAATCATTTTTGGGGCAGCTAACTGATGGCAGCACATGCAAAACCCGAGTCACCCTCAGGGAGTCATAACAGACTTTTGGGCTGGGCGTCAGCACAGGATGCCTGCTTACCTCTGAATAAACACTTCCACTTTCATGACCCAGTTCTCAATCACCCACTGGCACCCTCCAGCCAGCAATACCAAAAACAAGACTTACGGGCATCGTTAACTGCATCTTTTCCTGGTTTTTCAGCAAAGACAATCAATGCTGAGCTCCCAATACCTTCATTTTATAGCAAGGCTTAGCGAGGAGTCTCCCTCTGCCGGCATCACCCCGCCCTGTGGCCGGGTCGCGGCAGAGAGCAGCCGCTCAGTGTGTGTGTGGGGGGGGGACAACACCGCCGGGCGCGGGCTGCTCGCACGTGGGGGGGGCTGGTTGCGCGGGAGGCGGAGCGCGGCAGGGACAAAGGAGGCGCAGGAGGTGGGAGCCGCCGAGCCGGGGGGCAGAAATGGAGCCGCCAGACCGGCGGGGGGGGGGGCGGGGGGAAGGGAGATGAATGAAGGTGACTCCTCACCTGGCACCTGCAGACGACGTGCGCGTCCTGCGCCAACAGATCCACCACCTTGCCCTTGCCCTCGTCGCCCCACTGCGCGCCCAACACCACGGTCACCTTGTTGCCGGGCCCGGGCGCGGCACACTCGCCGTTGGGCAGGGCGGCGGCGCTGCCCGGTTCAGCCATGGCGGCTCCCACAGCCGCAGGCTCCACTCCGGCTCCCCGGGCACATGCAGCGACGCCGGCGGGAGAAGAGGAGGAGGAGGAAACAGCGCGCGCTCAAGGGCTCCTCCTCTCCCGCCCCCGCGCTGCCAGATGCCGCATCCAGGTACCGCCGCCCCGCCCCCTCCCGCCGAGCCAGGCCTTCCCCCACCTAAAGACTACACTTCCCAGCGGGCAGCGCGTCGGCTCCCCCGCTAAGCGCCACGCGCCGCCGCCGCGGTGCCTACTGGGAGCCGTAGGCCCCGGAGGGGCCCTGCACCTGCAGGGAGAGGGGGTGGAGGCTTGGCAGCAGAGGAGGGCGCGAGACGGGGTTGGGGGGAGGGGTCACGTGACCTCGCCAGCAACGGCTGGAACGAACGGGGGCGGGGTTTGGGGTCACGTGGAGGCTGCAACCGTTATTGGGGGGTGGCGATGGGTGCGGCGCTGCTGGTTCTACTGCTACTGTGGTGGGGGGGCGCCTGCGCCTTCGCCTTGTGGAGGTGGGGAGGGGGGTCTGCTTGCTTCACTCAGGGCTGAGGGGGGAAAGGCATGAGTTGGGTCTGAATTAGGGGGAGCTGGGGCTGAGGCCCCCCATAAGAGATGAGAGCCCCCCTGTAAGATTTGAAAATCATAACCTGGGGGATGGGGGGTCACTTAAGTGGACTTGTTCATCAATGAAATGTATGTAGTGTTAAACTCCCACAAGCCATCCAGAAGAGTCAAAGTGTAATTCAAACCCTTAACATGAGGAAGAGTCCCTCAGCCCTGTGCACTGGGCAGCACCATACCCATGGGCATTTGGTGCCTCCGGGGGGGGGGGGGCAGTCCCCCAGCAGCGGATCGCCAACCAGGGGTGTGCAGCCAATTTCAGGCACTCCCTATGTGTCACCAATGACCATACCTAGACTCCTGGCAGCCCCAGGTGAACTTTTAGTATCGCCCCCCCAACTTTGCCAGAGATAACAATAATAATAATTTTTAAATTACCATTTTCGTGTTCCCTTTCTGTCCGGCCCTGGTCAGCCACCCATTTTACCCATGCCTGTGTCTGGCCCTGGCTCTGGGGGTCTGCACTGCCCAGTGCTACCTGGTGGGGAGGAGGGCACCCAGGCACCCCATAGCTGTGTGTGGCCTGGCCCAGCCGCACCTCACCATGGGGCAGCCTGCTGGGAACCTGAGCCTTGCTGCCCTGGTTCTCACTCAGGTCCTGGCTTCTTAAACTGCAGCCTGATGCTTCCTATATGGTCTACAGGGTCTTGCCTTGCCACCTGTTGCAGGGGCCTGCTTGTTTTCCGCCTCGCAGGAGCTTGGCCACCAACTTTTCCTTGGCGTGGAAATGGGTTTGGCCCGTCACAGCTGGGTTTGCTTTCTTGGCAGGTACAGGACGCCCGAAGGAACCTACGTTCTCTTCACAACCCGGACCACCGTACGTATTCACAGGCTGGCAGTTCATGCCATCTGTCGTTCTGGTCTTGTTCTGTTTTGCTGCAGCCGCCAAACAAGGTTTGGGGTCTAGCAATATTTTGGATCAAACTTTGATGTCCAGCTTTGTTTCCATGTAAAAGTACTCTAGTTTTTCCTGGACATAGACCTTTTGGAGGGATAGGAGGCATCCCTCCTCTAAGGACTGTTAGTTGATACAGTGTATTTTGTTTAAGTGCATGGTCTGGAGCCTGAAAAAAAAGACTGTGCACTTACCTGAGCTTAATGTAAACCACATTATTAAAGTACAGCAAGGGTGTCAACCATCCGGCCTGCAAAGGTAGGTCTTCCAGCCTGGAGGGCTTCTGGCAGGTACAACCACCCACCTCTGCAGGCTAGATTCAGCCCATGGCTGCTGGAGCTGCGGTGCTGACTGTGGGTGCATCTACATTAGATACTACTGCACAGTCATTACTGTACATTGATTTACTACTTGTATTAGCAAGTACTAAATAAATAAGCAGTAACCGGACTTACTGTGCAGTAGCACCAGCGGAAATCTTTTAGGTGATGCTACAGTGCAGTCGCCTAATAATACTACCCAGTAGTGTATTATCACTGTCCATGCTTTGATGTACTACCACGCAGTATTTTTTGGCTACTGCGCAGTCAACATGCCCAGTGTTTATGCCTGATCTGGAAGCCAGGGAGTTAATGCACTCACCTCCCCCCAGAATCAGGGTTTTTAGTTGCCCCTGGCGGTTAAGATCATCCATAGGGGAAAAGGTGGAGGGGGAGGATGGAGGAAAAAAATATTAAGCAGCTGAAGTGTTAACTTCCTGGTTTTGAAAACTGCACTGAAAGAGCTGCTCCAGCAGTTGTGGGGATGGATGCTGTAGCTCACATGTCATATGACTGTGGGAAGTCTTATGGTCTGGATCTGGCCTGCAGGGCCCAACAAGTTTGACATACCCATGGGCAGATCTAAGTTTTTTAAAAGGTGGGGGTTGCAGATGATGGTGTGGTACATCATTGTATATAACATGACACACATTTTTCTCCACAGAAAAAACAAACTGGAAGCTTTGTTAATATGCTAGGAGCCTAGAGCTATATTATTCATTTTAAGATCAAAGCAGAAACAATATAATTTTATTAGAGTGTGCACTAATTAACAATATCATATATTATGTATAAAAACCACAACGAACTAAGGAAAAAGACTCAAAATATGTTGTTTTTAAAGTTCTGTTGTCATTAGAGTTAAATCTACATTTCTTTCAGCTCATAAAACAAAATCTGCCCTTGAACATGTTGACAGTGCAGTGCTTCACTGAAAGTTATTTCCTTCTCTGATTTGATGTACACCTGAGTTAATTTTTTCACACCTGAGGTAATGTTTTTAGCTAGTTAAAAACAGTCTGCAGGGCCGTCACTAGAAGCTACATTAGCAGGAGCATCTAATAAACAGCAGACTTGCAAAAGAAAGGATACTTGATTAATGGAACATCAAGACCATTAAAAAAGGAGAGAGGGTCATTAATACCTGTGAAATAGAGTTTAGAAGGGGCCAGGTAAATTGTAATGAGCCAAGACATCAATCAACTCCCTCATTGCTGCTGTCACTGCAAAGCAGTTGATTTTAAACTTCAGTTACAGCAAAAATCAAAATAACAGGGGGGAGGTGACTGCAACACCTCACCCCCCTCATGCCCCTGAATCTGCCCCTGGACACAGCTGAAGTGCAGAATAACCCGTCTTTCCCAGAATAGGCGACAGGTGCCTCCTGAGTCTGGGGCAGGGGCAGAAACAGAAGTGCTGCTGGCATTTCTCTTGGCACCTCCACTCCCCAGCTGGTATCAATCTTGGGTGGGGCACCAGCCGGTACTTCTTTCGGTGGCCCCACTCCCAGGCCAGTGAAGGCCAATCTCAGGGGGGCATGTGCTTCCCCCATGCCCCCTCTACACATCACCTGTGTTCTCCACTGGAAGTTTTGTGGGACTAGCTCCTATCACCTTCAGGACTTCTAATACTCTTTCTGGCCTAGGACTTGAAAAGTACCACAGCTTTAGAAATGGGGGTCTCAAACCTCCGGCCAGGTGGGACAGAGTGGAATCAGAACACTGCTACAAATCAGTTGAGCTAATCTGCAGTTGTTTGACCCATTTCATTGAGGGTTATGCTGCCGTGGGTTTACTTTCTTTTACTGTGTAGTAAGAGCACGCACACAGACAGTTCTAACAGACCATCTGATGATGATAAAGTTCCAAACCCCTTGTCTTACTGTAACTTGTTCACATGCCCATATCTCTAAACTATACTCTCTGGCATTACTTACTGTATATGTAACTTTTCAACCAGATATTCTAGCCTACTAACAGTGGCCACAGAAATGGCTGCTGTGATTGAAAGTGTTATTTACAAGTTTCATAAGACAGTCAATATCTTACTGTATTTACTCACAGATTATGCGTCCTCACCTTTCCTTGCCCCCCCCCCCCCACAATTGAGTTGAATCTCTTAAGTAGGGAAGCTGATTTTGTGTCCAGAATAGAAGCACTCCCTGACTCTTTCTTCATCCAAAATTTAAAACCACCCATCTGGCAGCACCAACAGTTGACTTAATGGCTCATTGCTCTTCATTCCACAGATGTAAATGACTGTCTCTCCTTTTTAATGGTCTGAAGTTCCACTAATCGAGCTTACCTTTCTTCTGGCAATGTTGCTATCTGATAGCTACTCTTGATTTTTCTTCTCCTATTTAATAGTTCTACAGACTGTTTTTAGAACTTTTCTAATTCACAGATCATCCCATAGGGTGCAGACAGAAGTGATCATTTTTGCCTGATCTGGCCCCAGAAAGTGGCCTACAGCTGTGACCAGACCGAAGTGAATGACTGCAGGCTGCTTTAGAAGTCCTGATCCTGCGAAAATCTTCAGACAAACATGCTCCAAAATGGAGCGTGTTCTGTAACTTATGTCTGCGCAGCTTCCAGCCTATTGCTGTTTTCAGAATGAGAGGGGATAAAGGGAGCAGAGGGAGTTTGGTCTGGGGGGTTTTCAGCACACAATGAAGGATTGGATTGGAGCCCCCCTGAGGTGGGGAGGCTTCAAACTCCTGACTGGAGTTTCCTCTGCTCCCTTTCCCCCCTCCCATTCTGAAAACAGCATTCAGGCTGGAAGTGGGGAGTAGCATTGCTATGGAGACCAGGCTGCAGGCTATCAGCATGTAGCTGGAATCCCCAACTCTTAGACCCAACAGTGAACTTCTGTTTGGTTTGGGGAATCATTGCAACTCAGAGCGCTTCCTGCAAAGTGCTATGAGTTGTAACAAGGAGCTGCTCTTCTTTCTGCACCCATAGAGACCATTCTTCAGCAGCAGCTACAATTTGAATTTTTGGAATTTGCTCCTAAATATTTTAAATATTAAAGGAAACTAATTTTTGCTGTATAATTAGAAAGTTGTTACTGAAGGAACATTGTAATCTTACAATCCTTGTACAGTTGAACCTGTAATTCCATAAAGTGTACATTTGTATATTCTAGTACAAATTCTCCACTCTCCATTTAGGTATTTTTAGAATATGAAGGAGAGTTATTTCTGAGCTGGAATATTCCTGTGGTATGTACTATTGCAAATGAAAGGTATGGATTTCAAAAGGAAAACTAACTTCATGAGGTGGGAATTAGTGTTATATTGAGCACTTTTGAAAATTCCACCCAAAGCTAAAAGGTGGTGGTATTTGCATCCATGTCTTGATAAGATGGAGTTCAGAGACTACAGTCTTTTGGAAAACTTTTATTTCTTAATAATTGGTGGGTGGATTCTTTGTTTCTGAAAGAGAGTTGTGGGTTAAGATTTATAAAAAGAGCTGAGGTGATGCCAAAGGAATTAAAGCAACTTTTTTTCAAATCTAGATCCTCCCCAAGAAAGAAAAGTGAATTGCCACCATCTTTACAAAAATGAAGCTAGTGTTGGGGTTTCTGTACAAGATCTATTCTAACTTAAACATTTGCCTGTGTAGTGGAATACTTTCTCTTACCCAAATTATATATATTTAAAATGTCTGACATATGACTGAATTTGATATCTTTTATTAGACCAACCCAAATAGTTGGAGAATAGTTATTAAGCAAGCTTTCAGGTTCAAAAACCCTTCGTCAGGCTAAGGAAGCTTCAGCAGTTGGTGTGTGCTCTTCCTGGATGGAATGAATCAAGAAGAGCACACACCAACTGCTGAAGCTTCCTTAGCCTGACAAAGGGTTTTTGAACCCGAAAGCTTGCTTAATAACTATTCTCCAACCATTTGGGTTGGTCTAATAAAAGATATCAAATTCACCCAAGGAACCTTGTCTGCCTATGTCCTTAGACCAACACGGCTACAACCTAAACCCCTGAAATATGACTGTATATTCAAAGCATACTGGTCCAGTAAATTTTGAATATATATATAGTTTCATAGTTGTTAGTGTCAGAAGAAACCTAATCAGATCATCAAGTCCGATCCCCTGCCATGGGCAGGAAAGAATGCTAGGGTCAAATGACCCCGGCTAGGTGATTATCTAACCTCCTTTTGAAGACCCCCAGGGTAGGAGCGTGCACCACTTCCCTTGGAAGTTGGTTCCAGCTCCTAGCTGCCCTGACTGTAAAGTAGTGCCTCCTGATCTGTAGCCTGAATCTACTCTCAGACAACTTGTGGCCGTTATTCCTTGTTACTCCCGGTAGTGCTCAGGGGAACAGGGACTCTCCCATTGCCTGCTGGTCCCTTTGGCAAGTTTATAGACAGCCACCAGATCCCCTCTCAGCCTTCTCTTGTGGAGGTTGAACAGGTTCAGGTCCCGTAGCCTCTCCTCGTAGGACCTACCCTGCTGCCCCTGATCATGCGAGTGGCCCTCCTCTGGACTCTCTCCATGCTGTCCACATCCCTCCTGAAGTGCAGCGCCCAGAACTGGACGCAGTACTCCAACTGCAGCCTGACCAACATTGCATAGAGGGGGAGAATCACCTCCTTGGACCTGCTCGTGATGCATCTATGGATGCATGACAAGGTGCGGTTAGCCTTCCTGATCACATCCCCACATTGGCGGCCCATGTTCATCTTGGAATCAATAGTAATTCCAAGATCCTTTTCTGCCTCTGTGCTGACGAGAAGGGCGTTCCCCAGCCTGTAGGTATGCTGCTGGTTCTTCCTCCCCAGGTGCAGTACCTTGCACTTGTCAGTATTGAAACCCATCCTGTTCTCATCCGCCCACCTCTGTAACCTGTCTAGATCTAGTTGTAGCATGTGTATGTATATGTACATATATGTTTTATAATTATATATCTATATCTATATACACATATATAAATTGAATGTATGTATAATAAAATTATACACATCTGTAGATATAGATACAGTCCTATAGATCGGTATATACATGTAATATTATTATAGATAGATAGATAGATAGATAGATAGATAGATAGATAGAATTCAGGATTTGAAATAAGTAGCTGTTTAAAATGTATTTAGTACATTTAGTACATTTTAATGGGTAAATTTTGTACATATTTGGTTTGATTAGAAATTGCTATAATTGAGGTGATTATACAAAATAAAGAGTGTATGGAATTGCACTGGAAAAGGCTGTTTATCAATAATAATTTATTCTCATAAATTTGGGGAGATAAGCTATCCCAGTAGATGGTACCTTTACCTTAGTGAAACTTTGTCCATGCTATAGATTGTACTCATTTCACTATTTCTGAGTTTAAAATAAATACATAAGTTCACCTTTATAGGTCAGGCCTGAGATACGCAATTCTTAGGCACATTTTGAACCAAATGTGCAGTCTAATTATTGCATATTAAAAAATTGTGGAGACAGTAAAGAGGAGGAGAAATTTATGGTCCTTCGTGACAGATGATGATGTGGGGAGGAAATGTCTACTAAATTACTAAATCAGAATGGGTTGTGCGTATTTCTGGAGCTTAATGCTAGACTTAAGGCAGATGTGTGTTTTATTTTGCTAATTACTTTAGTTCACCTACAACAACGCTGAAGTGTCAAATTTCTGGATCTCATAGACTGGAACCAATACTTGACACTGAGGTAAGAGATCAACAGGAGAGACAAAAAAAATAATAGTGTTCTGTATTTAAGTTTATGTGTATCTGGTGCTTGTGCAGACATGGAAATCTGTGTCTAGCCACGTAGTTGTAATTCCATAATATAATTCTTTGTTTAAAAAGGACTTGAGGTTTTAGACCCAATGGCTGTGAAGGAAATTTTTAAATGTGAACCAGATTTAGTCATGTTTCCCTGAGTCTACTGAAAGGTGAATAAGACATCTGAATAGCCCTCTTCATCTTGTTGAGGTGTTAAGTATTTTATATAGTTCATTTACAGCTTTCAATAAAACAGTACATAAAATAACCAATATAATTAAATATATTGTATAATATAATAATAGGAGTTATATAATTTGTAATTTTACTAAAATCATGCAGTAAGATTATGCATTCTATCCATTTGAACAACATTTAAACAAAATTAATATATGATAATACAAAAAACAGATAAAATGAAGCAGTGAACAATAAAATAAAACTGGGGAACTCTATTTAATTTTGTGCAAGTAATGCAAATACCCGTACTGGGTATAGAGGCATTCATGCAGCTCTGAGCTGTTAGATAAAAGCCAAATATTTTTTCTTCATTAACCATATATTTAAAAATTTTCATTAATGGAAAAATCAATTTTCCTCTTATTTCTTCAAAGAATGAACAAGACCACAGTGGTGATTTAGATAATCCATCTCATTCTTCCTACAAGAACATATTCTGTCCAAGTATGGGATCCAACACCTCCTGCCCATAACAACTGTAGGTCTCATTAAAATGAATCGCAGCCTAATAATGGTCTCTCATTTTTTGTGGTTTTATAAAGAATGGCTGTCAGCAAACTTTCGGATCTCTCTTGCTCTGTCCTCCAACCACTAGTTCTTTGCTCTCGGATTTTCCACTAGGTCTCTGCTTTAATGTGGCAATAAGTGTCTTGCTTCTTGTGAGCAGTACTCACAAGAATAGGTCTGATGTTGTATTGTGTCATGGGATGGGGTCCCTAAGGATGGCTGTGTTACCCCCAGGGTCCCTCAACCATGCCAATTTGGCCCAATGGGCACCCTCTATTGTCGCCTGCCATGTCTTGATGTATTTATGATATAGAGAGGCTGCCTTCACGCCCAGTCGGACACAGTCCTGATGGACTTCCCAGAACCCCGTGGGTTCCCAGACCCCTTGTGGGTCCCATTCAAAAATAGTTGTCACAGGACACCCCAGCCTTATGGGCTATATGCATGACTCCAAACCATCCCTTTACCACACCCCAAACCTCGCAGATGGTATTGCCGTTGTCTCTCCCAGACCTTGCTACAACTCGGCCCCTTGTCCTCACTGGGCTCTCTGCAGCCCTGTGTCCGCGCCCCTTGGTGCTGGGGTCTCTGCAGGCCTGTCTCTGCAGCAGGGTCTGTGCACCCAAAATGCCGTGCCCTCTCTGGTGCCAGTGTCTGTGCACCCAAAATGCCATGCCCTCTCTGGCACCGGGGTCCCCACCCTATAGCGGGGCCCCAATGAGGCCTCCTCCTTCACCAATAGCCTCTCCCAAGCCACCGGTGTTATAAAACAACAACCAAACATAAGCCCCTGGGCTATAACATAACACAAGCTACATAAGGTGTGCTCTGCCCCTTTAAATTACTAGGAGCAGAACTTAGCCAGGCCTTTTCCCTTCACTTACTCGAGGAGGTTTCCTTCCCCCTTAGCCGCTGGCAGAGAACTGCCTCCTAGTCCCCATTATGGGGTTTATATGGGCCCAGGACCCTGCCTGTTCTGGCCAGCTGACCAGGTGCAGGCTAATTTAATCATTAGCTGGTTGCCATGGCAACCTGCACCTGGGCTCCTGTCTGGCTTTTTGGGCTCTCCCCAGGCAGTTTCTGCTCTTCTAGGAGCAGGCACCTAAGTGCCCTGCAACATACTGTTCAAGAGACTAAGCCCCCCGAGGTCTTTAGGGTTGACAGTTTGAACACCACCACGTTGTATTACACAGGAGCTACCTTCCCTGTTTCTCCTGCCACATCTTGTTCTCGTTTAGTTTGAGGGAGGTTTCTTGCTGGAAGAAGGCCCTGTACTTAGGTCCTGCAGGCATCTTTCCTACAGGGCTCTGCCTCCCTTTTTACCCCATCCACACAACAGCCAGATGTAAAGATGTTGTAATTTCTTTCCAAATGAAAGCACCTGCGATCTCGCAATCACGTCTTTTGTCAGCAATATACTCACAGGGGTCAGTGCCTTAGTTCAAATTACAGCTAGGTTCATCCCCTCTATCAGTTCATTAACTGAATTACTTGTAGATCAAACAAATTAATCCCTTTGAAGTCCCCTCTGGGCCAATCCAGACTCAGGCCTCAATCAATTGGAGAAAATTAATTCATCTTAATTAACAAATTAATTTCCATCAATACTTGTCTAGTCTCAAGTCCGTCGGCTCAGTTAATTTCTTCTGGTGATCACACCACTACAGTCAACTGAGTTTCACTCACCCTTGATTCATCAGGGTATTTCCCTCTGTTGACTTGGTTGCTCTGTACTGGCAAACTGTGAGCCCTTGACTTCACCCTGTGCCAACACCATTGCTCTTGTATAGTTTGTGTCAGACCCCTCATAGATCAGCACAGGACAAGAGCTCCCTTGTCTCCAGGCCTGTCCTGGCTGCAGTTTCTGAGGGCAACCTGTCCCGTCCTCTGCTCCTGGGATTATGGTACCTCATACCAGGTGTGCCCCTCTGAGCACCTGGCTTGTGAAGACTCATCCACCACTGGCTCTCTCTCTAGTCTCCAGCTCACCATTGCTGTGCTGCTTCTGTGGCCACGTCAGTGCCTCTTCCACTTCCCCTCCCAGTCCTGCCAGATAGATGTCTGGTTTCACTGGCAGCTCCCAATCTACAGGGAGGACCTTGTATAGCGGGGCTGTGTACGAGATCCAGGCTGCTGCTGCTGCCATCTCTACAGGGACATAAGGGGAGTCTCCAGCCCTTACTAGACTCTGCCACTTTCTCCCAATAAATGAAAGGGGCCCCCAGCCCCAGCTTCCTTAGAGGGCCCTGCCTCCTGGTCTCACACTTCTGTTTGGAGTTGATGTCATTCTGCCACACTTTGAAGACACTCCTTTTTCTGTCAGTGAGAGCTTGAATTTTCTTATTGTTCTCATTCCCAATGTTTCTTTGTGGAGAAGCCTACAGATTCTTCACATGCCTCATAGATGCCTTTGAGGCCAGGGGCGGTGCCAGCCTCTTCCTGGTGGGGGGCTGGGCCGGGGCTGGGCTCAGCTGGGCGGGGAGCCAGAGGCGGTGCTAGGGGGCCTTAGACCCCTGTAGCCACCCCTCCCAGTGCCGCCACCGCTGCCCACTTGCCCCACGCAGCTGAGCCCACCCCACTCCCTCCCACTCCAAGCCCAGACCCCCCCACACTGGGAAAAGGCTGGTGCCACCCCTGCCAGGAGCGCTGCACCTTTCCAGGCTCAGCTGCATTGTGGGGAGTGAGGCCTCAGCTGCATGGTCAGGCAGGTGGGCTGCAGTGGCAGTGCCGGGAGTGGTAGCTATAGCCCTCCCAAGCCCCTCCCCCAGCACCACCCCTGCTTGAGGCTTTCCCAGTGACCAATGCAACCAAAACTATCTAAGAGTCAAGCATATAAGGAGCCATCCCTCTGAGGTCTGAGGATGGAATAACACTCTTTAAAGACAGCGCCACCATCATTGCATGCATGGACAGGAATCTCATCAACGTCAGCCAGTTACATTCTGAATCCAAGATAACCAACACCTCGATTACTGATCTTCAATACTTTTGTGTCATATGTTCCCACTCAATTTAAGAGCTCTAGATCACTCTCAGCTGCTTCTGTCAAATGCTTGGATTCGCTGTCAGCTTCACAAAAAATTTAGATACTTTACCAGCCTATCCCAAAACAACCAACTGCTCCTGCACATTTTACAATTATAGAGCAGTCCTTGGAGAATGCTGAGTATTTCCGATACATGGGTAGAGTCACCTTTCCCAAAAAATAAGCATAGATGATGATATTTAACATTGAATAAAATCTGCTGGGACTACCTTTGGACGTCTCTGAAATCATGTCTTTAGTGATCTTGAGAATCACGACCCAAACCAGACTTCACATCTATCAGGCTGTTAAATGGGTATGAAACCAGGTCAATTACAAAAATACTTGAAAGCCCTGGAATGTTACCATCAGAGATGGCTTTGAAAAATCCTCCATGTCAGTTGGAAGGACAAAAGAAATTATGCCAGAATTCTGGATCTAACAAAAATCACAGGCATTGAAGCCATGTTTATATAGCACCAGCTCCATTGGACAAGACGTCATAAGGATGCCTAACAACTAGCTCTCAAAACAGGCCTGATATCCCCAGTTAGCCAATGGCCCACCCTAGAGGTGGGCAAAAGAAGAGATTCAAGGACTCTGAGGCCAATCTGAAGAAATGCAATATTAACATTGATTCCCAGTGGCACTGAAGTATGACAAGGAGTTGACTGTTTTGAGCAATCTCACCTCACTGTGGCAAGAGAGGCAAGAGGAAAGAGCTGTGACCCAACATTACCAGGATCCACTCTTTCTTTCTGAAACTGTATGCCATGTCTGCAGTTGAACATGTGGATTGTGAACTGGCCTCTTCAGTCATATTCAGACTTACAGATGACTGTCCTACCCACTGAAAGACTGTCATTCTCATATCAAGGGACTGCTGACAACAAGTTTTGTTGTTGTTGTTGTTGTAGCGATGAGCATTTTAATATCCAGGTAGTGTGCTTGTTTCACAAACCCAGACTGCCTCCCTTATTTTCTCTGATTAAAGAACCAAATAGCCTTCTATCTATCCTACCATTTTCCTTTAACAGTTTTTATGCTACCATTAAGCATTTTTGTACCAAATTCAGCACAGTGAAGATTTTTAAAAGTAGGAGCCATGTAATTTGATTGTAATATCAAACTGTATGATGGGATACTGTAGCAAATGCTTGTTCACTTTAATATTTACTGTATTTATTCAAATTAAAGAAACCCAGAATTTAAAACAACCCCCTCCCCCCCAGTAATTAGATTCTATACATGGAAAATGTATCATTTTTATATAATTTTACATGTATAAAATCTAATTATGGGAAGACTGTCTAATTCATCTCCCCATCACTGCAGAGTGGGGAGAGGGGGGGCAGGTGGTGCAGGGAGATCAAGCAGCTTGTCCCCTGCTTATGCCTGCCCCCCACACAGCCTTGGGCCCTGCTTCCCCCTCCACTTCTGCTCCCCCTACCATCCCTCCCTACCAGCCTCTGTACCCCACTTTCCCCCTGACTCTTGCTCTGCACCAGCAGTCTCTGTCCCCATTCTAGCCTGGGGCACTGAGCATGGTCCCAGCCCAGTTCCTGTAGCAGTTGTGCAGGCTGCATGCTGCTACTGTAGGGCCAGGTTGGAGCCATTCTCAGTGCCCCAGGCTACAGTCTTGATGGAACCTGCCAGCATGGAGCAAGGGTGGAGGGAAAGGGACAAGCAGAAGAGCGGGAGGAATGGGCTGTATGGGAGGAGATGAGGTAAAGAGGCAACAGGTTGAGGAAGGCAGCTGCTGTGGCTACAGTCCCAATCCTGGGTAGGGGCTGGAACCCAAGCCCTAGCAGTTGCATGCACTTCCACCACCCTCGTACTTGGTTTTTAAATGTATTTGTAACAACCGCAGGATCTTCAGGCTGTTCCATTGAGTGCCATGAATTGCTGAAATTTTGCAACAGAACTGGCTGGATCGTCAAGCTCAAAGAGTAGTAATCAGTGGCTCAATATCTAGTTGGCAGCTGGTATGAAGTGGAGTGCCCCTGGGGTTAGGCCTGGGGCCCACTTTGTTCAATATCTTCATTGACAATCTGGTAGATGGGATGAAGTGCACCCTCAGCAAGTTTGCAGATGACACCAAGCTAGGGGACATAGTAGATATGCTGGAGGATAGGGCTAGGCCTAAACAAATTGGAGGATTGGAACAAAAAAAAAAATATCATGAGGTTCAATAAGGACAAGTACAGAGTCCTGCACTTAGGATAGAACAATCCCATGCATCAGTACAGGCCAGGGATCAACTGGCTAAGCCCCAGCTGTGCAGAAAAGGATCTGGGGCTTACAGTGGACAATAAGAATATAAGCCAACATTGTACCCTTGTTGAGAAGAAGGCTAATTAGCAGCCTTCAGCTACCTGAAGGGTGGTTCCAAAGAGGATGGAACTTAACTCTTTTCAGTGGTGACAGATAACAGAACAAGGAGCAATGGTCTTAAGTTGCAGCAAGGGAAGTTTAGGTTAGATATTAGGAAAAAAACTCTCACGGGGAGGGTAGTGAAGCAACAGAAAGACTACCCAGAGAAATGATGGAATCCCCATCCTTGGAGGTTTTTAAGACCCGACTAGACAAAGTCTTGGCTGTGATGACCTAGTTGGGGATGGTCCTGCTTTGAACAGGGGTTGGACTTCCTGAGGTCTCTTCCAACCTAATTTTCTATGATCCTATGATTCCAATTTCAATCCTGATTCCTGGACTTTGACTATTATTAGGATTTTTTTCATTATTCTATTAAGAATAAAAAGTAATAAAAAGGGTCAAATGTGGAGTGGTTATTTCATAATTTTCTACTAATAACGTATTTTATACAGTAAAAACTATTTAAACACAGTGGGTGCATCTACATGTGCAATTAAGGTAAATCAATAAGCTCCTGAGCTGTTTGAGCTAGAGTAAACTGCTTCCAGGTTCAGCATCTACATGTGCACCTGGGACAGCAGCAATTTGAGTCAGGCCAGAGCAGCCCCAGGCTGGCAGGGTGTGTGCGTGTGTGTGGGGGGCGTGGGGGGGGGTATCCCTGGACTCTGGGTGGCACCATCAGGCAGTGGAGGGGCAAGATGGGACAAAAAAGTGCTAGGTTGCTAAAGTGTGGAGCTGTGTGGCTAGGCAGCAAGCAGCCCCTGCACTTTAGCACCATCATGCCCCAGCCAGCACCTGTCACCATCTACATATGCATTTCAATGCAGTTACTCCATCGTAAGATAGTACTGTCCTCAACAAAGCCTTGGTTGTTGGGGACCGTCCTCAACTAGATCATCCAAGCCAAGGCTTTGTCAGGAACAGTACTATCTTACGATGGAGTAACTGCATTGAAATGCATATGTAGATGGTGACAGGTGCTGGCTGGGGCACGATGGTGTTAAAGTTAAGCCTTACTATTAAGACAGAGTTAATTAGTTTACTGCACCCTAATACCAGTGCATGTGTAGACAGTAACTTTACTGTGGAGCTAATTAGTCTACTCCACAGTAAAGTGCACATGTAGATGCACCCATTGATGCTATAATTTCTGAAGAAATAATAATAATATTATTTATTATTTGGGTATCATCCGGCCAACCTAGCAAGGAGGGCTTTAAACTTGGTTCCACAGGGAATGGTGAACAAAACTCTGTAACAACAGAGCAAACAAATCCAGAGGGGAAAGTACTAGAAAAAGAATCTCAAATCTGGGAGAGAGTCAGAGCGCCACAGGACAGCAACGAGCAATGTAAAAGGGAAGCAAGTAGGTCAAAATACATCCAATGTATGTATACAACTTTTAAAAAATATAGGGACTAAACAAGATGAGCTGGAAGCTGCATCCTGTGAAAAAAAACCAAACTATGACTTGATTGGTATAACAGAGACCTTGCAGGTAGAACAGCTCTTATGACTGGAATGTCAATATTGAGGATTAAACTTTGTTTTGGAAGGAGAGAGTTGGGAGAAAAGGTGGTGATGTCACCCTGGATGTCAAAAACACATGTGCTTGTTCCATGGGACAGAAGGGAGAAGATAGCAGAGCAGAATGCATTTGGGTGAAGATGCACAGTGACTGAGGCAGCACCAATACAATGGTAAGGAGTTATATGCCATTAGATCAGGAAAAGGAGGTGGATAGAGGCACTCTTCATGTAGGTAACAAATCTATCCAAAAGCTATGGGATGGTTCTGATGGGAGACTTCAATTTTATGGCCATCTGCTAGAAGGATAATACAGATAAAATACCAAACTGGTTCCTAGCTTGTATGGGGATTACTTTCTGTTCCAGAAAGTGGAAGATATAACTAGGGGATCATCTGTCTTGGATCTTGTCCTGACCCATAGGGAACTGGTGGAGCATGTGAATGTGACAGGCAACCTGAAAGGAAATTATCACAATAGGATAGAATTTCAGATCCTGAGACAGGGAAAGCACGCAGTCAGCAAAATTAGGACACTAGATTTAAAAAAGGCAGATTTTACCTGACTCAAGGAATTAATAGGCATGGTGCCATGGGAAGACAGACTAAAGGATCAAGGCACCCAGAAGGGGTAGGAACTTCTAAAAGGCACCGTATTGGAAGCTCAACAATAAATTGTTCTAACATGGTGGAAGCACAAGAAGAATGGGAAGAGACCAATGTGACTGGACAAGTTGCTTCTAATATGCCTGAAGTACAAAAGGAAAGCATACAGGCAATGAAAAAATGGGCAGGTGTAACAAGAAGTTAATACCTGTTACTGAGAATGGGTGGACAGACAAAGTGAGTAGATCCAAAGCAGGGAATAAACCTGAGCTGGTATTTTTAGTTTGAGAAGTAAGCCCAAGGAATGAAAACTTATGTTATAGAGCATATCTGTTTATCTCAAGATGGAAATGAGTCCAAATTGAAATTTCAGTTCGACGGACACCTGGTAGACCAGGAGAGGCGATAAGGGGAGATGAGAAGGCTGCATACCAGGGTGCTTGCCATCATGTGAAAGATACTCCTTTTGGAGGAAGAAGCTAAAAGGTACAGACATACAAGCCCCAAGGCTGGAACCTGAGCTGGGCACCTGGAGGTTATGTTGTGGGTTTGCCAAGCCTGGGGCTCTGGGTTCTAGACCGCAGAGCAGCAGAAGCAAGAAAGTGACTTATGGGACAAAGGACTAAAAGGCACAGATATCCTGAGACTGACAGCTCAGAACAGGCCAGACTCTTGAATCGTCAGGTTCTTCCTCCCCTTCACCTAGTGTAGTGGCAAGATACCTCCCAGATTAATTTTAACAGCAAGTCTTGGTGGGCAAATCAGAAAAGGGAAGGATTACGAGCAGACTGCAAGCAACACGGCCTGAAACAATGAGATGAAGGACCCCGTCTACCCAGGTCCTGTTCCAGCAGGTTACCAAGGAAGTATACCAGGAACCAGCAAGATCCTGCAAGAACAAAATCAGGAAGACAAAGATGAAGAATGAGCTGCATCTTGTAAGAGCCGTTAAAGACAACAAGAAGAGGTTCTATAAGTATGATGGCCAGAAAAGAAAGATTGAGGAAGCTGTCAGTCCAGATAGCCTGGGGAAAATCATAAAAGATGCAAAGAATGTGGAACTCAACACCTACTTTTCCTCAGTCTTCACAAAAATATTAAACTGCAGCCAAACACTTAATAAAGATTATTTCGATAAGGAAGGGGAGAAGCTGAAGGATGAAATGGCAAAAGAGACAGTCTGAGAGCTTTTGATGGATCTGAATGAATTGAAGCCAGCAGGGCCTGATGAACTTCATCCTACTGAGGGAACTGGCAGAGAAGATCTAAGAGTCCCTGGCAATGATATTCATGAAGCTGTGGGAGATGGGCAAGGCACTAGAGGACTGGAAAAGGGCCAACTTAGTGCCTTTCTTTAAAAAAAAAAGGAGGACCTGGGGAACTACAGACCAATTAGCCTCATCTCAATACCTCAGAAGTTCCTGGAGCATAAGGAAGTACATTTTCAAGCATCTGGAGGAGGAAAAGTTCTTCACAAGCAGCCAGCATGGACTTACTGAAAACAAAAACTTGATCTCCTTCTGTGGTAAAAAATGCCAAAAACTTGATCTCTTTCTGTGGTAAAAATCGCTCGGGCAATCTGTATTTCCCTACTGGCTTTGTCATCTTTTTGGATTCATAACTCTTAACATCTACTAATAAAATACAATCTGGACTTCAGGAAGGCTTTTGACAAGGCCTTGTGTGACCTTCTCATAAACTGATTGGAGTAATGTCAGCTGGAAAAACTACTATAAGGTGGATAGACAACTGGCTTGAAAGCCTCAAGCAAATAGTAATTATAAATGGACCCATTTCAGAATGGCAGGAGGTTTTGGGTGGAGTCCCACAGGGGTCTGTCCTGGGCCCAGTGCTGTTCAACATGCTTATTAATAATTTGGAAACTGGCATAGAACACTTCTTGAGCACATTTGCAAAAAATACAAAATTGGGAAGATTTCTAGATACATTGGAGACAGGAAACACAATATAGAAGGATGTTGACAGATTGGCAAGCTGGGCTGGAGCTAACAGGATGAAGCTCAATACTGACAAATGCAAGGTGCTACACTGTGGAAGAATAAAAAATACAAATAAGAAATGAGTGACACCTGGCTGAATTGCAGCATTCTGGAGAAGGATCTGGGAGTCTGTAGACTCCCAGACTCAATAGGAATCTGCAGCATGATGCAGCTGCACACCAAAGGCAAAAGCAGTTTTAGGATTCATTAATAGAAGCAGTAGGTGCCAGACATGGGAGGTGATAGTGCCTTTCTACTCAGCAGTCTATGCTTGGTTCTTCTCCATGGGTCCCTGTTGGCTTGGACACTCTTTACTTGCCTTGCTGGTGGTTCTGCTTTGCTGGTACTCTAATAAAAGCCACCATGCTTCCTTATCCTAGGAGTTTCTGGCTGCAATTTTGATGAAGTTGCCTGCCATATGGTTATACTGATATTAATGACATGGAAAGTGTTCAGTCCCATCACAGCCCACCTTCAACTCTCTGCATTTGGAACTCAGTGAATCTCTTTCCAGGGTAAGATTTTGGGACTCCACCTTCCCCTCACACCCCAGCCTTACACCATCTTGATAGTAAATATCTCGTTAGATAAGCTACTCATCAGAGCTGTCACAATTTTTACTCTAGCTTCAGTGTCCAGTTGTTCTATACTTTATGCCCATCCCAGTCTTGTCCAGTTCTTCCAACCTAAATGTCTGCCACACTCCCTTGCACTGTCTCCCATAACATCTGAAATACATCAGCTTTACTACCATTGCATCTAAGCCTTATCTAAAGTGCACACTGCCTTATCAGTATTGCACCTTCCCATAGAATCTTCAAGTACCTCAAACTACAACTTAATTCCTAAACTATTAGGTGCACCTGGGCCACACTATCTAACCAAGTGCTCATGCCAATACAAAGTGCTTAGTGCTGAGACTTGAAGTGCTAGTGCAGACAAGAGTTAATCCTTATCTTGTTTCCTAGTCAGGAGTGACTGCTTCTTGCAGTTCACTCAGCCTTTCCTTAACCTTAGGTTTCAGGTGTCCTTCTTGTCTGTCTCCTGGCAACAGACTTGAGGGAGCAAATTCCTGTTCTTTTCCTGGATCTGAACTTCCCCTGCTGTGGCAAGGTTTCTGTGCTGTTTCACTCAGGGCTCTGTACCAGTCTCCAGCACTCCTCCTCAGCCACTGGCTCCACCAATCATCCCTCCCCCTCCCCCTCTCTCTCTCTCTCCCCCCCTCCCCCTTCTGATTCCCTCTTAACTGGCAAGCCCTGCCCACAGGCAGGGCAGCTGTTTATTGAAAAGGTGCAGGGATGCTGCCCCTTTTCTAGCATTGCTCCAGCTGCTTTCCACCTCGTTCTTCCCCCTGCCAACATGGCAAGCTCTTTTTAACTTCTTTTTGTTCTCATTCTGCTCACAGTCCCTTTCTGGTGTATTGGACCGTGTACAAGCTATATAACAGTGTACACTTAGGCTGTGACTGTACCCTGGTATCATTAAGTCCCTAAGCATCAGGTTTACTTGAGGCCTGGAATCCACTTGGTACTAGTGTTAAACAACTATGCTGATTAGGATCTAGAAATCAAGTACTTTGGAAGTTCTGCAACAAGAGATGAGCCCCAACAGGCTACTGTCATTAGAAGGCTTTTCAGGTAACTTTCTCAAACTCTTTGGGATCATGCAACAGTGTTCAGGATTGTGCTTCTCTCTTAGATAGAACAGACACTGATTGCCCTCACAATATGGAAATGTTTTGAAATGAATTAATTTTCAGGTCATCTCTTAAATCAGGTATAGATTTCATAGATTTTGTAGACATTAGGGCTGGAAGGGACCTCGCGAGATCATCAGGTCCAGCCCTGGGGTCAGATCACCCCAGCAAGATAAGCATCCAAGCATTTCTTCATAGATTCATAGACGTTAGGGCTGGAAGGGACCTCGGAAGATCATCGAGTCCAGCCCCCTGCCCAAAGGGCAGGAAGTCAGCTGGGGTCATAGGATCCCAGCAAGATAAGCATCCAGTTTGCTCTTGAAGGTGTTCAATGTAGGCGCTTGAACCACCTCCGGTGGCAGGCTGTTCCAGACCTTGGGGGCTCGGACAGTAAAGAAATTCTTCCTTATGTCCAGCCTGAAATGGTCTTACAGTAGTTTATGACCATTCAACTTAGTTGTCATCCCTTGTGGCGCTCTGGTGAACAAACGTTCCCCCAGATACTGGTGGTCACCCCTGATAAACTTATAGGTGGCCATCAGATCACCCCTGAGCCTGCACTTTTCCAGGCTAAAGATCCCCAGGACTCTCAGCCTGTCATCGTAGGGTCTGCTTCCCTGACCTCTGATCATGCGCGTGGCTCTTCTCTGGACTCTCTCAAGCTTCTCCACATCCTTTTTGAATTGTGGAGCCCAAAACTGGACGCAGTACTCCAGTTGCGGCCTCACCAAGGCCGAGTACAAGGGGAGAATGATGTCCCAGGATTTGCTTGAGAAGCATCTATGGATGCAAGCCAGCGTTTTGGTCGCTTTACTAGCCACAGCATCGCATTGCAGGCTCATGTTCATCTTGTGGTCAGTGATGACCCCCAAGTCTCTTTCTTCCATAGTGCTAGCCAACAAAGCACTGCCGAGCCTATAAGGATGCTGCGGGTTTTTCTTCCCAAGGTGGAGAACCTTGCATTTATTGGCGTTGAACACCATCAGATTCTCATCTGACCACTTGCTGAGCCTGTCCAGGTCGACCTGGATCACCCGCCTGTCTTCTGGTGTGGATGCTTTGCCCCAAAGTTTGGTGTCATTGGTGAACTTGGCCATTCCCTTTTGACTCCAGTGTCCACATCATTAATGAAGATGTTGAACAGTATGGGTCCAAGGACAGAGCCTTGGGGGACCCCACTGGTCACAGGACACCATGATGAGTGACTTCCATCAATTACTACCCTCTGGGTCTGACCACGGAGCCAATTTTCCAGCCAGTGGATCGTGGAGGACCCAAGGCGACAATTGGCCAGTTTCTCCAAGAGGTGATCATGGGAAACCAGATCGAAGGCTTTTTTGAAGTCAAGATATATGACATCAATCTCTTCTCCCTTGTCCAGGTGATAGGTCACCTGGTCGTAGAAGGAAATGAGATTGGTCAAGCAAGACCTACCTGCGACAAACCCGTGCTGGCTATCCCTTAAGATGTTGGTGTCGGCCAGTCCATTAAGGATGGCCTCTTTAATAAACTTTTCTAAGATCTTCCCAGGGATAGAAGTCAGGCTAATGGGCCTATAGTTAGCCAGATCCACTTTCCTCCCTTTCTTGAAGATAGGCACCACATTGGCCTTCTTCCAGTCTTCGGGCACAACACCAGAGTGCCAAGAGTTTTCAAAGATCCGCGCTAGAGGCTGGGCTATGATGCTCGCCAGCTCCTTGAGTACCCTGGGGTGAAGATTGTCAGGGCCGGCTGACTTGAAGGTATCCAGCTTCTCAAGATGTTCCTTCTTGAAGTCAGCATTAATGGAGGGCAGGGGATCACCCTCACCCGGACTTCCCTGTCCCGTAGCGGACACGGGCGTCCCATGGGACTGATGAAAGACCGATGCAAAGTACCTATTTAATAGGTTGGCTTTTTCCTGGGCGTCAGTTGTCAGTTGCCCCATCTGGTTCAGCAGGGGTCCAGTGTTGCCCCTGCTTTTCCTCCGGCTCCCCACATATCTGAAAAAGGACTTTTTATTATCCTTGATGCTCAAAGCTAGTTGGAGTTCAGTTGCAGCCTTGGCTTTCCTGGTATGCTCCCTACAGGACCGGACCAGTGCAGAATAATCCTCCTTGGAGATGACTCCCATCCTCCATCCTTTGTAGGCCTTTCTTTTTAGCCTCAGGAGGCCTGCTAGGTCCCTGGAGAGCCACGGGGGCTGCTGTGCCCTCTTGCTGCCTTTCCTCCGAGATGGAATAGACATAGTTTGTGCATTGAGGATCGCTCCCTTGAGGAGCAACCACTCTTCTTGAACTCCCCTCTCCCCGTGGTATCCAGAGTAGATGCTTGCTTTACGTTCTTAAAGGTATCCAGAGTAGATGTTTGCACTACATCTGGGGGAGGATCTATTCCAGGCTGTCACGACTCGAATGTTAAACAAGTTTTCCTTACCTCCAGTCTAAAACAGTCTTCCAGCAGTTTGCGACTGTTAGACCTTGTCTTCCCTTGGGTGCCCTAGTGAACAGACATTCTCCCAATTCCTGATGCACACTCCTTATATACTTATAGGCTGCCACCAAGTCACCCCTGAGCCTTTGCTTCTCCAGGCTGAATAGTCTCATGCCTCTCCGCCTCTCCTCATAAGGCCTGTTCTCTTGACCTCTAATCATGTGCATGGCTCTTTGGACTCTCTCAAGCATCTCCACATCCTTTCTAAAGTGTGGAGCCCAGAATTGGATGCAGTACTCCAGCTGCAGCCTCACCAAGGCTGAATAAAGCAGGAGGATGGCTTCTTGGATCTTGCTTGAGATGCATCCGTAGATGCAAGCCAGAGTTTTATTTCCTTTGCAAGCTGCGGCATCACATTGGTGGCTCATGTTCATCTTGTGGTCAGTCATGACCCCCAAGTCTCTTTTGGTCATGGTGCTAGTGAGTGCAGCGCTGCCAAGCCTATATGTATGATTTGGCTTTTTTTTCCTCCCAAGGTGGAGCACATTGCATTTCTACGTGTTGAATGTCATCAGGTTTTGATCCACCCATCTTGAGAGCCTGTCCAAGTCAGCCTGGATCCCCAGCCTGTTCTCTAGAGTGAGCACACTTCCCTATAATTTGGTGTCATCTGCAAACTTAGCCAGTCCACTTACGACACCCAAATCCAGATCATTTATAAATATATTAAAGAGTACTGGTCTGAGTACTGAGCTGTGGGGGACTCCACTGGTCACCATGCACCACGATGACTCAGTTCCATCGACTGTCACTCTATGGGTCTGACCACAGAGCCAATTCCCCTGCCATCAGACCATAAGATTGTCAAGGCTGCAGTTCCCCAGTTTTACCATGAGGACATGTATAAGGTATGTATGAGATGTGGCCCATGGAGCCCTATCATCCACCCCTGCATATGACATTTGGAGATGGTCTGGCATACTCTGCATACAGTGTGCAGAGCCAGGGCTGAATCCAGTCCAGAGACACACTGTATGTGTTGTGTGAGGCAGGTGCATGTGTTATTTGAAGCATGCTGCACACTGTATACCACACATGGGGCCAGTCCAGGGTGCTCAATGTATGTGACAAA
Organism: Alligator mississippiensis; assembly: GCF_030867095.1. NCBI lineage: Eukaryota > Metazoa > Chordata > Crocodylia > Alligatoridae > Alligator > Alligator mississippiensis. Next base: position 160,513,599 of record NC_081824.1, read on the forward strand.
TGTAATGTTATACTACATTAAATAATATGCAAACATTAAGGCACTCATAATACTTTAAGTTAAATCCTGGCTGCAGGGCCAGATTAACCCTTTAGTGGGCCCTAGGGAAATAATATTATGGGTCCCAGGCAGGTTGAAATCCCGGCTCTCCACCCTGGTGCTGCCGCCCACAGGAAGCGGGGCTTGGAGCTTGGAGCTGCTGCTATAGGAAGCAACTGCTGCCACAGCAAGGCCAGCAGAGGGAAGGAGAAAGGAAGGGAAGGGAAGCAGATGGGGTCATTCGCATTGCTGCCGTGGAGGAAAGGACTAGGGTCCCCCACAGCTCAGGGCCCTAGGTATGTGCTTAGTTTGCCTATGCATTAATCCAGCCCTGCCTGAGTAAATTAATGATAATGACCAAACTCCTAATGACTTCACAAGGGTATAAAGCTCGAATTGTGAGTAATTCCAATGAACTCATTTGTACTTTTTGTGAATTTATTTATGTGTGTGCAAGTATTCATATGATAATAGACAAATAATGGTACAATGCAGACAGTACATAAGACTAAAGTATACTTTTCCCCTTTTTTTAAGGAATTGGAGTACTCTGACCGTTTTATCCCTTTTGCCAAAGATCTGAATTGCTTTTTGTGGTATGTGGTAACAAATTCTACATGGAACAGGTAGATAATTTCTTTGTTCTCATGCATATTTAATCTATATGAATGTTGCCAAACATATCTCTTGCCAATACCAACCTTGGGACAGATTTTCCACCTGATTTAATTGCCCCCAAAGTTGCCAAACGCATGGTTTGCCCTTTCTGTAGGAGCAGTTCAGACTACTGTTGCATTACCCCTCACCAAAGAAGTTGCAGCCATCTGAAAAAACACGTCACAATAACTGCTTATTGCATGCATCTTCACAGAAGCCATAATTGTGTTGTTGGGTGCTTTCTTAATTTTATTGTCTATTCCTATGCCCAAGTCAACATATATAATTATATATGACTGGTAATAGCACAGCTTTGCTGCTGTACATTGAATGCATACTCGTGTCACTTACTAGGGAACATATTTTTGGCCTAGTTCTGTAATGTGATATTCAGTTATCTTACCTCTCTCATCATAAACTGGTCAGAGATGGACACTGGCAAGATCAGTATAGACTGCATATTTGAGGATATATAATGTAACAGTATTCAGCTAACGTTTCTAATGAGGCTGTTATTCTTAATGCCCCAGTTTATAATTTGGGGGATCTGTCTGAGCATAGCTTGCAAATATTTTTTAATAGCTGGGTCAGACTGGAAACCCCATTTTAAATGTAGGGCTTGCTTGCCTTCTTTGCTGTTATTTGTCTCCATATTATGCTATGCCTAGCTCCCTATGATCAGAGGCCTGATGAAGAATGTCTTGCATTCAAAACCTTGTCTAATGTTATGCCAACTACACAGGTGGTCCAATAAAATATAACACTCTAAGAAATCCTTGCCTGTCACATTATTGCTGGACCATCATGGCTACAACATCACCCTTACATTAGTATCAAGCTAGAAGTCAGAGGAGGTAACAGGGTAAGATTCTGCATATCTCAGAGAACTAGCTAAGAGCCTTGAAATTATGATCACCCATTCAGGTATAGCATATTATGAACAAAAAGATAGCTCCTGTCCAGGAAAAATCAGTTTTCCAATGCAGAACTTCACAAAGGAAATGACTAAGTCACAGATCATGTGATGGGGGATTTTGATCATCTGACAAAGGGGACTGGAGGTTTTAAGAGTCTCTCTTACTGGCCATTTCATAGAGCAGGAGGACACTGACTGATGTGGAGATGATGTGTGCAGAATCGGGGCAATTCTATACCTTGGACTTTCAGGGGGTGTCCCTTAGGACAGCAAGGAAATTAGGGCAGGGGTAAGCTTACAAGTGTTTTATTGTTTTGTTTTGACTAGATTCGTATTATTCCTTATGCTAGTTCATTTTTAAATGCTCACGAGGTTTATATATGTCTGTCTGATTCCACACTTGTGTGTTCCTGAGAGGATGGTCTGTGTTACCCTTCTTTTGGCCATGTGCTTAGGCCTTCCCAGATTCTTTTAAAGAAGGAAAAACAATTTCAGTGAAGGAAAAATTGATCGTGTGCATCATGTATGTTGTTTTATTTAACCCTGTCTCATTTACAAGGACTGTACACAGGGTTCTGTTTCCTTGAATACAGAAGAAACATACAAAAATAACTTGCTGGTTCACAGTTTCCAGGCTTGCCTTTCTTGAAGCCTATGCCCTAAGAAGTTCTATCTCTGCATAACTACTTCCCTCTTTCTTCCTTCCCCCTCAAATAGATATCCTTACAATCAGCCAATTCCTTATCTGCTGCCTGTCCAGTTTAATTCTGAAGTTAAAGGGAATTTTCCGGCAAAGTATGACAAAACATTGTCTTTTTTGCAAGCATTTGAGTTATAATTATTTTAATATAAAATTCCCTTACTATAAACTTTGGCCTGTGTCAGGTTCTGGCTTCTAAAAAAGGAGGGTAAAATCTAGGCACCTTCCACCCTTTAAAGATAATTTTACTGCAGACTTCAAATGGATCAAGAATTTCACTCTGGAGGTATAGTAGAACTATATTCTCTGCACAGTTGAAACTAAATAAAGTCCTCATCTTTATCAGAAAGATAATGCTTAAAATAAGATTTTTAGGCATTAGTAATTTGAGATAATGTTTAAATAGATTTCTGCTTCTCTTAGAATTATATACTTCAACATGCTTGAATAGTAGTTTTCTTCTTGTGATCCTGTTTTCTTTTGAAATAATCTTTTAATAGAAGTCATAATAATTAAGCAAAATGGTTTCACAGCAAGTTTAAAGAAGGTGAACTCAAAAGAAGACATTTATGCATTCAGCTTCCAGAAGCTGTGTCATTTTTTTAGTGTTCTTTTTATAAATAAGAAAAATTAGCAAGTTAGAAAGTCTTCCTTTATATAAATGATGAAGTATCTAAGCTGTAGACCAGCCAAGCACAAATATATAAAACATAGTAGAAATGTTTCCCAGACAACATGCAAGCAGGGTATTAAAAGGTGAGTGTCAAAACAGTTTTGCTTTACAAAATAGCACATATTTATCACTAATTAGAAACAGCATGTAATTTCTTTTCCTTTCTCTCTCTCTCTAGTTCAGTTCCACCCTCAAACAATGATACCCAGGTAAATTTTATTTTTTAATTCTGATTTTTTTGTAATGCCTTAATCCCAGTCTCCCCAGTTATGTTTTGTTTTTCCCCCCCACACGTCTACAAAATACTGATTTGATTTAAATTGAGGCCTTTTTTTCCTCTCTCTGCTTTCTAGAGTTTTTTCTAGTTTGGGATACTGATTATTTAATGAGTCAGATTAAAAATTTCAATATATAGTAAAGTACTATGACCAATCCTTCAGTCTATAGAATTCACTGTTATTTCACAACCTTTACCAACTGTACACAGTTTATATAACAATTTATATATTTAATTATTTCTTAAGAAAAATCCCCTTTGTCATCTATGAGAGCGATTGTTGTTTGTCATGCTTCACACCATGCATAGTGGGTAGAGCTGAGTGTGAGGACTAGTCTGTTTTAGGAATGAGTGGTGGGTTAGGAATGACTGAGGGCACCCCCAGTTCCAAAATGAGGTGCAGGAACTGAAGCCCAGAGTCCAAAACTGAAGTGGAAGACTAACCAGAGCTTCCAGATCAGTTAACAAACTAAGGTCAAACCAAAACCCAAATACCAAGCCAGAAGGTTAACCAGGAATCAGGTCAAGGAGCAAGCCAAGGTCAAGCCAAAGTTCAAATACCAAGCCAGAAGGTTAACTGAGCAAGCCAAGGTCAAGCCAAAGTCCAAACACTGACCAGTGGGTTAACCAAGCAGGGTGTCAGAGGAGTTACCATGACAGGAGCCACATAAGGACTGGACACAGTAAGTTGTGCAGCAAGGCTTAGATGCTGGAAGGGTTCCTTAAGAGCAGACATAAAACCAATTAAAGGGAAGCTAGTGCTCATTAGTTCATTAAGCTTAAGGTAGAAGCAAGCCTCACTTAGTGCTCCTAAATGCTAGGTCTCAGCTGGCCCTGGTTAGTTCATTGGATTCAGCTGACCCAGTTAATCAGGCTGCACAGCATGAGCCTCACCCAGCCTTGTCCTGACAGTGTTCAAGTAGGGAAATACAAAAGAGAAAAGAACATACACCATTTATTACAAACCAAATTCAGAACACTGTTGAGTTTCTGATGTGGAATCCAATCCGCCAAATATGTGCAACTTAATAAGACTCCACAGGGAAAATCTGCTTTATTTTTAGCATGAATTATGTTCTATGTGGCCACCTCTGAGAAACCACCAAAACCTGCCCCTCTATCCAAGAATAAATTTTACAACTCTAAACAACTGAAGAACAGGCAAAGAAAGAGAAAGTATGCATGACATTTGTTCAGTTGCATGCAGGGAATGATTTCTTTGCTGACTGACTGCAATGGACTACATAATTGATCAGAAATGGTTCTGTTGCTGGAAGGCAAGCCCAAAAACTGTCAGGCTGAAGAACCCAGTTTCCATGGCAGTTATAGAACCAAATTGCAGAGGTATATGTTTATCAACAGCTACCTTCTCCTTGTCAAGATACAAAGTTTCTTTCTTAAGAAATATGCCCATTGATGTTTCCCCTGCGCTAGAACAGAAATAAAGGGGTCAGTAGCTCCACTGGAAGAAATGAGACTGAAGTGCTGCTCAGGGCAGGATGAAAGAACTGGAAAGAATAAGTTCTTATGCAAGCTTCTGTAACCCAGGTGGTACTCCAAATTCTCCAATTGAAGGAATCAAAGCAGGTGCACAAGCACTGTGGGAGGTATAGGGACTCTCCTCCCCCTATAGAGCAGAGCCAGACCACCACTGGGGACTTAACCATATACCTTTTAATGAGGGAACAATACTGGGAACATAACAGGCATAATCAGGGGGTATAGTGGACACTACAGTGCCCCAAGGGGGCAGGATTCAACAAAGGTTGGACACTTACAATCATTGGCAAAAGACAGGGTTAAAATATAAAACACAAACAGCAGAGCAAACAATACTGGTTGGGGAAATATAAAAAGGAACAAAATACAAGATGTCAAAGGACAAAGAAATATAGGGCCTAGGTACCTGGACGGGGATAAAACACAATGGCCCCTTCCCACTGCAAGAGGAATTTCCCCTTATTAGCTCACTCACCCCAAGTCACCAAAGCTGGGACTTGAACTTGGATCTCTCCCATGGTAGACAGAAACACTGCCACACAGCGACCAGTGCTGATACTGCTCCAACTTGCTAGGGGTCTTGACCTTCCTGGAGCCCCGGCCTCACATCAAGCTGCCTGGTCTCTGATTGGAGGAGCTGGAAGCCGAGCTGGGAACCCCTCAGGTCGCTGCTCAGATCCTTGCTGAAGCGGGAAGCCTCTCCTGCTAGCTACAGCCTCTCATAGGGGATCCTGGAGCCCAGCAAGAAGCCTCTCCTGCCAGCCACATGCCGTGCTGCTGAGGGTACAACTGCTGTCTGCAGGTCCTGCTCCTTCAGGCTCTTCTGGGGCAACTGCTTCCACCCCACTGGCTCAGCTCTTTGAAGCTCCTTCCTCATTGTCCCTCACTGGTCTCTTCCCTGAGTCAGCCGTGCTGCCCCTTTTATCCCCCTCCAGGTGACCCAAGGGGCCAATCAGGGGACATGAGGGGTGAGTCTCTGGGGCCTGATTGGTGAGGAAAGGGAATCCCAAGTCCTCCAATCATCTTTTGCCCTTTCAAAACCCCAGGGCTAGGTCACTGCCAGCTAGCCCATCACACTTCTTTCTCCTATTAGTGCTCATCTTACAGAGAGTGGATGTGGCTTTCCTCAATCCCTCTTACCTGGTGAAGACAATGGGAGTTCTGCTTCAGTAAGAAGCACAGGACCAGAACCCAATTTTCATGTTGTCTAAGTTGATTCTCATTTATATGATATAATTACTACAGGCCTTTATGGATGTCCCTTCCAAAGAAATTGGATCATAATATAATATGTTTGACAATAAGGTATTCTTTTTTACTTGCCAGGTATTAACTTTATGGATATATGATCCAGAAAATGCAATTCCATCTGAATTGGATCACAGTGCAACTTCTCCTTCAGCAGTATGTTAAAATTCCATTTTAAGTGCATGTCTAACCTTAAAAGTTGCTTGTTTAAAAATGGCGCTGATTATTCACACATTGCATAATGTACCCATAGTCATTTCAGCGTAGTAAAGTGACGGCTACCTTTATGTTCTAGTTAGAACTTCAGAGGTAACATAGGTGTAGAAGAGTGAGGTAGATTCCCATCCATTCTACCATAATAAACAGAATTTTTAATTATGTTCCAGGAGGTAGGGCCAAATTCTTTCCTTAGTTACCTCTGTTAGTGACCAAATTTAAATTTAAAACTTACAGTGGGTGGTAATATGCAGAAAGAAAAGGCCCAAACTTGATTTTGAGATTCTAGAGCGAATTTCCATGGCATTCAGTTAAATTTTACTTAATGCAAATATAATGTGTAAGAAGTCATGGGACCTAAAGACGATATGGTGAGTTGAAGAGTAGAATTGACCTCTGAAATTTAAGGAGCTGTACTGTGTCTCCAATAACTGAACATGATCTGTGCAGATCTATCCCTGCATCTAACAAGGATCCACGCAGGTGAAAGGTCCCTACCTCATGGACCAACTTACAGGATCAATGCAATAAACTTTAGCAGGATACGTATTTCTAGTGCATTTGGTAGTTTGATGGTATTTACCTTGTGTCATCGTTAATGGTACTGGGGTAATTGCTTTATTAGATGTTGCCATACTGCACTGCCTTCCTTTGGCATCCTTTATATTCTAATATTATAAAAGCCTTAATCTGTCTGTCTGTCTGTTTGTCTGTCTATCCGTAACGCTTTATTTGCACTCTGATTGGCTGAAAACAGCCAATCAGAGTGCATAGATTCATAGATTCATAGATGTTAGGGTCGGAAGGGACCTCAATAGATCATCGAGTCCGACCCCCTGCATAAGCAGGAAAGAGTGCTGGGTCTAGATGACCCCAGTTAATTGCTCATCTAACCTCCTCTTGAAGACCCCCAGGTTAGGGGAGAGCACCACCTCCCTTGGGAGCCCGTTCCAGACCTTGGCCACTCAAACTGTGAAGAAGTTCTTCCTAATGTCCAGTCTAAATCTGCTCTCTGCTAGCTTGTGGCCATTATTTCTTGTAACCCCCGGGGGCGCCTTGGTGAATAAAACCTCACCAATTCCCTTCTGTGCCCCCATGATGAACTTATAGGCAGCCACAAGGTCGCCTCTCAACCTTCTCTTGCGGAGGCTAAAAAGATCCAGTTTCTCTAGTCTCTCCTCGTAGGGCTTGGTCTGTAGGCCCTTAACCATACGAGTGGCCCTTCTCTGGACCCTCTCCAGGTTATCCGCATCCCTCTTGAATTGCGGCGCCCAGAATTGCACGCAGTACTCCAACTGCGGTCTGACCAGCACCCGATAGAGGGGAAGTATCACCTCCTTGGACCTATTCATCATGCATCTGCTGATGCACGATAAAGTGCCATTGGCTTTTTTGATGGCTTCGTCACACTGCCGACTCATGTTCATCTTGGAGTCCACTCGGACTCCAAGATCCCTTTCCACTTCCGTGCTACTCAGCAGGTCATTCCCTAGGCTGTAGGTGTGCTGGACATTCTTCCTCCCTAAGTGCAGCACTTTGCATTTCTCTTTGTTGAACTGCATTCTGTTGTTTTCTGCCCACTTGTGCAGAAAAAGTGTTCAAACAGGTGGCAACATGCCACCAGGATGGGGACATGAGGGACAGAGCAGTGGAACAGAGCACCATACTCCCTGGAGACAATGACAATGGTGCAGATGGAACAGGGAAGGCGAGGCCAGCAGCACTGGCCTAACCCCCCCTGCCCTGCTCCCTGCAGGTGGCAATGATGGAGCAGAGGGGGGGGCAAGGCCACTGGAGCTGGCCTTGCCCCCCCCCTCCTTGCTCCTTGGAAGTGGTGGCAGCAACAGTGTAGGGAAGGAGTGGAGTCGGGATGCCACGGGGGGGTGAGGCCACTGGCGCTGGCCTTGGTCTGCCCTTCCCCCTTTCCATTGTCATTGCCACCTGCAGGGCTGATGTGGCAGTGGTGCAGGGAGGAGTGGGCCCAACGTGGGGGAGGAGGGAGTGGGTGTGCCACAGCAGCGGTGGTGGCAGTGGGGGAAGGGAAGAGTGGGCCCAGGCCCAACACGGGAGGGGGAGGAATGGGCATGACATGGCAGGGGAGCGGGCCTGCCACGGCGATGTGGGAGAGCAGCGGGCCTGGCCCAATGCAGCAGCGGCTGGGGGAGGGGAGGAGCGGGTCTCCTCCTCCCCTCGGGCCCAGGTCCACTCTTCCCTCAGCCCCTCTCTCCCATGTCAACCCTGAGCCCACTCCTCCCATTCCTTCACTACCGCCAGGTTAGCCTGGACCCACTGCTCCCCCCGCTGCAGTGGCCCAGCTTCTCTCCAACCTCGGGCCTGGTCTTCCCCCACATCAGGCCCAGGCCCACTCCTCTCCTCCCCTCCCCTCCCCCCACCACTGCAGCAGGAAGGGGGGAATGGGCCCAGACCCCAAGCAGCAGGAGGGAAAGGGGGAATGGACCCAGATGGAGGAGGGGAGTACAGGGCTCCATCCCTGCCCGCTCCGCCCCACAGATCATTCTTGATGGGCAATTGACTAGTTCATTTAATAATTTAATTGATTACTGTGACAGGCTTGTGGCCACAGGGGCAGCCGTGAGATCCTGAGGTCCCACTAGGTTGATCAAGCCCTCAGGCCTGGTAGGGGCCTACTCAGGCTGAAAGGAACCCATAGGGCACCTTTAGCCTTAAGGGCAAATTGCATGGCTCTTTTTCCTTCCCTACACCACACCCCAAGCCTTGCAGATGTTCTCTCTCATTGATGTTAACTTACGTATATATCCCTTGGGCCTTCGGGCCCCCTGGTCCCTTACACCAGTGGTTCATAGATTCATAGATGTTAGGGTCGGAAGGGACCTCAATAGATCATCGAGTCCGACCCTCTGCATAGGCAGGAAAGAGTGCTGGGTCTAGATGACCCCAGCTAAAAGGTACCAAAGGTTCTCAACCTTTGGTACCTTACGTACCCACCTGCCAATCAACGTGGCAAAAGCAAAACCGGAAGTCCCACTGTGGCACTTCTGGTTTCACCGCCGCAAGCTTTTTCCTTGTGGAACATGGCCTGGGGCAAAGCAGCCTGTGAGGGGCCCCTCTCCCTGTCCCCTGGCACACTGATGCTGGGGAGTGAAAGCCCCAGTACACCAGTTGCAGTGGGAGGGTCGGTGGCTGGAACTTCCAGCCTGAGCAGGCAAAGACGCCTCCAACCCGCCAGGCAGGGGGGCAGGCCAAACTCAAAACACAGCACCTGCATACCCCCTGCCCATGTCTTGCATACTCTCAGGGGTATACGTACCTTGGGTTGAGAAACACTGCCTTACACCATCTCCCTCAAAACAGTGTGGACCCTCTAGTCCTGCTTAGGCCAGTCTGGGCTCATGGACCTTCTGGCCTAGCTCAGCCCTTCCCTGGGCGTAAACTCTCTGGCCCAGGTCTCAGCCTTTTCCTAGACTCCTGGATCCCTACTGGGCCCCAGTCTCAGTCTAAGGGCTCCTGAGTTACTGGTTCTCTAAGTAGGCCTTGAGCCTGTCACCACAGGGCTCAAGGCTAAAGTACCAGTACAGCTTAAAAAAACAAGAAGCATCACCACCCTCTGGCAGACACCTCAAACCCTCTAGGGGCTTTAACATAAGACAAAGGCCACTTGGCTGTGAACTCAGTCTTTCCCTGTCCAGGGAACTTGTTCCCAGGCCTCCAGAGTTGTTTAGCTAAATTCAGGTCCCCTCAGGAGCTATGCTGCCAGGAGCCTCCTCACTTTGTGGCTGCCAGGCTCTGGGCTTATATAGCTCTAGCCTGAGCCCTCTTTCAGTCAGGTGAGTCTCTCATTAGCTCCCCTCTACCACCTGCAAGCAGCCTCCCAGGCTGCTTGTGCCCTTAAAGAAGCAGGCATGTCCCAGTGTCTTGCTACAATTACCTTCAAAGTTATGAGGAATAACAGTGGTTTTATTAATTACATTAATGGCACCAGTGAAGAATGTACAATCTTGACTGTGTTCCATAAATTATCACTGTATGTTTTGGGTGTTTAATTTCTTCCTGAATATGCTGCAGTAAAGATTCCAAGTGAAATTTACTTAGATTCTAAATCAGGGGTGGGCAAAATACAGCCCGACAACCAGATCCAGCCCAGCAGGCCATTCTATCCAGCCTGCGGGACCCCTAAACATTTTAGAAAATTAATTTTTATCTGCCCCTGGCTGCCTGTGAAAGATGACGGGAGCCAACAGCAGCAAGACCCAGCAGCTGGGCAGCAAGACCCGCCCAGTTCCGCCCCACCCCTAGCCTTTTACCCCCTCTCTCATCCTCAGCCCCCAACTGGAAGTCTCTCTAGCTTTTGGCCTGGTGACCCTTTGGCTGTTCCCCATCCTCTTTCTGTCTTAGTGCAAAGTCAGATAAGATCAGACAAGGGAGAGGGGGAAACCACTGCAATACACCCAGCATCCAGGAAACGCATGGTGCTTGCTGGACTGGGCTGGAGCCACAGCAGGAAGCAGCAGGTGGGTGGGTGGAGGGAAGCAGTGGTGGTGCGGGGGCTGCAGAAAACGGCAGCGGCATTGGGAGCAGCAGGGGGAGTAGGGGGGGGGCTGTGGAAAGTAGTGGCAGCATGGGGAGCAGCGGGGAACTGCGGAAAGCAGTAGTGGTGTGGGGAGTGATGGGAGGTTGTGGGAAGCAGCAGCAGCGGGGGGAGTTGCAGCGGGCATGGGGAGTATCAGCAGTGGTAGCTGGGAAGCAGCAGCAGCAGCGATGGGCAGTCACACATGTGGAAGGGGAAGCAGAGAAACAGCAGGGGAATCGTGGTGGTGGGTGGGAGCGCAGAGCCCATGCTGGTGTCCTGGGGCCAGTGGGGACCCTGGGTGAGTGGGCAGGAATGTGGAGCCTGGGTGCAGGGTCTGTCTGGCTGCACTGTTTGAGCCTTGGATGCAGTTCATGAGAGCTGCATGCAATGGAGCTAGCAGCCCAGCCCCGTGTCTCTCTCTCCCACCCCACCCACCATAACCCCACACCCTCCCACAGCCCCTGCCCCAACCACATACCCCACACATCCACATCCACCCATCATACCCACACCCCATAACACACACACACCCCCATATACACCCCCTTATCGCTCACACGCAATATACAGCAGGAATGTACTTTGAGCTATTATGCCATCACCTCTTGATACACTTCGCAAACATATAAATCAGTACAAAATATTTTTAAATAAAATTGAAATAAGTTATAGTAGATGTTTTATTTTTTGTATATGATTTGGGTTTTTTTCCAGTTTCAAGATTGCAGCATTCTCTCTCCTAAAAGGAGTATTTCCAGGACAAGGGGAGGGATTTCTGATGGGAAAGGCCATGGGTTAGGGGGCAGGACTTCTGGCCCCAATATGGCAACTGGGGGTGGGGCAACCCATGCGGCCCTCAACAGCTCACCAAAATTTGGTAAGTGGTCCTCCAGTCAATAAAATTGCCCACCCCTGTTCTAAATGTATTCCAAACTAGCTGAAATGTCAAAATGTTTTTAATAACAGGACCTTATTTACAAATATATATACTAGAATGGTAAAGTGTATATTAACCTGTATTTTAGTAAGGATATTTACTATATATTACTTTAGATTAGTTGGACATCAAAATAATAACATATAAGAGCTTTTATTTAAACAGAATTCTAGGATACTTAGCAAGCACTTTTGGAACTTGGGACAGGAGCCTGTTGTTGAAACCCATTTGAGAAATACCAAATACTTTGCTGATGAATTTACAGACTTGGGGTATAGTATTTCATTTAAATATATATTTTAAATAGAATTCCATTAAAATTATTTAATGCTTAAGATTGAAAGGAAACCCTGCTGATGGGCATAGTGTAAATATCTAGATATAGCTACATGTAGATGTATGGAATCTGGTATACATTCATTTAATGGCACAATGGGATCTGTCATAGATTCATGGAATCATAGAAATGTAGGGTTAAAAGGGACCTCAGGAGGTCATATAGTCCAACCCCTTGCCTGACGCAGGACCATCCCCAACCACATCATCCCAGCCAAGGCTTTGTCTATCTGGGTCTCAAAAACCTTCCAAGGATAGAGATGCCTCAACCTCTCTGGGAAACCAGTTCCAGTGCTTCACTAGTTCCCTTGCTGCAACTTGAGACTGTTGTTCCTTGTTCTGTCATCTGCCACCACTGAGAACAGTCTAGCTCCATCCTCTTTATAACCATCCTTCAGGTAGTTGAAGGCTGCTATTATATCGCATCTCAGTCCTTTCTTCTCCAGACTAAATAAGTCCGGTTCCCTCAGCCTCTCTTCAGAAGTCATGTTCCTAGTCCCCTAACCATTTTTGTTGCCATCCACTGGACTGTTTCCAGTTTGTCCACATCCTTTTTGTAGTGGTGGGGTCCAAAACTGGACACAGGACACCAGAAGTGGCTTCAATAGAGCCAAACAGAGAGGAAGAATCACTTCTCTCCATCTGCTAACCTCTTTAACAGTTTCTTTGCCTCCATTTTTCTGAGCAGGGACCGGGTCACCCCTCCCCGCCCCCCTCCACTGGGACCCCCGTAGGTCCCACGGGAGGTGCACCCAGGCCTAGGGGAAGTGAGAACCTAGTCAGGGAACTTCTGGAGGGACTGGATGTATTTAAATCAGCAGGTCCTGACTATCTCCACCCCAGAGTGCTGAGGAAATTAGCAGAGGTCATTGTGGGACCCCTGGCACAGCTTTACAAGCACTCATGGTGCTCTAGCATGGTGCCAGAGGACTGGAAAAGAGCAAATGTGGTTCCCATTTTCAAAAAAGGGAGAAGGAGGACCCAGGAAACTATAAGCCAGTCAGTCTTACCTCAGTCCTGAGTAAGCTTTTTGAGAGAATTATCTTGGCGCATGTCCACAGGCCAGCGGGGGAGGTTATGCTTAGGGGCAACCAACATGGGTTCATTAGAGGCAGGTCCTGTCAGACCAACCTGGTGGCCTTCTATGACCAGGTCACAAAATCCTTGGACGCAGGTGTCGTGGTGGACGTAGTCTTTCTGGACTTTAGGAAGGCCTTTGACACTGTCTCTCACCCCGTTCTCATTAAAAAGCTAGGGGACTATGGCATTGACACCTACACAGCAAAATGGGTCAATAACTGGCTGGAGGGCTGCACCCAGAGAGTGGTGGTGGACGGGTCATTTTCCACCTGGAGGGATGTGGGCAGTGGGGTTCCGCAGAGCTTGGTCCTTGGACCTGCACTGTTCAACAACTTCATCAGCGATGAAGGGTGGGTGAGGATGAAGGATGAAGGATGGATGAGGGTGTAAAAAGCACCCTGTTCAAATTCGCAGACGACACTAAGATGTGGGGAGAAGTGGGCACACTAGAAGGGAGGAATAGGCTGCAATCGGACCTAGGCATGTTATAGGGGTGGGCGGATGAGAACAGGATGGGTTTCAACACTGACAAGTGCAAGGTACTGCACCTGGGGAGGAAGAATCAGCAGCATACCTACAGGCTGGGGAACTCCCTTCTTGTCAGTGCAGAAGCAGAAAAAGATCTTGGAGTCATTATTTATGCCAAAATGAACATGGGCCAACAGTGTGAGGAAGTGGACAGGAAGGCCAACTGTACCTTGTCATGCATCCACAGATGCATCTCAAGCAGGTCCAAGGAGGTGATCCTCCCCCTCTATGCAACACTGGTCAGGCCGCAGTTGGAGTACTGCGCCCAGTTCTGGGCGCTGCACTTCAGGAGGGATGTGGACAGCATTGAGAGGGTCCAGAGGAGGGTCACCCGCATGATCAGGAGTCAGCAGGGCAGGCCCTACAAGGAGAGGTTAAGGGACCTGAACCTGTTCAGCCTCCACAAGAGAAGGCTGAGGGGGGATCTAGTGGCCTTTTACAAGCTGGTTAGGGGGGACCAGCAGGCATTGGAGGAGTCCCTGTTCCCCCGAGCATTACCAGGAGTGACAAGAAATAACGGTCACAAGCAGGCAGAGGGTAGATTTAGGCTAGACATCAGGAGGCGCTACTTCACTGTCAGGGCGGCTAGGATCTGGAACCAACTTCCAAGAGAAGTGGTGCTGGCTCCTACCCTGGGGGTCTTTAAAAGGAGGCTGGATGAACATCTTTCCGGGATCGTTTGACCCCAGTACTCTTTCCTGCCATGGCAGGGGGTCGGACTTGATGATCTGCTCAGGTACTTTCTGACCCTACCAACTATGAAACTATGGTGGCAATGCACCTACTAATGCAATTCAATGTGCCATTACCCTTTTTTGCAACAAGGACACAACATAAATGTTGTCTCATATTCACCTTATTGTCCACTGTAAGCCCCAGGTCCTTTTCTGCAGAGCTATTGCTTAGCCAGTTGAACCCCAGCCTGTACTGATGCATGGGATTATTCTATATTAAGTACAGGACTTTGCACTTGGCCCTATTGAACCTCATGAGATTTCTTTTGGTCCAATCCTCTAATTTGTCTAGGTCTCTCTGAATCCCAAACCTACCCTCCAGAACAGGGTTTCCCAACCTTTTTATGCTGAGGACTGGCAAAGTGCGGACCGGAAGTGATCATGGACTGGCAAACTGTGGACCAGCAGTAACCGGCATACTGTGGGCAGGCAGCCAACCCTTTTTTATACTCAATATAAAAAAGGATTGGCTGCCGGTTCGCAGTATGCAGGTCACTTCCAGTCTGCAGTTTGCTGGACCACGGTTTGCTGATCCACAGCCACTTCTGGTCCACAGCAGCCAACCCTCCTGCGGACTGGCAGCTAACCCCTGCTCCAGAATATCTACTACCTCCCTCAGCTTTGTGTCATCTGCAAACTTGCTGAGGGTGCACTCCATCCTATCTATCAGATTGTTGATGAAGATATTGAACAAGACAGGTCCTAGGACTGACCCCCGGGGCACTCCACTTGATACTGGCTATCATTGATCCATTGAGCCATTGATAACTGATGGCTAGAAAATGACACTTAAAGGTTTGCTTTTGGGAATTGGCTTGTAGGTAAAATGTATATGCATTAAAACAATAGTTCAGACAGCAACAAGGGTTACTTGATTTCTGAAGGCCTGTTTCTCACACAGTTTTATAGCCTTCAAGGCAGGTGGGGTGTCTAACACAACAAGGCCAACAGATATATACATAGGCTGGTAGAGTGTACCACACTGCTCCATAACATGGAATGTACCACACTGTTCCATAACATGAGATAAGGTGACACCAGCTCACAAGGCCCAAGAGTGGGGGGCCTGAGAGTTCCAGTTTTGGGAGAACAGACCAAATTAGGAACAGGCCTGGAATGATCAAATTAAGATGTGTGCATGTGATGGGCTTGTAAAACAAAGAAATATACTGTCACGACAGAATGTGGACAGTATGATGACCACAGAGATACCAATCAGCCACAGATGAAGAGTCATCAGGAGGGAAAAGGAATACAGAAGCAGAGATTTTAGAGCAACAAAGGGTCCCTGTCCCTGAGAGGGGTCCCCAAGAGGGCCCCCAAGAGGGGAACCTGAGGTACATGAACAGAAGGTATACCACCAGCCCCATTCATCCACCCCAAGGGAGGAGGCCTCAGCCTCCGACTTCCAGGGTGCTGACTTCAGACATTCAAGAGAGAACCTCAAAGTGAAGCTTGCATCCCGGCCAGATGTGTCTTGACTTTTATGACAGCCCTAGGATTGGTAGCTATAGAATTGTTTGCATTGTTTTTTTCTGTTATCACTGTGCATCAATAAAATTTGCCTATTATAAAATGGAAAGGTCATGGTCACTGAGGGTTTTGGGTCCCACCAGAACAAGATATCTGGGTCCTAAATCCAGTGCCAGCAATTATTACCCTTTGAGCCCAACAATCCAACTAGTTTTCTATTCGCTTTACTGTCGATTCATCCAACCCAGACTTCCTTAGCTTGCTTGCAAGAATGTTGTAAGATACTACATCAAAAGCCTTGCTGAAGTCAAGGTATATCATGTTCACTGTTCTCCCCACATCCACAAAGCCAGTCATCTCATCATAGAAGGCAGTCAGGTTGGTCAGGTATGATTTGCCCTTGCTGAATCTGTGCTGGCTATTCCTAACCACCTGCTTCTCCTTCAAGTGCTTACAAATGGGTTCCTTGAGGACCTGCTTCATGATTTTCCCAGGGATTGAGGTAAGGCTGACAGGTGTGTAGCTCCCTGGATCCACCTTCTTCCCTTTCTAAAAGACGGGCACTATATTTGCCCTTTTCCATTCATCTGTGACCTCTCCTGATCTCCAATTTCCAAACATAATGGCCAGCAGCTCTGCAGTCACATTGGCCAACTCCCTCAGCACCCTCAGGTGCCTTGCATCTGGCCCAATGGACTTGTGCACATCCAGCTTTTCTAAATAAGTGAGGTGCCATAGGACTGGAAAAGGGCCAATGTGGTACCCCTTTTCAAAAAAGGGAGGAAGAAGGACCCAGGAAATTATAGGCCTCTTAGTCTTACCACGGTCCTGGGGAAGCTCTTTGGGAAAATTATCCAGGAGCACATCTGCGAGGAGCAAGCAGGGGAGTGTATGCTTAGGGGCAACCAACATGGGTTCATTAGAGGCAGGTCCTGTCAGACCAACCTGGTGGCCTTCTACGACCAGGTCACAAAATCCTTGAATGCAGGTGTCTCGGTGGACATAGTCTTTCTGGACTTTAGGAGGGCCTTCGACACTGTCTCTCACCCCATTCTCATTAAAACATTAGGAGATTGTGGTGTCGATGCCTACACAGTCAGATGGGTCACCAATTGGCTGGAGGGCCGCACCCAGAGAGTGGTGGTAGATGGGTCATTTTCAACCTGGAGGGATGTGGGCAGTGGGGTCCCCCAGGGCTTGGTCCTCGGGCCTGCACTGTTCAACATCTTCATCAGCGACTTGGATGAGGCGGTGAAAAGCACCTTGTTCAAATTCGCAGATGACACTAAGATGTGGGAAGAAGTGGGCACGCTAGAAGGGAGGGACAGGCTGCAATTGGATCTGGACAGGTTACTGTTAATGCCTTTTTACCTGTATTTGTTCCTTCTCTTTCATCCATTGGTTTGCGACCCTAATCCTAGGATTTTTTTAAATATAAAAGTGAGAACTCCCCCCACCCACACGCACACTTTTGGTTCTTGTGCCAAATCCTGGGACTGCAGGGTATGGTACACAATCACCCTGACATCTGCTGAGGGGGCAATACAGCAGTGCATAAGCAATCCAAGAAGTTTGTGGAGAGTGTGGGTGATAACTTACTTGTGCAAGTGTTGGAGAGATAACACTTAGGGACCATGCTTTTCTTGACCTGGTGCTCACAAACAGGGAAGAATTGATGGGGAATGTAGAAGTGGATGAAAATTTGGCAGCAGTAATCATAAGATGATTGAGTTCAGGATACTGAGGAAAGTAAGGAAGGAGAGCAGCAGAGTAAGGATCCTGGAATTCAGAGACTCTTCTCTCCCACTGCCAGCCCTGCAGTCATGGGGCTGGGAGTTCCTTATCTCCCAGACAGAGCCCTGCAGTCATGGGGCCTGGGCTGGTAGATTTTTCTCTCCCAGCACCAGCTGTGTGGTTGTGGGGCCAGTGCTGGGAGAGCCTTATCTCCCAGCCTGAGCCCTGTGGTTATGGGGCCCAGGCTGGGAGATTCTTCTCTCCCAGCACTGGCCCTGTGACTATAGAGCCAGCACTGTGAGAGAAGAATCTCCCAACACCATCCCTACAACCACAGAGCTGGTACTGGGAAAGAAGAATCTGGAGAGGAGAGAAATGAGGGGTGATTTAATAATAGCCTTCAACTACCTGAAGTCTGGTTACAAAGAGGATGGAACTAAACTGTTCTCAGTGGTGGCAGATGGCAGAAAAAGGAGCAATGGTCTCAAGTTGCAGCAAGGGAAGTTTAGGTTAGGTATTAGGAAAAACGTGCTCACTGGGAGAGTGGTGAATCACTGGAAACAGCTTCCCAGAGAGGTTGTGAAATCTCCATCCTTGGAGGTTCTTAAGATCCAGGTAGACAAAGTCTTGGCTAGGAGGATACAGTTGGGGATAGTCCTGTTTGAGCAGGGGGTTGGACTAGATCAGCATTTCTCAACCTGTGGGTCGCGACCCTAAAGTGGGTTGCAAGACTATATGAACGGAGTTGCGAACAGACTTTAAAAACTGATCAACAAACTTTAAAAATGGATTCTCCTTTAAAGGAGAAAAATGTGGGAAACCATGACTTTTCTCTTGCAGGCTGTGAGAATTCCAGCCTGCAAGGGGCTGCTTGAGGTCCCTGATGCCCCACATACACACACACACCAGGGGGCTGGGACTTGGGGGTGGGGGCAGCAGGTCGGGATTGAGGGGCACTGGGTCAGGACTGACCGTCAATGTTTGCAAATGGGTCCTGGTACAAAAAGGTTGAGAATCACTGAACTAGATGACCTCCTGACAGAGCTGACAGTAGGGGTGTGTGGGACCCGAGACATATCAGCCCATGCAGGGCCGGGGGGTGGGGGTGGTGAGCGGCTGGAGCAGTGGGGGTTCATGGCGGCTATGGCAGGACTTGTACAGTGCTGTCCGTGAGGCCCCCCAAAGCACAGGGCCCAGGGCAATAGCCCCAATTCACACCCCCTAGGGACAGCCCTGCTTCCTGAGGTCCCTTCCAAATTGAATTATCTATAATTCTATGATTTTTATTTGCATCTTTTCTGTTTCATCACTAGGTGGCATTATAGCAACATATGTGATACCAAAAAATGCTTGCATTGGATACCTTTTCTAACTTTTACCACACAAATCAACAAGGGAATAAAAACTTTTTTCACATATTGTATATAATTCTTTTTATGAATTGTGGCAGCTTTAGTAAGTCATTACTTGATGAAGTGAGCTATAATGTTTTTTTCTTGTTTTCTACTCTCTTCATACTCATACTATTTACAGTATAGATAAAGCAGAGCAGTAAAGGGCAGGGAAAATATGTACCTTATAGATATGCATCTTCTTCCTTATAGAAGAAACAAGCAAAATTAAAAAACAAAATGTCTTATGTAAAATATTGGTGGTATTTGTTTTTCCAAAGACTTGCTGATGCATGCCCAAATTAAAAGCTTTGTTTGCTCACATTTATGTGTAGACCAAATTTTGGCACTGAGTACATGCAAAAAATATTCATTGATACCAAATATTGGTACATATGCATATACAAGGAAAAATGTCTCTTTTTGCTCATATCCAATCATTTTATCTCCATTACTAAAATAAACCTATTCCACGCTCTTGTGGAAATTGATATCTTGGAACTTTTATCACTTCACAACCTGTTTAGTTTTCAGTTAGTTGCTAAATTAAAAATGAGTCTTGCAGTTGTTATTGCAGCTTTTACTTCAAAGGCTGCAACTTTTCCACTGACCAGAAGCTTATGAACTGTCCTGTCTGGCTGTTTGGAGAAACCATGCCTTTTGAAATAAAAGCTGCAACAAACAGCCCAGGTACCTCAGAGATAATGCTCAGCTCTTTGCTGCATCCTGTACGCCCCAATTTCCTTCACAAAATCTCAAATCATTAAGGGCTAGGCTCTCCATCACACCCAGTTTGTGTCTGATGAATCCATGGATTTAGTATGGTTCTCATCAGAGAGGGTAGCTGCTATTACTGGACAGAAAGTAGAAACTTAACCATAGGCAGTGGAGGGCCATGGCTAACAGGGTTTAGCCCCTCCCCACAAACACAGGGCAGTGGTGGCAGTGCAGATGGCCACCGGGCAGCCTAGGTGGAGGCTCTGGGCAGCTGCATTGGGCAGGGGGTGTAGGGGGAGGAAGGGGCATGCACAGACAGACATACAGCCACAGCTTGCAGGCAGCCAGGATCAGAGCCTGCTAGCATGTGGAGCACTGCCCACCACAGCAGGCATGTCTGTGAAGGGGAATGGGCGTGGAGGGGGAGGAGGCAGATTTAGGCCCTCACAGTGAAGGAGCAAGTGGGGTAGGGGCTGGGGTGAATGGGGTCCTAGGACGGGTTGTAGGATGATTTCAGCTCAGGCGACTCATCCAGGAGTGTGGGGGGGCTCCGCCACTGCATGCATCCCGAGGGAGGCACAGGGGTCATGTACCTCCCCCAGATTTGTGTGCGGGGTGAAGGTGGGCTGCCACTGTGTGCTGGAGCTCTGTACCCCACTGCCTTTGCCCTGGGAGCTGTGTGCAATGCCATCTATCTGCCACCCCTGGGTTGGCAGGGGATGCCATACAGCCTGGTGGTGGCAGGCACATGGTGTCAAACATGACTCCTGAGGCAGCAGCAGTGGGGCACAGAGCCCCAGCCTGCAGCAGCAGTCTGCCTCCACCACATGCACAAATCAAGGGGGCACCTGGCCCCCGTGCCTCCCCCAGGGGGTATGCAGTGGTGGGAGCCCCCCGGCACCTCTGCATGAGCCTCCCAGGCTCCAACCATCTCACAAACCACCCCAGGGTCCCATTCTCCCTGGCTCCTGCTCCTGCCTCTGCCCCACTCCCTCCCTCACTGTGGGGGCCTCGATCTGCCACCCCACATCCCTTCCCTCTCCCCCTGCCCCTTCCCCTCCACAGACTTACCTGCTGGGCAGTTGTTGCAGGAGGGTGCACACTCAGCCCCCTCCCCCCCCAAATAATATTTTCTCTTTCCACCTATGAGCTTAACCCTTGAACTGAATTCCTCAGAAGCTTTACCCTTCCTAGGTTCTGTGAAGAGAGACAAAGGGAGAGAAAGACAAAGGGAGAGACAAAAATAAACAGACCTAGTTCCAGCTGAGCCTTGGACAATCTGCAGTCCAGCTTGATCTCCATTGGTCAATCACCAGCAGGCTCCTTAAAGTAATAGCCTGCTCTCTGATCTGTAGTCTTCTCAGAGAGGTCAGACATTTATAGTGTGAGCAGACTTCATTAGGACTCTCCCAGCTAAGGATAGGATGTCTCTTCCCCTGCCAGAACTGTTCCCTATTCATCTGTCCTTTTTACTTTAATTTAAAATAATGCATTTTTTCTATTTATTGCAATATAACAAGAATATGGCTTTATTGTAATAACTTGCACTTTCTACCAGGACAGCACTGTGTAAAGTTATAACCATGGATCTGGGTCTTCCATTTCCCATGGGAAAATGCAGTAAACTGAAGATTTTACCATTTACCAGAGGCAAATGTGGATTTCTCATTTTACCAGAGAAATCCACAGATTTTGTAGTTTTGCAAGTTCCAGAGTTCCAGCCTGCAGGGGGCTGAGAGGGAGCGGGAGGAGGGCAGTGAGGCAGGGGGTGCCACATGCATATTAATGCACGTGGCCCAAGGCAGCCTGGAAAGCAGCTCCCACAAGTAAGTAGGTGGAGTGCGGAAATTGAGCCCCCACAGTGAGGGTGGCGGGGAGTTGGGCAGGGCTGGGGTTGGGACAGGCTGCTGCCCAGCCGGGCGGTATATGGGACTTGGGGCCCGGGGCCGCAATGTGTGGCTGCAGGGCCCCAGCAGGGACCAGAATGGGGCAGCAAGCAGCTTCTCTGGGGTTACAGGGGGGCGGTGAGCTCAGCTCTCCCGTGCTGCACGCACTCCCCACGGGCAGGGGGGACCTGCACCCTCCAGATCTGTGCATGGGGTGGGGGTGGGGGCAAGCACAGGCTGTGGGCTCAGGCTTGGGTTCAGGCTCAGGTTCCCACCCTGCTGCCCTTCCCCAGGATCTCTGTAGCCCAATGGGTGCGACCCGGTGTGGCAGGAAACAGCAGGGCCATGCAAAGAAGCTGCTTATCTCTGCAATCTCCGTGCTGCCCTGGTGATGCATTCCCCTGTGCGTGCAGCTGCTTTGATCGGCACAACTCCACACCACTGCCCTCACTTTAGCCACATGTGCAGGGATCACATTGCTAAGGCAGCGCAGAGCTTGGAGTGACAAGCAACTTCTCCTGTGGCCCTGCTGTTCCCTGCCACGCCGGGTTGCTCCCACCAGGCTGAGGAGGCTCCGGGATAGGCAGCAGGGCAGGAACCTGAGCAGCCTTTGCCTGCCCACACCTCCACCCCCACCCCACACACAGATCTGGAGGGCACAGGTCTCCCCTACCCCCTGAGAAGTGTGCTTAGCACTGGGAAGCTGGCCCCACCTCCCCCACCCAAGTGCACAGCCTGCTCAGATCTGGGGGCACAGGTCTCTCCACCCCCTGTGAAGTGCGCACAGCAGCGGTGAGCCGGCCTCCCCCGCCCAAGCCCACAGCGGACAGGCAGCAGGGAGTAGCCGGGCTCCACTCTGCTGCAACAACCGCAGCCTCCTGCCAGGGGTGGGGGGCTGTGGACCTGGTCCCTGGTCCCATATTCCTGGCAGCTGGGGGCCCCCTCCTGTAGGGCTTGGGAGGGGGGAGGCTGCAGGTGGGGAGGAGCAAGGGGAACCAGTAGGGCCAGAGGGCTGTGGGGGCGAGTGAGGGGCACCAGCATGGCCAGGGGGCTGTGGGTGCAAGGGGCACCAACAGGACCATGGGGCTGGGGGGGAGGGGCACCAGCAGGGCGGGGGGGGTTGTGGGAGTGAATTAGGGGCACCAGTGGGGCTGAGGGTGCTGTTGGGGTGGAGTGAGGGGCACCAGAAGATCTGGGGGGAGCTTTTATTTTAATCACGGATTTTGATGGGTTTATTAGAGAATATGCAATTTTTTTATCAGGGGAGACCAGGATCCCTGGTTATAACCCGTCTGTGTGCTTTAACTCCACCTTATGCATATTTCTTATAGATTCATAGATGTTAGGGTTGGAAGGGACCTCAATAGATCATGGAGTCCAACCCCCTGCATAGGCAGGAAAGAGTGCAGGGTTTAGATGACCCCAGCTAGATGCCTATCTAACCTCCTCTTGAAGACCCCCAGGGTAGGGGAGAGCACCACCTCCCTTGGGAGCCCATTCCAGACCTTGGCCACTCGAACTGTGAAGAAGTTCTTCCTAATGTCCAGTCTAAATCTGCTCTCTGCTAGCTTGTGGCCATTATTTCTTGTAACCCCCGGGGGCGCCTTGGTGAATAAAACCTCACCAATTCCCTTCTGTGCCCCCGTGATGAACTTATAGGCAGCCACAAGGTCGCCTCTCAACCTTCTCTTGCGGAGGCTAAAAAGGTCCAGTTTCTCTAGTCTCTCCTCGTAGGGCTTGGTCTGCAAGCCCTTGACCATACGAGTGGCCCTTCTCTGGACCGTCTCCAGGTTATCCACATCCCTCTTGAAGTGCGGTGCCCAGAATTGCATGCAGTACTCCAACTGCAGTCTGACCAGCGCCCGATAGAGGGGAAGTATCACCTCCTTGGATCTATTCGTCATGCATCTGCTGATGCATGATAAAGTGCCATTATCTTTTCTGATGGCTTCGTCACACTGCCAACTCATGTTCATCTTGGAGTCCACTAGGACTCCAAGATCCCTTTCCGCTTCCGTGCCACCAAGCAGGTCATTTTCTAGGCAGTAGGTGTGCTGGACATTTTTCCTTCCTAGGTGCAGCACTTTGCACTTCTCCTTGTTGAATTGCATTCTGTTGTTTTCTGCCCACTTGTCCAACCTGTCCAGGTCTGCTTGTAGCTGTTCCCTGCCCTCCGGCGTGTCCACTTCTCCCCACAGTTTTGTGTCATCCGCAAACTTGGATGGAGTACACTTCACTCCCTCGTCCAAGTCGCTGATGAAGACATTGAAGAGTATTGGTCCAAGGACCAAGCCTTGCGGGACCCCACTGCCCACACCCTTCCAGGTCGAAACTGACCCATCCACTACGACTCTCTGGGTGTGACCCTCTAGCCATTTTGTCACCCACTGGACTGTGTAGTCATCCAAGTCACAGCCTCTTAACTTGTTCACCAATATGGGGTGGGATACCGTATTGAAGTCCTTCCTGAAGTCTAAGTATACGACATCCACCCTTGCTCCTACGTCCAGGCGTTTTGTAACTTGGTCACCTGTAACCGTTCTTGTTCCTGTGTAGAAGACAGTTTAGATGTACAATTCTCAGCTAGTTCTGAAATACTAAGCATTAGAGGGATAGCGGTAAGTTAGTTTTGCTGGTGGAAAATCGTGGTCTTTCTTCCCACTCTTTTGTTTTTATTTTGTATTTTGCTTTTAGTGGAAATGGGTACACAGTAGAAAATAACTTGGAGGAATGGGATAAGGTATGCTATTTTAACTAGAAATGGTTGTGCTCTGAAGTACACACCGTTTCTAACCACAGCACTATCGCTCAAATAGCTGTCTCAGTGCACGCATGCAGATTACACTGACCACAGATACAGTTTATTTTAGAATAATGTGATGTGAAAAAGTTTAACATGCATAAAGAAATTGTTGTTAAGTGAAGTATAATTAGTTTTGAGTTGTTACCTGTAAAATATGTCAATAAAGTATTTTTCTTAGCCTGTTAAGTTTAAATCTTGACAATTTGTCACTTTTTCTATATTCAGGCTCTGGAAAATTAAGGTACCTGCAAATTCAGATGACATCATAACAATTATCCGTGGAAAGGCAATAGCTTTTCAAGATTGCTTTGTTCAAGATACTCCTTACATACTTTCCAGACCTGAACAGCCATTTTTTAACAATGCAAATGACATCTCCCTCTCTTCACCAGCTGGTAGTGACATCTACATTGTGTGGTCTGCATGCTTTCCAACAACTGCACTTGTGTTGACAGATTTTGGAACTTTCCATACAAATGATGGATTCAGAACTTCTAAAGAAATAAAAGCTCCATCACACATTTTGGCCTCTAACCTTGCTCAAAATGTAACTGCTGTGGCTTTAGCAGATGATGGAATCTTGTTTTTAATAAATGGAAATATTTACAAACGGGAGTCTAATGATTTCTTTAAACTTGGAACAGACTACGATCTATCAGAAGGAGACATTATTGGAGTACAGTCAAGGGTTTGGTGTCCATCTGAATATCCAATGAAGGTAAGTTTTAGTAAAGTTTCATCTTACATTTTGAAATATACAAGTTCACTAGGTCTGTAAAGTATTCTGTGTTTTCTCCAGCTATAAAAGAGTGTTTGGAATTTAAAGTGGCTTAAATGTAACTAACTTATTTTCAGATCACTTAAAAATAAAAGCTTGAGTTTGTAATTTGATTCCAGTAGCACTTTATCAATTGACTGAAGAACTATCACAAGGCTTTTTAATAGAGATTTTGACATATTTCATTAACTTGTTTGCTACTATGCATCTAATTGGGGTTTTTTTCTTAACAGAGTGGGAGAAAATTAAGTACAACAGCAATATGGACATCAACTGACGTGCACCTTGGATATGGTGACAATGTTTTTATTAGAATAACAGATACATCAAAGCTACAAAAGATCCTAGGATTCCCAGAGGATGTTTCCTTATCTCTAGGCACTGTTTCCTATGACTCATGCCCAGCTGAAATTGCTCTATTGGTGGCCTGCATTGGGTGCAGCTCCTCTAGGATGTTTTATGTAGTGACATATAATGAAGATAGGTATATCTGGGTTCTTAGAAACTTTTTCTTAAGTGCTCCTTCCAAGGGCTTTATGAAGATGGAATTCATGTATTCAGCATTGCCATCAATGCTGCTGTGGAACAAGACATCTATGTATTATAGCTATAGAAACAACACAGCTTATGGATTTCCTCCAGTGCATGAGACAAATGTTACCCCAGCCGAATATACTAATGGGAGCAGTATTCACCAAATTGTAATAGGTTAAGTATACAGTGTTTGTTGTCTTTTGATATAATTTAAGTATAAGGCAGAAGTAAGTAAGAGGATTCCTAAAAATCTTTTCTCTAGCAATTATTTGCTATTATTTGTTAAAATGATTAAACTCAGGGGACTATAAGGATTAAAATGCATCAATTTTAGCTGGACAGAAATATTTATAAGGTAGTTAACTGATATTTTTCTTCAAGTATTGCCAACATGGATTTTTTAGAAGTGTGTCCCACTAGTAAGGAGTCCAGGTTGTAGCTGTATTGGTCAAGAGGAAAAAGCAATCAGGGCTTATGGCAGAGATGATATCCTTTATTAGACCAACAAGATTTTTGCAAAAAAAATTCTTTAATTGCAAGCTTTTAATTGCAAGTTTTTAATTACAAGCCTTACCACTAGTAAGGAAGCTTTTAAACAGCAGTACTTAAGGCAATACATACCTCTGATATTTTTGGCGCTTTTTCCCACTGATCTTTCTTCTTCTCCTGTCTATTGGTAATATTTATTTAGCTGCAATGATAGAGTAGTGCTTGAAAATGTCTTAAAATCATAGAAAATTAGGGTTGGAAGGGACCTCAGGGAGAGGCAGCCATATGCCGGTGTGCTGCCACTCCAGGCAGGGCTGGAGCAGCTCCAGGAGGTTGCAGGAGGTGGCCCCGGTCATGCAGAAGGCCTCCAGCCTCTACTCATTGTCCCAGGTATACTGGACGTGCTGCCATCAGTCCTGGCTGGCCCAGCAGGCCCAGAGGCAGCGGAGCTGGAGGCCCAGGAAGGCAATGGTGACCCCAGTGGTGGCTTCCTGGAGCCCATCATCAGTGACCCTTCCGGGGTCCAGCCAGGCAGATGAGGTGGAAGCAGCAGGTGCATGGCGGCAGCCCTGAGATGGTACGTGGTGGGCGGGCAGGCAGTCACTTCACATGGGAGAGCCAGGCAGCCCCAAATGGCCATAGGCCAGGTGGCAGTCGGTGTGGTGGGCCAGCAGGGCCAGCACAGCAGCCAGCAGGAGCGTGGGGCACTGGTCATCCCTGCCAGGGGCTGGAGCAGCCATAGCATAGGGAAGCAGAGGCAGCAGAGAAAGCAGTGCCGCATGCTGTCCCTGCATTGGGTTCGCAACTCCTGGCCCGGGAAGTGGCTGGCCAGAGAGCAGCACATGGGGCTGGCTTTTAAAGAGGGAAAGTAACTGTGTACAGTACAGTAACTGTTGTTGTTGAAGATGTCTTTTCTACATGGGCCTCTGCCACATGTTACACTTAAGACATGATTAACTGGTTAATTGTATCTTAAGTTGTAACCCAGCCACACATTAAAGCAATTAATGGCACCATAAAACAAGGAATAAATCACAAGGTGTTTCACAAAAAAAGGTGTAATAACTTTGTGGCTGCTTCCTATGACACCATTAATTGAATGTGTGGTCAGGTGCAGCCCCATGGTTGCGAGCCCTATCAACTGATGGGACTCCCAGACATGGGAGTGCATGGTGCATATGGTGTGGCTGGCAGCTCAGTCAACTAATGGAAGTCCTAGCCTCGGGTGCATGGCACACCCCCATGACTGGGAGCCCAAAGCAGGTGATAGGCCTTCCAGCTGCAGAAGCACATGGTGTGCCCCTGGGTCTAGGAGCCCCATCAGCTGAGGGGCTTGCTACTTGTAGTATAGTATAGTGTATGAACTTGCTACTTGCCAGTGTAGGGGGAGCCCAGGATCATGATTATGATCATGATCATAATTATTATTATAATCGTGATCCTGGGCTCCCCCTGCACCAGCAATAAGGTATGATGGGATCTGGTGCTCGATCCCACAGTCACACCTCCTGCCATGCATGTGTGGCATAGCAGGAGGTGCAATTGTATGGATCACACATCAGATCCTATCACACCTTATCTGCATGTTTGGCATGGGCCCTGAATACTACGACCTGTCTTTATTCTCTATAATGGTGGTGTCGTTATCCTCTGGGATTCTATATTTTCCAAGGACTTGAGAAATAGTTGGGTCCACCTTGTCATTTATGTCCCTGGTAGGACTTCAAGAAGCTCTGCCTACAATCATGGAAGTCCAAAAGGACCACGTACCAAATGTCTAGTGGCAAAGCTGCTGGAGCCAACATGATTCCAGTGGAGGTCTATAAATCAGGTGGTCATGACCTCATGGAGAAACTAACTAAGATCTTCTGTAGTATGTAGGCACAGGAGGTAGTCCCTCAAGAATTCAAGGATACCTCCATCGTCCACCTGTACAAGAAGAAGGGAAATCACCAACTCTGTGACAACCACAGGGACATCTCCCTTCTCTCAACTGCCAGCAAAATACTCATAAGAGTCCTCTTTAACCGGCTGACCAACCATCTAAATGACCTAGTGCCTGAGAGTGAATGCGGCTTCAGAAAAGGACACAGAACCACTGACATATTGTTTGCAACCCAGCAGCTTCAAGAAAAGTGCCAGGAACAGAACATCAGCCCTTTCCTCACATTCATCAACCTAACCAAAGCCTTCAACATGGTGAACTGCAAAGGCCTCTGGGAAATCGTGAAGAAGTACAGATGCCCTGGAAAATGCATCATTATGGTTCAACAGTTCCACAACAACATGATGACACATGCCCTTGCGAATGGTGAATGGTCTGACCTGTTCCTGGTCACAAATTGTGTCAAGCAGGTCTGTGTGCTCACACCTACCCTCCTCAGCATGGTATTCTCTGCCATGCTGTTGGATGCCTTCCAAGACAATGACCTTGGTATGGGGATCAGGTACATTTTAACGGAAGCATCTTCAACCTATGAAGGCTCTGAGCAAGCTCCAGAATCCAGACACCCACACTTTGTGACTTCCTCTTTGCTGACGACTGTGCATTATGCGCAGACTCACAGGCTGACATGCAATGGTCCATGGACCTATTCTCATCAGCCTGTGACAACTTCAGACTCACTATTAGCATGAAGAAGACCAAAGTGATGTTTCAACCTGTACCTGGCACAACACCCCAAGAACCAGACATCTCAGTTAAAGGCCAACAACTGGCATTTGACCCCAGCATTCTTTCCTGCCCATGGCAGGGGGTCAGACTTGATCTACTTAAGTCCCTTCCAACCCTACCAACTATCAAACTTTGAAACTGTCGATGGTCAGCAAGTTTGTCTATCTAGGCAGCATGCTCTCCCGTGCTGTCCATATCGATGACAAAGTCAGTGCAAGACTAGCAAAAGCTAGCGTGGCTTTCGACAGACTCCATAAGTCCATCTGGGACTGCAGAGGCATCAGAATGTCAATAAAACTGAAGGTTTACAAAGCCATCATTCTCTCAACCCTCCTTTACGCCTGCAAAACCTGGACTGTCTACCAGTGTCAAGACAAGAAACTAAACCACTTCCACCTGTGTTGCCTGTGAAAGATACTAAAGATCAAGTGGCAAGACAAGACTCTGGACACTAAGGTGCTCAGAAGATCAGCTCTCCCCAGTATTCACACTCTACTGAAACTGGCACAGCTAAGATGGGCCAGCCACCTTTCAAGAATGCCCGATACTCACTTGCTGAAGAAAATCTTCTATGACAAACTGTCAAATGGAGTATGCTCTTGCAGCACCCCAAAGAAGTGGTACAAGAACACCCTAAAAGTGTCCCTAAAGAGTTTTGGCACTGACCTGAAGTCGTGGGAGCAAAATGCTCACAACCGTCCATCCTGGAGATCATCAATCCGGAACGGAGCACTGGCCTTCGAACAGCAACACACAGCAGAAGCAATGAAGAGGTGTGTGGCCAGGAAAACAAAAGCCTCTCTTACCCAGTCCTCACTACTTTCCTGCCCCTGCTGCAGCAGATTGTTCAAGGCAAAGATTGTGTTTATATGTCACCTATGTACCCATGAGACTTAGTCTCCACCCTGCTCCTTTCTCTTTCCTCTTTCTCTTTTCTCCTTTTTCCTTTTTTTTCTCCTTTTCTCTTTTCTCCCTCCCTGTTTCTTTCCACTTCTTTTCTCTCTTCTTCACCCTGCCCCCCACTGAATGTGATTGTCTTTGCCTGTGAAGGACGAACAACACAACACTTGCTGTGAAAAGGACTTCAAGAGCACACTCATAGTACCAATGGACACTGATAACCAAAATACATTTAATCTTGTGCCTGCAAAAGGCATGTACTAGTGTGGAATCTATGTGGACTTCATTAAAAACTATGGTTATTATAAAGTAACCAATCATTTCTTTCTGTGTCATATGTTTATAATTTAATTTAAAAAGTTACATCATCGTGCTCCTGAAAGAAACTTTGAAAATGTGAACCAAATATTGCTTATCCCTGTATTATCATAGTAACCCTACACCCAGTTGTTCATATCTGCTCTTCCACCTCTATCTTTTTGCTTGTCCCTTGCTCCCATGTGGCATTTTTCATCCTGAGTGATCCCAAAGCACTCCATAATTTATAAGTATAAGGCAGTACATGGAGTGGAATACAGTACCCAAATAGCACAGAATATATGGCACAAGCAAGGAAAGCAAGGAAATTGTGGCTGAGAACAAAAGTATCTATGTTCATAGAAAGTACAACAGAAAAATGAAAAATTGTATATCTTCTCTATGTAATTATCTGTGACCCATACATTCAAATTAAAGCTGGATAGAAACCAGCTGTAAAGTTGTTACACATTTTCAAGCACTAATTTTGTAGCTGGTTGACTCTTTTTATATCTCTATAGACATGTTTATGCCATGATAATTACTTTGCATGTGTAGCCAGTCTAAATTTATTGCATGATTAACCAGTTAATTGTGTGATAATTACTTTGCATTTGTGGCTAGTCTAAATTTATTGTACAATGAACCAGTTCATTAAGTAATATGTGTAATGTGTGGCAGGAGCCTATATGTGTTCCATTCTTGATGTGTATATGCCTGGGAATTGGAATCTTTTAACTAGTGGTGTTCAGCAACACATGCTTACAACCAAATTGCTGTCGTATCCCCTCCCCAGGATAAAAATTAAAAGTGTAGAGCAGAGCCAGCTGCCTCAGTTTCTTCTGATTGCAGCATTGGTTGAAACACAGAATAGTTAACAGCATTCTTACTGTAGCTATTTGCTTCTAAACTCTTTCATTAATACATCTTGTATGTAATTGGATTTGGAAGGAGGATTTAAATTAGGATCACTTGTGATGTTAATGTTTCATTGTTTTTATTAATTTCTCTTTTTCTTTGCTATTCAGTACTGGGTCCTCTCAGTCTAATGGTCAACAAATGCAATCCTAATTGTCAAGTACAAGTGTCAAATACAGTCTCACACGTGGTGTAGCCAACCCACTTAATGATGGCGATAGCAAATGACTGTTTTGCTTAGACAGGTGACATATTACTAGTAGTGTTGTATTTTGTTTTGGGTTTTTTTAATAACTCAAAGAGCAAGAGATGCAATATCAAAGCTGTATTTGTTAAACAAATCTGAGACCAGCCTTTGAACTGGGAGCTCCAAATTTCCTTCCCCAGAACAGTCATCTTCAAAAAGTGCCTATCTCCTCTATGTATTTGGCAAAAGCTCTTCCTTCCCAGAAGTCATTAGACTTATTAGGACATAACATTGGTCTTACAGGATTACCTTCTCAGGGACGTTCTAAAACAGGCCTAGAAGTTTCAGGTAAAGGTAGCTCCACGTAAAAACACGGTCCTGCCAACATCTTAAAACTGGTGTGCCTACTTCAGCACCTTTGAAAGAGCAGCAGCTTCTTTGGGCTCCTATACACGTGCAGGGACCCTGCTGCGATGCACTGGGAATCGCACTCATTCAATGAGCTTTAGATCAAAGCACCCTGTCATCATTTTTCAGCACAGGGACGCTGAAACATTTGATGCTTGGGCACTTTTAATTAGCGCAGCTCACTAATTAAAGCACCCCCACCCATGCCTCCTGGAACACATATAAAAATGTCCTCTGATTCTCTTTGCATATTGATCCCATAGTGTATATCTTCTATTCGGGAATTTAAAATATGCTTACCTATAGTGTGTGTTAAGGGCTTCCCATGCAACCTGTATGCAGTCATGCTTTCCTCCCAAAGCCTCAAAGGGCATTATGACCACAGCTAATTGCATCTCAGCAGAGTCAGAACTTTAGTGTCTTCTGTTAAGTTGGTCTGTTACTGAAGTTATTTTTATAGTTACTGTATTAGATGAAGAGTTTCCTTTAGTCTGGTGGTGGTATGGTAGTAGCAATAAATAGGCAGAGTTAGGAGAGGAAGTACTAGGATTTTTCCTCATGAAGGAATCTAGATCCCAGGGCTTGAAGTCCTGGCAATGTTGAATACAGTGTCAATGTTGAATACAGCTGATATTGGGTTAGATCTTGTGGTTAAAGGAGTTGCTTTGAGGTGTGAACAATGGATGTCAGCATCCAGTCTCCCTAAGAGGGTGCATGCAATAATTCAGAAATTACTCTTTCAGGATTTCTTTGGCCCAAATTCTTTCCAATTGGATCAGTGTTTAATAAAAGGCCTTTGGCCCACTTAAGTCATTGGCTATGTACCCACCATCTTTTAGTAGAGAATAATATAGATTGCAGCATGCATCTAATTAATGGTGGCATCCGGCTTCTTTAATTTACATTGACCATCAGGAATATTTAGAGCAATTTAGAAGAAAATCAAGGTTTCAGAAAAGAAAGTATTCTTCATCCTATACCAGTGATTCTCAGCTGGGACATGCACAGAACAACTTGGTGTGATACATGAGGAGACTGATCTGGTTCACAACGTCAGTCTCACCTCCATCCTTGGCAAAGTCTTTGAAAAAATTATCAAGGCTCACATTTGTGAGAGCCCGGCAGGACAAATTATGCTGAGGGGAAACCAGCACGGGTTTGTGGCAGGCAGATCGTGCCTGACCAAACTAGTCTCTTTTTATGACCAGGTTACAAAACGCCTGGACACAGGACGAGGGGTGGATCTTGTATACTTAGACTTAAGGAAGGCCTTCGATACGGTATCCCACCCCATACTGGTGAACAAGATAAGAGGCTGTGACTTGGATGACTACACAGTCCGGTGGGTGGCGAATTGGCTGGAGGGTCGCACCCAGAGAGTCGTGGTAGATGGGTCGGTTTCGACCTGGAAGGGTGTGGACAGTGGGGTCCCGCAGGGCTTGATCCTTGGACCAATACTCTTTAATGTCTTCATCAGTGACTTGGACGAGGGAGTGAAATGTACTCTGTCCAAGTTTGCAGATGACACAAAGCTATGGGGAGAAGTGGACACGCCGGAGGGCAGGGAACAGCTGCAAGCAGACCTGGACAGGTTGGACAAGTGGGCAGAAAACAACAGAATGCAGTTCAACAAGGAGAAATGCAAAGTGCTGCACCTAGGGAGGAAAAATGTCCAGCACACCTACAGCCTAGGAAATGACCTGCTGGGTGGCATGGAAGTGGAAAGGGATCTCGGAGTCCTAGTGGACTCCAAGATGAACGTGAGTCAGCACTGTGACGAAGCCATCAGAAAAGCCAATGGCACTTTATTGTGCATCAGCAGATGCATGACGAATAGGTCCAAGGAGGTGATACTTCCCCTCTATCGGGCACTGGTCAGACCACAGTTGGAGTACTGCGTGCAATTCTGGGCACCGCACTTCAAGAAGGATGCGGATAACCTGGAGAGGGTCCAGAGAAGGGCCACTCGTATGGTTAAGGGCCTACAGACCAAGCCCTACGAGGAAAGACTAGAGAAACTGGACCTTTTCAGCCTCCGCAAGAGAAGGTTGAGAGGCGACCTTGTGGCTGCCTATAAGTTCATCACGGGGGCACAGAAGGGAATTGGTGAGTATTTATTCACCAAGGCGCCCCCGGGGGTTACAAGAAATAATGGCCACAAGCTAGCAGAGAGCAGATTTAGATTGGACATTAGAAATAACTTCTTCACAGTTCGAGTGGCCAAGGTCTGGAACGGGCTCCCAAGGGAGGTGGTGCTCTCCCCTACCCTGGGGGTCTTCAAGAGGAGGTTAGATGAGTATCTAGCTGGGGTCATCTAGACCCAGCACTCTTTCCTGCTTATGCAGGGGGTCGGACTCGATGATCTATCGAGGTCCCTTCCGACCCTAACATCTATGAATCTGTGAACGTTCTATGTCCTGTTTCTTCCTCCATTTGGTTTTCGTTCTTTGTTCTTTAAGGAAACATATGATAGCATTACAGCAGACCAGCTGTCATGCTAATAATTTTGGGGTAGTTTTAATGATCCATGTGTATAATGTGTTGCCTTAGCTCACATTCCCAGCCATGTCAGTCTTTAGAGATTGTTCTAGCAAGAGTCTTATAAGGTAGATTTATGGGGGGGCAGAGGTAGATTAAAATTTATTGGGTCCCTGGGCAAACATAAAATTGAGGCCACCTGCAGGAGCTGGACTGCAGCGGGGGGAGGGGCCCCTTCCTTCCTGGTGCTGCCGCTGCCAAGGGTGGGGCAGGCCTGTGTGCCATGTGGGGGAGGCTAGGGTTGACCCAGCCAGGCTGGGGGTGGTGTGGCACATATCCACCTCTCCTCCCTGCTCCCCA